>NW_026843706.1:11865699-13084262 GCF_030254825.1 Meriones unguiculatus
TCATGTCAGAGACAGTCCCTGTTCCCATTACTAAGGAACTCGCTTGGATACTGAGCTGCCATGGGCTACATCTGAGCAGGGATTCCAGGTCCTTGTTTGGAGTATCAGTCTCACAAAAGACCTTTGTGCCCATATTTTTTGGTTCTGTTGCTCTCCTTGTAGAGCTCCTGTCCCATCCAGGTCTTATCTCCTGCTTCTTTCATAAGATTCCTTGCACTCTGCACAAAGTTTGGCTATGAGTCTCAGCATGTTTTGATACCCTGCAGGGTAGAGTCTTTTAGAGGCTCTCTGTGATAGGCTCCTCTCCTTTCCCCTGTTTTCTCCCTCTGCAGATGTCTGTCCCATTTGCCTTTCTGAATGGGGATTGGGCATCTTACCAGGGTCTTCCTTCTTGATTAGCTTCTTTAGGTGTACAGGTTTTAGTATGATTATCCTATATTATATGTTTAACATCTACTTATAAGTGAGTATATACCATGTGGGTCTGTCTGCTTCTGGGATACCTCACTCAGGATGATATTTTCTAGATCCCACCATTTGCCTGCAAATTTCATGATTTTCTTGTTTTTAATTGCTTAGTAATATTCCATTGTGTAAATGTACCACAATTTCTGTATCTATTCCTCAACTGAGGGACATCTGGGTTGTTTCCATCTTCTGGTTATTACAAATAAAGGTGCTATGAACATGGTTGAGCAAATGTCCTTGTTATATGAGCCTCTTTTGGATATACACCTAGGAGTGCTGTAGCTGGACCTTGAGGTTGCACTATTCCTAAATGTCTGAGGAAGCGCCAGATTGACTTCCAAAATGGTTGTACAAGTTTACATTCGCACCAACAATGGATTTCTTTTAAGGTTTCTCTGCCATTCGATGTTCCTCTATTGAGAATTCTGTTGAGCACTGTACCCCATTTTTTAATTGGATTACTTGGTTTGCTGCTTTTCAGCTTCTTTAGTTCTTTGTATATACTGGTTATCAGCCCTCTGTCAGATGTAGGGTTAGTGAAGATCCTTTCCCAATCTGTAGGCTGTCGTTTTGTTCTGATGACAGGTCCTTTGCTTTACGGAAGCTTTTCAGTTTCAGGATTTTTTTTTTTTTTTAAACAGAGACCTGATTTCATTTACTCTTTGATTACCAGTATTTAATTTATGCTATAGGATTCATTCTACCTTTTTGAGTATATGCAGTAACGTTAAAAATAGTATACTTCAGCCTGGTGTGGTGGCATACACTTTTAATCCCACCACTTAAGGAGGCAGATGCAGGCAGATCTCTGTGAGTTCGAGGTCAGCCTGGTTTACAAATTGAGTCTAGGACAGCCAAAGCTGCACAGGAAAATCCTGTCTCGAATACACAAAACAAAACAAAAATAGTAGACTTCTGTCAAAAAGGTGGCTTTGTGGTTGTCCCCTAAAATCAAGCTTAATTCTAAGCTCCTCACTTAGATTCCATGTGTGTAAAATTTTATTTAGAAATGCTAGTTATTTTTAAAATGTTTTATTCTGAGGTAGCAACATTTAAGAATGTTTTAATTTTATTTATTTAATTTTTATGGGGTGTGCTACTGGCATATTGGCTTCATAGAAGGAGTGACCCTTTTAGGAGTGACCCTTCTGTTTCTATTTGTTTTTCTGGGCTTTTTATTTTGAATAGTTTGAGAAGGAGTGGTTATAGATCTTCTTTGAATATCTGGTATAATTCTTCTGTGAATCCCTCTGGTCCTGGATATGTTTTATTTTTGTTTTTGTTTTTGTTTTTTTTTTAAGCCGGTAGGCTTTTTATTTCTATGTCATCTCCTCATTTCTTAGGACCTGTTTAGGTTATTGACTTTTAGGTTTAATTTTGGTGGTTTAACTGAATGGTTTACTCATCCATTACTTTTAGGTTTTCCAGCTTAGTGGAATACAGGTTATTTAAATATTTCTTCATAATCAACACTTTTTTGGTGTCGGTTATAACGTTGCCCTGTTCGTTTCTGATTCTGTTAATTTTGATCCCTCTTTCTTTTGGTTAGTTAGGCCAAGGTTATTTAAGTTTGGATTATCTTCTCAAAGAACCAGATATTAGATTTATTGATTCTTTATATTGTTTCTTTGTTTCTATTTAGTTGATTTCTGCTCCGAGTTTTATTTTTATTTTTATTTTTTTTGATGTTGATTGGGTTTGGATTTGGTTTGTTCTTTTTTTCAATTTTTTGAGTTGCATTATTAAGCCATTTATTTGTGCTCTTTCTGATTTTTTAGTATAGGCACTGAGAGCTGTAAATTTTCCTCAGAGGACTGCTTTCAGTGTGTCTCAGAGATGTGGTCTATTTTAGAAAGAGCTCACATGTGCTGCTGAGTAAAATGTGTATTCTTTGGTCTTTGGGTATATTCTTTTAGGTCCATTTGATGTATGATGTCAGTTCTGATGTTTCGCACCTACCATTAATGGATTGATGTTAATCTCTGTCTTTAAATTCAGTAGTAGATTTTTTTTAATGAAATTGGGTGCCCCAGAGTTCATATATATGCTTAGGACAGTAATATTTTCTTGCTTAACTGTTCCTTGATTAGAATGATGTGTCCCTCTTTATCTCTTCTGACTAATTTTAGTTTGAAGTCTTATTTTGTCAAATATTAGAATGATGACATTTGATTGGAATATGTTTATCTTTTATGCTAAGACCTTGCCCATCTTTAAAACTAAAATGTGTTTTCTGGAAGCTTATAACCTTCATAGCTGTAGGGACTAGTGGTATCCTTTTTTAATGGATGAGGAACATGAGGCATAGATAAATAGTGACATGCTAAATTTACACAGCTATTAAGTAGCTGAATTGAAGTCCATGTCCAGTCATTTGATGATAATAACCATTCATTCATTTTACAACTAAGGAAACTTTTGCCGTGATACTCTTTTAAATGTTTTAGGATCAGGTGTGGGATCCTTCCTGTATAAACTTGGTATCAACCTGGCCTGTTTGTAGTACTGTCATTTTTTTTAAAGGAGTCTACCAATTCAATGGAGACAAGATTCTTACTGGCAGATAACCTGTACTGCAAAGCTTCAGTTCCTCCTACTGATAAAGTGTGCCTGTGGTTGGGGGTAAGTAAATCTTAAAGCCACAACAAATGTATTTGTACACCAATGTTTTCTCACCAGCTATTTTTTTTCTTAATATGCAATGTGTTTATCTCCCTTTGATTTTAGAAAGAATGAAGCTATGAAGTTCAAGTAGTCAATATTATAAACTGACTGGATTTAGGAGTATTTTCAAGACTGAACATGTTTAAAGTTTTTCCAAGTCAAGACAAATTGACCAAACCTACTCTTCTAGCTTCGTGTGTGTTGGGGACGGGGAGGAACATGAACTCAGGGCTTTGAGTATGCTGGGAAAGTATTCTACCATGGATCCATATTCCTCAGTCTTTTTTTTTTTAAGACAAGATCTCCTATATAACCCACAGTGTCCTTCGACTCATAGTCCTCCTGCCTTTCCTTACCAAATATTGAGGTTGCAGGCATGCCACCATGCCCAACTGTTTCTCCAGTTAATGTTTGTTTGTTTGTTTTTAATGCAGAAGGAAGAGAGTGGGGAGGGGTTGTTTCTCATTTGGTAAAGTGCTTGCTTTACAAGCATGTCAACAGAGTTTAATACCCAGAACTCATAAAAAATGCAAGACATTGTGTGTTTGTGATCCTAGCCCTTGGCAGACACAGAGAGGAGGATCCTTAGGGTTCATGGGCCAGTTAGTCTAACCTGATTAGTGAGCTCTGGGCCAATGAGAGACCCTATTTTAAAAAATGAGAAGTCTTCCTGAGGATGACACCTAAGGTTGTGCTGCTGTTTACATGCATGCACACAAACATATTCTTTTAAAAAGCATGTAACAGAAGGAAGAACAGAAGTAAAATAGTCCCTGTTTAGTGCTGATAAATGTTTCTTGCCTGTAAGAGGTAATAGTTCTAGAAAGATCCCTGTAAATGTAAGGAGAAAAAGATTATAAAATCTTTGAGGTTAGAATGATTTAATTTTTTTTTGTTTTGTTTTATGTATATGAGTGTATTTTATGTGTTTGCCCTGTTTGTACCACATGCCTGCCTGGTACTCTTAGAGGCCAGAAGAGGGCATCAGATCCCCTGGAAAAGTAGTTAAAGAGATAGTTGTGAGCTGTTATGTGGGTGCTAAGAAATGAAACCTGTCCCTCTGGAAGAGCAGCTAGTGCTCTTAACAACTGAGCCATCTCTCCAGCCACCAGAATCTCTTCCTAAATATATTCTGTTTACGATGATTTCATAAACTTATATCCTTTTTTTCTTTTTTTGGTGTTTGTTTGTTTGTTTGTTTTGAGACAAGGTTTCTCTATGTAGCCCTGGCTGTCCTGAAACTCAAACTCAGAAATATGTCTACTTCTATCTTCTGAATGCTGGGATTAAAGACCTGTGCTACTATACATGGCCCAGTAGGGTCTGTGCTTTTTCAACCTTCCTTTCCTTGGTCCCCTGACCTAGTTGAACATAGTTTTTTGTTGTTCATTTTTTACTTCAGTCAGATTCCCATGCAAAGTAGCAAGTGCATGATGCATATTACTTCCTGCTTATCCACATCTCCTTGTTGGACTGATTTTTTTCCCTTGCTGCTATTTTAGGAGGTACTCTAGTGCTGTGAACAATGGACTACTTAACACTTTTATCATATAGTTCATCTATCCAAGTTTTGTTAGTTGAGTTAATTTTACTTTGTCCATTTACATTTTGTTCTACAACTATAATTTCAACTATAATACAACTAAAAATACAACTAATTTGTTTAGTCTTAGTTCCGTGTTTGAAGGAAAGATTCACTGTTCATCACTTAGCCTTTTTTTTTTCTCTTCTCATTTTTTTTTTTTACTTTTTTTAATTAATTACACTTTATTCACTTTGTATCCCCTCCCCACTGTGGTTCCCTCCCTCCTCCCGTCCCAATCCCTCCCTTCCTCCACCCTCTGCATGCATGCCTCTCCCCAAGTCCACTGATAGGGGAGGACTTCTTTTCCTTCCTTCTGATCCTAGTCAATTAGGTCTCATCAGGAGTGGCTGAGTTGTCCTCTTCTGTGGCCTGGTAATGCTGCTTCCCCCTCAGGGGGAAGTAATTAAAGAGAGGCCAATCAGTTCATGTTAGAGACAATCCCTGTTCCTATTACAATGGAACCCACTTGGATACTGAACTGCCAAGGGCTACATCTGTGCAGGGGTCTTAGGTTATCTCCATGCATAGTCCTTGGTTGGAATAGCAGTCTCAGGAAAGATCCCTGTGCTCAGATGTTTTGGTTCCGTTGCTCTCCTTGTGGAGTTCCTGTCCTCTCCAGATCTTACTGTTTCCCACTTCTTTCCTAAGATTCCCTGCACTCTGCCCAAAGGTTACCCATAAGTCTCAGCATCTACATTGATAGTCTGCAGGGCAGAGCTTTTCAGAGGTCCTCTGTGTCAGGCTCCTGACTTGTTCCCTCTTTTCTCCTTCTTCTGATGTCCATCCTCTTTGCCTTTTTGGGTAGGAATTGAGCATTTTAGCAAGAGTCCTCCCTCTTGATTAGTTTTTTTAGGTGTACAGATTTCAGTAGGTTTATACTATATTACATGTCTATATGAGTGAGTATATACCATGTGCATCTTTCTGCTTCTGGGATAGCTCGATCAGGATGATCTTTTCCAGATCTCACCATTTACCTGCAAATTTCATGATTTCCTTGTTTTTTATTGCTGAGTAATATTCCATTGTGTAGATATACCAATTCTCTGAAAAAGTTCACACATGCATGCAATGTGTTTTTATCATCCCTACCCCCATTATGTTCCTTCAGTTTCCCCAGGCACTTCAACACTTTAACCTGTTCTTCTTGACTTTGTGTGTGTGTGTGGGGGGGGGGTGTTGGTCATCATTAATTACCCCGTGGTTTCAGTTAGGGCTACATGTACGGATGGGTGTAGAAACCATCTGTTGAGGCGTGGGCAACATACCAGTGGCAGCATCTCTGAGAAAGGTGACTCCTCCTTAGCAGCCTTCTACTACTGATAGTTCATCAACTAAGGGGTCGGACATCTGAAGCTCCTCTTTTATCCGTGAGGAATGTTAACCAGATTTATCTTATAGGCAATCATGACTACTGTGAGTTGATTTGCACATTAGCCATGTCACCTCTGGAAGACAGCATTTCACAGTTCTTCTCTGGCTTTTATATTCTCTCTGCCTGCATCTGAGATGTTCCCTGAGCCTTGAATTAGGGGAAGTTGATGTAGAAAACCTATCTATGGCTGAACACTCGCAGTCACTTATTCTGAATACTGACCATTTATGAGTCTCTGCATTAATCACTACCCACTGCAGAAAGGAAACTTCTCTGTCCAAGATTAAGAGTATCACAAATATGCTACTGTAAAAGAAATATTAAGAAAGCAGTTTGACATGACCATTTAGTGAAACAGCAGCAGTTATCTCCACCTTGGACTGGTCTGTGATTTCTTCAGTTATGAGCTACTAAAGCTTTTTTTCCCCTGAAAATATACCTGAATATATCAATGTGGGATGACTGTCTATATTTAGTTTTTCTGTGACCATTTGATTCTTAAAATTAAATCGTTATTTTATTTCAAGAAAAATGATTTTTTTGTGTGTGTGTGTGTGTGTATATCTGAATGTGATTTGGGTTCTATCCTATTATTTGGGGAAATAAAAATATTCATATGTTGGATTTCCTTTGTTTTCAATATCTGCTACATTCTCTATTTTAGTCTTTTTTTATTAGATGTGATTTACTTTAGCTTCTCTGACTTTTTCTTTGTCCTTGTACTTATTCTGTTTTGTTTCTTTTATTATTTTTTTTAAAGAAAGATTTTTTTTTCATGTCTATGAGTGTTTTGCCTACATTTCTATAAGTGCATCATTTATATGCCTGGTACTTTGAAGGCCAGAAGAGGGTTTTTGATCCTCTGGAGCTGGAGTGACAGGTAGTTACGAGCTTCCATGTGGGTGATTAGAGCTGAACCAGGGTTCTCTGTCTAACAGAGTATGAGGGGTATGTACTCTTAACTTCTACAGCTACTCTTTTACTTTTATCACTATTTTCATTTTCTTTGCTAACTTCTTCCAGTTTTTTCATCTTTATTTTGTTTTATGTGTCTTACTTGAATACTTGGATTCGAATTTCTCTCATAGAATACCATCTACCATAGCCTTTCCTATCTCAGTAAATAGTAAATAGACTCTTTTATCTGGTAGTTAAGAACAAAAACCTTTCAGTCATCTTTGACTCTTCTAACTTACTCTGTTAGCCAGATTTTCATCAAACCTTCTTCGAAATATATTGAAAAGCTAACCATTCTCACTTTTTTGCTGCTATTTCCCTGCTCTGTGCCATTTTTGTGGCCATTACTGTTAAAGTAATGTATGTGAATAGTTTGTATAGCTTCCATTGAAAGGTAGTACCAACTTGGTGGCTTTAACAATGGAACTTGGTTGTCTTTTGTGGTTCTGGGGGCCAGAAGTCTGAGATTCGCCTTGGAATCAGGGTCATTTTTTTCCCTAAAGGCTGTGAGAGAAAATTTCTTTATTGATCTCTGCACATAGGTGTTCAGAATTTTTCCCTTTTTGTATTAACACATGTGAATGATTTTAAATTGGTTACCTTTATAAAGAAATTATATGTTCAAATAATTTTTGAATTATATTTTGTAGTCTGCAGTACTGAAGGTTAAGATCTGTCTGAACATTTTTTTTTTTTGTGGGAGAAAGACACTGCTTAATCTAGAATATATATATTTTTTATAATGTTGTAGGTACCAGAGGTTAGAGCTTCAGTATATCTTTTGATGGACACAGTTCAATTCAAATAAACATCTTAATTCATTTTCTTGCTTTCATCCCTGTTTTCCTAAAGCCTCTTCAAGCATAGGGGGCAAAACTATCCATTAAGATTTGTTGGCTCATGCCATTATTTTATCCAAACTTTGTAGTAATTTCTCATCTCATTCCAAGGAAAAACCTTTTGAGTCGCTGGCAAGTTCCAACACAGCCTAGTAAATATTCTTCTGATACTTCTCTTACCTAATATTCTACTTCCTAGTTTGGCCACAATTGGACTTCTCCCTGGACCTTGACAATGCTGATAAATAAAGCTCTGCCTTCAAGCCTTTATTCTAGAGCTTTCTTTTTGAGCTTTTCCAGCTTTAACTGCCCAAGTAATACTTCTAGAACATATGAGATCATGTCATTTTCTCGATGAAGGCTGTATAAGTTTCCCCTGTCAAAAGCTAGGCCCACTTCCTCTTTGGTACAATGTGACATTTTAGTGTCACAGATACCATTTCTCTTGAGTAAACACAGGGTTTGCCTCCTTGGGTTTATGTGTGTGTGTGAGTTTGAGTGTATATGTGAGTGTGCGCATGTGTGTGTGTGAGAGAGAAAGACAGAGACAGAGCAATGACAGGGACATGTGACTGTATGTATTCACAGAGGCCAGAAGAAGGCATACATCCTTTGAGCTGGCGTCACAGGCAGTTGTGAGTTGCCCAACAAAGCTACTGTTAACCAAGCTCTGGTCGTTTGGAAGAACAGTGCTTTTAACTACAGTGTCTTCTTTCCAGCCTTTTTATTCTCTTTTTAATATTGTGGTAGAATATTCTCAAGTTAATTTAAATTATCTTAAGGTTTCCTGTTTCTTGAACAGCACTGTGGCCAATACTTACGTATATATAAACTAGTAAAGAAAGGCTTCCCTTTTTGTATACTTCTTGGAGATACAATTGTTAGGTATAAGAGTAAATTTGTGTACTACATAAAATTTTTTGAGGCAAACTCTTAGTCAGTGCAGTCTTAAAATGACTGATCATTTTAAGTGGGTCCTCTCTGTTCATGGTCCTAAAAAGCCAAACTTAAAGTATCAATATGGATGGGCTCCCTTGGAAGTTTGTGGGGAAGGGTATTTGTTTACAGCCTCATTCCAGTGCTATATGTAACACCAAAATACTGCTTCCTTGCTGGTGTTTATAGTCTATGTGCATTTGCTGACTTATGTCTACAAAGCCAACAGTGATAAAAATAACCCTGTACTTTAGATCTTTCCAGTATTTCCTTGTGCCACCAACCATAGACAATTCTGTGTTCCTGAGGTTTGATATAGATTAGGTAGTGTCTGTATGTTAGGATCCACTCTGACAAATCTCCGGAGCCACAGTTTTCAGGGATTAGGTTGGGATATTATAGGTTTAAACAGCAATAATTCTGCTTAATATAGAAGTCTATCACAAAGGATATACTTCTGTGATTTCATTTATCAAAAGTTCAAATACAGACAAAACTACATTGATAGAACATTCAGGAAAATGATTACTTTTAGCTGGAGAATATTAACTAGAAGTGTACATAAGAAACATTTGCTATATTGATGATACTCTGTTCTATACCTGGGTAGTGTTTTCATAGATCCTCTGGGTAGATACAATTCTTTGTAGGATTTTAAAATTAAATAATAATAATTTTTTTGGTAGTAGAGTTGAACTGAGAGACTAGGCAGTGTCTGTGTGTCTGATCTATACCAACTTTTTAATTATTTTGATTATACATATTTATAGGATGCAATGTGGTAATTATACAATGTGTAATGATTTACTAAGGGCAATTAATATTTTCATGTTTTTACTACTTTGCATTTGGAGTCTTTAAGCTCCTTTTTTTGTAGTATTTCATCAGCTACATAATAGGAGTCAGGCATCATGGCAATACACATAATCTCAGCATTTGGTGGGCCAATTGCTTCAAGTTCAAGGTTAGCCTGGGCTACAGGGTAAGATTTTGTTTCAACACTGCTCCTCCAAATATATAGAAATAGTAGAGTATTGTGAACTCTAGTTAACACAACTGTTTGGAACACTAGAACTGTGTTTTACCTATTACTAGATTCCTTCTATCTCCTACCCTGAAACCCCTCCCAGTCTCTGATAATCACTATACATTCATTTTTTTAAAAGCATCTACATGTAAAGAGATACATCCTGCTATATTTGCCCCTTATGTCTGACTTAAAACCCAGTTAGCCTACTGATATTTTATACTGCTTGGAGTTCCCATATCTACTATGTGCCACATTGTTATGTGTAAAGGTCTCAAATCATCTCTTTGAAAATATTGTGTCTCTTTTTAACACTTACTTAAGATAAAATTTATAGCCAGGCATGGTGGCACATGCCTTTAATCCCAGCGCTCAGGGAGGCAGAGGCAGGTAGATCACTGTGAGTTTGTGGCCAGCCTGGTCTACAAAGAAACTCCAGGACAGCCAAGGCTACACAGAGAAACCTTATCTTGGAAAAACAAAAAGTGGATAGTTTGATGGCCTTTAGTGTGTTCATAGTTATGCAACCATCACCTCTTTTTATCTCCAAAACATTTTATTTACCTAATAAAGAAACCACATTTCTTCATTGTATATTTCTTCTGCTACCTCCTTTCCTCTGGCATCCACTGCATTTGACCTTTACCAGACAGCTAAGTAGCAACCACCAGTTTACTTCCTTTCTCTGTGTATTGGCTTCATTTCTTTTTCTTTCTTTTTGTTTTATTTTGTTTTGTTTTGAGACAGGGTTTCTCAGCATAGCCTTAGCTGTCCTGCACTAACTTTATAGATCAGGTTGGCCTCGAACTCGGAGATCTTTCTGCCTCTGCCTCCCTGAGTGCTGGAATTATAGGTGTGTGCCACCATGCCTACTTCAGTGTCATTTCTTCATTGCCCCAAATAACCTGTTGTATAAACCACATCTCATTTATTTATTATAAACTAATAGATATTTTGGTGTATCTCTTCTTTTGGGATACTGTGAGTAACTTTTTGTGCCAATATATAATTTCAGTATTTTTGAGTTAAGTAAGTTTCCTGGCTTTTAATATTTGCTAGTTTGTTGGCTTGATTGCTTCCTTCCTTTTCTTGTTTTGTTTTGATACAGGGTCTTTCTGTGTAGTCCTGACTTTCCTAGAACTTGCTATGTAGACAAGGCTGACTTCAGACTCAGTGAGATTCTCCTGCTTCTTTTTTTTTTGGGGGGGGGGGTGTTGAGGGCAGGGAATCAGAGAATGTTTATTTTAGAGTAAAATAAGAGTGATCATTGTCCAGGAACTTAGATTCAGGTTGCTATGCGATGAAAATTGAAGTTTTTTTCCTTTTATATTTATTTATTTATTCATTCATTTTATAATTTATCCATTTTATATCTTGATTGTAGTCCCCTCTTTCATCTCCTCCCAATCCCACCCTTCCTCTTTCTTCCCCCCATCCCCTTCACCTAGTCCACTGCAAGGGGGAGTCTCCTCCCCTGCCATCTGACCCTAGCTTATGAAGTCTTATTAGGACTGCCTGGATCCTTTTCCTCTGTGGGCTGGCAAGGCTGCACGGCCAGGGGGAAGTGATTTTCTCCAAAGTGCTGATATTAAAGGCATGCTCCACTATGTCCGGCATATCAGTGTTAGTTGGGTTACTGGTTTCTAGGTATTTGAGATTCAATAACTACCTTTACAGCCATCTATCTTCTTATATAACACAGAGCCTTACATAAGCTGGACAAGTGTTCTGCCAATAAACTCCATCCTTTGTCACTGTTTGTTATTGTTTTGTTTGTTTGTTTGTTTGTTTGTTTGTTTGAGACAAAGTCTTCCTATGAGGCCCAGGCTGGCCTTGACGTGCTGGATTAATGCTTTTTGCTTTATGTTTGTTTTTTGAGAGATTGTTATGTATCCTAGGCTTTCAACAAACTATATAGCTGAGGATAACCATGAACTATGACCCTTTTCCCTCTGCCTCCTGAGTACTGGCATTAAAGGTGTGAGTTTTTCTGTTTGTTTTTCTTTTCTGAGATAAATTCTTAGTATTTAGCACAGTCTGGCATTCCAAGATTATCCTCCTGCATTCCAAGATTATAGCTATGAATCTCTATGCTAAGCTTTAATAATTGTTTGACAGGTAACGTATTTACATTTAAAGAGGTACAGAAGTCTTAGTCAATTTCTCTTGCTATAACTGAATTATCATAGACTGGATAATTTATAAAGAATTAAGCCTACTTCTCATTAATGCAATGTACCCACCTTTTCAGTAATCAACAGTCTATTTCTTGGTATTCTTCAAGAAAAATTGTATGCATGCATAGGTAAGACCATATCTGTCTACCTCTTTGCAGAAATGGTAATGCACGTTATTCTATCTTTTGCCCATTTCCTTTCATAATGTGTGTTGTGATTTTGTGTACTTTGTGTATTTTATGCTCTGCTGTGGCATAGTATAAGAAAACAGACTCATTTAGCCCAAGGGCTGCAGTTTGCAGACACTTGTCCTAACCTAGAGATTGTTAAGTAATTGTCATGACTTCTTTTCTTCAGGCTAATGTAATGCTTGAATATGATATTGATGAAGCTCAGGCATTGTTGGAAAAGAATTTATCAACTGCCACAAAGAATCTTGATTCTCTTGAGGAAGACCTTGACTTTCTTCGAGATCAATTTACTACTACAGAAGTCAGTATCCTTTTAACAAACAAACAACAGAAAGAAGGAAAAAGATTTAATGAAAAGTACTTTCATAAGAAGAATGACTTTATTCTTAAATAAATGTGAAGGTAGAGATTGCGTAAGATAACAACTATTTTTTTAAATTTTCTTTTATTTATATATTTATTGATTACAATTTACTCACTTTGTTTTCCTGGTGCAGTCTCTTCCCAGTACCACCCACCCTCCCTTTTCTCCCACTATGCTCTTCCCTAGTCCCCAGACCTCCCCGTCTATCTGATCCTAGCCTATCAAGTCTCATCAAGGCTGGCTGCATCATCTTCCTATGTGGCCTGGCAAGGCTGTACCCCCGCCCCGGGGGTGTTTTATTTGAATCAAAATTCTTAGGGATAAAATAAATAAATAAATAAATAAATAATGAATTAGAAATGTATAGGCATGGACAGCAGGTTCACAGTGGTGAATAAGTTTTTTTCAAATATTTATTAAGATATCTTTATAATCAAAGAGCTTAATTTCACAAACATTTAAAAGTCTTCCATAAATTAGGTGTCATGGTCCATACTTCTAATCCCAGCACTTCAGAAGCTGAGGTAAAAGTATTATGGATTTGAGGCCACTCTGGGATATACCATGAGACCCTGTAGGTGCTGATTTTTAAACTTTAGCTTATTTGGCCTCTAGCTTCCTTCCAACCCCCCAATCCTACGTAGGAGAGAAAGAAGGTTAGAAGGGAAAGGGGAAATAGACCTCTTTAGACTTAGTTCTGGCTGGTTAGGGCCACCTGTTTCTTTAGGAAAATACCAATCTCAGTCATCAGGATATCTAGCGGTCCAGCAACAGTAAACAACAAACAGCAGCAGCAGAACATACAAGCAGACTTCTTTGTACTCTGTCCATCTCCTCAAAACCCCTGTTCTCTCTCTCTCTGGGCTTTGGTATTAATATTCGATTGAGTCCTCAGAATTCTACTAACTCCAGCTGGCAAAGATCACGCACCTCTCTGTGCCACATGAGGCAATTATCAGCTGTGGATAAACTGAAAGCAACTCCATATCCCACACTTGGGATTAAAACAAAAACCTGTTTATATAATTGAATTTTTAAAGAAACCAAAACTTCCACTGTAAGACCCTGTCTTTTAGAAAGTCTTTGCAATTTCTGCAAGTGTGTTAAGCCATATGAATCATGAAAATAAATAGAGGGAAAATGGGTATCAATGTCTTTCCCTGTTAAAACTGCATGTATAGAATAGGTCCATGATAACTTCATAGCAGTTGTAAAGAAGTTTGGGTATTCAACATCAAGATAATTTAAAGTTTGAGAATGACATATGTGTTCTGTTGTTAGGTCAGGGAATGCTTTTTAAGAGGTAAAACTTTAACACACTGTTTTCAAATGCAATACAGAATTTAGAGGGGAAGGAATGCTTAGCTCTTCTGTTCTCATTTCTTTTCTGTTGCTGTGTTAAAAAATCAGACCAAAAGCAAAAGGATTTATTTGGTATGTACTTCCAGGTTACAGTTCATCACTGAGGGAAGCAAGAATTTGAAGCAGAAACCACGTAGGATCAATGCTTGTTGGCTGTCCCACACTCATGCTCAGCTAGCTTTCTTATATTACCCATGTGAGCTGGATCCTCTTACATAAACTAACAGTCAAGACTATCCCACACAGACATGTCACAGGCCAGTCTGATTGATGACTCTAGGCTGAGTCAAGGTGACAGCTAAAGCTAACTAGGAAACTCTGCTTCGTCTCTTCTCTCTGTTCCTGACTTTTCCACATGAGGTTTTCTGTACTATGATGTTAACTTAGTTTTGTTGCTACAGAACCTGCACATAGTAGATCTGTTCTTTATAACATCTCCAGCATGAATTTACCCAGTCACACATCTTTTAGTCTTTTGGTAATGATATTTCAATTATTAGCTGTTGTATATAATATATGCATATAGGCAGTCTTGAGTGCCTCCTACTATTTTCTCACCTCATACCTCAGCCACTGTCATATGCAATGACTTCCATTAACAGGTTTTTCTCTAGGACATTGCATATTTCAGATAACTAGTTTTATTCACTAAATGTCTCAGACCTTTTATGTTTTCTTCTTTTGTTATTTCCTTCATTTGTTCCCCTACCTGCAAGGATTTCCCTTTATTTTCATGGAGATATGTCAGTTTAAACATCAGAGCATTCCTCAACATTTTCTAATCCTGTCGGAGTGGGTTTTTTCCTACCTTGCACATAGTACTTTGTTTTCCTGGCTTAACTCTGAGCATGTAGTAGGAAGTTCTTGGGTAAGACAAGGCTTCTGATTTAGCTGTGAAATCCCTAGGACATAGGAAGGCTATACCTTGCAGGGTGGCGGAGCATGGGTTGGAGATACTGTTAATTATGAGAGAAAAAGGAGATGTAATGGACAAGTCATCCAAATTGAGTCCTAGAAACTTAAAGAAGTGCCATTTATCATTGACATAATACTAAATTGGAAAAGTTAGAATGGTAGACAGACATTAGTGTATGTTCTGATGAATCTAAACTCCATGAGGGAAGGGACAGTGGTGTTTAGTTTCAGATATATGGAAGTTTGGAATTGGAGTCTAGTTTGAGCCCATGAGTTCAGAGACAGCCTGGGAAATATCATAAGATGCTGTCTCAAAAATTATTGAGAGTATCTAGCGTATATTAAGTGTAGTATTATATCTTAGATATGTTAAGCAGTTAGTGATTGGGAGTCTTGGTTTTGGTAGAAGTTAATTCCAGAATTTTCTTAGCAATTGATAGTATGGCAACATGGCTGCCAACAGTAGTTGTCGCTAATATTTTTCTTTGTCTGATTTCTGTGTCTTTGTTTTAGTTTATTAGTAAATTATAATTTTGTTATCTTTAGAATTATATTTGCATTTTCTTTGACAGTTCTTGCAGATATGGCCAGGGTTTATAATTGGGATGTAAAAAGAAGAAACAAAGATGATTCTACCAAGAACAAAGCTTAACACTGGCAATTGAGAGTGTGGTCCAGGTTTCCAAACATATTGAATAAGCCAGTGTTTATCTTTAAAGATTGATGTAACTTTGAGTGATTTTTTTTTTCATAGCAAGAAAAATTAA
The DNA here is from genome assembly GCF_030254825.1 of Meriones unguiculatus. NCBI lineage: Eukaryota > Metazoa > Chordata > Mammalia > Rodentia > Muridae > Meriones > Meriones unguiculatus. Next base: position 11,881,327 of record NW_026843706.1, read on the forward strand.
AGCTTTAAAAACACCATTTTATTTATTTATGAAAACAAATTACTTTCAAATATTTTATGAAACTAACAGTATCTTTTTCATATTTCCCTACAAGGTAATGCTGCTTTTGCTTTATTTTATGTTATAAAACAACTCTTAACTGAAATGGCCGAAAACTGTGAGGAATGCTATGGAGGTTGCTGAATACTGGGCACCAGCACAGTTTACTTTTTCTTTATTGATTGATTACTCTCACTTGATGTGGTAAACCTTTTAGAGGCAGGAGAGACAGTTCCAATATTTGTAAACTTGTTTTTCTTTAGTACTTGTAGGACATTATCACCCTTTGTTGCTGTCGTGTTCTGTAAATAGGGTTTCATGAATGTCTGCTTAACTTGTAGCTTTTATGATACTCTGAACTTTTCAGGAAAATGATTATTTGCTTTCCTACATACTATGAGGGCTGTTGACATACATAAAACTTTGGCCCCAAATAAGTGCACTGTCTTCGCAATGCCGGTATAAGGGAGACTTGATCAATGTCAGAGAGTACTAACCATTCAAAATTTTAAGCTAAGGTCATTTTATATTATGTAACAGTTCTCCAAAGCACCTGGAACAGGAATATTAACATAAATGTAAATCTGCTTTGGTTAAAAAGAGTTGTAAGCTTTTTTTATTTGTCATAAATTGCATAGGAAGGATAAAATCTCTGGAAAGCCATTGATACTGTGGTAAAAGAACTTGGTGATACAGATTCTGGCAAAAACACATGCATGTTATTCCATATCCGTGTAGTGAAAAGTATACTTGTATGATGTTTTGTACTTGTATTTCATGTTATTAAAACAATGATATATAAACTGTTGCCTGATACTTTTTGCATGTTACTCTTTGTCTTAATCTGTATAGGTTTCTGGCAGATAGCATAAATCAGGTAAAACAAGCATTTATATTGCATGAGTATGGAAACTGGTAAGATCAATTGAAGTGCAAGGGCAGTATTCATTTCTCATCCCCCCCCCACTACATCCTAATACTTCCGGCTGTTAGACCTTATATTTTAACATGAGAAGAAACATTTCAGATGATATCCAAAAGTTATGAGTCTCTTCACAGTTTTATGAGATTCACTTACTTGTACATGACTACTATATTTTTAAATTTTATTTTTATTCTTTTTTAATTTATTTTACATCCCAAGCATGGCTCCGCCCTCCACTCCTCCCACTTCCCCTTTATCCTCTCCATTTCCCTCTAGAAAAGGAGATTCATCCACCCCCAGTATCATCCTTCCCCAGCACATCAAGTCACATCAGGACTGAGCCTATCATCATCCCCTGAGGCTAGGGAGAAGCGATCCAAAAGCAGGCAATAGAGTTCATGTTAGAAACAGACCACCCCCCTCCACTCACCAGGCAACCCATATGAAGACCAAGCCACTAATCAGCTATATGTGTGTAGGGGCCTAGGTCCAGATCATGCATGGTCCTTAGTTGATGTCTCAGTCTCTGTAAGCCCCCATGGGACTGGGTTAGTTGTCTTTGCTGGTCAGGTCTTCCATCTTGCTCCCAACACTTCCACAGGACCCCCGGAGCTCCGCCTCATGCTTGGCTGCAAGTCCCAGCATCTATCCTGATTTGCTATTGGCTGGAGCCTCCCAGACTACTATCAAGTTAGGCTCCTGTTTGCAAGCAAAGCAGAGTATCATTATTAGAGTCAGGGGCTGGCTCTCTGCCATGGGTTGGTTCTCAAGTTGGGCCAGTTTTGGTTGGACTCTCCCTTAATCTTTGTTCCCTTGTTATCACTGCACTTCTTGTAGGCAGGGTAATTTTTGGATCACAGGTTTGCTGGTGGGTTGTTCCCCTCCTTCCATTAGTTCTGCCTGGCTAGGAAGTGGTCACTTAGTTTTCATATCCCCCCTGATAGGAGTCTCGGCTAGAGTCACACCCATGACCTCCTGGGAGCCTATGCTGTTGCAAGCTTCCAGCTTGATAAAGAGTACCCTCGGTTTCCCTTCTTGTTCCTAGCCCTCCCCTCACCTAATCCCGTTCTCCCCGCATCTGTTTCATACTCTTGTTTTCCCTCCCTATGCCATCTCTGGTCCATTTTCCCCTTTTCATCCCTGTATGCTGTCTATTCTGTTTCGCCTTCTGAGTGACATTCTCCCTTCTGCCCTCCTTTTTATTTATCTTCTTTGGGTCTGTGTATGGTAGTATGATTATCCTGTATTATACGTCTAATATCTGCTTATAAGTGAGTACATCCCATGTGTATCTTTCTGGGTCTGAATTATCTCACTTAAGATCCTCTTTTCTAATTCCATCTATTTGCCTCTAAGTTTCATGATTTCTTTGTTTTTATTAGTTGATTAGTATTCCATTGTGTAAATGTACCACAATTTCTGTATACATTCTTCGGTTGAGGGACATCTGGGTTGTTTCCAGTTTCTGGCTATTACGGTCTTGAGGTAGAACTATTCCCAATTTTCAGAAAAAGCACCAGATTTCCAGAGAGGTTGTGTCAGCAATAGAGGAGTGTTCCCCTTTCTCCACATCCTCTCCAGGATGTGCTGTCTCTTGAGTTTATGATCTTAGCTATTCTGCCTGGTGTAAGATAGAATCTTAGCGTTCTTGTGATTTGCATTTCTCCGATGGCTAAGAACATTGAACATTTCTTTAAGTGCTTCTCAGACATTCTATATTCTTCTGTTGTGAATTCTCGGTTTAGCTCTGTACCCCATTTTTTAATTGGATTATTTGATTTGTTGGTGTTTCATTTCTTAAGTTCTTTGTATACTTTAGATATGTCTGATGTAGCATTGGTGAAGATCTTTTTCCAATCTTTCGGCTGCCATTTTGTTCTATGGACAGTGTCCTTTGACTTAACAGAATCTTCTCAGTTTTATGAGATCCCATTTATTAATTGATCTGAGAGCATGTGCTGTTGGTGTTCTGTTCAGGAAGTTGTCTCCTATGTCAATGAGTTCCAAACATTTCTGCAATTTGTCTTCTAATAGGTTTTGAGTCTCTGGTTTTATAACAAGTTCTTTAATCCAGTTGGACTTGAGTTTTGTGCAGTGATGAGTACAGGTCTATTTGCATTTTTCTACATGCAGACATCCAGTTAGACCAGCACCATTTGTTGAAGTTGCTTTCTTTCTCCATTGTATGGTGTTGGCTTCTTTGTCAAAAATCAAGTGCTCGTAGGAGTGTGGGTTTATTTCAGGGTCTTCAGTTTGGTTCTATTAATCAACCTGTCTGTTTCTGTGCCAATACCATGTAGTTTTTTTTAAATTATTTTTATTACTATTGCTCTGTAGTACAGCTTGAGATCAGGGATGTTGATACTGCCCGAAATTCTTTTACTGTACATGATTGTTTTATCTATTTTGGGTTTTTGTTTTTCCATATGGAGTTGAGAATTGCTCTTTTAATTGTGTTGGAATTCTGATGGGAATTGCATTTAATCTGTAGATGGCTTTTGACAGAATGGCAATTTTTACTATGTTAATCCTACCGATCCACAAGCATGGGAAATCTTTCCATGTACTGAAATCTTCAGCTTCTTTCTTCAAAGACTTGAAGTTCTTGTCATACAGGTCTTTCACTTGCTTGGTTAGAGTTACACAAAGGTATTTTATATTGTTTGTGGCTGTTGTGGAGGGTGTTGTTTCACTAATTTTTTTCTCAGCCCTTTTGTCACTTGTATAAAGGAAGGCTACTGACTTTTTAGTTAATTTTGTATCCAGCCAACTTGCTGAAAGTATTTATCAGCCATATGAGTTCTCAGGTAGAATCTTGGGGGTCACTTACTTATACCATCATATCATCTGCAAATAGTGATATTTTGACTTCCTGTCTTCCAATTTCTATCCTCTTGATCTCCTTGTATTATTGCTCTGGCTATAACTTCAAGTACTATATTGAAGAGATATGGTAAGAGTAAGGCAGCCTTGTTTTGTCCCTGATTTTAATGGGAATGCTTTAAGTTTTTCTCCATTTAATTTGAGATTGCTTATTGGCTTGCTGTATATTTCCTTTATCATGTTTAGGTATTTGCCTTGAATCCCTGATCTCTCTAAGACTTTAAACATGAAGAGGTGTTAGATTTTGTCAAAGGCCTTTTCAGAATCTAATGAAATGATCATGTGTTTTTTTTTTTCTTTCAGTTTGTTTATATGGTGGATTACATTGGTAGATTTTTGTATGTTGAACCATCCATGCATTCCTGGGATGAAGTCTACTTGATCATGGTGGATGATGTTTTTGATATGTTCCTGGATTTGGTTGCAAGTATTTTATTGAGTATTTTTGCATCAATGTTCATAAGGGAGATTGGTCTGAAATTGTTGGGTCTTTGTGAGTTTTAGGAATCAAGGTGACTGTGGCCTTATAGAATGAGTTTGATAATGTTCCTTATGTTTCTATTTTGTGGAACAGTTTGAGGAGTATTGGAGTTCTTCTTTGAAAGTCTGATAGAATTTTGTGCTAAAACAGTCTGGCCCAGGACTTTTGATGACTGTTTCTGTTTCCTTGAGGGTTGTAGGTTTATTTAAATTTTTAACCTGATCTTGATTTAACTTTGGTATATGGTATCTATCAAGGATATTACCCATTACATTTAGAATTTCTAGTTTTGTGCTATTCAGGTTTTTGAAGTATGGTCTAACGATTTTTGGATTTCCCCAGTATCTGTTGTTTTATCCCCTTTTTCATTTCTGATTTTATTAATTTGGATATTCTCCTTGTGTCTTTTAGTTAGTTTAGCTAAGGTTTGTCTATCTTGTTGATTTTTCTCAAAAAACAAGCTTTTGGCTTAGTTGATGATCTTTATTGTTCTCTTTGTTTCTAGGTTATTGATTTCCACCCTGAGTTTGATTATATCCTGCTGTCGACTCCTCTTGGGTGTGTTTGCTTCCTTTTTTTCTAGAGCTTTTAAGTGAGTTGTTAAATTACTAATATGAGCTCTCTCCACTTTCTTTATGAAGATACTTAGCAAGATGAACTTTCCTCTTAGCACTGCTTTCATTGTGTCCCATAAGTTTGGTTGTATTGTGCCTTCATTTTCATTGAAGTCGAGAAAGTCTTTAATTTCTTTCTTTATTTCCTCCCTGACCCAGTGGTCATTAAGTAGAGAGTTGTTCAGTTTCCATGAGTTTGTAGGCATTCAATTGTTTCTGTTGTTGTTGAAGTCTCGCTTTAATCCATGTTGGTCCGATAGAATACAAGATGTTATTTCATGTTCTTATATTTGTTGAGGCTTGCTTTGTGTCCAAGGGTGTAGCCAATTTTGGAGAAGGTTCCATGAGATTCTGAGAATAAGGTATGCTCTTTTGTGTTTGGATGGAATGTTCTGTAAGTATCTGTTAGGTCTAATCTATTCATAATGTCAGTTAGTCTTGTTATTTCTCTTTTTAGCTTCCGTCTCAATGATGTGTCCATTGGTGAGAGAAGTGTGTTGAAGTCAATGTGTAATTTCAGCTTTAGTAATGTTTTTTTTTTACAAATGTGGGTGCTCTTGCATTTGAGGCATGTATGTTCAGAATTGAGACATCATATTGGTCAGTTTTTCCCTTGATGAGTATGAAGTGCCCTTCCCCGTCTCTTCATTAGTTTTGGTTGAAAGTATTTTATCAGATTTTAGAGTAGCTACTCCAGCTTGTTGTTTCTTGTGTCCATTTGCTTGGAAAACTTTTCTCCAGGCCATTATTCTGGGGTAATATGTATCATTATTGCTGAGGTGTGTTTATTTTATTCAACAGAATGATGTGTCCTGTTCACACATCCATGCTGTTAGCCTGTGGCTTTTTATAAGGGAGTTGAGACCATTAATGTTGAGAGATATTAATGACCAGTGTTATTACTTCCTGTTATTTTGATGTTGATAGTAATAGAGTGTGTGTGCCTGCTTCCTTTCTTTTGGTTTTGCAGCTGTGGGTTTATTTTTGTATTCCTGGGTGTAGTTTTCTTTCTAGTATCTTCTGTAGAGCTGGGTTTGTGGCTAGGTACTGTTTAAACTTGGTTTTGTCATGGAATATCTTGTTTTGTCCATCTATGGTGATTAACAATTTTGCTGGATATAGTAGTCTGGGTTGACACTGGTGTCTGCATGAAATCTGACCAGGCCCTTCTGGCTTTTATAGTCTCTGTTGAGAAGTCAGGTGTAATTCTGATAGGTTTGCCTTTATTTGTTTCTTGGCCTTTTTCCCTTGTGGCTTTAATGTTCTTTTTTGTTCTGTACATTTAATGCTTTGATTATTATGTGACAGGAGGATTTTCATTTCTGGTCCAATCTATTTGGTATTCTGTAGGCTTCTTGAATGTTTATAGACATTATTTTTTCTTTAGGTTGGGGAAGTTTTCTTCTGAGATTTTGCTGAAAATATTTTTGGTTCTATTTGAGGGACATCTGGGTTGTTTCCAAATTCTGGCTGTTGTGAATAAAGCTGCTATGAACATGGTTGGGCAGATGTCCTTGTTGTGTACTTGAACATATTTTGGATATAGGCCTAGGAATGGTATAGCTGGATCTTGAGATACACTATTCCTAATTGTCTGAGAAAGCACAAAAATGATTTCCAAAGTGGTTGTACAAATTTACATTCCCACCAGCAATGGAGGAGGGTTCCCCTTCTCTACATCCTCTCAGTTGTCACTTCTGTTTTTGATCTTAGCCATTCTGATGGCTGTAAGGTGAAATCTCAGGGTCGTTTGATTTGCATTTCTCTGACAACTAAGGATGTTGAGCATTTCTTTAAGTGTTTCTGTGCTATTTGGTATTCCTCTTTTGAGAATTTTCTGTTTAGCTCTGTACCCCATTTTTTAATTGGATTGCTTGATTTGTTGCTGTTTAACTAGTTATGTTTTTTTTTTATGTATTCTGGATATCAGCCCTCTGTCAGATATAGGGTTGGTTAAGATCCTTTCCCAGTCCATAGACTGTCATTTTGTTCTGATGACAGTGTCCTTTGCTTTACAGAAACTTTTCAGTTTCTTGAGGTCCCATTTATTGATTGTTGATCTTAGAGCCTGTGCTGTTGGTGTTCTGTTCAGTAAGTTGTCTCTGTGCCAATGAGTTGAAGGCTGTTCCCCACTTTGTCTTCTAACAGGTTTAGGGTGTCTGGTTTTAAATTGAGAACTTTGATCCACATGGGCTTTAGTTTTGTGCAGGGTGATAAGTATGGATCTATTTGCATTTTTCAGCATGCAGATATCCAGTTAGACTAGCACCATTTGTTGAAGATGCAGTCTTTTTTCCATTAAATGATTTTGGTTTCTTTGTCAAAAATCAAGTGTCCATAAGTGTGGGTTTATTTCTGGGTCTTCTGTTTGATTCCATTGATCCACCATTCTGTTTCTATGCCAGTACCATGCAGTTTTATTACTGTTGCTCTATAGTACAGCTTGAGATTAGGGATGAAGATACCTCCAGAATATCTTTTATTGTAGAGGAATGTTTTAGCGATTCTGGGTTTCTTGTTATTCCATATGAAGTTGAGAATTTTTCTTTAAAGATCTGTAAAGAATTGTGTTAGTATTTTGATGGGAATTGCATTGAATCTGTAGATTGCCTTTGGCAGGATGGCCATTTTCACTATGTTAATCCTGCCAAGCCGTGAGTATGGGAGATATTTCCATCTTCTGTTATCTTTTTCTATTTCTTTCTTCAGAGACTGGAAGTTTATTTCATACAAGTCTTTAACTTGTTTGGTGAGAGTTACACCAACGTACTTTATGTCCTTTGTGGCTATTGTGAAGAGTGTTGTTTCCTTCCTTTTTTTCTCAGTCCATTTGTCTTCTGTATATACTAGGACTACTGATTTTTTTTCAGTTAATTTTGTATCCAGCCACTTTTCTGAAGGTGTCTATCAGCTGTTGGAGTTCCCTGGCAGAATTTTTGGCATCACACTCTTGCATACTATCATATCATCTGCAAATAGTGATACCTGGACTTCTTCGTTTCAGAACTGAATCCCCTTGATCTCCTTTATTTGTTTTATTGCTTTAGGAAGGACTTCAAGAACTATGCTGAAGATATATGGAGAGGATGGGCATCCTTGCCTTTTCCCTGATTTCGGTGGGATTGATTTAAGTTTCTCTCTGTTTAGTTTTATGTTGACTATAGGCTTGTTGTATATTGCCTTTCTATATTTAGATAAATGCATTGTATCCCTGATCTCTCCAGGACCTTAAACATAAATGAACGTTGGTTTTTATCAAATGCTTTTTCAGCATGTAAGAAAATTATCATGTGTTTCTTTTTTTTTTTTTAGTTTGTTTATATGGTGGATTACATTGATGGATTTCCGTATATTGAACCAACCCTGCATACCTGGGATGAAGCCTACTTTGTCATAGTGGATGATATCTGTGATGTGTTCTTGGAATTGGTTTGCGAGTATTTTGTTGAATATTTTTGCATCAATCTTCATAAGGGAGATTGGCCTGAAATTCTCTTTATTTTTGTGTATTTGTGAGGTTTAGATATCAAGGTGACTGTGGCTTCATAGAATGAGTTTGGTAATGTTCCTTCAGTTTCTATTTCGTGTAATAATTTGAAGAGTATTGGTGTTGATGTCAGTTCTTTGGAGGACTGATAGAATTCTGCACTGAAACTATCTGGCCCTGGGCTTTTTGTGGGTGGAAGACTTTTGATGACAGCTTCTATTACCTTAGGGGATATATAGGATTATTTAATTTATTAACCTGCTCTTTATTCAGCTTTGTTAAGTGCAATCGATCAAGAAAATTGTCCATTTCATTCAGATTTTCAAATTTTGTGGTATATAGGCTTTTGAAGTAAGATCTAATGGTTGGGGCTGGATAGATGTCTCAGAGGTTAAGAGCACTGGCTGTTCTTCCAGAGGTCCTGAGTTCAGTTCCCAGCAACCACATGGTGGCTCACAGCCATCTAGAATGAGATCTGGTGCGCTCTTCTGGTGTGTAGGTGTACATGCAGATAGAACATTGTATACATAATAAATAAATAAATCTTAAAAAAAAAGACCTAATGGTTGTTTGGATTTCCTCAGTGTCCGTTGCTATGTCCCCCTTTTCATTTCTGATTTGGATAGTGTCTCTTTGCCTTTTAGTTAATTTGGCTAAGGGTTTCTATCTTACTGTTTTTCTCAAAGAACCAGCTCTTGGTTTCATTGATTCTTTGAATTATTTTATTTGTTTCTAATTTATTGATTTCAGCCCTGAGTTTGATTATTTCCAGCCGTCTAGTCCTATTGGTTGTGTCTGCTGCTTTTTTTCCCTAGGGCTTTCAGGTGAGCCATTAAGTTGCTTGAATGAGATGTTTCAAATTTCTTCTTGCAGGCACTTAGTGCTATGAACTTTCCTCTTAGCACTGCTTTCATTGTGTCCTGTAAGTTTGGGTATGTTGTGCCTTCTCTTTCATTGAATTCTAGGAAATCTTTAATTTCTTACTTTATTTCTTCCCTGACCCAACTGTCTTTGAGTAGAGAGTTGTTCAATTTCCATGTGTGTGTAGGCTTTTTGCTATTTCTGTTGTTGTTGAGGTCCAGCTTTAGTTCATAGTGATCAGATAGGATATTTCAATCTTCTAGTACTTGTTGAGTCTTGCTTTGTGACCAAATATAGGGTCTGTTTTGGGGAAGGTTCCATGAGGTATTGAGAAGAAGGTAAATTCTTTTATGTTTGGGTGAAAGGTTCTGTAGATGTCTGTTAGGTTCATTTGATTCATGACCTCTGTTAGAGTCATTGTTTGTGTTGACCTGTCCTTTGTTGAGAGTGGGGTGTTGAAGTTCCCACTATTTATGTGTAGGAATCTATGTGTGGATTAAGTGTTATTAATGTTTCTTTTATAAATGTGGGTGCTCTTGTATTTGGGGCATAGATGTTCAAAATTGTGATGTCTACTAGATGGAATTTTCCTTTAATGAGTATGAAGTGACCTTCCCTATCTCTTTTGATTGATTTTGGTTGAAAATCTATTTTATTAGATATTGAATGGCTACTCCTGCTTGCTCCTTGGGTCCATTTGCTTGGAAAACAGTCTTCCAGCCCTTTACTCTCAGGTAATATCTATCCTTGTGACTTAGGTGTGATTCTTGTATGCAACAAATTGTTGGGTCTTGTTTATGCATCCATTCTGTTAGTCTGTGTCTTTTTATTGGAGAGTTGAGTCCACTGTTGTTGAAAGAGATTAATGACCAGTGGCTGTTAGATTCTTTGATTTTGATGTTGGTTGTGGTAGTGTGTTTGTGTGCTTGGCTTCTTTTTAGTTTTGCAGTAGTAAGGTTATTTATTTATTTCCTGTATTTTCCTAAGTAGCTTTTCTGGGTTGTGTTTTTCCTTCTATTATCTTCTGTAACACTGGGTTTGTGGGTAGGTATTGTTTAAATTTGTTTTTATTGTTGAATATCTTGTTTTCTCCATCTACGATGACTGAGAGTTTTTGGGTATAGTAGCCTGGGCTGATATCTGTGTTTTCTTGGCATATACATGGTATCTATCCAGGCCTTTTGGCTTTCATAGTCTCTTTTGAGAAGTCAGGTATCATTCTGATGGGTTTGCCATTATTTGTTACTTGGCCTTTCTCCCTTGCGGCTGTTAGTATTTTTTCTTTGTTCTGTATACTTACTGTTTTTTATTATTATGAGGCGGAAATATTTTCTTTTCTGGTCTAATTTATTAGGTGTTCTGTAGGCCTCTTGTATGCTTATAGGACTCTCCTTTAAATTGGAGAAGTTTTCTTCTATGATTTTGAAAATATTTTCTGGGCCTTGGAGACGGCAATCTTCTTGTCCCTCTCTTCCTGTTATTCTTAGATTTGATCTTTTCGTATTGTCCCAGATTTCTTAGATGTTCTATGTCAGGAACTTTTTTAGATTCAACATTTTCTTTGATGTATCGATTTCTTCAATCATGTCTTCTACACCTGAGATTCTCTTTTCTATCTCTTATATTCTGTTATTGATACTTGTTTCTGTGACTCCTGTTCCCTTTCCTAGGTTTTCTATTTCCAGGATTGCTTTGAATTGTGTTTTCCTTATTGCTTCATTTCCTTTTTTAGGTTCTGGATAGTTTTATTCATTTCATTCTCACGTTTGTTTGCATTTTCTTGTATTTCTTTAAGTAATTTACTCAGTTTCTTCACCTGTTTGATTGTATTTTCCTGTGTTTCTTTCATGTATTTATTTCCTTCTTTTAAGGCCTCTATCATGTTCATAACCTCAGATTTAAGATTGTTTTCTTGTGCTTCCAGTGTGATAATATTCTCCGGGCGTGCTGTGGTAGGATAGCTGGGGTTTTGTAGTGTCATATGGCCCTGGGTTTTGTTGCTGGTGTTCTTGTTCTGACCTCTAGCCATTTCATTGACTCTGTTATTAGCCACCCTGGCGGTCTCTGATAGTAATAGTCTCTGGGGTTATAGGTAGAACTCTTGGTCCCAGATGGCCTCAGTCCTCTGGTTTTTCTTCTACTCCTTGATCCCTGCTGGTCTCTGTTGCCTCAGATCTGGGAATAGCTCAGAGTAGGGCACTGCTTCTCCCTGAATCGTGCTGGTCTCAGGTGCTGCAGATCAGTGTGGGTCCCGGGAAATGGTGCATATTGGGGAACTGGGGTGTGGGGCACTCCGGGGAAGTGGAGCACACAGGGCCTGGGGCAGACCTGGCTACTGTTGCTGGCAGGCTGTGGCAGGCTAGTAGATGGGGACATGGGAAGGGTCTCTTACCTCCTGTTTCCTGATCCATGCTGGTCTTGGAGGATGCAGTTTTGGGTTGGTCTTATCAAATGGCCTAACTACTAAATTTTAAAAGCTTTATATTTGTAGAAACAACAGAAAATCCCTTACCTGATGCTCCCCGATCTGTGCTGGTCTTAAGGGCCTCAGATTGGAGAGCATCCCAGGAAATGGTACAGAGCAGGGAACTGTTGCTCCCTGATATTTGCTTGTCTCGGGCCACAGATCAGTGTGGGCTTGTTGCTTTCTTAAAAGGAGATGTTCAAGGAACCAAATGCTTTTTGGATCAATAGTTTCTTCTATAAAATGGCAATTCTCCACTGCTGTTGTCTGGAATAGCTCATACTATTTGCTGCTGATCCTCAAGCTAGGATACCAAAGCTGTTTCCTAGTGGCAAGAGGTTACATCGTATGTCCCTCTTGGACCTTCATCCAGTGACCTCTTTTACCTCAGTGTCTACAAAGTCCAGACACTTTGACATTCTTGCCAAGAACTTAGTGTTGCCAGGAATGGCTCATTCACTTCTCTGGCAGAGCATACCATATTTCTCAGAGTTAATGCACCAGCCCTTTTGAGTTCTGAGGCTTTAGCAGCTTTGTCATAGTTTCTTTTTAAATGACCAAATTTACTGCAACTAAAACACTGTTCACATTTTGATATCTATGGCTTTTAGTGGCAGGGAAATCTAATGTTAGTTATCTCTTAACAGGAGGCTGCTTCTCTGACAGCTCATTTTGCTCTTGAAAGAGGATGTCTCCCTTTAACCCTTTCAACCTCTATGTTGTTCTGCTCCTTCAAGGTCCCCAGTATGCTCGAAGAACAGTGTATAGTGGCAGTTTCTGAAAACTCTGTCTCTCAGTTAACAGGTCTGGGTAACAGGTCTGGGCCCTTCTGTATTCTCCCTTTTCCAGCAGTACAGTTCATTTCCCAAGAGTTTCCATCTCTACCTGCAAACTTTCTAGTTGCACAGCCAACTCTGCAATCCTTTCATAAATGAGAGAATTGGGTGATATTTCTGGTTTTCTTGTTTTCATATTTGTTTCTTAGATACCTCCGTATCCATTCATAACTTTTCTAATTTTTCAACAATTCTCCCAGCCTTTTCTGAAACAGAATACAAGAAAACAAAGAAACAAAATCAGAAAATCCCTTCTGGACAGTGCAGCCAGAACTGATGAGACCTGATAGGCTAGGGTCAGAGGGAAGAGGGGGGGGGAGGACCTCTCCTATCAGTGGACTTGGGGAGGGCCATGGGAGGAGGTGAGGGAGGGAAGTTGGGATTTGGGAGGGGTTGAGGGAGTGGACTACAGCTAGGATACAAAGTGAATAAACTGTAACTTATAAAAAATGAAGCCAAGTGGGAGAGAACCGAGCAGCAGCAACCGAAATAATTTTTTTGAAAACCTGAAACAGTATATTAATTTCTTCATATGCTGCTGTCTTTTTTATAGCATTAAAATCCAGATTTTCTATTATTTCAAGCCCTACATCTGGGCGCCACTTGTTTCGTGTACTTTTTAAACTATTTTATTTGGGTCGCTTGTACCACTTTCTCCCTTCCAACACCAGGTAGGAGAGAAAGAAAGTTAGTAGGGAGAGGGTATGTAGTTTTCTTTGGCTACTGTCTGTTGTTTACGGTTGTTGGGTTCCTTGGGGCAAGTCCAATATTCATTTCAGCATATCTCAAACTTTTTCTTGTCAAACTGCATTAACAGCAACCAGGAGCAGCAAGGGGGAATAGCATCCTACTGTCTATTGGATGCTTCCTTTTCTCTCTGGGCTCTCCTATATATACATCCTCAGAATCCAACTAACTTCTGCTGGCAAAACCACACCCCTGCATGAGGAAATTATCAGCTGTGGATAAACTAAAGGACAAATTAAAATCCCACACTTGAGATTAAAACAAAAACATGTTTAGATAATATAACTGAGTTTTTAAAGAAAAAAAACTTCCATTATATTTCATGGTTTCTCAGTAAATACTTGTTGTGAGTCAGTGCTGGAATTTCAGCATTCAGGAGGCTAAGAACTACATAGTGACTTTCAGACCAGCCTGAGCTAGAGTGAGTCCCTATCTATAAAGCCCAAACATTTTAATTCTTCCCCTTGTCAGGTCTTTCCCTGATGTGTGTCATTTTATGATTAGCCTATGTTGAAAATGTGTTTCCATACAAATTAAGATTATTTTTTGTGGCTCTTTATGTGCCAAAGAAGTTTGGATTTTATTATATACATTTGACTGAATTTTTAAATTTTTTTATAATTTAGTTTAATTTATATATTTATTACAATTTATTCACTTTGTATCCCCACTGCATCCTCCTGCCTTGTCTCCTCCCAGTCCCACCTACCCTTCTTCCCCCATACCCCTCCCCTAGTCCACTGATAGGGCAGGTCCACCTCCCCTTCTATCTGACCCTAGCCTATCAGGTCTCATTAAGGCTGGCTGCATTGTCTTCTATTGTAGGAATGGTGTTTCTCTTCTGTAAATATCTATTTTGTCTATATTTACCTGTAACGATTTAAATAAGAATTTGTACGTGATGTCAGGAATCTGAAGGAAAAAAAGCTCTTCAGTGATAATAAATTATAGGCTGCAAATTAATATTCAGCAAATGTGTATTCGATGTTTCATGAACACTATTAGGCCCTCATAAATAGAAGAAATTTAATCTTAACTCTACTAAATTGTTTCTTTCATAATGATGGGCATTTTCAGAATAATATAACCATCCAGATAAAACATGATATCATCAGACTTAATATAAGCACAGTATACTGAGTGAGAATACATGGGCTTAAGATTGATTATGAGACTTGATGTGTAACTTCAGTTTAACTGTTTCCATTATAAAAACGTTAACGTGAGAAATACTGAAGGATGGCAGAGGTGGAGATATTTCAGTTCCACTTGCAGTCCTTACCTAACTAATCTCCATCCTTCTGCCTTTTACTTCCTATTTCTCTTCTTTGATTATGGTATTATTCTGTAGCCCAAGCTGGACTGAAACTCACTGTACATCCCAAGTTAGGATGCCTACCCACTTTGCTGTTATTCTGTATATCTATGCCCAGCTTCTATTTCTTGCTTTAGGAATAAATTTGTAGAAAACAAAATAATTGTACTTAACACAAAATTTTCTTATATGATGTTCTCTTCTTTTGAGACCAGAGTCTCAGTGTTTCTAAATTTGCTCATCTTTCTGCTTTTACCTAACAAGAGTTAAGATTACAGGCATGAACTACCAGGCCAACCTAATACTCATATTTTAATATTATTTTTCTTTTTTCATGGTATTTGTAAGTTCATTCTATTATTAGACATTTGGGTTATGTCTAAACTATGCTTTTCTATATTTCTACAAGACTTTTTCCTGTATTTAGAATTTTTTTCTGAGACTAGATTGTCAAAAAATTAAATTTATGGAGTCAGAAGTTGTAGAATTTTAATATTGAGTTAACAGAGCTTGTTTGATACAGAGGCTGACAAGTATTCAGATGCTTTGAGAAACGAGTGAAGCATTGTTAACTAAGACCCACAGCAGCTTGATAATTGTTTTCCTTTTCATTCTAAAAGCTCAAGGTCATGGGTAATATGCTCATCTTTAAAACAAAGACAACCCAAACTGATATTTTCTTTAGCCATTCTTATGTAATATTTTTCTAAACGCATGTTTTGTTTTGTTTTTTAATTTGTATTTCACATTCCCTCCTGCCAAATAAAGACTGTAATATCTGTAGGGGTAGCACCATTTAGGGCCATAAAGTATGCATATCCAGAACAAAATTGAAATCTGGCTTTTGGGAAAAAATTTTACCTCTGTATCATGATTTGGTACTTGAGAAATATTTAATAAGTATGAAATGTTAAGTTCATTTCTATAATGAATACATATTCTTGTTATTCATTTGCCATTCTCAGTCTGAAACGTAAGTGATAAATTTTAGGGTCATTACACTTTTCAGCCATTTTGCTTTGGTAGCTGTAGTCTCATACCCATTTCATAGCCATGTCAGTGCTTGTTTCACACTAAGGTGGCATGAAGTTGCCCAAAGATACTAAGTGCAGAGCAATACCCACTACTGCTGGTTGTAGGTTTAACTATATTCTAGGAACTGGAGTTATAGTTAAGTGGCTTGATGTAGGTGTTGGTGTCTGAACTTGTGTCCTCTACTGGAACAATATGAACTCTTCATTTCCAGCTCCCATTATTTCTTTTTTTATTTAAATTTTACTACTTTTGTATTTGTGTGTCTATCTTTTTCAATGCTGTCAGGCCAAAAGAGGCCTTCATCCTATATGGCAATATTGAGAAGTGGTGTACTTTAAGAGGGTGTCTTAGTTATTTTTTCATTACTGTGGAGCTGGAGTTATAGGCAGTTGTGAGGCACTCAATGTGAGTGCTAGGAACAACAACAGTAGTATATGTTCTTAACAGCTAAGCCATATATCCAGCCTAACCCCTTCCCACTTCAGCTTCTTTCTTTTTTAGCTGTTTTTTTTTTTTGAAAGATTTATTTATTTCATTTTATGTGTATGGGTATTTTGCCTGCATGCACATATGTGCACCTCACTGTGGATCCCCTGGGACTGGAGTTAGAGACAGTTGTGAACTGCTATGTTTATGCTGGGAATTGAGCTTGGGTCCTTTACAGGAGCACCCAGTGCTCTTAAACACAGAGCTATCTCTCCAGTGCTCCCCACCCCCACCTTACCATCACCACTTCAGTTTCTTAAAAGAATATATTTCACAGATCTTTGTCTTTCTAAATCCAAAGGTAAGTGATGTAATTATGAGAAGAAAGGTTGTAGTTTGAGATTTGAGATACATGTAAAACAAAAGAAATGGTTTATTGGTTTATATATTATATAGTAGACATTATTTATATTTGGTTTATGTATTACTTGCACAGTATTACTTCTTTGTTTGAACTTTAAACAGAGTACTGCCTAAGGTTTCGTCTGTACGTAAAAACTCTTGTGGATTATGTTTTGAAGTTTAATTACAGAGTATACTTTTGTTTGTGTCCCTTTGACTCTTATTTGTTGATAGATTTGTTATAGCCATATAAAGCCATATGGATGAACCTGATATGTACAGAACTTTTCAGCTAACTGTTTATGCCTTGGCCATGGTTTTGATTTGTGCTTTGGATTTGTGGCAGTTCTATTTGGTTTTTGGGTTGCTGTGATGTGAGTTCATATGTTGGAACCTTCATCCTATATGGCAATATTGAGAAGTGGTGTACTTTAAGAGGGTGTCTTAGTTATTTTTTCATTGCTGTGATAAAACACCATGACCAAGGAAACTTTTAAAAGTGAGCATTTAATTGGGCCTGTCTATGATGGTAGTAGAGGCAGGAACAGCCGAGAACTCACATCTCAAGCACAAACAGGAGGCAGAGAATACATTGGAAGTGGCCAGAATCTTTAAAACACTCAAAGCCCACTCCTAATACTTTCTCCAGAAAGGTTCCACCTGTTAATTTCCCCAACATCTCCACCAACTGGGGAGCAAGTGTTCAAACATGAGCTTATGGGTGCCCATTCTCATTCAAACCACTGCAGAGAGGCATCCAGTGAAGTATATTATTAGAGGTATTACCTGCGGACAGGTTTAGGATAGTACTTGTGGAATCCTAGCTGGTTTTTGCCAAGAGTACATTATAAAAACACAAGCCCGGCTCTTGAAATCTCTCTGGCTTCTTCTAGTCTTGTTACATGAGCTCTTCTTTTACATGGTCATGTTGTGATATAATCAAAGGATCACTTAACAGAAGTGAGATGTTGTCATCGTGCCTTGAAATATCCATAACTGTGAACTGAAGAAACCTATTCTTTTCTTTAAATTAATTAATTAATTTTTTATTTGTTTGGGTTTTTTAATGTATGAATGCTCTGTCTCCATGTTCACCTGCATGCCAGAAGAGAGTGTCAGATCCCTTTATAGTTATGGCCATGAGCCATCTACCGTGTGGTTGCTGGAAATTGAACTCAGGACCTCCAGAAGAGCAGCCAGTGCTCTTAACCACTGAGTCATCACCAGCCCGGGAGACCCGTTGGAGGTTGGTCTGATACATGTTACTAGCCCTCAAGATCTGGGTACGCCTAGCCTATCTGTATTGTGTAAATCTACATGATTGGCTAATTAAAGGGCCTATACCTGGGTAGGGCAGAATAGAGTAGGCCTAGCTAAGGTTCCCAGGCTTTTGAGTTCAGGAAAATCACAGGAGACGGATGGGAAGAGAGGAAGAGGAGGACACCAAGATGGGTTAGCATAGAGAAAGGGGGCTGAGAGAAAGAACTCCAATAATGGCATGAAAAGACCCAGATGATGAATACAAGCAAGTACCCTGGGAATATGTATGGAAGGTAGGCCAGATGAGGAGGATTAAGGTAGATGGCATTGGGTGGGGGCTGGGACGGTGAGGATATTGAAAAAGCCTGGATCAAGGTAAATAAGGCTTATAAACCTAACAGGTGTCTGTGTCTTATTTGTGAAGCAGGTTAAATAATATTGCCATGATTATCCTAGGGCTAATAAATAACATATAGCCAACACTTTTTACTTACTACAATAAGTGGCACCAAACTAATTATCCACACCCTTTGAATCATATTTGAATCAT
Organism: Meriones unguiculatus; assembly: GCF_030254825.1. NCBI lineage: Eukaryota > Metazoa > Chordata > Mammalia > Rodentia > Muridae > Meriones > Meriones unguiculatus. The sequence continues at coordinate 11,899,652 of NW_026843706.1, forward strand.
ATTTTGGGGGGGAAAAAGCTCCCAGTGATACAACCCAAACTTAAAACCTGAAAACTCCCAAGTCAATTACTGTCTCTTTAAGAGAGACTCTTAAAACAGACCCAGGAGCTAAAGACAGCCTACTGTGAGCAGAAAGGAGCAGACTTAACAAAACAGGCCGCTGCTGCCTTCTACCAGGTGGGATTTACAAGCATGGCTTCCTAACGCTGCAGCTGGCTCAGCTCTCAAAGAGCAACAACAGTGGCCATGGCTGGAGAGGAAGGAACTGGGAGGCAGAGAGACTTCTAGACAGAGCTCTGCCTGGAACTGCATCAAAAAAGAAAAGAAAAAAAAATGTCACCATGACAAAGGGTGTTTGCATCCTCTTTGGCTTTCGTTTGGTTGTCATAGTCATGGATCTGATTACAATATGTTTAATGGTGATGGCTCTTATCCATTCCTTCTCCAAGAAAGGTCAAGGAGAATGTGGAAAAAGCCAAGGGATGTAATACTAAGTTACAGACAATAAAAAGGCACTCTTCTTAATATAAACTAGATTGATAACTAACAGCTGGAATTCAAAGCTCTTTGGCTGCAAGATGTTTATCAGCACTTTCTGGAAAGGGGCCACCAATTCACTTCCAAACAATGATTAACTGGGCTTTGCTTGTTACAGCCTAAATTGGCTCAACTGGCCCAAAACTTAAATTTTTCTTGTGTCTTTGCTTGACTTTCACTTAAAGGCTTTGAGTTACAGTAATATGGATATGAGAGAAAATATTTAAAGAAGATGGTGATGGGCACATGCCTTTAATTGGAAAATAAAGGAGAAAGAAACGGGCAGATCTCAGAATTCTGGTTCAGCTTAATTTACATAATAAAGCCAGGGCGAGAACCCCTACTGTTTGAATGCTTGCAGAGACAGTCTAGGATTCAAAACGACAAACTTTTCCTTAAGGTTACCTTGTAAGTTCTTTTTCTTAATAATGGATTTTATGTAGTTATTGATCCAAAGGTTGGGTTCACATCAATTTTAGGCTTGTGTAAGGAGAGATGATATCAACACTGCTCTAAAAAGGGCAACTAACGTCCTCCTCCTTCCACAGGAAAACTGGTACCAAAGGGCATTTTGGCTTAAGAAATGTGCTCTGTTGGTCAATGTAAGGACCCAAAATTAGATTGAAAGACAAACATGCAAATTGCATGCCTCCCACATCAAAAAACTTTTAATGCTGACTAAATTAAGGTGTCACACTGCTCTGGCAGCCGGCTTATCCTTTCACAGCAGCCAAATAAATGTTGGTCATGCCTGATGGAAAAAAGACAGGTGGCAAGTACATACCAGCCTAGTTAAGTTCTAAAATCTCAAATATTACAATTCATATGTTCAAAAGGTGGAACCATTCATCCCATATCAAAAAGGGGGCAAGCCAAAGATAGCCACAACTGATGTAAAAACCCAGGTACAAGATGCCTAGGGTATGCTTAAACTCTAAAGGTAAAAGGGAGTTTATATAAAGTTTGGCTATAAAGGCATAACTGTCCATTCCATGTAAAAAACGGGAATAGGGCAAAAATAGCCACAACATATATAAAAACCCAGGCCTAAACCTCTAAACAGGTACAAGATGCCTAGGGTATGCTTAAACTCTAAATTAAAAAGGAGTTTATATAAAGGGTACTTAAAACATGGCTTTTCCAGCTTGTCTCTCTAGTTGGAGGCCTTCTCTTGGGAGATAGGTAACAGCTTGGCCTAAAACAACAGGTGTCCAAGAGCCCAGAGAGGATATTTAGATCTATACAGCCTTGCTTTGATTTCAACATGGTAATGATTGTATGTTCAATAATAATAGTAACTTACATTGCTAATCCTGCTATATGGGAATAACTCTGAAATTGATTGAGACACGGATATTTATCCATAGCCAATAATTCTTGTTGTTCATGACATATATGTACATGCCATCCTTTCATAATGCATAAATAAAAATTTACAAATGTCTTTTTTCTGCTCATACAAAGAGCAGAGAGCCATCCTTAATTGATCTGTGCATCCTGTACATCTCATACATTTATAATTTTAGAACTGTATAATACTTGTGAGAAATTATATATTTTCAGAACAAAAGAACTGGGTACCAGTGATGCTGAATCAAACTGGACAGGATTCATATTTCAGAATGCTGAGAAGCTGACACATCTGTTCCAGCATCCTGCATGTTCCAGCCTCAACTGTTTCAATTGCTGTTTCTCATCGAAGCCTGCTCACAAGAGAGCTTTGAAGAAAGCTACCGATCTCAATTGGTCCAGCATTTTAGACTGTTCCAAATAGGACTTCTCTTAAGCCTGAAATTTCTCATCATTCAAAGACTGGACCACAAATGTTATTGCTTGCTTAATTAACCATTTTCCCCAATTTCCTTTGGGCCCCCAAATAGGATTTCTACATGTCCAAATGTCAGCTAGAAGAAATCCATGAAAACAACATCCAATTTCCCTTAAGGGGATTTGGGTAGGCTTTTGGTTCTTTTCTTGGGCTATGAATGTTTATTGTCATTGGAAGATGGTGATAAGTTATTAATGGTCTTTATTCAGAGAAAAATGAGGTTAGACTTAGGGATTTCTTTCTTTTTCTCTATCTTTCTTAGATATGGAAAAAAGGGGTTGAAAAGAAAGAAGGGGGGAATGTAGGGATCTCTTACAGGAATAATAAGACAAAAGGTAGATTATTAAATCTACTTAACTTAAGGCTTTATTACTCTCAAATAAGGTTATTTTTAACTCATTGGTATAGGATTTTGTATGCTGATGCAAAAATAAATATTTTGGTAATTTATTTTTTTAATTTATTTTTTATTGATTACAATTTATTCACTTGGTATTCCAGGTGTAATATATTTTTGATAAATTTTAGTATATTGATACAAATTCAAGGTTACTTCCAATACTTTTAAACTGCTATTACAAACTGTTTAGGATATTAGGTAATACAAGTTAATTGTTAATCAACTCATGGTCATGTCACACACTAGTATAATTTATCACAAAAAAATACATCCTAGGTTTAATAGATATGCTTCTATAGCTAGATAAGTCTTCAGAAACCTCAGAGACATACAGAATATGGCATTTAAAAGTGTTCTTATTATTTTAAAGATTTTTTGACAATGAGACATGGTCATCTCCTGGCAGCATCCAGCCTACCTCAAAGAAGATTATGAGCATTGAAGAATGTCCATATGGAGATAGCTTCAAATGTGGCAAATCAGCCACCCAGTCAAAGCAAAATGCTTCATGGGCAAAGAAAATGCCCTTACTTCATGACAGAATTATGCCTAAAATGGGCAAGCTTAAATGCAGGCCAAGTTGACTGCCGAACTCTGCCAAGTCAGGGTGAGCAAGTCCTAAGTAGTTCCTGCTTCACATATATGTCTGTCAAATATACTGAGCCAGAAAGCTAAAGATGATGCTCCAACATTATAGTTTCCAGGTAGCAAACTGTCAATTTTCTCATTTTTGGAAGCTGCTAGCATGTACTTCCTATTTACCCAAGTAATTAATTTTATTCCTTCTCAAGTCTAATGGCATTGAAAATCAAATAGTCATAATTTTACATTTAGCTTAATTGCTTAGGAATTGAAATGATGTGTTAGGTCTAGATAGATATTTTAGGTTGATAGATAACAAACTATAACTTACAAAACCTTATACCCTCATAGATAGATATTTTCTTCAGGATTGCCAAGTACACTTAGACTAATATATAGTTTTACTTATTGGTTTTTATAATTGTTTCATAATTATTCTTCCTGTAAAAAAATTGGCCTTTTATTTAGACAAAAAAGGGAACTGTTGGAGGTTGGTCTGGGTAAACTTTTTATTTACTGCAGTAGAGACTTCTATTCTTTGTAAAACACTTAGTCTCTTATTTTGTTATAGTATTACAAAATAGAATACGACACAGCGTTAGATGGAGGTAGACAGTGATCAAATAGGAAATATATTTTAGGTTTTCATTTTCTTACGTAAACTCATTTTAGTCTGAATAATTTTAGTTTCTCTCATCCACAATTGTGAAATCTAGAGAGTGAAAACAGCAAAAAGCCAAGGGATCAATAAATAAGAGTTTCTTGATTTTTTTCCTTCAGTTTTTACATTCAGAACTACTTCAGTCCATTGCTGACTAGAGTAGGATGGCCTGACTGCCTCCTTCCTTCTTACCTTCTTTTCTTCCTTCCTTTCTTCCTCTCCTCCTCTGCTTCCTCTTTTTTTTCTCATTCTCTCCTTTTCTCTTTCCTGCTTTTGTCAGTTTTTTGTCTAAAGTGAGTCACATAGTCCCAAGCTTTCAAACTCACTATGTAGCAAAGATAACCTTGAACTTACGATATTCTGTCTCCCAAGTGTTAAATTATAATAGATGTGCTCCACCATGTCTAGCCAAGCAATAATTTCTCAGTGAAGTATTTCAGAGATGGCTTAAGAGTGAAACTTTTATCTACTGCCAGGTATGGTGGTAACTGCTTGTAATCTCAACTGAAGTCCAGCTTGAGCTACAAACAAGTAAGCAAGCAAAAAGCTAGGTTTTTGTGCATGCCTTATCATTCCAGATTTCATGAGAAAGAGGCAAGAGAATCATGAATTTAAGGTCAGTTGGATCTCAAAACAAAACCAACTAGGAAAGCAAAAACAAAAACGTATGTTTTGTGAAATCACCAAATCAAGGTATTTGATGTGCTCTATCACAGCTATGATTTGAATGTTTCTACCATGGAGTCTCTACTATGATTCAGGATTTGATCCCATAAATGGGAGTGTTAGAAAGTGCCATGGAACTGTTATGAAGTAAGGCCTAGTGGATGGTCTTTGAGGAACTTGAAGATGCCCTCAGAAGGTAGTTCTTAGGACTAAGGCTTGTTTTAAAAGAAATATGCCTGGTCCCACCTACCTGTCTCTGCTATTGGTTTGAGAATTAACTTGGTTGCTCTTGCTATTGCTGTTTACACTGTGAAGAGAAAGAATTAGAAGTGACTTTCACTAAGCCTGTATTATACCATTTGAGCTTTGGGCCTTTAAAAGTAAGCAGAAAAAGCCTGTAAAAAGTAGCTCATCTCAGGTAAATAACCTGAAATACATTGTAGTAAGAAGCTGACTAATGTTTCCCATTGTCTTGTTGGTGTGTGTATGTTCATGTTGATTGAATATGGGCGTGCATGTGGAGGTCAGATTTGAGCATCAGTCTTTGCCCACATTGAAACAGAGTCTCTTATTGTTCACCGCTACTTATGACAGGCTATCTGATCCTCTAAGCTTACAGAAATTCTCTTGTTTCCATCTCCCATCTCCCAGTAGCGCCACACTGGGATTATGTGCTTCACTGCCCAGTATTGGGTTTGACATGGGTTCTTTGGTTCCACACTCAGGTCATCAGAGTTGTGTGGCATTTTATCCACTAAGCCATCTCACTAGTCCTATGCTTTCAGTTTCTTATTTGAGGCAATAACATTTAGAAGGTTTTCAACATTTTTCAAGTGTACAATATACTATTGTCACCACATTATCCAATGGTACTCTTGAACTTATCCTTCCTAATTAGAACTGCATGACCATTGACCAATATCACCCCAATTCCCATACCCTCCAGCCTCTGGTAATCACCAGTTTACTCCTTTTCTATGAATCTGACCTTTTAAGATTTTATTTGAGAGAGATTGTGTGGTCCTTGTCTTTCTATGATTGTCTTATTTCACTTGATAGAATGTCTTCGACTTCTTTGCATATTGCCACAAGCAAAAGCTTGTCCTTTTAATGGCTATTCTTTTTTTGTTATTACATTCTTTTTTTCATTCATTTATTTCATTAATCTATATGCACTAAATTTTTCTTATTCATTCATGTACTAATAGACATGGCTCACCTATTTATTTGTTTTGTGTGACAATGGGAATGGGACTCTGACTAATGCAGGCCTGACAAATGCTCTTCTACTTAGCTACACTCTTCTGAATAATTTAGCAGGGAACACGGGGATATAGTTATCCCTTTGACATGCTAATTTTTGTATCCTTTGGAAATATACCCAATAGCAAGATTGCTAGATTATATGATAGGTTTAATTGTTTGAGGAACTTTCATGCTGTTGTTTAATTTACATTTCCTACAAGAGTACACAAGGTTTTCTCTTTATCCCTACGAACATTTATCTTTCATCTTAAAAAAAAATAACTCAGTGGCTGGCTCTTTGATCACCTCCCCTGGGAGCAGCCTTACCAGGCCATAGAGGAAGACTATGAATGACAGTCCTGATGAGATGGAAGGTGAGGAAGACCTCCCCTATCAGTGGACTGGGGAAGGGGCATGGGAGGAGATCAGGGAGGGAGGGAGGAGTTAAGGAAGGGAGGGAGGGCGAGGTTAGGAGGGGAGGAAGGTGGGGCTATAGCTAGGATACAAAGTAAATAAAATTGTAATAAATGAAACATTTTAAATATTTTTTAAATAGCTCTGACAGATGTGAAGCCATTAACACCTTATGGGTTTGATTTGTATTTCCCTAATGATTAGAGATATTTATCATTTTGAGGGAGCAATTAAATCATGTTTATTGAGTGCCTGTTATGTGCTAAATATTGTTCAGGGTACTTGGGACACACCAGAGAATAAAACAAGGAGCCCTGCCCTCATGGAGCGTGCAGTCTATCATGTATTACAGCACCACCTGCTGGGAAGTTGGGCAATTCACTGCAGCTCTCTGCCCAGTGGACACTGAGCTGGGGCTGGCAGATGCTGACCTGGCCAGTACCCTGACCCAGCACCCAGACAGCAGAGAGGGCTGCAGGTCAATTTTTAATAATCAAGTACACTGGGGAGAAGAAAAGTAAACTATATGAGCTGCTGTTGCTCCTGCTTGGGTAGCGGCCTTGTTGTCTAGGTCCTTGGTCTTCTCTGTAGCTGCCAATGCTGTCTTCTTTACTCTCTCTTTGGCCTCTTTGGCTCTATCAACAAGCGTTTTGGAAGGGGCCTCACCTTGTAGCTTGGCCAAGATGTACTCAAAGCCCTTCATTGTCTTGGTCACATTGCTTTTGAACCAGGCAAAACCAAATTCCTGGACAGCTCTGGAGATGCCATATAAGCTAAAGGAGACCCAGGCTTCCCGATGGATTTCAGTCCAACCGCTATGGTCAGCGTTCACAAAGTAAACACATTGTTCCTCCACCACCATCAGCCAGGCGTGGTTCATGTTCCAGGTGAAGGTGGTCGTGGTCTTATTCTGTGGGTCCACAACAGAGTCCTAAGATGTACACTAAGTGAGCAACATTAGCAGAAAACAGTCACTCTGCCCACTCTGGCATCCTGTTGGTCTTGGACAGGAGTCTCTCGGGACAGAAACTTCTGGTCACTTCCTAGTGCATTATGTCTTTGGTTAAGGCAGCTAACACTTGGTCCCAGGAACTTAGGAGCATGCTCTGGCCCAGGAAATAGGCCAGCTCAGCATCTGTTGCAGCTTCAGGGTGAAGATCCCAGGGGTTGGGTGGGGGGAAGGATGTGGCTCAGAGCACGACCACCAGGCTTGCAGCTCAGTCACCACTGTGCAGTGCCCAGATCCCCACTGCTGCCATGAGGGGGCTTGAGGACTCGATATGTATCATTTTGTCATAGACACACTGTTCTGTGTCTATTGAGAAATTTCTATTCAGGTCCTTTACCTACTGATTTTTTTTTAACTATCAAGTTGTTTGCATTTCCTAACATTCTATTATCAGATATATGGTTTAAAAATCTATTCTCCCATTCCATAGATTGTTTCTTCACTTAGGTGATTGTGTGGTATCTGTTAGGCATACTGATTCTATATCTTTTGGATATTAACTGTCTCTTCTGTCCCATTGGTGTATGTGTTTATTTTTATTCAATATGAAATTGTTTTGATCATATTGTGTTTGTATTTGATTTTATTCAAAATTAGATAGTGTAATGCCTCTGTATTCTTTTTTGTATAATGTTGCTTAAGCTGTTTAGCTTTTTTTGTCCTTTACAAAGTTTAGAATTTCTGTCTGTTTTTGTGGAAGTGTATTGGGATTCTAATAGAAATCAAACTTAAATCACTATATTTCTCAGTATCACACAGATTTTTTTGATTTCCTAGGTTTTTGTTTGTTTGTTTTGTTTTTGTGTAGCCTTGGCTGTTCTGGAACTCATTCTGTAGACCAGGCTACCCTTGAACTAAGTGATCCTCCTGCCACCGCCTCCTTAGTGGAGTGCTGGGTTTAAAGGCAAATTCCATAACCACCTGCCATTTTAAGAATATTTTTCCAATTGCTGAATGCAGGGTATTATCTATCTATCTATCTATTGCATTTTTCTCAATTTATTTTATAGTTTTAAGTGTTCTGTCTTTTATTTTGGTTAAATTTATTCCTAATTTTATTTTTTGTAGCTGATATAAATGTAATTGTTTTCTTAGTTTTTTTCTTCAGATAATCCATTGTTAGGGTATAAAAATGGTAACTGATTTTTACCATAGATTATTTTTAATATTTTAAATTATATGTGTGTTTGTGGGTGTGGTTATGATGAGTGCAGGCACCCTCAGAGGCCAGAGGTGTTAGATAGCTGGAGTTATGAGTAGCTTAATTTGGATGCTAGGAATTTGGGTGCTACTAAAATCCTCTGTAATAACAATGTATGTTCTTCAACTATTGAGCTATCTTTCCAGACATTTAAATGGTATGGATTGCTATTGTTGTTGTGTTGTGTTTTTTGAGACAGGATCTCTTTAGCACAGGCTAGCCTTGAACTCATAGCAATCCTCCTGCCTCAGCCTCCTAAGTGCCTCAAAACTATAGTCATATACTACCATGTTTGCCTCTGATATTTGTATATTGTTACTTGTAAAAAAAAAAAAAAAGTAGTTCTAACAGATACTGGTCTGTAATTGTCTTCTTGTGTGGCACTTTTTTTCTTTGTGTGTCCCAGTGTGTGAGTGTGAGTGTGTGCGTGTGCATGTGCGTGCGTGTGCATGCAGACGTCAGAGGTCACTGTCCAGTATGGTTCCTTAATTACGCTACATCTTACTTTTTGAGACAGGAGTTTTCATATCTAGTGGCCTGCTGATTTGACTAAGCTGGCTTGCCAGTAAACTTGAGGAATCCTCCTGTTTTCTGCTTCCCCAGAGAAAGGATTACAAACATTTGCCATTACACTCAATTTTTAAAATGGGTTGTGGGAACTGAACTCAGATTCACATGCTTGTTGAACAAGCTATCTCCCCATTGTCTTTGTGTGGATTTTTTCTTTTTAAAACCAGTGTGTTTCTCTGCCATTTGACATTCCTCTATTGAGAATTCTCTGTTTAGCTCTCTACTCCATTTTTTGATTGGATTACTTGATTTTTTGCTGTTTAACTTCTTTAGTTCTTACATATATACTGGATAGTCCTCTGTCAGATATAGGGTTGGTGAAGATCCTTTCCCAATCTGTAGGCTGGCGTTTTGTTCCGATGATATTGTCCTTTGCTTTATAGAAGTTTTTCAGTTTCATGAGGTCCCATTTATTGATTGTTGCTCTTAGAGCCTGTGCTGTTGGTGTTCTGTTCAGGAAGTTGTCTCCTGTGCCAATGAGCTCTAGGCTCTTCCCCACTTTTTCTTCTGAGCGGTTTAGTGTGTCTGGTTTTATGTTGAGGTCTTTGATCCACTTGGACTTTAGTTTTGTGCAAGATGATAAGTATGGATCTATTTGCATTTTTCTACATGTAGGCATCCAGTTAGACCAGCACCATTTGTTGAAGATGCTGTCTTTTTTCCATTGAATGGTTTTGAATGTCAAATGGCAGAGGAACACATAAAGAAATGCTCAACCTCATTAGCCATCAGGGAAATGCAAATCAAAACGACCCTAAGATTTCACCTTACACAGATCAGAATGGCTAAGATCAAAAACTCAAGAGACAATACATGCTGGAGAGGTTGTGGAGAAAGGGGAACTCTCCTCCACTGCTGGTGGGAATGTAAACTTGTACAACCACTCTGGAAAGCAATCTGGTGCTTTCTCAGACAACTAGGAACAGCGCTTCCTCAAGATCCAGCTATACCACTCCTAGGCATATACCCAAAAGAGTCTCAAGTACACAATAAGGACATTTGCTCAACCATGTTTGTAGCAGCCTTATTTATAAGAGCTAGAAGCTGGAAACAGCCCAGATGCCCCTCAGTGGAGGAATGGATGCACAAATTGTGGTATATCTACACAATGGAATATTACTCAGCAGTAAAAACCAAGGAAATCATGAAATTTACAGGTAAATGGTGGGATCTGGAAAAGATCATTCTGAGTGAGCTATCCCAGAAGCAGAAAGATGCACACGGTATATACTCACTCATATATACATGTAATATAGGATAAACCTACTGAAATTTGTACACCTAAAGAAACTAATCAAGAGGGAGGACTCTTGCTAAAATGCTCAATTCCTATCCAAAAAGGCAAAGAGGATGGACATCAGAAGAAGAAGAAAAGAGGGAACAAGTCAGGACCTTTGACACAAGTCAGGTCCTGACACAGGACCTTTGAAAGGCTCTGCCCTGCAGACTATCAATGCAGATGCTGAGACTTATGGGCAATCTTTGGGCAGAGTGCAGAGAATCATATGAAAGAAGTGGGAAACAGTAAGATCTGGAGAGGACAGAAACTCTACAAGGAGAGCAACAGAACCAAAAAATCTGAGCACAGGGGTCTTTCCTGAGATCGATACTCCAACCAAGGACTATGCATGGATATAACCTAAGACCCCTGCACAGATGAAGCCCATGGCATTTCAGTATCCAAGTGGGTTCCATTGTAATAGGAACAGCTACTGTCTCTGACATGAAATGATTGGCCTGCTGTTTAATTACCTCCCCCTGAGGGGGAAGCAGCATTACCAGCCACAGAAGACACTGCAGCCACTCCTGATGAGACCTAATTGACTAAGATCAGAAGGAAGGAAAAGAAGACCTCCCCTATCAGTGGACTTGGGGAGGGGCATGCATGCAGAGGTTGGAGGAAGGGAGGGATTAGGACTGGAGGAGGGAGGGAACCACAGGGGAGATACAAAGTGAATAAAATATAATTCATAAATAAATAAAGAAAGAAAGAAAGAAAGAAAAAAATAAAACCAGTGTAATGCAGGTCTTTTAAACATGAGTTAATAACTATCAATTTCTTGTCATTTTGGAAAGAGTTTGAGGTTATATTAGTTTCTCTTTAAATGTTTGGTTTATTACATTCAATTTCTTGTCATTTTGGAAAGAGTCTGAGGTTGTATTAATTTCTCTTTAAATGTGGTTTATTTAGTGAGGTTCTCAGGTCCTACACTTCTCTTTGGTGAGCGATGTCTTATTACTACTGATGAAATCTTCCTTAATTTTGTTATGCTGTTGCATTCTTTCCTCTTTCCTTTACTTTATTTTCTTCCCCATTTCACTTTCCTTTTCTCCCTCTTTCCCTTCTTTTTCTCATCCCTTCCCTTTATTCCATGTTTATATTGATTCAGCTGGCTTGGAACGTGTAGACTCCTTGGATCCTCCTGCTTTAGTGTCCCAAGTAGCTGTAACCACACTGTTCAGGTTTTTTGTTTCTCATGATTTTGTATATTTCTGGGTTTGTTTTCTCCTTTTCTTCTTTGTATGCAATTATTCATCTTAGTATCTTATGGTTGTTTTTATATCTATGATTTCGTTTTTAATGTCTTTTATTTGTGTCTTTCTAACTACTCATTTTGGGTGTAATATTATTTTCTTTTTACTAAAACTGGGCTTAATTTGTTCTTTTTTTTTACTTCCTTTAGATAATGATATTATACCATTTATTTGACTTTTTTGTCTTTTAATGTACTCATTTATTTCTATACACCTCCCTCCTCTTGAAAGTGAGTGTCCTGTAATCTGTAAATTTTGGAATATTGTATTTCAATGTATTTTAAGTATCCCTTTTAATTTCTTCTCTCTTAATTTATTTGCTGGTTGTTTTAAGCACGTTTAATATGTACCTATTTGTTAGTTTTCTGAATTTCATTTTACCATTTTCAACTGTCATACTCTATATCCAGAAAATATATTTTATATAATTTCAGTGTGTTTATATTTGTTGATTTGTTTGGGGACTAATATAAGCTTAACTCTGTAGTATCTCCCATGTGAACTTCACAGACTTGTAGGTTCCATTATTTTTGTTGGATGATATATATATATATCATTTTATGTAAAGTATAACTCAAGGTCAATGTTTCTTTACTAATTTTCTGCCTTCATTATGTCCATTTTTGAAGTGTAATATCAAAGTACTGTTATTAATATATTATATCATTTTTCTTTTTTAATATGTTAATATTTATTTTATATATTTATGTGCTCCAATTTTGAGTGCTATATATACAGATAAATGGCTATATCCTTAACGACATAATTTTTTTTTCATTATATAATTACCTTCTTTGCCTTGATTTATAGTTTTTTTTTTAATTTAAAGTACTTTAACTGATATAACTATAGATATCTGCTGTATTATGGTTTGTTTGGCTTGGTATGTATTTTAATTTCAGTTTATGTTTTCTTAAAAGCTGAGTTTATTGTGATAGTAGCTTACATATTGTATTTATGGGTCTTATTGTTATTTTTATTGCTGTTCTTCAGTGCTCTACTACTGACTTACATCCCCAAACCTGGCCTTGTTTTCTTTTTTTTTTTTTCTTCTTTTTTTTCTTTATTAATTACACTTTATTCACTTTGTATCCCCCTGTGGTTCCCTCCCTCCTCCCGTCCCAATCCCTCCCTTCCTCCACCCTCTGCATGCATGCCCCTCCCCAAGTCCACTGATAGGGGAGAACTTCTTTTCCTTCCTTCTGATCCTGGTCAATTAGGTCTCATCAGGAGTGGCTGCATTGTCTTCTTCTGTGGCCTGGTAATGCTGCTTCCCTCTCCGGGGGAGGTAATTAAAGAGCAGGCCAATCAGTTCATGTCAGAGACAGTCACTGTTCCTATTACAATGGAACCCACTTGGACACTGAACTGCCATGGGCTACATCTGTGCAGGGGTCTTAGGTTATCTCCATGGCTGTGTTTTTTATAAATCTTTTCAGCCATTATATGTTTGAGAAAGAGAGAGAGAGGAGTATAACCTAGAGTTTCCTTCATGCCAAGCAAACACTTAACTACATGATAAGTAGGCACTTGTTGGATAATTTACACTTGCATTCAGTATAATTATTGAAAGGGAAGGACCACCCACTACCATTTTGTTAAATGCTTTCTGGGTGTTTTATAGTCTCTTTTTTGCTCTTCCCCACTCCCTTGTTTTCTCTTGTCATTTTTTATGTGATAAGGTGATTATTAGTATGCTTTAATTTCTTACGCTTTATGTATCAACTGTAGGTTTTGACTTTGTATTTATCAGCAAGCTTTTCTCTAAAACATCTTGTAGTTATATAACAGGTTATGATAAATTAGTAACAACTTATGGTTGCACAGAAACCTCTAGATTTTTACTTCTACATTTTTGCTTCCATTTTTATTTTGTTTTTTAATGTTGCCTGTAAAATTTTGATATTGTATATTTTTAATATATTTTTGTGGCTGTTTTTATTATCCAGTATTTTTTTGTTTTTGTTTTTTCAAGACAGGGTTTTTCTCTGCAGCCCTGGCTGTCTTGCACTCATTTTGTAGACCAGAATGGCCTCATTCTTATAGAGATTTGCCTGCCTCTGTCTCTTGAGTGCTGGGAGTAAAGGCACTCAATAATAGCCCAGTTGTGGCTATTATTTTTAATAGTATACTGCCATTACTCAGAAGTTACTGTGATCACCGGTATTAATGTGATGACAAGTATCTACAATCCCAGCATTCCTATCTGGATGTGGGAGAGATGGAAAGAGGAGAATCTCTTGTAGAAATCCTCCAACACAAATTGCAGTGGAAGAAGTGAGAGATCTGCCTCAGTAAGGTGGAGGGAGAAAACTAACTCCCAAAAGTTGTACTTTTATCTCCACACTTGTGTCACGGAACCCATATGCTTCATGATAAACACAAAGTGAAAACTTGCAGAAGATACACAAAGGGTAAGAAATAAGAAATTAAATTATACTGATAGAGAAGATCACCTTATCTCAAAAGAAATATTGACAACCAAAAAAAGAAAAAAAAAATAAGGAAGGGCAAGGAAGAGACTAGAAAGCATTAACAAAATAGTAGTGGGTAGGCCTTCCCTTCCAATAATTACACTGAATGTAAATGTAAATTACTCAATCAGAGGCTAGAAATGTGGTTTAATACCTACTTAGAATGTAGTTAAGTACACATGTGTGTTTGTGTGTATCTGTAATTAAAAAAAAAAAAACTTGCCAAGGAAACATGTGCATGTCCAGGGCTATGGGGACTATATTTTTAACGTTCATTTGCAGAGCAGCTGAGCTCTGATCTGGTTAGTGTATATGTTATTCTCAGGTAACAATGAGCTTTTATACTGATTGTTCTGCCTAAAATGTTTTATATGTTTTCAGAGGTTTTGTTGGTATACTGATTTTCCAGGACTGCTATTTTAAAACCACCCATACATTGCTTGGCTTAAAAAAAAAAAAAAAAAAAAAAAAAAAAAAGTACTGTTTCATGATTCTGGATTCTAAAATAAAGATGATGGTGCTATCAGGCACCTTTTAAAGATGCTAAGGAAGTTCTGTACCAGACCTTTCCTGTATTTGGTTTGTGGCTTCATAACTCAAATCTTTATATGCTATTGTGTGTATGTCACCATATTTTACCCCACCCATTTTTTTGAGACAGTTTCATCCTGTAGCCCAGGATGGCCTGGAATTGCTCAGCCTCCCAGTGTTGAAGTAACATATAGACAAGACATGATGATCTACCTTACCATTATTTAGCCTTTTTATAAAAGTCTGAATCGTACTAGATTTGAGTCTCCACCCTGTTTCTGTAAAGCCTCGTTCTAGATAATTATATCTGCAATGATCTTATTTATGATAATATATATAAATATATATCATAAATATACAAAATATAAATATATTTATATGTAAACATGAATATATTTCCAATAACATCATATTTGCAGCTACTGAGAAATAGGACTTCAACATAGTATTATGTCAACATGATTTAACACACAGTAGTTGATGTATGATTTGTAGATTTTAGAAAGATCTGTATTAAACTGTAATATAGTAGTTTAAATGAGAAATGTCTCTCAGAAGTGCAAATATTTGCTTGCTTCCTTGTTGGTTGATATTGTGTGGGAGTGATTATGGAACTTTTAGGTTCTGTAGCCTTACTGGAGGAAGCACAAACCTTGAAAGTTAAAAGCTGTGCCCCATTAACAATTTGTTTTCTCTGCTTCATGCTTGTAGTTGAAGAACTCCCTTAGTTCTCTGCTCCACCTACATACTGCCATGCTTAACCACCATGATGGACTTATCTCCCCAGAAGGGACCATAAAGCAAAATAAACTCTTCCGTAAGTTGCTATATGTTACAGTGTTTTTCACAGCAACAGAAAAGCAGCTAATACACATACGTAGCAGAACAGTATTTCACTTCCTGTCCTATTCCTATGGATGAGTATCTCTACAATCTTAGGAGATATCTGGGTATGGTGGAGCCTGCGTCTGCTTCCTAAGTGCTGGTATTACTCAAAGCTGTTTTGATTTGCATTTTTCTAAGTGATATAGATGATGAACAGTTTTGAGATATTTCTTAGACTTTTTTTTTTCCCTTTTGAGAGCTCCCTGTTTAGTTCAGGCTCATATTTTTTTCTAACATATTTTTTTATTGAGTCTTTGGGGATTTCACATTATATACCCCATCACATTCACTTCCTAGTCTTCCCTGTCCACCTCCCCACCCTTGTTACTTCCCCCAGCAAAAAAAAAAAAAAAAAAAAAAAAAAAAAAGTCTAATTTGTGTTATTATTGGAGCATGGTCAAACTCTCAATGGCCTACCCCTTAAATAGAACTGAGTCCTTCCCCACCCACATCCCTGCTAGAAGGCATCTATTGCAGAGAGTGACATGTTGACATCCTATCACAGTTTTTTTTAAGATTTTTTTAAAATTGTTTATTACAATTTATTCAATTTGTATCCTGGCTGTGGCCTCCCAGTTTTCGATCACTTTCTGTTTAGGCTCTTAGTGTTTTTTGGTGGTGGGATGAGATAAGTCACAGAAGTCTTTCACATCTATCTTTCTCAACTGTTGCCTGCAGTTATTGATATCATTGCCAAAGTAGCTTATTTGCTCTTTATGGTTGGGGGATCATGAGGTTCCATATGGTTTCTGTCACAGACCATGAACAGAGTAGCTGGGATCATGGACATCAACAACATAGACCATGGACATCTGCCAGGCCTTTGATGGCAAGATGGGTCATGGACATCAACACAGACCTAGACATGGCCCTTGGTGTCATCATGGGTCTGGACATCACTATGATCCCAGGTTGTAGCACAGGCCACCCACATTAATGTTTTATGATTTTTTAGTTTTATGAAGTCCCACTTGTCAATTGTTGGCCTTAACTTTTGGACAAATGGAGTCCTATTCAGAAAGTCCTTTCCTGCACCAATATGATAAGTACTGCCTATGTTTTCTAGCAGTTTCAGGGTTTCAAGTTTCACTTTTAGATCTTTGATACATGGCTGCCTAAACATGATCTGAACAAAGACAATAACAGTAGACATGCTAACATGGTTGGGGGAAAGCTCATGAAACCCCAATTCTAGACAAAGAACTACAGACAACTAAGGAATTCTGACAGTAGGAGAAATGGTCTTCCCCAGGGAAAAGCACACCAATTAGTTTATCCAATACCAAATAGTCAGCCCTGAAAATATACACACTAAGTATCATAACAGACTGAGTAGGTTGTATTTATGTATTTTGGAATATATGTATGCCATTAATTTGAAACAGTGCAAGGTGGGGAGCTGATGGGAAACATTTTAGGGAATAAAGGGAAGGGGAATGATGTGATTATAGACTCAGAAAAATTATTTTTCTCTTTTTTAAATTTTTTTTTATTTATTATAATTTATTCACTTTGTATTCCCACTGCAGCCCCCTCCCTTGTCTCCTCTCAGTTCCATCCATCCTCCTTCCTCTCCCCCTGTGCCCCTTCCATCTGCCCCAAGCCTATCAGGTTTCATCAAGGCTGGTTGCATCACCTTCCTCTGTGGCCTGACAAGGCTGCACCCCCCCAAGGGGAGGTGATGATCAAAGAGCCAGCCACTGAGTTCATGCCAGAGGCAACCCCTACCCCCTTACTAGGGAAGCCATTTGGAAATTGAGCAGCCTATGGGCTTCCTCTGAACAGAGGTCTAGGTCCTCTCAATGCAAGGTCCTTGGTTGGAGTACTGATCTCTGCAGGCCCCCCATATAAAGGACTGAAGAAGTTAAAACACCAACAAACTAAGTAATCCCATTAAAAAATGGGGTACAGAACTAAACAGATTTCTCAACAGAGGAATATCGAATGGCAGAGAAGCACTTAAAAAATGCTCAGTGTCCTTAGTCATTCAGGAAATGTAAATCAAAACAACCTTGAGATTTCACCTCACACCCAGCAGAATGGCTAAGATCAAAAACTCAAGGGATGGTGCATGCTGGAGAGGTTGTGGAGAAAGGGGAACCCTCCTCCATTGCTGGTGGGATTGTAACCTTGTACAACCACTTTGGAAATCTGGTGCTTCCTCAGAAAATTAGGAATAGTGCTACCTCAAGATTCTGCTATACCACTCCTAGGCATATATCCAAAAGATGCCCCGCCATTAAATAAAGACATTTGCTTAACCATGTTCATAGCAGCTTTATTTGTAATAGCCAGAATCCGGAAACAACCTAGATGTCCCTCAATGGAGGAATGGATACAGAAATTTTGGTACATTTACATACAGAATACTACACAGCAATTAAAAACCAGAAAATCATGAAATTTGCAGGCAAATGGTGGGAACTAGAAAAGATCATCCTGAGTGAGCTATCCCAGAAGCAGAAAGACACACATTGTATATACTCACTTATAATATAGGATAAACATGCTAAAATCTATATTCCTAAAGAAGCTAAACAACAAGGAGGACCCTAGGGAAGCTTAATCCTCATGCAGAAGGGCAAACAGGATAGACATTGAAGTAGGAGCAAACAAATAAAAGCACAGGAACCTTCCACAGAGGACCTCTGAAAGACTCTACTATCAGGGTATCAAAAGGAGATGTCATAGCAAACGTTGGACAGAGTGCTGAAAATGTTATGGAAGAAAAAGGAGATAGAAAGATCTGGAGGGGACAAGAACTTCACAAGGAGAACAGTGGAGCCAAAAAATTGTTTTGTTTTGTTTTGTTTTCTATATAATTCCTTATTTTGCTACAATGTGTTTAAATCAAATCCGTTCTCATTCCTTCTGATTCTGCTACTTCTAGACCAAGTAGAAGTAGGGAAATGTGTTGGGCAGGAATGTGTCCCTCCCAACTTTATGTATCCTTTTCTTTTTAAAATTATAATATCTTTAATACTTTTAATATATGCATGGGCTTAGGGACATCCACTGGAATGTGGTCAACCTATGACAGACTGCATCCCTAAAGAAAACTGACCCTCTCTTCTCCCGGAGTCATCAACTGCAATAGCTCCTCAGGTAGGGGTGGGACTTTGTGAGCTCCTTCCCCCACACTGTAACTGATTTGAAAGCTTCTTCCCTACTGCCTTATTTTTATAATACTGGCAGGTTCTTGCTGGGGAAGAATTGTAATCAACAGTCTTACTCTTCTACATAGTGAAGTGAATTTTTTTTATATCTTAAAAATAATGCTCTCCTGAAATTCTGTCAAAAATGTTACCTTCGTTCCACATCTCCCCTCAGAGAAACTATCTTGGCATAGTAAAAATCACTTGGTTCTAATAAACCAGTCTCTGGTTTCTTGGAATATGCCTCTTACTGCAGGATTTTCTATTTGCTATTCCCTTATGCATAAAAGTGTGTCTGCAGGAACCCATGGTTTGTTTAACTTAACATCTCTCGAATGATTGTTTATGTATCTTTCTTATGGCTACCAGATACAAATTGGCAGACTATTCCCCTACCAATATAGACATATCATTGGCTCTTCTTTTTGCTTGATTTTCCCCTTAGTACTTAGTTCTAAGGTATAGTATGCCATGATATGTTAGAGATAGTCTTGGTTTATTGAAAGGAGATAACATATTCACTTTTTTAGAATCACTTAACAAGCCACAACAGGGTTTTTTTTTTTTTTTTATTCCAAGCTGGCCTATATTATATGATTAGCTTACTTACTAATATCAGCATGCTGTGTATTTCATTTTAGTTATTTGTTCACCCTAGAATATAAGTTCCAAGGGTATTTTTTCTGCTATTCTTTACCTATCCCTAGTACCTAGAACAGTGCTTTGCAAATAATATTCTAATACTGCTTGCATGAATGAAACATTGTTTTAAAAACTAATAAAATATGACCAAATATAAAGGAGTGAGTGTTGCTGCCTCATGGAGAGTATATGAGGACAAATGTTACTGAATTTGCTGTGAGTATGAAAAAAAATACTTATGGAATTGCTGTTGGCAGGTATAGAAATCTAAGTGTAGAGATTTGAAAGATTCTTGGAAACATGATTTATTAAAGTCAAAATTAACTTTTTTCCATTTCTCCTTAAAATAAAATTCAGTTTTACGTTTTAGTTTTATTTCTTCCTACAATTAAGGCTTAGTTTCTACCTTCAAGGAACTTACGGTACAGGTATTTTGTTTGGTTACTTTGTTTCTCACTATGTAGCCCTGGCTAACCTAGAATTTGCTGTGTGTCATAGACTCAAAATCTTAGAGACTAATTTGTCTCTCCTTCCTGAATACTGTGATTAAAAATGTGTTGTAATGTCTAGTAGACCTCATGTTTTTCTAAGAAAATCAAATGAACTATAAATACAGTTATAAAATGTCATTTAATATAATATAAATGTTTGTAATGCAAAGATCTCTTAATATTGCTTAAATAATGTGGAGAAATTTTCTAAGAGGTGATATTTTGAATTGCATACTAGTAGTTTGAAAAAAAACTTTACTTAAAAAGGTAGACAAGGGAAATCACTTGAGTTCCAAGCAGTAAAAGAAAATTATATTTTTAGTGAATTTCAGAAAATAAGTGTATATCTTTCTCTTCTGTATTCTCCTTATTAATCTTATTAGATATTTCAGATATTTTTCTAGGTCAATGACTTACCTTTCCATTTTTTAAACAGTCATTTGAAAACCAAATAGTTTTCATTTTTTCTCTTTGTATGTACAGATGTTCATATCTGTAGTATATGTACACATTTCTACAGGTATGCATGCATGTGTATGTGTATGGAAGTGGAAGCCAAGGAACAACCTCAGGTTTCATTCCTCAGGCACCATCCATCTTGCTTTTTTTGAGACCAGGTCTTACAGTGGCCTAGAGCTCATTACTAGACTAGGCAGGCTGGTCAGTGATCCAAGATCTGCCTATCTCTATATTTCCAGCACCTTGGGTTTTTAGTGATTAAACTCAGGTCCCAGTGCTTTCAAGACATTTTACCAATTAAGCCATTTCTCTAGCCCTTCAATTTTGATTAAGTTGTTGTCTTAGTGAGGGTTTCGTTGCTGTGAAGGGACAACATGACTAAGGCAACTCTTATAAAACAACAAAAACAAAACATTCCATTGCTGGTAGTTTTAGAGATTTAGTCCATTATCATTACAGTGGGAAGCATAGCAGGGCACAGGCAGACATCTTGCTGGAGGACCTGAAAGTTCTACATCTTGATTCGAAGGCAACCCAGGGAGAGAGAGACTGTTCAAAGCTCCACTCCCACAGTGATACACTTCTTCCAGCAAAGCCACACCTACTTCAACAAGGCCACACCACCTGATAGTGTCACTCCCTCTGGGCCAAGCATTCAAATACATGAGTCTAGGGGAAGGGAAACTATTCACACCACCACAGTTAATACTTATCAGTTTTCAAAGCCATTTAGTGTGTTTCCTTTGTTTACTTTTATTTTTCACTGAGGATGTAGTTCAGTGCTAGATTGTTTGTATAGTTGGATCCCAGCACTACAATAAACAAACAAAAGGTCTGTATATATTCTTGTTTCGTTTATTATCTCTCCTCTCTCTACCACTTCCTCAGTTTTTGAGACAGTGTCATGTATTTCAGGCTGGCTTTAAACTCACTATTTATCTTAAAACTCCAGATCCTCCTGTCTTCATCACCCTAATTATGGGATTGTAGGTATGCTTCAAGATGTCCAGCTTTCTATTTAGTTTCTTCCATAAATTTTTATTTTAGCTCTTTAGTTCTTATTCAATTTCTGTCTATGGTATGAAGTGAAAGTCAAACCTCCTTTATTTGCATAAGGATTCCTAATTTTTTCAGCATCATTTTTGTTTGTTTTCTTATGTTGTTGTTTGTTTATTTTGTTTTGGTTTTTGAGACAGTCTTTTTATAGAGCCCTGGATGTTCTGGCATTCTCTATTTAGACCAGGCTGGCCTTAAATGCATAAAAATCCCTGTCTCTGCCTCTCAACTGTTGGGATTAAAGGCTTATACTACTATGCTACTATCAGCACCATTTATTAAAAATATTATCCTTAGACAAAACATGTATCAACAAAGAAAATGGTGGTCATAAGAAAATAAAGTTGGGTTGTAATCCTTGATTTTGAGTCTTGATTGCTGTCTTAATTAGGGTTTCTATTGCTTTGAAGAGATACCATGACCACAGTAATTCTAATAAAGGAAAACATTTAATTGGGGCTGGCTTACAAGTTCAGAGGTTTAGTCCATTGTCATTATGGCAGGAAGCATGGAGACATGCAGGCAGGCATGGTGATGGGGGAGGAGACAAGAATTTTATATCTGGATTCACAGGCAACAGGAAGAGAGAACCACTGGGCATGGATTGGCATTTGAAACCCCAAAGTCCACCCTCAGTGACATACTTTCTCTAACAAGGTCCTACCTCCTAATTCCCTTCCGTAAGCATTCAAATATGAGTCTATGGAGGCCATTCTTATTCGAAATACTACAAGTGCTAAAAATATATAGTATTATTTTCTTCTGGTAATAGCTAAACATTTCATCAAATACTTTAGAAAATTTAGGTGAAATATTCTTTACTAAAACAACTTGCAATTTTGGTGTTCAGTGTACAGCACAATTGGCAATAATGAGTATTTTCTTTCATATATGTTACATTTAGATTTCCAGATATAAAATTTTCAGAATAGTATAAATTGTTTAATACTAAAACAGTTATCCTTTATGTATTAATTTATGTTGCTAACCTCTGTCAAAAATTGAGTAGGTTTTAATGTGTAGGCATGCTTGAGGAAATTTCATTGTGTCTCCTTCACTGAGTGTAGACCAAGTATTTTAGACACTGAAAAGAAAATATCAGTGAAACATCAGGAAAGAGCAAGAGAATATTCAGCACCTTGGAACATTGCTGTGAACTTGCCACTTTTTCTTCTGGTCTTTCTACCATGTGACAAACTGACAGGTCATGACACAACTAGGAAACTAAAGTTCTGGATTGTTTCGATTGTTTCCTGGAGTTCCTAGAAGGGAGCCCCAGGAAAATGAAGAATACCAGGAAAGCGAGCATGAAGAGCAATTTGGAAAGTGACTTCATAGTGTTGATTTTGAACTCCGAGGCTCCTGTCTGAACTATAAAAACATAATTTTATTTCTAGATTCTAAAAATTAAACCAAACAGACCACTGCCCAGTTTCCAGACTGCCTACCTGATGGTGAGACAACAAAGGGAAGAGCTAAGTGGCTTTGAAAGCTGAAATGACATTAGAATCATAACCTACAATAGGGGCTAGAAGATTTAAAAAAGAATCATAATCACATACTATGAGAACCTTATATTTAAGTGAATGGAGTATAATAAAAAGTGTTTGGCATATGAAGAACCATAGAAATACTTATTCACATGAAAATATAAATAATGAGTTTATGTACATAACATAAAAATAAATTATAATTCAGAAAAAGCAAAACTGTTAAGACCAAGAGCTTAAAAATAAGTAAACCTTTAACAATGCTCATACAATTTTTAATTACACAAAGTATAACTACACGACATTTGAAAATTTGCCTTGCTCTTTGTTAACTTCAGAATCCATGTTGCTACTAGAAAACCAATTACCTGGGAACTGTCATCCCACAGCCAAGCCTGCCTCATAAGAGAGAACTATAATCTTACTCCAGGGAAGAGCAATGAATATATGTGAAAAACAAAGTGTTCTCTTATGGAAATCTGATATTCCATAAAATACAGCTTTTTGTTATAGAGGTTGAGGAGATGTTCTAAAAATTGCTTTTAGATGGGGAACTCCAATATATAGTAATATAGTCCTACAGAATACTATTCACTCTATTTAATCTATAGCTTTTCTAATATATTTACTTATACATGTCACCTACCACAAGATTTCTTTTAATCACCATGGACTGAATATCTGGAAATATTGTAAGAACCAGTCACGAATATGAATACAAATGTAAATATCCTAAATATTAGTGGATAAAATTAGGAAGTATTTAAAAAATATAACTTTGTTTTTGTTTTTGTTTTTTAAAGACAGGATTTCTCTGTGTAGCCTTGGCTGTCCTGGACTCACTTTGTAGATCAGGCTGGCCTCTAACTCACAGAGATTCTCTGCCTTTGCCTCACCAAGTGCTGGGATGATAGGTGTGCACCACTGTGTCCAGCTACACCATAACTTCTTAAGAACAATTTAGCCCAAAAATGTAAGGAAATATGTTTTAACATGAACAACATTACTGAAATAATTACATTGATAGGTTAATGGTTAAAAGCCATTTGATTCTCTTATTAAATACCAGAAAGACAATTGAGAATCTCAACATAAATTCTTCCTCAAAATACTTAGTAGAATAGTAATATGATAAAACTTACATAGCATAATAAAAGAGTTAAGGCTAAATGCTAGGAGCAGTGAAAAAAGACAGACATCCACTGTCACTTCCATTACCTTGTAGATATTAAGGAAAGAAAACACTTATTGGTTATGATTTCCTCCTAAAAGTAGAAGAAACTCATTGAAAAATTAGTTGAATAGGGACTTTGTATAAGATATGTGTGTGTGTGTGTGTGTGTGTGTGTGTGTGTGTGTGTGTGTGAAAATACACAGATTCTTTTCATTTGCTAGAAATGATCTGTTAAAACAACTGGAACCAGTATAATGACACAACCCATTTAGAAGTAAAATTAACTTGCAATAAACAGAAAAAAAACTTGCAATAAACAGAAAATGGCTCAACATGAGAAAACAATAAAAAGTTACTAATGGACACAATGTATTAAAATGATATGTAAAATTAGTAAAGATGAATGTGTCTACCATGTATCATTATTGCTGGGTAAACTTAGTTTCAATCAAAATACCAGTCCTGACTCAGAGAAAAGTTGACAAATTTATGCTCAAATTCTAAAATTCTGCATACATAAGTGACCCCAAAAATTCTACCAGAGAATTCCTTCGGCTGATAAACACCTTCAGCAAAAAGGCTGGATACAAAAATCAACTAAAAAAAAAAAATCAGTAGACTTCCAGTATACAAAAGACAAAAGGGCTGAGAAAGAAATTAGAGAGACAACATCCTTCACAATAGCCCCAAAAGACATAAAGTACCTTGGTGTAACTCTAACCAAGCAAGTCAAAGACTTGTATGAAAAAAAAAATGCATGGTACTGGCATAGAAACAGAATGGTGGATCAATAGAATGGAATAGAAGACCCAGAAATAAACTCACACACTTATGAACACCTGATTTTGACAAAGATGGCAAAACCATACAATGGAAAAGATAGCATCTTCAACAAATGATGCTGGTCTAACTGGATGTCTACATGTAGAAAAATGCAAATAGACCCATACTTATCACCATGCACAAAACTAAAATCCTAGTGGATCTAAGACCTCAGTATAAAAATGGACACACTAAACCTGTTAGAAGAAAAGTGGGGAAGAGCCTTGAACTCTTTGGCACAGGAAACAACTTCCTGAACAGAACACCAACAGCACAGGCAACAATCAATAAATGAAACCTCATGAAACGAATAGCTTCTGTAAAGCAAAAGACAGCAGAACAAAACGACAACCTCAGATTGGGAAAAGATGTTCACCAACCCTATATGTGACAGAGGACTGATATCCAGATTATATAAAGAACTAAAGAAGTTAAACAGCAACAAATCAAGTAAACCAATTAAAAAATTGGGTGCAGAGCTAAAAGAATTCTCAACAGAAGAATATCAAATGGCAGAGAAACACTTAAAGAAATGCTCACCATCCTTAGTCATTTGGGAAATTCAAATCAAAACAACCCTGAGAATTCACCTCCCATCAGAATTCACACCCATCAGAATGGCTGAGATAAAAAATTCAAGGGATGATGTATGCTGGAGAGGATATGGAGAAAGGAGAAACCTCTTCCATGCTGGTGGGAATGTAAACTTGTACAACCACTTTGGAAATCAATCTTGTGCTTTCTCAGAAAATTAGGAATAGTGCTTCCTCAAGATCCAGCAATAGTGCTCCTAGACATATAACCAAAAGATGCTCAGGTGTACAACAAGGATATTTACTCAACCATGTTCATAGCAGCTTTATTTGTAATAGCCAGAATCTGTAAAAAAAAAAAAAAAATCTAGATGTCTTTCAGTTGAGAAATGGGTACAGAAATTGTGGTACATTTACACAATGGAATACTACTCAGCAATTAAAAACAAAGAAATCACGAAATTTGCAGGCAAATTGTGGGATCTAGAAAAGATCATCCTGAGTGAGGTATCCCAAAAGCAGAGAGACACACATGGTTTATACTCACTTATAAGTGGATATTAGACATATAATATAGGATAATCATACTAAAATCTATATACCTAAGAAAACTAATCAAGAAGGAGGACCCTGGTAAGATGCTCAATCTTCATTCAGAAAGGCAAATGAGATGGACATCAGAAGAAGGAGGAAACAGGGAACAGGACAGGAGCCTATCACAGAGAGCCTCTGAAAGACTCCACCCAGCAGGGTATCAAAGCATATGCTGAGATTCATAGCCAAACTTTTTGCAGAGTGCGGGGAATCTTATGAAAGAAGGGGAAAAGGAGCTTCACAAGGAGAGCAACAAAACCAAAAAGTCTGGGCCCAGGGGTCTTTTCTGAGGCTGATACTCCAAGCAAGGACCACACATGGAGATAACTTAGAACCCCTGCACAGAAGTAGCCCATGGTAGCTCAGTGTCCAAGAGGATTCCCCAATAATTGGAACACGGACCTTCTCTGATATGAACTCATGGGCTGGCTCTTTGATCATCTCTACCTGAATGGGGAGGAGCCTTACCAGTCCACAGAGGAAGACAAAGAAGCCAGTCCTGATGAGACCTGATAGACTATGGTCAGATGGAAGGGGGAGAGGACCTCCCCTATTATTGAACCAGGGGAGGAGCATAGGAGAAGAAGAGGGAGGAAGGGTGGGATTGGAAGGGGATGGGAGAGGGGGCTACAGCTGGGATACAAAGTGAATAAACTGTAATTAATAAAATAAAATAAAACCTGGAAAAAAAAAGATAGAAACTCGCCTTGTGGTGGTGGCACACTGCCTTTGATCACAGCACTTGGGAGGCAGAAGCAGGCAGATCTCTGTGAGTTTGAGTCCATCCTGATCTACAAAGAGAACTCCAGGACAGCCAAGGCTACACAGAGAAACCCTGTCTTGAAAGAAAAAAAGCCCCCAAAACAAAAACTCTTGTTGAATAGAAAGCAATTCTCCCAGTATATCTTCCAGGCATTTGGCTCTTCAATTCTGAGACAAAGAGTTATTTCCAGCTTCTTACAGATAATAGATTTTACTAATAAATATTACAGACTTCTGTATTACCAAACATCATAATTAAAAAAAAAACAGGAAAAAATTTGTTGCCACATAAGAAGAGCAAAGAAGAAATTTCCATATATAAAGTGGTCTTACTGATAAATAAGAAAAAGGTCAGCATTCTTTATTAGGACTATTTTTTAACTTCAAGGACAGAAAGTCAATAAACAAAGATATCCACATTTAAAAATATTGTTGTGAGGCAGGAGAATTTCCATGAGTTTGAGGTCATCCTGTATTATATAGTAAGTTTCAGAGCAGCTTGCTCTCTTGCTACAGAGAGAGACCCTATGTCACCCATCTCTCACTAAAAACTAAAACATTGATATATTATTAACCTCTCCAGTCAACAAAGAGTTAAAAATTACAGTAATACCTAATATACACATTACCACGCATTGTTCATGAATGTTCAGTAAAACATTTCTGGAGAACAATTTAATGAATTATATGAAAATTAGAGTAAACATGATATTTGATTCATAAATTTCATTTCTAAGATTGTTAACTTGACATAATTAATCAGGTACACAAAGATATATATGCATATATCAATGAGATTTGATTAAATAAAATATCACATGTTCAGGCAATGGAATGCTATTGTACCAATTAAGAGACTTTCAAATGTAAGATGGGTAGAAAGGCATATACCAAAAAGAGACCTATTATCTAATGTTTCAAAGAATCTTAATACAGGGTGGCTCCAGCATAGGGACATCTATGATTCAATCATATTGTCAAGGACCTAGTTTTCTTGAGTATCTGCTCTGCCATGTTCTAACTACCTTTTCTTTTGTTCAAATTCAATAAATATGTAGATACACTGATTGACTGGAGTTATATAGTAATTAGCAAAGACAGACACAGTATCTGACCTTATGTATTTATAGAATATACAGTATAGAAAAAAAACAACAGTATAGTGTTACATGAACCATTTGTATGAGATTCATTTATGCAAATATAATTCCTATCATCTTAGGACTATTATGACCAAGTGCTTTTATATGAATTGTCTCTTTTCATCCTTACAACAACTTTATGATTTAAATACCATCATCCAGTTTTATATATGTGTGAAATAGGACTCAGAGGTACTGAATTGCAGTTAATTTCTGGTAGAGTCATAATTTTAACCTATATTTTTCATACTAAAAAAATCCTTATTCTTTTGTTAAACAAGATGGAAGACTAAATTTGTAATATATCTAATGAAATAACCAAAAATTAACGTTTACTTGGGAGTTAATAATTAAATACAGTTGCCTACAACAGCCAATAAAAGGAGGAAGAGAAACAAAGGCCTATATTGATAAATTAGTAGTGAGCCATGGTTAATAGCCTAAAGTTATTACAGAAGTTTAAAACATGTCTTTTAGGAGAAAGTGACAACCAGATCTTGTAATTGGAGAATTCCAGATGCTGCAGAACCAGAATCATGTGTGTGTGTTTTCTGGAAGAGTTAAGTCATTGGTGAAGAAAATTCGATTACTATTTTCATAGGACTCACAGTTGGACAGACCAGATGATGGAGAGGCTTGTAGCCTCATTAAGAAATGTAATATTTATTTCAATTTCATTAAAATGTGATGAGAAATCAAGGGTATTTTGTAAATTGGGTGGAGAATGACTTGATCTGTCATGGTGTGATAAGATGACTGCATATTTTGGAAATATGTCATGGATATGTGAAGTAGGGAGAAGGGAGTAGCAGAAGTAGGGAGAAGGATAAGATTTTGAAGTAGTTCAAGTAAGAGTCAATAAGGGCTTGGACAATAAATGATAGCAATGAAGATGTTCCCCCATCTTCAGAACCTCCAAAGGTTCTGAGTTGAGAAAAATATGTCTGTGTGTCTTAAGCAAATAAACTGCATTAGTTTGGTACTTAAACAAATGGCCTGAATTACTTTGCAAAGTAGAGAGTGATTGAAGTCATGAGAGTGGATTAAATTGTCTGGAAGGGAGAGATTTTGAAGAATATTGAAGAGTATTATCTTTCCACACTAATTTCCTGAGAGGCTTAGTGAGTACAGAAGCCTCTACCAACAAATCCTATGACTACTATTTCTTTTCTTTTCTTTTTTTTTTTTTTCTAAACTTACTGCTGCATTATGACATTAACATCTACTACTTTCTGTGAAAAGTATCTCCAGGATTTCCATGATCTTCTAGGTCAGTGGTTCTCAACCTTCCAAATGCTATGAGCCTTAATACAGTCCCTCATGTTGTGGTGATCCCAACCATAAAATTGTTTTTGTTGCTACTTCATAACTGTAATTTTGCTACTGTTATGAATCATAAAGTAAACATTTGATATGCAGGATATCTGACGATACAACCCCTGTGAAAAATCATTCACCTCTGCCCCACACGTTGAGAACCACTGTTCTAGAGTTTGTTTGTTTCCCTTTTCTGTATCCCAGAATCTTTCTTGTTCCTCAGGCAAGGCTATAGAGCAAGACTTTGAGCTGTCTGTCAGTAATGATATCTGGAGGGATGTGTTCCTTAGGAGCTGTAAGCTCTTTAAAAAAAATGGAAGCTGCTAGCCCTATAACTTGATAGTTGTGAAAAGCAATCCGTACAGCTACCTCAGAAAACAATTACAAACAAGGGTAGAGCAAGTACAAAAGCCCTGAGGTGGGAATCCTCTTGGCATGTTTGAGGACCAAAAAAGAAGGGGCTGGAGAGATAGCTCCCCTCTTAAGCTTTTGTAGAGGACTGGAGTTCAGTCCCTATACCATGTGGATCACAACTGCCTATAACTCCAGCCCCAGGTAATCTGTTGATTTCTGGCCTCTGAGGAACAGAAAACACACCCTCACATGGACTCACATGTAGACACATAATTTAAAATGAAAAAAGTAATTTAAAATCAAGAACAAGAAAATAAATTGATGAACAAGAGGTCAGCTGTAAGAAATGAGGTTGCAGATGTCATGGGATTTTGTTTTGTTTTTGTTTGGTTTGGTTTGATGTCTTCAAACAGGGTTTCTCTGTGTAGCCTTGGCTGTCCTGGACCGTGTAAAGCAGGCTGGCCTTGAACTCACAGAGATCCACCTGCCTCTGCCTCCCTGAGTGCTGGCATTAAAAGTGTCCACCCCACACTAGGTGGGATGGAATTCATTTTTAAGGATTCTTCTGTAGACTATTGGAAGGACTTTATGTTTTAAACTGAATGAAATTGATAAGCACTGGAAAATTATGGGCAGGTGACTGTTTTCAACTCAAGCTTCATCAGGCACCCTTGAGTTTTGTGGATAATGTACTATGGTAGGGAAGTGGTAGCAAGAGTGGCTGTAGGGAGACACAATAACTCACAATAACTCAGGTGATAAGTGACAGTGGACAAGACCAGTGTGTTGACATTGAAGGTGCTGAAAAGCTGTAATATTATTATACTCTTATGCCAACATAATTTTCAGATAGAGCAAATGTAGAGTAAGAAAGAGGATGAAAGAAGGATGACTCTAAGCTTTTGGCAGGAATACATAGGAGAAAGTTATCATTTAGCCAAGAGGTTATGTCATAGCTTGAAGTAGAAGATCAGGAGCCTGATTTGGGAGATGTTAAATCTGTGATAATAATGAACAACCATGTGGAGATCACAGATAAACAGTTGGTTATAAGGGTCTGGAGTCCAAAGGTAATAAATTATCTTTCTTCTTTTCTCATTCCTCCCCTTAATTTACTTAAGACTGCAAAAGTTTTAAAACTGTGCTGGGATTAGTTTGCATATGCTAAGATCCAGAATTAAATATTTCTCTAATTTTTCTCTCAGATGTGCACTATCACCTTGTAAAATGTGCTAGATGACTGTGTTCCAATCTGTTCCCCATCTTGCAATGTTCCTTACATTATAGTGTGCCACAGTCAGATTTGAAAACAAAAACAAAAGAACCAATGAACAACAACAACAAAAAAGGCAATTTAGCTTGGAAAAGACTTTCCAGTGATGACAATAGTTGTAATTAACTACTTCCCTGGTGACAGCATATAGCACTTGATTAAAAATTATAATGCTGAAGCTTTAGGCTTCAGAGAGCCAACTTTTTACATAGTGGCTTGTGCTGAAAAGGAAATAGTGATATTTCTGTGGTTTTCAACATGAGACTCACATGCCATTAAAAAATGTGTCCTCCTTTTGGCTTTCAGATATTGATGGCTATGTTTATGCAAAGTATGTCATATCATATTGGTATACACTACAGTATCTGATTGGTATCCTTGTTTGCAACAATGAAGGGAAACATTCTAGAAATAGCTACAACACACATGTGGAATCTCAGTCACATGATCAACCATTTTACTAAATACAAGCATATTTTCATTCACATACAGCCAAATAAAGAAATGTTCACATTTCATTACAGTGCACAACAAAGTGAGGAAAAGTATACAGTACATTTTGTTCTGGAATATAAGACAACCTAATCCAACATGCAGTTGTGATCATTGTTACAAGTTAGTTTATCTTTTCTTTACCTATGTAGTAAAATAGCTTCTAAAGCTTTATCCTTAGTATTATATGAACACTTGATTTTTCACACTTATTTTCTAAAACCCACTTATTACAGTGACAGTAGCACTGAATTCTACTAAAATGATTTTTAAGATTTTTTTCTAGAAATTATTTAAGCAGTTAAGTTCAGCCACCTCTGCTGCATCTATGTTGGGTATTTTGAAACCTGTTTTAAAATGCCAGGAATAGGAAAGTTTATAATGTACTATAGTCAAGAAAACTGTAAAGCTGAGAGCCATGATACACACCTGTAATTCAAGCACTCAGAGAGGCAGAGGCAGTCGGATCTCTATGAGTTCGAGGCCATCCTGGTCTATAAAGTGAGTCCAGGACAGCCAGGGCTACACAGAGAAACCCTGTCTCAAAAAAAAAAAAGAAAGAAAGAAAGAAAAAGAATGAAAACTGTAGGCATGTTTTAATTCTATCCCCACCCCCCCTTGAGTTGACAAGAATCTAGACAACTCTCATTTATCCACTGGATAATCTTGGTTTTGGAACTATCCAGACATGAGTATAGTTGCTGAGATTTTGTGTTAACCCACAAAAAAGGTTGTTTGTCTTCTACAACCAAAAAGCTGGCAATTTAAAATGTGTGAAATGAATATAGAGTAAATGATCACTTCACCTGTACTTGATGATGTGAATTCGTGCAAAATGATTTGCTCATCAAAGTTGAAGCAAAGGTGGCAGAATGATCTTTCATAACTTTTATTATTTGGTTTATTTTAGCTGAAACAAATTCCCAGATTTTCTGATTCACATATTCATACTGAACTTGAACAGGATATTGCAAAAATGATTTGCCTTTCTTTCTACCACAGGGTATATGAGAAACTTGACTCTAATCAGAATAGTTTTCTGTGAAAAGTATGGCTTTTGCCTAGCTGAACTGGCTACAATCCAAAAAGTAATTTAAAGCATCACTTCTTTTCAAGAAGATAATGAAATTTTCATGTCACCCATTCTAATTTGCTGATGCTTGTTAGCTGTCTGATCACCTGAGAATTAAGAACTGACTCAGGTAGACAGGAGCCCAGTGTAGATACATAACAGACAGGTGGCCTTGGTTATCGTGGAGTGAGTACTTTATCCCATCCCACTCCCCTTTGTTGTATTTGGTTCCTTTCAAGAAAATATTTATAGTGTTTGTGAGAAGAACATTTAGAACCCACAGTTTTAATGTATTTTCATTTGTGCAGTTAATCCCTTATTTAATGCCCTTTTGTAAATAACTCCTGAATAGGCTTAACCTTTGATTATTCCTAGAGTCCTTCAGGATTATAGCTGAGCTGTGAAACAAGGAAAACATATCCTATCATGTAGAGAACATTTATTTAGAGTCACATGTCTTCCAAGATTTACAGATTAATCATTTATTCATGTGACAGTGTTATGATCCGGCGGAAAAAAATCTAAGAATCAGGTAGTCTTGGCTCTTGCTTTCTTATTCTGGAAAACAGTGTAAAAAAAAATCTCATAGGCCTATTATGGTGATCAAATAAGTGAAATAAATTAATATGCAGGATTTTTAAGGGTTTCGAGGGCCACACATTGAACAAATACTCAGCATAAAGCCAATGACCAAAGGCTTGACTTAGGGTTTTTTGTAGACAATCTCTGTGTTGTCACTGCAGGGATCTGAAGAAGCAGGCAGTATGCTTACTTCCAGATTATGGTTAGCTGATGCAGTGAAAACCCAGATGTAATTTGGCCTTTGAGTTACAATGTTTTCTTCTTCTCCTCACATGGGCATTTTACATGGGACAGTTTCTTTCACACAATTGGTAACTCTAGCACCAGAGTATACACTTTCTCAAATGTGATAACAACAATGTGTGAATGACTTCCCTTTTCATATTCACAGCAGTTTTACTAGACTGCTGGACCTTGAAAGGGCCTTACCAAATAGCTGATTCATATGGAACTTTCATTTTATAGTTGTATTGTTAGAAATGAATTAGTGTGTACTGAACCCAGCACATATCTGGCATGGTATTATCACTGCATAAGTTGATACCATACTCTTTTTTTCAGTTATATTAATTGTCCCCAGTTTGACACTTGATTTCCATCTACATGTTTCTTTATGGTCACCACCTCTGAAAAGTTGCAATACCAAGAAACAGTTTTTCTGTCTGTGTTTTCCTGGAACCTAACTTTCAAAACCCCAGACCCTTAATATGTGGTCCACAAAGGGCAAACAGAGCAGCCATTGCTGAGCCTGGGCCATAAAACAATTTCTGGTCCAGCCCATGTCAGCACATTAGTCCCTCAGTCACAGCACCCAGGCTCCCTATCTATCCACACATGAGCCTGCCAGAGCTCCACCCCTAGGAAGAAGGCTCATTTGTTATCCAAAGGTTGAGTTCTCTTCAGTCACATAAGAATTCTATTTATTTTGATAACATTTAAGTTCAAGTGGGAGAGTATGTTTTGAAAATGGAAGGGTTAACTAGCACAAACATCTCCTCTCTGATTTGATAACCTCTTCTGAAGAGTGAACCACATTTGGTACAAATCCACTCTTCACCCCTTCCCAACCCTCCTGGATTGTAATCTCCCCCCTTTTAACCAGCTCATATATGTCTCTTGTCAGGTCTGTGAAGGCTTTCTCCACATTAATGGCATCTCGGGCTGACGTCTCAATGTACTTCATGCCGTATGCAGCAGCCAGTTTCTCGGCCTCGTGGCGAGTCACTTGCCTCTGTGTATCCAGGTCACACTTGTGACCCACCAGAACAAATACAATTTGGTAGGGCTGAACGTGTACTTTGGTCTCTTCTAACCACTCATGGACATTCTGGAAGGACCTGCGGTTGGTAATGTCAAATAAGAGAAGACCACCTACTGAATTCCTGTAGTAGGCTCGAGTGATGGATCTAAAACACAAGAAAGAAGTAAAGAATAAAGTTCGTGCCCAAACTCCTTCACTCCAACGAACTAAGAATATTCTAGTGTTCCTGATTACTGACAGTCCTTTAATAAATACAAATGCCATTCTACAGCAATAATGATACGTTTTCAAATGGGTAAAATGTTAAGATGCCCCTTCCTAGAAATGAATGCTCATGTACTTTCAGGTGTTTTTTCTTGAACCAGCCATGGGAAGAAACCCTGGGAGATGGTTGAGTTATAATTTTCACCACAGCTAACTCTCCTGCTTCCAAGTCTGAATAACTAAAACCAAATTCTTCTGCAAAATAAGGTATCTGAGTTACAGAGTAACCATAAAGCAAAATTAAATAATGGGCATTTTTTTGATATGGTGAATTTATTACGAGTGCTAGTAGTTTAAAAGAATTTTCAAGAATAAGATGAATTTATTATAATCAATAGATTATAACTATAATTGATGGCCTCTGAAAAATATCTTACAAATATTTCATTTTTATATTTATCATTAACCTGTTTTTGTTATTGTTTCTATTACTGCTACTTTTTTTTTTTTTCCAGCTGGGGCCATCAATCACTTCTGTGAAGAAAAACACTATCTTGTTTTGTATTTCCTAAGCCATGTGGGAATAGGAAAATGGGAATGGTAAAATTCTGGGGCAGAGCTAGAGAGATGACTCAGTAGTTAAGAGCATTAACTGCTCATTAATTGATTTCTATCATCTACATGGCAGCTCACAACTGTTTGTAACTCCAGTTATAGGGGCTCTGACATCATCTTCTGGCCTCCATGGTCAAAAGGCACTCACATGGTGCATAGACACATTTGCAGACAAAACACCATACACATACAATAAAATAGTAAATTTAAAAATGTTATGGAGAAAAATGCCTATCAGCTTTACTCACTGGAAAAAAAAAAATCAAGGAAGCTGACCAAAAAAGCACTAGCTAGGAGAATCTGCCAAAATAGTGAACATGTTCCAATAAAGTTGTAATTTATTTGAATCATGTAATTAGGTTATTTCAGCCTACATGGACATTTATTGTACTTCTCAAATAGAAGAAATACCACATATTTTAGTTTCTTAAATTAATGAACCTCATTATAAACATATATTATGGTACTTTGTTTAAGAATATAGGCGCTTATGAGAGGATGTAGAACATTTTGCCTCTATAATCACTTGCTTTAGACTACTGCAATTTTAAAAGTCTATTTCTATTTTAAGGATTTCTGTGTTATTGAATGGATATGATAAATAATGAAGAGCTCTATAGCTAAAAACTTAAGGGAAAATGGCCCAGTTTTAATGGGGGAAATGGTTAGGGAAATACAGCCCAAGCTAGAGGATGGTATGGGTAGGCCTTACAAATGAGTTCAATATCCAGAACCAGGGAGATTAGCCCTGGGAACTGGATATTCCTAATTCCTTTATGTTTGGAGATTTACAGGGAATGATAGTTGTATTAGAAAATGTTTCAATTTGTGAAAATGTCAATTTGAGAAATCAATGAGCAATCTATCAAAGCTCTAGAATATATTTATGCATTAGTTATTTGTATTTAGCACAGAAATTATCAAAGTGTTTTAAGCATAACATAAAGCTACGTAGAACTAGACACCTTCCTCAAAAAAAATCTTAACATAAAAAGATAAGTTACAAACTGGGGAAATATCTTACAACATACATGACATAAAAGGGTTAATGTTTTTATTAGACAGAAGTCCAGGCTATATTTCAAGTACTCATCATCCTCTTGCCTCAGCCTTCAGAGGGCCGGAATTATAGGTCTATGCCACCACTGTTGGTGTTCGGGTCATTATTCTTAATCTGTAAAGAAGTCCTACACATCAATACTATATAATACAGAATGGATAGTAAATATGAACAAGCTTTTCATACAGAGATCCCAGCAAACATATACAAGATACCTTTCTTTATTCAGGAGAACTTGTATAAAGTATTTGCCAAAGTTTGTACAAGTGGGAAGTTGGAGGCAACTTAAGTTTGCAATTATTTATTATCCATACATACCCTTCTTCAATTACCTAACTGGTATCTTCTATGCTCAACTAATGTTCAGTGAAGAATGAGTCAGTGAGCATAATTATGCTGTATTGAGTCTTTTGTTTTGGTTCCTGCTGCTCTACCTTACTTCAAATTATTCTCTGTAAAGTTTTTATTAGTTTGTTTTCTGTTACTTCTGTTTTTATTCATGCTGTTTCCCATCTCTGGGTATTTCCTTTCTTTGCTTGGGCTTCATCTTCTCCAGTTAAACTTCTCTCCTCTGTATCCATACATAAAACTACAAATACATACTACAAAGAAAGAGCAAAGGATTGTGAAAGAAAAAAAAAACATACTCTTGATTATCCATTATGTGCCCAGTGGTACAGGAGGGAGTGGCATATAAATACAAACAACAAAATGCTCTTTTATGTGTTGCCTCTGTTTCTTCTGATCATGCTAGTACTGAAGTTCTAAGAGGTCAGAGGCTTTATTTACATTATATGGCATTCTCTTATGTGAGTAATCTCACACTATTTCCTCAGAAATGATTCCACTCTCTGGCAACTGAATGCATGGTGGTTACAATAGAGAATCAATTAATCAGCCTCTATTTCTTTTATATTAGGACATGTTCATTCTTTCTCTGTCTCTATCTCTCCCTGTCTTTTTTCTTCCCCCCAAATATAGAGACATAGAAAGAAGTCAATATACATCTATCTAGTCTACCTACCTACCTGGAGCTTCCAGTTATGTTAAAATGACTTGGATTTTTTTAAAAGTATGAAACATAGGTTCTGATTTTTGATGAATTATATAGTTATCCTGATTATTTATTACCTACCAAAAAGCAGGTAGATGGAGTTGTGGTTCAAACAATGTGTTAATGAATGGCCTTCCCCTGCCTGGGCGGTTCTTTCCCTGCACTGAACTCCTAGGTAACTCAAAGTGAGCTTGGGAAGCCCCAGACCCTCCGTTGTCACCCCCGCGCATCTCGAAAAGAACCAGGAAGTCCTCTTTCCCCAGGGGCTGAGTAAACCCCGAAGACCCTCCCACTGCTCGCGCGAGCCCGAGCCCGTGCTGCACTCCCACCTGAACCTCTCTTGACCCGCTGTATCCCAGATCTGGAGCTTGATTCGTTTTCCTGGCTCGATCTCCACCAAGCGGGAGAAAAAATCTACCCCCACGGTGGGGTCTGAAACCTGAGCAAAGCGGCCCTCGGTGAAGCGGCGGATCAGGCAGGACTTGCCCACCGTGGAATCGCCGATGACAATGAGCCGGAACTGGTACAGCCAGATGGCCTCCATGGCCGTGGCCTGGCAGGACTCTTCAGCCCAGGCCTGGGGAGGCGGAAGGGGGCGCCCCACCAAGGCCTTAGCGCAGGTCAACCCGTTTCTAGACTGGCCGCATCACTGGCCTGGTAGCCTGAAGGTAGGCCCAGGCGTTGAGGGAGTGGAGGGATGGATGCTACGCTCGCAAAGGTGATGAAATGGCAGCAGCAGCAGCAGCACCACGCACTCTGACTCATCACCAAAAACCGGGTTACTGTAATTCTCCGCGTAGACGCGGCACCAGTTCCACCACACTGTCTGTAAGAAGAGCGCACACAAAAACAGGCGGGAGAATAGATACATCAATCACTTCTTAGATACATCAATCACGCTCCTCTTAATTTAAAATTTTCCCTGCGCTTAAAATTGCAAATATAATTCATTTTCATTAAAGCTAGAAAAACAATACAAAAAGTAAACAAATGGTCGCAATTAAATAACTGTCTGCATGTTTCCATGTTCAGAAAATCATGCATATGTAGAGCATTTATTTCTTGTTTCCTTATTTTTTAAAACCATACAAAAATTCAATTTTAATCTGATACTTTTTTGTGCAAATGACAAAGTATCACAATCATCTCTCCATTTCCAACTCATTTTCCAAAGAACATCCATGATGTTTCCCCTAATAGCTGTCCTATTTAATATTGTAACCAGCAGTATGCAAGGGTTCCCTTTTCTTTACATCCACACAGACACTTGTTATCTTTAGACTTATCTCCTAGCCCCAACTGGGAGAGCACAACTCAGTCCCCCTATCACCACAAATTATACAGTTAAATTTCCCAGCATTTGGAGAAATTGCAGTGGCTCAGCACATCCTGAGTGCAATGTATAATAAGCCTTGCCATGGTAAATCAACTTTGTGACCATGGTATCTCTCCTGCTGGGTATTTCTTTAGGTTTTTTTGTTTTGTTTTGTTTTCTTTTCTTTTTCTTTTTTGGCAATTGTCCCTTCTGCCCTGGTGAGGCGATATTATTCTATTATGATTTGCATTTTCTTTATGATTACTGATAATAAACATTTTTTGAACTCCTTTTATGACTGCATATATTCTGAGAAACGTCTGCTTAGATTTAATGCTTATTTTAATTGAGTATTTTATTTTGCTGTTGAGTTTTTTATTTCCTCCTGTGTTTTGAATATCAACTATTTATATGATGTATCTGTTATAAATATTTTTCTTTGCACTCTGTTGAGTGTTTATTTTCTTATGAAACCTCTTTTCAATTTTACATGATTGATTTGTCTGTTTTTGTTTCCTCATCTTTTGGAGGCTTTAAAGAAAAACATTGCTCATTACAATGCCCTGAAGTATTTTCTCTGTATTTTCTTCAAGAAGATTAATCATTTCAGGCACTTCATGTCATTATTTAATACATTTTAAGTTGGTCCCTATAACATTTGGGAAATCAGGGGCCACCTTCATTCTTCTGAATTTGAATATCTGATTTATTTATTTATAACACTATTTATTGAAAAAACTTTTTTCAGTGTGTGTCTTTACCATCTTTGTCAAAATTATTTGGCTGAAGATGCATGTATCTCTCAGCTCTCTTGTTCTATTGCTGTATGTGTTTGTGCTTATGACAATGGTGTTTTGAGTATTACAACTTTTCAAACTGAGCTGTTGGTGTTCTGTTCAGAAAGTTGTCTACTGTACTGAAAGTGGGCTCTTCCTCACTTTCTCTTATAATAGATTTTGTGTATCTAGTTTAAGGTGAGGTCTTTGATCAACTTGAACTTGAGTTTTGTGCAGGGTGATAAGTATGGATTTATTTGCATTCTTCTACCTGCAGGCATTCAGTTAGACCAGCACCATTTGTTAAAGATGCTTTCTGCTTCTTTTTTTTTTTTTTTCCATTCTATAGTTTTGGCTTCTTTGTTAAAACCAAGTGTCCGTAGGTGTGTGGGTTTATTTCTGGGTCTTTAATTCTATTCCATTGATCAACATGTCTGTTTCTACGAATTTATTAATTACTATTGCTCTTTAGTACAGCTTGAAATCAGGGATGGTGATACCTCCAGAAGTTCTTTCATTTTACAGAATTGTTTTAGCTATCTTGGGTCTTTTAAATTTCCATATGAAGTTAATGGTTTTTCTTTCAATGTCTGTAAAGAATTGTGTTGGTATTTTGATGGGAATTGCATTGAATCTATAGATTGCTTTGGTAACATGACCATTTTTACTGTTAATCCTACCGATCCATAAGCATGGGCTGTCTTTCCATTTTCTAATAGCTTCTTCAATTTCTTTCTTCAAAGACTGGAAGTTCTTGTCAAACAGGTCTTTTAATTGCTTTGTTACAGTTATACCATACAGTTATACCAAGATAATTTATATTATTTGTGGCTATTGTGAAGGATATAGTTTCCTTAATTTCTTTCTCAGCATGTTTGTCTTTTGTATACAGGAGGGTCATTGATTTTATTTGAGTTAATTTGGTATCCAGCCACTTTGCTGAAGGTGTTTATCAACTGTAAGAGTTCCCTGGTAGAATTTTTAGGGTTGCTTATGTATGCTAGTATATTATCTGTGAATAGCTTTAACTTCTTTTCAAATTGTATCCCTTTGATCTTTAGTTGTCTTAGTACTCTGGCTAGAACTTCAAGTACTATATTGAATAGATATGGAGAGTGCAGCTTCATCTTGTCCCTGATTTTAGTGGAATTGCATTGTTTCTCTCCATTTAATTTGATGTTGGCTATAGGCTTGCTGTATATTGCCTTTAGGCATGTGCCTTGTATTCCTGATCTCTCCAAGAATTTAAATATGAAAGGGTGTTGGATTTTGTCAATTGCTTTTTCAGCATATAATGAAATGATTCTGTGTTTTTTTCTCCTTCAGTTTGTTTATATGGTGGATTACATTGATGGATTTTCATATGTTGAACCAACCCTCCATCCCTGGGATGAAGCCTGTTTGGTCATGGTGGATGTGTTTATGGGTTTGGTTTGTGAGTGTTTTATTGTAGAGAAATTTTAATTTACAACATGGCTTCTCTGGCAAGAGATCACATCCAAAGACCTTCTAGGTCTGTGTGATCCAGCTGGAATACAAACATGCCAGAAGACAGAGGCAAGCAGATTTGAGTTCAAGGCCAGCCTGGTATAGAACATGTTTCAGAAAATCTTAGGTCCAGGTATAGTGGTACTATGCCTTTAATCTCAAACAATGACGGTAAAGATAGTTTGTAGAAAAAGTACCCGTGTTTGAAAGTGATGTCTAATTGAGTGTCAGAAACAATGACAAATCAGAGAAAGATTTGATAGAGTAGGATACATCCAATTCTTATGAGAAGAGAGAGGAAAGGGAAGCTACTTAAGAGGCAATGCCGGTCAGTAATATAGTGACAAGTTGCAGAAAGAACTCAGGTGAAGGCTCAATGAGACAGATAATTAGAAGAAGCCAGGTTATTAGAGAAGATTGCTGGAGATAGTTTGAGCCCAAACAGTTCAGGGGCTGAGGAAACAGCCAAATTGAATAAGTTGGCTGGGGGAGGAGTTTGAGCCAGAACAACTGAGTTGAACCAGCCATCCCAGAGCTCAGTAAGAACAAGAAATGGTGAGCTTAAGTCTCAGAAGCTAAAATATTCTAGGCCCAGGTTAAATGGTATGGAGACTAAAAGCTTCCAGGCTTAGGTCTAGGTAAGCAACAAGGCAGTAGACCTCCGACACAATCATTGAAACAAGCGAATAAAAGTTTCTTTTATGTTTTATTGAGTATTTTTGCATCAATGTTCATAAGTGATATAGACCTGGAATTTTCTTTGTTGATTTTTTTTTTTCTGTGCTTTATGTATCAAGGTGACTGGCCTCATAAAATGAGTTTGGCAACGTTGCTCCTTTATTTTTATTTTGCAGAATAGTTTGTGGAAAAGTGTTATTAGCTCTTTTTTGAAAGTCTGGTAGAATTCTATGCTAAAACCATCTGGCCCTGGGCTTTTGTGTTTGGGAGACTTTTAATGACTGCTTCTATTTCCTTAGGGGTTATAGGTCTATTTAAACTGCTTACTTGATCTTGATTTAATATTGATAAGTGTGATCTATCAAGAACATTGTCCATTTCATTTAGGTTTTCCAATTTTATAGTGTATGGGTTTTTGAAGTAAGACCTCATACTTCTTTGGATTTCCTTAGTGTCTGTTGTTATGTCCTCCCTTTATTTATTATTTTGTTAACTTAGATATTCTCTCTCTGTCTTTTGGTTTGGCTAAGGGTTTGTCTACCTAGATTTTTCTCAAAAAAACAGTGCTTGGTTTCATTGATTCGTTGTATTGTTCCCTTTGTTTCTATTTTATTGATTTTAGCCCCAGTTTGATTATTTACTGCTATATACTCCTCTTAGGTGTGTTTGCTTCTTTTTATTCCAGTTCATTTGGATGTGCTGTTAAATTGTTAGTATGAGATCTCATGAATTTCTTTATGAAGGCCGTTATTGCCATGAACTTTGCTGCTGCTTTCATTGTGTCACATAATTTTTGGTATACTGTGCCTTCATTTTCTTTGAAGTATAGGAAGGCTTTATTTTTTTTTTTTTATTTGACCCAGTGGTCATTTGGAAGAAGTTTGTAAGCTGGCTTCTTTTTTTTTTTCTTGTTATTGTTGAAATCCATGTTAATCCATGGTGGTCTGATAAGATACATGGGGTTATTTCAGTTTTGTTTGTTTGGTGTGTGTGTGTGTGTGTGTGTGTGTGTGTGTGTATCTGTTGAGATTTTCTTTGTGACTGAGTATATGGTCAGTTTTGGAGAAGAGTCCATGAGGTGCTGAGAAGAAGGTATGTTCTTTTATGTTTGGACTAAATATTCTGTAGATATGTTAGGTCCATTTGAGTCATAACATCTCTTAGTTCCATTATTATTCTATTTAGTTTCTGCCTGGATGACCTGTCTATTGTTGAAAATAGGATGTTGAAGTTTCACAATATTAATGGGTGGGGTACAATGAATGATTTAAGCTTTAGTCCTGTTTCTTTTAATGAGGGTTTCCTTGCATTTGGGACATTGCAGGATTGAGAAATCATCTTGGTGGATTTTTCCTTTGATGAGTATGAAATATTGTTTCCCATCTCTTTTGATTAATTTTGGTTGGAACTACCAAGCTACTCCAACTTGCTCCTTGGGTCCTGTGCTTGAAAAATCTTTTTCCAGCCTTTTACTCTGAGGTAATGCTTATCTTTGATGTTGAAATATGTCTCTTGTATGCAGCATAATGATGGATCCTGTTTCAGCATCCATTCTGTTAGCATGTTTTTTTATTGGGGGACAGAGAGATATTAATGACCAATGACTGTTAATTCCTGTTATTTTGATGTTGGTTTGTGTGTGTGTGTGTGTGTGTGCTTCCCTTCTTTTAGTTTTGTTGATGTGGAATTATTTATTTCCTGTGTTTTCTTAGGTTTAGTTAACTTTGTTGGGTTGGAGTTTACTTTGTAGTATCTTCTGTACAGCTGGAGTTTTGGATAGATATTTAAATTTTGTTTTGTCATGGAATAGCTTGTTTTGTTTTGTTTTGTTTTGTTTTTTTCCCATCTATGTGGATTGAGAGTTTTGCTGGGTATAGTAATCTGAGCTGGCATCTGTGGTCTCTTCGAGTCTGTAAGACATCTGTTCAGGTCCTTCTAGCTTTTTAGAGGCTCTGTTGAGAAGTCAGGTGTAATTCTAATAGGTGTGCCTTTATATGTTACTTGCCCTTTCTCCCTTGCAGTCTTTAATATTTTTTTTTTGGTTCTATACATTTAGAGTTTTGATTATTATGTGGCAAGGGGACTTTCTTTTCTGGTCCAATCTATTGGTGTTCTTTATGCTTCTTGTATACCTTTATAGACATCTCCTTTTTTTAGATCAGGGGATTTTTCTTCTATGATTTTGATGAAAATATTTCCTGGTCCTTTGAACTGGAAATCTTCTTTTTTCCTATTATTTTTACATTTGGTTTTTTCATAGTGCACCACATTTCCTGGATGGCTTATGCCAGACTTTTTAGATTTAATGTTTACTTTTACCACTGTATCAATTTCTTCTATTTTCTCTTTTGTTTTGTTAGTGATGCTCGTGTCTATACTTGCTTACCTAGATTTTCCATCTCCAGGATTTTCTTCAGGTTGCTTTCTTTATTGTTTTTATTTCCATTTTCAGGTCTTGAAAAGTTTTATTCATTTCCTTAACATGTTTGAATTTTCCTGGATTTCTTTAAGAGATTTATTCATTTCCTGTTTTCCTCAAGGCCTCTATCATCTTCATAAGATTGGATATAACATGATATTCTTGTAGTTCAACTGTGTGTTTGAATATTCAGGGCTTGTAGTAATGGATAGCTGGGTTCTTATAGTGCCATATTGCCCTGGATGTTGTTGATTGTGTTCTTATACTGGCCTCTAGTAATCTGGGTTTGATGTTATGATAGGTTTAGGTGTTGACTTCTGATTTTATCTTTGTTAGCTCGATGTTATTTTTTCCCCTTGGTTTTTGTTTCTTTTCTGGTCTTCTGGCCTAAGTAGACTGGGGTTCTGGTAACCAGTGAGTCTTCAGGTCCAATAAGGTGTCCCTGCTAAGTTTTTGTGACTGTGCGACCTCTAGAGTTGTGGGTGACAATGTTGCCTTTATGGTTCCAAATGTCTGTATGGTCTCTGGAGTTTTGGGTACCTGCTTGGTTTCTGAGATTCCTAGTACTTTGTGGCCTCCAGTAAAGCAGAAGTCTTTTTCCAAACTTGTGAGCCAAAATGTAGGGTCAAGGGAAGGGACTTCCTTTACAAATGTGGGTGCCCTTGCATTTAGGGCATAGATGTTAAGAATAGAAACATTGTCTTGGTGGAGGCTTTTTTTATTGAAGAGAATAAGTGTCTTTCCCTGTCTCTTTTGATCAATTTTGGTTTGAAGTCTATTCTGTTATATATTAAAGTGTCTACACCCTCTTGTTCCTTAAGTACTTTATTTATTTGGAATATGTTTTTTTCAATCCTTTGTCTATTCTTGATATTTAGGTGTGTTTTTTGTAAGCAGCCAAATGATGGAACTTGTTTTCATATCCATTCTTTTAAGTCTGTGCTTTTTTTTTTAAATTG
Source organism: Meriones unguiculatus (assembly GCF_030254825.1). NCBI lineage: Eukaryota > Metazoa > Chordata > Mammalia > Rodentia > Muridae > Meriones > Meriones unguiculatus. The sequence goes on from NW_026843706.1 coordinate 11,944,429, forward strand.
GGGAACTGAGTCCACTGACATTGAGAGGTACCAATGACCAATGATTGTTTTTCTTTTTTTATTTTTTTGGTTTTTATTTTTATTTTTATTTTTAGCTGTATGACATTTTAATTAAATTTTTATTTTTTTACATTAATTACATTTTATTAGCTTTGTATCCCAGCTGTAGCCCCCTCCCTCATTCCTTCCCAATCCCACCTTCCCTCCCTCTTCTCTCATGCCCCTCTCTCAGTTCAGTGGTAAGAGAGTCCCTCCTCCCCTTCCATCTGACCCTAGGCTATCTGGTCTCATTAGGACTGGCTGTATTGTCTTCCTCTGTGGCCTGGCAAAGCTCCTCCTCCCTCAGAGGGAGGTGATCAAAGAGCCAGACACTGAGTTCATGTCAGAGACAGCCCTTGATCTTACTAGGGAACCCACTTGGATACTGAGCTGCCATGGGCAACATCTGAGCAGAGGTTCTAGGTTATCTCCATGCGTAGTCCTTGGTTGGAGTATCAATCTCAGAAAAGACCCCTGTGTTCAAATTTTTTGGTTCTGTTGCTCTCCTTGTGGAGCTCCTGTCCTCTCCTGATCTTACTAACTTCCCGACCAATGATTGTTAATCCCTGTTATTTTGTTGTTGGTTGTGGTGCTACTCTGTATATGTTTCCTTTCTTTTGTTTTTGCTGGTTTTAGATTATTTATTTCCTGTGGTTTTGTGGGCATAGTTGGTTGGAGTTTTCTTTCTAGCTCATTCTGTAAGACTGTATTTGTGGATAGCGTTTAAATTTAAATTTATCATGGAATATCTTGATTTCTTGATTGGGAGTATTACTGGGGATAACAGTCTGTGGTCTAACTGAGTCTTCTGGCTTTTAGAGGCTCTGTTAAGAAGGTGCAATTCTAATAGGTTTGCCTTTATATGTTACTTTGGCCTTTTCCTGTTGCAGCTTTTAATATTTTTTCTTTGTCCTGTATGTTTAGTGTTTTGTTTATTATATGGCAGGTGGATTTTCTTTTCTGTTCCAATCTATTTGGTGTTCTGTATGTTTCTGTACTTTTATAGGCATCTCCTTCTTTAGGTCAGGGAAATTTTCTTTTATGATTTTATTAAAAGTTTGGTGCTGTGGCACACACTTATAATCTCAGTGCTCAAGGAGGCAGAAGCAGGTGGATCTCTGTGAGTTTGAGGCCAACCTTTTCTATAAAATGAGTTCAGGACAGCCAACGTATACAGAGAAACCATGTTTTGATTAAAAAAAAAAAGTATTGGGGCTGGAGAGATGTCTTAGCAGTTAAGAGCACCACCTGCTCTTCCAGGGGTCCTGAGTTCAGTTCCCAGCAACCACATGATGGCTCACAACTATCTATACTGACATCTGGTGCCCTCTTCTGTTAGATAGGTGTACATGCAGATAGATCACTCAAATAAATAAATCTTAAAGACGTTAAAAACAAAAATAAATACATGGTTTTATTAAAAATATTTTATAGGCTTTTGAACTATTCTTCTTATATTACTATTATTCTTAGGTTTGGTGTTTTTTTTTTAATAGTGTCCCAGATTTCCTTGATATTTTTGTGTCATAAACTTTTTACATTTAACATTGTTTTTGACTGATGAATCTGTTTCTTCTATTTTATCTTCAAGGCCTGAGGTTCTTTCTTCCATCTCATGTATTCTGTTGGTGATACTTGCATCTACAGTTCCTGTTCACTTACCTGAATTTTCTAACTCCAGGATTCCCTCAGTTTGTGGTTTGTGCCTCAGCAGGAGTTAGGGGCCAGGTATTGGTGACAAGGAGGGGAGGGCTAGTTGGTAGTGGGCTGGGAAGGCACTGGGAGAGTGAGGGCAGTCCATGGGTAAGTAGCCTACCTGGGGTTTTGGAGCCAGGGTACCCTCTGGAGGGCCCAAGCTATGTGCTGGGATATGGTCAGGAGGAGAGGAGGCCAGTTGGGGGTTGACTGGGCTGGCACCAAGAGAATGGTGGTTGTCTAATGGGGATTAGAGGTGGAGGGGTTTGGTTTGGCCTCTGGTGGAGCATGGGTCTTCCACTGGTATTGTGGGCCCAGATATGGTGATATAATTGATTGAGGTATCAAAGCAGATGCTGAGACTCATAGTCAAACTTTGGGCAGAGTGCAGGGAATCTTATGAAAGAAGGAGGAGCTAGAAAGACCTGGAGAGCACAGGAGTTCCAAAAGGAGACCAACAGAGAAAAAAAAAAAAAAAAAAAAAAATCTGGGCCATGGGGGCCCTGCAGAGACTGAAACTCCAAGGACCATGCATGGAGATGACCTAAAACCCCTTCTCAGATGTAGCCCATGGCAGCTCAGTCTCCAAGTGGGTAAGGGGAACAGGGACTGTCTCTGACAGGGACTCAGTGGCTGACTCTTTGATCACCTCCCCCAGAGCGGGGAACAGCCTTACCAGGCCACAAAGGAAAACAATGCAGCCAGTGCTGATGAGACCTGATAGGCTAGGGTCAGATGGAAGGAGAGGAGGTCCTTCCTTATCAGTGGACTATGGGTGGGGCATGGGAGGAGAAGAACGAGGGAGGGAGGGATTGAGAGGAGATGAGGGAGGGGAGTCACAGCTGGGATACAAAGTGAATAAACTGCAATAAATAATTAATAAAACTTATTAAAAAACAAAAGAATTGTTTGTTTTTTTCCCCCTATGTGTATGTGCGTGTGTCTCTGAGAGTGAATGGTACATGTTTATAGAGAGTTCAGAAGCTTCTTGAGCTGAAGTAGCAGTCACCCAATGTGAGGTCCTTGGAACCAAAATTCAAGTCCTTTGAAAGAGCAACAAGTACTCTTTAAGTCACATTTTCACTTTTAATTAGAAATCTTTTCATAAAATATAAAAATCATCATATAAAAATGATAATAATGATGATTTTTATATTTTAAAACTCATAGTAATTTTGTATATTTATTTTTATTTATTCACTACTTTATCATATAAAATTCATACACCATCACTTAGTTCAGTAACTTTCAAATTGAGGGTTTTAATATTTTCTTTTAAAAATGAATTTGAGAATACCAGTGTTCTTTGTGCTGTTCCCTGTAAAATGGATTCCTGTAAGGACCACAGGCTATTTTTCTTGCTTTGAATTCATGAGATTGAACCGTGGCCTGCAAGCCTAGCGAATGTTCTGCCATGGTGTTACAACCAGACTGTATACTATGTTTTCAGAAGATTGCCTGTTCTGTGTTTTCTCAATGTTATATCACTTTTTTAAAGTCCTTGTTTTTTTTTTTTTTTTTTTTTTTTTTTGCTTCTATATATCTCTCTTCTTATTTGGTGTCATATTTTCCTTATGCTAAAATTGATATCAATAAATAAAATGGTTGGGGTTGTAAAATAAAGTCTGCTAATGACACCTGAGTGATCGAACTCTGATCTATATACAGACAGATGAAAGCTTTTACTTTAGAGAGTTCTAAATATATGTTTGCCTACAGTGATTTCACTAGGCAGCTTCTAAATTAAAAAAATAATGTAAGAACAAGGAAGTATTTTATTATCAAGTTACATCATTTATTAAAATTAAAGCATAGTGACATCAATTTTCCCTTAACTTTATTCCCTTCAACCTTTCCCATGTTACCCACCTGCTTAGTTCTATCTGAAGTTCATGAATCTCTTTTTCATCTTTTTTATTAAAAGTATCTTCTCACATGTCTTTTGGGAAACAAAGTTACAAAGCTGGTTTGTCAAAGTTCTCCACTTAGCAGAGTGAAGAACTGATATGATAAACTAGAAGTCACTGTAATTCTTTTGTTTTTTCCATTTATTTATTTAATCACTTTACAGCCTGATCTCAGCCCCTTCCCTCCTCTCCACCCTGTCCCACTCTGACACCCTCCTTCCCTATTCCCTCTCTTCCTCTTCTCAGAGAAGGGAGGGCTCCCATGGGTAACAGCCCACCCTGGCACCTCAAGTTACAGCAAGACTAAGTGCATCCTCTCCCAATGAGAGGAGAAAAGGCAGCCTAGCTAGTGGAAAGGGATCCAAAGGCAGGCAACAGTCAGAGACAAGCCCTACTCCCATTGTTAGGGGATACACATGATGACCAAGCCTCAACTCCCTGCCTGTTGGATCCTGTGCAAGCCCAGCAAAGATGAGCTAAGTCTTGATCTCTGTGTGCTCCATCTCCTGGACCACAGTCTACCTGCATTCCTAGAGGCCTGAGGCATCAAGAACCACCAGATGAGACCCCTCCACCCATAATTTCCAACCTGCCTTGTCCCCCCAGCAAAGTCAGTGGCAGTGAGCCCCACCTCATTCCCTGTACACCCTGTTCCCAGCCCACAGCTCAACTTCCATCGCCGAAGGCCTGTGGCCACCCAGGACAGACAGCTGAGACTGCAACACCCCAACCCCTTGCCTGCTGGGCCCTCCTGCTCAAGCCCAGCAGCAGTAACTTATGCCTTGTTCCTGCGCTTTCCATCTCCCTGACCACAGCCCTACCTGCACTTCCAAAGGATTGTGGCCATCAGAGACCACCAACAAAGCCTCCATTCCTGGGGGTCTGTGGTAAACTGCTCCTGCTCCCTGGCCCTCCATTTTATGGTGCACAACTTGAGGTGCAATACCTAAAGCCTGCCAATACCAGAAACAACCAAATAGCTAAAGGCCAGTGTAAAAAGACAAACAAGAGCCAAGGCAATATGCCAGCACCTACTAAATCCAGCTAGCCTACTAAAGCAAGCCTAGGATATCTTAACACAGCTGAAGCAAAAGAAAATGACCTTAAATCCAATCTTATGAAGATGGTAAAGGCCTTTAATGAGGAAGTGAATAAACCCCTTAAAGAAATACAGGAAAACACAATTAAACAGGTGAAGGAAATGAATAAAACAGTTCAGGAATTGAAAATGGAAGGAGAAACAAGTGCTCTTAACCACTGAGCCATCTCTCCCACTACTAGAATGTCATTATTATTTTGATTAAAAATTAGACTAAATCTGTAATTCTCTGTTTAATATAGACATTTTAACAATCTTGATTCTTCCAATCCAGGAAGATAGGATGATTTCCAATTTTGTGCCCTGTGTCAATATCGTCCACTAATGTTTTATCATTTTCAGTTTGGAGCTCTTTCACGTCTTCTGCTAAATTCGTTACTCGGAATTTTTCTTTGTGTGTATATTATGAATGTGATTGCTTTTTCTTGATTTCTGTTTCAAGTAATTCACTACTGGTGTGTGACAGGTTTGATGGTCAATCTGATAAGGTTGAGAATTGCCCAGGAGATTCATGAAACATACTTCAGGGTGAGTCTGTAAGGTTATTTTCAGGCAGGACTAAGTAAGAGGAAAACAGCACCACCCAGTGGTTGTCCACAGAAGATTTTCTAATAGAAAACTTCATCTCTTCTGTCCCTTCCCTTTCCTCATCTCCTCTTCTTCTCTCCCCTCCTCTTTTTTCTCTTATTTTCCTGGCCATCACAATGTGATGGGAGCTGCTCTGCACTGCCACCCCACCCCCACTATGATGAAAAGGAGAAACCTCTGTAACTATGAGAGAAAATAAATTATTTTTCCTCCCTTTCACCCTGATAGTTGCCAAAGCATTGTAAAGTATGACTAACATGTAACAATGCTACTATTTTTTGTTTATTGATTTTAGAACCTACAACTTTGATAAATTCATTTGTTACTTATAATTTTGATTGATCTATAAACAGGCAGTTTGATTTGTTTTCAAGTTTGGGTAACATATTTTTCTCATTGTTCTGACTAGGCCTTCAAACATTATGCTGAATAAAAGTGGAAGTAAGCATTTTTGTTTTGTTCCAGATCTCAAAAAAAGCTTTCACCTTTTTCCAATTTAATATAATGTTAACTGTTGGCTTGTTTTAAAATGGCCCCAATTATGTTAATGTATATTACTTGTATGCCTAATTTGTTCAGCATTTTTATAATGAAAGATGTTGACTTTTATTGAATAACTTTTCTGTATCAATTAAGATGCCATGTAGCCTTTACTTTTAATCTCTGGGTGTTGTTTGTTGTGTCATTGATCTGTATATATTAGACAATCCTTGCATTATTAGATGAATCTATTTAGTAATGTGAATAATCTTTAAATTTTTTATTATTTTATGTGCATGGGTGTTTTGTCTGCATATATGTCTGTATATCATGTGTGTGCCAGGTGCCCTTGGAGGCCAGAAGAAGGTGTTAGATCCCCTGAAAGTAGAGTTACAAATGACTGTGAGCTGCCATGTGGATGTTGGAAATCAAATCCAGTTGTCTGCAAGGGTTGCTAGTGCTTTCCAGCCATGTGAATACTCTTTAATGTGGTATTGGATTAGATTTGGTTGTTTTTTGTTCACCAAGGGTATTTTGTAGTTTTTTTTTTTCATTTATTTTTTTATGGCTTTATCTATTATCAGTGTTATAGTAATGCTGCCTTCATAGAATGTATTCAAAAGAATTCCTTTTAGGGGGTGGGGGTAAACTGAGAAGTGGTAGTTTTCTTTAAAAGTTCAATTGAACTTAGTGGTGGAGCCATCTTGTTTTGGACTATTTTTATAACAAGCTTTTTACAGTGAATTCAACGTCATTATTTGTTTGCCTGTACAGGTTTTCAATTTCTTCCTGATTCAGTTTTGATAAGGCACATGTATCTAGTAATTTGTACATTTCTTCTAGAGTAACTATTTCTTTCCATGTGTCATAATAATTTCTAATGACTGTATTTCTGTGGTGTTGGCTCTAATGTGCTGGCCTGGGTCTGCTTCTGCTGTTGGGGCATGCAGACACTGTTGTGCACTGGACTGGACTGGAAGGAATAAAGTTTAAATGGATGGGTGGGTTAGCAGGATTTCAGTCCAGTATTGAGTGTGAAAGAAACAGATTTCTCTGAGACAGTTTTCAGCAAAACAGCTCTCTTTTACTGGGGGAGGGGGAATTACGGCTATATAAACCTTGGGGAAGTGGGTAGAGACTTATGGGGTGAGTGTACATCATTGGTTAAGTTCAAGTGCTGGGAATGCTTCATTTGTATGAAGAAGAGTTCCTGGTGCTAGCTGGACACACCCTTCTAAGGAAATAGCAAGTTTTAACCAGAAACTTGGCTACAGTACTATCTGACTACCTCAAGGGTGGCAGAGGTGAGAGTTGCAAGGCTGTGTGCACTAGAGCATGCTGGCCCAAAACAAGAGTGAGTAGTCTTACTCCTGCCAGTCTCAAAATAAGATTTTTGGGGTTTGGACATGTCTGGACCTCACTCTTGCTCTGGGCTGGCTTCCCTGGTTGCACATCTCATCTGTCCTACACCAATGTTTCCCTTTTCATCTGATTCTATTTGAGTCCTTTCTTTTCTTAACTGAGCTATTGAAAGAGCCAGTTCTTTGTTTCATTGGTCCTTTGTATTATTTTGTTTTAGTTTACATTTCTTTCTCCTCGCTTGTTAACTCTTTCAGATACAGTGATAGATTGTCTAATGTCTTTTTACTTTTTAAATTGCTACAAATGTCCCCTTTTGCATGGCTTTTGCTTCTTCCCATAGGTTTTGGTATGTTATGCCTCTGTTTCTGTCCATATATTTTAGAAAAATCATTTCATTTTCTTATTGAGCTTTCCTTGATCTATTAGATGTTCAATGATACATTGTTTGATTTCTGTGTTTATATAATTTTAAAAGATTTTGTTATTTCTAGCTTTATTGCATTGTAGTCAGCAAAGATACTCAGCATTAAAAAAAATCCCAATTTAAAGTGTGTTGAGACTTAATTTTGTGGCTGACCAAATGGTCTGTCTTGAATATAAAAAATATTCTGCATGATGATGAAAAAAATGTATATTCAGGAGCTGTTGGATGGAATAGTTTGTATATATTTGTAAGGTTCATTTGGTCTATGTTGTAATTAAATGCTGTGGTATCTTTGTTCTATTTGACCTAGCCATATACTGTTGCTTTTCTTATACTTTTATTGTTGATAGTTTTATATATGCTTATAAGAAATTTTATTCATTTCCACTTTTTCTCAACCTCCTCCCTTTCCATCTATAACCTCACAACAGTTCTTCCTCCTGTTTTCATATCTTTTCCTGTGTTTTGTTTTTCATGAGTCCCTCCCATATTCATTTACAATAGCTATTGATGCAGGCATTGCTACAGATATGATATAACTTGTTTTGTTGCAATAAAACTGTAGCTAAGGACATAATACCCCATTTTCAGCAACAGAAAGACCAGTCAAACAACAAATACTGATGGACTCAAATCCTGGGCTGATTGTTGGTGGGTAAACAACAGCTCCAGTGAATTTATGAGGGTGATGGCCATGCCATGTCCAAAAGGTATACTTTAAAAATTTTTACAATGTGATATTTATTCTTAATATGTTTTTAAATAAAAAATAACCATATCATTTCCCCCTTCCCTTAAGCCCCTCCAAGATAACCTCCTGTATTAGTTAGGGTTCTCTAGAGGAACAGAACTGATAGAATATATATTATATTATATTATATTATATTATATTATATTATATTATATTATATTATATTATAATATATTCCATCTGACCCTAGCCTATATATTATATTATAGAATATATAATATATAATTACCTTCCATCTGACCCTAGCCTATGTTATATATTATATAGAATATATAATATATAATTACATATATTTATATATTCTGTATAATATATTATATATTATAATATATTATATAGAATATAATATAGAATATAATATAGAATATAGAATATTATATAGAATATATATAAATATATGTAATATAGAATGAAATATAATACAAATGAATATAATATGAATATATTTCATTCTACATATTGAATGAAATATATTCATATTTCATCGTAAATATTGTATATCATTAATATATTACTATTATATAATATATTCATACATAGGCTAATATAAATAGATATGTATCACTCCAATAAACAGGCTCTAGTCATGCTAGTTCAACAATGACTGTCTACCAATGGAAATTCCAAGAATCTAGTAGTTGTTCAGTCCACAAGGCTGGATGTCTCAGCTTGTCTTCAGTATATGCTAAAATCTCAAAGAAGTAGACTCTAATAACAGTTAAGGAATGGGCTTGACAACCAGAGAGAAGACAAGCAGGAAAAGAGCGAGGAACTTCCTTTTTGGATGTTCTTTATATAGGTGTGGCCCAGATTAAAGGTGGATTTTACCACCTCAAAAATCCAAATTAAAGATGGTTCTTCCTACTTCCAATTATTTAATTAAGAAAAAATTCCTCACAGGTGTTCCCAGATGCTTAGATCTTAGTTAATTTCAGCTATATTCAAATTGATACCAAGAATAGCCATCCCACTTCCCTTTTGCTTCTCTTATGCTCCCCTACCCTCAAATTGATAGCCTCTTTCATTATTATTATTATTACACACATGCATATATATGTAAGTACAACTTGCTTAGTCCATTTTTGTTGTTTGTGTTTATGTTTTCAGGTGTGAACACTTTGTATTGGATAAACAACAAGGATGTGAGTTCCTGGGAGAAGCTAGTTCTCCCACTCACAACAGTCATTAGTTGACTATAGTTCTTTGACTAGAGGTGGGAACCCTATGAAAATTTCCCCCTTCCTGTAAAATAAACTTTTAAACAATTTTTAAAATTTGTTTTATTTTATTTATTTTTATTTCATTTTTATTTTTTATAATAATTACAGTTTATTCACTTTGTATCCCAGCTATAGCCCCCTTCCTCATTCCCTCCGAATCCCACCCTCTCTCCCTCATCTCCTCCCATGTCCCTCTTCAAGTCCACTGATAGGAAATGTCCTCCTCCCCTTCCATCTGACCCTAGCCTATCAAGTCTCACCAGGACTGGCTGTATTGTCTTCCTCTGTGGCCCAGCAAGGCTCCTCCTCCCTCAGGGGGAAGTGATCAAAGAGCCAGCCACTGAGTTCATATCAGAGACAGTTCCTGTTTCCACTACTAGGGAACTCTCTTGGATACTGAGCTGCCATGGGCTACATCTGTGCAGGGATTCTAGGTTATCTCCATGCATGGTCCTTGGTTGGAGTATCAGTCTCAGATTTTATTTTCTATCCCAAGGGTGCCCCCTTTCTCTCATCCCAGTCTCTCCTTCTCCACTTCTTCCCCTCTTTTTCCCCCCAGAAAAGAGGAGTCCCCGTACTCCCCTGTATCAACCTTCCTCAGTACATCAAGTCACATCAGGACTGAGCATATCTTCATACCCTAAGGCCAGTCAAAGCAGCCCTGCCAGGGAGAAGTGATCCAAAAGCAGGTAACAGAGTCCGTGTTAGAAACAGACTCCCCCTCCAATCGCCAGCCAAGGCATATGAAGACCAAGCAGCCCATCAGCTACATGTGTGCAGGGGGCATAGGTCCAGATCATTCATGCTCCTTAGTTGATATCTCAATCTCTGTAATCCTCTATGGGACGGGGATAGTTGTCTCTGCTGGTCTTCTTGTGAGGTTCCTGTCCCATCCAGGTCCTTCCATCTTTCTCCCAACACTTCCACAGGACCCCTGGAGCTCCACCCCATGCTTGGCTGCAAGTCCCAGCATCTATCCTGATCTGCTGCTGGCTGGAGCCTCCCAGACTACTATCAAATTAGGTTCCTGTCTGCAAGCAAAGCAGAGTATCATTATTAGTGTCAGGGGCTGGCTCTCTACCATGGGGTCTGTCTCAGGTTGGGTCAATTATTGGTTGGACTTTCCCTTATTCTCCTGTTTCAATTGTTGTATGGGAGGCTTACTGCCTCCTGTGTTATCCTAGGCCTTGTTCTGGAATCTTCTAGGGTCTGTATGCTTTAACATAGGCCTACAATGTTTTCAGCCCCCAAGACTTACTGCTGAAAAAGCTCAACCTTTCTTGTTCTTACTGAGCCCTGGGCTGAACTCAGCTGTTCTGGCTCAAACTCCTCTCCTGCTAACTTATTCAGTCTAGCATTTCTTTTAGCCTCTGAATTGTTAGGTTTGGCCTCAAACTAACTCAAGCAATCTGCTCTAATCTCCTGGCTCTTTCTCATTCTTTGGCTCATTCCTTTCTTTACCCATGTTGAGCTTGTTCTCTCACTCAACCTATTTCTGTAAAACTCTCCCAGTAAAACTGCCTCCTCATAGCAACTTTATTTGTAATAGCCAGAAACTGGAACCCAGATGCCCCTCAACCAAAGGATAAATAAAGAAGCTGTAGTGTATTTGCACAATTAAAAACAATTTGCAGGCAAATGGATGAAACCAGAAAAGATCATCTTAAGTGAGGTAACCCAGACCCAGAAAGACACTCATGGTATATACTCATTTATAAGCAGATATTATGTGTATAGTACAGGATAGACATACTACAATTCACAGACCCAAAAAAGCTAAGTAACAAAGAGGGGCCAAAGGAGGGTGTATGAATCTCACTCAGAAGCGAAAATAGAAAAGACAGAGGAAATGCTCCATGATAGGGAACAGGATTGGCGAGGGAGTGCTAAGGGAAATGAGGATGGGGATTTGATGTGAGGAGAGCAGGGTTGGTGGAGGAAGGAGGACAGCAGGCTTGCAGAGAGAAGAAAAACCATGACCTGGGATATCTCTGAGACAGGCTGGGAGAGGGTAGACTCCTGGGAGGATTTGGAGGTGACTTTTGCAGAGATCTCTATTAGTGAAAAACATGGAGACTGAAGAGGCCACCCTCAAACCAGACAGGACTCCAAGTAGAGGAGCACCAACCAACTTACGAAAACTTCGACCCAAAAGTTACCCTGCAAACAAGATGTGCAGAGATAAAGACAAAGCAGAGATTAAGGGAATGTCCAACCATGAATGGCCACACCATGGGAAATGCCCAACCTTTAACACTAGTAAGGACACTCTGCTATGCCTTCAGACAGGAGCCTAACATAGCTACCTATTGAGAGGCTCCATCCAGCAACAGATGGAAACACATGCTGAAATTCACAGCCAAACATGGGGTGGAGTGCAGAAAGCCTTGTTGAAGAGTGGGAGGTGGGATAGAAGTACCAGGAGAGAACAGGATCTCCACAAGATGACCAACACAGCCAACTAATCTGGGCCCAGGAGGGCTTGCAGAGACTGAAGCACCAACCAAGGACCATGTATGAACTGGGCCTAGGCCCCCAACATATATGTACAAGATGGACAGCTTGGTCTTCATGCAGGTTACCTAACAAGGGGAACAGGAGCTGTGACAAGAACTCTCTTACATGCTTTTTGATCACTTATCCCTGGTGGGGCTGCCTGGCCAGGTCACTGTGGTAGAGGATGTGCTCAGTCTTGATATGACCTGATGTGCTGGGAATGGTAGGTAGGTTCCCCTTTTCTGAGAGGAAGAGTAGGGGATTTTTGGGAAAGAGGGAAGAAAGGTGGAGCCAGGAGGAGAGGCTATTATTCGGATGTAAAGTGAATAAATAAATACATAATAATAAAGAAATGAAATCTGTAGCATTTGTCAATAAAGGTTTCTGAGTTCTGTAAGAAAAAACAAACAAACAACAACAAACCTGCCTGTCCTCTTTCTCTCTGCATTGTGCCTTAAGTAGCTTCTCTTTCCTCTCTCTTCTCATGAGAGTTGGTTATATCCTATTCTGTCAAATGTTCTCTGGTTTCTGCCACTCAATTAGACATCACTTTCAAAAGGTTAGTTGACTTTTTTGGGTTCTTCCTTCTACAAACTATCCTTACCTTTATTGTTTGGGATTAAAGGACAGTTCCATCATGCCTGGACCTTAGCTTCTCTTTACCTGAAACTTGCTCTATACTGGACTGGCTTAAACTCAGATCTGCTTACCTCTGTCTCATGGATTAAAGGTGCGTTTGTAGTCCAACTGGATTACACAGACCTAGAAGACTTTTGGATGTGATCTTTTGCCAGAACAGCCATGTTCTGAATTAAAATTCCTCTACACATTCTGTCAATATCAATGTCTATCGATAGCATGCATATGTAGCCAATTTTAGGAGAGAATGTTTCACATTACTTTCTGGTATTCTGTCAGGTTTTCTGTTTGTTTTCTTGATTTTTAAGGTTTCTGATATTTTAGCTTTTAAAAAATTAATTTACTTTTTATTTAATTTTTTCATACAATGTATATATTTGTCATATTTTCCCTCCCAGATTTCTCCTACCCTACTTCCCTCCCCACACAACATCAGGATGTTTCCTCTCCTCTTTCTCACTTTCTCTCTCTCCAAAACAAAATAAAAATTCAAAACAAAACAAATCCCTAAACAAAGGTAAAACTCAATAAGACAAACAATAACAAAGGAAAATAAAAAGCACACCAAAAGTCACGACTCATTTTGTTTTGGCGAAATTCTCCTGGCATGGTTTCTGTCCTGGAGACAACTGATATTTCTTTTCCAGCAGTCTCAATTGCAAATAGCTTGGTTTTTGTTGTTTTTTTGTTTGTTTTTGGTTAGGGGTGGGATGTTGGTTCATGTCCCCTTCTCAGTGCTGAAATTTTGTCTACTTTGAACTCATGCAAGTTTTGGCATGCTGAAATAACATCTCTAAGTTCATGATCTGTTGTGGCTACATGACTCTTTTCCCTTGGTATTATCACCACTTCTGGATCTCAGTCTTTCTACCTCCTCTTCTACATAGATCCTTGAGCCTTGAGAGGAAAGGTTTGATAAAGGAACCCAATTTAGGGATGACCACTCCAAAGTCTCTCATTTGTTTTACATTGCCCTGTTGTAGGTCTCTGTATTAGTTACCATCTACTCCAGGAAGATACTTCTCTGATGTGATATTGATCTATGGGCATAACAATATGTTATTAGGAGTCATTTTGTTGCTATATTCTTTTAACAGAATAATAGTACTAGATTTCCTTCTAGGCCAATGAACCATTTGTGTCAAGTTCTTGGTCACTTTAGCAATATTAGTTATGGGGTTCCGTCTCATAGAGTAACCATTAAATCCAATAAAAAGTAGTTAGTTACTCCCATACCATTGTATCACTATTACACTAGTACATCTTGCAGGCAGTTTGCTGCTGAAAATTACAGGGTTGATATTGATTATCTTTCTCCTGCAGTAGCATGCAAAGTACCTTGTAGCACCTGAACAGCAGTCAATAGGAGTAAAAATTCAAGTTAGGTATCAGCTCAAATTCTCTGTGTTTTATGGAATAAGTGTTGTTATCTTCAACAATAGGGCCTTATCATAAGGCTGTGAAAAACAACTAATAGTCTGGTCATAGGCTGTGATAATTGGGGGTTGTATTGGACCTTTTTGGTCAATGACCCATTCCTAGCACTGGAGTTTTTACTTATTTAGTTTGGACATTGTTTCCTCTATTGTGAGAGATTCCTGAAGGCTTTATCGTTAACAGGAAAAGAAATCCAGGTGAGGAAAGAATGAAGCTTGATTTAGGTAACTGGGGTTGGACCATGACTTCTCGGAGTCTGACATCAGTCATTTATTTTATTTTATTGCCATATTTTAGTGTAGTATAATTTGGAAAAACGTTTTCAGATAACAATTAAGAGCCCTGTGAATGCAGCAAAACTTAAGACATGTTTACATTGAAACTCTTTACAAAGTACATATGGCTTCTCCCATAATATGGGTTCTTGTTGACTTAGAAACATGCTCTAGATAACAGTATAGGGAGAATGACTGAGGCAAACATAATTCCTATGGGACTTGGGATTATGGCCTGGCCCTAAGATAACATAGAAATCACTTAGGCCATTGTGAAGTGCAAATGACATCTCTTACAAGGATACATTTTATGACCTAGAAGTAATGCTCAAGGTTTTAGAGGAAAGGGGTCTGGAATAAGTAAAACATAAAATTTGGAAGATATAAGCAGAAATAGCAAGAGATCTCAGCTATTTATATTTCATCTTTTGTGAACTCTCTGTTCACTTCTACACCCAATTTTAATTGGTTTACTTGTTTTCCTGTTGTTCAGTTCTTCATGAAGTCACATTTATTACTTGCTGATTTAATGCCTGTGCTATCTGTGTTTTATTCAGAATGTCTTTTCCTATGTCAAAGAGTTCAAGCACATTCCTTATTTTCTTTTCTACCAGATTCAGGGTATCTTGTCTTATGTTGAAGTTCTTGTTTTGTTCAGGGATATATATGGGTTATATATATGTGTTATCTATCAGTCTATCAATCTATCTATCTATCTATCTATCTATCTATCTATCTATCTATCTATCTATCTATCTTCCTTTTATTCTTCTACATGAAGCTATTCAGATTGACCAGCACCATTTGTTGAAAATGCTGTTTTTTTCCTTCCATTGTGTTGTGGTGTTGTTGTTGTTCCTTCTTTGTCAAAACTCAGTTGTTTGTAGGTGTGTGGGATTATGTATGGGTTCTTCAATTCTATTACATTTATTGTGTCTGTTTTATATCAATACTATGCTCTTTTATTACTATTATCTCTTTTGTTAAAAAGATTGATTTATTTATTTAGTACACAATGTTCTGTCTGCATGTACAGCTGCATGCCAGAAGAGGGCATTAGATCTCATTGTAGATGGTTGTGAGCCACCATGTCGTTGTTCGGAAATTGAACTCAGGAACTCTGGAAGAGCAGCCAGTGCTGTTAACCTCTGAGCCATCTCTCCAACCCCCTATATCTCTTTAACACAACTTGAAATCTGGGATGATCATTCCTCTAGAAGTTCTTATATTATTTGTGATTATTCTGGATAACATTCTGTTTTGTTTTGTTTTTGTTTCCATTTGAAGTTGGAGATTGTCTTATTTTTCTCATTTTCTATGAAGAATTGGATTGGAATTTTGATTGGGTTGAATCTGTAGATTGTTTTTGGTAGAATGACAATTTGAACAATATTTATCATATTTATGTATGAGCATGGGAGATCTTTACATTTACTGGCATCTTCTTTAATTTCTTTCCTCAATATCTTAAAGTTTTTGTTATATAAGTCTTTCACTTGCTGAATTAGTGTTATCTCAAAATTGCTAGATTTTATTAAAGAATTTTTCTGCATCTATGAAATGACCACATGGTTTGTATCTTTTGGTCTGTTTATGTGGTGGATTACTTTTACAGATTCATGTATGTTGGAACATGTTTGCATCTCTGAGAAGTCCAAAGCAACTTGTAGATAATCGTTTTTGCTGTGTTCTTGAATTCAGTTTGCATGTATTTTTATTGAGAAAATTTGCATACGTGTTCAGAAGGGATATTTGTCTATAATTTTATTTTTATTGGGTCTTTGCGTGGTTTGGATAATAGTGGCTTTGTAAAAAGAATTAGGTAATGTTCCCTCAGTTTCTATTTTTGTTGAACAATTTGAGAAGTGTTGGTGTTAGTCCTTTGATGGTTTGCTAGAATTCTGAATATATATGGCCATGGCCTTATTTTGGTTGGGAGAATTTTAATTAATTATTCTATTTAAGTAGGGGTTATCAGTATGCTCAGCTTGTTTATTTCATCTTGATTCAACTTTGATATATCATATCTATTAGGAAATTTTTTTCATTTTTGTGAGGTTTTACAATTTGGTAGAATACAGATTTTTAAAGCATGTCCCTATAATTCCCTGAATTTCCCTGGTGTTTGCTATAACATCTCCTTTTTTTTTTAATCTACAATTTTATTAATTTGTATATTCTCTTTCCTTCTTCTGGTTAGTTTTATTATTTAAAGCTTGTCAATTTTGTTGATTTTCTCAAAAAAACCTAACTTTTCATTTCATTGATTCTTTGTACTTTTTGTTGTTTGTTTGTTTTGATTTCATTGATTTCAGTTTCATGTTATTTTTCTAGAGCTTTCAAGTGTGTTACTAAGTTATCAGTATGAGAATTCCCCAAGATTGTTTCATTTCTTTGTTTGTTTGTTTGTTTGTTTTTGTTTCATGGAGGCATCTAGTGCTACAAACTTTCGTCTTAAAACTGCTTCTGCTTTGTTCTGAGTTTGGGTATGTTACGTTTTAATTATCATTAAATTCTAAAAAAGTTTTTAATATCCTTCTTCTGTTGCTCTCCACAATTAATTCTTATTAATTATTAATGATAATTAAAATGTAACATACCCAAACTCATAGAACAAAGCAGAAGCAGTTTTAAGACGGAAGTTTGTAGCACTAGATGCCTCCATGAAACAAAAAGAAGGAGAGCAACAGAACAAGAAAATTTGAACACAGGGAACTTCCCAGAGACTCATACTCCAACCAAGGACTATTCATGGAGATAACCTAAAACCCTGACAATGCAGCCACTTCTGATGAGAACTGATAGACTAAAATCATAAAGAAGAAGAGGAGGACCTCCCCTATCAGTGGACGTGGGGAGGGGCATGCATGCAGAAAGGGGGAGGGGAGGGTGGGACCGGGAGGGGAGGAGGGAGGGGCTTATGGGGGGATACAAAATTAATAAAGTGTAATTAATAAAAGTTAAATAAAAAATTAAAAAATCCTTCTTGATTTTTGTCTTCACCCAATTTTCATTCAATAGTGAGTTCTTCAGCTTCCACAAGTTTGAATATTTTCTGCTATTTATTGTTCCTGATACCCGGTTTTATTCC
Organism: Meriones unguiculatus; assembly: GCF_030254825.1. Classification (NCBI taxonomy): domain Eukaryota; kingdom Metazoa; phylum Chordata; class Mammalia; order Rodentia; family Muridae; genus Meriones; species Meriones unguiculatus. Next base: position 11,961,932 of record NW_026843706.1, read on the forward strand.
ATGGTGCTAATACAAGGTTCAGGGTGTTATTTCAATTTTCTGAAATCTGTTGAGACTTGCTTTATGTGCAATAGTTTCATCATGAACTTTTCCTTTAACGAATACATACTTTTCTTTCCTATCTCTTCTGATTAGTTTTGGTTTGAAGTCTATTTTCTCAGGTGTTAAAATAACTACGCCTGTTTCTTGGTTCTTCTTCGTTTGCTTAGAATACCTTTTGCATCCTTTTACCCTCAGTTGATGATTGTACTTGATGGTGAGGTGTATTTCTTAGATGTAGCAGAAAGATGGATTTTGTTTTCTGATCCAATCTGTTATGTCAGTCTGTGTCAATTTTATTGGGGGAATTGAAACCTTTGATATTGAGAGTTACTTTTGAAGAGTGCTTATTAATAATTCCTGTTTTCTTTTTTAATTGTTATGATGTGGGTTTCCTCTCCTCTTTTGATTGACTGTACTGAAATTATTTACCCCTTGTGTGTTCTTGGGTATCATTAACTTTCTCCAGACTGAAGTTTTATTTCTAGTGCCTTCTAGTCTGGAGAGGTGGACAGAAGTTGCTTAAATTTGCTTTATTGTGAAATATTTTTCTTTCTCTGTTGATTGTGTCAAATAGTTTTGCTATGCATAATGCTCTGTGCTCGTGTCTGTGGTCATTCAGAACTCGTAGAATATATGTCCCTTCCCTTCAGAGTCTCAATTGAAAAGTTAGGTGTTATTCCAATGACTTGCCTTTATATGTGACTTGGTCTTTTTTCTTGCCACTTTAAATATGCTTTCTTTGTTCTTTATATTAGTGTTTTGATTATCTTGTGTTGTGGGGAGTTTCTTTTCTGCTCCTGTCTATCAGGTGTTCTGTATGCCTCTTACACCATGATAGGCATCTTTTTCTGTGGAGTGGAGAGTTTTTCTTCTCCAATTTTATTAAATTATATTTTCTGACCAGGCAACTGTGGCACATGCCTTTAAATCCCAGAACTTGGGATGCAGAGGCAGGAATATGTCTGTGAGCTCAAGGCCAACCTGGCCTACAGAGTCCCAGGACATCCAGAGCTACACAGAGATACCGTATCTCAAAAATAAATAAATAAATAAATAAAATAAAAAATAAAAATAAAACATTTTCTGTGCCTTTAACCTGGGTTTCTTCGCCTTCCTCTATACCTATCATTTGTGCCTTTCATAGTATCCCAGATATCTTGAGGCTTTATGTCTCTGTCTTTTTAAAATGTTTTTAACATTTCTTTTGACTAAGCCTACGCTACTACTTTCTTTTTCCTTTTAATTTTGTCTTCTGCGTCTTTCAGTTAGTTTGTGAAGCTTACTTCTAAGTATTTTGTTTGACTTCCTGAATTTTTCATTTCCAGTTTAGTTTTTTTAGTGATTCTATTTCTTTGTTAAAATCTATTTTCATATCTTGAATCACTTTTATTATTCTACTCAACTATTAGTTGTTGTTGTTTTTTTTTTTTTTTTCATTGTCCTCAATGAGGTGTTTATTTATATCCTCTTTAAGGTCCTTGAACACATTCATAATTGCCATTTTGAAGTACATTTTATTTTTATATTAATTACAGTTTATTCACTTTATATCCCAGCTGTAGTCCCTCCGTTATTTCCTCTCAATCCCACCCTCCCTCCCTCATCTCTTCCCATGCCCCTTCACCAGTCCACCGATAGGGGAGGTCCTCCTCCCCTTCCTTCTGACCCTAGCCTGTCAGGTCTCATCAGGAGTGTCTACATTGTCTTCCTCTGTGTCATGGTAAGTCTGCTTACCCTCTCAGGGAGGTCATCAAAGAGCCAGGCACTGAATTCATGTCAGAGACAGTCCCTATACTGTACCCACTTGGATACTGAGCTGCCATGGGCTACATCTGTGCAGGGGATCTAGGTTATCTCCATACATGGTCCTTGATTGGAGTATCAATCTCACAAAAGACCTCTGGGCCAAGATTTTTTGGCTCTGTTGGCCTCCTTGTGGAGCTCCTGTCCCCAACAGGTCTTTCTATCTCCCCCATCTTTCATAAGATTCCCTGCACTCTGCCCTAAGTTTGGCTATGAGCCTCAGCATCTGCTTTGATACACTGCTGGAGAGAGTCTTGCAGAGGCCCTCTGTGATAGGCTTCTGTCCTATTGCCTGTTTTCTCCCTCTTCTGATGCTCATCCCATTTGCTTTTCTGAGTGAGGACTGAACATCTTACCCAGGGTCCTCCTTATTGCTTAGCTTCTTTAGGTGTGCAGATTTTAGTATGTTTATCCTATATTATATGTCTAATATCCACTCATAAATGAGTATATACCATGTGTGTCTTTCTGCTTCTGGGATACCTCACTCAGGATGATCTTTTCTAGTTCCCACAATTTGCTTGCAAATTTAAAGATTTTCTGGTTTTTAATTGCTGAGTAGTATTCCTATGTGGACATATACCATAATTTCTGTATCTGTTCCTCAGTTGAGGGGCATCTGGGTTGTTTCTAGGTTCTGGCTATTATGAATAAACCTGCTATGAACATGGTTGAGTAAAAGTACTTGAGCATATTTTGGATATATGCCCAGGAGTGCTATAGCTGGATCTTGAGGAAGCACTATTCTTAATTGTCTGAGAAAATGCCAGATTGATTTCCAAAGTGGTTGTACAAGTTTACATTACCACCAGCAATGGAGGAGTGTTCCCCTTTCTCTACATCCTCTCCAGCATGTGTTGTTACTCGAATATTTGATCTTAATCATTCTGATGGATGCAAGGTGAAATTTCAGGGTCATTTTGATTTTCATTTCCCTGATGACCAAGGATGATGAGCATTTCTTTAAGTGTTTCTCTGCCATTCGACATTCCTCTATTGTGAATTCTCTGCTTAGCTCTGTACCCCATTTTTTAATTGGATTACTTGATTTGTTGCTTTTTAACTTCTTGAGTTCTTTATATATTATGGATATCAGCCTTCTGTTAGATATAGGGTTGGTGAAGATCCTTTCCCAGTCTTTAGGCTGTCATTTTGTTCTGATGACAGTGTCCTTTGCTTTACAGAAACTTTTCAGTTTCATAAGATCTTATTTATTGATTGTTGGTCTTAGAGCCTCGTGGCAGCCAGAGTGGATTCGAATTAGCCAAAATGGAGTGCGTATTTGGTGCTGAGCTTGAGTAGTGGTCTCCGGTAAATAAAATTTTGTTTTCTGACTTTGGCAGTCAGTCAGCCTCTGAAAGACTGACCTTGGCAAACTTTGCATTAGGGACTGCTATTCTTGGGAACAAGATAGACAAGTTTGGCGCTATTCCTGGGAACAAGATTAAGAAGTCTTCTCTCTACCCTGGGAACCAGATAGCTGGTCCCGTGCAAACTTGAGCTACCCTGGAAGCCAGATAGCTGGTTTTGTGCAACCTTGAGTGAATCCTTGGAGAAGCTGCCAGCTGACACATGTGGATGTTACAATAAAGTAAGTGCCTTGTTTTCTCTTGCTTTAATATAGTTGGCTCTCCTTTCAATAAATCGGCACCTTGATCAATGACTTGGTGTCCTTCTTTGTGTCACCTTGTTCTCTTTATCTCCCAGCCCTCTCTAAGGCGGTATCCAAGTGTGGCTGTGGGCCACAGAGCCTGTGCTGTTGGTGTTCTGTTCAGGAAATTGCCTCTTGTGCCAATGAGTTCAAGTCTATTCCTCAGTTTTTCTTCTAACAGGTTTAGTATATCTGGTTTTATATTGAGGTCCTTGATCTACTTGGACTTTAGTTTTGTGCAGGGTAATAAATACAGGTCTATTAGCATTTTCTACATGTAGACATCTAGCTAGACCAGCACCATTTGTTGAAGATGCTATCATTTTTTTCATTGTATGGTTTTGTCATCTTTGTCAAAATCAGGTGTTCATAAGTGTGTGGGTTTACTTCTCGGTCTTCTATTCGACCCACCATTCTGTTTCTATGCCAGTACCATGCAGTTTTTTATTACTATTGTTCTATAGTACAGCTTGAGATATCTTGGATGGAGATACCTCCAGAAGATCTTTTATTGTAAAGAGTTTTAAAAAGCTATTCTGGGCTTTTTGTTTTTCCATATGAAGTTGAGAATCTTTCTTTCAAGGTCTGTAAAGAATTGTGTTGGTATTTTGATTAGAACTGCTTTGAATCTGTAGATTGCTTTTGGCAGAATGGCCATTTTCACAATGTTAATCCTACTGATCCATGAGCATGGGAGATCTTTCCATGTTCTGATATCTTCTTCAATTTCTTTCTTCAGAGACTTGAAGTTTTTTTGGAACAGGTCTTTCACTTGCTTGGTTAGAGTCACACCAAGGTACTTTATGTCCTTTGTTGCTATTGTGAAGGGTGTTGTTTCCCTAATTTCTTTCTCAGACCTTTTGTCTTTTGTATACAGGAGGGCTACTGATTTTTTGAGTTAATATTGTATCCAGCCACTTTGATGAAGGTGTTTATGTTTAGTTCTCTTATAAATAAATAACAGCATTTGAGAATTGTGTTTTTATGTAATTTATAGATAAATATACTTTTTTATAATTCACAGAGTTGTTATGGGCATTAAATAACAAAATAATAACAACATAGTAAGTATCCATTAAGTACTTACTATTAAGTATTGAGTCCTGTTAATATCATTTAAGAAGATAACAGGCTGGGAAATTTCTAAGATCCACTTCAACTGGCCCTGGCAGCTTAATGGAAAAAAAAAGATAATAATTCTTTTGTCTAAGAATAGTTGGGTAACAACTTCCTTGTAATGAATTCCCATCTTTTTTATATTCTGGATCTTACTTGGATCACTAAGCTGTAAAAACAGCTTGAACTAACACATTTCAAGGCATAACAGAAACTTTGTTGAGATGCTTTGTGCCTTAAAAATCATAAATCTTAAACAGCTTTGCTTTCTGAAATCATATTAGTGAAAAATGGAAATATCAGATCTGTTTAGAGATGCTACAACTCCACCAGATTACAGGTACAATTTCTTAGATCAGAAGACTTCCAGTGAGGAGACACATTGGCTTTATACATTTACTTTGAGTGATTATCAAAGACAGTACATTGTAGCATTTATGTGCCTAGGCTTGATGTTAGCTATATACTCACTGCCTCACTTTTCTTCTACCTATTAAAACACTTCATCCTCCTTCCCCTATTCTTCAGAATAGTGGAACACCCCTATCCAGACACACCAGCTCATCTATTCACATGAGGTCTTGGGTTCATTTTCCTCTCCTGTGGCCTGAAGTCCCATCAGGAGGAAGTGATCAGAAATCAGGCAACATTGTCTGTGTCAGAGATATTCCCACTAAACTAGTGGGTCGACATGAAGCCCAAGATGTCCATCGAACTTATTTTCTTGGGGTCTGTGCATTGCAGTATGTCTATCCTATACAATGTGACTAAATTCTGCTTATAAGTGAGTATATACATTGTGTGTCTTTCTGGGTCTGTGTTACCTCACTCAGGATGATCTTTTCTAGTTCCATTCATTTGCCTGCAAATTTTACACAATAAATTTACACAATAAATTTCACATTTCTTTATCCATTCTTCAGTTGAGGGACATCTAGCTTGTTTCCAGATTCTGGCTATTACAAATAAAGCTGCTATGAACATAGTTGAGCAAATGTCATTGCTGTATTGTGGAGCATATTTTGGGTATATGACCAACAGTGGTATTCACAATCTTCTGAAAAAGTGACAGATTGATTTCCAAAGTGCTTGAGCAAGTTTGTACTCCCACCAGCAATGGAGTAGTGTTTCTCTTTCTCCACATCCTCTCCAGCATGTGTTATCACTTGAGATTTTATCTTGGCCATTCTAACAGGTGTAAGATGGAATTTCAGGGTTGATTGATTTGCATTTCACTGATGACTATGGACATTGAGCATTTCTTTATGTGCCTCTCCATCATTTGATATTCCTCTGTTGAGAATTATCTGTTAAGCTTGTACCCCATTTTAATTGTATTATTTGGTTTGTTGGTATTTAATTTCTTGAGTTCTTTATATATTCTGGATATTAGCCCTTTGTCAGATGTAGGGTTGGTGAAGATCTTATCCCAATCTGTAGACTGCTGTTTTGTTCCATTGATAGTGTCAGATAGCCAACATCAAACTAAATGGAGAGAAACTCAAAGCAATCTCACTAAAATCAGGGACAAAACAAGGTTGCCCACTCTCATCATATATCTTCAACATAGTACTAGAAGTTATAGCCAGCAAATAAGACAACTAAAGGAGATTAAAGGGTTACAAATCTGAAAAGAAGTTAAAGCTTCACTATTTGCAGATAACCATGATAGTATACATAAGCGACCCCCAAAATTCCAGCAGAGAATTCTTGCAGCTGATAAACTTCTGTAGTAGCCCTTCTGTATACAAATGACAAATGGGATGAGAAAGAAATTAAGGAAACCACACTCTTCACAATAGCCACAAATAATATAAAATATCTAGGAGTAACTCTAACCGAAGAAGTCAAAGACCTGTATGATCAGAACTTCAAGTCTCTGAAGAAAGAAATTAAAGAAGATACCAGAAGGTGGAACGATCTCCCATACTGATGGATTGGTAAGATTAACATAGCAAAAATGGCAATTTTACGAAGAGCAATCTACATATTCAGTGCAATTCCCATGAAAATACCAACATAATTTTTCACAGGCCTTGAAAGAACAATTCTAAATTTCGTATGGAAAAACAACAACAACAACAAATCAGAATAGTGAGAATAATCCTATGCAATAATAGAACTTCTGGAGATTTCTCCATACCTTACCTCAAGGTATACTATAGAGCAATAGTAATACAACTCCTGCAGTAACAAAAATAGTAATAAAAACTGAATGGTACTAGCATAGACATAGGCTGGTTGATTAATGGAATCCAATCAAAGAACCAGAAATAAACCCACATATCTATGCACAACTAATTTTTGACAAACCACAATGGAAAAATGACAGCATCTTCATCAATGATGCTGGTCTAACCGATGTCTACATGTAGGAAAACGAAAGTAGAGCCATATTTATCACTCTACACATAACTCAAGTCCAAGTGGATCAAAGACCTCAACATAAAACCAGATACACTAACACTGCTAGAGGAGAAAGTGGGTAAGAGCTTTGAACTCATTGGCACAGAAGACAACTTCCTGAACAGAACACCAACAGCTCAGGCTCTAAGATCTAGAATTAATAAACGGGACCACTTGAAACTGAAAAGCTTCTGTAAGGCAAAGGACACATCTATATTTTTCTTTCTTGAAGCTTCTCATTTACTTCTTTCTCCTTCAAAGGAACAAGTTCAGTTTTTGTTCCCCTATTTGAATGATACATTGACATGTGATATGCAAGGCATTTATGAGTTTTAATATATATGGTACTCTTAAAATTCCGTAGAAAGCTTTATGATCATCTTACATTCACAATATAATTTAATAGCTCAAAATCCTTTTGTCAACTAAGTTTCTTCATTTACTTTTTTATATGAATGAAAGATCCAATTGATTTTGCAGCTTTGCTATGCATTCTCTCCTCATCTCTTTTTATAAAATTAAGGTTTGACAAATTAATACTTGTTCATTTAATAATAGTAATATAATATGGTCACAAAGGCCATAGTCTCATCTCTGGGATGTGATCATATTTCTAGGTATTGAGTACTCTTATATGACTAACTGGTTTTGGTCTCTTTAATGATCTTTATTTAGTTATTTGAAACAGAGTCTCACTATGTTGCCTTGGCTATGTTCTCACTAGGTAGACCAGGATGGCCTCAAATTCACAGAGACCACCTGTCCTCTCAAAAACGGGGATTAGGAGAAAGTGCTACCATGCCTAGACTGTTTAATTATTAAAAAAAAAAAACTCATTGTTTTGGAATTTCTGTCTTTGAAGTGGTCATGCTTTGATGTCAGTTTCACTTCAGAAACAGACTAATGTAGGTATTAATCAAAATGTAACCTTGCAATAGTCGAAATGCTATAGTTTAATTACTATAGATGGAATATTTTTTTTAGTGTTGAAATTGTGGGTATATCATTCAGTACCTCAGACATGTTGTTTTTTTCAATTATTTTATTGTATTGGCTATTATTAAACTCAAAACATTTTTAATTCTTCTCATTTTCATTTTGGGGATTCTACTTTAATAATACACATACTGTTATTATCTATAGTTACAGTAAAATGAATAAGAATACTAGAACTTATTTTTCATATCTAGTTGTAACTTAATGCCTATTGATCAAGGTTTTATTTTAGCTATTTTTCTATCTTTGTACTCTCCCAGCCTTTGGTAACTACTATCTTAGATCCTGTGACATCAGTTTCTGTTTGCAAGTTTACAAATGGGTGATGTCAATATCTACTTAGATATATGTTTTAGCTCACATGCTATGCAGTCTAGGAACTCAACAAAAAAGCAAAAGATCTTGATGCTTGCCATGTTTTAAGATTGAATGGTTTGTCATATGAATAAATAAAGTGAAAAATATGACGTATGTTAAACACAAAGATTACTTATGGTGCAAAAACTGTAGAATTCTTTTCTGTTACTGGGTTGATTAGAGGAAATAATATTTTCCATGCTATTATTATTTTCAATAATCTTTCTAAAAAGATACGAAGTGTTATTAAATAACAAAGAGAGCTTTTTCTTCTGAGTTGTTTCTACCGTTTACCCACACTTGCATAGGTATTTTCAATTTCTTTGTCTTCAGGACATATGTGGGCAAATTCTTCATGGGCATAGGCATTGTGAAGATAGCACCATACTCCTGAGAATTCTGCTGGAATGTCAAAGTTCCCATACTTCTTTACAGCAACCGATGGTTTTAAAAAGAAATGAGAAAAGTTGATAACAAAATAAATCAGTTATGTTCTAATATGTAGAAGCACACACCAAAGGCCAAATACTGTAAAATAAACTATAAAATAAGCATAAAAATATATTTACTATTTTTTATTTATTTATTAATATTAGTTATAGTTTATTAACTTTGTATCCCAGCTATATCCCCCTCCCTCATTCCCTCCCAATCCCACCCTCCTTCTCTCATCTCCTCCTTGCCCCTTTTCAAGTCCACTGATAGGGGAGGACCTCCTCCCCTTTCATCTGACCCTGGTTTACTATTTTAATGTTTTGTCTACAAAAGTAAACAAAGACATATTCTCCCTTACTAGAAGGTCACTGTATTATATACTACAAACTGATAAGCCCCTCACACTATATGGATACTTACTGATACTCAAACTTACTTTAATAATGTTCAGTTTGGGCAGCAAACTGCAGTCAGCCAGTGTTAGTTGGTCCCCATCCAAGAACAATCTTCTGGAAACTATGTGTTCCTTGGCACTGTCTGAATCAGTTTCATCCAGAAGTGGAGTATTTAAGTATTCATCCAGATGTTTAAATTCTCTAAGCAGAGACTTTTCAAAATCTGAGCAAATGACATAATAAGGTTACTTATAAATATTATAAGCATTATCTTTGTAACTAAATATGTTCTTAATAAACATCCATGGTTTGCACACTGATTGAATTGGCTCTTTTCCACTAATACACTGATGACACAGGGTCAGCTCAAATGGTGAGTAGAAATATCTTGGACCTTTCTTTAGGAGAAATACAATGGTAGGAAAGTCAAAGAAAGAAAGAAAAATCATTATACATTATCCAACACAGAAGAGTCAAAAAGTGAGAGGGGAGACTATTTTTATAAATCAGAAGAAAACAAATTTACTCAAGAATGTTTATTGGAGATGCTAGGTCCTTCAATTAAAGAACTTCAAAGGCATAGTTCTGCACTTAGTTCACAGCTGGCCCACAAATGCTCTATTTGAATTATTCTGTTACTTGATATATTGAATCTTGGATTCTAAACACAATGAAACTCAATGCTAGGGAATTTCAGAGGACAGACTGTAGAAGTGGGTTGGCCTCCAAAATGTACTATGTATTTGTGAAAATTCTGTTTTAGTTGAGTAGCAATGGAAGGATGAGCAAGTAACTTAGAAAAATAGAAACTTAAAAACATTCTTAATCTCATTTCCTTCCTTTTGTGTATTTTTAATGTATGCAGAAAACTTGAAAAAGAGATTACAGGCCACATCAAAAGATTCCTTTTACTTGGGACTTAGGTAAGGATACCTTAAAAAGAAACACAGGTGACTATTATTCCCATACTGTATCACAGCTACCAGGTTGTCCAAACCTTTATTGTACAAATAATAGAAATTTTAGGAAATTATGCTGAAAATTGAGGGTATTCAGAAACCTCTCAGTAGAAATATATTTTTCCTCAAACTGAGAATATTTTAGTTTCTAAAATTCAGTTGAAATTATACCTGGAATATAAAACTTATATATCTATAAGAATGCTTTAGAGTTTAGCTTATGTTCTTATTTGGTGCAAGGAACAAAAGCAATACATTTTCAGTAAGTAGTAGGGAAACAATCAGGTAAAATGTCTTGTTTGTAGACTCAAGCACATAAAAAGCATGATCATTTTTTAGACACAGAAAAGACCCTTGGCAAAAATCCAACATACCTTTATTATTAAAGTCTTAGAGAGACTAGAGATCCAAGGGACATATCTTAACATAATAAAGATAATTAGAGCAAGCCCACAACCAACATCATATTAAATGGAGAAAAACTCAGAGAATTTCTATTAAAATCAGGAATAAGACAAGGATTTTCATTCTTTCCATGCTTGTTCAATGTAGAGCTTTAACTCTTAGCTAGAGCAGTAAGACAAAGAGGATACAAATAGGAAAGGAAGAGGTCAAAATGTCCTTACTCACAGATATGATTCTTTTCATAAAGAGCATAAACACTCCATCAGAGATATAGCTGAAAATTTTATTCAGCAAAGTAGATGAATACAAAATTAACACACAACAATCAGTAGCCTTTCTATATACAAGTGACAAACACACTGAGAAAAGAATCAATGGAAAAATACCATTTAAAATAGCCTCAAAAATAGTGTAAGATTTAAAGTATATCTAACCAAACTAAACAGCTCGGTACACCTGTGAGAGATTTTTCTTCAGTAAATGATTTGAAGTAGGAAGAGCCACATTTAATCCAGATCTTTGAGGTGGGAAAATCCAATTTTAATCTGGGCTACACCTTCTGGTGGCAGCCTGTAGTGAGAATTTTGGTTTCTTTTTTGATTTTTTTTTTTTTTGTTACAGTTTATTCACTTTGTATTCCAGCTGCAGCCCCCTCATCCATCCCTTCCCAAACCCACCTTCCCTCTCTCTTTTGTCCCATGCCCCTTCCCCAGTCCAATGATGGGGAGGCCCTCCTCCCTTTCCCTCTGACCCTAGTCTATCAGGTCTCTTCAAACTGGCTTCTTTGTCTTCCTCTGTGGACTGGTAGGGCTGTTTTTAATTGCCAAGTAGTATTCCACTGTATAAATGTACCACAATTTCTGTATCCATTCCTCAACTGAGGGGCATCTAGGTTGTTTCCAGGTTTTGGCTATTACAAATAAAGCTGCTACGAACATGGTTGAGCTAATGTCCTTGTATACTTGAGCATCATTTGGATATATGCCTAGTAGTGGTATAGCTTGGTCTTGAGGTACCACTCTTCCTATTTGTCTGAGAAAGTGCCAGATTGATTTCCAAAGTGCTTGTACAAGTTTACATTCCCACCAGCAATGGAGGAGGGTTCTCCTTTCTCCACATCCTCTCCAGCATCTGTTGTCCCTTGAGTTTCTGATTTTAGCCATTCTGATGGGTGTGAGGTGAAATCTCAGGGTCATTTTGATTTGCATTTCCCTGATGACGAAGGATGATGAGCATTTCTTTAAGTGTTTCTCTGCCATTTGATGTCCCTCTATTGAGAATTCTGTTTAGCTCTGTACCCCATTTTTTAATTGGGCTACTTGATTTGTTGCTGTTTAACTTCTTCAGTTCTTTATATATTCTGGATATTAGCCCTTTTTCAGATATAGGGTTGGTGAAGATCCTTTCCCACTCTGTAGGCTGTCGTTTTGTTGTGATGACAGTGTCCTTTGCTTTACAGAAACTTTTCAGTTTCATGAGGTTCCGTTAATTGATTGCTGATCTTAGCGCCTGGGCTATTGGTGTTCTCATCAGGAAGTTGTCTCCTGTGACAATGAGCTCAAGGCTCTTCCCCAATTTTTTTTTCTAACAGGTTTACTGTATCCAGTTTTATATTGAGGTCTTTAATCCACTTGGATTTTGGTTTTGTGCAGGGTGATAAGTATGGGTCTATTTGCATTTTTATACTTGTAGACATCCAGTTAGACCAGTGCCATTTGTTGAAGATGCTATCTTTTTTCCATTGTATGGTTTTGTCATCTTTGTCAAAAATCAGGTATCCAAAAGTGTGTGGGTTTATTTCTGGATCTTCAATTCAATTCCATTGATTCACCATTCTTTTTCTATGGCAGTACCATGCAGTTTTTATTACTATTACTCTATAGCACAGCTTGAGATCAGGGATGGAGATACCTCCAGAAGATCTTTTATTGTAGAGGATTGTTTTAGCAATTCTTGGTTTCTTGTTATTCCATACGAAGTTGAGAATTTTTCTTTCCAGGTCTGTAAAGAATTGTGTTGGCAATTTGAAGGGAATTGCATTAAATCTGTAGATTGCTTTTGGTAAGATGGCCATTTTTACCATGTTAATCCTGCCAAGCCATGAGCATGGGAGATCTTTCCATCTTCTGATATCTTCTATTTCTTTCTTCAGAGACTGAAAGTTTTTTTCACACAAGTCTTTGACTTGCTTGGTTAGAGTTACACCAAGGTACTTTATGTCCTTTGTGACTGCTGTGAAGGGTGTTGTTTCCCTAATTTCTTTCTCAGCCCTTTTGTCTTTTGTATACAGGAGGGCTACTGATTTTTTTTTGAGTTGATTTTTTATCCAGCCACTTGGCTGAAGGTGTTTATTAGCTGTAGGAGTTCCCTGGTAGAATTTTTGGGATCACTTATGTGTACCATCATATCATCTGAAAATAGTGATACTTGGACTTCTTCATTTCAGAACTGAATCCCCTTGATCTCCTTTAATTGTCTTATTGCTCTAGCAAGAACTTCAAGTACTATGTTGAAGAGATATGGAGAGAGTGGGCAGCCTTGCCTTGTTACTGGTTTCAGTGGGATTGCTTTAAGTTTCTCTCCATTTAGTTTGATGTTGGCTATAGGCTTGCTGTACATTGCCTTTACTATGTCTAGGTAAGTGCCTTTGTAATGCCAGGTTCACGGGTTCCTCAGAGACCACCAGAAGGCAAGAGAGCTTTATTATGAGAACAATCGAACTTAGGACCCAAGTCTCGCTGACACAGCAGTAGAGAAGTCGGACCCCAAGCTCTGAGTGAACAGGATTTTTAAAGGGAAAGTCTGTGAGCAAAGGGTTTCTATGGCAACAAGCAGGGGGGGCACAAGCCTTGGTGTTACAGAATTGAGTGAAGTTTAGCAGGGCGGGGTGACCTTTTCTGAGGCACACAATCACAGTGGCTAAGGCATATAATCACAATGGCTATTCTTCTAAACCATATCTGAAACATTGGGGAGAATTTTCCCACCTGATTCCCAACCGATTCCCATTGATTATTGCCAGGGAGTTTGTCTCTATTTTCTATGAAGCATTTATTCTGCATTATTTCCTGAAGGCTGTTGCTAGGAGAGTTAACTCTGTTCTCTGCACATTCTGTGACATTTCCTGGTACCTGAATTCAGCTCCCAGTCAAGATGGCTCTTTACTCAGGCTATACCCAGACTAACTTAAACTCTTCATTTCCCCCTTTCCATGTACCTGAAAAGGCCAATCTTGGGCTCTTACATTTCAAGGTCATCTCCAAGCTGGCAGTACTGGATTTTCATTATCATTAACTGTATAGTCCCTAGTCTTTGCCTAATATATCTCCAGCTAAGCAGGTCCCCAAAATAATAACTAATGTCAGGGAGCCCCCTTTGACCTAGCATTTCAGCCTGTAGGTGGTGGGATTTTGGGCCAGTGGTCTCATTTTCTGAAAATGCTTCAGCACTGACAATAGGACCGTTGGCCTCAGGGGCTAGGAAGGCTGAAATGCCAGACAAAGGCTGGGCAATGGGGCAGTTCTCAGAAGCGTCTGGTTAGGTATTCCATCTGGGGAGGCAGTGAGCAATCATGTCAGCTTCCAGCAAGCTCAAATCTCAGCTTGCAGCTTCAACCAGGTGAAAATCTGCTGAGACAAATTTAAACTAGAAATAGAAATTAAAATTTGTCTACTAAATGGGAAAAGTGAGTAATCCCAAGACCAGGGAAAACTCATATGTGGTCAGTTTGAGCTATGTCAGATTCAGGTCTCATGACTTTTTGATTTCCTGAAACATTTTGCGAATAACAGGTAAAACTGCATCCAATGGAATGAGTATCAATTTTTCTTAGCTGTTTGTTTTATAACCTTTATAAACAACTTAAGTGTGTCCATGGTCTGAAACTCTAACATTTTAACTGTGAGCCCTGTTGTTCATAAACAGCCACCAAAGGAGCTTGGCTACTTTTTGTCAGTTCTTCTTAGCATTTACTTTTAGTCCCCATCTCCATGTTACACTGGAAAGTTAGGTGGAAATACATCAATGGCTTTAGTGCTGAACTCCGGATGCTTGGACTCCCCTTAACAAAGCAACTAGAAAAAAATAAATTTAAAATATTTCTAACTCTTATATCAAAGTCCACTTCAAAAATGGTAAATATTAAAAACATCATAATCTATCTTCAGAAAACAACCAAAAGGCAATTAAAATCTCAAGCCTGTGACTGGGTAATAAGCAGTGTTTTATCAACGTATCAGAACTTTATTGGTCAATGTCAAAACTCTAGACCTCTGAAATCTTATAACACCATAAGCACAACAATAGCAGAGAGAGAGAAGAGAAATCTGAAATATCTCCTATTTTTAATGTCTTAAATCATTTTTCTGTATAATTACAATTTATGTTCATACCTTAAGACACCTACTTATACCCTCCAATCTTTCTTGCATTTATCAAATCCGAAACATTTTCCCAGACCAAACAACATTTTTTAGATCCTCAAAACGTAAACTCCTATATCCTCAGACCCTACATAAATTACATTATTTTTCTATCCAGCCATCCATCATAAGACATAGATAATTAACATAAAGCCTGTAGGCAAGGCAACCCTGCTTGCCTTTTTTAAAATGGAAGACCTAGTACCTGGTAATTTTAACTAGCTAATAAATTAACCAATGAACTAACAATGGATCTAATTATCTGTTCTTTAGCTGTAAGGCTACCATTACCCCAGCTTAGCCATCAATGTTGTCAGAGACCTGAGAAGGATAAATATGTACCAATCCATGTACCAATCAAAATGACAGTGACAACTAGTCAGTCCATCACTCTAGGCAGCTGTCACTGGCTCCTGTGTGTCTCATGGCATCATGATCAGGGTGATCCAGTGACCAGGCACAGAAGATAAGAGACTGTTTCTATGGAGAAAGAAACGAGAGAATGGCCTCACCTTGCCATTAGCAACGTGAAACATTGACTCTCCAGGTGTCCACAGTTTAGGCTGGGCCCTAGCAGTGGGCCAGTTGGGGCAGTCTTGCTCAGTGGTTAGCATACCATAATCCACAGTCACATTGTGCCCAAATCTTCTTGGAGACCTTGGGGAGCTACTGCCAGGATTTTGGGACTCTCTGTCGTAATAAGCTTACACATGTTAAAATGCCATATCCATTAGATCTCTGACAAGCTTGAGGGCCAGCATATCTGAATTCTTTTTTATCTCTCTTTTAATTATCTATTTTAAATTGCATCCTATGAAATAGAATGCCATAATCTCTAATTCTGGCATATTCCTTAAATAAATATTTTAAACCCATATTTATCTCGAGTAGATCTATATAGGCCAACTTTATAATTACCCATCCTAGGCTTAACTTTAAAAACATAAACAAAAGACCAGATAAAATCCATTCTTATAACTAACTGCATTTATTAGCATAACTTTCTGAACTAAAATCAAAGCAAAACTTTTAATCAAATACAATACATAGAAGGGCCAGCAAATCTTGATCATCCTATCATATTGCATTAAGACTAAACAGCAAAAAGCATAAAGGACAAAAGTTTCATTTAGCACTAAACAGAGAACTAAACACAACTAGCAACCTTAGTAAAGATGGACAACTCTGGCCATTTTAAACCTGTCAGCCAGAAAGAAACAGCATTAAATAATTTATATAGGAACTGGCTAGGAACTGGCAACCAGGCATATATTTTTATAATAAATAAAAATGACTTGAATATAACCCTGTATAAACCTGGGCTAAAGAGCATAAGAAAACATTTTGTATTGAAAAAACATCTTGGGGATTCCGGGCTTTTGTAGTTCTGAGGTTGGGGATCTGTGCCCCAGTACCCAAGTGGTAATCTGTGGCGGGTGGGTACCGCTCTCCTGGTAACAGCAAGTTATCTGGCGCACAGCAGGTCCCTGGGTTGAGCAAGTCTACAGGCCATTTTCTAGGGATTTACTGGGTGGCCTAAGTCCGTCCCCTTTGCTTCGTTCCCTGTGAGGATTTCTCCTGACAGTGACTCCCAGTCTCTGGTGTCCTGGGGCACACAGCTCTGCCTGTGCCTAAGAGCTGGGCGCGCAGCAACTGTCTGTGATCTTGTCTGGAGCCCATTTCAGTGATGGTGGCTCCTACCCGCTGGTCTGCGAGACTTTTTCCAGGGAAAGACTAGGTGACCCAAGTTGATACCATTTCCTTCCTTCCCTGTGGGGTTTTTCCTGACGGGGACTCCCTGTCTCTGTTGCCCTGGGGCACACAGCTCTGTCTGTGCTGAAGAGATGGGCACACAGCAACTGTCTTTGCCCGTGGCTGGTGCCCAGTTCAGTGATGGCGGCTCGTACCCACTGGTCTATGAGACTTTTTCCAGGGAAAGACTGGGTGACCCAAGTCAGTACCGTTTCCTTCCTTCCCTGTGGGGCTTTCTCCTGACAGGGACTCCAGTCTCTGTTGTCCTGGGGTGCATAGCTCTGAAAGGCAAAGAGGATGGACATCAGAAGAAGAAGAAAACAGGAAACAACCTAGAAACCTGCCACAGAGGGCCCCTGAAAGGCTCTGCCCTGCAGACTATCAAAGCAGACACTGAGACTTATGGCTAACTGTTGGGCAGAATGCATGGAATCTTATGTAAGAAGTGGGAAATAGTAAGATTTAGAAAGGACAGAAACCCCACAAGGAGAGCAACAGAACCAGAAAATTTGAACACAGGGGTCTTCCTAGAGACTCATACTCCAACCAAGTACCAGGCATGAAGATAACTTAGAACCCTTGCACAGATGTAGCCCATAGCAGTTTACTGTCCAAGTAATGGGAAGAGGGACTGCCTCTGACATAATCTGATTGGCCTGCTCTTTGATCACCTCCCCCTGAGGGGGGAGCAGCCTTACCAGGCCACAGAAGATGACAATGCAGCCACTCCTGATGTGATCTGATAGACTAAGATCAGAAAGAAGGAGAGGAGGACCTCCCTTATCAGTGGACTTGGGGAGGGGCATGCGTGAAGAAGGAGGAAGGAGGGTAGGTCTGGGAGGGGAGGAGGGAGGGGCTTATGGGGGGATACAAAGTGAATAAAGTATAATTAATAAAATTAAATTAAAAAAAGAAAAAAACACCAGCCTTTTAAATGAAGAACAATAAATCGTACAGTTCTTCCTCAAATCATGTTTGCAGGTGTGAAAAACAAAGCAAATACAGTTTATATCTTTTATAACATTCTGTATATCTTCAGGTTGGGCTTTTCCCAGCTCCATTCTTTTGATTTAACCAGACATTTTCTTGATTATCAGACCATATAAAAGTTTTCATCAGAACCCTTTTCATTATTTTATCAAAACTGCAATTTTCATAATCGGCTCAAATACTATAACTTCGTTTTATTTGGCAAAATTAACAAAATAAATATCAAAGTCTATTGTTCTCCCCCAAAGAATTGAGAAACTGTTCCAAGTTCTCTGTTAAAATGTCCAAGGTCCTTACCTAAAATACCTGATAAACTTTAAAATAAACCTGTTTTTGCAATATCAAAATAAGGTACCTTTTTAAGGAATGAAGTCACAAAGTATAAAAGTCAAAACCGGTGGGGCGGGGCAAGATGGCGGCGCCAGGAGGACTCTCATTCTGAACAGCAGCACAGTGGGACAGGCAGAGTGACCAGCAAGCAGAACTTGTGGCCATAAAACACAAGTGATTGTGTTTCTCAGGTGAGAGGATACCCCACAGTGGGGGATTCAATCAGCTTTAACTCACGCGGCTAAACCGCAGAAGAGACCCTGGTTCCGCCAGGTGCTTGGTCGCCAGCCCAGAGCTACACACCAGCGTGATCTGGTTACTGTCCCAGACTGAACTGTGGGCCCACAACATCACAGACTGGATTTTCCAGTCGAGAGATAACCCCAAGGAGCAGGAAACAATTGGGACCGACCTTAGGTCACGCGGACATCCCCTGGAAAAGACTCGGGTTCCTCGGGCACCCCAGGAGCCAGCCCGGAGCCAGAGCCGGGGACCCAGGCGCTGGCACAGAGCCCTGCCTGTGCGCCTGATTCGCCACCTCAGATAGAACTGTGAGCCCCAGGGCACCAGAGACTCACTTTCACCATTGGGTGCAAACCCACAGGTAGGGAAACAGCTGGTCTGATCTCAGAGCACTCAGCTGATACCACCACCCTGAAAAGGTCTTGGGAAAATTACCCAGTTTAGGCAGACACCCAGGATTCCAACAGCCAGAAAGGCGGAGCCACGGGCGGCTGTCTGTGCCTATGGGTTCTACTCGCCGCCACCCCAGACAGAACGGCGGTCCCCAAAGCAAAGACTGGGTGTCCCTGGCAGGAGGAAACCCCCATCGGGGGGATTATCAGGTCTAACGCTCAGGACACCCAGCACCAAAAGACTTTGGATTCACGCAGACTCTAGGCTCTAGCTTTCTAATGCAGGCAGGAGCGCTGTGCTCAGCCACCATTATTGAGTACCCCTATGGCACTGGGGCACACAGCTGCATCCTCAGACCTACAAAAGCCAGAGAGCCATTACAGCAGCCCACAGATACTGTGCCAAGGATCAACCAGTTACCCCTAGCTAGACTGACAAAACTGTGGGAATCCCTGGTCCTTCAAGAGGGCTGCACCCACAGCGTCTGGACCAGAGCAGTGCCTGCAGCCAACATCCCAGACATGGACACACAGCTTCCGGTCCAGACGGAGGCACCCAGCCTCCAGACCAGAGCGGCGCCCCCAGGCGCCAACTCAACCTAGGTACACATTCTCTAGGCCCAGAGCGGAGCACTCAGCCTCTGGCCCAGAGACTTGCTGGGTGCTCCTCTCACTTTCTCGGACAGAACTGTGTCCCCCAGGATAACAGACTGAGTTTCCCTGTTGGGAGAAAACCCCACAGCTAGGGAATCATCAGGTTCTTCAAGAGGACTGTACCTGGAAAACTGTAACAACAGCAGCAGCTCACTAAATTTATAACGAGAAACCCAGCAGTGGGGCAGCTGTCTTGAAAACTTCTATGGGTAAGAGGAGAGCCCCCCCTGCCTAACAAAGACCATAGCTACTACTCAGTGCTATACACCTGAGGTGAGCAGTGACAATCCCTGAGAAACAGTGGCCATACAGTGACCGTAACCAAAAAGCAGAGGAGGACTCCTTCAGGAAAAATCATCTTCCAGCCAAGGGGATTCTCCCTACCTCAGGACTCCAGGAAGCACAGAAACTAACAGCCAACACCTAAAACAGCCCAATGGGTAGAGGTCAGCGTAAAAGCTCAACCAACAAAAGACAGAGAATTATGGCATCTCCAGAACTCAGCCATCCAGGGGCGAACAGCCCTAGACAACACAGCATAATAGAAAATGAAGAAGATGACCTTATATCTATGCTGATGAAGAGGATAATAGAGGAAACAAATAAAATACGTAAAGAATTAGAGGAAGATAAAACCAAACATATCATGGCTATCCGTAAATAATGGAGGAAGTTAAAGACAAGCAGATTATGGCCATCCGTGAAGAAATACTGGAAGATGCAGCCAATCAATTTGTGGCCTTCAGAGAAGAAATAATTAAATCACTGAAAGAAGTAAAAGAAACAGAGTTGAAGGAACTAAAAGAAAAAGAGGAAAATACAATCAGACAGGTGAAGGAAGTAAACAAAACAAATCAAGACCTGAAGATAGAACTGGAAAAATTAAAGAAAACACAAATGGAGGAAATAATGGAGAGGAAGAATTTAGGGAAGAAAACAGGAACTACAGAGGTAAGCATAACCAACAGACTACAAGAGATGGAAGAAAGAATCTCAGGTGTAGAAGATACAATGGAAGAAATCGATGTATCTGTCAAAGAAAATGTTAAATCCAAAAAATTCCTGACACAGACCGTCCAAGAAATCCAAGACAATATGAAAAGACAAAACCTAAGAATAATAGGTATAGAGGAAAAAGAAGACTCCCTTCTCCAAGGCCCAGAAAATATTTTCAACAAAATCATTGAAGAAAATTTCTCCAAGTTAAAGGAGAAGCCAATAAGAATACATGAGGCCTACAGAACACCCAACAAATCTGACCAGAAAAGAAAATCCTCCTGCCAAATAATAATCAAAACAGTAAGTATACAGAACAAAGAAAAAAATACTAAAAGCTGCAAGGGAAAAAGGCCAAGTAACATATAATGGCAAACCCATTAGAATCACACCTGAATTTTCAACAGAGACTATGAAAGCCAGAAGGGCCTGGAGGGATATCATGCAGACCCTAAGAGAACACAGATGTCAGCCCAGGATACTATACCCTGCAAAACTCTCAGTCCTCATAGACAGAGAAAACAAGGTATTCAATGACAAAAACAAATTTCAACAATACCTACATACAAATCTAGCATTACAGAAGACACTGGAAGGGAAAATACAACCCAAGAAAATTAGCTTCTGTCAAGAAAACACAGGAAATAATTAACCTTACTACAGTAAAACAAAAAACAACCAAGCACACAACCTGATGACCACAGCCAACATCAAAATCAAAGGATCTAACAGCCATTGGTCATTAATCTCTCTCAACATCAATGAACTCAACTCTCCAGTTGAGACACAGATTAACAGAATGGATACGTAAACAAAACCCAGCAATCTGTTGCATACAAGAAACACACCTAAGGCACAAAGATAGACATGAGGGTAAAAGGTTGGAAGATGGCTTTCCAAGCAAATGGACCCAAGAAACAAGCAGGAGTAGCCATTCGAATACCTGATAAAATAGACTTTCAACCAAAATTAATCAAAAGAGATGGGGAAGGACACTTCATACTCATCAAGGGAAAATTCCACCAGGAAGACATCACAATCCTGAACATCTATACCCCAAATACAAGAGCACCCACATTTGTAAAAGAAACATTGATAAAATTTAAACCACATAAAGATCCCCACACATTAATAGTGGGAGACTTCAACACCCCACTCTCAACAAAGGACAGGTCAACAAAAAAGAAATTAAACAAAGAAACAATATCTCTGACAGAGGTCATGAATCAAATGGACCTCACAGACATTTACAAAACCTTACACCCAAACACAAAAGAATTTACCTTCTTCTCAGCACCTCATGGAACTTTCTCCAAAATAGACCATATAGTTGGTCACAAAGCAAGCCTCCACAGATACAAGAAGATTGAAATAATCCCTTGTATCTTGTCTGATCACTATGGAATAAAGTTGGACTTCAACAACAACAGAAATAGCAAAAAGCCTACACACACATGGAAACTGAACAACTTGTTACTAAATGACAGCTGGGTCAGGGAAGAAATAAAGAAAGAAATTAACGTCTTCCTAGAACTCAATGAAAATGAAGACACAACATACCCAAACTTGTGGGACACAATGAAAGCAGTGCTAAGAAGAAAGTTCATAGCACTAAGTGCCTTCAAGAAGAAATTTGAGACAGCTCATTCAAGCAACTTAATGGCCCACTTAAAAACTCTAGAAAAAGAAGAAGCAGATACACCAAAAAGGAGTAGACGGCTGGAAATAATCAAACTCAGGGCTGAAATCAATCAATTAGAAAAAAAATAAAACAATTCAAAGAATCAATGAAACCAAGAGCTGGTTCTTTGAGAAAATCAACAAGATCGACAAGCCCTTAGCCAAGGTAACTAACAGGCAGAGAGACACCACCCAAATCAACAAAATCAGAAATGAAAAGGGGGACATAACTACAGACACTGAGAAAATCCAAACAATCATTAGGATTTACTTCAAAAGTCTATATGCCACAAAATTTGATAATCTAAATGAAATGGACAATTTTCTTGATTGATTTGACTTACTAAAGCTAAATCAGGACCAGGTAAATCAATTAAATAGTCCTATATCCCCCAAAGAAATAGAAGCGGTCATCAAAAGTCTCCCATCCAAAAAAAGCCCAGGACCAGATGGCTTCAGCGCAGATTTCTACCAGACCTTCAAAGAAGAGCTAACACCAATTCTCTCCAAACTATTCCACAAAATAGAAACAAAAGGAACATTACCAAACTCATTCTATGAAGCCACAGTCACCTTGGTACCTAAACCTCACAAAGACTCAACAAAGAAAGAGAATTTCAGGCTAATCTCCCTTATGAACATTTATGCAAAAATACTTAACAAAATACTCGCAAACCGAATCCAAGAACACATCAAAGATATTATCCACTATGACCAAGTAGGCTTCATCCCAGGTATGCAGGGGTGGTTCAATATACGGAAATCCATCAATGTGATCCACCATATTAACAAACTGAAAGAAAAAAACCACATGATAATCTCCCTAGATGCTGAAAAAGCATTTGACAAAATCCAACATCCATTCATGTTTAAAGTATTGGAGAGATCAGGGATACAAGGCACACATCTAAACGTAGTAAAGGCGATATACAGCAAGCCTATAGCCAACATCAAACTGAACGGAGAGAAACTTAAAGCAATCCCACTGAAATCAGGGATAAGACAAGGCTGCCCACTCTGTCCATACCTCTTCAACATAGTTCTGGAAGTCCTTGCTAGAGCGATAAGACAGTTGAAGGAGATCAAGGGGATACAAATTGGAAAGGAAGAAGTCAAATTATCACTATTTGCAGATGATATGATAGTATACATGAGTGACCCCAAAAACTCTTCCAGGGAACTCCTACAGCTGATAAACACCTTCAACAAAGTGGCCGGATACAAAATTAACTCAAAAAAATCAGTAGCACTCCTGTATACAAAAGACAAAAGGGCTGAGAAAGAAATTAGGGAAACAACACCCTTCACAATAGCCACAAATGACATAAGGTACCTCGGAGTAACCCTAACCAAGCAAGTCAAAGACTTGTATGGAAAAATTTTCAAGTCTCTGAAGAAAGAATTAGAAGAAGATATCAGAAGATGGAAAGATCTCCCATGCTCATGGCTTGGCAGAATTAACATAGTAAAAATGGCCATCTTACCAAAAGCAATCTACAGATTTAATGCAATTCCCTTCAAATTGCCAACACAATTCTTTACAGACCTGGAAAGAAAAATTCTCAACTTCGTATGGAATAACAAGAAACCAAGAATTGCTAAAACAATCCTCTACAATAAAAGATCTTCTGGAGGTATCTCCATCCCTGATCTCAAGCTGTACTATAGAGTATCAGTTATAAAAACTGCATGGTACTGGCATAGAAACAGAATAGTGGATCAATGGAACCGAACAGAAGACCCAGAAATAAACCCGCACAATTATGGACACCTGATTTTTGACAAAGATGGCAAAACCATACAATGGAAAAAAGATAGCATCTTCAACAAACGGTGCTGGTCTAACTGGATGTCTACATGTAGAAAAAATGAAAATAGATCCATACTTATCACCCTGCACAAAACTGAAGTCCAAGTGGATCAAAGACCTCAACATAAAATCAGACACATTAAATGGGCTAGAAAAAAAGTGGGGAATACGCTAGAACTCATTGGTACAGGAGAAAACTTCTTGAACAGAACACCAACAGCACAGGCTCTAAGAGCAACAATCAATAAATGGGACCTCATGAAATTGAAAAGCTTCTCTAAAGCTAAGGACACAGTCATCAAAACAAAGCGACTGCCTACAGATTGGGAAAGAATCATCACCAACCCTTTATCTGACAGAGGACTCATATCCAGTATACATAAAGAACTAAAGAAGCTGAAAAGCAGCAAACCAAGTAATCCACTTAAAAAATGGGGAACAGAGCTAAACAGAGAATTCTCTGTAGAGGAATATCGAATGGCAGAGAAGCACTTAAAGAAATGTTCAACCTCATTAGCCATTAGGAAAATGCAAATCAAAACAACCGTGAGATTTCACCTTAGCCATCAGAATGGCCAAGATCAAAAACTCAAGTGACAACACATGCTGGAGCGGTTGTGGAGAAAGGGGAACCCTTCTCCACTGCTGGTGGGAGTGTAAACTTGTACAACCACTCTGGAAATCAATCCAGTGCTTTCTCAGACAACTAGGAATAGTGCTTCCTCAAGATCCAGCCATACCACTCCTAGGCATATACCCAAAAGAGGTTCAAGTACACAAAAAGGACATTTGCTCAACCATGTTTGTAGCAGCTTTATTTGTAATAGCCAGAAGCTGGAAACAGCCCAGATGCCCCTCAACTGAAGAATGGATGCAGAAACTGTGGTATATCTATACAATGGAGTATTACTCAGAAATGAAAAATAAGGAAATCATGAAATTTGCAGGTAAATGGTGGGACCTGGAAAGGATCATCCTGAGTGAGTTGTCCCAGAAGCAAAAAGACACACATGGTATATACTCACTCATATAAACATACAACATAGAATACCCACTAAAATCTGTACATCTAAACATACTAAGCAAAAGAGAGGACCCTAAGTAAAATGTTCAATCCCCATCCTGAAAGGCAAAGAGGATGGACATCAGAAGAAGAAGAAAACAGGAAACAACCTAGGGATCTGCTACAGAGGGCCTCTGAAAGCCAGAAGAAGAAAACAGTAAACAACCTAGGAACCTGCCACAGAGGGCCTCTGAAAGCCTCTGCTATGCAGACTGTGAAAGCAGATACTGAGCCTGATGGCCAACTGACAGGCAGAGTGAATGGAATTTTATGTAAGAAGTGGGAAATAATAAGAGCTGGAGAGGACAGGAACTCCACAAGAAGAGCAACAGAACAAGAAAATTTGAACACAGGGAACTTCCCAGAGACTCATACTCCAACCAAGGACTATTCATGGAGATAACCTAGAACCCTGACAATGCAGCCACTTCTGATGAGAACTGATAGACTAAGATCAGAAAGAAGGAGAGGAGGACCTCCCCTATCAGTGGACTTGGGGAGGGGCATGCATGCAGAAGGGGGGGAGGGGGGGACCGGAAGGGGAGGAGGGAGGGACTTATGGCGGGATACAAAATGAATAAAGTGTAATTAATAAAAGTTAAATAAAAAATATTTAATGCCTAAATAACTTAAACAAAAAAAACTCAAAACCAAATTTTATCAATGCAAGCACTTCAGTACTTTTAAAATCAATACCAAGTATATTATTTTAATATTGGCTGCCAGCAAGAGAAGTTCCTATATACAACCACATGGAGGTGCAGTTTTCATATTTTTATAAACAGAGTTTTAAACCTTATTATTTTCATAAACCTGGTTTTTAAAACAGGACAGAAATTATGTAAAGTATTGATTATTAATACACTTAATAATCAATAATGAGACATCAAGATATATAAAACATAGTAAACTTATATATTTATAACAAACAAACAAAATTATAAAACTCATTTTTACTCCCTTTATCTGTAATTTCAAAGGAGGAACATCTTGTTACCTGTTGAATCCAATTTTTACAACCATAGAGGCTTGCAGCTTTTTTTTTAACCTGAGAAGCTGCTGTTGCCCCTTTAAGAGCTGTCTGCTTGCACAGAAGCCTTAAACATTTCTCAAAACCTGTTTTATCCACTTCAGCAGTAGCATCAGTCTTAAGGTTGGGTACTATAGAGGCTGGCATCCCATGTATAATCTCAAAGGAAGTTAAACCTAGCTGGTAAGGGGAATTCCTAATCCTGCAAAGGGCAAAGGGGAGGAGCATCACCTAGTCAGTGCCAGTCTACAAGGTCATTTTCATTAAGGTCTCTTTTAATGTTCTGTTCATCCTCTCTACCTGTCCTAAACTTTAGGGCCTATTTGCACAATGCAATCTCCAGTCTGCCCCAATAAACTTAGCTATATTCTGACTTACCTTCCTCTTCTTTGCCACAACCTGGGCAGTCTCATTCTCAGAACTGTCCTTGTTATTGTACACTCTCTGTTACCTCAACTAAATCTTGCAATGCCATCTGTCCTGTTCTTTCCTGTTTCTGTAATTTCTTTCTTATGTCTGGAGTGGACTGGTTAATGAAATCCAAAGCAACCATACCTGTATGTTCAGGTTTTTCTGGATCTACATGTATATATCTGCGAAAGGCTTCATTTCTTTTCAGAAAGGCAGTTGGACTTTCATCTGTTCCCTGTCTGACATCATATGCCTTGGCCAAATTAGTGGGCCCTGTTCTTGAGACCTGCCAACAGAGTCTAGTGGTAGACTAGGAGACACTCCTTACCTGCAGCCATGTTGTAATCCTAATTGGGCCTCTTATAGGGAAAGTAATCATCAATATGGGCTTGTTCTGTAGTTGGAACTCCTGTGGTGTCTGGGACATTTTTGTGCGCCTCTGAAATAATACGTCCCCTGCTCCTCTGTGGTAAACAAAACCTGTAAAAGCTGCTGGCAATCGTAGATTGACTGCCATTAGCATCTGGAGGGCCCCGTGGCCTGTAAGGGAAGGACTGTAGAATCTGCCTCTGGTTCCCCAGAGGGAGAAGCTGCCTGGAGGCTCTGAGTCCTTGGCACTGGGCCAGATGTCGGTTCCAACCTGCATAAAGGAGCAGAAGCTGGTTGAGGAATGGGAGGAGGAGGGGGTGGAAAAATTATTTCCATGGGAGTCCCATCCCACAAAACAAAGTAAGGGGGGTTGAGAGGGAGCCAGGGCAGTGGCCTCTGGTTTCAGAGAGCCTGCGGAAGGGGGATTGTTAGTGGGGGTCAGAAAGGACTTGATCCATGGAGGTGGATGAGTCACCAGGTCCTTCCAAACTACAATATGGGCACTTGGTCTGGGTGCCCATATGCCTTCTGAAAAATTCTATTTCCCACTGCAAGGCCAGTGGGAAGGTTGTAAGTTCCTTCTGGCGACCAGCCCATATTGAAGGTGGGCCATTCCGACCTGCAAAAAGTCATCATTTTTCCTTTCCTCACATCAGCTGAAAGACCGTGAGCTCTAGTCTTGTCTTCTCCAAAATGAGTCAGAACCAAGTCAAGAGGTTTGGAAGTATTCTGTCCCATATCGTCAGTCAGTCTATTCATCAAGAGAATTCAGGAGAATGCAAAAGAAAGTAAGGAGAACAATTTCAACAAATAGTAAATCACTCATACACAAAAAAGAACCAGCCGTCTCAGACAAAAATGAAACCAAAGGCAACAACTTATAGCCTATACCTGGGCTAATATCCCTGGACAAAACTGAAATCACAGAAACAAAAACAGCAGCAGTTTTAAACAAAAGTAGAATCAAGCACTCTCAAGTAGATGCAAAAGAACAAACAATTAATCACAGAAATGAAACAGCAACTCCGGGCACAACACCAAGAAAAAGACAATTAATCACACACAGAGACCAAGTAAAACAAAAAAACCTGGCTTTTCCCGGACTTCTCTGCCACAGAAGTTCCAGAAAGTCTATGAAAACCGATCCTCACTCTGGTTCTCCTATCCTAGGAGTGCCGAGGAGGCAGAAACAGGGCCAAAAACATCTTTTTGAAGCCCCTCCCTCAGCCGTAGGCCCCGACATGTCTGTCATACCTATATCTGGCTGCTCCCATAAGCACCTCAAGGCTTTTAAGGATAAGAAACAAAGAATAAAGGCAAATAAACATTTAAAGCAGATGGACAACATAGAAGATGTTACAGTGGAACTAAGCTCTCTGGGTCAGGAGTCCTAGAGGTCCCGAGGCATCCTGGGTGGACGGAGCCCCCAAATGTAATGCCAGGTTCATGAGACCCTCAGAGACCACCAGGAGATGACTCAATGCAATTCCAAGAGAGCTTTATTATGAGAGTGATCCAACTCGGGCGGGACCCAAGTCTCGCTGACACAGCAGTAGAGAAGTGGGACCCCAAGCTCTGAGTGAACAGGATTTTTAAAGGGAAAGTCTGTGAGCAAAGG
Organism: Meriones unguiculatus; assembly: GCF_030254825.1. Lineage (NCBI taxonomy): Eukaryota > Metazoa > Chordata > Mammalia > Rodentia > Muridae > Meriones > Meriones unguiculatus. Next base: position 11,990,256 of record NW_026843706.1, read on the forward strand.
GTTTCCATGGCAACAAGCAGGGGGCACAAGCTTTGGTGTTACAGAATTGGGTGAAGTTTAGCAGGGCGGGGTGACCTTTTCTGAGGCACACAATCACAGTGGCTAAGGCATATAGTCACAATGGCTATTCTTCTAAACCATATCTGAAACATTGGGGAGAATTTTCCCACCCGATTCCCATTGATTATTGCCAGGGAGTTTGTCTCTATTTTCTATGAAGTATTTATTCTGTGATATTTCCTGAAGGCTGTTGCTAGGAGAGTTAACTTTGTTCTCTGCCAAGTGCACATTCTGTGACATTTCCTGGTACCTGAATTCAGCTCCCAGTCAAGATGGCTCTTTACTCAGGCTAACTATACCCAGGCTAACTTAAACTTTTCACCTTATATCTCTGATCTCTCCTGGACTTTAAACATAAATGAAAGTTGGATTTTATCAAATGCTTTTTCAGCATATAAGGAGATTATCATGTGGTCTTTTTCTTTCTGTTTGTTTATATGGTGGATTACATTGATGGATTTCTGTATATTAAACTACCCCTACATGCCTGGGATGAAGCCTACTTAGACATAGTGGATGATATCTTTGATGTGTTCTTGGATTCGGTTTGCGAGTATTTTGTTGAGTATTTTTGCATCAATGTTCATAAGGGAGATTGGCCTGAAGTTCTCTTTCATTGTTGGGTCTTTGTGAGGTTTAGGTATCAAGGTGACTGTGGCCTCATAGAATGAGTTTGGTAATGTTCCTTCTGTTTCTATTTGGTAGAATAGTTTGAAGAGAATTGGTGTTAGCTCTTTTTTGAAAGTCTGGTAAAATTCTGAGCTGAAACCATCTGGCCCTGGGCCTTTTTTGGATGGGAGAGTTTTGATGACAGCTTCTATTTCCTTAGTGGCTATAGGATTATTTGATGAATTTACCTGTTATTGATTCAGCTTTGGCAAGTGGAATCAATCAATAAAATTGTCCATTTCCTTTAGATTTTCAAATTTTGTGGGGTATATAGGCTTTTGAAGCAAGACCTAATGATTGTTTAGATTTCGTCTGTGTTTGTTATGTTCCCCGTTTCATTTCTGATTTTGTTGATTTGGATGATATCTCCCTGCCTTTTAATTAGTTTGACTAAGGGTTTGTCTATCTTGTTTATTTTCTCAAAGAACCAGCTCTTGGTTTCATTGTTTCTTTGAATTGTTTTATTTGTCTCTAATTTATTGATTTCAACACTAAGTTTGATTATTTCCAGCTGTCTACTCCTCTTGCGACTGTCTGCTTCTTTTTTTTTCTAGGGCTTTCAGGTGAGCCTTTAAGTTGCTTGTATAAGATGTTTCAAATTTCTTCTTGAGGCACTTAGTGCTATGAATTTTCCTCTTAGCACTGCTTTCATTGTGTCCCATAAGTTTGGGTATGTTGTGCCTTCATTTTCATTGAATTCTAGGAAGTGTTTGATTTCTTTTTTTATTTCTCTCCTGACCCAACTGTCACTAAGCAGCGAGTTTTTCAGTTTCCATGTGTGTGTATAGGCTTTTTGCTATTTCTGTAGTGGTTGAGATCCAGCTTTAAACCATGGTAGTCAGATAGGATACAAGGGATTATTTCAATCTTCTTGTATCTGCTTATGCTTGCTTTGTGACCAACTATATGGTCTATTTTGGAGAAAGTTCCATGAGGTGCTGAGAAGAAGGTAAATTCTTTTGTGTTTGGGTGAAAGATTCTTTAGATGTCTGTTAGGTACATTTGATTCATGACCTCTGTTAGAGACATCGTTTCTTTGTTTAATTTCTGTTTTGTTGACCTGTCCTTTGTTGGGAGTGGGATGTTGAAGTCTCCCACTATTAATGTGTGGGGATCTATACGTGGTTTATGTTTTATCAATGTTTCTTTTACAAATGTGGGTGCTCTTGTATTTGGGGCATACATGTTCAGAATTGTGATGTCTTCTTGGTGGAATTTTCCTTTGATGAGTATGAAATGACCTTCCCCATCTCTTTTGATTGATTTTGGTTGAAAATCTATTTTTATTTGATATTAGAATGGCAACTCCTGCTTACTTCTTGGTTCCATTTGCTTGGAAAACTGTCTTCCAGCCCTTTACTCTCAGGCAATGTCTATCTTTGTGACTTAAGTGTGTTTCTCGTATGCAACAGATTTTTGGGTCTTGTTTATGTATCCATTCTGTTAGTCTGTGTCTTTTTATTGAAGACTTGAGTCCATTGATGTTGAGGGAGATTAATGAGCAGTGGCTGTTAGATCCTTTAATATTGATGTTGATTGTGGTAGTGTATTTGTGTGCTTGGCTACTTTTAGTTTTGCTGTCGTGAAGTTATTTATTTCCTGGGTTTTCCTGAGTGTAGTTGGCTTTCCTAGGTTGTAGTTTTCCTTCTAGTATCTTCTGTGACACTGGATTTGTGGGCAGATATTGTTTAAATTTGTTTTGTCTTTGAATATCTTGTTTCTCCATCTACGATGACTGAGAGTTTTGCTGGGTATAGTAGCCTGGGCTGACATCTGTGTTTTCTTAGGGTCTGCATGATATCTGTCCAGGCCCTTCTGGCTTTCTCTGTTGAGAAGTCAGGTGTGATTCTGATGGGTTTAGCATTATAGGTTATTTGTTTTTTTTTCTCTTGCAGCTGTTAGTATTTTTTCTTTGTTTTGTGTACTTACTGTTTTAATTATTATGTGGCAGGATAATTTTTTTTTCTGTTTTAATTTATTAGGTGTTCTGTAGCTCTCTTGTATGCTTATAGGCCTCTCATATAAATTGGGGAAATTTTCTTCTATGATTTTGTTTAAAATAATTTCTGGGCCTTGAAGGCCTTTTTCCTCTATTCCTATTATTATTATATTTTGTCTTTTCATGTTGTCTTGGATTTCTTGGATGGTCTGTGTCAGGAATTTTTTAGAGTTAACATTTTCTTTGATGGATACATCTATTCCTTCCATTGCATCTTCCACACCTGAGATTCTTTCTTCCATCTCTTGTAGTTTGTTGGTGATGCTTATCGTTGTAGTTCCTGTTTTATTCCCTAAGTTCTTTCTTTTCACGATTTCCTTTGTTCGTGTTTTCTTTAATTTTTCCAATTCTATCTTCAGACCTTGGGCTGGTTTGTTGATTTTCTTTACCTGTCTGATTGTATTTTCCTTTTTTCCTTCAATTTCTTCAGCTGTTTGTTTGAACATTCCTCTCTTTCTTTTATTTCTTTCAGTGATTTAAATATTTCTTCTCTAAAGGCCACAAACTGGCTGCATCTTTCCGTATTTCTTTACAGATGGCCATAATCTGTCTTTATCTTCCTCTAGTTCTTTACACATTTTATTTGTTTCTTCTATTATCCTCTTCATAAGCATATATGTAAGGTCATGTTGAATTGCATTCTTGCTGGGGTGTCCAGGGCTGCTTGCCCCTGGATAACTGGGTTCTGGAGATGCCATATTGCTCTATCTTTTGTTGGTTGAGCTTTTATGCTGGCCTCTACCCATTGGGATATCTTAGGTGTTAGGTATTAGTTTCTGGTGCTTCCTGGAATCCTGTGGTGGAGAGATTCCCCTTGGCAGGAAGATGATTTTTCCTGAAGGAGGCCTCCTCAGCTTTTTGGGTATGGTCACTGAATGGCCAGTGTTTTTCAGGAGTTGCCACAGCTCACTTCAGGTATAGAGACCTGAGTGGTAACTGTGGTCCTTGTTAGGAGAAAGGGCTCTCCTCTCACCCAGAGAAGTCCTGGAGATAGCTGCCCTGCTTCTGGGTTTCTTGCTGTAAATTTAGTGAACTGCTGATGTAACCTGGGTGTCCTGTGGTTTGGTCAGTTTTGTTAGGGATAACTGGTTGCCCCTTGGAGCAGTATCTGGGGACTGATCCTGTGGATCCCAGGCTTCTTTAGTTCTGAAGTTGGAGTTCTGTGCCCTAGTACCAAGTGGTAATCAGTGGCAGATGAGCATAGCTCTCATGCTTGCAACAGGAGTCTAGAGCCTTGAGCCTGCAGGTACCCAGAAACTTTTCCGGAGCTGGGTGTCCTGAGATAAGGCCAGATGTTTCCCCCACTATGGGGTTTCCTCCCAAAAGGGTGACCCAGTCTGTGTTGTTTGGAGTGGCACGTAGTGCATGCAGACACTGGCAGGTGGTGGCTGCAAGCTGATGACTGGCTGCCTGCAGGAAACTGGAAACTTTTCTGGGGAAAAGTTTTCTGTGTGTGGTGTGTGTGTGGGGGGGGAGGGGTCTGCTGAGTGCTCTAAGCTCAGACCTGCTGTTTCCCTCGCATGGGGTTTTCTCCTGACAGGGAAACCCAGTCTGTGATGCCCTGGGGCGCACAGTTCTGTCTGTGATGGAGAGTTGGGCGTGCAGCAGGTCTCTGGGCTGGTGGCTGGTGCCCCACTCTGGGATGGCGGCTATGCTCTCGCTGGTCTCCAGGACTTTTTTCAGGGTGACCTGAGGTCAGTCCCATTTGCTTCCTTCCCTGTGGGGTTTTCTCGAGACTGAGACTCCCAGTTTCTGATGTTTTCGTGCCCACAGTTCAGCCTGGGAGGTTGATCAGGACACGCAGGCATGTGGCTCTGGTCTGGTGACCAAGTGCCTGCTGGGAACTCTTCCGGGTTTTAGCTTGGTGACCTGAGAATGGACCCAATTGATTCCCACACCATAGGGTTTCCTCTCACCTTGGAAACACGATCGCTGGTATTTTAGGGCCCAGAGTTCAGTCTCTTGGTCACTGTGTCAACACTGCAGTACTGCTCCTCAGACACAGTGTCCTCCTGATCTTGGAGCTTGAATTTTGGTTTCTTTAAAAACTCAGTTATATTATGTGAACATGTTTTGTTTTAATCCCAGGTATGGGATATGGGGTTGTTTCAGATTGTCCAGAGCAGCTAACTAGAATATGTCTCATGCTCTGGCAGAGTTGTGTTATTTGTTTGTTTTGTTTTGTTTTTGTCAGTTACAGATAGTTTAATTCTGGGGACTCTGGAGAGGGTATAAATGGAAGATTCCCAAGAGGGCCTTTGGTGGTTGCTGTTCCCCTTGCTGCTGCCTCTGCTGCTGCTGGTTCCCGCTATTGTTAGTTCCTGCTGCTGCATTTATTATTGCTAGTTTTCTGGATTGCAGGATTGCTGGATATTCTGATGGAGAAGATTGGACTTTTCCCTAGGAACCCAATGACCTTAATCAACAGGAAGTAGTCTATGTCCCCCTTTCCCTCTAACCTTCTTTCTAGCTTACCTAGTGTTGGGGGTTTGAGAAGGATTGGGGTGGGGAAGGGCAGTAGATATAAGAACCCAATAAAATAGCTAAAAATATGCATAAATCAGCCTATATAAAGGATACAGATGAAGGAAGCTTTTGATTTTTTTTTCCTGCTTGCCCATGCTCTCACTTGCTCTCATTCCTTCACTGACATTAGAGCCTACTATACTCTGGGATTTTGGAATATACTGAAAGCCAACTGAGACAACTGACTTTGTGGATGAGACAACTAGCCTTGTGGACTGAAAAGTATTGGATTCTTGAACTTTTCTTTGGTATAAAGCCATTGTTGGACTAGATGAACTACCCTGTGCAATATAGAATCTTATAAATTCTATATATAATCATTCTGTCAGTTTTGTTCCTCTAGAGAACCCTGATTAATACACCCCTGAATAATCTATTGTTTTGCCCCTGTTAGCTCTTTCTGCTCAGCTAATGAATATGTCCATGTCCAGTTAAACCTAAAATCATACTCTCCTCCTCCAACATCCTCTCTTAAAGTACAATTGTGTCTTGATAGAGTACTCCTCTCTCTTCTTTCTCTGCTCTTTCTCCTTAGCTTGTTCCAGTCATTTTCACAAAACCAGTAATTGTGACATTTCTTTCTCATTTATTCCTAACTTGCTCCCAACATCTCTAGTTTAATGCATATATCCCAACTGCTACAAACCAGCTGGCCTTCCTCATGCTCCCTTTTGTTGCTGGATACAAATTCCTAGGTCATGCCATTTTGTCACAATGATAGAAAGCTAATTAAAATAGGGGAAATTCATATAGAGAAGGATGGAGAAACATTAAATAACATAAAGGATATTTGGAAAAGCCATCGGGGAAACCTATTGTATTGTAAGGTACTTAAAAGCAGTTATTCTACCTGTTAGGGTAATGTCCCCCTAGGAACAATGGACAATCTAACAAAAATGTCTGTGCCAGGTAGATGATACCTCTGTTCAACTTGTTGGTGACAGGAGCCAAAGAAACTCTCCTAAGCAAAAGGCTATTGCCAAGGCTTTTGATTGCCAGCCAGACCCAGTCTTGACTAGCTCTTATGAATTAATTATACAGGATTACTATTCTATCTCTCCACTCCCACCCCATGAGTTCTTTATTAAAATTTATACAGAAAATTGATTTTCCTATTTTAAAATATGTTATGTTAAAAATTATTTAGACCATTATAGCTCTAGTGTATTTGAAGTTGTAGGAGGAGGTTTATGTTTGTGTATTATTGTAGGAACAGATTCCCAATGCACTTTTAAATTAGCAAGAATTGCCAGTCTGGAACTAGTAAGATGGCGCAGTGGTTAAAGGCACTTTCTACTGAGTCTAAAGACCTGAGTTTGAATATTGGAACTCACATGATGGGAGGAAATATTTGACACCCACAAGTTTTTCTATAGTCGCCACACATGTGCTATGGTATGCACAAGTGTGTGTGTGTGTGTGTGTGTGCCTATGCACAACCGACATAACCCCCACACCAATTAATTAATCAATAAATGTAATTGGGAATAGCGCTACCTCAAGATACAGCTATACCACTCCTAGGCATATATTCAAAATATGTTCAAGAATAAAACAAGAACATTTGCTTAACCATATTCATAGCAGCTGTATTTGTAATAGCCAGAATCTGGAAACAGCTCAAATGTCCCTCAGTTGAGGAGTGGATACAGAAATTGTGGTAATTTCACACAATGGAATACTACTCAGCAATTAAAAACAAGGAAATCATGAAATTTGCAGGCAAATGGTGGAAACTAGATAAGATCATCTTGAGTGAAGTATCCCAGAAGCAGAAAGACACACATGGTATATACTCGCTTATATAGACCTATAAGATATGATAAACATAATATAGGATAAACATCCTAAAATCTGGACACCTAAAGAAGCTAAGCTAGAAGGAGGTCCTGGGTAAGATGATCAATCCTAACTGGGAAAGACAAACATGATGGATATTGAAAAAAGGAGAAAACAGGAAACAGGACAGAAGCCTACCACAGAAGGCCTCTGAAAGACTCTACATGACAGTGTATCAAAGCAGATGCTGGGACTCTTAACCAAACTTTGGGCAGAGTGCAGGGAATCCTAGAAAGAAAGGGGAGATAGTGGGGCCTGGGGAGGACAGGAGCTCCACAAGGAGAGCAACAGGACCAAAGTATCTGGGTACAGGGGTCTTTTTTTTTTTACAGTTTTTTTCTTTATTAATTACACTTTCTTCACTTTGTATTCCCCCTGTGGTTCCCTCCCTCCTCCCATCCCAATCCCTCCCTTCCTCCATCCTCTGCATGCATGCCCCTCCCCAAGTCCACTGATAGGGGAGGTCTTCTTTTCCTTCCTTCTGATCCTAGTCAATTAGGTCTCATCAGGAGTGGCTGCATTGTCTTCTTCTGTGGTCTGGTAACGCTGCTTCCCCCTTAGGGGGAGGTGATCAAAGAGTAGGTCAATCAGTTCCTGTCAGAGACAGTACAGGGGTCTTTTTTGAGACTGATACTCCAACCAAAGACCATTCATGGATATAACCTAGAACCCTTGCTCAGTTGAAGTCCATGGCAACTCAGTATCCAAGCAGGTTCCCTAGTAAGGGGAACAGGGACTGTCTGACACGAACTCAGTAGCAGGCTCTTTGGCCACCCTCCCCTGAGGGGGAGGAGCAGCCTAGCCAGGCCACAGAGGGGGACAGTGCAGCCAGTCCTGATGAGACCTGATAAGCTAGGGTCAGATGGAAGGGGAGGAGGACCTCCCCTATCAGTGGGCTTGGAATGGGGAATGGGAAGAGATGAGGGAGAGAGGGTGGGATTGGGAAGGAATGAGGGAGGGGCCCTATAGCTGGGCTACAAAGTGAATAAACTCTAATTAATATAAAAAAATAAAAATTTAATTAAAAATATTAAAAAATTAGTAGATATTAGACATATAATACAGGATAAACATACTAAAATCTGTACACCTAAAGAAGCTAAGCAAGAAGGAGGACCCTGGGTAAGATGCTCAGTTCTCACTCAAAAACAAATGGGGTGGACATTGGGAGAGGGAGAAGACAGGCAACAGGACAGGAGCCTACCACAGAGGGCTGTTCAAAGACTCTAACCAGCAAGTATCGAAGGAGATGCTGAGATGCTGAGACTAATAGCCAAACGGTAGGCAGAGTGCAGAGAATCTTATAAAAGAAGGGAGAGATAGAAAGACCTGGAAGGGTCTGGAGCTCCACAAAACATCAGGACCAAAAAATCTGGGACCAGGGGTCTTTTCTGAGACTGATACTCCAACCAAAGACCATTCATGGAGATAATGTAGAACCCCTGCACAGATGTTGCCTGTGGCAGCTCAGTTTCCAAATGGGCTTCCTAGTCAGGGGAACAGAGGCTATCTCTAACATGAACTCAGTGGCTGGCTCTTTGATCACCTCCCCCCAAGGAGGGGGCAGTCTTACCAGGCCACAGAGGAAGACTATGAGAGACAGTCCTGATAAGACCTGATAGGATAGGGTCAGATGGAAGAGGAGGAAGTCTTCCCCTATCAGTGGACTGAGGAAGGGCCATGGGAAGAGATGAGGGAGGCAAGGGAAGAGAGAGGGGGCTACAGCTGAGATACAAAGTGAAGACATTGCAATAAATAAAAAATTATGTTAAAAATATTAGAAAAATTAATCTAAAATAAATAGACCAAAAATTATCTTAAGCATAATAATAACCTATAAAATGTTGTACTTTGGATGAGCCAGTGTCTGCTCTAGAAACTCCTCAATTTTAATGAAGTCTGTTTTCAACTCTTTGTTATATACCAAAGATGGAGGATTGGTACTTGGGGCTAAGTTCTTCAGTTCTTCAGGTTTTCTGTAATTATTGAAAACAAGAAGGGTTAGATCTCTAGAGAAAATATATGCTATTACATACCAACATTATATTGTCTACCAATATCATGCCCCAGAATTAAATATATCCTGATTTATCTTACCTGGTTATGTCAATAGTAGTCACAATAAATTTAACTCCTTTAAGCCAGAATACCATGAAAAGGCATTGGCAAAAGGTACAGTTTCCAATACTTTCCCCATCACTTCTATCCTAGTAAGATAAAGTCCTCAGTGTACTCACTTTTTTGTTACAAAAGGGTGTATTAAGTGCTTATTGAGAAATTGGAAGTACTTAATCTCCTAGATTCTGACAGAGAATAAATGAAATAATATAAAAATTATAAGTGTGATGAGCTTATAATAATAAATCTTAATAAATTTTTATACTATATTTCATATAACTTTTTCTACTCTGTATATATGAAAAAAACATGAGCATACAACTTGTCTCACTTTTGAGATTTAAGTAAAATAATACATACTTTTTTACAGATCCTTTCAAATTTCCTCCTTGAGAAGATTCTTTCCATATTGCATGTGACCATTTCATTTCTTTTTTTGTGTAAATTGTTTAATAACATCTTTACATTTTTCTATTAAGGTTATTTTTTCCAGATCAATAAATATTATATAAATGTATGAAATTTTTAAAGAACTAAATAAAAATGTTATTTAAAATTTAAATTTACATAAAATCTATTATTATTTTTTTCTATATATCATGGTTTTCCTGATATCCATATAGATCTACATAAATATATGTATTCAAGATTACAAAAGCTTTATATTCTTACTTTAACCATGAATATATTCTATGATGCTTTCCTCTAGAAACCTTATAGTTTCATATTGTCATGTGCTTTATTTATTTGAAATTTTTGGTGTAAGGTGTATTGGGAATTCTGCTGTAGTGTGATTGTGTTACTTTAAATTTTCCATATAATATATTTTGATCACATTCTTTCCCCCTCCCCAAGATCCCTCTTCACCTTCATAGAGACACTCAACTTCATACTTTTTCCTTCAGAAAGCTCCCCCAACCCTCCCCAAACTCAGTAAAACAAAAACTGAAAAGACAGCAAATACTAAACCATATAAAATAGGCACATACAAAAAACACTGTGTGAGTGTGAGTGTGTGTGTGTGTGTGTGTGTGTGTTGGTCAACTACTCTGAGTATGAAGGTGGGTGTTGGTCAGCTACTGAGTATGAGGCCTGCCCTGGAGTGTAGCTGTTATACTCAGTCTCACCCCATTGACATTTTTTTCTTTCCCATCAGGTATCAATTATAAATAGCTTCTTGGTTAGGGATGAAACTTTTTGCCCATTTCCCCTTCTCCATGTTGGGAATTTTTCTCTGGCTTAATCTTGTGCAGGTTTTTTTGTGTACTGTCATAGTCTCTTTGAGTTCATGTAGCACCAACCCTGTTATGATGCTATTTCCTTGAAGTCATCCACTACCTCTGAGTCTTACAATCTTTTCAATCCCTCTTCTGCATAGATGTCTGAGCCTTGAAAGGAAGGATTTGATAAGACATCCAATTTAGGGCTGATGTTTCTCAATGTCTGCTTATCGGCCATTTGTTAGTCTCTTTGTTAATTACATTTATCGCAAGAATAAACTTCCCTGGTGAGGGTTGAGTGAAGTAAGTACTGGTCTATGTGTAAAGCTATATGTCATTTGAAGCCATTTTATTACTATGCTTCTTTAACAGAATAGCAATAGTAGATTTTTCCCTGAAGGCTCATGACCCATATAGTCTTCAGTGTAAGGTGTGAGTTCCATCTCATGGAGTGGTTCTACAATTCAATTTTAAAAAGTGGTTGTTTCCTCCATAACATTTGTTCCATTGTTGCACAAGTGTATCTTTTTTTTTTTGGTAGAGGGAAGAAAAGGAAATTTATTTTGCTTCCATTTCAACATTGTAGTATATCATTGAAGGGAGTCAGGACAGTAACTCAAACAGGGCAGGAACCTGGAGGTAGGAGCTGATGCAGAGGCCATGGAGGAGTGCTGTTTACTGGCTTGCTCATCATGGCTTACTCAGTGTGCTTTCTTATAGAATCTAGGACCACCAGCCTAGGAGCAGCACCACTTACAATGGGCTTGGCCCTCCCCATCAATCACTAATTTAAAAAATTCCCTACGGCCAGATATTATGAAGGTGTTATTTCTCAACTAAGTTCCCTCCTTTCAGATAACTCTAGCTTATGTCAAGTTGACATAAAACTTGCCAGGACATAAGGGTAAATTATTATCATGAAAGATGAATTTGGGCCCTCTGAAGGTCTGTAGACAGGTATGGGTCACTTACTTTAGGGTGTTCTAGCAAAGAAAATGTATATGTGTGTGTGTAAAACATTTTATTCTTTCCTTCTTTCTTTCCTTCTTTCCTTCCATTCTTCCTTCCTTCCTTCCTTCCTTCCTTCCTTCCTTCCTTTTTTCCTTTTTACATCTGGACTGAAAAGTTCCCTCTCTTCCTCTTCCCCTATATCCCCCCCCCACACTCCCAATGCACTTCTCCTCTGTTTCTCTTCATACAAGTAAAGACCTCCTATGGATATCAACCAATCATAGCATATCAGGTTGCAGTACAACTAGGCACCTCCCCTTGTATTGAGACTGGATGAGGCAACCCAGTAGGAGGAAAAGGTCTCTAAGGCAGGCAGAAGAGTCAGAGACAGCCCGGGCCCCCACTGTTAGGAGCCCCAAAAGAAGACCAAGCCTCACAACTGTAACATATATGCAGATGTCCTATGTCAGTCTTATGTAGGCTTCCTGATTGTTGGTTTAGTCTCTGTGAGCCCCTAGGAGCCCAGGTTGGTCATTTTTGTGAATTTTCTTGTAGTATCCTTCACCACTCTGGCCCCTACAATCCTTCTTCTCCCTCTTCCAAAGTATTTCCTAAGCTCTGCCAAATGTTTGGTTGTGGGTCTCTGCATCTGTCAACCTCAGTTCCTGGGTGAAGCATTACTGATGACAATTGGGCACCAGTCTATGAGTATAGCAGAATATTATTATTAGAAATATATTACTTGATTTGTTCCTTTTTAACTTCTTGAGTTCTTTATATTCTGGATATTAGCCCTCTGTCAGATATAGGGTTGGTGAAGATACTTTCCCATTCTGTAGTCTGTTGTTTTGTTCTTATGACAGGGTTTTTTGCTTTACAGAAGCTTTCAGTTTCATGAGGTCCCATTTATTGGTTGTTGATCTTAGAGCCTGTGCTGTTGTTGTTCTGTTCATGAAGTTGTCTCCTATGCCAATGAGGTCAAGGCCCTTCCCCACTTTTTCTTCCAACAGTTTTAGTATGTCTGGTTTTATGTTGTGGTCTTTGATGCACTTGGACTTTACTTTTGTGCAGATTGAAAAATATGGATCTCTTCGCATTTTTCTACATGTAGACATCCAGTTAGACCAGCACCATTTGTTGAAGATGCTATCTTTTTTTCCATTGTATGGCTTCTTTGTCTAAAATCAAGTATCTATAGTTGTGTGGGTTTATTTCTAGGTCTTCTATTCGATTCCATTGATCCACCATTCTGTTTCTATACCAGTACCATGCAGTTTTTATTATCATTGCTCTATAGCACAGCTGGAGATCAGGGATGGAGATAAGTCCAGATGATCTGTTGTTGTACAGGATTGTTTTAGCAATTCTGGGTTTTTTATTTTTCCATATGAAATTGAGAATTGTTCTTTCAAGTTCTGTAAAGAATTGTGTTGATATTTTGATGAAATTGCATTGAATCTGTAGATTGCTTTTGGCAGAATGGCCATTTTCACTATGTTAATCCTACTGATCCATGAGCATGGGAGATCTTTCCATCTTCTGATATCTTCTTCAATTTCTTTCTTCAGAGACTTGAAGTTTTTTTTTTTTCAAAAAGCTCTTTTATTTGTTTGATTAGAGTTACATCAAGGTACTTTATGCTATTAGTGGCTATTTGGAATGTGTAGTTTCCCTAATTTCTTTTTCAACCATTTTGTCTTTCATACAAAAGCACTACTGATTTTTTTGAGTTAATTTTGTATCCAACCACTTTGCTGAAGGTGTTTATCAGCTGAAGGAGTCCTTTGGTTGAATTTTTGGGGTTACTTATGTATACTATCATATCATCTGCAAATAGTGATACTTTGACTTCTTCCTTTCCAATTTGTATCCTTTTGATCTTTAGTTGTCTTATTGGTCTAGCGAGTACTATGTTGAAGAGATAAGGAGAGAGTAGGCAGCCTTGCCTTGTCCCTGATTTCAGTGGGATAGATTTAAGTTTTTCTCCATTTAGTTTGATGTTGGCTATAGGCTTGCTGTATATTGTATTTATCATGTTTAGGTAAGTGCCTTTTATCCCTGATCTCTCCAAGACTTTAAACATGAATGGGTGTTGGATTCTGTCAAATGCATTTTCAGCATCTAAGGAGATTATCATGTTGTTTTTCTCCTTCAGTTTGTTTATTATATGGTAGAATACATTGATGGATTTATGTATATTGAACCACCCCTGTATGCCTGGGATGAAGCTTACTTGTTCATAGTGGATGATATCTTTAATGTGTTCTTGGATTCTGTTTGCAAGTATTTTACTGAGTATTTTTGCATTAATGTTCATAAGAGCAATAGGTCTGAAGTTCTCTTTTTTTGTTGGGTCTTTGTGTGGTTTAGATGTTAAGGTGACTGTGGCCTCATAGAATAAGTTTGGTAATGTTCCTTCTGTTTTTATTTTGTGGAATAATTTGAAGAGAATTTGAGTTAGCTTTTTTGTGAACGTCTGGTAGAATTCTGTGCAGAAACCATCTGGCCCTGGGCTTTTTTTGGATAGGATACTTTTGATGACTGCTCAAAACAATTCTTAAAACTACTGGAAAATTGAATAACTTCTGGTATTCTATATGACCACAATGGAATAAAGCTAGCGATCAACAACAATAAAGAATAAAAGAAAAAGAAAGAAGCCCCAAAAGAATAAAATTCAAAATGAAAATGGAAGCATTACAACATATACCAATGAAATAAAAAGTAACAGAACACACTTTAAAGTATTTTTCTTGGTGAATCCAAGATGGCGTCAACCAGTATGCACCATATCTGAAGGATGGAGGATGGGAGACTGTGAAACCATTGAGTGGACAGGTGGCTGGATCCAAGACATTGACTTCGGTGTTTCCTGGACTGGAGGGGGAATCCTGGGAGTTGGGGGGGTCAGTTGAATTCAGGCCCCCTGTGGCCATATCCCAGGTCCAGGAATACTGAAATGTGGGCCCTTTGCCCTTTTCACATACTTCATTGAGTTTGAATCCCCAGATCCAGGGACCCTCCACTTTAGCTGCCAAATATTAGACCTCTCCCACTCCCCTGAGGGCAGCATTAGGAGTCCTGGGACAGTATCCCAGCTTCCAGGCCACAGTTTTTCTGGTCAACCTATGGTGACCAGGTGAACAATTGAATCACAGGGATCCTGAATCTAAGATGGTGGAGCCAAAATGAACCTGAGTACCAGGATCACAGTGTTGAATAGTCTTGTAAGCTGCAGACAATCTCCCTTCTGAGGCACTCCACGGTTTCCACCTGTGCTCGAGCCCTTTGAGGCACCTGCACCCGTGCTCCACAGCTGTGCCTGCACCCTGCCTTGTGGGGTTCCTGTGACTCAAGTGTGCCTGACCTCTGATCTTCAATGCACCCTTCTGCACCTGTGCAGATGCCAACACTTGTGCCCCACCCTTCAAGACACTCATGCCCATGCCCAACCTTCTGTAGCTGTACCCAAGTCATCAGCACCCATTCTTGAGCCCCTGGACCTCTCTCGTCTTCCTGAAGGCTACTCTACAGGCAGGTAGATCTATTCTTTGGTGCAGGCTCCAGGAATAAGGAGCCAAGCCTATGTACAGCTAGATGGCTAAAGGTTAGAGAAAGAACACAATCAACAAAAAGCAGGACATTATGGCAACCCCAATCAATGGATATATAATGCAGCTGAAACACAGGAAAATGACATTAAATATATGATTATGCAGTTTAATAACTTCTAATGAAGCACATAAAGAGGAAAAAGATCTCTCAAGGAAATACAGGCAAATACAATCAAACAAGTAGAAGCCATCATAGAAAGACAGGAAACCACAATCAAACCAATAAAGGAAAAGGATAAAATTGTTCAAGACATGAAGACAGAATTAGAATTAATCAACAAAATGAGAAACCCATGGAGATGGAAAATTTAGAGAAGAGATCAGGAAACACAGAGTTAAATCACCAACAGAATGCAAGAGATAGAGGAGAGAATCTGTCGTTGAAGATACAATTGAAGAAATCAATACCTCTCTCAAAGAAAACATAAAAACAGAAAAGTTTTTGACACAAAATAGTCAAAGAATCAAGCACACCATGAAAAGACAAAACAGACAAAACCTAAGAACAGTAGGAATACACAAAAAGAAGATTCCAAGCTCCAAGGTCCAGAAAATATTTTCAAGAAAATTTCCCCAACCTGAAAAAAGAGATATTCTTAAACCTGAAAGAGGCTTACAAAATGCCAAATAGACTTGGCCAGAAAAGAAATTCCTCCCACTACATAATAATTTAAACATTAAATCTACAGAACAAAGAAAACTATTAAAAGTGGTAAAAGTAAAAAGCCAAGTAACATATAAAGTTAGAACTATCAGAATCACACCTGACTTCTCAAAAGACTATGAAAGCCAAAAGGGCCTGGGCAGATGTCATGCAGACACTTAGAGTCCACAGATGCCAACCCAGACTACTATACGCAACAAAACTTTCAATCAACATCAACGAAGAAAACATGATATTTCACGACAAAACTAAATTTAAACAATATCTATGCCACAACTCAGCCCTACAGAAGATACTAAAAGGAAAACATCAGCCCAATGAGATCAATTACACCCAAGAAAACACAGGATATAGATAACTTCACAACAAAAAAGAAAAAGAAAAAGAAAACAAGCACTCAAACATACTATTACCATCAACTCCACAACAAAAGAAACTAACATTCATTGGTCACTGTTATTTATCAATATCAATGGACTCAACTCTCCAATAAAAAAACATAGGCTAACAGAATGTTCGCATAAACAGGATCCAACATTTTGATGCATTCAAAAAACACCTTAGCAACAAAGACAGATATTACCTCAGAGTAAAGGGCTAGAAAAGGGTTTTCCAAGCAAATGGAACCAAGAAGCAAGAGGGAGTAGCCATCCCAATATCTAATAAAATAGACTTTCGAGCAAAGCTAATCAAAAGAGTTGTGGAGGGCACTTCATACTCATCAAAGGAAATTTCCACCAAGAAGACATCACAATTCTGAACATCTATGCCCCAAATACAAGAGCACCCACATTTGTAAAAGAAACATTAATAAAAAGTGAAACCACACATAGATCACACACATTAGTAGTGGGAGACTTCAACATCCCACTCCCAACAAAGGACAGGTCAAGACAACATAAATTAAACAAATGACTCTAACAGAGGTCATGAATCAAATGGACCTAACAGACATCTAAAGAATCTTTCACCCAAACAGAAAAGAATTTACCTTCTTCTTAGCAATTCATGGAACTTTCTCCAAAATAGACCATATAGTTGGTCACAAAGCAAGCCTCAACAAATACAAGAAGATTGAAATAACCCCTTGTATCCTATCTGACTATCATGGTCTAAAGCTGGACCTCAACAACAACAGAAATAGCAAAAAGCCTACACACATGTAGATACTGAAAAACTCTACTTAATGACAGCTGGGTCAGGGAAGAAATAAAGAAATTAAAGGCTTCCAAGAATTCAATGAAAATGAAGGCACAACATACCCAAACTTATGGAATACAATGAAAGCAGTGCTAAGAGGAACATTCATAGCATTAAGCACCCTCATAAGGAAGTTTGAAACATATCATAAAAGCAACTTTAGGGCATACCTGAAGCAATTCTCAAATTCGTATGGAAAAACAAAAACCACAGAATAGTTAAAAAATTTTCCATATAATAAAAGATCTTTTGGAAGTATCTTTATCCCTGATCTCAAGCTGTACTATAGAGCAACTGTACTCAAAACTGCATGGTACTGACATAGAAAAAAGACTTGTGGATCAGTGGAATGGAATTGAAGACTCAGAAATAAACCCACACACCTACAGACACTTGAGTTTTGACAAAGTAGACAAAACCATAAAATAGAAAAAGATAGCATCTTCAAACAAATAGTGCTGGTCTAACTGGATGTCTACATGTAGAAAAATAGAAATAGATCCATACTTATTACCCTGCATTAAACTAAAGTCCAAATCTATCAAAGATCTTAATGTAAAACCAGACAGACTAAATCTGTTAGAAGAAAAGTTCGGAAGAGCCTTGATCTCATTGACACAGGAGATAACTTCCCGAACAGACCACCAACAGCTCAGGCTCTAAGATCAACAGTTAATAATTGGGACCTCATGAAACTGAAAAGCTTCAGTAAATCAAAGGACAGTGTCAACAGAACAAAATGACAGCCAACAGACTGGGAAAAGATTTTCACCAACACTATATTTGACAGAGGGGTAATATCCAGAACATAGAAAGAACTCAGAAATTAAATCCCAAACATATCAAATAATCGAATTAAAAATGGGGTATAGTGCTAAACAGAATTCTCAGCAGAGGAATATTGAATGGTGGAAAAGTATTTAAAGAAATGCTCAATATCCATAGTCGTCAGGGAAATGCAAATCAAACAACTCTGAGATTCCATCTTACATCCGTCAGTATGGCCAAGATAAAAAACTCAAGAGATAACACATGCTGGAGAGGATATGGAGAAAGGAGAGGAGAAAGGAGAACACTCCTCCATTGCTGGTGGGAGTGCAAAATTGTACAACCACTGTGGAAATCAGTCTTATGCTTTCTCAGCAAATTTGGAATAGGTATATTTCTGCCATATCACTCAAAGGATGCTCTACCACACAACAAGGACTTTTGCTCAAGCATGTTCATAGCAGCTTTATAAGTAATAGCCAGAATCTGGAAACAACCTAGATGTCCCTCAATAGAAGAATAGATACAGAAATTGTAGTACACACTCAGCCATTAAAAACAAGGAAATCGTGAAATTTGCAGGCAGAAGGATGAAACTAGAGAAGATCATCCTGTGTGAGGTAACCCAGAAGCAGGAAGACATGTATGATATATATTCACTTATAAGTGGATATTAGTCCTATAACATAGGATAAACACTAAAATCTATAGACCTAAAGAGAGTGGACGCAGGACTAGCCACAGGATTATCAACATGGATTGCTGCAGCCATGAATCATCTGAAGGAATGGGCGGGCATGGGAGCGTTAGCAGGCCTTCTGGTGTTGGTCTCCTTGGTTTGCCTGTGGTATATATGCAAGATTAGAGTCTCACAACAGTGTGATGCAGCCATGATCATTCAGGCCTTTACAGCCATTGAAGCAGGACATTCTCCCCAAGCATGGTTGGATACCATAAAAAGCTAAAATGATACGCTCAGGATGCGAGGCTAAGCACTGCACTCAGGGTCAGCCGCTTTGGACCCAGAGAAGAGCATGTCTGATTGCATGCGGGTTGATGCCCCAGGTCCCGCCTCTGAGAAAAAGGTATCGGACGGGTCTGATGCTCTTTGGGTGGATGACACCTAAATGAACATCTGTACAAAGTCCCAATTTATTTCTAATATCAGAGATCAGACCTCTACTCTTGCCTGATGCGTCTAAAACAAAAAGGGGGAACTGTAGAGAGCTGCGGAATGCTATGCCTTAAAGATGGAGCTGGTTTTTGCCTTCCACCTTCCCGATGGTGAGTGCTCTCTGTCACGAACAACTCCACATTTGGCTAAGGCCGAGGATCTGGCTTGCTTCCATGTATGTGGACCTATCTGCATTGCCCCCGTGGCACGCCTGGGTAGGTTACCCAGAGGCTATTTAAGCTGTGGGCTGGCTTTCCCCGGGGTCTGAGGATTGTTCAATGTTCCTGAATAAACTGCATTGAAAAAAAAAAAAAAAAAGAGAGACAAAAAAAAAAAAAGAAGCTAAACAAAAGGAGGACCTTAGGGAGGATGCTTAAATGTCATTCAGAAGGGCAAACAGGAATGACATCAGAAGCAGAAGACAGGGAACAAGACAGGAGCCTACCATTGATGTCCTCTAAAAGACTCCACCCAGCAGGGAATCAAAGATGTATAAACTTACAGCCAAATATTGGACAGAATGCAGGGAATCTTATGGATGAAGCAGGGGGGTGGTGTGAGAGAAGGACCCAAAGGGGACAGGAGCTCCACAAGGAGACCAACAGAGAAAAAAAATACCTGGGTCCAGGGGTTCCTGCAGAGTCTGATGTACTAACCACAGACCATGCATTGAGAAGACCTAGACCCCCTGCTTGGATGTAGCCCATGGGTAGCTCAGTCTCCATGTGGTTCCCTAGTAAGGGGAGCAGAGGCAGTCTCTGGCATGAACTTTGTTGCCTGTTCTTTGATCACTTCCTCCTGTCGGGGTGGCTTTTCAGGCAGTCCTGATGAGTCTTGACAGGCTAGGCTCAGATAGTAGAGGAGAAGGTCTGCCCCTTTTCATTTGACTAGGGGAGGGGAATAGGGGAGAAGAAAGAAGGAGGGTGGGACTAGGAGTAGATGAGGGAGGGGGCTACAATCAGGATACAAAGTGAAAAATTGTAAAAAATAATAAAATAAAAATTTAAAAATCATTTTTCTCCCAAATTCCAAATCTTCAAGTTGATGGATTTCTAAATACATACCACATACCAAAGTTAAATCAAGAAGAATTATTTATTTAATCATCTATGTTAGGATTTTAGAACAAAACCTGCTTCTGGGTTGCCTAGCAACTTATGATGTCATCATGTGTTGCCAGCCAGTTGGCCACACCTGAAAAGCATGGTTACCTTGCCCCTCAAAGGGACCAGCTGGCCATGTGGTCTCTCTCTCGGCCTCTCTTGGCCTCTCCTCTCTTGGTCCTCTCTCTATAGGGTCACCCCCTCTCTCTTTCCCCTTCTCTCTCTTTTCCTTTCTCTTTCCCTCTCTCTTTCTTTCCCCCAAAATGTCCTGCTTTCCCTGCTGTCTCTCTCTCCATTTCCACCTAATAAACCTCTTTTATATATAAGATCTGCCATACCCCTAATTGTCTTTATTTAATTAGTTTGTCTAATAACCTTACAATATCCATGACCAGCAATGAGGTTGAAACGTTAATAAAATATGTCTCCTAACTAATAAAAGCACCAGATCAGATGAATTTACTGTAGAATTTTACTGGAACTTCAAAAAAGAATTAATAATGATGATGCTCAGATTTTTCCATAAAATAGAAATAAAAAAAAGGCTTCCAAATCCTTGTTATGAAACTGGTATTACCTTAATACTAAAGTCAGATAGGGACAAAAGAAATAAAATAAGAAAAGAAAATTACAGACCGGTCTTCCTAATGAACATATATATATATATACATTTATATATATATAAATCAATAAAATGCTAGCAAACTGAATTCAAAACTACATCAAAAAATTATCTTCTACAACAAAGTTGGCTTCATTCTAGAGATCGAAGGATTTCTCAACATATGTAAATCAATAAATGTTATACAAGACATAGACACCAAGAAATATATCATCCCAATAACTACAGAGCAGGACTTTGACAACATCCAACATTCATGATAAAAATAATGCAGAGCCTAGGGATGGCAAGACTATACCTCAACACAGTAAAGGGTATATATGACAAACCTATACCCAACATCATGCTGTCTTAGTTATGGTTTATTTTTGTAAAGAGACATAATGACTATCACAACTCTTATGAAGGAAAACATTTAATTGAGGATGGCTTATAGGTTCAGAGGTTTATTATCATCATAGAAGAAGCATGATAGTACACAGGCAGACATGGCACTGGAGATGGAGACAAGAGTTCTATATCAGGATCCACAGGCAACAGGAGGAGACAGTGAGCCACCAGGCCTGGCTTGAGCTTCTGAAACTTCAATCCCACCCCTACTGACATACTTCCTTCAACAAGGCGACACCTACTCCAACAAGCCCACATCTTCTAATAATGTCACTCCCTATGAGCCTATGGGGGTCATTTTTATTCAAACTACCACACATGCTAAATGAAAAACAGAAAAGAAAACCCTCAAAATATTTCCACTAAGATCAGGAATAAGACAAGAGGACCCATTCTTTCCAATCCTATTCAATGTAGTGTTTGAAGCCTTAGCTAGAGCAATAAGAAAAGAGAAGGAAATAAGTAAGAAGAAAGGAAATAAAAGGGCTGCAAATTAGGATAAGAAATAGTCAAAGTATCCCTACTTGAAGAATATATTATTCTCTATATAACAGACCCTATAGACTCCATAAAAGAAACAACTTTTAGAGATTTTTTTTAAAACCAGAACATTACAAAAGTTTGTTTCATATTTAACAGCAATGTTATAATTGGTAAGTTTAATTCTTAACTGCACCAAGTAAACATAGTCATTTAGGTATCTTTAAAGTTATTATGTCTAAAAACTAAGGGTAATTTTATTTTCTGCCACCACACACTACATTTCCCAAACTTAAAACCATAGAACCGAAGAAGTTAGGTGTAAAGTAAGGTACTGGTGTGTGTGTATGTGTGCACACAGATAGATTAGGAAAGGGAAAGAGAATAGATAGTTATGGATAGATTGGGGGGGTTCACGGGGGGGGTCAAGTTGGGAGGGGAGAATATGAGGAAAGTCAGCTAAAATCAATGGCCGTTTGAGGGGTAGTATGGCAACCTAAAACAGTAGAAGCTTAATAAAATATATTCATATATAAAGGAGATCTAAAGGAAATCACCAAATAATGGGGGAAACAGAGCCTTACCTGGCCATCTCTTGTCACCAAATGAAGCAATCAATCCCAGGCTTTGGTTATATCTAATTAAAATTTGTTGGTCAAAAAGTTCCAATGAGAGTCCTCAAAAAACTCAGTATTATAGGTTACTCTCTACAACTAACAGCAAGGCACCACTGCTAAAGACAGCTACATAACTCATTAAGCTGGTGCCCACATAGAGCCTTCACCCCCATTGACAAGTATTTATGGTAATGGAAAGTATTCTGCATACTGCCAAAAGATAAATGTAAATATCAATACAGTCACAAACCCTTTGATCTACAATGGTGTGCTGCCTGCATGATATGCTAGGGCAATCATGGCACAAAGCTTGTGGCAGTAACCAAGCAATATCTGAGTTAACTTAAGGCCCACTCTATCTAGTCCAAGAGATTAGATAGCTGAAGGATATTGGGTAAAACCAAAATACTACTGGTCTAAATGTAGTGATTTCTAATGGTGTAGTGATTTCTAATGGTATTCTGCTATATTCATAGATCAGTGCTTTGTTCATTTATCATCAGGGAAACTTCGTCTTGCAGCAGGTGGGAACAAATACAGAGATCCACAGCCAGACAATATGCAGAGAGTGAGAAATATCAGAACCTAAATGCTATCAAATCCCTCTCCTCTGGGCTCAGAGAATCATGTGGAAGAGGAGGTAGAAAGAATTTAAGAACCAGAAGAAAACAAGTCCCTCTAAATCAACTTGATCAAACCACATATGAACTCAAAGAGATCAAGGCAGCACAGATCCTGCATAGGTCTGTACCAGATTATTTGTGAATATATTATGGCTTCCAGTTTCCTTTTCCTTTTTATCTTTTTAGTTTTTTGAGATAGGGTTTCTCTGTGTGGCCTTGGCTGTCCTGGAACTCACTATGTAGTCTAGGCTGACTTCAAGCTCAGAGCTGAGAGCTGCCTGCCTCTGCCTCCCAAGTGCTGGGATCAAAGGTGTGGGCCACTGTCGCCCAGCTATTTTTTTTTGTTGTTGTTGTTCAATCCAATTCCGGTGCATTCATTTTTGTTTTATGTTAGTATATTATATTATATTTTATTATTATCCCCTAGAAGCCTTTTTGTTTTCTAATGAGAGACAGAAAGGGTGTAGAGAAATTCTAATTCAGAACATGCTGTTCTGGCAAGAGATTATATCCAAAGACCTTTTAGGTGATCCAAATGGAATACAAATATGCCTTTAATCAAGGAGATAGGCAAGAAGATCTGAGTTCAAGGGCAGCCTGGTATAGAACAAGTTTCAGGTAAAGAAAAGCTTATGTCCAGGTGTGGTGGTACATGCATTTACTTCCAAACGATGAGTTTGTAGAAGAAAGCATCAATGTTTGAAAGTGATTCTTAATGGAGTGGCAGAAAAAGTGATGAATCAGAGAAGATTTGCCAGAACAGGATATACCCAACTCTCATGAGAAGAGAGAGGAAAGGAACGTTACTTAAGGGGCAACGCAGAGAGAGAGAGAGAGAGAGAGAGAGAGAGAGAGAGAGAGAGAGAGAGAGAGAGGAAGCAGGTTTTACCCGGACAGATATACAGAGACAGGTTCAAGAGAGAACAATCTGGAGAATGAGAAAGAGCCAGGATATTAGAGCAGACTGCTT
The DNA here is from genome assembly GCF_030254825.1 of Meriones unguiculatus. NCBI lineage: Eukaryota > Metazoa > Chordata > Mammalia > Rodentia > Muridae > Meriones > Meriones unguiculatus. Next base: position 12,013,863 of record NW_026843706.1, read on the forward strand.
GAGTTAGTTTGAGGCCAAACAGAGAAATTTCATAGGCCAAGAGAAAAGCCAGATTGAATAAGTCAGCCGGGAGAGGAGTTTGAGCCAAAATAGTTGAGTTGAAATACCCAGCCCAGAGCTCAGTAAAAACTAGAAACTGTGGGTTTATTAAGCAGTAAGTCTCAGAGGCTAAAAACATAGATTATACAGAGGCTAGAAGCTTCCAAGACTAGGCCTAGGCTAGCAGACAGAGGCAATAAGCCTCAGAGACAACGACTGGAACAGGCAAATAAAAGTGCCTTTTACAAAAGGAAGTGGATCTTTATCTGAGGGGTTATGAGGAAAAACTGGGAAGAATAGACAGAGAGGAAAACCATAATCAGGATGCATTATATGAAAAAATCTGTTTTTTTCTTTTCTTTTTTTTTAACTGATATAATTTTTATTTTTATATTAATTACAGTTTATTTGTTTTGTATTCCAGTTGTAGTTCCCTCCCTAATTGCCTCCAATCCCACTCTCCCTCCCTCATCTCCTCCTTGCCTCTCTCTAAGTCCACTTATAGGGGAGGTCCTCCTCCCCTTCCATCTGAACCTAGCTTATCAGGTTTCACCAGGACTGGCTGCAATGTCCTCCTCTGTGTCCTAGCAAGTCTGCTCCTCCCACGGGGGGCTGGGTAGGTCAAAGAGCTAGCCATAGAGTTCATCCCTTACTAGGTAACCCACTTGGATACTGAGCTGCCACGGGCTACGTCTGAGCAGGGGTTCTAGGTTATATCCATGCATGGTCCCTGGTTGGAGAATCAGTCTCAGACAAGCCCCTGTACCCAGATATATTTGGTCCTTGTGAAGCTCCTGTTCTCTCCAGGTCTTACTAATTCTCTCTTCTTTTATATGATCCCCTGCACTCTGCCCAAAGTTTGGTTATGAGTCTCGGCATCTGCTTTGATACACTGCTATGTAGAGTCTTTCAGAGGCCCTCTATGGTAGGCTCTTATTCTGCTTCTCATTTTCTCCTACTTCCAGTGTCCATCCTATTTGTCTAAGTAAGGACTGATCTTCTTACCCTGGGTCCTCCTTCTTGCTTAGCTTCTTTAGGTGTATGGATTTTAGTATGTTTATGCTATCTTATCTTATAGGTCTAGTAACACATAAGTGAGTACATAAAGTGTGTGTCTTTCTGCTTCTGGGATACCTCAGGATGATGTTTTCTAGGTACCACCATTTGCCTGCAAATTTCATTATTTCCTTGTTTTTAATTGCTGAGTAGTATTCCATTGTGTGAAATTACCACAGTTTCTGTATCCATTCCTTTGTTGAGGGACATCTGGGTTGTTTCCAGGTTCTGGTTATTATGAATAAAGCTGCTACAAACATGGTTGAACAAATGTCCTTGTTGTGTACTTGAGCATCTTTTGGATATATGCCTGGGTGTGGTGTAGCTGGATCTTGAGGAAGCACTATTCCTAATTGTCTTGGAAAGTGCCAGATTGATTTCCAAAGTGGTTGTACAAGTTTACATTCCCACCAGCAATGGAGGAAGGTTCCCCTTTCTCCACAACTTCTCTAGCATGTGATGTCACTTGAGTTTTTGATCTTACTATTCTGAAGGATGTGAGGTGAAATCTCAGGGTCATTTTGATTTCCATCTCTCTGATGGCTAAGGATTTTGAGCATTTCTTTAAGTGTTTTTCTGCCATTTTACAATCCTCTACAGAGAGTTCTCTGTTTAGCTCCGTACCCCATTTGAAAAAGCTATTTTTAATAAAAGGAAAGAAAAACTCTTAGAGCTGATAAACACTTTTAGCAAAGTGATCAGACACAAAATTAACACATATCCATCAGCAGCCTTTCAATACGCCAATGACAAAAGTATTAAAAAATATTCAGGGATAAATCCCATTCACACTATCACAATAAAATAAAATACCTTGGGTTAGGAATAAACCTAAACAAGAAAATGAAAGATTTTTACCATGAAAATGTGAATATATTAAAGAAACAAATTGATGAAGAATCTAGAAGATGGAAAGATCTACATTCATGGATTGGAATAACTACAATAAAAGTGACCACCTTGACAAAATATAATCTACTGATTCAGTACAAACCTAATAAAAATCCAGGGCTCTTATCTACAGACATGGAACAAACAACCTCAAAATTTATACAGCAACACAGAAACACACACCCACACCTCCCTCCCACCCCCACAAATCTAGGACAGCCAGTGCAATCTTGAACAAAATAATACTGGGGGCATTATCACCCTATCTAATTCTTAATTATATTGCAGGGCAATAATATTAAAAACAGCAACATAGTACTGGTGCAAAAATAAATGCATAGGTCAATGTAATAGAATAGGGGGCTCAAATATTAGTCTACACAAATAGAGCTACATGAATTTTTACAATGATACCAAAATACATACTGGAGGAAAACCATAATTTTCAACAAATGGTGTTGGGAAACCTGGATTTCAATATAAAAAAAAAACCCTGAAATTACTTACTTCCACTTTGCTTATAAAACACAACTACCAATGGATAATAAACATGAACATAAGCCCTTATACTCAGAGACTGCTAGAGGTTTAAGTGGGAAGTACTCTTCAACTTAGAGGCACAGGTATAGACTTTCTGAATTAGAATCCTGTGTGAAGTAATTAAGACAAAATCAACAAGTAGGATCAGATGGAATTCAAAGTTTCTATACAGTAAAACAAAACAAAACTCTATAAATTAAGAGAGAGCCCAGAGAACAGAAGAAAATATTTGCTAGTTATACTTCAGACAGAAGAGAAATGTCTAAACTATAAAAAGAATCAAACCAAACCAAACCAAACCAAACCAGCCAACCAAACAAACCTAAATATCAAGTCTGTCCTAGTGTTGTTTCTGCTGTTGTGATTTAAAAAAAAAAAAGGATCAAAAACAACTTGGGGAGGAAAGGTTCATTTCACTTAAGGACCTGACCACAGTCCATCATAAAGGGAATCAGGGCAAGAAATTTGTAACATGACCTGAAGTGGAGTTATAGAAGAATGCTGCTTACTGTCTTGCTCCTCATGTCTTGCTCATCTTGCTTTCTTATACACCCCAGGATCATATTCTAAAGGATGGTACCAAACACAAGGGGATGCCCTCCCCCCTTCAGTCAGAGAACTGCTCCATAAACTTGCCTACTAGCCAATATAATAGAGGATCCCTCTTCCCAGATGACTCCAGTTTGTGTCAAGTGGTCAGAGAAACAAACCTAACCACTATACTAAGAAAGTAAACAATGCAATTAAAAATGGGCTATGTATGCCTCGTCTGCTTTCATATCTTTAATTACTTAATTTGTTTTTATAAATTATAGTTTATTCACTTTGTATCCACACTGTAGCCCCCTCATCCTCTCTTAATCCCACCCTCCCTCCTTCATCTCCTCCCATGCCCCTCCCCAAGTCCACTGATAGGGGAGGTCCTCCTCCCCTTCCTTCTGACCCTAGCCTATCTGGTCTCATCAGGACTGGCTGCATTGTCTTCCTCTGGCCTGGTAAGGCTGCTCCCCCATCAGGGGGAGGTGATCAAAGAGCCAGCCACTGAGTTTAAGTCAGAGACAGTCCCTATTCCCATTAGGGAACTGCAATGTGCTACATCTGTGCAAGGGTTCTACGGGTTTTAGGTTATTTCCATGCATGGCTGTTGGTTGGAGTATCAGTCTCAGAAAAGACCCCTTTGCCCAGAATTTTTGGATCTTTTGCTCTCATTGTGGAACTCCTGTCTCCTCCAGGTCTTCCTATCTTCCCCTTCTTTCATAAGATTCCCTGCACTCTGCCCAAAATTTTCACTACGAGTCTCAGCATCTCCTTTGATACCTTGCTGGGTAGAGTCTTGCAGAGGCCCTCCATTGTAGGTTCCTGTCCTATTGCCTGTTTTCTCCCCTCTAATGTCCATCCCTTTTGCCCTTCTGAGTGAGGATTGAACATCTTACCCAGGGTCTTCCTTCTTGCTTAGCTTATTTAAGTGTACAGATTTTAGTATGCTTATCCTATATTATATGTCTAATATCCACTTATGAGTGAATATATACCATGTACGTCTTTCTGCTTCTGGGATACCTCACTCAGGATGATCTTTTCTAGATCCCACCATTTGCCTGCGAATTTCATGATTTCCTTGTTTTTAATTGCTGAGTTGTATTCTATTGTGTAAATGTACTACAATTTCTGTATGCATACCTCCGTTGAGGAACTTCTGGGTTGTTTCCAGATTCTGGCTTTTATGAATAAAGCTGCTATGAACATGGTAGAACAAATGTCCTTACTGTATACTTGAGCATCTTTTGGATATATGCCTAGGAGTGCTATAGCTGGATCTTGAGGTAGCGCTATTTCTAATTGTCTGAGCAAGCTCCAGATTGATTTCCAAAGTGCAGTTGTACAAGTTTACATTCCCACCAGCAATGAAGGAGGGTTCCCCTTTCTCTACATCCTCTCCAGCACGTGTTCTCACTTGGGTTTTTGATCTTAGCCATTTTGATGGGTTTAAGGTAAAATCTCAGTGAAATTTCCCTGATGTCTAAGGACATTGAACATTTCTTTAAGTGTTTCTCTGCCATTTGATATTCCTCTGTTGAGAATACCCTGTTTAGCTCTGTGCATAAAAAGCACTTAGGCCTCTGAAGGGCACCACATATACTCAACAAATGCTAGCTTTTATTTTGATAATTTTTCCATTTATTGCCATAGGCTGCTGTTGCTCTTCAGCAAGGATTTGCTGTTATTTATAATCCTTGCTAATGGATGCTGTGGTTTATTTTTCATTTATTTATTTATATTATTAGTTACATTTTATTGTATCCCAGCTGTATCCCGCTCCCTCATTCCCTCCCAATCCCACCCTCCCTCCCTCCTTCATCTCCTCCCTGCCCCTTTCCAAGTCCACTGATAGGGGAGTACCTCCTCCCCTTTCATCTGATCCTGTTTTATCAGGTATCTTCAGAACTGGCTACAAAGTCCTCCTCTGTGGCCTAGCAGGACTACTCCTCCCTTGGGGGGTGGGGAGGTCAAAGAGCCTGCCATCGAGTTCATGTCAGAAATAGTTCCTGTTCCCCTTACTATGGGAAACCAGTTGGTTACTGAGCTACCAGGAGCTTCATCCGAGCAGAGGTTCTAGGTTATATACATACATGGTCCTTGGTGGAGTGTCAGTCTCAGAAAAGACCCCTGTGCCCAGATATATTTGGTCCTTGTGGAGCTCCTATCCTCTCCACGTCATACTAACTCCCAAAACTGTGTAGTCCAGGCTGGCCCCAAAGTCGTGATCCTCCTGCCTCTGCCTCCTTCAGCAAATCCTACCGGTGTGTGCCACCACAAACGGCAGTTTATTTTTCAACTCAGTAAAGCTGTCTGACATTTTGATGGAAAATGTGTTAAAATCTCTATGGTCCCCCAAATTATGCAAGGCCCCTTGGCAGCAGCAGCATGCAAAGACTCAACACACTCCTGGGTGTTATCTCTTCACAGTGCAGAAAACTGTAGCTCCAGATCCACTAGGATTGCCATTGTGGGGAAAGAGTTTCTCTTTCCTCACCCTCATGCCAACAGAATGCGTCTTATTGTTATTTTTTCTCTCTGGCAGTTCTGATTTTTGGTAGCCAGAAGTAGGAAGTGATTTGAGTCTCCAAAGAGATATGTGGTGATTTTCTTATAAGGCAATGATTGATTATTTTATTGCATAATTTCATTTTGTATATCTGATGTATATAAAACCATATTGTGGTACAGTATGTATCCTCAATGTATATGAAATCAGAACTATTATTCTATCCTGGGTTCTGGTACTAATAAACAATCCATGAACGCTTTGTTCAGGTAGTTTGAAGCATTGCTGAGTGCCTTGATGGCATTACAGGCTTATCATTTACAGTCCGGAGTATATGATTCCTTTTATGTATTATAATACCCTATAATGTAATGAGTATCATTAATAAAGTGACAAAATCAAACTTGAAAAAATGGGCTATGGAAAAAAGAATCAAAACAAATACAAATCATTATTAAGGACTTAAAGTGCTTAGCACCCATAGCTACAAAGAAATACACAGAGTAGTAATTGAGGTCTCCAAAGCCCACACCAAGCCCAGGGTCACTTTGCCTGCAGATTAGGATGTAGCTCTCAGATACTTTTTCATCACCATGCCTGCCATGTGTACTTCCATGTTTCCTGCCATGATGATAATAGACTAGCCTCTGAAACTTTAAGGAAGCTCCAATTTAATGCTTCTTTTTATGAAAGTTGGCATGGTCACTGAATCTCGTCACAGTAATAGAACAGACAACACTGAGACCAACCATAAGCACAAGTAGGTGGCCCTTTCATCCTCTTGCAGAAACGGACACACAGTTCTATATAGATACAATCTATAAAACACCACGATAAAGTTTTAAATAGCATGGTGTCTGTGGAGTGTGGTATGTCTAAGTTTGGGGAATTCCAGTAAAAACTGGACTTCTACTATATAAAAATAAGGCTCAGTAGTTAAAAGCACCTGCAAAGAACCCAGGGAAGCAAACATATCTGAGGTGGGACACTGTTCCAAATAAAAAAAAAATGTCCTGAGACACAGGAGCCAAGAGTGTACAGCACTGAGGTGGGACAGTGTCCTCATAGATTTGCATCTTGAGGCACAGAGCCCAAGAACAATATATCATTGATATATTGATATATTGTAATATATATTGAGACAATATATATTACAGTGTCTCAATTGAAGGGTATCCTAAAATACAGGAGGCTAGAAACCACTTAACACTGAGATGGGGCAGTGTTCCAGTGGAAGGATATCCTGAGATAAAGGAGTCCCCGAACCACAAATCTCTGAGAGTGGACAGTGTGCACCTGGAAGGCTATTCTGAGTCAAAGAAGTCAACAAACTACACAACTCTGAAGTGGGACAGTGTCCCAATGCAAGACCATCCTGGGATACATGAGTTCAGGAACAACACAGCTCTGAGGTGGGACAGTGTCCCAGTGGAAGGGTATACTGAGAAAGAAGGACCCAGGATCCACACAGCTGTGAGGTGGGACAGTGCCCAAATTGAAGGGCATCTTGAGACACAGGAGGCCAGGAACAATACAGATATGATGTGGGATAGTGTCCCAATGTCTGGGGTTCATGAGACAAACTAGCCCGCCCAAAATACAGCTATGAGGTGGGACAGTGTCCACATGAAATGCTACCACGAAACAAACAAACAAACAAACAAAGCCAGGAACAAGACATCTCAGGAGTGGGACACTGTTCACATGAAAAGACATCCTTGAACACAGAAGCCCAGGGAAAGCAAAGCTCTGAGGTGGCACAGTGTTCCAATGGAATGGTATTCAGAGAGATAGGAGCCCAAGGGCAGTGTCACTATTGATGGGTATCATGAAACGCAGGAGCCCAGTAACTACCAAGCACTGAGATTCTCAATGAAAGTGTATCCTGAGACACAGAAGCCCACGAACAACACAGTTCTGGGTTAGGACATTGACCCAGTGGAAGATTATCCTGAAACACAGGATCCCAGGAACCACACTGCTCACACTGTGGTGTGACAGTGTCCAAATAGAAGTGTATCCTGAGGCACAGAAGTGCAGGAACAACACGGGTCTGATGTGGGACAGTGTCCAAGTTGAAGAGCATCCCAAGACACAGGAGTCAAGAAACCACACTGATGTGAGACATTGTCCCAATGGATAGCTATCCTGAGACACAGTAGCTCAGAAAAACATAGCTCTGTGGTGGGACAGTGTACCAATGGAAGTGTATCCTGAGATACATGAGGCCAGGAACAACACACCTCTGAGGTGGGTCAGTGTCCCAATGGAAAGGTATACTAGATACATGAGGGCATGAAAAACACAGCTATGAGGAGGGACAGTTTATTCTGAGACAGAAGTACCCACGAGCCACACATCTCTGAATCAGGAGGGTGTCCATACTGAAGGCTATTCTGAGACAAAGGAGCCCATTAACCACACAGCTCTGAGGTGGGACAGTGTTCCCATGGAAGGGCATCCTGAAACACAGGAACCCAAGGACCACACAGCTCTAAAGTGGGTCAGTGTCCCAATGGAAATGTATCGTGACACACAGGAGCCCAGGAAAAACTTAGTACTGAGGTGGGACAGTGTTCCAATGGATGGGTAACCTGACTCATAAGATCCCAGGAACAGGAGTCCTTTGAGGGGAGACAGTATACAAATAGAAAGGAATCCTGAGACACAGAATTACAGAAAACAAAATAGATCTGAGGTGGGACAGTGTTTGAATTCAAAGGCATTCTGAGACACAGGAGCCCAGGATCCACACAATTTTGATGTAGGAGACTGTCCCCATGGAAGGGTAACTTGAGACTCAGGAGACCAGGTACAACTAAGCTCTCAGTACAGAGAGGCTTCTAATGGAATACCATAGCTTTGAGGTGGAACAATATCCCAAAGGAATGGTATCCCAAGACACAGAAACCCAATAACAGCACAGCTCTTAGTACAGTGTGCCAATGGAAAGGTATCCTCAGACCCAAGAGCCCAGGAACAACAAAAGGCTGAGGTAGCACAGTGTCCCAAGAGTATCCTGAGACATAGGAGCCCAAGAACCACACAGCTCTGAAATGGTACAGTGTGCCAATGGAAGGGTATACTGACACACAAAGGTGCAGGAACACACAGCTCTGAGGTAAATCAGTGTCTAAATGTCTGGCTATTCTGAGACAAAGGAGCCCAGGAATAGCAAAGCTCTGAGGTGGGATGGTGTCCCAGCAGAAGTGTATCCTGAGATATAAGGCCATGAAAAATACAGTTCTGAGGTGAGACATTGTCTCACCTCAGGACATATCCAAGAATAGGAGGGAGGAATCCAGGAGTGGTTTCCTCTGTTGCTGGGAGAGCACAGAAGGGAAGGGAACAAAAGTCAGGGGTATTATGGGATTTCTTAAGGAAAAGAACTTTCCATGGCAGATATTTTCAGAGTGAGGATTGGTGGGATTTCATATCCTGAGCTTGGGCAGCTAAGGGATTTGATGGGTTTAGTGTTCAGTAATTTTTGGCTTCTTTTTCACCCTCTTTCCCCTGCCTCAGACCCATAGGATGGGATGGAAAGACCTTCCTGGCAGTGGGGGGAGAGGGGAGAGTCTCTGTTTGGGGATGGTGGAGAGGGAATGCTACCACTGTGGACAGCTCCTTTGGTGGCATCTAAAGACTGTAGCTGGCTGAGGTGTAGCTGTCTTGACAGGTCCCTCCATTTTGACAGATGCCACCATTTTAATAGCTCCTATGGCAGCACCTTATGGAAGCATGGGCAGGAGCCGAAAGGACAGGCCATTGCTTTGACAGCTCTTTCAGTGCACTGCTCAGGGACTGCAAAATAAGTTGGCAAGCAGTTCCTTTTTGTAAAGCAAAACAAAAGACAACATAAAAACAGAAAACCAAGATCTCAAAGCAGCTGCGGGTGGGGTAAGATTGGGGAAGAATAGTAGAACACACAGCTTAGATGGCTTTGTTTCCTCCTCACACAGTAAGGATCTCACCTGTTCCTCATTAGCTGATGTTCAGTGTTCCATTCTGGCCCAAACAGAGAAAGTGAAAGAACAATGGAGAACAGTGGGAGAATTCACAGTTGAAGAATACTGGGTTTTTAAGCATTTCAGTTCCAGGAAGCTTACCTGCAAGCATGCTTATCTCACAAAGAAATGACAAAGGGGACTCCGTGGAAAGGAGGGCACAGGAGGAGGCAGACACACAGCCCTTAAAACTGTTTGCTAGAGGAGAAAGGCCTGAAGCGTTCCCATGGCTGGTGCGGGCCTGGTGGACCAGACATATTTGCCGCTGTACCTCCAGGGCCCTCCATCCATAAACAAAAATCACCAGTCTATCCCAAACACTTTTGCCTGCTTGTTGTGGGAGTTTCTGCAAAACTGAGTCACCTAGCCACTTTTCAGTTGGGGAGAGGAAAATTGATTGCTCTAGTGGTCCACACCCAGATCACTCCAGTATGGCATCAAAGCCCACCCATTGGCCCTTGTCCTCACGTTTAGTAGCTTTTTATCAGGTGAGAGAGCAGAGGAAAGCAAGCAGGAAGTACAAGTACAGAAGAATACATGTGTCAGTAAAGGCTGGTTGCTGGGTTGAAATGCACTTTACCCCACCTCCTCAGGGGCTCTGGTTTCTTTGTAGTGGGCTCAGTTCACAGGGACAACCTCCACCATGGGAATTCCATTGTTTTTAACAGGGGCAGCTTGGGGAATTTCTACCACAGCTACACCCGTTTGTTGTTTGTATGAGATGTGCCCCATACTCTCAGGTAATTGATTATTTGGTCCTTCTGTTCATGGATGCTAGAATGCCCTGACTGTAGAAAACAAGAAGATTCCCATGACCTGCCATTGCCACAGTGCTCTGGGTCTATCATATCCACATCTCCTGGCTGGGGAAGGCAGTTTCCCAACCTAGACTGCCTTGCTTGGGAAAACAATCCCAGAAAGAGGAGATCATACATTTCTCAAGAATGTCTTAATCTACATGTAATCCTTTCCCCAAACACACACAGCTGCATCAGCTTCCTCCTACGCAAGCCCCGCACCCACTCCTAGAAGAGCCCTGACAAACTGCCTTCCCTTGGCACAAGCTTCATCCCAGAAAGTTGTACCCCTTTGCTGTGCTAATAAATGCAGTCAGGTTTATCTGTTACGTCAGATTTTGGTCTCTTCCCTGCCCCATTTTTTCTATGGTTTCCCCTCTGAAATCAAACTGTGGCTATAGTATGAAGGGGCTTAGGAGATGAGGCCTCTTGGGAGGAAACAGGTCTTGAGGTTTTGAAACTCACTCCATTTGGAGTTTTTTTCTCATTACTTCCTTTTGACGTTTGAGTTGGAATCCCTCAGCCCCAGCTTCCAGCTCTAGTTGCCATGTCTACCACTTCCTTTCCGTGCCTTTATGGACCCTAGCCCTCTGGAACCATGAACTTCAAATAAATAAATTCTTTTCTATTGCTGCCTTGGTTATGGTGTTGTGTCGCAGCGACATAAACCTTAACTGAGACAGCCGGGTGCAAGACCTGAATTGAAGGCTCTGCCCCAAGACAGGGGGTGATTTTAGCAGACATAAGTGTATACACGAGAAGGTGGACTGGAGAAAGAGAGGGCCTGGGGTGTCCAAGCCTGACTGTGTCGTGACAGAGTTAGGGATTTATGGTTTTCGACACCTGGTCCCCGGTGTACTCTTAAGGGCCAGACTAAACACCTGGATGCCCTTAAGATACAGCCGCAGGCCACACTGCCACAGGAGCATTCCTCGAGTACAGCCTCAGATCTCCTTGCGCATGCACTTATCATTGCCTGTTGTGACCCACAGGAAGCTCACCCTGAGCCTCTGTTATGCCTTGGTGCTTCTTTGTGTTCGAGCAAATCAGAAAGCATGCCGATAAAGAGACGGGCGTAACAGGCTGCAGCTGTAGCTCAAGGAAATGAAGCCTCGGGCCTTCCCTCACCAGAAGTTAAGAGCGATTGGACGAGGCATGCTGGCCCTTTGAAGCATGCGCATTGCGCAGGTACTGACTGCGCATGCGCAAGTGCTATGCCAGCCAATCAGAGGGCCTTGTACTGGTGTGCGGGCTAAACTAAGCGTGATCGACCTCTGAGGGGAAGAAGGCTGTGAGGTAGTGTCGAGGGTCCGAGGTAGGTCACAGGCCTTGTGGGGACTTCGTGTGCTGGGCTCCAGGGATGGTTTAGAGGAATAAGGAAAGACTAAGGCCCTTGTTGTAAGACTGTGGGGTCTCAGAGCCAGAAGTTCCAGGATAGACTGTGAGGTGACCTCGGGAGCTTTACTTTACTGGAGGCTGGCACACGTACCAGAGCCAGAAATGAAAAGTGGGGATGAGAGCAGCAGCGCCCTAAAGAGTGGGTGGGGCAGTTCATGATCTAGGAGCTGGAGTCGGTGCTTTCGTCTGTCACAGATTTTTGTTTGTTTGTGTGTGCATGTGGGTGTGCGTGCGTGCGTGCGTGCGTGTGTGTCACCGTGTCAGCAATTGTTTTGTAGCATTTGGGCCCCGAGTAGACACCGGGGTCCTCCTGTGATGCATCCATAGGCAATACCTGAACAGACCAGCTGGTCTGAAGGGGAAGGGGAACCCAGTGTGATTTGCAAAATTACAAGCGAAACAGCAGGATCCCAGGTTGGAATGGGTGACAGAATGGGCATGCCTCACACCTTTGGGAGTGCCTCTAAGTAGGCAGCCTCAGGTATGTTCCTGCTAATAAGAGACACATTCCTGGAGGTTGGTCCTCTGTCTGAGGGACAGGGAAGCAGCCTCTCAGGAATGTGTTGAAGTGTGGTCTGCTGGGTGGCTGACAGGATATTAGCAGACTCAGTCTCCTACCTGTGATTGTGAGAAAGCAAGGTCAGCCCGGATTCACAGGCCTTCGGGGATAACAGTGGGATCTTGAGGGGAAAGGGTTCAGATTTATCTGTGTTGGGAAATTTAAAAGACTCATTTCTACCTGGTAGTGAGAGGGCAGTGGAGGAAAGGGGTCCGGATGGTTGCGGGTTTGAAGAGAGCTGGTTTTGAGAGTGAAGTGTAGAAAAGATCTTAATGACCTCCCCGGCAGGTTCCTTGTTTCCAACTGGCGTCCTCGGTGGACATCTGGCTCCTGTTTATGTGCAGACATGGGCCTGGCCACATCTGAAATGCCTGTCTGGAGGGGATGGGGGGGGGGGCATGGGCCCCTTCACCAACCAGCAGCTTCTGCATGCATATCCCACAGGAGCCAGTTTAAAGCCACTTCCTTCTGGGTGTATATGCCTTTCCAGCCAGTGAGAGAGGTGTGTACTGGGAGGTGGGGCCTAGATAGGGGTGACCAGCCATTCTCTAAGAAGAAGTAGGCTCCAGGGTCAGGAGAGTATCCTGGGTGGATGACTTGCTATTGGGGAACTCTGTTACGATGGTCACCAGTTGGGACAGGGATCAGAGAGGAGCCTTAGCTCATGTGGTAGCCCAGTGGCACCACAAAGAGGCATGTCCAAGGCAAACCTGTGGCGTGATACCAGGAGCTTCACTTCCAAATGGGACTGGACAAGGTTCCAGATGACAAGGCTAAGGACAGGCCATGAGGGTTGCGGGATTTGGAGGGTTAAGTGGGACAGCATGTGAGCTGGGAGCCTTGGCCTCAGTGACTATGTAGGCACCAGTGACTTCCCAGGTCCCAGCCAGACAGAAGCTTTAGGTACCTTGTTTTAAAGGAGGCAGGGCCCAGGATTTTCCTGTTTGGGGGATGGGAAAGCAGCAGAGGGTACTTCCAGCTTCCAGCTTCCAACTCTAGTTGCCATGTCTACCACTTCCTTTCCGTGCCTTTATGGACTCTAGCCCTCTGGAACCATGAACTTGAAATAAATAAATTCTTTTCTATTGCTGCCTTGGTTATGGTGTTGTGTCGCAGCGACATAAACCTTAACTGAGACAGCCGGGTGCAAGACCTGAATTGAAGGCTCTGCCCCAAGACAGGGGGTGATTTTAGCAGACATAAGTGTATACACGAGAAGGTGGACTGGAGAAAGAGAGGGCCTGGGGTGTCCAAGCCTGACTGTGTCGTGACAGAGTTAGGGATTTATGGTTTTCGACACCTGGTCCCCGGTGTACTCTTAAGGGCCAGACTAAACACCTGGATCCCCTTAAGATACAGCCGCAGGCCACACTGCCACAGGAGCATTCCTCGAGTACAGCCTCAGATCTCCTTGCGCATGCACTTATCATTGCCTGTTGTGACCCACAGGAAGCTCACCCTGAGCCTCTGTTATGCCTTGGTGCTTCTTTGTGTTCGAGCAAATCAGAAAGCATGCCGATAAAGAGACGGGCGTAACAGGCTGCAGCTGTAGCTCAAGGAAATGAAGCCTCGGGCCTTCCCTCACCAGAAGTTAAGAGCGATTGGACGAGGCATGCTGGCCCTTTGAAGCATGCGCATTGCGCAGGTACTGACTGCGCATGCGCAAGTGCTATGCCAGCCAATCAGAGGGCCTTGTACTGGTGTGCGGGCTAAACTAAGCGTGATCGACCTCTGAGGGGAAGAAGGCTGTGAGGTAGTGTCGAGGGTCCGAGGTAGGTCACAGGCCTTGTGGGGACTTCGTGTGCTGGGCTCCAGGGATGGTTTAGAGGAATAAGGAAAGACTAAGGCCCTTGTGGTAAGACTGTGGGGTCTCAGAGCCAGAAGTTCCAGGATAGACTGTGAGGTGACCTCGGGAGCTTTACTTTACTGGAGGCTGGCACACGTACCAGAGCCAGAAATGAAAAGTGGGGATGAGAGCAGCAGCGCCCTAGAGAGTGGGTGGGGCAGTTCATGATCTAGGAGCTGGAGTCGGTGCTTTCGTCTGTCACAGATTTTTGTTTGTTTGTTTGTGTGTGCGTGTGGGTGTGCGTGCGTGCGTGCATGCGTGCGTGCGTGCGTGTGCGTGCGTGTGCGTCACCGTGTCAGCAATTGTTTTGTAGCATTTGGGCCCCGAGTAGACACCGGGGTCCTCCTGTGATGCATCCATAGGCAATACCTGAACAGACCAGCTGGTCTGAAGGGGAAGGGGAACCCAGTGTGATTTGCAAAATTACAAGCGAAACAGCAGGATCCCAGGTTGGAATGGGTGACAGAATGGGCATGCCTCACACCTTTGGGAGTGCCTCTAAGTAGGCAGCCTCAGGTATGTTCCTGCTAATAAGAGACACATTCCTGGAGGTTGGTCCTCTGTCTGAGGGACAGGGAAGCAGCCTCTCAGGAATGTGTTGAAGTGTGGTCTGCTGGGTGGCTGACAGGATATTAGCAGACTCAGTCTCCTACCTGTGATTGTGAGAAAGCAAGGTCAGCCCGGATTCACAGGCCTTCGGGGATAACAGTGGGATCTTGAGGGGAAAGGGTTCAGATTTATCTGTGTTGGGAAATTTAAAAGACTCATTTCTACCTGGTAGTGAGAGGGCAGTGGAGGAAAGGGGTCCGGATGGTTGCGGGTTTGAAGAGAGCTGGTTTTGAGAGTGAAGTGTAGAAAAGATCTTAATGACCTCCCCGGCAGGTTCCTTGTTTCCAACTGGCGTCCTCGGTGGACATCTGGCTCCTGTTTATGTGCAGACATGGGCCTGGCCACATCTGAAATGCCTGTCTGGAGGGGATGGGGGGGGGCATGGGCCCCTTCACCAACCAGCAGCTTCTGCATGCATATCCCACAGGAGCCAGTTTAAAGCCACTTCCTTCTGGGTGTATATGCCTTTCCAGCCAGTGAGAGAGGTGTGTACTGGGAGGTGGGGCCTAGATAGGGGTGACCAGCCATTCTCTAAGAAGAAGTAGGCTCCAGGGTCAGGAGAGTATCCTGGGTGGATGACTTGCTATTGGGGAACTCTGTTACGATGGTCACCAGTTGGGACAGGGATCAGAGAGGAGCCTTAGCTCATGTGGTAGCCCAGTGGCACCACAAAGAGGCATGTCCAAGGCAAACCTGTGGCGTGATACCAGGAGCTTCACTTCCAAATGGGACTGGACAAGGTTCCAGATGACGAGGCTAAGGACAGGCCATGAGGGTTGCGGGATTTGGAGGGTTAAGTGGGACAGCATGTGAGCTGGGAGCCTTGGCCTCAGTGACTATGTAGGCACCAGTGACTTCCCAGGTCCCAGCCAGACAGAAGCTTTAGGTACCTTGTTTTAAAGGAGGCAGGGCCCAGGATTTTCCTGTTTGGGGGATGGGAAAGCAGCAGAGGGTACTTCCAGCTTCCAGCTTCCAACTCTAGTTGCCATGTCTACCACTTCCTTTCCGTGCCTTTATGGACCCTAGCCCTCTGGAACCATGAACTTGAAATAAATAAATTCTTTTCTATTGCTGCCTTGGTTATGGTGTTGTGTCGCAGCGACATAAACCTTAACTGAGACAGCCGGGTGCAAGACCTGAATTGAAGGCTCTGCCCCAAGACAGGGGGTGATTTTAGCAGACATAAGTGTATACACGAGAAGGTGGACTGGAGAAAGAGAGGGCTTGGGGTGTCCAAGCCTGACTGTGTCGTGACAGAGTTAGGGATTTATGGTTTTCGACACCTGGTCCCCGGTGTACTCTTAAGGGCCAGACTAAACACCTGGATCCCCTTAAGATACAGCCGCAGGCCACACTGCCACAGGAGCATTCCTCGAGTACAGCCTCAGATCTCCTTGCGCATGCACTTATCATTGCCTGTTGTGACCCACAGGAAGCTCACCCTGAGCCTCTGTTATGCCTTGGTGCTTCTTTGTGTTCGAGCAAATCAGAAAGCATGCCGATAAAGAGACGGGCGTAACAGGCTGCAGCTGTAGCTCAAGGAAATGAAGCCTCGGGCCTTCCCTCACCAGAAGTTAAGAGCGATTGGACGAGGCATGCTGGCCCTTTGAAGCATGCGCATTGCGCAGGTACTGACTGCGCATGCGCAAGTGCTATGCCAGCCAATCAGAGGGCCTTGTACTGGTGTGCGGGCTAAACTAAGCGTGATCGACCTCTGAGGGGAAGAAGGCTGTGAGGTAGTGTCGAGGGTCCGAGGTAGGTCACAGGCCTTGTGGGGACTTCGTGTGCTGGGCTCCAGGGATGGTTTAGAGGAATAAGGAAAGACTAAGGCCCTTGTGGTAAGACTGTGGGGTCTCAGAGCCAGAAGTTCCGGGATAGACTGTGAGGTGACCTCGGGAGCTTTACTTTACTGGAGGCTGGCACACGTACCAGAGCCAGAAATGAAAAGTGGGGATGAGAGCAGCAGCGCCCTAGAGAGTGGGTGGGGCAGTTCATGATCTAGGAGCTGGAGTCGGTGCTTTCGTCTGTCACAGATTTTTGTTTGTTTGTTTGTGTGTGCGTGTGGGTGTGCGTGCGTGCGTGCATGCGTGCGTGCGTGCGTGTGCGTGCGTGTGCGTCACCGTGTCAGCAATTGTTTTGTAGCATTTGGGCCCCGAGTAGACACCGGGGTCCTCCTGTGATGCATCCATAGGCAATACCTGAACAGACCAGCTGGTCTGAAGGGGAAGGGGAACCCAGTGTGATTTGCAAAATTACAAGCGAAACAGCAGGATCCCAGGTTGGAATGGGTGACAGAATGGGCATGCCTCACACCTTTGGGAGTGCCTCTAAGTAGGCAGCCTCAGGTATGTTCCTGCTAATAAGAGACACATTCCTGGAGGTTGGTCCTCTGTCTGAGGGACAGGGAAGCAGCCTCTCAGGAATGTGTTGAAGTGTGGTCTGCTGGGTGGCTGACAGGATATTAGCAGACTCAGTCTCCTACCTGTGATTGTGAGAAAGCAAGGTCAGCCCGGATTCACAGGCCTTCGGGGATAACAGTGGGATCTTGAGGGGAAAGGGTTCAGATTTATCTGTGTTGGGAAATTTAAAAGACTCATTTCTACCTGGTAGTGAGAGGGCAGTGGAGGAAAGGGGTCCGGATGGTTGCGGGTTTGAAGAGAGCTGGTTTTGAGAGTGAAGTGTAGAAAAGATCTTAATGACCTCCCCGGCAGGTTCCTTGTTTCCAACTGGCGTCCTCGGTGGACATCTGGCTCCTGTTTATGTGCAGACATGGGCCTGGCCACATCTGAAATGCCTGTCTGGAGGGGATTGGGGGGGGGGGGGCATGGGCCCCTTCACCAACCAGCAGCTTCTGCATGCATATCCCACAGGAGCCAGTTTAAAGCCACTTCCTTCTGGGTGTATATGCCTTTCCAGCCAGTGAGAGAGGTGTGTACTGGGAGGTGGGGCCTAGATAGGGGTGACCAGCCATTCTCTAAGAAGAAGTAGGCTCCAGGGTCAGGAGAGTATCCTGGGTGGATGACTTGCTATTGGGGAACTCTGTTACGATGGTCACCAGTTGGGACAGGGATCAGAGAGGAGCCTTAGCTCATGTGGTAGCCCAGTGGCACCACAAAGAGGCATGTCCAAGGCAAACCTGTGGCGTGATACCAGGAGCTTCACTTCCAAATGGGACTGGACAAGGTTCCAGATGACGAGGCTAAGGACAGGCCATGAGGGTTGCGGGATTTGGAGGGTTAAGTGGGACAGCATGTGAGCTGGGAGCCTTGGCCTCAGTGACTATGTAGGCACCAGTGACTTCCCAGGTCCCAGCCAGACAGAAGCTTTAGGTACCTTGTTTTAAAGGAGGCAGGGCCCAGGATTTTCCTGTTTGGGGGATGGGAAAGCAGCAGAGGGTACTTCCAGCTTCCAGCTTCCAACTCTAGTTGCCATGTCTACCACTTCCTTTCCGTGCCTTTATGGACCCTTTATGGACCCCTCTGGAACCATGAACTTGAAATAAATAAATTCTTTTCTATTGCTGCCTTGGTTATGGTGTTGTGTCGCAGCGACATAAACCTTAACTGAGACAGCCGGGTGCAAGACCTGAATTGAAGGCTCTGCCCCAAGACAGGGGGTGATTTTAGCAGACATAAGTGTATACACGAGAAGGTGGACTGGAGAAAGAGAGGGCCTGGGGTGTCCAAGCCTGACTGTGTCGTGACAGAGTTAGGGATTTATGGTTTTCGACACCTGGTCCCCGGTGTACTCTTAAGGGCCAGACTAAACACCTGGATCCCCTTAAGATACAGCCGCAGGCCACACTGCCACAGGAGCATTCCTCGAGTACAGCCTCAGATCTCCTTGCGCATGCACTTATCATTGCCTGTTGTGACCCACAGGAAGCTCACCCTGAGCCTCTGTTATGCCTTGGTGCTTCTTTGTGTTCGAGCAAATCAGAAAGCATGCCGATAAAGAGACGGGCGTAACAGGCTGCAGCTGTAGCTCAAGGAAATGAAGCCTCGGGCCTTCCCTCACCAGAAGTTAAGAGCGATTGGACGAGGCATGCTGGCCCTTTGAAGCATGCGCATTGCGCAGGTACTGACTGCGCATGCGCAAGTGCTATGCCAGCCAATCAGAGGGCCTTGTACTGGTGTGCGGGCTAAACTAAGCGTGATCGACCTCTGAGGGGAAGAAGGCTGTGAGGTAGTGTCGAGGGTCCGAGGTAGGTCACAGGCCTTGTGGGGACTTCGTGTGCTGGGCTCCAGGGATGGTTTAGAGGAATAAGGAAAGACTAAGGCCCTTGTGGTAAGACTGTGGGGTCTCAGAGCCAGAAGTTCCGGGATAGACTGTGAGGTGACCTCGGGAGCTTTACTTTACTGGAGGCTGGCACACGTACCAGAGCCAGAAATGAAAAGTGGGGATGAGAGCAGCAGCGCCCTAGAGAGTGGGTGGGGCAGTTCATGATCTAGGAGCTGGAGTCGGTGCTTTCGTCTGTCACAGATTTTTGTTTGTTTGTTTGTGTGTGCGTGTGGGTGTGCGTGCGTGCGTGCGTGCGTGCGTGTGCGTCACCGTGTCAGCAATTGTTTTGTAGCATTTGGGCCCCGAGTAGACACCGGGGTCCTCCTGTGATGCATCCATAGGCAATACCTGAACAGACCAGCTGGTCTGAAGGGGAAGGGGAACCCAGTGTGATTTGCAAAATTACAAGCGAAACAGCAGGATCCCAGGTTGGAATGGGTGACAGAATGGGCATGCCTCACACCTTTGGGAGTGCCTCTAAGTAGGCAGCCTCAGGTATGTTCCTGCTAATAAGAGACACATTCCTGGAGGTTGGTCCTCTGTCTGAGGGACAGGGAAGCAGCCTCTCAGGAATGTGTTGAAGTGTGGTCTGCTGGGTGGCTGACAGGATATTAGCAGACTCAGTCTCCTACCTGTGATTGTGAGAAAGCAAGGTCAGCCCGGATTCACAGGCCTTCGGGGATAACAGTGGGATCTTGAGGGGAAAGGGTTCAGATTTATCTGTGTTGGGAAATTTAAAAGACTCATTTCTACCTGGTAGTGAGAGGGCAGTGGAGGAAAGGGGTCCGGATGGTTGCGGGTTTGAAGAGAGCTGGTTTTGAGAGTGAAGTGTAGAAAAGATCTTAATGACCTCCCCGGCAGGTTCCTTGTTTCCAACTGGCGTCCTCGGTGGACATCTGGCTCCTGTTTATGTGCAGACATGGGCCTGGCCACATCTGAAATGCCTGTCTGGAGGGGATTGGGGGGGGGGGCATGGGCCCCTTCACCAACCAGCAGCTTCTGCATGCATATCCCACAGGAGCCAGTTTAAAGCCACTTCCTTCTGGGTGTATATGCCTTTCCAGCCAGTGAGAGAGGTGTGTACTGGGAGGTGGGGCCTAGATAGGGGTGACCAGCCATTCTCTAAGAAGAAGTAGGCTCCAGGGTCAGGAGAGTATCCTGGGTGGATGACTTGCTATTGGGGAACTCTGTTACGATGGTCACCAGTTGGGACAGGGATCAGAGAGGAGCCTTAGCTCATGTGGTAGCCCAGTGGCACCACAAAGAGGCATGTCCAAGGCAAACCTGTGGCGTGATACCAGGAGCTTCACTTCCAAATGGGACTGGACAAGGTTCCAGATGACGAGGCTAAGGACAGGCCATGAGGGTTGCGGGATTTGGAGGGTTAAGTGGGACAGCATGTGAGCTGGGAGCCTTGGCCTCAGTGACTATGTAGGCACCAGTGACTTCCCAGGTCCCAGCCAGACAGAAGCTTTAGGTACCTTGTTTTAAAGGAGGCAGGGCCCAGGATTTTCCTGTTTGGGGGATGGGAAAGCAGCAGAGGGTACTTCCAGCTTCCAGCTTCCAACTCTAGTTGCCATGTCTACCACTTCCTTTCCGTGCCTTTATGGACCCTTTATGGACCCCTCTGGAACCATGAACTTGAAATAAATAAATTCTTTTCTATTGCTGCCTTGGTTATGGTGTTGTGTCGCAGCGACATAAACCTTAACTGAGACAGCCGGGTGCAAGACCTGAATTGAAGGCTCTGCCCCAAGACAGGGGGTGATTTTAGCAGACATAAGTGTATACACGAGAAGGTGGACTGGAGAAAGAGAGGGCCTGGGGTGTCCAAGCCTGACTGTGTCGTGACAGAGTTAGGGATTTATGGTTTTCGACACCTGGTCCCCGGTGTACTCTTAAGGGCCAGACTAAACACCTGGATCCCCTTAAGATACAGCCGCAGGCCACACTGCCACAGGAGCATTCCTCGAGTACAGCCTCAGATCTCCTTGCGCATGCACTTATCATTGCCTGTTGTGACCCACAGGAAGCTCACCCTGAGCCTCTGTTATGCCTTGGTGCTTCTTTGTGTTCGAGCAAATCAGAAAGCATGCCGATAAAGAGACGGGCGTAACAGGCTGCAGCTGTAGCTCAAGGAAATGAAGCCTCGGGCCTTCCCTCACCAGAAGTTAAGAGCGATTGGACGAGGCATGCTGGCCCTTTGAAGCATGCGCATTGCGCAGGTACTGACTGCGCATGCGCAAGTGCTATGCCAGCCAATCAGAGGGCCTTGTACTGGTGTGCGGGCTAAACTAAGCGTGATCGACCTCTGAGGGGAAGAAGGCTGTGAGGTAGTGTCGAGGGTCCGAGGTAGGTCACAGGCCTTGTGGGGACTTCGTGTGCTGGGCTCCAGGGATGGTTTAGAGGAATAAGGAAAGACTAAGGCCCTTGTGGTAAGACTGTGGGGTCTCAGAGCCAGAAGTTCCGGGATAGACTGTGAGGTGACCTCGGGAGCTTTACTTTACTGGAGGCTGGCACACGTACCAGAGCCAGAAATGAAAAGTGGGGATGAGAGCAGCAGCGCCCTAGAGAGTGGGTGGGGCAGTTCATGATCTAGGAGCTGGAGTCGGTGCTTTCGTCTGTCACAGATTTTTGTTTGTTTGTTTGTGTGTGCGTGTGGGTGTGCGTGCGTGCGTGCGTGCGTGCGTGTGCGTCACCGTGTCAGCAATTGTTTTGTAGCATTTGGGCCCCGAGTAGACACCGGGGTCCTCCTGTGATGCATCCATAGGCAATACCTGAACAGACCAGCTGGTCTGAAGGGGAAGGGGAACCCAGTGTGATTTGCAAAATTACAAGCGAAACAGCAGGATCCCAGGTTGGAATGGGTGACAGAATGGGCATGCCTCACACCTTTGGGAGTGCCTCTAAGTAGGCAGCCTCAGGTATGTTCCTGCTAATAAGAGACACATTCCTGGAGGTTGGTCCTCTGTCTGAGGGACAGGGAAGCAGCCTCTCAGGAATGTGTTGAAGTGTGGTCTGCTGGGTGGCTGACAGGATATTAGCAGACTCAGTCTCCTACCTGTGATTGTGAGAAAGCAAGGTCAGCCCGGATTCACAGGCCTTCGGGGATAACAGTGGGATCTTGAGGGGAAAGGGTTCAGATTTATCTGTGTTGGGAAATTTAAAAGACTCATTTCTACCTGGTAGTGAGAGGGCAGTGGAGGAAAGGGGTCCGGATGGTTGCGGGTTTGAAGAGAGCTGGTTTTGAGAGTGAAGTGTAGAAAAGATCTTAATGACCTCCCCGGCAGGTTCCTTGTTTCCAACTGGCGTCCTCGGTGGACATCTGGCTCCTGTTTATGTGCAGACATGGGCCTGGCCACATCTGAAATGCCTGTCTGGAGGGGATTGGGGGGGGGGGGCATGGGCCCCTTCACCAACCAGCAGCTTCTGCATGCATATCCCACAGGAGCCAGTTTAAAGCCACTTCCTTCTGGGTGTATATGCCTTTCCAGCCAGTGAGAGAGGTGTGTACTGGGAGGTGGGGCCTAGATAGGGGTGACCAGCCATTCTCTAAGAAGAAGTAGGCTCCAGGGTCAGGAGAGTATCCTGGGTGGATGACTTGCTATTGGGGAACTCTGTTACGATGGTCACCAGTTGGGACAGGGATCAGAGAGGAGCCTTAGCTCATGTGGTAGCCCAGTGGCACCACAAAGAGGCATGTCCAAGGCAAACCTGTGGCGTGATACCAGGAGCTTCACTTCCAAATGGGACTGGACAAGGTTCCAGATGACGAGGCTAAGGACAGGCCATGAGGGTTGCGGGATTTGGAGGGTTAAGTGGGACAGCATGTGAGCTGGGAGCCTTGGCCTCAGTGACTATGTAGGCACCAGTGACTTCCCAGGTCCCAGCCAGACAGAAGCTTTAGGTACCTTGTTTTAAAGGAGGCAGGGCCCAGGATTTTCCTGTTTGGGGGATGGGAAAGCAGCAGAGGGTACTTCCAGCTTCCAGCTTCCAACTCTAGTTGCCATGTCTACCACTTCCTTTCCGTGCCTTTATGGACCCTTTATGGACCCCTCTGGAACCATGAACTTGAAATAAATAAATTCTTTTCTATTGCTGCCTTGGTTATGGTGTTGTGTCGCAGCGACATAAACCTTAACTGAGACAGCCGGGTGCAAGACCTGAATTGAAGGCTCTGCCCCAAGACAGGGGGTGATTTTAGCAGACATAAGTGTATACACGAGAAGGTGGACTGGAGAAAGAGAGGGCCTGGGGTGTCCAAGCCTGACTGTGTCGTGACAGAGTTAGGGATTTATGGTTTTCGACACCTGGTCCCCGGTGTACTCTTAAGGGCCAGACTAAACACCTGGATCCCCTTAAGATACAGCCGCAGGCCACACTGCCACAGGAGCATTCCTCGAGTACAGCCTCAGATCTCCTTGCGCATGCACTTATCATTGCCTGTTGTGACCCACAGGAAGCTCACCCTGAGCCTCTGTTATGCCTTGGTGCTTCTTTGTGTTCGAGCAAATCAGAAAGCATGCCGATAAAGAGACGGGCGTAACAGGCTGCAGCTGTAGCTCAAGGAAATGAAGCCTCGGGCCTTCCCTCACCAGAAGTTAAGAGCGATTGGACGAGGCATGCTGGCCCTTTGAAGCATGCGCATTGCGCAGGTACTGACTGCGCATGCGCAAGTGCTATGCCAGCCAATCAGAGGGCCTTGTACTGGTGTGCGGGCTAAACTAAGCGTGATCGACCTCTGAGGGGAAGAAGGCTGTGAGGTAGTGTCGAGGGTCCGAGGTAGGTCACAGGCCTTGTGGGGACTTCGTGTGCTGGGCTCCAGGGATGGTTTAGAGGAATAAGGAAAGACTAAGGCCCTTGTGGTAAGACTGTGGGGTCTCAGAGCCAGAAGTTCCGGGATAGACTGTGAGGTGACCTCGGGAGCTTTACTTTACTGGAGGCTGGCACACGTACCAGAGCCAGAAATGAAAAGTGGGGATGAGAGCAGCAGCGCCCTAGAGAGTGGGTGGGGCAGTTCATGATCTAGGAGCTGGAGTCGGTGCTTTCGTCTGTCACAGATTTTTGTTTGTTTGTGTGTGCGTGTGGGTGTGCGTGCGTGCGTGCGTGCGTGCGTGTGCGTCACCGTGTCAGCAATTGTTTTGTAGCATTTGGGCCCCGAGTAGACACCGGGGTCCTCCTGTGATGCATCCATAGGCAATACCTGAACAGACCAGCTGGTCTGAAGGGGAAGGGGAACCCAGTGTGATTTGCAAAATTACAAGCGAAACAGCAGGATCCCAGGTTGGAATGGGTGACAGAATGGGCATGCCTCACACCTTTGGGAGTGCCTCTAAGTAGGCAGCCTCAGGTATGTTCCTGCTAATAAGAGACACATTCCTGGAGGTTGGTCCTCTGTCTGAGGGACAGGGAAGCAGCCTCTCAGGAATGTGTTGAAGTGTGGTCTGCTGGGTGGCTGACAGGATATTAGCAGACTCAGTCTCCTACCTGTGATTGTGAGAAAGCAAGGTCAGCCCGGATTCACAGGCCTTCGGGGATAACAGTGGGATCTTGAGGGGAAAGGGTTCAGATTTATCTGTGTTGGGAAATTTAAAAGACTCATTTCTACCTGGTAGTGAGAGGGCAGTGGAGGAAAGGGGTCCGGATGGTTGCGGGTTTGAAGAGAGCTGGTTTTGAGAGTGAAGTGTAGAAAAGATCTTAATGACCTCCCCGGCAGGTTCCTTGTTTCCAACTGGCGTCCTCGGTGGACATCTGGCTCCTGTTTATGTGCAGACATGGGCCTGGCCACATCTGAAATGCCTGTCTGGAGGGGATTGGGGGGGGGGGGGCATGGGCCCCTTCACCAACCAGCAGCTTCTGCATGCATATCCCACAGGAGCCAGTTTAAAGCCACTTCCTTCTGGGTGTATATGCCTTTCCAGCCAGTGAGAGAGGTGTGTACTGGGAGGTGGGGCCTAGATAGGGGTGACCAGCCATTCTCTAAGAAGAAGTAGGCTCCAGGGTCAGGAGAGTATCCTGGGTGGATGACTTGCTATTGGGGAACTCTGTTACGATGGTCACCAGTTGGGACAGGGATCAGAGAGGAGCCTTAGCTCATGTGGTAGCCCAGTGGCACCACAAAGAGGCATGTCCAAGGCAAACCTGTGGCGTGATACCAGGAGCTTCACTTCCAAATGGGACTGGACAAGGTTCCAGATGACGAGGCTAAGGACAGGCCATGAGGGTTGCGGGATTTGGAGGGTTAAGTGGGACAGCATGTGAGCTGGGAGCCTTGGCCTCAGTGACTATGTAGGCACCAGTGACTTCCCAGGTCCCAGCCAGACAGAAGCTTTAGGTACCTTGTTTTAAAGGAGGCAGGGCCCAGGATTTTCCTGTTTGGGGGATGGGAAAGCAGCAGAGGGTACTTCCAGCTTCCAGCTTCCAACTCTAGTTGCCATGTCTACCACTTCCTTTCCGTGCCTTTATGGACCCTTTATGGACCCCTCTGGAACCATGAACTTGAAATAAATAAATTCTTTTCTATTGCTGCCTTGGTTATGGTGTTGTGTCGCAGCGACATAAACCTTAACTGAGACAGCCGGGTGCAAGACCTGAATTGAAGGCTCTGCCCCAAGACAGGGGGTGATTTTAGCAGACATAAGTGTATACACGAGAAGGTGGACTGGAGAAAGAGAGGGCCTGGGGTGTCCAAGCCTGACTGTGTCGTGACAGAGTTAGGGATTTATGGTTTTCGACACCTGGTCCCCGGTGTACTCTTAAGGGCCAGACTAAACACCTGGATCCCCTTAAGATACAGCCGCAGGCCACACTGCCACAGGAGCATTCCTCGAGTACAGCCTCAGATCTCCTTGCGCATGCACTTATCATTGCCTGTTGTGACCCACAGGAAGCTCACCCTGAGCCTCTGTTATGCCTTGGTGCTTCTTTGTGTTCGAGCAAATCAGAAAGCATGCCGATAAAGAGACGGGCGTAACAGGCTGCAGCTGTAGCTCAAGGAAATGAAGCCTCGGGCCTTCCCTCACCAGAAGTTAAGAGCGATTGGACGAGGCATGCTGGCCCTTTGAAGCATGCGCATTGCGCAGGTACTGACTGCGCATGCGCAAGTGCTATGCCAGCCAATCAGAGGGCCTTGTACTGGTGTGCGGGCTAAACTAAGCGTGATCGACCTCTGAGGGGAAGAAGGCTGTGAGGTAGTGTCGAGGGTCCGAGGTAGGTCACAGGCCTTGTGGGGACTTCGTGTGCTGGGCTCCAGGGATGGTTTAGAGGAATAAGGAAAGACTAAGGCCCTTGTGGTAAGACTGTGGGGTCTCAGAGCCAGAAGTTCCGGGATAGACTGTGAGGTGACCTCGGGAGCTTTACTTTACTGGAGGCTGGCACACGTACCAGAGCCAGAAATGAAAAGTGGGGATGAGAGCAGCAGCGCCCTAGAGAGTGGGTGGGGCAGTTCATGATCTAGGAGCTGGAGTCGGTGCTTTCGTCTGTCACAGATTTTTGTTTGTTTGTTTGTGTGTGCGTGTGGGTGTGCGTGCGTGCGTGCGTGCGTGCGTGTGCGTCACCGTGTCAGCAATTGTTTTGTAGCATTTGGGCCCCGAGTAGACACCGGGGTCCTCCTGTGATGCATCCATAGGCAATACCTGAACAGACCAGCTGGTCTGAAGGGGAAGGGGAACCCAGTGTGATTTGCAAAATTACAAGCGAAACAGCAGGATCCCAGGTTGGAATGGGTGACAGAATGGGCATGCCTCACACCTTTGGGAGTGCCTCTAAGTAGGCAGCCTCAGGTATGTTCCTGCTAATAAGAGACACATTCCTGGAGGTTGGTCCTCTGTCTGAGGGACAGGGAAGCAGCCTCTCAGGAATGTGTTGAAGTGTGGTCTGCTGGGTGGCTGACAGGATATTAGCAGACTCAGTCTCCTACCTGTGATTGTGAGAAAGCAAGGTCAGCCCGGATTCACAGGCCTTCGGGGATAACAGTGGGATCTTGAGGGGAAAGGGTTCAGATTTATCTGTGTTGGGAAATTTAAAAGACTCATTTCTACCTGGTAGTGAGAGGGCAGTGGAGGAAAGGGGTCCGGATGGTTGCGGGTTTGAAGAGAGCTGGTTTTGAGAGTGAAGTGTAGAAAAGATCTTAATGACCTCCCCGGCAGGTTCCTTGTTTCCAACTGGCGTCCTCGGTGGACATCTGGCTCCTGTTTATGTGCAGACATGGGCCTGGCCACATCTGAAATGCCTGTCTGGAGGGGATTGGGGGGGGGGGGCATGGGCCCCTTCACCAACCAGCAGCTTCTGCATGCATATCCCACAGGAGCCAGTTTAAAGCCACTTCCTTCTGGGTGTATATGCCTTTCCAGCCAGTGAGAGAGGTGTGTACTGGGAGGTGGGGCCTAGATAGGGGTGACCAGCCATTCTCTAAGAAGAAGTAGGCTCCAGGGTCAGGAGAGTATCCTGGGTGGATGACTTGCTATTGGGGAACTCTGTTACGATGGTCACCAGTTGGGACAGGGATCAGAGAGGAGCCTTAGCTCATGTGGTAGCCCAGTGGCACCACAAAGAGGCATGTCCAAGGCAAACCTGTGGCGTGATACCAGGAGCTTCACTTCCAAATGGGACTGGACAAGGTTCCAGATGACGAGGCTAAGGACAGGCCATGAGGGTTGCGGGATTTGGAGGGTTAAGTGGGACAGCATGTGAGCTGGGAGCCTTGGCCTCAGTGACTATGTAGGCACCAGTGACTTCCCAGGTCCCAGCCAGACAGAAGCTTTAGGTACCTTGTTTTAAAGGAGGCAGGGCCCAGGATTTTCCTGTTTGGGGGATGGGAAAGCAGCAGAGGGTACTTCCAGCTTCCAGCTTCCAACTCTAGTTGCCATGTCTACCACTTCCTTTCCGTGCCTTTATGGACCCTTTATGGACCCCTCTGGAACCATGAACTTGAAATAAATAAATTCTTTTCTATTGCTGCCTTGGTTATGGTGTTGTGTCGCAGCGACATAAACCTTAACTGAGACAGCCGGGTGCAAGACCTGAATTGAAGGCTCTGCCCCAAGACAGGGGGTGATTTTAGCAGACATAAGTGTATACACGAGAAGGTGGACTGGAGAAAGAGAGGGCCTGGGGTGTCCAAGCCTGACTGTGTCGTGACAGAGTTAGGGATTTATGGTTTTCGACACCTGGTCCCCGGTGTACTCTTAAGGGCCAGACTAAACACCTGGATCCCCTTAAGATACAGCCGCAGGCCACACTGCCACAGGAGCATTCCTCGAGTACAGCCTCAGATCTCCTTGCGCATGCACTTATCATTGCCTGTTGTGACCCACAGGAAGCTCACCCTGAGCCTCTGTTATGCCTTGGTGCTTCTTTGTGTTCGAGCAAATCAGAAAGCATGCCGATAAAGAGACGGGCGTAACAGGCTGCAGCTGTAGCTCAAGGAAATGAAGCCTCGGGCCTTCCCTCACCAGAAGTTAAGAGCGATTGGACGAGGCATGCTGGCCCTTTGAAGCATGCGCATTGCGCAGGTACTGACTGCGCATGCGCAAGTGCTATGCCAGCCAATCAGAGGGCCTTGTACTGGTGTGCGGGCTAAACTAAGCGTGATCGACCTCTGAGGGGAAGAAGGCTGTGAGGTAGTGTCGAGGGTCCGAGGTAGGTCACAGGCCTTGTGGGGACTTCGTGTGCTGGGCTCCAGGGATGGTTTAGAGGAATAAGGAAAGACTAAGGCCCTTGTGGTAAGACTGTGGGGTCTCAGAGCCAGAAGTTCCGGGATAGACTGTGAGGTGACCTCGGGAGCTTTACTTTACTGGAGGCTGGCACACGTACCAGAGCCAGAAATGAAAAGTGGGGATGAGAGCAGCAGCGCCCTAGAGAGTGGGTGGGGCAGTTCATGATCTAGGAGCTGGAGTCGGTGCTTTCGTCTGTCACAGATTTTTGTTTGTTTGTTTGTGTGTGCGTGTGGGTGTGCGTGCGTGCGTGCGTGCGTGCGTGTGCGTCACCGTGTCAGCAATTGTTTTGTAGCATTTGGGCCCCGAGTAGACACCGGGGTCCTCCTGTGATGCATCCATAGGCAATACCTGAACAGACCAGCTGGTCTGAAGGGGAAGGGGAACCCAGTGTGATTTGCAAAATTACAAGCGAAACAGCAGGATCCCAGGTTGGAATGGGTGACAGAATGGGCATGCCTCACACCTTTGGGAGTGCCTCTAAGTAGGCAGCCTCAGGTATGTTCCTGCTAATAAGAGACACATTCCTGGAGGTTGGTCCTCTGTCTGAGGGACAGGGAAGCAGCCTCTCAGGAATGTGTTGAAGTGTGGTCTGCTGGGTGGCTGACAGGATATTAGCAGACTCAGTCTCCTACCTGTGATTGTGAGAAAGCAAGGTCAGCCCGGATTCACAGGCCTTCGGGGATAACAGTGGGATCTTGAGGGGAAAGGGTTCAGATTTATCTGTGTTGGGAAATTTAAAAGACTCATTTCTACCTGGTAGTGAGAGGGCAGTGGAGGAAAGGGGTCCGGATGGTTGCGGGTTTGAAGAGAGCTGGTTTTGAGAGTGAAGTGTAGAAAAGATCTTAATGACCTCCCCGGCAGGTTCCTTGTTTCCAACTGGCGTCCTCGGTGGACATCTGGCTCCTGTTTATGTGCAGACATGGGCCTGGCCACATCTGAAATGCCTGTCTGGAGGGGATTGGGGGGGGGGGGCATGGGCCCCTTCACCAACCAGCAGCTTCTGCATGCATATCCCACAGGAGCCAGTTTAAAGCCACTTCCTTCTGGGTGTATATGCCTTTCCAGCCAGTGAGAGAGGTGTGTACTGGGAGGTGGGGCCTAGATAGGGGTGACCAGCCATTCTCTAAGAAGAAGTAGGCTCCAGGGTCAGGAGAGTATCCTGGGTGGATGACTTGCTATTGGGGAACTCTGTTACGATGGTCACCAGTTGGGACAGGGATCAGAGAGGAGCCTTAGCTCATGTGGTAGCCCAGTGGCACCACAAAGAGGCATGTCCAAGGCAAACCTGTGGCGTGATACCAGGAGCTTCACTTCCAAATGGGACTGGACAAGGTTCCAGATGACGAGGCTAAGGACAGGCCATGAGGGTTGCGGGATTTGGAGGGTTAAGTGGGACAGCATGTGAGCTGGGAGCCTTGGCCTCAGTGACTATGTAGGCACCAGTGACTTCCCAGGTCCCAGCCAGACAGAAGCTTTAGGTACCTTGTTTTAAAGGAGGCAGGGCCCAGGATTTTCCTGTTTGGGGGATGGGAAAGCAGCAGAGGGTACTTCCAGCTTCCAGCTTCCAACTCTAGTTGCCATGTCTACCACTTCCTTTCCGTGCCTTTATGGACCCTTTATGGACCCCTCTGGAACCATGAACTTGAAATAAATAAATTCTTTTCTATTGCTGCCTTGGTTATGGTGTTGTGTCGCAGCGACATAAACCTTAACTGAGACAGCCGGGTGCAAGACCTGAATTGAAGGCTCTGCCCCAAGACAGGGGGTGATTTTAGCAGACATAAGTGTATACACGAGAAGGTGGACTGGAGAAAGAGAGGGCCTGGGGTGTCCAAGCCTGACTGTGTCGTGACAGAGTTAGGGATTTATGGTTTTCGACACCTGGTCCCCGGTGTACTCTTAAGGGCCAGACTAAACACCTGGATCCCCTTAAGATACAGCCGCAGGCCACACTGCCACAGGAGCATTCCTCGAGTACAGCCTCAGATCTCCTTGCGCATGCACTTATCATTGCCTGTTGTGACCCACAGGAAGCTCACCCTGAGCCTCTGTTATGCCTTGGTGCTTCTTTGTGTTCGAGCAAATCAGAAAGCATGCCGATAAAGAGACGGGCGTAACAGGCTGCAGCTGTAGCTCAAGGAAATGAAGCCTCGGGCCTTCCCTCACCAGAAGTTAAGAGCGATTGGACGAGGCATGCTGGCCCTTTGAAGCATGCGCATTGCGCAGGTACTGACTGCGCATGCGCAAGTGCTATGCCAGCCAATCAGAGGGCCTTGTACTGGTGTGCGGGCTAAACTAAGCGTGATCGACCTCTGAGGGGAAGAAGGCTGTGAGGTAGTGTCGAGGGTCCGAGGTAGGTCACAGGCCTTGTGGGGACTTCGTGTGCTGGGCTCCAGGGATGGTTTAGAGGAATAAGGAAAGACTAAGGCCCTTGTGGTAAGACTGTGGGGTCTCAGAGCCAGAAGTTCCGGGATAGACTGTGAGGTGACCTCGGGAGCTTTACTTTACTGGAGGCTGGCACACGTACCAGAGCCAGAAATGAAAAGTGGGGATGAGAGCAGCAGCGCCCTAGAGAGTGGGTGGGGCAGTTCATGATCTAGGAGCTGGAGTCGGTGCTTTCGTCTGTCACAGATTTTTGTTTGTTTGTGTGTGCGTGTGGGTGTGCGTGCGTGCGTGCGTGCGTGCGTGTGCGTCACCGTGTCAGCAATTGTTTTGTAGCATTTGGGCCCCGAGTAGACACCGGGGTCCTCCTGTGATGCATCCATAGGCAATACCTGAACAGACCAGCTGGTCTGAAGGGGAAGGGGAACCCAGTGTGATTTGCAAAATTACAAGCGAAACAGCAGGATCCCAGGTTGGAATGGGTGACAGAATGGGCATGCCTCACACCTTTGGGAGTGCCTCTAAGTAGGCAGCCTCAGGTATGTTCCTGCTAATAAGAGACACATTCCTGGAGGTTGGTCCTCTGTCTGAGGGACAGGGAAGCAGCCTCTCAGGAATGTGTTGAAGTGTGGTCTGCTGGGTGGCTGACAGGATATTAGCAGACTCAGTCTCCTACCTGTGATTGTGAGAAAGCAAGGTCAGCCCGGATTCACAGGCCTTCGGGGATAACAGTGGGATCTTGAGGGGAAAGGGTTCAGATTTATCTGTGTTGGGAAATTTAAAAGACTCATTTCTACCTGGTAGTGAGAGGGCAGTGGAGGAAAGGGGTCCGGATGGTTGCGGGTTTGAAGAGAGCTGGTTTTGAGAGTGAAGTGTAGAAAAGATCTTAATGACCTCCCCGGCAGGTTCCTTGTTTCCAACTGGCGTCCTCGGTGGACATCTGGCTCCTGTTTATGTGCAGACATGGGCCTGGCCACATCTGAAATGCCTGTCTGGAGGGGATTGGGGGGGGGGGCATGGGCCCCTTCACCAACCAGCAGCTTCTGCATGCATATCCCACAGGAGCCAGTTTAAAGCCACTTCCTTCTGGGTGTATATGCCTTTCCAGCCAGTGAGAGAGGTGTGTACTGGGAGGTGGGGCCTAGATAGGGGTGACCAGCCATTCTCTAAGAAGAAGTAGGCTCCAGGGTCAGGAGAGTATCCTGGGTGGATGACTTGCTATTGGGGAACTCTGTTACGATGGTCACCAGTTGGGACAGGGATCAGAGAGGAGCCTTAGCTCATGTGGTAGCCCAGTGGCACCACAAAGAGGCATGTCCAAGGCAAACCTGTGGCGTGATACCAGGAGCTTCACTTCCAAATGGGACTGGACAAGGTTCCAGATGACGAGGCTAAGGACAGGCCATGAGGGTTGCGGGATTTGGAGGGTTAAGTGGGACAGCATGTGAGCTGGGAGCCTTGGCCTCAGTGACTATGTAGGCACCAGTGACTTCCCAGGTCCCAGCCAGACAGAAGCTTTAGGTACCTTGTTTTAAAGGAGGCAGGGCCCAGGATTTTCCTGTTTGGGGGATGGGAAAGCAGCAGAGGGTACTTCCAGCTTCCAGCTTCCAACTCTAGGTGCCATGTCTACCACTTCCTTTCCGTGCCTTTATGGACCCTTTATGGACCCCTCTGGAACCATGAACTTGAAATAAATAAATTCTTTTCTATTGCTGCCTTGGTTATGGTGTTGTGTCGCAGCGACATAAACCTTAACTGAGACAGCCGGGTGCAAGACCTGAATTGAAGGCTCTGCCCCAAGACAGGGGGTGATTTTAGCAGACATAAGTGTATACACGAGAAGGTGGACTGGAGAAAGAGAGGGCCTGGGGTGTCCAAGCCTGACTGTGTCGTGACAGAGTTAGGGATTTATGGTTTTCGACACCTGGTCCCCGGTGTACTCTTAAGGGCCAGACTAAACACCTGGATCCCCTTAAGATACAGCCGCAGGCCACACTGCCACAGGAGCATTCCTCGAGTACAGCCTCAGATCTCCTTGCGCATGCACTTATCATTGCCTGTTGTGACCCACAGGAAGCTCACCCTGAGCCTCTGTTATGCCTTGGTGCTTCTTTGTGTTCGAGCAAATCAGAAAGCATGCCGATAAAGAGACGGGCGTAACAGGCTGCAGCTGTAGCTCAAGGAAATGAAGCCTCGGGCCTTCCCTCACCAGAAGTTAAGAGCGATTGGACGAGGCATGCTGGCCCTTTGAAGCATGCGCATTGCGCAGGTACTGACTGCGCATGCGCAAGTGCTATGCCAGCCAATCAGAGGGCCTTGTACTGGTGTGCGGGCTAAACTAAGCGTGATCGACCTCTGAGGGGAAGAAGGCTGTGAGGTAGTGTCGAGGGTCCGAGGTAGGTCACAGGCCTTGTGGGGACTTCGTGTGCTGGGCTCCAGGGATGGTTTAGAGGAATAAGGAAAGACTAAGGCCCTTGTGGTAAGACTGTGGGGTCTCAGAGCCAGAAGTTCCGGGATAGACTGTGAGGTGACCTCGGGAGCTTTACTTTACTGGAGGCTGGCACACGTACCAGAGCCAGAAATGAAAAGTGGGGATGAGAGCAGCAGCGCCCTAGAGAGTGGGTGGGGCAGTTCATGATCTAGGAGCTGGAGTCGGTGCTTTCGTCTGTCACAGATTTTTGTTTGTTTGTTTGTGTGTGCGTGTGGGTGTGCGTGCGTGCGTGCGTGCGTGCGTGTGCGTCACCGTGTCAGCAATTGTTTTGTAGCATTTGGGCCCCGAGTAGACACCGGGGTCCTCCTGTGATGCATCCATAGGCAATACCTGAACAGACCAGCTGGTCTGAAGGGGAAGGGGAACCCAGTGTGATTTGCAAAATTACAAGCGAAACAGCAGGATCCCAGGTTGGAATGGGTGACAGAATGGGCATGCCTCACACCTTTGGGAGTGCCTCTAAGTAGGCAGCCTCAGGTATGTTCCTGCTAATAAGAGACACATTCCTGGAGGTTGGTCCTCTGTCTGAGGGACAGGGAAGCAGCCTCTCAGGAATGTGTTGAAGTGTGGTCTGCTGGGTGGCTGACAGGATATTAGCAGACTCAGTCTCCTACCTGTGATTGTGAGAAAGCAAGGTCAGCCCGGATTCACAGGCCTTCGGGGATAACAGTGGGATCTTGAGGGGAAAGGGTTCAGATTTATCTGTGTTGGGAAATTTAAAAGACTCATTTCTACCTGGTAGTGAGAGGGCAGTGGAGGAAAGGGGTCCGGATGGTTGCGGGTTTGAAGAGAGCTGGTTTTGAGAGTGAAGTGTAGAAAAGATCTTAATGACCTCCCCGGCAGGTTTCTTGTTTCCAACTGGCGTCCTCGGTGGACATCTGGCTCCTGTTTATGTGCAGACATGGGCCTGGCCACATCTGAAATGCCTGTCTGGAGGGGATTGGGGGGGGGGGGCATGGGCCCCTTCACCAACCAGCAGCTTCTGCATGCATATCCCACAGGAGCCAGTTTAAAGCCACTTCCTTCTGGGTGTATATGCCTTTCCAGCCAGTGAGAGAGGTGTGTACTGGGAGGTGGGGCCTAGATAGGGGTGACCAGCCATTCTCTAAGAAGAAGTAGGCTCCAGGGTCAGGAGAGTATCCTGGGTGGATGACTTGCTATTGGGGAACTCTGTTACGATGGTCACCAGTTGGGACAGGGATCAGAGAGGAGCCTTAGCTCATGTGGTAGCCCAGTGGCACCACAAAGAGGCATGTCCAAGGCAAACCTGTGGCGTGATACCAGGAGCTTCACTTCCAAATGGGACTGGACAAGGTTCCAGATGACGAGGCTAAGGACAGGCCATGAGGGTTGCGGGATTTGGAGGGTTAAGTGGGACAGCATGTGAGCTGGGAGCCTTGGCCTCAGTGACTATGTAGGCACCAGTGACTTCCCAGGTCCCAGCCAGACAGAAGCTTTAGGTACCTTGTTTTAAAGGAGGCAGGGCCCAGGATTTTCCTGTTTGGGGGATGGGAAAGCAGCAGAGGGTACTTCCAGCTTCCAGCTTCCAACTCTAGTTGCCATGTCTACCACTTCCTTTCCGTGCCTTTATGGACCCTTTATGGACCCCTCTGGAACCATGAACTTGAAATAAATAAATTCTTTTCTATTGCTGCCTTGGTTATGGTGTTGTGTCGCAGCGACATAAACCTTAACTGAGACAGCCGGGTGCAAGACCTGAATTGAAGGCTCTGCCCCAAGACAGGGGGTGATTTTAGCAGACATAAGTGTATACACGAGAAGGTGGACTGGAGAAAGAGAGGGCCTGGGGTGTCCAAGCCTGACTGTGTCGTGACAGAGTTAGGGATTTATGGTTTTCGACACCTGGTCCCCGGTGTACTCTTAAGGGCCAGACTAAACACCTGGATCCCCTTAAGATACAGCCGCAGGCCACACTGCCACAGGAGCATTCCTCGAGTACAGCCTCAGATCTCCTTGCGCATGCACTTATCATTGCCTGTTGTGACCCACAGGAAGCTCACCCTGAGCCTCTGTTATGCCTTGGTGCTTCTTTGTGTTCGAGCAAATCAGAAAGCATGCCGATAAAGAGACGGGCGTAACAGGCTGCAGCTGTAGCTCAAGGAAATGAAGCCTCGGGCCTTCCCTCACCAGAAGTTAAGAGCGATTGGACGAGGCATGCTGGCCCTTTGAAGCATGCGCATTGCGCAGGTACTGACTGCGCATGCGCAAGTGCTATGCCAGCCAATCAGAGGGCCTTGTACTGGTGTGCGGGCTAAACTAAGCGTGATCGACCTCTGAGGGGAAGAAGGCTGTGAGGTAGTGTCGAGGGTCCGAGGTAGGTCACAGGCCTTGTGGGGACTTCGTGTGCTGGGCTCCAGGGATGGTTTAGAGGAATAAGGAAAGACTAAGGCCCTTGTGGTAAGACTGTGGGGTCTCAGAGCCAGAAGTTCCGGGATAGACTGTGAGGTGACCTCGGGAGCTTTACTTTACTGGAGGCTGGCACACGTACCAGAGCCAGAAATGAAAAGTGGGGATGAGAGCAGCAGCGCCCTAGAGAGTGGGTGGGGCAGTTCATGATCTAGGAGCTGGAGTCGGTGCTTTCGTCTGTCACAGATTTTTGTTTGTTTGTGTGTGCGTGTGGGTGTG
Source organism: Meriones unguiculatus (assembly GCF_030254825.1). NCBI lineage: Eukaryota > Metazoa > Chordata > Mammalia > Rodentia > Muridae > Meriones > Meriones unguiculatus. The sequence goes on from NW_026843706.1 coordinate 12,050,164, forward strand.
CGTGCGTGCGTGCGTGCGTGCTTGTGCGTCACCGTGTCAGCAATTGTTTTGTAGCATTTGGGCCCCGAGTAGACACCGGGGTCCTCCTGTGATGCATCCATAGGCAATACCTGAACAGACCAGCTGGTCTGAAGGGGAAGGGGAACCCAGTGTGATTTGCAAAATTACAAGCGAAACAGCAGGATCCCAGGTTGGAATGGGTGACAGAATGGGCATGCCTCACACCTTTGGGAGTGCCTCTAAGTAGGCAGCCTCAGGTATGTTCCTGCTAATAAGAGACACATTCCTGGAGGTTGGTCCTCTGTCTGAGGGACAGGGAAGCAGCCTCTCAGGAATGTGTTGAAGTGTGGTCTGCTGGGTGGCTGACAGGATATTAGCAGACTCAGTCTCCTACCTGTGATTGTGAGAAAGCAAGGTCAGCCCGGATTCACAGGCCTTCGGGGATAACAGTGGGATCTTGAGGGGAAAGGGTTCAGATTTATCTGTGTTGGGAAATTTAAAAGACTCATTTCTACCTGGTAGTGAGAGGGCAGTGGAGGAAAGGGGTCCGGATGGTTGCGGGTTTGAAGAGAGCTGGTTTTGAGAGTGAAGTGTAGAAAAGATCTTAATGACCTCCCCGGCAGGTTCCTTGTTTCCAACTGGCGTCCTCGGTGGACATCTGGCTCCTGTTTATGTGCAGACATGGGCCTGGCCACATCTGAAATGCCTGTCTGGAGGGGATTGGGGGGGGGGGGCATGGGCCCCTTCACCAACCAGCAGCTTCTGCATGCATATCCCACAGGAGCCAGTTTAAAGCCACTTCCTTCTGGGTGTATATGCCTTTCCAGCCAGTGAGAGAGGTGTGTACTGGGAGGTGGGGCCTAGATAGGGGTGACCAGCCATTCTCTAAGAAGAAGTAGGCTCCAGGGTCAGGAGAGTATCCTGGGTGGATGACTTGCTATTGGGGAACTCTGTTACGATGGTCACCAGTTGGGACAGGGATCAGAGAGGAGCCTTAGCTCATGTGGTAGCCCAGTGGCACCACAAAGAGGCATGTCCAAGGCAAACCTGTGGCGTGATACCAGGAGCTTCACTTCCAAATGGGACTGGACAAGGTTCCAGATGACGAGGCTAAGGACAGGCCATGAGGGTTGCGGGATTTGGAGGGTTAAGTGGGACAGCATGTGAGCTGGGAGCCTTGGCCTCAGTGACTATGTAGGCACCAGTGACTTCCCAGGTCCCAGCCAGACAGAAGCTTTAGGTACCTTGTTTTAAAGGAGGCAGGGCCCAGGATTTTCCTGTTTGGGGGATGGGAAAGCAGCAGAGGGTACTTCCAGCTTCCAGCTTCCAACTCTAGGTGCCATGTCTACCACTTCCTTTCCGTGCCTTTATGGACCCTTTATGGACCCCTCTGGAACCATGAACTTGAAATAAATAAATTCTTTTCTATTGCTGCCTTGGTTATGGTGTTGTGTCGCAGCGACATAAACCTTAACTGAGACAGCCGGGTGCAAGACCTGAATTGAAGGCTCTGCCCCAAGACAGGGGGTGATTTTAGCAGACATAAGTGTATACACGAGAAGGTGGACTGGAGAAAGAGAGGGCCTGGGGTGTCCAAGCCTGACTGTGTCGTGACAGAGTTAGGGATTTATGGTTTTCGACACCTGGTCCCCGGTGTACTCTTAAGGGCCAGACTAAACACCTGGATCCCCTTAAGATACAGCCGCAGGCCACACTGCCACAGGAGCATTCCTCGAGTACAGCCTCAGATCTCCTTGCGCATGCACTTATCATTGCCTGTTGTGACCCACAGGAAGCTCACCCTGAGCCTCTGTTATGCCTTGGTGCTTCTTTGTGTTCGAGCAAATCAGAAAGCATGCCGATAAAGAGACGGGCGTAACAGGCTGCAGCTGTAGCTCAAGGAAATGAAGCCTCGGGCCTTCCCTCACCAGAAGTTAAGAGCGATTGGACGAGGCATGCTGGCCCTTTGAAGCATGCGCATTGCGCAGGTACTGACTGCGCATGCGCAAGTGCTATGCCAGCCAATCAGAGGGCCTTGTACTGGTGTGCGGGCTAAACTAAGCGTGATCGACCTCTGAGGGGAAGAAGGCTGTGAGGTAGTGTCGAGGGTCCGAGGTAGGTCACAGGCCTTGTGGGGACTTCGTGTGCTGGGCTCCAGGGATGGTTTAGAGGAATAAGGAAAGACTAAGGCCCTTGTGGTAAGACTGTGGGGTCTCAGAGCCAGAAGTTCCGGGATAGACTGTGAGGTGACCTCGGGAGCTTTACTTTACTGGAGGCTGGCACACGTACCAGAGCCAGAAATGAAAAGTGGGGATGAGAGCAGCAGCGCCCTAGAGAGTGGGTGGGGCAGTTCATGATCTAGGAGCTGGAGTCGGTGCTTTCGTCTGTCACAGATTTTTGTTTGTTTGTTTGTGTGTGCGTGTGGGTGTGCGTGCGTGCGTGCGTGCGTGCGTGTGCGTCACCGTGTCAGCAATTGTTTTGTAGCATTTGGGCCCCGAGTAGACACCGGGGTCCTCCTGTGATGCATCCATAGGCAATACCTGAACAGACCAGCTGGTCTGAAGGGGAAGGGGAACCCAGTGTGATTTGCAAAATTACAAGCGAAACAGCAGGATCCCAGGTTGGAATGGGTGACAGAATGGGCATGCCTCACACCTTTGGGAGTGCCTCTAAGTAGGCAGCCTCAGGTATGTTCCTGCTAATAAGAGACACATTCCTGGAGGTTGGTCCTCTGTCTGAGGGACAGGGAAGCAGCCTCTCAGGAATGTGTTGAAGTGTGGTCTGCTGGGTGGCTGACAGGATATTAGCAGACTCAGTCTCCTACCTGTGATTGTGAGAAAGCAAGGTCAGCCCGGATTCACAGGCCTTCGGGGATAACAGTGGGATCTTGAGGGGAAAGGGTTCAGATTTATCTGTGTTGGGAAATTTAAAAGACTCATTTCTACCTGGTAGTGAGAGGGCAGTGGAGGAAAGGGGTCCGGATGGTTGCGGGTTTGAAGAGAGCTGGTTTTGAGAGTGAAGTGTAGAAAAGATCTTAATGACCTCCCCGGCAGGTTCCTTGTTTCCAACTGGCGTCCTCGGTGGACATCTGGCTCCTGTTTATGTGCAGACATGGGCCTGGCCACATCTGAAATGCCTGTCTGGAGGGGATTGGGGGGGGGGGCATGGGCCCCTTCACCAACCAGCAGCTTCTGCATGCATATCCCACAGGAGCCAGTTTAAAGCCACTTCCTTCTGGGTGTATATGCCTTTCCAGCCAGTGAGAGAGGTGTGTACTGGGAGGTGGGGCCTAGATAGGGGTGACCAGCCATTCTCTAAGAAGAAGTAGGCTCCAGGGTCAGGAGAGTATCCTGGGTGGATGACTTGCTATTGGGGAACTCTGTTACGATGGTCACCAGTTGGGACAGGGATCAGAGAGGAGCCTTAGCTCATGTGGTAGCCCAGTGGCACCACAAAGAGGCATGTCCAAGGCAAACCTGTGGCGTGATACCAGGAGCTTCACTTCCAAATGGGACTGGACAAGGTTCCAGATGACGAGGCTAAGGACAGGCCATGAGGGTTGCGGGATTTGGAGGGTTAAGTGGGACAGCATGTGAGCTGGGAGCCTTGGCCTCAGTGACTATGTAGGCACCAGTGACTTCCCAGGTCCCAGCCAGACAGAAGCTTTAGGTACCTTGTTTTAAAGGAGGCAGGGCCCAGGATTTTCCTGTTTGGGGGATGGGAAAGCAGCAGAGGGTACTTCCAGCTTCCAGCTTCCAACTCTAGTTGCCATGTCTACCACTTCCTTTCCGTGCCTTTATGGACCCTTTATGGACCCCTCTGGAACCATGAACTTGAAATAAATAAATTCTTTTCTATTGCTGCCTTGGTTATGGTGTTGTGTCGCAGCGACATAAACCTTAACTGAGACAGCCGGGTGCAAGACCTGAATTGAAGGCTCTGCCCCAAGACAGGGGGTGATTTTAGCAGACATAAGTGTATACACGAGAAGGTGGACTGGAGAAAGAGAGGGCCTGGGGTGTCCAAGCCTGACTGTGTCGTGACAGAGTTAGGGATTTATGGTTTTCGACACCTGGTCCCCGGTGTACTCTTAAGGGCCAGACTAAACACCTGGATCCCCTTAAGATACAGCCGCAGGCCACACTGCCACAGGAGCATTCCTCGAGTACAGCCTCAGATCTCCTTGCGCATGCACTTATCATTGCCTGTTGTGACCCACAGGAAGCTCACCCTGAGCCTCTGTTATGCCTTGGTGCTTCTTTGTGTTCGAGCAAATCAGAAAGCATGCCGATAAAGAGACGGGCGTAACAGGCTGCAGCTGTAGCTCAAGGAAATGAAGCCTCGGGCCTTCCCTCACCAGAAGTTAAGAGCGATTGGACGAGGCATGCTGGCCCTTTGAAGCATGCGCATTGCGCAGGTACTGACTGCGCATGCGCAAGTGCTATGCCAGCCAATCAGAGGGCCTTGTACTGGTGTGCGGGCTAAACTAAGCGTGATCGACCTCTGAGGGGAAGAAGGCTGTGAGGTAGTGTCGAGGGTCCGAGGTAGGTCACAGGCCTTGTGGGGACTTCGTGTGCTGGGCTCCAGGGATGGTTTAGAGGAATAAGGAAAGACTAAGGCCCTTGTGGTAAGACTGTGGGGTCTCAGAGCCAGAAGTTCCGGGATAGACTGTGAGGTGACCTCGGGAGCTTTACTTTACTGGAGGCTGGCACACGTACCAGAGCCAGAAATGAAAAGTGGGGATGAGAGCAGCAGCGCCCTAGAGAGTGGGTGGGGCAGTTCATGATCTAGGAGCTGGAGTCGGTGCTTTCGTCTGTCACAGATTTTTGTTTGTTTGTTTGTGTGTGCGTGTGGGTGTGCGTGCGTGCGTGCGTGCGTGCGTGTGCGTCACCGTGTCAGCAATTGTTTTGTAGCATTTGGGCCCCGAGTAGACACCGGGGTCCTCCTGTGATGCATCCATAGGCAATACCTGAACAGACCAGCTGGTCTGAAGGGGAAGGGGAACCCAGTGTGATTTGCAAAATTACAAGCGAAACAGCAGGATCCCAGGTTGGAATGGGTGACAGAATGGGCATGCCTCACACCTTTGGGAGTGCCTCTAAGTAGGCAGCCTCAGGTATGTTCCTGCTAATAAGAGACACATTCCTGGAGGTTGGTCCTCTGTCTGAGGGACAGGGAAGCAGCCTCTCAGGAATGTGTTGAAGTGTGGTCTGCTGGGTGGCTGACAGGATATTAGCAGACTCAGTCTCCTACCTGTGATTGTGAGAAAGCAAGGTCAGCCCGGATTCACAGGCCTTCGGGGATAACAGTGGGATCTTGAGGGGAAAGGGTTCAGATTTATCTGTGTTGGGAAATTTAAAAGACTCATTTCTACCTGGTAGTGAGAGGGCAGTGGAGGAAAGGGGTCCGGATGGTTGCGGGTTTGAAGAGAGCTGGTTTTGAGAGTGAAGTGTAGAAAAGATCTTAATGACCTCCCCGGCAGGTTCCTTGTTTCCAACTGGCGTCCTCGGTGGACATCTGGCTCCTGTTTATGTGCAGACATGGGCCTGGCCACATCTGAAATGCCTGTCTGGAGGGGATTGGGGGGGGGGGGCATGGGCCCCTTCACCAACCAGCAGCTTCTGCATGCATATCCCACAGGAGCCAGTTTAAAGCCACTTCCTTCTGGGTGTATATGCCTTTCCAGCCAGTGAGAGAGGTGTGTACTGGGAGGTGGGGCCTAGATAGGGGTGACCAGCCATTCTCTAAGAAGAAGTAGGCTCCAGGGTCAGGAGAGTATCCTGGGTGGATGACTTGCTATTGGGGAACTCTGTTACGATGGTCACCAGTTGGGACAGGGATCAGAGAGGAGCCTTAGCTCATGTGGTAGCCCAGTGGCACCACAAAGAGGCATGTCCAAGGCAAACCTGTGGCGTGATACCAGGAGCTTCACTTCCAAATGGGACTGGACAAGGTTCCAGATGACGAGGCTAAGGACAGGCCATGAGGGTTGCGGGATTTGGAGGGTTAAGTGGGACAGCATGTGAGCTGGGAGCCTTGGCCTCAGTGACTATGTAGGCACCAGTGACTTCCCAGGTCCCAGCCAGACAGAAGCTTTAGGTACCTTGTTTTAAAGGAGGCAGGGCCCAGGATTTTCCTGTTTGGGGGATGGGAAAGCAGCAGAGGGTACTTCCAGCTTCCAGCTTCCAACTCTAGTTGCCATGTCTACCACTTCCTTTCCGTGCCTTTATGGACCCTTTATGGACCCCTCTGGAACCATGAACTTGAAATAAATAAATTCTTTTCTATTGCTGCCTTGGTTATGGTGTTGTGTCGCAGCGACATAAACCTTAACTGAGACAGCCGGGTGCAAGACCTGAATTGAAGGCTCTGCCCCAAGACAGGGGGTGATTTTAGCAGACATAAGTGTATACACGAGAAGGTGGACTGGAGAAAGAGAGGGCCTGGGGTGTCCAAGCCTGACTGTGTCGTGACAGAGTTAGGGATTTATGGTTTTCGACACCTGGTCCCCGGTGTACTCTTAAGGGCCAGACTAAACACCTGGATCCCCTTAAGATACAGCCGCAGGCCACACTGCCACAGGAGCATTCCTCGAGTACAGCCTCAGATCTCCTTGCGCATGCACTTATCATTGCCTGTTGTGACCCACAGGAAGCTCACCCTGAGCCTCTGTTATGCCTTGGTGCTTCTTTGTGTTCGAGCAAATCAGAAAGCATGCCGATAAAGAGACGGGCGTAACAGGCTGCAGCTGTAGCTCAAGGAAATGAAGCCTCGGGCCTTCCCTCACCAGAAGTTAAGAGCGATTGGACGAGGCATGCTGGCCCTTTGAAGCATGCGCATTGCGCAGGTACTGACTGCGCATGCGCAAGTGCTATGCCAGCCAATCAGAGGGCCTTGTACTGGTGTGCGGGCTAAACTAAGCGTGATCGACCTCTGAGGGGAAGAAGGCTGTGAGGTAGTGTCGAGGGTCCGAGGTAGGTCACAGGCCTTGTGGGGACTTCGTGTGCTGGGCTCCAGGGATGGTTTAGAGGAATAAGGAAAGACTAAGGCCCTTGTGGTAAGACTGTGGGGTCTCAGAGCCAGAAGTTCCGGGATAGACTGTGAGGTGACCTCGGGAGCTTTACTTTACTGGAGGCTGGCACACGTACCAGAGCCAGAAATGAAAAGTGGGGATGAGAGCAGCAGCGCCCTAGAGAGTGGGTGGGGCAGTTCATGATCTAGGAGCTGGAGTCGGTGCTTTCGTCTGTCACAGATTTTTGTTTGTTTGTGTGTGCGTGTGGGTGTGCGTGCGTGCGTGCGTGCGTGCGTGCGTGTGCGTCACCGTGTCAGCAATTGTTTTGTAGCATTTGGGCCCCGAGTAGACACCGGGGTCCTCCTGTGATGCATCCATAGGCAATACCTGAACAGACCAGCTGGTCTGAAGGGGAAGGGGAACCCAGTGTGATTTGCAAAATTACAAGCGAAACAGCAGGATCCCAGGTTGGAATGGGTGACAGAATGGGCATGCCTCACACCTTTGGGAGTGCCTCTAAGTAGGCAGCCTCAGGTATGTTCCTGCTAATAAGAGACACATTCCTGGAGGTTGGTCCTCTGTCTGAGGGACAGGGAAGCAGCCTCTCAGGAATGTGTTGAAGTGTGGTCTGCTGGGTGGCTGACAGGATATTAGCAGACTCAGTCTCCTACCTGTGATTGTGAGAAAGCAAGGTCAGCCCGGATTCACAGGCCTTCGGGGATAACAGTGGGATCTTGAGGGGAAAGGGTTCAGATTTATCTGTGTTGGGAAATTTAAAAGACTCATTTCTACCTGGTAGTGAGAGGGCAGTGGAGGAAAGGGGTCCGGATGGTTGCGGGTTTGAAGAGAGCTGGTTTTGAGAGTGAAGTGTAGAAAAGATCTTAATGACCTCCCCGGCAGGTTTCTTGTTTCCAACTGGCGTCCTCGGTGGACATCTGGCTCCTGTTTATGTGCAGACATGGGCCTGGCCACATCTGAAATGCCTGTCTGGAGGGGATTGGGGGGGGGGGGCATGGGCCCCTTCACCAACCAGCAGCTTCTGCATGCATATCCCACAGGAGCCAGTTTAAAGCCACTTCCTTCTGGGTGTATATGCCTTTCCAGCCAGTGAGAGAGGTGTGTACTGGGAGGTGGGGCCTAGATAGGGGTGACCAGCCATTCTCTAAGAAGAAGTAGGCTCCAGGGTCAGGAGAGTATCCTGGGTGGATGACTTGCTATTGGGGAACTCTGTTACGATGGTCACCAGTTGGGACAGGGATCAGAGAGGAGCCTTAGCTCATGTGGTAGCCCAGTGGCACCACAAAGAGGCATGTCCAAGGCAAACCTGTGGCGTGATACCAGGAGCTTCACTTCCAAATGGGACTGGACAAGGTTCCAGATGACGAGGCTAAGGACAGGCCATGAGGGTTGCGGGATTTGGAGGGTTAAGTGGGACAGCATGTGAGCTGGGAGCCTTGGCCTCAGTGACTATGTAGGCACCAGTGACTTCCCAGGTCCCAGCCAGACAGAAGCTTTAGGTACCTTGTTTTAAAGGAGGCAGGGCCCAGGATTTTCCTGTTTGGGGGATGGGAAAGCAGCAGAGGGTACTTCCAGCTTCCAGCTTCCAACTCTAGTTGCCATGTCTACCACTTCCTTTCCGTGCCTTTATGGACCCTTTATGGACCCCTCTGGAACCATGAACTTGAAATAAATAAATTCTTTTCTATTGCTGCCTTGGTTATGGTGTTGTGTCGCAGCGACATAAACCTTAACTGAGACAGCCGGGTGCAAGACCTGAATTGAAGGCTCTGCCCCAAGACAGGGGGTGATTTTAGCAGACATAAGTGTATACACGAGAAGGTGGACTGGAGAAAGAGAGGGCCTGGGGTGTCCAAGCCTGACTGTGTCGTGACAGAGTTAGGGATTTATGGTTTTCGACACCTGGTCCCCGGTGTACTCTTAAGGGCCAGACTAAACACCTGGATCCCCTTAAGATACAGCCGCAGGCCACACTGCCACAGGAGCATTCCTCGAGTACAGCCTCAGATCTCCTTGCGCATGCACTTATCATTGCCTGTTGTGACCCACAGGAAGCTCACCCTGAGCCTCTGTTATGCCTTGGTGCTTCTTTGTGTTCGAGCAAATCAGAAAGCATGCCGATAAAGAGACGGGCGTAACAGGCTGCAGCTGTAGCTCAAGGAAATGAAGCCTCGGGCCTTCCCTCACCAGAAGTTAAGAGCGATTGGACGAGGCATGCTGGCCCTTTGAAGCATGCGCATTGCGCAGGTACTGACTGCGCATGCGCAAGTGCTATGCCAGCCAATCAGAGGGCCTTGTACTGGTGTGCGGGCTAAACTAAGCGTGATCGACCTCTGAGGGGAAGAAGGCTGTGAGGTAGTGTCGAGGGTCCGAGGTAGGTCACAGGCCTTGTGGGGACTTCGTGTGCTGGGCTCCAGGGATGGTTTAGAGGAATAAGGAAAGACTAAGGCCCTTGTGGTAAGACTGTGGGGTCTCAGAGCCAGAAGTTCCGGGATAGACTGTGAGGTGACCTCGGGAGCTTTACTTTACTGGAGGCTGGCACACGTACCAGAGCCAGAAATGAAAAGTGGGGATGAGAGCAGCAGCGCCCTAGAGAGTGGGTGGGGCAGTTCATGATCTAGGAGCTGGAGTCGGTGCTTTCGTCTGTCACAGATTTTTGTTTGTTTGTTTGTGTGTGCGTGTGGGTGTGCGTGCGTGCGTGCGTGCGTGCGTGTGCGTCACCGTGTCAGCAATTGTTTTGTAGCATTTGGGCCCCGAGTAGACACCGGGGTCCTCCTGTGATGCATCCATAGGCAATACCTGAACAGACCAGCTGGTCTGAAGGGGAAGGGGAACCCAGTGTGATTTGCAAAATTACAAGCGAAACAGCAGGATCCCAGGTTGGAATGGGTGACAGAATGGGCATGCCTCACACCTTTGGGAGTGCCTCTAAGTAGGCAGCCTCAGGTATGTTCCTGCTAATAAGAGACACATTCCTGGAGGTTGGTCCTCTGTCTGAGGGACAGGGAAGCAGCCTCTCAGGAATGTGTTGAAGTGTGGTCTGCTGGGTGGCTGACAGGATATTAGCAGACTCAGTCTCCTACCTGTGATTGTGAGAAAGCAAGGTCAGCCCGGATTCACAGGCCTTCGGGGATAACAGTGGGATCTTGAGGGGAAAGGGTTCAGATTTATCTGTGTTGGGAAATTTAAAAGACTCATTTCTACCTGGTAGTGAGAGGGCAGTGGAGGAAAGGGGTCCGGATGGTTGCGGGTTTGAAGAGAGCTGGTTTTGAGAGTGAAGTGTAGAAAAGATCTTAATGACCTCCCCGGCAGGTTCCTTGTTTCCAACTGGCGTCCTCGGTGGACATCTGGCTCCTGTTTATGTGCAGACATGGGCCTGGCCACATCTGAAATGCCTGTCTGGAGGGGATTGGGGGGGGGGGGCATGGGCCCCTTCACCAACCAGCAGCTTCTGCATGCATATCCCACAGGAGCCAGTTTAAAGCCACTTCCTTCTGGGTGTATATGCCTTTCCAGCCAGTGAGAGAGGTGTGTACTGGGAGGTGGGGCCTAGATAGGGGTGACCAGCCATTCTCTAAGAAGAAGTAGGCTCCAGGGTCAGGAGAGTATCCTGGGTGGATGACTTGCTATTGGGGAACTCTGTTACGATGGTCACCAGTTGGGACAGGGATCAGAGAGGAGCCTTAGCTCATGTGGTAGCCCAGTGGCACCACAAAGAGGCATGTCCAAGGCAAACCTGTGGCGTGATACCAGGAGCTTCACTTCCAAATGGGACTGGACAAGGTTCCAGATGACGAGGCTAAGGACAGGCCATGAGGGTTGCGGGATTTGGAGGGTTAAGTGGGACAGCATGTGAGCTGGGAGCCTTGGCCTCAGTGACTATGTAGGCACCAGTGACTTCCCAGGTCCCAGCCAGACAGAAGCTTTAGGTACCTTGTTTTAAAGGAGGCAGGGCCCAGGATTTTCCTGTTTGGGGGATGGGAAAGCAGCAGAGGGTACTTCCAGCTTCCAGCTTCCAACTCTAGTTGCCATGTCTACCACTTCCTTTCCGTGCCTTTATGGACCCTTTATGGACCCCTCTGGAACCATGAACTTGAAATAAATAAATTCTTTTCTATTGCTGCCTTGGTTATGGTGTTGTGTCGCAGCGACATAAACCTTAACTGAGACAGCCGGGTGCAAGACCTGAATTGAAGGCTCTGCCCCAAGACAGGGGGTGATTTTAGCAGACATAAGTGTATACACGAGAAGGTGGACTGGAGAAAGAGAGGGCCTGGGGTGTCCAAGCCTGACTGTGTCGTGACAGAGTTAGGGATTTATGGTTTTCGACACCTGGTCCCCGGTGTACTCTTAAGGGCCAGACTAAACACCTGGATCCCCTTAAGATACAGCCGCAGGCCACACTGCCACAGGAGCATTCCTCGAGTACAGCCTCAGATCTCCTTGCGCATGCACTTATCATTGCCTGTTGTGACCCACAGGAAGCTCACCCTGAGCCTCTGTTATGCCTTGGTGCTTCTTTGTGTTCGAGCAAATCAGAAAGCATGCCGATAAAGAGACGGGCGTAACAGGCTGCAGCTGTAGCTCAAGGAAATGAAGCCTCGGGCCTTCCCTCACCAGAAGTTAAGAGCGATTGGACGAGGCATGCTGGCCCTTTGAAGCATGCGCATTGCGCAGGTACTGACTGCGCATGCGCAAGTGCTATGCCAGCCAATCAGAGGGCCTTGTACTGGTGTGCGGGCTAAACTAAGCGTGATCGACCTCTGAGGGGAAGAAGGCTGTGAGGTAGTGTCGAGGGTCCGAGGTAGGTCACAGGCCTTGTGGGGACTTCGTGTGCTGGGCTCCAGGGATGGTTTAGAGGAATAAGGAAAGACTAAGGCCCTTGTGGTAAGACTGTGGGGTCTCAGAGCCAGAAGTTCCGGGATAGACTGTGAGGTGACCTCGGGAGCTTTACTTTACTGGAGGCTGGCACACGTACCAGAGCCAGAAATGAAAAGTGGGGATGAGAGCAGCAGCGCCCTAGAGAGTGGGTGGGGCAGTTCATGATCTAGGAGCTGGAGTCGGTGCTTTCGTCTGTCACAGATTTTTGTTTGTTTGTTTGTGTGTGCGTGTGGGTGTGCGTGCGTGCGTGCGTGTGCGTCACCGTGTCAGCAATTGTTTTGTAGCATTTGGGCCCCGAGTAGACACCGGGGTCCTCCTGTGATGCATCCATAGGCAATACCTGAACAGACCAGCTGGTCTGAAGGGGAAGGGGAACCCAGTGTGATTTGCAAAATTACAAGCGAAACAGCAGGATCCCAGGTTGGAATGGGTGACAGAATGGGCATGCCTCACACCTTTGGGAGTGCCTCTAAGTAGGCAGCCTCAGGTATGTTCCTGCTAATAAGAGACACATTCCTGGAGGTTGGTCCTCTGTCTGAGGGACAGGGAAGCAGCCTCTCAGGAATGTGTTGAAGTGTGGTCTGCTGGGTGGCTGACAGGATATTAGCAGACTCAGTCTCCTACCTGTGATTGTGAGAAAGCAAGGTCAGCCTGGATTCACAGGCCTTCGGGGATAACAGTGGGATCTTGAGGGGAAAGGGTTCAGATTTATCTGTGTTGGGAAATTTAAAAGACTCATTTCTACCTGGTAGTGAGAGGGCAGTGGAGGAAAGGGGTCCGGATGGTTGCGGGTTTGAAGAGAGCTGGTTTTGAGAGTGAAGTGTAGAAAAGATCTTAATGACCTCCCCGGCAGGTTCCTTGTTTCCAACTGGCGTCCTCGGTGGACATCTGGCTCCTGTTTATGTGCAGACATGGGCCTGGCCACATCTGAAATGCCTGTCTGGAGGGTATTGGGGGGGGGGGCATGGGCCCCTTCACCAACCAGCAGCTTCTGCATGCATATCCCACAGGAGCCAGTTTAAAGCCACTTCCTTCTGGGTGTATATGCCTTTCCAGCCAGTGAGAGAGGTGTGTACTGGGAGGTGGGGCCTAGATAGGGGTGACCAGCCATTCTCTAAGAAGAAGTAGGCTCCAGGGTCAGGAGAGTATCCTGGGTGGATGACTTGCTATTGGGGAACTCTGTTACGATGGTCACCAGTTGGGACAGGGATCAGAGAGGAGCCTTAGCTCATGTGGTAGCCCAGTGGCACCACAAAGAGGCATGTCCAAGGCAAACCTGTGGCGTGATACCAGGAGCTTCACTTCCAAATGGGACTGGACAAGGTTCCAGATGACGAGGCTAAGGACAGGCCATGAGGGTTGCGGGATTTGGAGGGTTAAGTGGGACAGCATGTGAGCTGGGAGCCTTGGCCTCAGTGACTATGTAGGCACCAGTGACTTCCCAGGTCCCAGCCAGACAGAAGCTTTAGGTACCTTGTTTTAAAGGAGGCAGGGCCCAGGATTTTCCTGTTTGGGGGATGGGAAAGCAGCAGAGGGTACTTCCAGCTTCCAGCTTCCAACTCTAGTTGCCATGTCTACCACTTCCTTTCCGTGCCTTTATGGACCCTTTATGGACCCCTCTGGAACCATGAACTTGAAATAAATAAATTCTTTTCTATTGCTGCCTTGGTTATGGTGTTGTGTCGCAGCGACATAAACCTTAACTGAGACAGCCGGGTGCAAGACCTGAATTGAAGGCTCTGCCCCAAGACAGGGGGTGATTTTAGCAGACATAAGTGTATACACGAGAAGGTGGACTGGAGAAAGAGAGGGCCTGGGGTGTCCAAGCCTGACTGTGTCGTGACAGAGTTAGGGATTTATGGTTTTCGACACCTGGTCCCCGGTGTACTCTTAAGGGCCAGACTAAACACCTGGATCCCCTTAAGATACAGCCGCAGGCCACACTGCCACAGGAGCATTCCTCGAGTACAGCCTCAGATCTCCTTGCGCATGCACTTATCATTGCCTGTTGTGACCCACAGGAAGCTCACCCTGAGCCTCTGTTATGCCTTGGTGCTTCTTTGTGTTCGAGCAAATCAGAAAGCATGCCGATAAAGAGACGGGCGTAACAGGCTGCAGCTGTAGCTCAAGGAAATGAAGCCTCGGGCCTTCCCTCACCAGAAGTTAAGAGCGATTGGACGAGGCATGCTGGCCCTTTGAAGCATGCGCATTGCGCAGGTACTGACTGCGCATGCGCAAGTGCTATGCCAGCCAATCAGAGGGCCTTGTACTGGTGTGCGGGCTAAACTAAGCGTGATCGACCTCTGAGGGGAAGAAGGCTGTGAGGTAGTGTCGAGGGTCCGAGGTAGGTCACAGGCCTTGTGGGGACTTCGTGTGCTGGGCTCCAGGGATGGTTTAGAGGAATAAGGAAAGACTAAGGCCCTTGTGGTAAGACTGTGGGGTCTCAGAGCCAGAAGTTCCGGGATAGACTGTGAGGTGACCTCGGGAGCTTTACTTTACTGGAGGCTGGCACACGTACCAGAGCCAGAAATGAAAAGTGGGGATGAGAGCAGCAGCGCCCTAGAGAGTGGGTGGGGCAGTTCATGATCTAGGAGCTGGAGTCGGTGCTTTCGTCTGTCACAGATTTTTGTTTGTTTGTTTGTGTGTGCGTGTGGGTGTGCGTGCGTGCGTGCGTGTGCGTCACCGTGTCAGCAATTGTTTTGTAGCATTTGGGCCCCGAGTAGACACCGGGGTCCTCCTGTGATGCATCCATAGGCAATACCTGAACAGACCAGCTGGTCTGAAGGGGAAGGGGAACCCAGTGTGATTTGCAAAATTACAAGCGAAACAGCAGGATCCCAGGTTGGAATGGGTGACAGAATGGGCATGCCTCACACCTTTGGGAGTGCCTCTAAGTAGGCAGCCTCAGGTATGTTCCTGCTAATAAGAGACACATTCCTGGAGGTTGGTCCTCTGTCTGAGGGACAGGGAAGCAGCCTCTCAGGAATGTGTTGAAGTGTGGTCTGCTGGGTGGCTGACAGGATATTAGCAGACTCAGTCTCCTACCTGTGATTGTGAGAAAGCAAGGTCAGCCCGGATTCACAGGCCTTCGGGGATAACAGTGGGATCTTGAGGGGAAAGGGTTCAGATTTATCTGTGTTGGGAAATTTAAAAGACTCATTTCTACCTGGTAGTGAGAGGGCAGTGGAGGAAAGGGGTCCGGATGGTTGCGGGTTTGAAGAGAGCTGGTTTTGAGAGTGAAGTGTAGAAAAGATCTTAATGACCTCCCCGGCAGGTTCCTTGTTTCCAACTGGCGTCCTCGGTGGACATCTGGCTCCTGTTTATGTGCAGACATGGGCCTGGCCACATCTGAAATGCCTGTCTGGAGGGGATTGGGGGGGGGGGGCATGGGCCCCTTCACCAACCAGCAGCTTCTGCATGCATATCCCACAGGAGCCAGTTTAAAGCCACTTCCTTCTGGGTGTATATGCCTTTCCAGCCAGTGAGAGAGGTGTGTACTGGGAGGTGGGGCCTAGATAGGGGTGACCAGCCATTCTCTAAGAAGAAGTAGGCTCCAGGGTCAGGAGAGTATCCTGGGTGGATGACTTGCTATTGGGGAACTCTGTTACGATGGTCACCAGTTGGGACAGGGATCAGAGAGGAGCCTTAGCTCATGTGGTAGCCCAGTGGCACCACAAAGAGGCATGTCCAAGGCAAACCTGTGGCGTGATACCAGGAGCTTCACTTCCAAATGGGACTGGACAAGGTTCCAGATGACGAGGCTAAGGACAGGCCATGAGGGTTGCGGGATTTGGAGGGTTAAGTGGGACAGCATGTGAGCTGGGAGCCTTGGCCTCAGTGACTATGTAGGCACCAGTGACTTCCCAGGTCCCAGCCAGACAGAAGCTTTAGGTACCTTGTTTTAAAGGAGGCAGGGCCCAGGATTTTCCTGTTTGGGGGATGGGAAAGCAGCAGAGGGTACTTCCAGCTTCCAGCTTCCAACTCTAGTTGCCATGTCTACCACTTCCTTTCCGTGCCTTTATGGACCCTTTATGGACCCCTCTGGAACCATGAACTTGAAATAAATAAATTCTTTTCTATTGCTGCCTTGGTTATGGTGTTGTGTCGCAGCGACATAAACCTTAACTGAGACAGCCGGGTGCAAGACCTGAATTGAAGGCTCTGCCCCAAGACAGGGGGTGATTTTAGCAGACATAAGTGTATACACGAGAAGGTGGACTGGAGAAAGAGAGGGCCTGGGGTGTCCAAGCCTGACTGTGTCGTGACAGAGTTAGGGATTTATGGTTTTCGACACCTGGTCCCCGGTGTACTCTTAAGGGCCAGACTAAACACCTGGATCCCCTTAAGATACAGCCGCAGGCCACACTGCCACAGGAGCATTCCTCGAGTACAGCCTCAGATCTCCTTGCGCATGCACTTATCATTGCCTGTTGTGACCCACAGGAAGCTCACCCTGAGCCTCTGTTATGCCTTGGTGCTTCTTTGTGTTCGAGCAAATCAGAAAGCATGCCGATAAAGAGACGGGCGTAACAGGCTGCAGCTGTAGCTCAAGGAAATGAAGCCTCGGGCCTTCCCTCACCAGAAGTTAAGAGCGATTGGACGAGGCATGCTGGCCCTTTGAAGCATGCGCATTGCGCAGGTACTGACTGCGCATGCGCAAGTGCTATGCCAGCCAATCAGAGGGCCTTGTACTGGTGTGCGGGCTAAACTAAGCGTGATCGACCTCTGAGGGGAAGAAGGCTGTGAGGTAGTGTCGAGGGTCCGAGGTAGGTCACAGGCCTTGTGGGGACTTCGTGTGCTGGGCTCCAGGGATGGTTTAGAGGAATAAGGAAAGACTAAGGCCCTTGTGGTAAGACTGTGGGGTCTCAGAGCCAGAAGTTCCGGGATAGACTGTGAGGTGACCTCGGGAGCTTTACTTTACTGGAGGCTGGCACACGTACCAGAGCCAGAAATGAAAAGTGGGGATGAGAGCAGCAGCGCCCTAGAGAGTGGGTGGGGCAGTTCATGATCTAGGAGCTGGAGTCGGTGCTTTCGTCTGTCACAGATTTTTGTTTGTTTGTTTGTGTGTGCGTGTGGGTGTGCGTGCGTGCGTGCGTGTGCGTCACCGTGTCAGCAATTGTTTTGTAGCATTTGGGCCCCGAGTAGACACCGGGGTCCTCCTGTGATGCATCCATAGGCAATACCTGAACAGACCAGCTGGTCTGAAGGGGAAGGGGAACCCAGTGTGATTTGCAAAATTACAAGCGAAACAGCAGGATCCCAGGTTGGAATGGGTGACAGAATGGGCATGCCTCACACCTTTGGGAGTGCCTCTAAGTAGGCAGCCTCAGGTATGTTCCTGCTAATAAGAGACACATTCCTGGAGGTTGGTCCTCTGTCTGAGGGACAGGGAAGCAGCCTCTCAGGAATGTGTTGAAGTGTGGTCTGCTGGGTGGCTGACAGGATATTAGCAGACTCAGTCTCCTACCTGTGATTGTGAGAAAGCAAGGTCAGCCTGGATTCACAGGCCTTCGGGGATAACAGTGGGATCTTGAGGGGAAAGGGTTCAGATTTATCTGTGTTGGGAAATTTAAAAGACTCATTTCTACCTGGTAGTGAGAGGGCAGTGGAGGAAAGGGGTCCGGATGGTTGCGGGTTTGAAGAGAGCTGGTTTTGAGAGTGAAGTGTAGAAAAGATCTTAATGACCTCCCCGGCAGGTTCCTTGTTTCCAACTGGCGTCCTCGGTGGACATCTGGCTCCTGTTTATGTGCAGACATGGGCCTGGCCACATCTGAAATGCCTGTCTGGAGGGGATTGGGGGGGGGGGGCATGGGCCCCTTCACCAACCAGCAGCTTCTGCATGCATATCCCACAGGAGCCAGTTTAAAGCCACTTCCTTCTGGGTGTATATGCCTTTCCAGCCAGTGAGAGAGGTGTGTACTGGGAGGTGGGGCCTAGATAGGGGTGACCAGCCATTCTCTAAGAAGAAGTAGGCTCCAGGGTCAGGAGAGTATCCTGGGTGGATGACTTGCTATTGGGGAACTCTGTTACGATGGTCACCAGTTGGGACAGGGATCAGAGAGGAGCCTTAGCTCATGTGGTAGCCCAGTGGCACCACAAAGAGGCATGTCCAAGGCAAACCTGTGGCGTGATACCAGGAGCTTCACTTCCAAATGGGACTGGACAAGGTTCCAGATGACGAGGCTAAGGACAGGCCATGAGGGTTGCGGGATTTGGAGGGTTAAGTGGGACAGCATGTGAGCTGGGAGCCTTGGCCTCAGTGACTATGTAGGCACCAGTGACTTCCCAGGTCCCAGCCAGACAGAAGCTTTAGGTACCTTGTTTTAAAGGAGGCAGGGCCCAGGATTTTCCTGTTTGGGGGATGGGAAAGCAGCAGAGGGTACTTCCAGCTTCCAGCTTCCAACTCTAGTTGCCATGTCTACCACTTCCTTTCCGTGCCTTTATGGACCCTTTATGGACCCCTCTGGAACCATGAACTTGAAATAAATAAATTCTTTTCTATTGCTGCCTTGGTTATGGTGTTGTGTCGCAGCGACATAAACCTTAACTGAGACAGCCGGGTGCAAGACCTGAATTGAAGGCTCTGCCCCAAGACAGGGGGTGATTTTAGCAGACATAAGTGTATACACGAGAAGGTGGACTGGAGAAAGAGAGGGCCTGGGGTGTCCAAGCCTGACTGTGTCGTGACAGAGTTAGGGATTTATGGTTTTCGACACCTGGTCCCCGGTGTACTCTTAAGGGCCAGACTAAACACCTGGATCCCCTTAAGATACAGCCGCAGGCCACACTGCCACAGGAGCATTCCTCGAGTACAGCCTCAGATCTCCTTGCGCATGCACTTATCATTGCCTGTTGTGACCCACAGGAAGCTCACCCTGAGCCTCTGTTATGCCTTGGTGCTTCTTTGTGTTCGAGCAAATCAGAAAGCATGCCGATAAAGAGACGGGCGTAACAGGCTGCAGCTGTAGCTCAAGGAAATGAAGCCTCGGGCCTTCCCTCACCAGAAGTTAAGAGCGATTGGACGAGGCATGCTGGCCCTTTGAAGCATGCGCATTGCGCAGGTACTGACTGCGCATGCGCAAGTGCTATGCCAGCCAATCAGAGGGCCTTGTACTGGTGTGCGGGCTAAACTAAGCGTGATCGACCTCTGAGGGGAAGAAGGCTGTGAGGTAGTGTCGAGGGTCCGAGGTAGGTCACAGGCCTTGTGGGGACTTCGTGTGCTGGGCTCCAGGGATGGTTTAGAGGAATAAGGAAAGACTAAGGCCCTTGTGGTAAGACTGTGGGGTCTCAGAGCCAGAAGTTCCGGGATAGACTGTGAGGTGACCTCGGGAGCTTTACTTTACTGGAGGCTGGCACACGTACCAGAGCCAGAAATGAAAAGTGGGGATGAGAGCAGCAGCGCCCTAGAGAGTGGGTGGGGCAGTTCATGATCTAGGAGCTGGAGTCGGTGCTTTCGTCTGTCACAGATTTTTGTTTGTTTGTTTGTGTGTGCGTGTGGGTGTGCGTGCGTGCGTGCGTGTGCGTCACCGTGTCAGCAATTGTTTTGTAGCATTTGGGCCCCGAGTAGACACCGGGGTCCTCCTGTGATGCATCCATAGGCAATACCTGAACAGACCAGCTGGTCTGAAGGGGAAGGGGAACCCAGTGTGATTTGCAAAATTACAAGCGAAACAGCAGGATCCCAGGTTGGAATGGGTGACAGAATGGGCATGCCTCACACCTTTGGGAGTGCCTCTAAGTAGGCAGCCTCAGGTATGTTCCTGCTAATAAGAGACACATTCCTGGAGGTTGGTCCTCTGTCTGAGGGACAGGGAAGCAGCCTCTCAGGAATGTGTTGAAGTGTGGTCTGCTGGGTGGCTGACAGGATATTAGCAGACTCAGTCTCCTACCTGTGATTGTGAGAAAGCAAGGTCAGCCTGGATTCACAGGCCTTCGGGGATAACAGTGGGATCTTGAGGGGAAAGGGTTCAGATTTATCTGTGTTGGGAAATTTAAAAGACTCATTTCTACCTGGTAGTGAGAGGGCAGTGGAGGAAAGGGGTCCGGATGGTTGCGGGTTTGAAGAGAGCTGGTTTTGAGAGTGAAGTGTAGAAAAGATCTTAATGACCTCCCCGGCAGGTTCCTTGTTTCCAACTGGCGTCCTCGGTGGACATCTGGCTCCTGTTTATGTGCAGACATGGGCCTGGCCACATCTGAAATGCCTGTCTGGAGGGGATTGGGGGGGGGGGCATGGGCCCCTGCACCAACCAGTAGGCTCCAGGGTCAGGAGAGTATCCTGGGTGGATGACTTGCTATTGGGGAACTCTGTTACGATGGTCACCAGTTGGGACAGGGATCAGAGAGGAGCCTTAGCTCATGTGGTAGCCCAGTGGCACCACAAAGAGGCATGTCCAAGGCAAACCTGTGGCGTGATACCAGGAGCTTCACTTCCAAATGGGACTGGACAAGGTTCCAGATGACGAGGCTAAGGACAGGCCATGAGGGTTGCGGGATTTGGAGGGTTAAGTGGGACAGCATGTGAGCTGGGAGCCTTGGCCTCAGTGACTAAGTAGGCACCAGTGACTTCCCAGGTCCCAACCAGACACCAACCCGGATGGTTGCGGGTTTGAAGAGAGCTGGTTTTGAGAGTGAAGTACTTTAGGTACCTTGTTGTTAAAGAGGCAGGGCCCAGGATTTTTCTGTTTGGGGGATGGGAAAGCAGCAGAGGGTACTTATCTTGAGAGGTAGTTGGTCATGGAGCTCAGGTGTAGATAGAGGAATGGGACACATCAGGGTACTGGTGACATCCTCTTGGCCTCTCTTTGCTCCAGCACAAGGGTCAGGACTTCTTCCCACTCACTGAGGAGTCCTTTTCCCTGTTCCCAGTGCTGTCTTGTACTTCCTTCCAGTATCTCTAGTTCCAGGAGTCCTATCTATCCCAAGAAGATTTTGACCATGTCAAGCAGAGAAATGGAGGCCACCGACAGTGCTGGCATGCACCCAAGGCAGGATCCAACTGTTGCATCAGATGACACCCTGAATATAGATGCAATCACTGCAGGTAAAAAAAAAATAAATAGAAAAACTAAACAAATCAAGCAAACAACTACAACAGCCAAAACCAGATGTGTTCCTGTAGGGCATTGTCCTTCCCAGGGGACTTCCTAAAATGTTTTGGAGGTGGAACCCTGTTGTGCTTGTTTTTAAACTCTTCCTTGTTTTGGTGTGTTGAGGCCTGCAGTGGACCAGCCCAGCCGAGGCCCTACAAGTGGGGAAACATCAGGCGTTTGGACATAAGGAAGGCACAGGTAAGGCTGATTGACAGACAGACCCACACACCAGGCAGTGTTTTGAATCAGCTGCGCTTTACTGAAGTCAAGCCAACACTTTTATAGTGAATACTTACAGAAGCACCTGAAGTTGACATATTTCCCGGAACATTTACAAAGTTTATATTTAAACTGAAAGGCAATGTGGTAAAAGGCAGTGTCTACAAAAAATCTTGGCCTAAAAGCCTTTCAAGCAGAGCAAACATAGAAGTAGTGACTATTGCTGCTAATTTAGTGAGTAGAGGGCCAGGGGCTGTTAAACTTGTGGTTTGTTTACATAGTTTATTGTTTTTAGCTAGGGGCTGTTAATAGTCCTCCAAGCTAAGTTAGCTAAAGATTTACAATCCTCCCTAGATATAAGCACCAGGAGGAATTCCTCCCGTTTGTCTTGCTAAGGGTTTACAATCTTCCTTAGAGATAAGATGCTTGAGCTAGCCTGTCCGTAAAACTCCTAGTATATTTTAAAACTTTCTGACCTCCTATGTTTACCTATCTTCTTTCTGCCTCACCATAAACACCTGTGTAAAGCTCTTACTCTTTTATTACCTACAATGTTTGGATTTTCCACAAGCAATTTCTGATACTGAATCTGACTCATTACTTTTTCTAAGATTTTACTTCTCTCTTACTCTATTCTTGCTAAAGCTTTTAATAATCTATCAGAAATGTGTTTCCTTGAGTAGTTAATTGTGCTGTTCCAAGAGAAACAGCAAGAAGCTCATTAATCCAATTTTGCATCTGAGAAAACAGGATTTTCAGAGCACATCTCTTTGGCTTAGATGGCCAGAGGAAACATTTTTTTTGCCAGTGACTTCCAGGAAGCTGATTCCCATAGGAAACGTATCTCCCATCTGGCAGCATAATTTTATGCTTACATAGCACATTTTTATGCTCACACAGTTGACTCTGGAGTTACTATGGCAGAGGCCTCTACCTCCCTCCCTCACAGCAACTTTTTAACTCTGGGTAAGAGAGAGAAGGCTAGTGGGGATAGGGGATGCAGACCCCTTTACTACTCCTGGCTGTTTAGAGTCAAGGGACTATGCTAAATCTCTGTCAGTAGCAAAAGAGGCAAGCAGTCTCCTCCATCTGTGTTCTCCAAACTGCTGTGCCATGAAGCATCTCTCCTGTGCCTCTTTAAGTCACTATACCATCTGTGGTCTCTCCAAGCTGCCAGGCTTTCTCTTTCTGGGCTCTAGTGTTTATAGCCCTCAGATCACTGGTCCATGCCCCTGTCTGTGCTGCCTGAGGCAGGCTGTTTCCAGCTGACAAAGACCATGCCCTGCAGGCGGCAAATATCACCTGTGGAAAAACTAAACTCCCACTCTTGGGATTAAAACAAAAAGGTGTTTACATAACATAACTGAGATTTTAAAGAAACCAAAAGTTCCACTACAGTATGTGGGGCTGAACCCATGGATCTCAAGCTCCTGTAGGTCTGAGGTTGGAGCTCTGCCTCCCAGTAACGAAGCTATAATCATTGGCAGGTGAGTGCAGTGGTGGACCTGAGGATGGATCCACAACCTGGAGCCTGCCAGAACCCAGGAACATTTCCAGAGGTGGGTATCTTGAGTTCAGACCTCATGTTTCCCCCAACGTGGGGTTTCCTCCCGTCAGGGAGACCCAGTCTGTGGTATTTTGGGTTCCACAGTTCAGTCTGTGCTGGTGAGTAGAGCAAACAGGCTTAGGTGAGTGGCTCCACGTTGGTGACTGGGCTCCTGATGAAACCTGGGAACTTTTACAGAGAACATTTTGGCTGAGGGCAGGTGTTCCTCTGAGTGCCCTGAGTTCAGACCTAATGTTTCCCTCAGCATGCGGTTTCCTGCCAACAGGGATTCTTAGTCTCTGGTGCCCACAGTTTGGACTGGAAGGATGAGTTGGGTTCCCAGGCAGGTCTCTGGACTGGTGGCTGAATGCCTGTCTTAGCCTGGGACATTCCCAAGATTTGAATGGGTGACCTGAGGTCGGTCCAGATTGCTTTCTTCACCATGGGGTTTTCTCTCAACTGGAAACCCCAGTCTGTGTTGTTTTGGGGCCCACAGTTAAGTCTGGGATAGTGATCAGAGCATACAGGTGTGTGGCTCTGGGCTGGAGACCAAGCCCCTGCCAGGTCCCAGGAACTCTTCCCAGGTTTAGCAGGGTGATCTCAGAAGGGACCTGATTGCTTCCCACACAATGGGGGTTTTTCCTTTCACCTGGGACACACAATGGCTGGTGTTTTAAGGCCCAGAGTTTGGTCTGTTGGTAGCTATGCAATCACTGCTGTCCTAAATATCACACATAGAGACCTCTCGGCACCTCCATCGTGGATAACTAGGATGCATTGCTTTTTTTTTTAACTTTTTTTATTAATTACACTTTATTCATTTTGTATCCCCCCATAAGCCCCTCCCTCCTAAACTCCCGATCCCACCCTCCCTCCCCTTTCTGTATGCATGCCCCTCCCCAAGTCCACTGATATCAGAGGTTCTCCTCTCCTTCTTTCTGATCTTAGTCTATCAGTTGTCATCAAAAGTTCCTGTATTGTCCTCTTCTGTGGCATGGTAAGGCTGCTCCCTCTGAGGGGGGAGGTGATCAAAGAGCAGGCCAATTAGATTATGTCAGATACATCACTTTTTAACAGCACATTTTTACTTCACTCCTTTGTAATCTGGTCTGTCTATTGTTAGTGTAGGGTTTGGGACAGGAAGTGGGTGAGTGGTGAGTGCCATCCCCTCTTAAATAGCTGCCCAATGTGTAACGTGCAAAATAAATAGCACATGAAGTAAAAAGCTGAAGTCATCAGTGCTACTGCCTTGAACCATCGTATGATCACACCTAGTGTTCTGCTTTAAACTGCTGTCAGATGTCAGTCACATGAACTGTTTGAAAACTTTATAAAACATTACAGAAGAACCCGCTGGAAACAAGTCAGTATTTTCTCTTGTAGAGTCAAATCCAGAAAGTAACTTGAACTCAGGATAGGGATATACCCTGGTGGGAGAGCACTTCTCCAGTATGCTCAGGGTTCTGGGTTCTGTCCCCAATACAGCAGACTTTCCCATGAATCAATGTCTTTTTTTTTTTTTTTTACTTTAAATTATTCAGGATCTCATACCTAGTGCATTGATTAAATTTATACTTTATAAGTGACATCTCATAAAGAAATTACACAGTGATTTGGCACCTTTTTTGTTAAGTCCCCTCTAATTTGTTTGGTATGTAATATATAGACACTAAAGTCCAACTATCTAATTTCACATGAAGGTCATAATCCCTGAAATCCTTGACTGAAAGAAAGGAGGCAGGTAATCTTTCCATTGGCAGATTATTTCCATATTTTGATAACAAGTGGCTTCCCAGCACCGTTGAGGGAACATTATGGTCATGCTTATGTGATTGTTTTTCAATACAGGACCCCTTAAGATCTTTCTTAAGGAAAACAGAGAAAGAATTAGATCGATCATCAACGAGTCTTTCCAAACCATGCAGAAGAAAGTTGAGGATGTTCTCAAAGTCCAGGGTGAACTAAGGTAAGGTTGTTTCTTGGTGCTTTGATGCCATACATGATGACAGTTGATTAGTAAGTCAGGATGGCAAGGGGTTGAGGAATATCTGTGACCCCCACTGGCTAGATGCTCTGTATGGAATGGTAGTAAAAACAATAAATCTTCTTTTCTAGCTCTAGGAGCAATGAAGTGACTTACTCTCAGCCAAGGCGGAAGAGATACTGTTAGTGTAAGACCACACAGTGCATGTCACATTTCTTTTCACTGTCAGAATGTTTTAGATGCCTTTCCCCATTCCTCCATTGAGAGAGTTAGTGAGGACAAATCAGTCATGCTTTGAATGCACTATCTTCATGTTGTGAAGGAATCTCACACACAGTATACACTGTTGTCTTTTACAGGCAGAAACTTTATGAACAATATTCTCTTCAGATTAAGAATTTGAATTGGAAGTTAAACGTGGATGCAGGTCAAGTCAAGAAACAGGCAGAAAAGCTCTCTGTAAGTATCAGCCTTAGCTTTGAAGGAGTCCATTGTGTCAGCACCAGCAAGTCAGGAGGTAGAGGGACCGGATATGAGCTTAGGGAGGGTGGTGGCTGTGGTCAGGAGAGACTGGCCATACTTATCATTCCCTGCTTTGCTTTCTTTTCTGGGGAGAGATGTAGGCCTTAGTTTTTCAAATACGACTTCATTTGTCAGTACCTTAAAGCTTATACCTTCCTTCCAAACCCCATCCCCATGTAGGGGAAAGGAAAATGCTTTATAGGTCTCTTTACTTCTTCCTGCTGGGTAGGGTCATAGGATTATTTTGGGGGCAACATCAGTATCAGTCCTCAGGATATCCAGATATCCAGGTAACCAGCAACCAGCAAGGGCAGGGAGCAGTCATCCTCCATCTCCTCCAAGCCACCATGTATTCTTCCTCTTGGCTACCGTATTTAGAACCTTCAAAGTCCTCAGAATTCAACTAATTCCAGCTGGCAAAACCATTCTGTGCATGAGATAATTAACGTGTATGAACAAAGTAAAATCCCTCACTTGAGATTATAAGAATAATATGTTTATGTATCTTAAACAAAAATATCTACAACAGAGAGAGGACAAGATCAGTGATTGGTTAGGAGCCAGCATGGGGGTGGATTTACGGGCTGAGCAGGCACAGCCTGGAAATTGCAGGAGAAAGTATAGGGTTGCATCATGAGAGGGAGTCCTTCATGATCCATGATGTGAGGACACCAAGGAGCAGGAGGCCCAACCTAGCCTTCTGACACAGTGATCAGGGATGCAGCATGGGGGTGGTCAGTGTGGCTGTGGCAGAGCAGGTAGATACTGATCTTTCAGTGGCTGGAGTTCAGACCAGCCCAGTCCCAGAAGCAAAGAGGGAAAGGCCTCACGCTGTGATTGACACCTGATGGTGACTGATTCGCCTTTAACCTGGAGAGGAGAATGAGGTTTGGTGGAGAGGTCCTGGCTTCTGAACAGTGTGGGCTCTGGAGCCTCTGTCCTCCTTGTGGTAGATGGAGCTGCCCTCCTGAAGATTCTGATTTCCAAATGTGGGGAAGCAGAGCCTGGAGTTCTGGGGAAGATGGAGGTCCTCTTCTGTCCAGTAGTTCTAAGCATGTCCTCTGGCATGCCACCATGTGGAAGGCAATCACAGTCCAGTTATTTGGCAGATATGCTAACTCAGGAAACATTTTACCTCTGTGCCTTGGCAGTAGCAGTAGAGATACCTGAAGGCCCCATCCCACAGAACTGTTTCAGAAGTTTCTTTTCGATGTGTATTCTTACAATGGTCCAGGAGAGCATCTGAAGTTAAGCATCCCTGTTAAGCATGGCACTATTGACTGTACTCTTAAAGGAAAAGGAGAAAATAGAGTGGGTTTTTATGTGGGGAATGACAAATGATGGGGACAACTCAAGGTAACTACTTTAAATGCAGAGAGTTCACCAGAGTTGGAAGCCTCTACTGGGAGGGTTTTCAATTCTTCAGAAACTAATAGGAATGAATGTTTTGAACATTATTAAGTAGGAACATTTCTGATAAAATGAGTGGTCTTCACATTACTGTTATTTGGAATTATCAGGTAACTCATGTAAATACAGTCGTTGTATTAACTGGAAAAACATTAAAGTTATTCTTTCTATCTGCTTTGTACAAATATAATACAGAATTGTGTTTCTGTGAGCTTTGTGGCTTCCCTTAAATTGTTCATATATCTTTTACTGTCTTTGCCTGTAGAGAATATTTAAGAAGCAATGCAAATTTGTTCTTCAGTCTCTGGTTCTTCAGAAGGAGAAAATGGAAGAATTTAAATCTCTGTGTGAACAGTACTTGGAGGTGTGTTGTATATCCTGACCAAGCAACTTTTAGTCGGGAACACGGATATTCTGGCACTCTTTCTATGGTTTGGTTAACAGCTTTGGAAAGTTAGCTGTAAACACATTCCAGCATTATCTATATGCCCCATGATCCATGTAAACCTAAGTATGGAATGAGTGTTTAATTTTCTGAATCACTCATGTTTAGGAGAGTCATTTGAAGCAGGAATTGCTGCCTTGGTAATTTCATCCAGAGTTGTTCAAATTGTAGAGGGCATTGATGCTTTTCAGAGAGTCCTATCTTGTCTCACAATGCTTTTTCCTTCTGGTAAGTATGTGCAAACATGCACACACATGTGTACCTGTCTGTGGATGTATGTGTGGAAGCCAGAAGTTAGATGTGGGTACTTTCAGTCACTCTTTCCCATATATCTTTTTTTTTCCCTTCATCTTTTTTGCCTTTTTCACACTATGTCGACCAGGCTGGACTCACACTCACAGAGATCCACCTGCCTGCCTCTGCCTCCGAAGTGCTGGGATTAAAATGCATGCCTGGCTCCATCCTACCTTTCTGAAACAAGATGGCTAGTGGACATGGAATTTGCCACTATAGCTAAGCTAACTGTTCACCAGGACCCTAGGCTGTGCCTTTCTCACCCCAGGTTGATGTGTGCTGGAAAGCTGCAGTTGGCTTTTTATGCTTGTGGAGCAAGCTCCTTGTCCACTGAAGCAGTCTTCTGAAACCCTGCAATCCATTTCTGAAAAGAGTAATGACATAAATATATAGCAACTGCACTTTCTTTACTTGCTCAGTCCATTTTCAGTTTGCATCATTGCATGGATGAAACATAGCTTCATATGGCCAATTACAATTGTGAGACAGTGCTCTGACCTAGTACATAATGAAAAGTTATGCAGAAGGCTTACTGTGAGATTATGAATTTAAAATTAAATTCTGAAATAGGCCTGTCTTTTCCAATTCTTCTTAGGCACACTGACCTATACTATCTGCAGGTCCATAGCTATTTACAAAAGAATTAAATAAAGCATTCTCTCATTTTGTTCAGACTTGACTTGAATTGGCTTGTTCCAGTTGCTGTTAAAATTTTGTTCATCCAGAGCAATTAAGATGACCCAAAACACCTGAGTTGATAGGATCCATGCCTTACTTTTTTATCATTGTCCCCTTCAACACCAACCCCTATCTCTCTCGCGCTCTCACTCTCTCTCCCATGCACACACACTTCCATTATCTGTTCCTTCTGAAATACTCTATTGATAACTCAGTGGCCCAGAAACTTGCTTGCCCATTCCACCCTTAAGATCTCTTTGTTGTTCTATGTTCACTGTATCACCTGACTGTGGAAGAGGTCCTGCAAAGTTGTACAATCTCTCCATTAGGTTTAACAAAACCATTTAGGGGACTGGAGAGATAGATGGCTCAGAGGTTAAGTGCACAGACTTCTAGAGGTCCCAGGTTCTATTCCCAGAACCCACTGCAGCTCACAACCATCTGTAACTCCCCGTGCTGATACCCTCACATAGATATACAGGCAGACTAAACACCAATACACATAAAATCAAAATAAATTTTCACAAAATACTTTCTACCTAAAAATGTTCATTTATGACCTATCCTGTTTCTGCTAAAGGCAATGTGTGTGTGGGGGTTGAAGAAACCCTGAGTTTTAATTTTATGGTGTGCTGTGGTCATACTACAGGACAAGCTATTCCATCTCAAAATGAGGTGGGTGAGTGACAATAAATAGGCTCATGCCTCGTGCTCACAGTTTCCATTTGGCTTCCTTTGCTTTTCTTTTTGCTGTGTGGGGTGAGGGGTTCCAGGGTCTCACACATGCTGGGAAAGCACCCTACCCCTGAGCCATACCCACAGGAAATGCCTCATCATCTGAACATTAAGCAGTGGGTTGTGGACTGGCAATGTCTGTGTCACTGTGGTGGGTGTTTTGAACTTCCTGTTGTAAATGATGTATGCATTTCCTCCCTTGTAAATGTTGCGGATAGCATTTGTAAGCCAAGGTGAGCAGGGCTGATTTCTGTATATGTCTTTTCACTTTAGAAACTTGAGATGCTGAAGTACTCTTGGGAGAATTCCATGGCTGAAGAGCTGAGGGGTCTCATAGACACCTTGGAGATGAAACTTCTGATGGTGAATGTAAGTACCCAGGCTTTCACACAGAAAGTGAAGACAGCCAAACACTGTTTGTTTTAAACCCATCTAATATGCCCTTGCACTTGACAGCGCCAACAAGAGAGTATTGCTGCTCGACTGTCTCTCCTTGATGTGTTACTCTCATAATACTTTGAAGAAAAAAGTCCATTCAGGGGGAGAGGAGATCAGCTGTGTGGAGCTACTTCTGGAGGCATTTGCAGCTTCAGCAACTACATCTTTCATCATCCTGTTCCGGAAGAAACCCCTATCTGTTAAAACCCAAGAGGTCAGTTGCACACAAGAACTCACAGCAATTATGACAGCATGTACCAGACCCATGCAACCTTAAGCCAGACAAAATCACAGCATGGATGGAACTGTTGGGAATGACACTATTAGCAAGTGATAGACACTGGGAGAAGGAGAGTTGGCTTTCCTCAAAGGTGTGGCCCATGATATGTCTAACATGCTCCAATGCTCCAGTCAGTGGCCAGCCACACATGTAAATATTCACAGTCAACACTAATGTATCTCAGGTTAAAAACTTCACACAAAGTTGGGTAGGTTTGGAAATTAGTGTGGATTTGTAAGGTGATGGGGAGGAATGCAAAGAAGTTCAAATACTATGTGTGGAAATCTTGGATAATTAATATTGTCTCTTAGAAAACAAGGGACTGATCTGTTCTAGATTGCTCTATTTGCATGCAAATTTGTTGTCTTCTTGTTTTTAACTGCTGAGGCCGAGTAGTATTCCACTTTGTAAATGTACCACAATTTCTGTATCCTTTCCTCTGTTGTTTTCAGGTTCTTGCTATTATGAATAAATCTCATCCGAAAATGGTTTAATGAATGTCCTTGTTGTGTACTTGAGGATATTTTGGTTATATGCCTAGGAGTGGTATAGCTGGATCTGGAGGAAGCGCTATTCCTAATTGTCTGAGAAAGTGCCAGATTGGTTTCCAAAGTGATTGTAAAAGTTTAAATTCCCACCAGCAGTGAAAGAGTGTTCCCCTTTCTCCACAACCTCTCCAGCATGTATTGTCTCTTGAGTTTTTGATTGTAACCATTCTGATGGGTGTAATGTGAAATCTCACGGTGTTTTGATTTACATCTCCTAATGGATAAGGATGTTTAGCAGTTCTTTAAGTGTTTCCCTGCTCTTCTATATTCCTCTACACAGAATTCTCTTTTTAGGTTGCTACCTCATTTTAAATTGGATTACTTGATTTGTTGCTTTTTAACTTCTTTAGTTCTTTGTATATTCTGGATAGTAGCCCTCTGTTAGATATAGGGTTGGTGAAGGTCCTTTCCCAGCCTTTCCCAGGCTCTCATTTTGAGGTATCCCAGAATCAGAAAGACACACACAGTATATACTCACTTATAAGTGGATATTAGAACTATAAGATATTATAAAGGTAGTAAAATCTGTACACCTGAAGAAGCTAAACAAGGAGGACGACTATGTTTAAGATGATCAATCCTCATGTAGAAAGACAAGTGGGATGGACATTGGAAGAAGGAGAAAACAAGAAACAGGACAGGAGCCTACCACAGAGGGCCTCTGAAAGACTCTACACTAATCCTCTGCCTGATTTTAATAATGACATAATTAGAGTTCCAACAAAGTTTCTAAGATATTTTCATGATTAGGGTATTAAAACAGATGCTGAGACTCATAACCAAACTTTGGGCACAGTGTAGGGAATTCTATGAAAGAAGGGGGAGTTAGTAAGACCTGGGCAGGACAGGAGCTCCATAAGAACAGCAACAGACCCAAAATATCTGGGCACAGGGGTCTTTTCTGAGGCAGATGCTCCAACCAAGATACATTCAAGGATGTAACCTAGAACCCCTGCTCAGATGTAGCCCATGGCAGCTCAGTATCCAAGTGGGTCCCACAGTCAGGGGAACAGGGACTGTCTCTGACATGGAATCAGTTGCTGGCTCTTGACCACCACCCCTGAGGGACAAACAGCCTTGCCAGGCCACAGAGGAGAACATTGTAGCCAGTGCTGATGAGACCTAATAGGCTAGGGTCAGATGGAAGTGGAGGAGGACTTCCTCTATCAATGGACTTGGAGAGGCACAGGGGAGGAGATGAGGAAGAAAGGGTGGGATTGGGAGGGGTCAACAGCTGGGATGCAAATCGAATAAAATGTAACTAATGTAAAAAATAACAATTTAGTTTAAAAGTTTAAAAAAAGAAAACAAGGTACACCTAAGTGTTGTCTCAGAGATTAAGAGTACATGCAGATCTTTTAGAGCACCCAGCTTCACTTCCCAGCACCCACAGCAGGTGGCTCACAATCACTTATGTCTCCAGTTCTAGGATATAGATGTCCTCTTTTGACCTCCATGTGCATTCTGTGCAAGTGATGTTCATACAGAGAAACAGGCAAACGCATATACAAGAAAGAAAAGTGAATTTAGATACTGAAAGTGTAATGAAAGTTTTGGTTTCTTTGTATGTTATGTAAATATGCTTTTGTTTGTTTGTCCAACACTTATTTGTCTCCTGCAGAGCATGGCCTTTGCCAACTTGTAACAGCCTTCCAAGTGTGACAAGGAGAGGGCTGAGTACTCTGAAAGTATAAATATGAAGGCAGAGGATTAGTGTGTGTGGCATTCGGTGTTGGTGTGTGTCCTGTAGCAGTTAGGAGAGACCAGAGATGGTGTGACAGTTTGGAGCAGACAGAGAGAAACACTTTGGGTGCCAGTGGTGTGGAGGAGACTGCTAGGTGCATCTGTGGTTGACCGAGATTGGTATAGAGTCTTAAAAGAACCTCTTGACCCTAAACAGCAGGGAGAAGTAAAAGGGTCTGACCCCCTCTCCCACTAACTTTTTCTCTGTCCTACTTAAGGGTGGGAAGGCGTTGAGGGAAGGGAGAGGTAGAGACCTAAACACCCCACTACATGAAAATATCTTAGAAACTTTGTTGGAACTCTAATTATGTCATTATTAAAATCATTATGTAGGGTCTTTTAGAAACAAAAATTAAAGCTACATGGTTTTCCTACTAAGTCATAATGCTGCAGCACTTTCTACACGTCTATCTTTATTGTAACATTACTCTCAATAGACAACATAAAGAATCATCCTGCCTGATTATCAACAGATGAATGAATGAAGAAAACATGGTATATATACAAAATTGAGTTTCATTCGGCTGTAAAGAATGAAAGTCAACACCTGAGTGAAACTATAGATTGTCATGTTAACTAAAACAAGCCAACTAACAGACATCACATATATGGAGTCTACGCTGTGTGGACATCATTTATACAATTTGTGTGCACAAGCATGTGCCTGTGCATGTGATTGTGTGAGTTCCTGTGTGTGTTCTTGTATAACAGAAGTGGTGTGATAGGGTAATTAAGACCTGAATTTGGATTCCTGGCATTCATGTAAATAGCTGGTGTTCCTGCACGGGCCTAAAATCACAGAACCAGAGAGATGAAGACAAATCCTTGGAACTTACTGGTTATCCACCCTAGCCAAATCAGTGAGCTCCTGGTTTCAGTGAAAACATATACTGATGGGACTGGATAATGGTTAAGAACACTTGCTGCTTTGTGGAGGACCCATGTTCTGTTTGCAGCAGCTACACTGGATGACTCACAAACATCTGTAACTCCAGACCAAGGAGATATGACATATTTTTTCTGATCTCCACAGGCATGCATATGGCGCATGTGCATACATGCAGACAAAATACGCGAACACAAAAACTAAATCTTTTAAAAGATAAAAAAAATGAGTGGAGAGCAAAGAAGAAGACACCTGATGTGGGTCTTCAGCTTTTACAAGCATGTATATCTGTATTCATGAACATCATCCACACAAATATCTCATTAACAAAAATTTTAAAACATAAAGGCTACAGTAAGATGCCATAATGCATCATGCAACAGACTGTCTAAAAGTGCAAACCTTGACAATACAAACACCTATAAAGGACCCAGGAATGAGAACCTGTATGAGCAGAGTGTAAATTGCCACATTAACATTGGAAATCTGTGTGGAGTTTCATATATATAGTAAAATATATGCCTAACTGTGTGCCCTAGCCATTCTAGTCCTGCTAGAAGAAAGGAGCACAAATAACCACAGAGAGATCCGAGCAAGGATACTCACATTGAATTTAAGTAAGGCAATAACAACAGTAAACAATGGTAGACAATCTGAAAATAAGAATGTTCCAGGACTGGGATATGAGTGATGAAGGCTAGCTATTAGGCTTCCCAGTCTAGGAGCTACCATCATTAATTCACATACTTTGGTGAGTCTCAATGACATGTCTGTTTCTGTTTAGGTTTGGTTTTGAAAGTCAATTGTCTCTTGCTCTGCTTTGTTTTCAACACTGTTATTTAATTCCTCAGGGAAATAAAAATCCCATAATCATGAAGCATTCACACACATTTGCTCAAATACACAATTTTGTTGTTAGTCATCCTCACACATACAATAACAAACTCATATACAAGTATTCACTCTCATGCATTCATATTCATAAGAGAATATACTCAAAACATAGAGATTCACTGACTTGCATTTATATAGTCACATATTAACTCAGTGACATGCATTCATTAACATGTACATTAACAATTCATACATTCACACCAAACACATTTTCTCTAACACTTGAAAATGTGTACTAAAACTCAAATACACGCATTCATTACTATAGATACAGTCACACCCATCTCCATTTGATCATGTGCTATCAGATTCAGTAACAATGAGACACGCAACACAAACACAAAGTCAATACTTTTACACGCTAATATACAATCACTTGTTAATTGGTTCAAATATACAGAAAGCTGATAAACTGTATATCATTCTTACACAATCACTAACATACTCACACATATTCATACATGATGTCATATGCACACTGACAAGTTTGATATTTTGGGTAAGATACACGAAGCTCCTGGTGCATTTCCAGGCATTATGGGGCCTCAGGTTCTGATGTCCAATGCCTTCCTTTCTAAGCCTAACATACTTATTCCTGGGGCCTCCTTGAGTGCCCTGGGAAATGAGGCAAGCACTCTCTTTCCACCCATACAGCACCTGGTCACCTGACTTCTGCCCACCCAGGGGACTACATGGGGTCTGCCTTCATCATGTGTTATTGTTGCACTTTCTATCCAAGCATCAAAAGAAGCCAGAAACAGGAGGAAAATTTATGAAGTTTATTGAACAGAAACATTTACCGAATCTATTGAAGAGAAGGGGATAACAGAGGAAATCTCCACAGCGACTAAAAGCAGCAGGATCTGGGTCACCCTCCTGGGGCCTCTCAGAATGGCCTTGTCTGCCCACCACACTGGGATCCCTCTGCTATTTTCTCTCTCCCCAAGGGCCCAAGAGTTGCTTCTGGGCCCTCACACATTGGGGGAACTCTCACAGGGATTACCCACTGTAGTGTGGGCCTGCCCTATTCTGGCACAAGATGATCACAGCACATTGCAAAGCACAACAAGGAATACCCCACCAGCCCTAGCAAACATAATCACAAGGACAGTAAGTGTGGAGCTTCACAACATATTTCCCAGGCCCCACCCATCCCCAGGTCAGGTCTTCCTATCTGCTCCAGATTGAAGTAAGTCAAAGGTGAGCATTAGCCAGTCCCTTGTCAACATTCATGGTCCTGCTGGCTGCCAGGACTGGGCTTAGCAACATTGGGGAGCACCTGATCAGGTTAGAAAACACACATACAACTACAGGAGAGCAAGCACCAGGCACCTGGCTTACTTGCACACCAGGAAAGCAGACAAGGAGTTCACAACACCAGGTGGGAGATGAGGTAGCATCACCTCGGATGGCACAGAAGCTCACATTCCCTGTAGAAGTGGCTGACCAGATAGTCAGGGCCTCTGGATGCCTAAGTTAATACACACCCCACTCACAGCTTTGCACAGGAGCAAAGGGTGGGGGCAAGCATACCAGGGGGAAAAGGGACTCCCTGGACAGCTGAGTCACTATGAGGTTAACAGGTTGGGCGGGGGTCCCACAGCAGACAGTAGCCTGCCTCAGGATGGCAATGGGAAGAGGGAAGGTGAGGGAGGGGCATCCATTTTGGGAGAGCCAGGCAGTTGATAGAACCCTTGAGATGGTCTCTTCTGTAAAGTCCACTTGTTTGGTATGGGTGACAGATGGATGGTGGTAATAATGCCCAGGCCACCCTCTGAGATCTGCAGAATTTGGGGCCAACCTTGGCAGCTGCCTGTGCAGTTGTTTTCACTAGGCTCTCCCTGCTTGCTCTCTGGATTTCTCCAGCAGCTCTGGACAAAAGAGGGCACATCAAACTACCACTCCTCACAAAGTCCTCCTCCTGCTGCTCTTCCACCTTCTGTTCCCACAAAATCTGCCCTGCACAATCATAGGCTCTCAGACCAGCTGAGGGCACTAACCCTATGGTGCTGAGTTCCCCAGCCTAAGGCTCTTCTCTGGCACTGTAGTCTTTCCCTCTCACAGTCCTATGATGGTATCAAGAATGAAACAGCCTTGGGTGGACACTGGCATCCCAGATCCTTTGGTTCCAAAGATGGAGGGCTTCAATTCATGTAGGAACCACTTCCAACAGAAGTCAAGGATGCTGCGTTCATGGGGCTTCCCTAGAACAGTGTAGATGATCCTCAAGACAGGCGGAATCCTGCGGCATCATCTCCGGGGCAATTGCTCCCAGGTAATGGTTACTCCTGGCCATGATAAGCCTGAAATTGGTTTTCCCTGGTCAGTTCTACTTTATTGCCAGTGGGTGTCCTTAGCTCAGAGCTAATAGCCTTACTATCTTCATCCTCTGAGTCACTAGTGTCCCACTTTGAGTATGAAACACTGGTAGTATAGGTATACTAACTCCTAGTTCCTGTACCTGGCACTCCCCATGAGTCTGGGACTGTTTTTCTTTCTCTTTCTTTCTTTCTTTCTTTCTTTCTTTCTTTCTTTCTTTCTTTCTTCTCTCTCTCTCTCTCTCTCTCTCTCTCTCTCTCTCTCTCTCTCTCTCTCTTTCTTTTTTATTAGTTAAATTTTATTAACTCTGTATCCCAGCTGTATCCCGCTCCCTCATTCCCTCTCAACGTGTCTGGGACTTTTTATTCACTGAGCTGGGTAGAGTTTATTCGTGCTTGATGGAATCATTTCTAGCTAGTGGAAGGTTGGTGCCTTAACCTGGCCTTGGCAGCCCTCTGTACCACTTGTGTTCCCTACCATTTATTGGGGCTGCCCCATCATTTTGTCAAATTATCCGTGCTGCCCTCCAGAGGAAGAATTCCTGGATTTCTTGAGCCCATTATTCCCTGGGGTTTGGGTGGCTCATAGGCCCAACCTCCCTCTTGTTTTCTCGACTCATGTGCTACAATATGGGCTGTCTACTCATCAGGTTCATTTTCAGCCTTGAAACCTGATTCTGTCATATGCCCCTCTTCCCCAGCACTGTGTTCCCTTGTATTCTGTTCTGTTGCACTGACTTGACCTCCTATCCTATGGTCTGGGTGCTGATCTCCCTTCAAAACCCAGCCTGGGTGAGAACTTGATCTGCTACTGCGCTGCTTTCTGCTGCTACCTCATAGATCCTATTTTCTCCTTCTTCCTCTTCCTGCTGCTCCCTTATCAATACTATGAGGATCTGCCAGGCTTACTCATCTTGAACAAGTTTCATTAACTCCAGAAGAGTGGGTGGGAACCCTTGCTGCTCTAAGAGGGACAGCTTGCCCCAAAGGTCAGAGGTCACGGAGACCTGAGATAAGACATGCTTGTGATGAACTGAGACTGCACTGTGTGCTGACAATGGGTTCCCCTTGACTGCTTTCTGCAGCTGGAGCTAAAATGGCAGTGAGTAATCAGATATCTTCTCCAAAGGTTGCTGAAGGACTGTAGGAACCTGAACTGTATGATCTTATAGTCCTCTTTATTTCCAAAGATCTGCTTTAGGGCGTTCAATACTGCTCCACAGTAAGAGAGTCATTGCTGGCCCACAGTGCCTGCATGACTGACAGGGCAGAGCCACACAAGCTCTCTAGAAGGTGCCACTTCTTCTCCCTCTCAGATACCTGCCATAACTGTATCATCTCAGTGACCTCCTCTAAGCAGGTTTCAAAGTTCTCTTCTCCTGGGCCTGGAAAGGAACTGCCAGAAAACACCTTTTTTTTTTTTTTTTTTTTTTTTTTTTTTAGAAACACAGTTTGAGCATTCTGGTTTGTCTTGATCACAATTCCTTTGCTCCAAGCTCTCTGTAGTGACAGTGGTAAACCTCAGGACTTTGGCCACATCTACCATTCTCTGTCCCTCATATTTCAGAAGTAGATTAGGTTGGGCTGTGGGTTTTGACTACCACTTCCTAGTTCCCATCCTGTACTAGAATATGAGTGGGCACCACAGTATAATTGACAACATCAGGCAGTTCAGTTAAATTGGCCTTTACTTTGTCTTTTCTCCTGAATATTCTGTGTATCAACTTGTGTGCATACAGAGAGGGGAAGCCTTCTTTCAAAGCATCCTTGATCTCAGCCTCAGTGCACTGCACAGGGATGACCACAGTAAGCACAAACTTCTTTGGTTCTAGGTCCATCCACTTACACCTGCCATCCAATAGAGCCACAGCCATTGCTTCCATTCTCTATGGTCAGACCTAACACTTGGGTATCTTAGGTCAGCATTTTCCCGCTTAAAATGCCATGTAGAAATGCAGTTAGGTCCTGGATTCCACAGCCTGAAATGCAAATAAAATAAGAGGTTTGTTAATACTCCCTGTCATCTTTTTCTCCTCCCAGACATCAGTCTTGCTTCCCAGGCTCTTAGGATCACTGAAAGCTCCCTGAAGCTCCCTGGACCCTGCTGACCTGCTGTAGCAACCTTCTTGGAAGTCCAGGAACTCTACTGTGTTTTTTTGCAAGTACCTGTGGGGCAAATACTGATGTCAGGATGCAAAGGCCAATGTCTGGGGACATTGGAAAGGCCCCAGTGGTGGAAAAGGCAGGAAAACACAAGCCCACCCACTTTTGGCTATTCTGGATTCAGGCAACTCTTTGCTTGGTCCAAGACTGGCAGCACATAGGAAACCCTCCTCTTCCTGAAGAAACAATGCTCAGCAAATGAGAAAGATGATGACTGGTGTTCAGTGGATATGATCAGAGTGCCAAGTGCCAAGAATGTGTGACACTCTAAACCATTGCCATGGATAAAAGAATGCTGTGGATCTGGGTTACCACACAGCAACAAGATGGTGGTGGTAACTGGCATGGTTGTGGGGTGGGGATCTTAGACTGCGGAATGGATGCTGATAAAATAAGCTTATGGTTCCAAATTGTATGCAGTGTGGAATCAGAGGCAGAAGAGGGCCTAAAAAGTAAACAGACAACTTTCATACTAGGTCTGGCCCTACCCTGCAGTCTGTGAACCTTAGTTGGAAGCCCCTTCACTTGCTCTTTGCTAATTTAGAGGCTACTCCCAAAATAGCTGCTCACCTTGCTCTTTGCAGTATAGTGCCCCACTGAAGTGTGGATGCAGCAGCTATCCTGTCCCTGGGGGTTGATGCTGTCAGTCTTCTGGCTCTATCCAGACAGGCGGTATAGGGGTGCTGGTTCCTGCGACTGATCTGCACAAGGAAAGGCAGATAAATATCTACTATGGTTTGTCCTAAATGTCCCTGTCTACACAGGCTGTGCTAATTCTGAGTTTGCACATGAGTCTAAAGACAGCTCCTTCTATCAATGCAACCAAACAAAAGACCCAGATATAAACCCACACACTTTTGGTCCACTGATCTTTGACAAAGAAGCCAAAACCATACAATTGAAAAAGGATAGCATCTTCAACAAATGGTGCTGGTCTAACTGGATATTTATGTGTAGAAAAATGCAAATAGATCCATACTTATCACCCTGCACAAAACTAAAATCCAAATGGATGAATGACCTCAACAGAACACCAGATATATTAAATCGGTTAGAAGAAAATGTGGGGAAGACCCTAGAATTCATTGGTGCAGGAGACAACTTCCTGAACATAAAACCAACTCAGAGGCTCTAAGAGCAACAATCAATAAATGGGACCTCATGAAACTGAAAAGCTTCTGTAAAGCAATGGACATCACCATCAAAACAAAACGAATGCCTACAGATTGGGAAAGGATCTTCACCAACCCTCTATCTGACAGAGGGCTAATATCCACTATACATATATATATATATATAAAACTAAAGAAGCTGAAAAGCAACAAACCAACTAATCCAATTAAAAAAAATAGGGAATAGAGCTAAAGAGAGAATTCTCGATAGAGGAATATTGAATGACAGAGAAACACTTAGCCATCAGGGATATGCAAATCAAAACGACCCTGAGATTTTGCCTTACACCAATCAGAATGGTCAAGATGAAAAACTCAAGTGACAATACAAACTGGAAAGGTTGTGGAGAAAGGGGAACCCTCCTCCACTGCTGGTGGGAATGTAAACTGGTACAACCACTCTGGAAATCAATCTGGCGCTTTCTCAGACAACTAGGAATAGCGCTTCCTCAAGATCCTGCCATACCACTACTAGGCATATATCCAAAAGAGGCTCAAGTACACAAAAAGGACATTTGCTCAAACATGTTTGTAGCAGCTTTATTTGTAATCGCCAGATGTCCCTCATCTGAAGAATGGATACAGAAATTGTGGTACATTTACACAATGGAATATTACTCAGCAATGAAAAACAAGGAAATCATGAAATTTGAACCAAAATGTTGGGAACTGGAAAGAATCATCCTGAGTGAGCTATCCCAGAAGCAGAAAGACACACATGGTATATAGTCACTCATATAGACATATAAAATAGGTTAAACCTAATAAAATCTGTACATCTAAAGAAACTCATCAGGAGGGAGGACTCTGGCTAAAATGCTCAATCCCCATCCTGAAAGGTTAAGAGGATGGACATCAGAAGAAGAAGAAAAACAGGGAAACAAGTTAGGAACCTGCCACAGAGTGCCTCTGAAAGGCTCTGCCCTGCAGACTCTCAAAGCAGATGCTGAGACTTACAGCCAACTGTTCCGCAGAGTACATGGAATCTTATGAAAGAAGTGGGAAAAAGTAAGATCTGGAGAGGACAGGAGCTCCACAAGGAGAGCAACAGAACCAAAAAATTTGAACACAGTGGTCTTCCCAGAGACTCATACTCCAACCAAGTACCATGCATGGAGATAACCTAGAACCCCTGCACAGATGTAGCACATGGCAGTTCAGTGTCCAAGTTGGTCTCATAGTAATGGGAAGAGGGACAGCCTCTGACATAAACTAATTGGCCTGCTCTTTGATCACCTCCCCCTGAGAGGGGAGCAGCCTTACAGGGCACAGAAGATGACAATGCAGCCACTCCTGATGAGATCTGATAGTCTAGGATCAGAAGGAAGGAGAGGAGGTCCTCCCCAATCAGTGGAATTGGGGAGGGGCATTCAAGAAGAAGGTGGAGGGAAGGTGGGATTATGAGGGGAGGAAGGAGGGGTTTATAGGGGGATACAAAATAAAGTGTAAATAATAAAAGTTAAAAAAATATAAAGCCAGGAAAAAAAGACAGCTCCTTGCTGGGCATTGTGGAACAATCCTTTAAGTCCTGGCCCTTTATGTTGGCTGATGAGCCACATTGTAAGACATTTTTAAATGGAAAGGAAAAAAAAGTTCCCTTTAAAGATTTAAGGATTTGAGCGAATGCTCCACTAGGGGCACTATTGAGACACAGTCCTGACCCCACCCACCACAAAGTGACACTCCTAAGAGCTCTATCCTGGTTCCTGGTCTACTAGCTGTCCCAAGCATCAGCCCTTCACTGTTCCAGCACTGTTTTGGAGCACCCACCTTTCCAGCTCAGATCCAGACTTGACCCATTAGAGTTCCAGCACCTTCTCCACTGTCCTAAGCATCAGGCCTTTCGGGTTCTGGCATGTCCCTAAATGCCACAGCCATCTTAGCTACCACTCTGAACAAGGCTCTGCTCTATCAGGGTCCAAGAGGCCTTCGACACTGTCCCAAGCATCGCCCCATCCTGGTTCTGGCATGTACCCAGGTCCCACAACCATCTCTCAGTCCCTGTTCCAATCCAGACCCAGCCCCATCCAACATACCTTTCCAGTTGTCTCCAGGTTCCATGGAATCCATGTCCCACAACAGCATCCTAGCAACAATCCAAAGCCACTCCAAAGACCACCCTTATGTATACCAAAATCCCCCTACCTCAACCTCATCTAAAACCAAAACAAGTCCAGTAGATTGATTTCTCAGGAGGGCAGGAAGATCACCTGATCCCAGAAATTTGAGAACAGTCTGTGTGACACAGGAACGCTGTCTCACAAAGAGAAAACAGACAGAAAGCAATCCGTTATGTTCCCACCAATGTCCTCCTCTCCTCATACACTTTTTCGCACATTCCTGGAAAAAGTTTCAGTGGAAGCAAACAGAAGGTCATACAAGAAAAGGACACAAAAGGAATGGGTGATGTCTAGAAGTGTCAGAATCTCTCAGTGTTCCAGGAGAGGACAGCACCATACCTGCTAAAGACAGCTCTAGGTCAGAACTCTGGGAGGCACACGATCACACCACATTTGCAGCAAAGCAAAGCAGGTTCCAAGAGTGTTGCAGGAAGATCTTATGCATGACTGTGACCCCTCCCCAGGCTCCCCAATCCCTTCCACCCCGTGGTTGAGGCTGTTCCTGTTTGCCTCAACCAATCTTGTCAATTATATGGGGAGCAAGTAGGAGGCACATAGAATTTGAATGGAGTGGCAGGAGGTATGGACCAAAGTTTGTTTCAGTACAGACTGCCAAGCATGTCACATGTAATGCCAGGACCAGCAGCCATTGGTTCTCATGTTTAACATGTCTTGATTAATTGGCTACTAGCTGTGACATGATGGTCATTGGTTACTTTTATTTCCACATTCAGATAGTGAATGTGAGCATCTAAGCTTACAGGCTAAGCACAAACTACTTGTCTAATTGCACAATATAGGGCTCAGCCCAAAAAAAAAAAAAATTAGAAGGAACTTAATAACAGAAATTTATGTATTCCCTGTTTTTTTTTTTTTTTTTTTTTTTTTTTTTTTGTTATCCTCTGCTATCGATTCGTAAGACCAATATTACAAAAGCTTCTTTCGTTTGTCCCGCAAACAAAACTTTTCCAGATTCACTAAAACACATAAAGTATCAAAAGATTTAATTCTCAGGGCTTAGTGCCTGTAATCTCAGCATTTGCTCACTAGGGGCAGAAGCAGGATGTACATGTGTTTCAGACTTTTGTTGTTTGTTTTGTTTTTGGAGACAGTATTTCTCTGTGTAGCCTTTGCTCTCTGGAACTCACAGAGATCCACCTGCCTCTGCCTCTGTACTAGGATTACAGGCTTGAACCACTGCTCTTAGCTGAGTTTCAGAAACTTCTAACCCTTTTTCACCCTCACTCGTCCTCATTCCCTTGCTCTTTCTCACTCTCTCATTTTCTCAGTCTTGCTCTTACGCATTCTCCCTCTCTCATTTTTTTCCTCTTTTGCAATCACACTCTTTATCTTCTTGCTGTCTTTCACTCCCTCTCCCCATCTTTATTTCCTTCCTCCCTTCGTTCCTTCATTCCTTCCTATCTTCCTTCCTTCCTTCCTTCCTTCCTTCCTTCCTTTGTTCCTATCTTCCTTCCTTCTTCCCTTCCTATCTTCCTTCCTTCTTTCCTATCTTCCTTCCTTCCTTCCTTCCTTCCTTCCTTCCTTCCTTCCTTCCTTCCTTCCTTTCTTCCTTCCTTCTTCCCTCCCACCCTTCTTCCTAACCTCCCTCCCTCCCTTCCTTCCTTCCTTGTTTCTGTTCACTGAGTCTCTAGATTTCCATGCTTCAAATTTTCCACCTAGTAATTTAAATATTTTCCACCTTTTCCTTAGTAAGGTTTCTCCCACAGCAGGAAGACTAAAATGCTTGCCCTGGAGCACCAAAATGCTGCCAGAAAAAAAAAAAATGCCATGGGTTTAACACAGGTTACATTCAGCAAGGTGTGTATTTCAGTACTTTAGTGGCAGACTAGATGTTTCACCTTATTTGAGGTTTAATAAAGAAGAATAGGCTGGCTCTTGCTTGTTGGTCTAACAGCTGGGAGATGGAAACAGTAGGATAGACAATTTCAAGTCACCCCAGGCTATATACTGTGTTCTAGGCTACCTTAAGCTATACAATTCCAGGCCAGCCTGGGTTAAAATGCGAAACCTTGTCTGAAAGAAGCTAAGAAAAAAATGTACAAAGAAAACATAGGCATTTCTGGAACGTTTCAATTAAAAAAGGTCTCAATAAAAGGGTGTCCTGAGACACAGGAGCCAAGGAAAAGCACAGCTCTGAAACGGTACAGTGTGCCAATGGAAGGGTATCTTGACACACAAAGGTGCAGGAACACACAGCTCTGAGGAGAGACAGTGTCTCAATGTCTGGGGATTCTGAGACAAAGGAGTCCAGGAAAAACACAGCTCTCAGGTGGGACTGTGTTACCATTGAAGGGCATCCTGGAACACAGGAGACAAAGAACCACACAGCCCTGCAGAGAGATAGTGTCTGCATGGAAATGTACCCTGACACACAGGAACCCAGGAAAAACACAGCACCTAGGCAGGATGGTGTTCCAATGGAAAGAATCTGGAGAAACAAAGGAGCCCAGGAACAGCACAGCTCTAAGGAGGGACAGTGTACAAACAGAAAGGAATCCTGAGAGACAGAAGTGCAGGAACAAAATGGATCAGAGATGGGACAGTGTCCCAATTGAGAAGCATCCTGAGATACAGTAGCCCAGAAACCACACAGCTATGAGAGGGACAGTGTCTCAATGGAAGTGTAAACTGTGACACAGGAGCCCAGTAAAAACACAGCTCTGAGGTGGAACAGTGTCCCAATGGAAGAATATAAGAAACACAAACTCCCCAAAAATAAATAACTGAGTTTGGTCAGTGTTCCAATTGACAGGTGTCATGAAGCCCAGGAGCTCAGGAACCACCCAGCAATGAACTGAGGTAGGACAGTGTCTCAATGGAATTGTATCCTGAGCCACAGAAGGGCACCAACAGAACAGTTCTGGATCAGGACATTGACCCAGTGGAAGGCTATCCTGATACACAGGATCACAGGAACCACCGTACTCTCTGATGTGACAGTGTCCAAATAGAAGGGTATTCTGAGACACAGAAGTGCAGGAACAACACAGCTCTGAGGTGGGAGAGTGTTCCAATAAAGGGCATCCTAAGACAGAGGAGTCGAGGAAATAAACATCTCTGAAGTGG
Organism: Meriones unguiculatus; assembly: GCF_030254825.1. Taxonomy (NCBI): domain Eukaryota; kingdom Metazoa; phylum Chordata; class Mammalia; order Rodentia; family Muridae; genus Meriones; species Meriones unguiculatus. Next base: position 12,094,646 of record NW_026843706.1, read on the forward strand.
GACAGCATCCCAATAGAAGGGCATCTCAAGACAAAGCCACCCAGGAAACCTCCAAATCTGAAGTGAAAGAGTGTTCCATTCTGGCCCCAATTGAGAAAGTGAAAGAACAATGGAGAACAGTGGGAGAATTCACAGTTGAAGAAGAATACTGGGTTTTTAATCATTTCAGTTCCAGGAAGCTTACCTGCAAGCATGCTTATCTCACAAAGAAATAACAAAAGAGACTCTGTGGAAAGGAGGGCACAGGAGGAGGCAGACACACAGCCCTTAAAGCTGTTTGTTAGAGGAGAAAGGCCTGAAGCGTTCCCATGGCTGGTGCGGGCCTGGTGGACCAGACATATTTGCTGCTGTACCTCCAGGGCCCTCCATCCATAAACAAAAATCACCAGTCTATCCCAAACACTTTTGCCTGCTTTGTTGTGGGAGTTTCTGCAAAACTGAGTCACCTAGCCACTTTTCAGTTGGGGAGAGGAAAATTGATTGCTCTAGTGGTCCACATCCAGATCACTCCAGTATGGCATCGGCCCATTGGCCCTTGTCCTCACGTTTAGTAGCTTTTTATCAGGTGAGAGAGCAGAGGAAAGCAAGCAGGAAGTACAAGTACAGAAGAATACATGTGTCAGTAAAGGCTGGTTGCTGGGTTGAAATGCACTTTACCCCACCTCCTCAGGGGCTCTGGTTTCTTTGTAGTGGGCTCAGTTCACAGGGACAACCTCCACCATAGGAATTCCATTGTTTTTAACAGGGGCAGCTTGGGGAATTTCTACCACAGCTACACCCGTTTGTTGTTTTTATGAGATGTGCCCCATACTCTCAGGTAATTGATTATTTGGTCCTTCTGTTCATGGATGCCTGGCTGTAGAAAACAAGAAGATTCCCATGACCTGTCATTGCCACAGTGCTCTGGGTCTATCACATCCACATTTCCTGGCTGGGGACAGCAATTTCCCAACCTAGACTGCCTTGCTTGGGAAAACAATCCTTGAAAGAGGAGATCATACATTTCTCAAGAATGTCTTAATCTACATGTAATCCTTTCCCCAAACACACACAGCTGCATCAGCTTCCTCCTACCCAAGCCCCGCACCCACTCCTAGAAGAGCCCTGACAAACTGCCTTCCCTTGGCACAAGCTTCATCCCAGAAAGTTGTACCCCTTTGTTGTGCTAATAAATGCAGTCAGGTTTATCTGTTAGGTCAGATTTTGGTCTCTTCCCTGCCCCATTTTTTCTATGGTTTCCCCTCTGAAATCAAACTGTGGCTATAGTATGAAGAGGCTTAGGAGTCTCATTACTTCTTTTTGACATTTGAGGTGGAATCCCTCAGCCCCAGCTTCCAGCTCTAGTTGCCATGTCTACCACTTCCTTTCCGTGTCTTTATGGACCCTAGCCCTCTGGAACCATGAACTTCAAATAAATAAATTCTTTTCTATTGCTGCCTTGGTTATGGTGTTGTGTCACAGCGACATAAACCTTAACTCAGACAGCCTGGTACAAGACCTGAATTGAAGGCTCTGCCCCAAGACAGGGGGTGATTTTAGCAGACATAAGTGTATACAAGAGAAGGTGGACTGGAGAAAGAGAGGGCCTGGGGTGTCCAAGCCTGACTGTGTCGTGACAGAGTTAGGGATTTATGGTTTTCGACACCTGGTCCCCGGTGTACTATTAAGGGCCAGACTAAACACCTGGATCCTCTTAAGATACAGCCGCAGGCCACACTGCCACAGGAGCACGAACTGGACAGAGAAGTACAGTAGCAGCATGTGCCTTCAAAGGTGCACAATGGCTGTGCCCAACTGTACCTGCGCAAACGACAGGTTTGCCTATTCCTCGAGTACAGCCTCAGATCTCCTTGCGCATGCACTTATCATTGCCTGTTGTGATCCACAGGAAGCTCACCCTGAGCCTCTGTTATGCCTTGGTGCTTCTTTGTGTTCGAGCAAATCAGAAGCATGCCGATAAAGAGACGGGCGTAACAGGGTGCAGCTGTAGCTCAAGGAAATGAAGCCTCGGGCCTTCCCTCACCAGAAGTTAACAGCGATTGGACGAGGCATGCTGGCCCTTTGAAGCATGCGCATTGCGCAGGTACTGACTGCGCATGCGCAAGTGCTATGCCAGCCAATCAGAGGGCCTTGTACTGGTGTGTGGGCTAAACTAAGCGTGATCGACCGCTGAGGGGAAGAAGGCTGTGAGGTAGTGTCGAGGGTCCGAGGTAGGTCACAGGCCTTGTGGGGACTTCGTGTGCTGGGCTCCAGGGATGGTTTAGAGGAATAAGGAAAGACTAAGGCCCTTGTTGTAAGACTGTGGGGTCTCAGAGCCAGAAGTTCCGGGATAGACTGTGAGGTGACCTCGGGAGCTTTACTTTACTGGAGGCTGGCACACGTACCAGAGCCAAAAATGAAAAGTGGGGATGAGAGCAGCAGCGCCCTAGAGAGTGGGTGGGGCAGTTCATGATCTAGGAGCTGGAGTCCGTGCTTTCGTCTGTCACAGATTTTTGTGTGTGTGCGTGTGCGTGTGTGTCACCGTGTCAGCAATTGTTTTGTAGCATTTGGGCCCCGAGTAGACACCAGGGTCCTCCTGTGATGCATCCATAGGCAATACCTGAACAGACCAGCTGGTCTGAAGGGGAAGGGGAACCCAGTGTGATCTGCAAAATTACAAGCGAAACAGCAGGATCCCAGGTTGGAATGGGTGACAGAATGGGCATGCCTCACACCTTTGGGAGTGCCTCTAAGTAGGCAGCCTCAGGTATGTTCCTGCTAATAAGAGACACATTCCTGGAGGTTGGTCCTCTGTCTGAGGGACAGGGAAGCAGCCTCTCAGGAATGTGTTGAAGTGTGGTCTGCTGGGTGGTTGACAGGATATTAGCAGACTCAGTCTCCTACCTGTGATTGTGAGAAAGCAAGGTCAGCCTGGATTCACAGGCCTTCGGGGATAACAGTGGGATCTTGAGGGGAAAGGGTTCAGATTTATCTGTGTTGGGAAATTTAAAAGACTCATTTCTACCTGGTAGTGAGAGGGCAGTGGAGGAAAGGGTTCCGGATGGTTGCGGGTTTGAAGAGAGCTGGTTTTGAGAGTGAAGTGTAGAAAAGATCTTAAAGACCTCCCCGGCAGGTTCCTTGTTTCCAACTGGCGTCCTCAGTGGACATCTGGCTCCTGTTTATGTGCAGACATGGGCCTGGCCACATCTGAAATGCCTGTCTGGAGGGGATGGGGGGGGGGCATGGGCCCCTTCACCAACCAGCAGCTTCTGCATCCATATCCCACAGGAGCCAGTTTAAAGCCACTTCCTTCTGGGTGTATATGCCTTTCCAGCCAGTCAGAGAGGTGTGTACTGGGAGGTGGGGGATAGATAGGGGTGACCAGCCATTCTTTAAGAAGAAGTAGGCTCCAGGGGCAGGAGAGTATCCTGGGTGGATGACTTGCTATTGGGGAACTCTGTTATGATGGTCACCAGTTGGGACAGGGATCAGAGAGGAGCCTTAGCTCATGTGGTAGCCCAGTGGCAGCACAAAAAGGCATGTCCAAGGCAAACCTGTGGCGTGATACCAGGAGCTTCACTTCCAAATGGGACTGGACAAGGTTCCAGATGACGAGGCTAAGGACAGGCCATGAGGGTTGCCGGATTTGGAGGGTTAAGTGGGACAGCATGTGAGCTGGGAGCCTTGGCCTCAGTGACTATGTAGGCACCAGTGACTTCCCAGGTCCCAACCAGATACCAGCTTTAGGTACCTTGTTTTAAAGGAGGCAGGGCCCAGGATTTTCTGTCCATGGGTTGGGAATGCAGCAAAGCTTCCTGATCTTCATAAGTAATTGGTCATGGAGCTCAGGTTCAGATAAAGGAATGGGACAAATCAGGGTACTGGTGACATCCTCTTGGCCTCTCTTTGCTCCAGCACAAGGGTCAGGACTTCTTCCCACTCACTGAGGAGTCCTTTTCCCTGTTCCCAGTGCTGTGTTGTACTTCCTTCCAGTATCTCTAGTTCCAGGAGTCCTATCTATCCCAAGAAGATTTTGACCATGTCAAGCAGAGAAATGGAGGCCACCGACAGTGCTGGCATGCACCCAAGGCAGGATCCAACTGTTGCATCAGATGACACCCTGAATATAGATGCAATCACTGCAGGTAAAAAAAAAAAATAAATAGAAAAACTAAACAAATCAAGCAAACAACTACAACAGCCAAAACCAGATGTGTTCCTGTAGGGCATTGTCCTTCCCAGGGGACTTCCTAAAATGTTTTGGAGGTGGAACCCTGTTGTGCTTGTTTTTAAACTCTTCCTTGTTTCGGTGTGTTGAGGCCTGCAGTGGACCAGCCCAGCCGAGGCCCTACAAGTGGGGAAACATCAGGCGTTTGGACATAAGGAAGGCACAGGTAAGGCTGATTGACAGACAGACCCACACACCAGGCAGTGTTTTGAATCAGCTGCGCTTTACTGAAGTCAAGCCAACACTTTTATAGTGAATACTTACAGAAGCACCTGAAGTTGACATATTTCCCGGAACATTTACAAAGTTTATATTTAAACTGAAAGGCAATGTGGTAAAAGGCAGTGTCTACAAAAAATCTTGGCCTAAAAGCCTTTCAAGCAGAGCAAACATAGAAGTAGTGAGTATTGCTGCTAATTTAGTGAGTAGAGGGCCAGGGGCTGTTAAACTTGTGGTTTGTTTACATAGTTTATTGTTTTTAGCTAGGGGCTGTTAATAGTCCTCCAAGCTAAGTTAGCTAAAGATTTACAATCCTCCCTAGATATAAGCACCAGGAGGAATTCCTCCCGTTTGTCTTGCTAAGGGTTTACAATCTTCCTTAGAGATAAGATGCTTGAGCTAGCCTGTCCGTAGAACTCCTAGTATATTTTAAAACTTTCTGACCTCCTATGTTTACCTATCTTCTTTCTGCCTCACCATAAACACCTGTGTAAAGCTCTTACTCTTTTATTACCTACAATGTTTGGATTTTCCACAAGCAATTTCTGATACTGAATCTGACTCATTACTTTTTCTAAGATTTTACTTCTCTCTTACTCTATTCTTGCTAAAGCTTTTAATAATCTATCAGAAATGTGTTTCCTTGAGTAGTTAATTGTGCTGTTCCAAGAGAAACAGCAAGAAGCTCATTAATCCAATTTTGCATCTGAGAAAACAGGATTTTCAGAGCACATCTCTTTGGCTTAGATGGCCAGAGGAAACATTTTTTTTTGCCAGTGACTTCCAGGAAGCTGATTCCCATAGGAAACGTATCTCCCATCTGGCAGCATAATTTTATGCTTACATAGCACATTTTTATGCTCACACAGTTGACTCTGGAGTTACTATGGCAGAGGCCTCTACCTCCCTCCCTCACAGCAACTTTTTAACTCTGGGTAAGAGAGAGAAGGCTAGTGGGGATAGGGGATGCAGACCCCTTTACTACTCCTGGCTGTTTAGAGTCAATGGACTATGCTAAATCTCTGTCAGTAGCAAAAGAGGCAAGCAGTCTCCTCCATCTGTCTTCTCCAAACTGCTGTGCCATGAAGCATCTCTCCTGTGCCTCTTTAAGTCACTATACCATCTGTGGTCTCTCCAAGCTGCCAGGCTTTCTCTTTCTGGGCTCTAGTGTTTATAGCCCTCAGATCACTGGTCCATGCCCCTGTCTGTGCTGCCTGAGGCAGGCTGTTTCCAGCTGACAAAGACCATGCCCTGTAGGCGGCAAATATCACCTGTGGAAAAACTAAACTCCCACTCTTGGGATTAAAACAAAAAGGTGTTTACATAACATAACTGAGATTTTAAAGAAACCAAAAGTTCCACTACAGTATGTGGGGCTGAACCCATGGATCTCAAGCTCCTGTAGGTCTGAGGTTGGAGCTCTGCCTCCCAGTAACGAAGCTATAATCATTGGCAGGTGAGTGCAGTGGTGGACCTGAGGATGGATCCACAACCTGGAGCCTGCCAGAACCCAGGAACATTTCCAGAGGTGGGTATCTTGAGTTCAGACCTCATGTTTCCCCCAACGTGGGGTTTCCTCCCGTCAGGGAGACCCAGTCTGTGGTATTTTGGGTTCCACAGTTCAGTCTGTGCTGGTGAGTAGAGCAAACAGGCTTAGGTGAGTGGCTCCACGTTGTTGACTGGGCTCCTGATGAAACCTGGGAACTTTTACAGAGAACATTTTGGCTGAGGGCAGGTGTTCCTCTGAGTGCCCTGAGTTCAGACCTAATGTTTCCCTCAGCATGGGGTTTCCTGCCAACAGGGATTCTTAGTCTCTGGTGCCCACAGTTTGGACTGGAAGGATGAGTTGGGTTCCCAGGCAGGTCTCTGGACTGGTGGCTGAATGCCTGTCTTAGCCTGGGACATTCCCAAGATTTGAATGGGTGACCTGAGGTCGGTCCAGATTGCTTTCTTCACCATGGGGTTTTCTCTCAACTGGAAACCCCAGTCTGTGTTGTTTTGGGGCCCACAGTTAAGTCTGGGATAGTGATCAGAGCATACAGGTGTGTGGCTCTGGGCTGGAGACCAAGCCCCTGCCAGGTCCCAGGAACTCTTCCCAGGTTTAGCAGGGTGATCTCAGAAGGGACCTGATTGCTTCCCACACAATGGGTTTTTCTTTTTTTTCACCTGGGACACATGATGGCTGGTGTTTTAGGGCCCAACGTTGGTAGCTATGCAGTCACTGCTGTCCTAAACATCACACACAGAGACCTATCAGTGCCACTATCTTGGATAACTAGGATGCATCGCTTTTTATCATCACATTTTTGCTTCACTCATTTGTAATCTAGTTCAGCTATTGTTAGTGTAGTGTGTGGGACAGGAAGTGTGTGAGTCATGAGTGCCATCTGCTCTTAAATAGGAGCCCAATGTGTAAGGTGCAAAATAAATAGCAAGTAAAGTAGAAAGGTAAGGTCAGCACTGCTACTCTCTGTGACCATTTTGATCAGACTGAGTTCTGCTTTAAACTGCTGTCAGATGTCAGTCACATTAACTGTTTGAAGACATTATAATTAAACATTACTAAAGAACCGGCTGGGAGCATGCCAGTATTTTCTCTTGAAGAGTCAAATCCAGAAAGTAACCTGACCTCAGGATAGGGATGTACCCTGGTGGGAGAGCACTTGCCTAGTATGCTCAGGGCTCTGGGTTCCGTCCCCAATACAACAGACTTTTCCATAAACCAATGTCTTTTTTTTTTTTACTTTAAATTATTCAGGATCTTTATCTTATTAAATTTGTCTAAAAGCCTCAATGGCTGCAATAATTACAGTATTTTCATCTCACTGTGCAGTAATCTCTGTCCCTTTGGAGATTTTGTAAATGGACTATGTTTGTGTTTTGTAGAAAGCATCCCAGCAGTCCCTCTGAACTTGTCTTGGAACTGAAGCATACCTAGTCCATTGATTAAGTTTATACTTTATAAGTGACGTCTCATAAAGAAATTACACAGTGATTTGGCACCTTTTTTGTTAAGTCCCCTCCAATTTGTTTGGTATGTAATATATAGACACTACAGTCCAACTATCTAATTTCACATGAAGATCATAATCCCTGAAATCCTTGACTGAAAGAAAGGAGGCAGGTAATCTTTCCATTGGCAGATTATTTCCATCTTTTGATAACAAGTGGCTTCCCAGCACCGTTGAGGGAACATTATGGTCATGCTTATGTGATTGTTTTTCAATACAGGACCCCTTAAGATCTTTCTTAAGGAAAACAGAGAAAGAATCAAAACGATCATCAACGAGACTTTCCAAACCATGCAGAAGAAAGTTGAGGATGTTCTCAAAGTCCAGGGTGAACTAAGGTAAGGTTGCTTCTTGGTGCTTTGATGCCATACATGATGACAGTTGATTAGTAAGTCAGGATAGCAAGGGGTTGAGGAATATCTGTGACCCCCACTGGCTAGATGCTCTGTATGGAATGTTAGTAAAAACAATAAATCTTCTTTTCTAGCTCTAGGATCAATGAAGTGACTTACTCTCAGCCAAGGCGGAAGAGGTACTGTTAGTGTAAGACCACACAGTGCATGTCACATTCCTTTTCGCTGTCAGGATGTTTTAGATGCCCTTTCCCCATTCCTCCATTGAGAGAGTTAGTGAGGACAAATCAGTCATGCTTTGAATGCACTATCTTCATGTTGTGAAGGAATCTCACACACAGTATACACTGTTGTCTTTTACAGGCAGAAACTTTATGAACAATATTCTCTTCAGATTACGAATTTGAATTGGAAGTTAAACGTGGATGCAGGTCAAGTCAAGAAACAGGCAGAAAAGCTCTCTGTGAGTATCAGGCTTAGCTTTGAAGGAGTCCATTGTGTCAGCATCAGCAAGTCAGGAGGTAGAGGGATCGGATATGAACTTAAGGAGTGTGGTGGCTGTGGTCAGGAGAGACTGGCCATACTTATCATTCCCACTTTGCTTTCTTTTCTGGGGAGAGATGTAGGCCTTAGTTTTTCAAATACAATTTCATTTGTTAGTACCTTAAAGCTTATGTCTTCCTTCCGAACCCCATCCCGTGTAGGGGAAAGGAAAATGCTTTATAGGTCTCTTTACTTCTTCCTTCTGGGTAGGGTCACAGGATTCTTTTGGGGGCAACACCAGTATCAGTTGTCAAGAAATCCAGATATCCAGGTAACCAGCAACCAGCAAGGGCAGGGAGCAGTCCTCCTCCAAGCCACCATGCCTTCTTCCTCTTGGCTACCATGTTTAGAACCTTCAAAGTCCTCAGAATTCAACTAATTCCAGCTGGCAAAGACCATTCTGTGCATGAGATAATTAACGTGTATGAACAAAGTAAAATCCCCCACTTGAGATTATAAGAATAACATGTTTACATATCTTAAACAAAAATATCTACAACAGACAGAGGACAAGGTCAGTGATTGGTTAGGAGCCAGCATGGGGGTGGATTTAGGGGCTGAGCAGGCACAGCCTGGAAATTGCAGGAGAAAGTATAGGGTTGCATCATGAGAGGGAGTCCTTCATGATCCATGATGTGACTACACCAAGGAGCAGGAGGCCCAACCTAGCCTTCTGACACAGTGATCAGGGATGCAGCATGGGGGTGGTCAGTGTGGCTGTGGCAGAGCAGGTAGATACTGATCTTTCAGTGGCTGGAGTTGAGAACAGCCCAGTCCCAGAAGCAAAGAGGGAAAGGCCTCATGCCATGATTGACACGTGAAGGTGACTGATTCGCCTTTAGCCTGGAGAGGAGAATGAGGTTTGGTGGAGAGGTACTGGCTTCTGAACAGTGTGGGCTCTGGAGCCTCTCTCCTCCTGGTGGTAGGTGGAGCTGCCCTCCTGAAGATTCTGATTTCCAAATGTGGGGAAGCAGAGCCTGGAGTTCTGGGGAAGATGGAGGTCCTCTTCTGTCCAGTAGTTTTAAGCATGTCCTCTGGCATGCCACCATGTGGAAGGCAATCACAGTCCAGGTATTTGGCAGATATGCTAACTCAGGAAACATTTTACCTCTGTGCCTTGGCAGTAGCAGTAGAGATACCTGAAGGCCCCATCCCACAGAACTGTTTCAGAAGTTTCTTTTCGATGTGTATTCTTACAATGGTCCATGAGATTTTCTGAAGTTGGTCTTAAAGAATCCATCCCTCTTAAGCATGGCAATATTGACTGTACTCTTTTTTTTAATTTTCTTAATGGTATTTTTCTTATTAGTTACATTTCGTTAACTCTTCATTCCAGCTGTATCCCGCTCCCTCATTCTCTCCCCAATCCCACCCTCCCTCCGTCATCACCTCCCTGCCCCTTTCCAAGTCCACTGATAGGCGAGGACCTCCTCCCCTTTCATCTGACCCTGTTTTATCAGGTATCTTCAGGAATGGCTGCAATGTCCTCCTCTGTGGCCTAACAGTACTGCTCCTCCCTTGGGGGGTAGCGAGGTCAAAGAGCCTGCCATTGAGTTCCTGTTAGAAATAGTCCTTGTTCTCTTTACTATGGGAAACCAATTGGTTACTGAACTTCCATGGGTCATATCCGAGCAAAGGTTCTAGGTTATATCCATTCATGGTCTTTGGTTGAGTGTCAGTCTCAGAAGAGACCATGTGCCCAGATATATTTGGTTCTTGTGGAACTCCTATCCTTTCCACATCATACTAACTCCCCTTCTTTCCTACGATTCCCTATACTCTGCCGAAGGTTTGGTTATGAGTCTTAGTATCTGCTTTGAAACACTGCTAGGTAGAGTCTTTCAGATGTTTTCTGCGGTAGACTCCTGTCATACATTCAATGCACATCCCATTTGTCTTTCTAAATGAGGATTGATCATCTTACCCTGTGTCCACTTTCTTGATTATCTTCTTTAGGTGTATAGATTTCATTATGTTTATCATATCTTGTAGGTCTACCTAAGCGAGTATATACCATGTTTGTCTTCCTCCTTCTGGGATAATTCACTCAGAATGATCTTTTCTAGATCCCACTATTTGCCTGCAAATTTCATGATTTCCTCCTTTTTGATTGCTGAGTAGTATTCCATTGTGTAAAAATACCACAATTTCTGTATCCATTCCTCAATTGAAGGACATCTAGGTTGTTTCCAGGTTCTGGCTATTACAAATAAAGCTGCTACAAACATGGTTGAGCAAATGTCCTTGTTGTGTGCTTGAGCAAATTTTGGGTATATACCTAGCAGTGGTATAGCTGGGTCTTGAGGAAACACTATTCCTAATTGTCTGAGAAAGCTCCAGATTGACTTCCATAGTGGTTGACTTTCCATCTTCTGATATCTTTTTCAATTTATTTCTTTAGAGACTTGAAGTTTTTCTCAAATAGGTCTTTCACTTGCTTGGTTAGTGTCACCCCAAGGTACTTTATGTTATTAGAGGCTATTGAGAAGGATGTTGTTTCCCTAATTTCTTTTTCAGCCCTTTTGTCTTTGGTATACAGGAGGGCTTCTGATTTTTTGAGTTGATTTTGTATCCGGCCACTTTGCTGAAGGTGTTTATCAGCTGAAGGAGTTGTCTGGTTGAATTTTTGGGGTCGCTCATGTAGACTATCATATCATCTGCAAATAGTGACACTTTGACCTCTTCCTCTCTGATATGTATCCCCTTGATCTTCTTTAGTTGTCTTATTGCTCTGGCTAGGACTTCAAGTACTATGTTGAAGAGATATGGATAGAGTGGACAGTTTTCTTGTCCCTGATTTCAGTGGGATTGATTTAAGTTTCTTTCCATTTAGTTTGATGTTGTCTATAGGCTTGCTGTATATTGCCTTTAGTATGTTTAAGTATGTGCGTTGTATCCTTGATCTCTCCAAGACATTAAACATGAATGGGTGTTGGACTTTGTCAAATGCTTTTTGGCATCTAAGGAGATGATCATGTGGTTTTTCTCCTTCAGTTTGTTTATGTGGTAGATTACATTGATGGATTTTTGTATGTTGAACCATCCTTGCATGCCTGGGATGAAGCCTACTTGGTCATGGTGGATGATATCTTTGATGTGTTCTTGGATTCCGGTTTGCAAGTATTTTATTGAGTATTTTTGCGTCAATGTTCATAAGAGACATAGGTCTGCAGTTCTCTCTTTTTTTTTTTTTGTTGGGTCTTTTTGTGTTTTAGGTATCAAGGTGATTGTCGCTTCATAGAATGAGTTTGGTAATGTTCCTTCTGTTTCTATTTTGTGGAATAGTTTGAGGAGAATTGGTGTTAGCACTTCTTTGAAGGTCTGGTAGAATTCTGCGCTGAAACCATTTGGCCCAGGGCATTTTGGAGGGGAGACTGTGAATGACTGCTTCAATTTCCTTGGGGGATATAGTGCTATTCAGTCTTTCTACCTGATCTTGACTTAATGTTGGTAGATGGAATCTATCAAGAAAATTGTCCATTTCATTTAGATTTTCAAATTTTGTCACATATAGGCTTTTGTAGTATGACCTAATGATTGTTTGGATTTCCTCAGTGTCTGTAGTTATGTCCCCATTTTCATTTCTGATTTTGCTGATTTGGATAGATTCTCTCTGCTTTTTAGTTAGTTTGGCTAAGGGTTTGTCTATCTTGTTGATTTTCTCAAATAACCAGCTTTTTGTTTCATTGATTCTTTGAATAGTTTTATTTGTTTCTAATTGATTGATTTCAGCCCTGAGTTTGATTATTTCCAGCCGTCTGCTCCTCTTGGGTGTATCTGCTTTTTTTTTTTTTTTCCTAGGGTTTTCAGTTGGGCCATTAAGTTACTTGTATGTGATGTTACAAATTTCTTCTTGAAGTCACTTAGTGTCATAAATTTTCCTCTGAGCACTGCTTTCAGTGTGTCCCATAAATTTGTGTATGTTGTGCCTTCATTTTCATTGAATTCTAGGAAGTCTTTAATTTCTTTATTTCTTCCTTTGTCCAGCTGTCATTGAGTAGCAAGTTGTTCAGTTTCCATGTGCATGTTGGCTTTTTGTCATTTCCGTTGTTGTTGATGTCCAGCTTTAGTCCATGGTGGTCCAATAGAATACAAGGGATTATTTCAATCTTTTTATATCTGTGAGGCTTGCTTTGTGACCAACTATATAGTCTATTTTGGAGAAGGTTCCATGAGGTACTGAAAAGAAGGTATACTCTTTTGAGTTTAGGTGGAAAGATCTGTAGACATCTGTTAGGTCCATTTGATTTAGGGACTCTGTAAGTGCTTTTATTTCCCTGTTTGGTTTCTGTCTAGTTGATCTGTCCCTTGGTGAGAGTGGGGTGATATGTATCCCACTATTAAGGTATTAGGATCAATGTGTGATTCAAGCTTTAATAATGGTTCATTTATGAATATAGGTGCTCTTGTATTTGGGGCATAGATGTTCAGAATTGTGATGTCCTCTTGGTGGATTTTTCCTTTGATGAGAATGTAGTGCCCCTCTACGTCTTTTTTGATTAGTTTTGGTTGAAAATCTATTTTATTAGATATTAGGATAGCCACTCCTGTTTGTTTTGAGGGTCCATTTTCTTGAAAAACTGTTTTCCAGCCTTTTACTCTGAGGCAGTGATTGTCTTTGTTGCGTAGGTGTGTTTCTTGGATGCAGCAGAATGTTGGATCCTGTTTCTGCTCCCATTCTGTTAGTCTGTGTCTTTTTATTGGAGAGTTGAGTCCATTGATCTTGATAGATAATAATGACCATTGAATGTTATTTCCTATTATTGTGGAGCTGGCAATGTTACTGTGATTCATTGCTTGTTTTCTTTTGATTTTTGTTGGAAATTATCTTTAACCTATGTTTTCTTGGGTATAGTTGTTTTCATTGGATTGGAATTTTCCTTCTGTTATCTTCTGTAGGGCTGGTTTGCTGTTCAAATATTGCTTAAATTTAGTTTTGTCGTGGAATATTTTATTTTCTCCACCTATGTTGATTGAAAGCTTTGCTGGGTATAGTAGTCTAGGCTGGCATCTGTGGTCCCTTACAGCCTGTATGACATCTGCCCAGGCCCTTCTGGCTTTCATAGTTTCAGATGAGAAGTCCAGTGTGATTCTGATAGGTCTACCTTTATATGTTACTTGGCCTTTTTCTATTGTTGCTTTTAGTATCTTTTCTTTGTTCTGTAGATTAAGTGTTTTGACTATGATGTGGCGTGAGGAGTTTCTTTTCCGGTCTAGTCTATTTGGTGTTCTGTAGGCCTCTTGTATGTTTGTGGACATCTCTTTCTTTAGGTTGGGGAAATTTTCTTCTATGATTTTCTTGAAAATATTTTCTAGACATTGGAGCCTGGAATCCTCTTCTTTGTCTATTCCTATTATTCTTAGATTTTGCCTTTTCATGGCGTCCTTGATTTCTTGGATGTCTTGTGTTTGGGATTTTTCCGATTTTACTTTTGCTTTGAGAGTAGTATCAATTTCTGCGAGTGTATCTTCAGCACCCCAGATTCTCTCTTCCATTTCTTGTATTCTATTAGTGATGCTTACCTTTGTGGTTCCTTCTCTTTTCTCTAAGTTCTTCAGTTCCAGGGTTTTTTCGGTTTGTGTTTTTTTTATTTATTCTATTTCTGTTTTCATGTCTTGCAACAATTCCTTCATCTGTTTGAATATGGATTCCTGTGTTTCCATGATGGTCTCTATCTTTTTGTTTGTTTCCTCTCTTAGTGCCACTACTCTTGCCTCCATTCTTTTGGCTATATTTGCCTGTGTTTCTTTAAGAGCTTTGTTCACTTCGTTTTTCTTTGTTTCCATTGGGAGGCCAAATCTTTTAGAGATTTATTTGTTTCCTCTTTAACTGTTTGAATCTGTATGACTATTTCTCTGAGAGATTTGTTGGTTTCCTCTTTTTTTTTTTTTTTTTTTTTTTTTTTTTTGACAAGGAAAGGTTTATTTGGTGCTTATTGTTCCAGAGGGTTAAGACTCCATCACCATCAAAGGAAAAATTCATGGCAACAGGTGGGTATGGCAGCTGGAGCAACTGAGAGCATACATCTTAAACCACAAACAGGAAGCAGAGAGCAAACAGGGAATGGCTCATGATTTCTTTTATTTTTTTTTAATTTTATTTTTTTTTCTTATCAGTTACACTTTATTAACTCGGTATGCCAGCTGTATCCTGCTCCCTCATTCCCTCCCAATCCCACCCTCCCTCCCTCATCTCCACCATGCCCCTTTCCAAGTCCACTGATAGGGCGGACCTCCTCCCCATTCATCTGATCCTGTTTTATCAGGTATCTTCAGGACTGGCCGCAAAGTCCTCCTCTGTGGCCTAACAGGATTGCTCCTCCCTTGGAGAGTGGGGAGGACCAAGAGCCAGCCATTGAGTTCTTGTTAGAAATAGTCCTTGTTCCCCTTACTATGGGAAATAATTGGTTACTGAGCTACCATGGGCTACATCCAAGCAGAGGTTCTAGGTTTCCTCTTTATGTGCCTCAAATAACTGGATAATCATAGCTTTAAAATCGTTTTCTTGTGTTTCTGATAAGTTGGAGTGTCCAATTATTTTGGGAGTTCCCGGTGAAGCCATGATATCTTGATTTACATTGGTTGTGTTCTTTTGCCCACCCTGGCCATTTGGTTATCCGTAGTGTTCACTGTCTGTTCCTGGATTCTGCAGATTGGACTGGTCTTTCTCTGGTGTCTTGAGAATTCTTCAGGAAAATGGGGGAGGTCTCGTGGTTTCAGTGTGTGTGTTGGTGATTCTGCTATACCTGTAAAAGGAAAGTTCGCAGGTGCAGAAGGGCAAATGTGGGATAGCGTGTGTTTGAGCGTGTGCTTGTGGGTGTTTCCTAAGGGACAGGGTATTGGAGAATGAAGAGGCCTTTAGTGTGTGAGAGGGGTACTTTGCAGGCACTGAAGTTATTGCAGGCGCTTAAGGGATTGCAAGCACTGTTGAAGATTGCGGGCGCTATTGTTTTTGCAGGTCTGTGGTACTTTGGTGGCTATTCAGCTGGTTTTCTGCCACTGAGGGGTTGGATGGCCCATACAATCATTGGCTGGGCAGCCCTGTGTAGTCAGTACTGCCTCTTGCAGACTTGGGATCTGGGAAGGATTGTACTGTGTCTCTGTGGCTGGCACTCTTTGGGCGAGCACTCTGGCATGATGGAGTTTCTGTCGGTGTGTGCACTCCGGTGGGACCAGATGGTGAAGGTGGTGGGGGGTGCGCTCTCAGGGTCCAGAGCTCAGCAAGAGGGCAGTAGGTGGGGTGTGGGCTCATCAGATATGTGTTCTGAGGGCTGGCGTTCAGCGGGTGATTACAGCTCTCTGCCACAGCTGAGGGGCCTGAAGCCCTGCCTCTACCTTCTTGGGTCCCAGGCACTGAGCTTTGCAGCTTTGGGATCCAGGAAGGATTGTATTGCGGGACTGAGTCTCTGTGGTTGGTGCTCCGTGGTTGGGCCTGCACTCTGGTGCAGGCAGTCGGTGCACTTCTCTAGTGTGTCAGTTTCTTTCTTTTTATTTTTTATCAGTTACATTTTATTAACTCTGTATCTCAGCCGTGTCCCGATCCCTCATTCCCTCCCAGTCCCTCCCTCCCTCCCTCATCTCCACCGTGCCCCTTTCCAAGTCCACTGATAGGGGGGACCTCCTCCCCATTCATCTGATCCTGTTTTATCAGGTATCTTCAGGACTGGCTGCAAAGCCCTCCTCTGTGGCCTAACAGGACTGCTCCTCCCTTCGGGGGTGGGGAGACCAAAGAGCCAGTCATTGAGTTCCTGTTAGAAATAGTCCCTGTTCCCCTCACTTTGGGAAACCAATTGGTTACTGAGCTACCACAGGCTACATCTGAGTGGAGGTTCTAGGTTATATCCATACATGGTCCTTGGTTGAATGTCAGTCTCAGAAAAGACCCTGTGCCCAGATATATTTGGTCCTTGTGGAGCTCCTATCCTTTCCCCATCAGACTAACTCCCCTTCTTTCTTATGATTCCCTGTACTCTGCCAAAGGTTTGGTCATGAGTCTTTGCTTTGAAAACACTGCTAGTTAGAGTCTTTCAGATGCGCTCAGTAGACTCCTGTCATACGTTCAATGCACATCCCATCTGTCTTTCTAAACGAGGATTGATCATCTTACCCCATGTCCGCTCAATTGATTATCTTTTTTAGGTGTATAGATTTCATTATGTTTATCATATCTTATAGGTCTATATAAGTGAGTGTATCCCATGTTTGTCTTTCTCCTTCTGGGATATTTCACTCAGAATGATCTTTTCTAGATCCCACCATTTGCCTGCAAATTTCATGATTTCCTCCTTTTTGATTGCTGAGTAGTATTCCATTGTGTAAAAATACCACAATTTCTGTACCCATTCCTCCGTTGTAGTGTGGCAGTTTCTAGAGGTGTGTGCGCTCTGGCTGCTTGGGACCTGAGCTCCACTGCCCTTCTTGCAGCAGGATGGGGGGGGGAAGTGGACGCTCTGTGGGTCCAGAGCTCGGTAGGGGTGGGGTCCGGGGTGGGACTTGTGTCTGAGGGGTGGAGTTCACCAGGCGGTTACAGCTGTCCGCTGTGGTAAGGGGCCTGGAGCACTGTCTCTGGTGTCTTAATCCCCAGGCTGTGAGCTTGCACTCAGCTGCCTGGAGCTGTGCACAGGTTCCCCAAGAACGAGAGGCTGGGACAAGGGAAGCGCCTTAGTTCCTTCCCAGAGATGTCCGTGCCCAATCTGTCTCTACGAGCACTTCATGCTTCTGTGGTGTCCCCTCTCCTTTAGAAATCCCAAAAGTCCAAATTCTAGTTTCGATTGTCTCTCCACTCATCAATTCCAGAGATTCATGTCCTCTGCCTCTCCAAAATGGTGCACTCTGCTCGCCACCATCTTGGAACCTCCTTGACTGTACTCTTAATGGAAAGGAGAAAATGGAGTGGGCTTTTATGTGGGGGAATGACAAATGATGGAGACAACTCAAGGTAACTTCTTTTAATGCAGAGAGTTTACCAGAGTTGGAGGCCTCTACTGGGAGGTTTTCACGTCTTCAGAAACTAATAGGAATGTTTTGAACATTATTAAGTAGGAACATTTCTGATAAAATGAGTGGTCTTCACATTACTATTATTTGGAATTACCAGGTAACTCATGTAAATGCAGTCATTGTGTTAATTGTAAATAATATTACATTTATTCTTCCTATCTGATTTGTACAAATATAATACAGAATTGTGTTTTTGTGAGCTTTGTGGCTTCCCTTAAATTGTTCATATATCTTGTACTGTCTTTGCCTGTAGAGAATATTTAAGGAGCAATGCAAATTTGTTCTTCAGTCTCTGGTACTTCAGAAGGAGAGGATGGAAGAATTTAAATCTCTGTGTGAACAGTACTTGGAGGTGTGTTGTATATCCTGACCAAGCCACTTGTAGACAGGAAAACTGACATTCTGGCACTCTTTCTATGGTTTGGATAACAGCTTTGGAAAGTTAGCTGTAAACACATTCCAGCATTATCTACATGCCCCATGATCCATGTAAACCTAAGTACAAAATAAGTGTTTAATTTTTGAATCACTCATGTTTAGGAGAGTCATTGAAGCAGGAATTGCTGCCTTGGTAATTTCATCCAGAGTTGTTCAAATTGTAGAGGGCATTGATACTTTTCAGAGAGTTCCATCTTGTCTCACAATGCTTTCTCCTTCTGGTAAGTATGTGCAAACATGCACACACATGTGTTTCTGTCTGTACATGTGTGTGTGGAGGACAGAAGTCAGATGTGGGTAGCCTCAATGACTGTTTACCATATCTTTTTTCTCTTTGTCTTTTTTACCTTTTTCTCAGTATGTAGGCCAGGCTCGATTCACACTCACAGATATCCACCTGCCTGCCTCTGCCTCCAAAGTGTTGGTATTAAAATGCATGCCTGGCTCCATCCTACTTTTCTGAAACAAAATGGCTAGTGGACATGGAATTTGCCACTATGGCTAGGCTGGCTGTTCACCAGGACCCTAGGCTCTGCCTGTCCCACCCCAGGTTGATGTGTCACCATGCGTGGCTTTTAACATGTGTGCTGGAGAGCTGAAGTTGGCTTCTTATGCTTGTGGAGCATGCTCCTTGTCCACTGAAGCTGTCTTCTGAGACCCTGCAATCCATTTCTGAAAAGACTAGTGACATAAATATATAGCACCTACACTTTATTTACTTGCTCAGTCCATTTTCAGTTTGCATCGTTGCATGGCTGAAACATAGCTTCATATGGCCAATTACAATTGTGAGACAGTGCTCTGACCTAGCACACAGTGAAAAGGTATGCAGAAGGCTGACTGTGGGATTGTGAATTGAGAATTACCCTCTGTAATTGGACTGTCTTTGCTAATTCTTCCTAGGCACACTGACCTATACTGTCTGAAGGTTCTTAGCTATTTACAAAAGAATTAAATACGGCATATTTGATTTTTTTCAGACTGAACTTGAATGGGTTTGTTCAAGTTGCTGTTAAAATTTTGTTTATCCAGAGAAGTTAAGATGACCCAAAACACTTGAGTTGATAGGATCCATCCCTGCCTTTTTTATGATTGTCACCTACAACACCAACCCCTCTCTCTATTTCTCTCCCTCTTGCTCTCATTATCTCTCACACACATTCCAGTATCTGTTTCTTCTGAAATATTCTTTTGATAACTCTGGCCCAGAAACTTCCTTGCCCATTTCAACCTTAAGATTTCTTTGTTGTTCCTGTTTCTATATTCACCGCATCACCTGACTGTGGAAGATATCCCGAAAAGTTAGAGAACCTCTCCACTGGGTTTAACAAAAGTATTTAGGGGAATGGAGAGATGGCTCAGAGGTTAAGAGCACAGACTTCTAGAGGTCCCAGATTCTATTCGCAGAACCCACTGCAGCTCACAACTATCTATAACTCCCAGTGTTGACACCCTCACATAGACATACAGGCAAGCTAAACACCAATGCACATAAAAAAATAAATTTTGACAAAACACGTTCAACCTAAACAATGTTCATTTATGATGTGTGTTGTTTCTGCTAAAAGCAATGTGTGTGTGGAGGTGGGAAACCCTGAGTTTAAACCCTGGTGTGCTGTGGTCATACTACAGGACAAGCTATTCCATCTCACAATGAAGGGGGTGAGTGACAATAAATGGGCTCATGCCTCATGCTCACAGTTTCCATTTGGCTTCCTTTGCTTTTCTTTTTGCTGTGTGGGGTGAGGGGTTCCAGGGTCTCACACATGCTGGGCAAGCACCCTTCCCCTGAGCCATGCCCACAGGAAATACCTCATCCTCTGAACATTAAGCAGTGGGTTGTGGACTGGCAATGTCTGTGTCACTTTGGTGGGTGTTTTGAACTTCCTGTTGTAAATGGTGTATGCATTTCCTCCCTTGTAAATGTTGTTGATTGCATTTTAAGCCAAGGTGAGCAGGGCTGATTTCTGTATATGTCTTTTCACTTTAGAAACTTGAGATGCTGAAGTACTCTTGGGAGAATTCCATGGCTGAAGAGCTGAGGGGTCTCATAGACACCTTGGAGATGAAACTTCTGATGGTGACTGTAAGTACCCAGTCTTTCACACAGAAAGTGAGGACAGCCAAACTTTGTTTGTTTTAAACCAATCTAATATGCTCTTGCACTTGACAGCGCCAACAAGAGAGTATTACTGCTCGACTGTCTCTCCTCGATGTGTTACTCTCATAATACTTTGAAGAAAAAAGTCCGTTCAAAGGGAGAGGAGATCAGCTATGTGGAGCTACTTCTGGAGGCATTTGCAGCTTCAGCAACTACATCTTTCATCATCCTGTTCCGGAAGAAACCCCTATCTGTTAAAACCCAAGAGGTCAGTTGCACACAAGAACTCACAGCAATTATGACAGCATGTACCAGACCCATGCAACTTCAAGCCAGACAAAATCACAGCATGGATGGAACTGTTGGGAATGACATTATTTACAAGTGATAGACATTGAGAGAAGGAGAGTTGGCTTTTTTCAAAGGTGTGCCCCATGATAAATCTAACATGCTCCAATGCCCCAGAGAATGGCCAGCCGCATATGTAAATGTTCATAGGCAGCACTAATGTATCTCAGGTTAAAAACTTCACACAAAGTTGGGTAGGTTTGGAAATTAGGGTGGATTTGTAAGGTGATGGGGAGGGATGCAAAAAAAGTTCAAAATACTATGTGTAGAATTCCTGAATAATTAGTATTATCTCTTAGAAAACAAGGGACTAATCTTTTCTAGATTGGTCCATTTGCCTGCAAATTTGATGATTTCCTTGTTTTTAATTGCTTAGTAGTATTCCATTGTGTAAATGGACCTCAATTTCTGTATTCATTCCTCCATTGAGAGACACCTGGGTTGTTTCCATTTTCTGGTTATTACAAATAAATCTGCTCTGAAAATGGTTGAATGAATGTCCTTGTTGTGTACTTGAGGATATTTGGGATGTATGCTCAGGAGTGGTGTAGCTGGATCTGGAGGAAGCACCAGATTGATTTCCAAAGTGATTGTACAAGTTTCAATTCTCACCAGCAATGAAGGAGTATTCCAGTATCTCCACAACCTCTCCAAGCATGTACTGTTTCTTGAGTTTTTGATCTTAGCTATTCTGATGGGTGTAAGGTAAAATCTTAGGGTCCCTTTCATTTGCATCTCCCTGATGTATAAGGAAGTTGAACAGTTCTTTTAAGTGTTTCTCTGTCCTTCTATATTCATCTTGAGAGAATTTTCTTTTTAGCTTGGTACCTCATTTTAAATTGAATTACTTGGTTTGTGGCTTTTTAATTTCTTTACTTCCTTGTATAATTTGGATATTAGCCCTTTGTCAGATATGGGGATGGTGAAGATCTTTTCCCAGTCTGTCGGCACTTGTTTTGAGGTATCCCACAAACAGAAAGACACACACAACATATACTCATTTACAAGTGGATACTAGACCTATAAGATGAGATAAACACACTAAAAGCTTTATACCTAAAAAAAGGTAAACAAGAAGGAGGACTCTGGTTAATATGATCAATCCTCACTTAGAAAGACAAATGGAATGGACATTGGAAGAAGGATTAAACAAGAAACAGGACAGGAGCCTACCACAGAGGGCCTCTGAAAGACTATACCCAGCAGTGTATTAAAACAGATGCTGAAAAAAAAATTAAAAAAAAAAAAAAAACAGATGCTGAGACTCTTAACCAAACTTTGGGCACAGTGTAGGGAATCCTATGAAAGAAGGGGGAGTTAGTAAGACCTGGGCAGGACAGGAGCTCCATAAGAACAGCAACAGACCCAAAATATCTGGGCACAGGGGTCTTTTCTGAGACTGATACTCCAACCAAGATCCATCCAAGGAAGTAATCTAGAACCCCTGCTCAGATATAGCCCATGGCAGCTCAGTATCCAAGTGGGTCCCACAGTAAGGGGAACAGGGACTGTCTTCTGACATGAACTCAATGGCTGACGCTTTGACCACAACCCCTGAGGGAGGAACAGCCTTGCCAGGCCAAATGCAATCAGTGATGATGAGACCAGATAGGCTAGGGTCAGATGGAAGGGGAGGAGGCACTCCCCTATCAGTGGACTTGGGGAGGAGCATGCATGCAGAGTGTGGAGGAAGGAAGGAGGGAGGGAACCAAATACTATGTGTGGAATTCCTGAATAATTAGTATTATCTCTTAGAAAACAAGGGACTAATCTTTTCTAGATTGGTCCATTTGCCTGCAAATTTGATGATTTTGGGGGATACAAATGAGTGAAGTGCAATTAATAAAGAATTTAAAAAAATAACAATTTAATTTGAAATTTAAAAGAAAAGAAAACAAGAAAGAAAAGTAAATTTAGATACTAAAACTGTGATGGAAGTTTTGGTTTCATTGTATATTATGTAAATATGCTTTTGTTTTAATCCCAAGAGTGAGACTTTAGTTGGGCTATAGTTTGTCCACACCTATTTGTCTCCTGCAGAGCATGGCTTTTGCCAGCTTGTAACGCCTTCCAAGTGTGGCACAAAAGGTCTGAGTACTCTGAAGGTAAATATGAAGGCGGAGGATTAGTGTGTGTGGCATTAAGTGTTGGTGTGCCCAAGCATGTGTCTGTGCATGTGACTGTGTGAGTTCGTGTGTGTGTTCTTGTGTAACAAAAGTGGTGTGATAGGGTAATTAAGACCTGAATTTGGATGCCTGGCATTCATGTAAATAGCTGCTGTTCCTGCATAGGCCTAAAATCACAGAACAAGAGAGATGAAGACAAATCCTTGGAACTCACTGGTTATCCACCCTAGCCAAATCAGTGAGCTCCTGGTTTCAGTGAAAACATACACTGGTGGGACTGGATAGTGGTTAAGAACACTTGCTGCTTTGTGGAGGACCCATGTTCTGTTTGCAGCAGCTACACTGGGTGACTCACAAACATTTGTAACTCCAGACCAAAGAGATGTGACAATTTTTTTCTGACCTCCACAGGCATGCAAATGGCACAAATGCATACATGAAGACAAAACAGGTGAACACATAAACTAAATGTTTTAAAAGATAAAAAAAAAATGAGTGGCGAGCAAAGAGGAAGACACCTGATGTGGGTCTTCAGGTTTCACATGCATGTATATCTGCATTCATGAACATTATCCACACAAATGACACATTCACAAAAATTTAAAAAATTAAAGGCTAGAGTAAGATGCCATAATGAATTATGCAACATACTGTCTAAAAGTGGAAAGCTGACAATACAAACACCTATAAAGCACCCAGGAAATAAGAACCTATATGAGCAGAGTGTAAATTGCCACATTAACATTGGAAATCTGTGTGGAGTTTCTTATATATAGTAAAAATATGCCTAATAATGTGCCCTAGCCATTCTAGTCCTGCTAGAAGAAAAGAACACAAATACCCACAGAGAGATCCAAGCAAGGATACTCACATTGAATTTAAGTAAGGCAATAACAACAGTAAACAATGGTAGACAATCTGAAAATAGGAATGTTCCAGGACTAGGATATGAGTGATGAAGGCTAGCTATTAGGCTTCCCAGTCTAGGAGCTACCATCATTAATTCACATAATTTGGTAAGTCTCAGCCTCATGGCTGTTCTGTTGAGGTTTGGTTTTGAAAGTCAATTGTCTCTTGCTCTGTTTTCTTTTCAACATTGTTATTTAATTCCTCAGGGAAATAAAAATCCCAGCAATCATTAGCCATTCACACACATTTGCTCAAATACACAATTATGTTGTTAGTCATCCTCACACATACAACAAACTCATGTATTCAACTATTCACTCTCACGCATTCACATTCATAAAAGAATAGACTCAAAACATAGAGATTCACTAGCATGCATACATACAGTCACATATTGACTCAGTGACATGCATTCATTAACATGTACATTAATATCTCATACATTCACACAAAAACACATTTTCTCTAACACTTGAAAATGTGTACTAAAACTCAAATACACGCATTCATTACTATAGATACAGTCACACCCATCTCCATTTGATCATGTGCTATCAGATTCACTATCACTGACACACACAACACAAACTCAAAGTCAATACTTTTACACGCTAATATACAATCACTTGTTACTTTGTTCAAATATACAGAAAGCTGATAAACTGTACACTCACTCTTACACAATTACTAACATACTCACACATATTCATATATGATGTCATATGCACACTGACAAGTTTGATATTTTGGGTAAGATGCACGAAGCTCCTGGTGCATTTCCAGGCATTATGGGGCCTCAGGTTCTGATGTCCAATGCCTTCCTTTCTAAGCCTAACATACATATTCCTGGGGCCTCCTTGAGTGCCCTGGGAAATGAGGCAAGCACTCTCCACCCATAGAGCACCTGGTCACCTGACTTCCATTCCTCCAGCAGACTACATGGGGTCTACCTTGAACATGTGTTACTGTTGGACTTTCTGCCCCACCCTATCCAAGCATCAGAAGAAGCCAGAAACAGGAGGAAAATTTATGAAGTTTATTGAACAGAAACATTTACTGAATCTATTGAGGAGAAGGGGATGACAACAGAGGAACTCTCCACAGAGATTAGAAGCAGCAGGATCTGGGCCACCCTCCTGGGGCCTCTCAGAATGGCCTTGTCTGCCCACCACACTGGGATCCCTCTGCTATTTTCTCTCTCCCCAAGGGCCCAAGAGTTGCTTCTGGCAATTCCCTCACACATTGGGGGAACTCTCACAGGGATAATTCACTGTAGGGTGGGCCTGCCCTATTCTGGCACAAGATGGTCACAGCACATTGCAAAGCACAACAAGGAATACCCCACCAGCCCAAGCAAACATAATCACAAGGAACAGTAAGTGTGGAACTTCACAACATATTCCCCAGGCCCCACCCATCCCCAGGTCAGGTCTTCCTATCTGCTCCAGATTGAAGTAAGTCAAAGGTGAGCATTAGCCAGTCCCTTGTCAACATTCATGGTCCTGCTGGCTGCCAGGACTGGGCTTAGCAACATTGGGGAGCACCTGATCAGGTTAGAACACTCTCACACACAACTACAGGAGAGCAAGCACCAGGCACCTGGCTTACTTGCACACCAGGAAATCAGACAAGGAGTTCACAACACCAGGTGGGAGATGAGGTAGCATCACCTCGGCACAGAAGCTCACATTCCCTATAGAAGTGGCTGACCAGGTAGTCAGGGCCTCTGGATGCCTAAGTTAATACACACCCCACTCACAGCTTTGCACAGGAGCAAAGGGTGGGGGCAAGCATACCAGGGGGAAAAGGGACTCCCTGGACAGCTGAGTCACTATGAGGTTAACAGGGTGGGCAGGGGTCCCACAGCAGGTAGTAGCCTGCCTCAGGATGGCAATGGGAAGAGAGAAGGTGAGGGAGGGGCATCCATTTTGGGAGAGCCAGGCAGTTGATAGAACCCCTGAGATGGTCTCTTCTGTAAAGTCCACTTGTTTGGTATGAGTGGCAGATGGATGGTGGTAATAATGTCCAGGCCACCCTCTGTGATCTGCAGAATTTGGGGCCAACCTTGGCAGCTGCCTGTGCAGTTGTTTTCACTAGGCTCTCCCTGCTTGCTCTCTGGATTTCTCCAGCAGCTCTGGAGAAAATAGGGCACATCAAACTACCACTCCTCACAAAGTCCTCCTGCTACTGCTCTTCCACCTTCTGTTCCCACAAAATCTGCCCTGCATACTCATAAGTTTTCAGTCCAGTTGAGGGCACTAACCCTATGGTGCTGATTTCCCCAGCCTAGGGCTCTTCTTGGGCACTGTAGTCTTTCGCTCTCACAGTCCCATGAGAGTGCCAAGAAGGAAACAGCCTCAGGTGGACACTGGCAATTCAGATCCTTTGGTTCCAAAGATGGATGGCTTCAATTGGTCTAGGGAGTACTCCCGAATAACGTCAAGGATGCTGTCATCTTGTGCTCCCCTAGAACAATGTAGATGATCCTCAAGACAGGCTGGATCCTGTGGAATCATCTCCTGAGCAATTGCTCCCAGGTAACGGTTACCCCTGCCTATGATAATCCTGAGGCTGGTTTTCCCTGGACGGTTCTACTTTATTGCCAGTGGGTGTCCTTAGCTCAGAGCTAATAGCCTTACCATCTTCATCCACTGAGTCACTAGTGTCCCACTTTGAGTATGAAACACTGGTAGTATAGGTATAGTAACTCCCCGTTCCTGTGCCTGGCACTCCCCATGAGCCTGGAACTTGGTATTCACTGAGCTGCAGAGAGTTTGTTCTTGTTTGTTGGAATCATTTCTAGCTAGTCCAAGTTTGGGTGCCTTAAACTGGCCTTGGCAGCCAGTTTACCAAACATGACCCTTACCATTTATTGGGGCTCCCCCATCATTTTGTCAAATTATCCTTGCTGCCCGCCAGAGGAAGAATTCCTGGATGTTTTGAGCACATAATTCCCTGGGGTTCAGGTGGCTCATATGCCCAGCTCCTCTCTTGTTTTCCTGACTCCTGTGCTACAACATGGGCTGTCTACTCATCAGGTTCATGTTCAGTCTTGAAACCTGATTCTGTCATATGCCCCTCTTCCCCAGCACTGTGTTCCCTTGTATTCTGTTCTGTTGCACTGACTTGACCTCTCTTATGGTCTGGGTGCTGATCTCCCTTCAAAACCCAGCCTGGGTGAGAACTTGATCTGCTACTGCGCTGCTTTCTGCTGCTACCTCATAGATCCTATTTTCTCCTTCTTCCTCTTCCTGCTGCTCCCTTATCAATACTATGAGGATCTGCCAGGCTTACTCATCTTGAACAAGTTTCATTAACTCCAGAAGAGTGGGTGGGAACCCTTGCTGCTCTAAGAGGGACAGCTTGCCCCAAAGGTTTTAGGTCTTGGAGATCTGAAATAAGACATGCTTGAGATGAACTAAGTCTGTACGGTGGGCTGACAATGGGTTCCCCTTGACTGCTTTCTGCAACTGGAGCTAAAATGGCAGTGAGTAATCAGATATCTTCTCCAAAGGTTGCTGAAGGACTGTAGGAACCTGAACTGTATGATCTTATAGTCCTCTTTATTCCCAAAGATCTGCTTTAGGGCGTTCAAGTACTGCTCCACAGTAAGAGAGTCATTGCTGGCCCACAGTGCCTGCTTGACTGACAGGGCAGAGCCACACAAGCTCTCTAGAAGGTGCCACTTCTTCTCCCTCTCAGACACCTGCCATAACTGCATCATCTCAGTGACCTCCTCTAAACAGGTTTCAAAGTTCTCTTCTCCTGGGCTTGGAAAGGAACTGCCAGAAAACACTTTTTTTTTTTTTTTTTTTTTCAGTAACACCGACAGTTTGAGCATTCTGGTTTGTCTTGGTCAGAATCCCTTTGCTCCAATCTCTCTGTAGTGACAGTGGTAAACCTCAGGACTTTGGCCACATCTACCATTTTCTGTCCATCATCTTTCAGAAAAGTGATTAGCTTGGGTTATGGGGTTTGACTATCACTTTGGAGGTCCCACCCTCTACTAGAATATGAGTGGGCATCATAGTATAATTAACAACATCAGGCAGTTCAGTTAAATTGGCCTTTGCTTTGTCTTTTCTCCTGAATATTCTGCCTATCACCTTATATGCATATAGAGGGGGGAAGCCTTCTTTCAGAGCATCCTTGATCTCAACCTCTGTGCACTGCACAGGGATGCCCACAGTGAGCACAGACTTCTTGTGTTCTAGGTCCATCCCCTTACACCTGTCATCCAATAGAGCCACAGCCATTGCTCCCATTCTCTATGGTCAGACCTAACACTTGGGTATCTTAGGTCTGCATTTTCCTGCTTAAAATGCCATGTAGAAATGCAGTTAGGTCCTGGATTCCACAGCCTGAAATGCAAATAAAATAAGAGGTTTGTTAATACTCCCTGTCATCTTTTTCTCCTCCCAGACATCAGTCTTGCTTCCCAGGCTCTTAGGATCACTGAAAGCTCCCCGAAGCTCCCTGGACCCTGCTGACCTGCTGTAGCAACCTTCTTGGAAGTCCAGGAACTCTACTGTGTTTTTTTGCAAGTACCTGTGGGGCAAATACTGATGTCAGGATGCAAAGGCCAATGTCTGGGGACATTGGAAAGGCCCCAGTGGTGGAAAAGGCAGGAAAACACAAGGCCACCCATTTTTGGCTATTCTGGATTCAGGCGACTCCTTGCTTGGTCCAAGACTGGAAGCACATAAGAAACCCTCCTCTTCCTGAAGAAACAATGCTCAGCAAATGAGAAAGATGATGACTGGTGTTCAGTGGATATGATCAGAGTGCCAAGTGCCAAGAATGTGTGACACTCTAAACCATTGCCATGGATAAAAGAATGCTGTGGATCTGGGTTACCACACAGCAACAAGATGGTGGTGGTAACTGGCATGGTTGTGGGGTGGGGATCTTAGACTGCGGAATGGATGCTGATAAAATAAGCTTATGGTTCCAAATTGTATGCAGTGTGGAATCAGAGGTAGAAAAGCACCTAAAAATTAAACAGACAACTCTCATTCTTTGTCTGGCCCTACCCTGCAGTCTGTGAACCTTAGTAGGAAGCTCCTTCACATGCTCTTTGCTTGAATTAGAAGCTACTCCCAAAATATCTGCTCACCTTGCTCTTTGCAGTATAGTGCCCCACTGAAGTGTGGATGCAGCAGCTATCCTGTCCCTGGGGGTTGATGCTGGCAGTCTTCTGGCTCTATCCAGACAGGCGGTACAGGGGTGCTGGTTCCTGTGACTGATCTGCACAAGGAAAGGCAGATAAATATCTACTATGGTTTGTCCTAAATGTCCCTGTCTACCAAGGCTATGCTAATTCTGCATCTTCACAAGATTCTAAAGAACCCTCCTTGCTGGGCATGGTGAAGCAAACCTTTAATCCCTGCCCTTTATGTTGTCTCAGGAGCTAGACTGTAAGACATTTTTAAATGGAAAGAAAAAATTTCCCTTCAAGGATTTAAGGATTTGAGCGAGTGCTCCACCAAGGGCACTATTAAGACACAGTCCTGACCCCACCCACCACAAAGTGACACTCCTAAGAGCTCTATCCTGGTTCCTGGTCTACTAGCTGTCCCAAGCATCAGCCCTTCACTGTTCCAGCACTGTTTTGGAGCACCCACCTTTCCAGCTCAGATCCAGACTTGACCCATTAGAGTTCCAGCACCTTCTCCACTGTCCTAAGCATCAGCCCCTTTCCAGTTCTGGCATGTCCCTAAATGCCACAGCCATCTTAGCTACCACTCTGAACAAGGCTCTGCTCTATCAGGGTCCAAGAGCATACTCAAATGTCCCAAGCATCACCCCATCCCAGTTCTGGCATGTTCCCAGGCCCCACAACCATCTCTCAGTCCCTGCTCTAATCCAGGCCTCGCCACACCCAGCATACCTTTCCAGTTGTCTCCAGGTTCCATGGAATCCATGTCCCACAACAGCATCCTAGCAACAATCCAAAGTCACTCCAAAGACCACCCTTATGTATACCAAAATCCCCCTACCTCAACCTCATCTAAAACCAAAACAAGTCCAGTAGATTGATTTCTCAGGAGGGCAGGAAGATCACCTGATCCCAGAAATTTGAGAACAGTCTGTGTGACACAGGAACGCTGTCTCACAAAGAGAAAACAGACAGAAAGCAATCCGTTATGTTCCCACCAATGTCCTCCTCTCCTCATACACTTTTTCGCACATTCCCAGAAAAGGTTTCAGTGGAAGCAAACAGAAGGTCATAGAAGGAAAGGACACAAAAGGAATGGGTGATGTCTAGAAGTGTCAGAATTTCTCAGTGTTCCAGGAGAGGACAGCACCATACCTGCTAAAGATGGCTCTAGGTTAGAAATCTGGGTGGCACACGACCACACCACATTTGCAGCAAAGCAAAGCAAGTTCCAAGAATGTTGCAGGAAGATCTTATGCATGACCGTGACCCCTCCCCAGGCTCCCCAATCCTTCCCACCCCGTGGTTGAGGCTGTTCCTGTTTGCCTCAACCAATCCTGTCGATTATATGGGGAGCAAGTAGGAGGCACACAGAATTTGAACGGAGTGGCAGGAGGTATGGACCAAAGTTTGTTTCAGTACAGACTGCCAAGCATGTCACATGTAATGCCAGGCCCAGCAGCCATTGGTTCTCATTTTTAACATGTCTTGATTCATTGGCTACTAGCTATGACGTGATGGTCACTAGTTACTTTTATTTCCACATTCAAATAGTGAATGTAACCCTCTAAGCTTATAGGCTAAGCACAAACTATGTGTCTAATTGCACAATATAGGGCTCATCCCAAAATAAAAAAATAGCAAGGACTTAATAACTGAAAGTTATGCATTCCCTGTTTTTTTTTTAAATTTTTATCCTCTGCTATCGAGTTGTAAGACCAATATTACAAAACTTCTTTCATTTCTCCCGCAAACAAAACTTTTCCAGATTCACTAAAACACATAAAGTATCAAAAGATTTAATTCTCAGGGCTTAGTGCCTGTAATAACAGCATTCGCTCACTAGGGGGACAAAGAAGGACAAACATGTGTTTCAGACTTTAGTGGTTTTTTGTTCTTTTGTTTTTGGAGACAGGGTTTCTCTGTTTAGCCTTTGCTCTCCTGAACTCAGAGATATCCACCTGCCTCTGCCTCTGTATTGGGATTACAGACTTGAACCACTGCTCCTCGCTGATTTTCAGAAACTATAAACCCTTTCTTTTTCAACCTCACTCATTCTCACTACCTTGTTCTTGCTCACTCTCTCATTTTCTCAGTGTTGCTCTTACTCATTCTCACTCTCTCATTCTTTCTTCCTCTTTTGCAACCACACTCTCTATCTTCTCTCTGTCTCTCACTCCCTCCCCAATTCCCTTATTTTCTTCCTTCGTTCCTTCCTTCGTTCCTTCCTTCCTTGTTTCTATTCACTTAGTCTCTAGATATCCAGGCCTCAAATCATCCACCTAGTACTTTAAAAACTTACCACCGTTTCCTGAGTAAGGCTTCTCCCACAGTGGGAAGACTCAGATACTTGACCTGAAGCACCAAAATGCTGCAAAAAAATGCCATGGGTTTAACACAGGCTATATTCACAAGGTATGCATTTCAGTACTTTGGTGGCAGACTAGATGTTTCACCTTATTTGAAGTTTAAAAAAGAAGAAGAAAAAGAAGCTTGTTCTTGCTTATTGTTCTAACATTTGGGACATGGAAAGAGGAGGATAGAAAATTTCAAGTCATCCCAGGCTATATAATGTATTCCAGGTCACCTTAAGCTATACAGTTCCAGGCTAGCCTGGATTAAATTGTGAAACTTGTCTCAAAAACACTAAGACAAAAATGTACAAAGAAAATATAGGCATTTCTGGAATGTTTCAATTCAAAAAGGTCTCAGTGAAATGGTGTCCTGAGACACAGGAGCCCAACAACAACACAGCTCTGAAATGGTACAGTGTGACAATGGAAGGGTATCCTGACACACAAAGGTGCATGAACAACACAGCTCTGAGGAGGGACAGTGTCTCAATGTTTGGATATTCTGAGATACAGGAGCCCAGGAACAACACAGCTCTGAGGAGGGACAGTAACTCAATGTATGCGTATTCTGAGACAAAGGAGCCCAGAAACAACACAGCTCTGACGTGGGACAGTGTTACCATTGAAGGGCATCCTGGAACACAGGAGACAAAGAACCACACAGCCCTGCAGAGAGATAGTGTCCCAATGGGAGTGTACCCTGACATACGGGAACCCAGGAAAAACAGCACTGAAGCGGGATGGTGTTCCAATGGAAGGTGTCCGGAGAAATAAAGGAGCCCAGGAACAGCACAGCTCTGAGGTGGGACAGTGTACAAACAGAAAGGAATCCTGAGAGACAGAAATGCAGGAACAAAATGGATCAGAGATGGAACAGTGTCCCAACTGAGAAGCATCCTGAGATCCAGTAGCCCAGAAACCACACAGCTATGAGAGGGACTGTGACTCAATGGAAGTGTAAACTGTGACACAGGAGCCCAGTAAAAACACAGCTCTGAGGTGGAACAGTGTCCCAATGGAAGAATATAAGAAACACAAAATCCCCAAAAATAAATAACTGAGTTTGGTCAGTGTTCCAATTGACAGGTGTCATGAAGCCCAGGAGCTCAGGAACCACCCAGCACTGAACTGAGGTGGGACAGTGTCTCAATGGAATTGTATCCTGAGCCACAGAAGGGCACCAACAGAACAGTTCTGGATTAGGACATTGACCCAGTGGAAGGCTATCCTGATACACAGGATCACAGGAACCATCCTACTCTCCAGTGTGACAGGGTCCAAATAGAAGGGTATTCTGAGACACAGAAGTGCAGGAACAACACAGCTCTGAGGTGGGACAGGGTCTTAAAGGAAGGGTATTCCGAGACTCAGAAGTGCAGAAACAACACAGGTCTGAGGTGGGACAGAGTGTAAGTTGAAGGGTATCATGAGAAACAAGACCCCAGGAAAACACTGCACAGCATTATGACAGTGTCCCCCTGAAGGGTAACCTGAATCATAGGATCCCAGAAACCACACAGGCCTAGGAGGGAGAGTGTGCCATTGTAGGTGTATTCTGAGACACAAGAGCCCAGGAAAAACACAGCTCTGAGCTGGGACAGTGTTTGTATGAAATGCTGTCCTGACATACAGGAGCCCAGGAACAATGCAGCTCAGAGGTGTGACAGTGTCCCACTTGAAGGGTGACTTAAGACACAGGAACCCACAAACCACACAGGTATAAGATGGGTCAGTGTCATAAAGAAACCAGAAAACACAGCACTAATGTGGGACAGTATTCCAGTTGAAGAGTATCCTGAGACACAGTAATACAAGAAGAAAACAGATCTGAGGTGGAACAGTGTTCCAAATGAAAGGTATGCTGAGGCACGGGAGCCAAAACAGCATACAAACTGAGGTGGAACAGTGTCCACATGGATGTTTATACAGAGATTCAGGAGACCAGAATCCATCCAGCTCTGAGATGGGACAGTGTCCCAGGAGGATATCCAAAGACACTGGAGCCCAGGGACCACAAAACTCGAAGGTGGAACAGTGTCAAAATGGAAGGGTATCCAGACACATAGGAGCCAAGGAACAACACATCTCTGAGGTTGGAGAGTGTCCATATGGAAGGGCATCCTGGTACACATGAGACAAAGAACCACACAGGACTCCGGTGGTCCAGGGTCCTAATGGAAGTGTATCCTGACACACAGGAGCCCATGAAAAACACATCACTGAGGTGGGACAGTGTACTAGAACAAGGGTATCCTGAGACACAGGAGCCCATGAACAACACAACTTTGAGCTGGGGCAGTATCCTAATGACAATGTGTCCTGAGACATCAGAGCCCAGGAACCACACAGCTCTGAGGTTCATCACTGTCCCAATGGAATTGTATCCAGACACTCAGGGACTCAGGAAATATATGTTACTGAGGCGGGAAAGTGTGTCAGTGGAAGGGTGTCCTGGGACACAAGAGCCCTGGAACAGCACAGCTGTCAGGTGGAACAGTTTCCTAATGGAAGGGTATCCTGAGACACAGGAGCCCAGGAACCACACAGCTCTGAGGTTTGACAGTCTCCCAATGGAAGGGAATCCTGAGAACCAGGGGTACTGGAGCAACAGAGCTCTGACGTGGAAGAGTGTACCAAAGGAAATGGATCATGATGTGGAAGAGTGGGCCAAAGTAATTGCAGGAAAAACCAAGCTGTTAGGTGGGATAGTGCAGCAACTGACAGGCATCCTGAGACACAGAAGCCCAGGAACCACACAGTGTCCCATTAGATGTGTATCCTCAGACACAGATGAGCAGGAACAGCACAACACTGGGTTGAGACAGTGTCCCAATTGAAGCATATCTTGAGACACAGATGTGCAGGAACAGCACAGCTCTGAGTTTGAACAATTTTTCATTGGAAGGCTATCCTGAGATATAGGAGCCCAGGAACAGCAAAGCTCATGTAGGAATGGTGTTCCAGTGAAGGGAATCCTGACAAACCTGAGCCCAGTAAACACACAACTCTGAGGTGGGAGAGAATCCCAAAGGAAGGGAATCCTGAGACGGGGTAGCTCAGGAATTACCCAGCTCTGCAGTGTCACAGTGTCCCCATTGAAGGTCATTCTGGAGTACAGCAGCACAGGAACCACATAGCTCTCATGTGGGAGAGTGTTCCAATTGAAGGGCATCTCAAGACAAAGCTGCCCAGGAAACCTCCACATCTGAATTGAAAGAGGGTCCTAATAGGGCATCCTGAGGCAGGGCATCCCAGTAAACTCACAATGCTAGGTGTGACAGTATCCACATGAAAGGGCATCCTGAAACATGGCAGTCCAAGAAACACACCTTTCTGAGTTTTAACAGGGTGCCCATGGCAGGTCTCCATGAGACAGGCTTCACCAGGAACTACAGAGCTCTGCCTTGTGACAGTGTCCCAATGGAATGGCATTCGAATCATCGTAGACCAGAAAACACAAAGCTTTAAGAGGAATCCTCTTCAGCATATCGTTTCCCATACCAGGAAAGGGCATCCTCAGCTGAGGTTAGGAGCTCAGCAGCCTTAGCCCCAATCCACTTCTTCCTTTCTTCCTTTTATTGGTTTTTTTAGCATCTTCCTCAAAGGAGAGAGTGACACCAAAAGAAAATCTCATACTAGAGATTTATTGGAGGGATATATCCAAGAATAGGAGGGAGGAATCCCGGAGTGGTTTCCTCTGTTGCTGGGAGAGCACAGAAGGGAAGGGAACAAAAGGCAGGGGTATTATGGGATTTCTTAGGGGAAAGAACTTTTCATGGCAGATATTTTCAGAGTGAGGATTGGTGGGATTTCACATCCTGAGCTTGGGCAGCTAAGGGATTTGGTGGGTTTAGTGCTCAGTAATTTTTGGCTTCTTTTTCAACCCCTTTCTCCTGCCTCAGATCCATAGGATGGGATGGAAAGACCTTCCTGGCAGTGGGGGGAGAGGGGAGAGTCTCTGTTTGGGGATGGTGGAGAGGGAATGCTACCACTGTGGACAGCTTCTTTGGTGGCATCTAAAGATGGTAGCAGGATGAGGAGTAGCTGTCTTGACAGGTCCCTCCATTTTGACAGATGCCACCATTTTAATAGCTCCTGTGGCAGCACCTCATTGGAGCACGGGTAGGGGCAGAAAGGACAGTCCACTGCTTTGACAGCTCTTTCAGTGCACTGCTCAGGGACTGCAAAATAAGTTGGCAAGCACTTCCTTTTTGTTAAGCAAAACAAATGACAACATAAAAACAGAAAACCAAGATCTCAATTCCAGTGCGGTTTGGGTAAGATTGGGGGAAGAATAGTAGAACAGACAGCTTAGATGGCTTTGTTTCCTCCTCACACAGTTCCTGTTCCTCATCAGCTGATGTTCAATGTTCCATTCTGGCCCCAACTGAGAAAGTGAAAGAACAATGGAGAACAGTGGGAGAATGCACAGTTGAAGAATACTAGGTTTTTTTAAGCTTTTCAGTTCCAGGAAGCTTACCTGCAAGCATGCTTATCTCACAAAGAAATAACAAAGGGGACTCTGTGGAATGGAGGGCACCACAGGAGGAGGCATATACACAGCCCTTAAAGCTGTTCATTAGAGGAGAAAGGCCTGAAGTGTTCCCAAGTCTTGTGCGGGCCTGGTGGACCAGACATACTTGCTGCTGTACCTCCAGGGCCCTGCATACATATACAAAAATCACCAGTCTATCCTAATCACTTTTGCCTGCTTTGTTGTGGGAGTTTCTGCAAAACTGAGTCACCCAGCCGTTTTTTAATTGGGGAGAGGAAAATTGATTGCTCTAGTGGTCCACACCCAGATCACTCCAGTGCGGCATCAGAGCCCACCCATTGGCCCTTGTCTTCACGTTTAGTAGCTTTTTATCAGGTGAGAGAGCAGAGGAAAGCAAGCAGAAAGTACAAGTACAGAAGAATCCATGTGTCAGTAAAGGCTGGTTGCTGGGTTGAAATGCACTTTACCCCACCTCCTCAGGGGCTCTGGTTTCTTTGTAGTGGGCTCAGTTCACAGGGACAACCTCCACCATGGGAATTCCATTGTTTTTAACAGGGGCAGCTTGGGGAATTTCTACCACAGCTACACCCGTTTGTTGTTTTTATGAGATGTGCCCCATACTCTCATGTGTTTAATTATTTGGTCCTTCGAGTATCCATGGATACTCGAATGCTCTGGCTGTAGAAAATAAGAAGATTCCCATGACCTGCCATTGCCACAGTGCTTTGGGTCTATCACATCCACATCTCCTGGCTGGGGAAGGCAGTTTCCCAACCTAGACTGCCTTGCTTGGGA
Organism: Meriones unguiculatus; assembly: GCF_030254825.1. Classification (NCBI taxonomy): domain Eukaryota; kingdom Metazoa; phylum Chordata; class Mammalia; order Rodentia; family Muridae; genus Meriones; species Meriones unguiculatus. The sequence continues at coordinate 12,130,703 of NW_026843706.1, forward strand.
AAACAATCCCAGAAAGAGGAGATCATACATTTCTCAAGAATGTCTTAATCTACATGTAATCCTTTCCCCAAACACACATAGCTGCATCAGCTTCCTCTTACCCAAGCCCCTCATCCACTCCTCGTAGATCCCTGACAAACTGCCTTCCCTTAACACAATCTTCATCCCAGAAAGATGCGCCCCTTTGCTGTGCTAATAAATGCAGTCAGGTTTATCTGTTAGGTCAGATTTTTTTCTCTTCCCTGCCTAATTTTTTCTATGGTTTCCCCTCTGATATCAAGCTATGGCTGCATGGAGAGGCTTAGGAGATGAGGCCTCATGGGAGGAAACAGGTCTTGAGGTTTTGAAAGACTCACTCCATTTGGAGTTTTTCTCTTCACTTACTTTTGAAGTTTGAGATGGAATCCCTCAGCCCCAGCATCCAGCTCTGGTTGCCATTCAGAGCCCACCCGAGAATGCAAACAATGTAAGAGAAAAACAGCTGTGACTATTCCCATCCTTGAATTAAAGCCAGAGGCACATAGCTCTCGAATGGCAGGATGAACTGCTCAGAGATATCCTTGAATTGAAGCCAGAGGTACATAGCTTTCAAAGGGCAGGATGAACTGCTCCAAGATAGTTTTTTAAAAATTTAAGGGCAGGGTGAATTGTTTTGAGAAAACTCACAAACGGCCAAAAACTGCTAACAACCAGCTGTAAACTATTTTCATGCTATTCTTGCTGATCAGTCAATGTATAGAGCAAAAGTGGCCAGATTTTTAAGCATAAAAACCCTGTGCTTTGCATGCTTGGGTTCGTCTCCTGCCTTTAGAGGGGTGACCCTATCGCGATTGGAATAATAATAAAAACAAAACCTCTTGCTTTTGCATCGAGTTCTAGTCTGTGGGAGTTCCTGGGAAGGGTGCGATCTTGAACTCCTGAGCTGTGAGACCCCAGGTCTTACATTTGGTGCCTTGGCCGGGAAAGGGCATTCCCCTTCCAACCCTCATCAGACTGAGCTTGGAGGTCGAGCTGGAAATAGGTTAATCTGATTTCTGTTTTGCTTTGTTTGTTTCTCTCTTACCAATCTGTTACTGGTTAGGTATCTATCTGGCCCTTTTTTAGTTGTCTGATCAGTCGTTGCGATAGACAGACATGTCAGAATATCGCTTGACTGGGAACTGGAGGACGCTACAGTTTGAGAGGCTAGGACTGGGATGGTCCTCCTCCCATCTGTTTCTCGTCAGAGACGGCCCCTGCCAGGCAGCCTCTCAACCAGAGTTCTGTGGTACCACCCACAAGGGCGTCCTTGTCTAATTGCCTGTCTTGTTCTCTTTGTCTCTCATTGTTGCCTCTTTGACTTTCTTGAGGGTCGACTTTATTATGGGACAGACTGTGACTACACCCTTATCCCTCACCCTTGATCATTTCTTAGAGGTGAGATATAGGGCACATAACCTTTCAGTTGAAGTTAAAAAGGGGAAATGGCAAACTTTCTGTTCCTCAGAGTCGCCTACTTTTCAGGTTGGATGGCCACCAGAGGGCACCCTTCATGTTGACAAGATGCTTGCTCTCAAGATTAAGACCCTCCAGACTCCAGGAGGCCACCCTGATCAGGTTCCCTATATTCTGACTTGGGAGGATCTAGTTCGTCACCCGCCACCTTGGTTGCGCCCCTTTATTCTTCCCACAGAGACTTCCCCAACAGCCATCTGTGCAGTCAAGGAGGAGAAGAAGATACTTGCCACTCCAGATACGGATCTCCTTCTTTTTGACCTTCCGCCTCTCTACCTGCCAGTTTCCCCCTCCCACTAATCCTCCAGCAGGTCCACTGCTAGCACTTCCTCTGCACCTGCGCAGTCACCACCAGATTCCAAAAGCGAAAGCTGTCCATGGGTGGGAACTCTGAGCCACCCAGCAGCTCAGCCAGGCTTCATGGCCCTTCCTTTGTGGGCCTATGGGCCCCCTGATGGCGAAGGAAATCAATCCCTTCAGTACTGGCCTTTTTCATCAGCTGATCTCTATAACTAGAAAGCCCATAACTTCCCTTTTTCTGAAAATCCCCAAGCTCTGACTGATTTGTTTGAATCTGTCCTATTCTCACACCAGCCCACTTGGGATGATTGCCAGCAACTCTTGCAGGTCCAGAATGACTACCAAGGAATGGGGACAGGTCCTTCTGGAGGCAAGAAAGAATGTGCCCGTCCTCCCTAATGAGATTGATGATAGCTTTCCCCTCACCCACCCCAACTGGGATTACAACACACCCAGAAGTAAGGAGTGCCTGAAGGTCTACCGCCAGACTCTAATGGCAGGTCTCCCTGGGGCTGCTCAAAAGCCCACCAATTTGATGAAGGTAAGAGAGACAGTTCAGTGACCGGATGAATCTCCCGCAGCCTTTCTGGAATGGCTGATGGAGGCATACCGCCGGTTTACACCCTATGGTCCTACCTCAGATGAGCATAGGGCAATGGTGACTATAACCTTTATAGACCAGAGATATTCATAGAAAGCCCCAGAAAATAGAGGGTTTGCAGGACAAGTCGCTGAAGAATTTAGTGCAGGTAGCAGAGAAGGTTTTCTATAGCCAGGAGAAGGAAGAAGAGAAGGAGGAAAGGAAGCAGAAAGAGCAGGAAGTGAGAGAAAGAGAAAGGGATAAGAGACAAGACAGAAAGTTAACTAAGATCCTGGCCACAGTAGTGCAGGAGAGTCGTAATGATGGGGAGAAAGTTCCTGGCAATTTCGGTGGCCCTCTGTCTGAGGATCAGTGTGCATATTGCAAGGAGAAAGGACACTGGATCAAGGATTGTCCTAAAAGGAAGAAAAAGGCAGAAAAACCGAACACCCAAGCCCTGCAGACCCAGGTCCTAACCCTGGGCGATGACAGCGACTAGGGGGTACAGGGTTCAGCCCCACTCCCTGAGCTTAGGGTAACCCTTAAGGTGGAGGGGAAGCCAGTCCACTTCATGGTGGACACTGGTGCCCAGCATTCTGTTCTGTTACAAGACTTTGGAGCTAAAAAGGGGAAGAAATCATGGGTCCAAGGAGCCACTGGATGTAAACAATACACATGGACTACCCGAAGAACGGTGGACCTTGGAGTGGGCCGGGTATTCCACTCATTCCTCGTTGTCCCTGAATGCCCATACCCGCTTTTAGGGCAAGATATCCTAACTAAGATAGGGGCCCATATTCATTTTAGACCAGATGGCCCACAGGTGACAGACAATAAAGGAGATCCCATTCATGTACTGACAATTCAACTGGAAGATGAATACCACCTGTTTGAAAAGGTGGTAAGTCCGGAAAAAGACATTGACTGGTGGCTAGAGAGACATCCCAGGGAATGAGCTGAAACGGCTGGCCTAGGAAAAGCAGAGAAACAGCCTCCAGTTCAGATAGAGCTGAAGCCTCAGTCTACCCCAATCGTGGTGTGACAATATCCGATGTCTAAGGAAGCCCGTGACGGGATCTGCCCTCACATACAGTGGTTCCTTGACCTAAGGGTGCTCAAAAGGTGCCAATCTGCCTGGAATACTCCATTGCTGCCAGTTTGGAGGCCTGGGAGCAACGACTATTGACCCATACAGGACTTGAGGGAAGTTAACAAACAGGTCATGGACTTACACCCTACCGTGCCCAACCTGTATAACCTGTTGAGTTCCCTTCCGCCTGACAGGGTTTGATATATGGTCCTGGACGTTAAGGACACATTTTTTTTTTTTTTTTTTGTCTCCAACTCAGCCCTACCAGCCAAGACATTTTCGCTTTTGAATGGAAAGACCGGACTCAGGGGTCTCGGGCCAGCTTACATGGACTCAACTTCCTCAAGGGTTTAAAAATTCCCCTACCATATTTGATGAAGCCCTACATTGGGACCTGGTGCACTTCCGGGCCACCAATCCCCAGGTTACTCTTCTCCAATATATGGATGATATTTTATTAGCTGCAGATTCTATAGAAACCTACCTTGAAGCCACCGACCGGCTGTTACAAGAGCTGGGTGAGCTCGGCTATAGAGTGTCGGCGAAAAAGGCCCAGCTCTGCAGGAAACAGGTCAGTTATCTGGGATATATATTAAGAGAGGGAAAGAGATGGCTATCAGAGGCTAGAAAAGAGATTGTATTTCATATTGCCCTTCCACGGACTACTAAACAACTGAGGAAATTTTTAGGTACAGTGGGGTTTTGCCGGCTGTGGATTCCGGGATTTGCCGAGATGGCAGCTCCTCTGTATGCCGCTACAAAGGGCAACGACTCTTTCATCTGGGGAAAGAATGAACAAGCTGCATTTGATAATATCAAACAAGCCTTAATGTCAGTCCCAGCACTGGGACTCCCTGATGTGACCAAACCCTTCCATCTCTATGTGGCTGAGAATCAGGAAATGGCCAAAGGGGTGCTAACACAGAAAATTGGACCCTGGAAGAGATTGGTCGCCTATCTATCCAAAAAGCTTGAGTCAGTAGCAGCAGGATGGCCAACCTGCCTACGAATAATAGCCGCAGTGGTGGCACTAGTAAAAGATGCAGACAAACTGACTCTGGGACTGGACCTCACCATCTATGCTCCTCATGCCCTTGAAAATGTCATAAGGCAGCCACCTGATCACTGGCTCTTGAACACTCGCATGACACATTACCAGGCTTTGCTCTTGAATAACGATAGAGTCACCTTTGCCCCGGCTACGGGGCTAAACCCTGCCACTTTATTGCTGGATCCAGAAATCCAGCCCCCAGAGCATGATTGTTTGCAGGTTCTAGCAGAGGAACAGGGATGGCAAAAGGACTTGAAAGATCAGCCTCTGCCTGACGCCGAGGTGACATACTATATAGATAGAAGCAGTTTTTTGGAGAATGGGAAGGGGAAGAGAAAGTCAGGGGCAGCAGTGGTAGATGGACATAAGATAATATGGGCCCAGGGCACTTCTACTCAGCGAGCTGAATTGATTGCTTTTAACCCAGGCATTAACTCTGGGGAAGGGTAAAAAGATAAACATCTACATTGATAGTTGGTACACCTTCGCAACAGCCCATGTGCACGGGGCCATCTATCAGCAGAGAGGCCTGCTAACATCAGCCGGTAAAGAGATAAAAAATAAAAATGAGATTCTGGCTTTGCTCAGTGCCTTGTTGCTGCCCGCCAAGGTAAACATTATTCATTGCCCAGACATCAGAAGGGAACTTCCAGGGCAGCAAAGGGGAATAACATGGCTGATCAGGAGGCTAAAGCAGCCGCTAGAGGAAACTCTATCCCAGTGGTACTGACCGCTGAGATGCCCAGAGAAGAATGACTAAACTACTCAGAAAGTGACTTAAAGCTAATATGGCAAAAACACGGAATATTTGACACCGATGTGGGGGCATGGATTGACTCCAAAGGTAAGATCATACCACAGGAAGACACTGAGAGATTAATAACTCAGATACATAAGTGGACTCACTTGGGGGCAAAGAAATTGGCTGAAGTTGCCCGCCAATCCCAGTACCGAATACTAAACCTCACCACCCTGACTGAGAGAGTGACTAGGGCGTGTGAACCTTGTCAGAGGGTAAACATAGGTTAGAGTTTCCAGAGCCCAGGGAAGCGGCTGAGAGGAACTAGACTCAGAATGCATTGGGAAGTGGATTTCACTGAAATTAAAGCAGCCAGGTACGTCAATAAATATCTCCTGTTTTTTGTGGACACTTTCTCAGGATGGGTGAAAGCTTTTCCCACAAAGAAAGAAACCGCCCTGGTCATGGCCAAAAAGATTCTGGAAGACATTTTTCCTCAGTAATTGGGTCAGACAATGGGCCGGCCTTTGTTGCTCAGGTAAGCCAGGAGGTGGCCAGGTTTCTGAGGCTTGATTGGAAGTTACATTGTGCTTATAGACCCCAAAGTTCAGGACAAGTAGAAAGAATGAATAGAACTCTAAAAGAGACTCTCACCAAATTGACCATGGAGACTGACGGTGACTAGGTGGTGCTCCTTCCCTCGGCCCTCTTTAGAGTCAGAAATACTCCCTCCCTACTAGGCTTAACTCCCTTCAAACTACTATATGGGGTTCCTGCTCCCCTGACTCTTCTTGGGGACCCCCTTGATATAACTAGTGGTAACTCTGACTTGTTGTCCAGCCTGAAAGGACTGCAACTTATTCAGAAAGAGATTTGGAGCAAGGTTGGCAGTGCATATGCACCCTGGTCCTTGGAGGTGCCCCATCAGTTCCGGGTTGGAGATCTGGTATACGTGCGACAACACCGCAGCCAGAATCTGGAACCTCGGTGGAAGGGTCTTTATTATGTCCTGCTCAACACCCTAATAGCAGTCGAAGTAGAGGGCATCGGAGCTTGGATCCACGCGGCACACGCCAAGCCTGCTCTTCATCAACCTGCCAAAACCTGGAAAGTCCAAGCCTCCAGCAACCCATTAAAACTGAAACTCATCAGGGACAATGAACTCTCCAACCAGTAAATTGGACAGACAATGGTACCTCTGGGTGGAGCTGTTTGTACTCAATTGGGTAACTATTGACGGGAGCTTTGGTGATCCACACCAGGCTCCCAAGGCCCTGGAAGCAATGTATGGTAAACCCTATGATTGCAAGGGTGGGGTGATGAATGGCAGAGTCTTACTAAATGGTGAGATTTGGGGGCCCAACAAGGCCTATGCTCAAGTTGAGTGTGGCGATAAATGGGCATATAGAGCCCTACAACCTTCAGGGAGCACTCCAAGTTTAGGCATTGTGTAACCAAGCCTAAAATGATTCCTCATGTAAATGGGCGCCCGGGGCCTTGCCCTTGTGATACCTATCAACAGGCTGTGCATAGCAATTGCTATGGGGTTGTGCAACAATGTACTGGAAAAGATAACATCACCTATATCACGGCCATATTGAACCAAGTCAGGGGGGCCATGAGGATAGACGATTGGTCCCACAACGTGCCAAGAGGAGACCATGGATCTAAATTACTCCAAGCCCTTTGTTCGGGGATGGTGGGGAAGCCTGTATGCTGGAGTAAGGTACCTCTTATTCACCTCTCAGACAGAGGAGGGCCACAGGATCAGGTTAGACAAGAACAGGTTAAACAACGCATTAAAGAGTTAATAGAAAAAGAATGCCTGTCCCTCAATTACCACACTCTGGTTCTTCCCAATAATAGAGGAAACTTTATTTCAGACCCCCAGACTACAGATGTTATTACTGCAACTCATAGCCTCCTAAATGACACCAATCCTTCCCTTGCAAGTGACTGATGGCTCTGCCTCCAACAAGGGCAGCCTGTTCCTCTGGTGCTCCCTGCCTCTAACGCCACTTATTCCATTGCTGAGTGGTCCTGCCACCCGGCACCTCCTATGAGAGTGCAGCCTCTCTTCAACCAAAATGTTACCTGCTTGACAAAACCCTACAAAAATGATAGCTCAGATTTACCTGTAAGGGATGCTACCTTTGCCGTTTGTGATTTAATAATTGGCATCTCCACAGCTCTCTGCCCTGACAATAACACTGTTTTCTTATGCGGGAATAATGAAGCCTAGACGTTCTTGCCCGCAGATTGGACTGGGTCCTGTGTACAGGCAACCTTACTCCCTGATATTAGCATCATTCCAGGGGATGAGCCAGTCCCAGTCCCCAGCTTTGACTTAATGGCTGGAAGAATGAAGAGAGCCATTCAGTTCATTCCTCTGTTAGTGGGAATTGGGCTGACTGCCTCCATAGGTGCTGGGTCAGCTGGTTTGGGTGTTTCATTGTATAAATACAAAAAACTGTCCCAACAGTTAATTAGTGATGTACATTTGCTTTTGAGCACTATCAATGACCTCCAAGACCAGCTCAATTCCTTAGCAGAAGTAGTTCTCCAGAACTGAAGGGGGATTAGACCTCCTTACGGCCAAAAAAAGGAGGAATCTGCTTAGCCTTATAGGAGCAATGCTGTTTTTACACTAATAAGTCAGGCATTGTTAAAGGAAAAATTTAAAAAATTACAAGAAGATCTTTAAAAGGGGAGACGAAAATTAATAGAATCTCCTTTTTGGAATGGGTTGAATGGACTGCTCCCCTGTGTGCTTCCCTTACTGGGACCCCTTGCTACCCTTTTGCTCCTTGTCAAAATTGTACCCCGTATTGTTAACCAATTACTCGCCTTCTTCAGGAACATGAAAGTGCAGTTCAGGTCCTGATGCTCCAGAGTCAGTATCAACCTCTCTCTGAGGTTGATCCACAATTTTAGGGTTAAAATTGGAGCACCAAGAAAAGGGGGGAAGATGAGAGCCCACCCGAGAATGAAAACAACTATAAAAGAAAAACAGCTGTGACTATTCCCATCCTTGAATTAAAGCCAGAGGCACGTAGCTCTCGAACGGCAGGATGAACTGCTCCGAGATAGCCTTGAATTGAAGCCAGAGGTACATAGCTCTCAAAAGGCAGAATGAACTGCTCCGAGATATTTTTTTTTTAAATAAGGGCAGGGTGAATTGTTTTGAGAAAACTCACAAACGGCTAAAAACAGCAAACAACTAGCTATAAACTATCCTCATGCTATTCTTGCTGATCAAAAATGTATAGAGCAAAAGTGGCCAGATTTTTAAGTATAAAAACTTTGTGCTTTGCAGGCTTAGAGATTTCTCCTGCCTTTGGAGGGGCGACCCTATTGCAATTGGAATAAACAAACAAATAAACAACAACAACAACAAAAACCTTTTGCTTTTGCATCAAGTTGTGGTCTGTGGGAATTCCTGGGAAGGGCACGATCTTGAACTCCTGAGCTGTGAGACCGCAGGTCTTACACTATGTCTACCACCTGCTTTCTGTGCCTTTATGGACCCTAGCCCTCTGGAACCATGATCTTCAAATAAATAAATTCTTCACAATTGCTGCCTTGGTTATGGTGTTGTGTCGCAGCGAAATAAACCTCAACTGAGACAGCCTGGTACAAGAACTGAATTGAAGGCTCTGCCCCAAGACAGGGGGCGATTTCAGCAGACATAAGTGTATACACGAGAAGGTGGACTGGAGAAAGAGAGGGCCTGGGGTGTCCAAGCCTGACTGTGTCGTGACAGAGTTAGGGATTCATGGTTTTCGACACCTGGCACCCGGTGACCTATTAAGGGTCAGACTAAACACCTGGATCCTCTTAAGATACACCAAAGGCCACACTGCCACAGGAGCACGAACTGGACAGAGAAGTACAGTAGCAGCATGTGCCTTCAAAAGTGCACAATGGCTGTGCCCAACTGTACCTGCGCAAATGACAGGTTTGCCTATTCCTAGAGTACAGCCTCAGATCTCCTTGCGCATGCACTTATCATTGCCTGTTGTGATCCACAGGAAGCTCACCCTGAGCCTCTGTTATGCCTTGGTGCTTCTTTGTGTTCGAGCAAAAAAGAAGCATGCCGATAAAGAGTTGGGCGTAACAGGCTGCAGCTGTAGCTCAAGGAAATGAAGCCACGGGCCTTCCCTCACCAGAAGTTAACAGCGATTGGACGAGGCATGCTGGCCCTTTGAAGCATGCGCACTGCGTAGGTACTGACTGGGCATGCGCAAGTGCTATGCCAGCCAATCAGAGGGCCTTGTACTGGTGTGTGGGCTTAACTAAGCGTGATCAACCTCTGAGGGGAAGGAGGTTGTGAGGTAGTGTCGAGGGTCCGAGGTAGGTCACAGGCCTTGTGGGGACTTCGTGTGCTGGGCTCCAGGAATGGCTTAGAGGAATAAGGAAAGACTAAGGCCCTTGTTGTAAGACTGTGGGGTCTCATAGCCAGAAGTTCCGGGATAGACTGTGAGGTGACCTCGGGAGCTTTACTTTACTGGAGGCTGGCACACGTACCAGAGCCAGAAATGAAAAGTGGGGATGAGAGCAGCAGGGCCCTAGAGAGTGGGTGGGGCAGTTCATGATCTAGGAGCTGGAGTCCGTGCTTTCGTCTGTTACAGATTTTTGTTTGTTTGTGTGTGCGTGTGGGTGTGCGTGCGTGTGCGTCACCGTGTCAGCAATTGTTTTGTAGCATTTGAGCCCCGAGTAGACACCGGGGTCCTCCTGTGATGCATCCATAGGCAATACCTGAACAGACCAGCTGGTCTGAAGGGGAAGGGGAACCCAGTGTGATTTGCAAAATTACAAGCGAAACAGCAGGATCCCAGGTTGGAATGGGTGACAGAATGGGCATGCCTCACACCTTTGGGAGTGCCTCTAAGTAGGCAGCCTCAGGTATGTTCCTGCTAATAAGAGACACATTCCTGGAGGTTGGTCCTCTGTCTGAGGGACAGGGAAGCAGCCTCTCAGGAATGTGTTGAAGTGTGGTCTGCTGGGTAGCTGACAGGGTATTAGCAGACTCAGTCTCCTACCTGTGATTGTGAGAAAGCAAGGTCAGCCTGGATTCACAGGCCTTCGGGGATAACAGTGGGATCTTGAGGGGAAAGGGTTCAGACTTATCTGTGTTGGGAAATTTAAAAGACTCATTTCTACCTGGTAGTGAGAGGGCAGTGGAGGAAAGGGGTCTGGATGGTTGCGGGTTTGAAGAGAGCTGGTTTTGAGAGTGAAGTGTAGAAAAGATCTTAAAGACCTCCCCGGCAGGTTCCTTGTTTCCAATTGGAGTCCTCAGTGGACATCTGGCTCCTGTTTATGTGCAGACATGGGCCTGGCCACATCTGAAATGCCTGTCTGGAGGGGATAGGGGAGGCATGGGCCCCTTCACCAACCAGCAGCTTCTGCATGCATATCCCACAGGAGCCAGTTTAAAGCCACTTCCTTTTGGGTGTATATGCCTTTCCAGCCAGTGAGAGAGGTGTGTACTGGGAGGTGGGGCCTAGATAGGGGTGACCAGCCATTCTTTAAAAAGAAGTAGGCTCCAGGGGCAGGAGAGTATCCTGGGTGGATGACTTGCTATTGGGGAACTCTCTTATGATGGTCACCAGTTGGGACAGGGATCAGAGAGGAGCCTTAGCTCATGTGGTAGCCCAGTGGCACCACAAAGAGGCATGTCCAAGGCAAACCTGTGGCATGATACCAGGGGCTTCACTTCCAAATGGGACTGGACATGGTTCCAGATGATGAGGCTAAGGACAGGCCATGAGGGTTGCGGGATTTGGAGGGTTAAGTGGGACAGCATGTGAGCTGGGAGCCTTGGCCTCAGTGACTAAGTAGGCACCAGTGACTTCCCAGGTCCCAACCAGACACCAACCCGGATGGTTGCGGGTTTGAAGAGAGCTGGTTTTGAGAGTGAAGTACTTTAGGTACCTTGTTTTAAAGGAGGCAGGGCCCAGGATTTTTCTGTTTGGGGGATGGGAAAGCAGCAGAGGGTACTTATCTTGAGAGGTAGTTGGTCATGGAGCTCAGGTGTAGATAGAGGAATGGGACACATCAGGGTACTGGTGACATCCTCTTGGCCTCTCTTTGCTCCAGCACAAGGGTCAGGACTTCTTACCACTCACTGAGGAGTCCTTTTCCCTGTTCCCAGTGCTGTCTTGTACTTCCTTCCAGTATCTCTAGTTCCAGGAGTCCTATCTATCCCAAGAAAATTTTGACCATGTCAAGCAGAGAAATGGAGGCCACCGACAGTGCTGGCATGCACCCAAGGCAGGATCCAACTGTTGCATCAGATGACACCCTGAATATAGATGCAATCACTGCAGGTAAAAAAAAAATAAATAGAAAAACTAAACAAATCAAGCAAACAACTACAACAGCCAAAACCAGATGTGTTCCTGTAGGGCATTGTCCTTCCCAGGGGACTTCCTAAAATGTTTTGGAGGTGGAACCCTGTTGTGCTTGTTTTTAAACTCTTCCTTGTTTTGGTGTGTTGAGGCCTGCAGTGGACCAGCCCAGCCGAGGCCCTACAAGTGGGGGAACATCAGGCGTTTGGATATAAGGAAGGCACAGGTAAGGCTGATTGACAGACAGACCCACATACCAGGCAGTGTTTTGAATCAGCTGCGCTTTACTGAAGTCAAGCCAACACTTTTATAGTGAATACTTACAGAAGCACCTGAAGTTGACATATTTCCCGGAACATTTACAAAGTTTATATTTAAACTGAAAGGCAATGTGGTAAAAGGCAGTGTCTACAAAAAATCTTGGCCTAAAAGCCTTTCAAGCAGAGCAAACATAGAAGTAGTGACTATTGCTGCTAATTTAGTGAGTAGAGGGCCAGGGGCTGTTAAACTTGTGGTTTGTTTACATAGTTTATTGTTTTTAGCTAGGGGCTGTTAATAGTCCTCCAAGCTAAGTTAGCTAAAGATTTACAATTCTGCCTAGATATAAGCACCAGGAGGAATTCCTCCCGTTTGTTTTGCTAAGGGTTTACAATCTTCCTTAGAGATAAGATGCTTGAGCTAGCCTGTCCGTAAAACTCCTAGTATATTTTAAAACTTTCTGACCTCCTATGTTTACTTACCTATCTTCTTTCTGCCTCACCATAAACACCTGTGTAAAGCTCTTACTCTTTTATTACCTACAATGTTTGGATTTTCCACAAGCAATTTCTGATACTGAATCTGACTCATTACTTTTTCTAAGATTTTACTTCTCTCTTACTCTATTCTTGCTAAAGCTTTTAATAATCTATCAGAAATGTGTTTCCTTGAGTAGTTAATTGTGCTGTTCCAAGAGAAACAGCAAGAAGCTCATTAATCCAATTTTGCATCTGAGAAAACAGGATTTTCAGAGCACATCTCTTTGGCTTAGATGGCCAGAGGAAACATTTTTTTGCCAGTGACTTCCAGGAAGCTGATTCCCATAGGAAACGTATCTCCCATCTGGCAGCATAATTTTATGCTTACATAGCACATTTTTATGCTCACACAGTTGACTCTGGAGTTACTGTGGCAGAGGCCTCTACCTCCCTCCCTCACAGCAACTTTTTAACTCTGGGTAAGAGAGAGAAGGCTAGTGGGGATAGGGGATGCAGACCCCTTTACTACTCCTGGCTGTTTAGAGTCAAGGGACTATGCTAAATCTCTGTCAGTAGCAAAAGAGGCAAGCAGTCTCCTCCATCTGTCTTCTCCAAGCTGCTGTGCCATGAAGCATCTCTCCTGTGCCTCTTTAAGTCACCATACCATCTGTGGTCTCTCCAAGCTGCCAGGCTTTCTCTTTCTGGGCTCTACTGTTTATAGCCCTCAGATCACTGGTCCATGCCCCTGTCTGTGCTGCCTGAGGCAGGCTGTTTCCAGCTGACAAAGACCATGCCCTGCAGGCGGCAAATATCACCTGTGGAAAAACTAAACTCCCACTCTTGGGATTAAAACAAAAAGGTGTTTACATAACATAACTGAGATTTTAAAGAAACCAAAAGTTCCACTACAGTATGTGGGGCTGAACCCATGGATCTCAAGCTCCTGTAGGTCTGAGGTTGGAGCTCTGCCTCCCTGTAACGAAGCTATAATCATTGGCAGGTGAGTGCAGTGGTGGACCTGAGGATGGATCCATAACCTGGAGCCTGCCGGAACCCAGGAACATTTCCAGAGGTGGGTATCTTGAGTTCAGACCTCATGTTTCCCCCAATGTGGGGTTTCCTCCCGTCAGGGAGACCCAGTCTGTGGTATTTTGGGTTCCACAGTTCAGTCTGTGCTGGTGAGTAGAGCAAACAGGCTTAGGTGAGTGGCTCCACGTTGGTGACTGGGCTCCTGATGAAACCTGGGAACTTTTACAGAGAACATTTTGGCTGAGGGCAGGTGTTCCTCTGAGTGCCCTGAGTTCAGACCTAATGTTTCCCTCAGCATGCGGTTTCCTGCCAACAGGGATTCTTAGTCTCTGGTGCCCACAGTTTGGACTGGAAGGATGAGTTGGGTTCCCAGGCAGGTCTCTGGACTGGTGGCTGAATGCCTGTCTTAGCCTGGGACATTCCCAAGATTTGAATGGGTGACCTGAGGTCGGTCCAGATTGCTTTCTTCACCATGGGGTTTTCTCTCAACTGGAAACCCCAGTCTGTGTTGTTTTGGGGCCCACAGTTAAGTCTGGGATAGTGATCAGAGCATACAGGTGTGTGGCTCTGGGCTGGAGACCAAGCCCCTGCCAGGTCCCAGGAACTCTTCCCAGGTTTAGCAGGGTGATCTCAGAAGGGACCTGATTGCTTCCCACACAATGGGGGTTTTTCCTTTCACCTGGGACACACAATGGCTGGTGTTTTAAGGCCCAGAGTTTGGTCTGTTGGTAGCTATGCAATCACTGCTGTCCTAAATATCACACATAGAGACCTCTCGGCACCTCCATCGTGGATAACTAGGATGCATTGCTTTTTTTTTTAACTTTTTTTATTAATTACACTTTATTCATTTTGTATCCCCCCATAAGCCCCTCCCTCCTAAACTCCCAATCCCACCCTCCCTCCCCTTTCTGTATGCATGCCCCTCCCCAAGTCCACTGATATCAGAGGTTCTCCTCTCCTTCTTTCTGATCTTAGTCTATCAGTTCTCATCAAAAGTTCCTGCATTGTCCTCTTCTGTGGCATGGTAAGGCCGCTCCCCCTGAGGGGGGAGGTGATCAAAGAGCAGGCCAATCAGATTTTGTCAGATACATCACTTTTTAACAGCACATTTTACTTCACTCCTTTGTAATCTGGTCCATCTATTGTTAGTGTAGGGTTTGGGATAGGAAGTGGGTGAGTGGTGAGTGCCATCCCCTCTTAAATAGCTGCCCAATGTGTAACGTGCAAAATAAATAGCACATGAAGTAAAAAGCTGAAGTCATCAGTGCTACTGCCTTGAAACATCGTATGATCACACCTAGTGTTCTGCTTTAAACTGCTGTCAGATGTCAGTCACATGAACTGTTTGAAAACTTTATAAAACATTACAAAAGAACCAGCTGGAAGCAAGTCAGTATTTTCTCTTGAAGAGTCAAATCCAGAAAGTAACGTGAACTCAGGATAGGGATGTACCCTGGTGGGAGAGCACTTGTCTAGTATGCTCAGGGCTCTAGGTTCCGTCCCCAATACAACAGACTTTCCCATGAATCAATGTTTTGTTTTTTTTTTTTTTTACTTTAAATTATTCAGGATCTCATACCTAGTGCATTGATTAAATTTATACTTTATAAGTGACATCTCATAAAGAAATTACACAGTGATTTGGCACCTTTTTTGTTAAGTCCCCTCTAATTTGTTTGGTATGTAATATATAGACACTAAAGTCCAACTACCTAGTGCATTGATTAAATTTATACTTTATAAGTGACATCTCATAAAGAAATTACACAATGACTTGGCACCTTTTTTGTTAAGTCTGCTCTAATTTGTTTGGTATGTAATATATAGACACTAAAGTCCAACTATCTAATTTCACATGAAGATCATAATCCCTGATATCCTTGACTGAAAGAAAGGAAGCAGGTAATCTTTCCATTGGCAGATTATTTCCATATTTTGATAACAAGTGTATTTCCAGCACTGTTGAGGGAACATTATGGTCATGCTTATGTGATTGTTTTTCAATACAGGACCCCTTAAGATCTTTCTTAAGGAAAACAGAGAAAGAATTAGATCGATCATCAACGAGTCTTTCCAAGCTATGCAGAAGAAAGTTGAGGATGTTCTCAAAGTCCAGGGTGAACTAAGGTAAGGTTGCTTCTTGGTGCTTTGATGCTAGACCCGGTGACAATTGATTAGTAAGCCAGGATGGCAAGGGGTTGAGGAATATCTGTGACCCCCACTGGCTAGATGCTCTGTATGGAATGTTAGTAAAAAGAATAGATGTTCTTCCCAAGTTTTCTATCTCTAAGAGCAATGAAGTGACTTCTCTCTCAGTCAAGGAGGAAGAGATACTGTTAGTGTAAGACCATGTAATCCAGGACATATTCCTTTTCCCTGTCAGTATGTTTTAGTTGCCCTTTCCCCATTCCTCCATCGAGAGTTAGTGAGGGCAAGTCAGTCATGCTTTGAATGCACTTTCTTCATGTTGTGAAGGAATCTCACACAGAGTATACACTGTTGTCTTTTACAGGCAGACACTTTATGAACAATATTCTCTTCAGATTACGAATTTGAATTGGAATTTAAACATGGATGCAGGTCAAGTCAAGAAACAGGCAGAAAAGCTCTCTGTGAGTATCAGCCTTAGCTTTAAAGGAGTCCATTGTGTCAGCATCAGTAAGTCAGGAAGGAGAGGGACAGGATATGAGCTTAGGGAGGGTGGTCGCTGTGGTGAGGAGAGACTGGCCATACTTCTCTCTCTCTGCCTTGCTTCCATTTCTGGGGAGAGATGTAGGCCTTAGTTTTTCAAATAACACTTCCTTTGTCAGTGCCTTAAAGCTTATACCTTCCTTCCAAACCCCATCCCCAGGTAGGGGAAAAGAAAAGGGTTTATAAGCGTCTTTACTTCTTCCTGCTGGGTAAGGTCATAGGATTATTTTGGGGGCAACACCAGTATCAGTCCTCAGGAAATCCAGATGTCCAGGTAACCAGCAACCAGCAAGGGCAGGGAGCAGTCCTCCTCCATCTCCTCCAAGCCACCATGTATTCTTCCTCTTGGCTACCATATTTAGAACCTTCAAAATCCTCAGAATTCAACTAATTCCAGCTGGCAAAGACCATGCTGTGCATGAGATAATTAACAATTGTGAACAAAGTAAAATCCCCCACTTGGGATTATAAGAAAAACATGTTTACATATCTTAAACAAAAATATCTACAACAGAGAGAAGACAAGGTCAGTGATGGGTTAGGAACCAGCATGGGGGTGGATTTAGGGGCTGAGCAGGCACAGCCTGGAAATTGCAGGAGAAGGTATAGGATTGCATCATGAGAGGCATTACTTCATGATCTATGATGTGAGGACACCAAAGAGCAGGAGGCCCAACCTAGCCTTCTGACACAGTGATCAGGGATGCAGCATGGCAGTAGTCAGTGTGGCTGTGGCAGAGCAGGTAGATACTGATCTTTCAGTAGTTGGAGTTCAGATCAGCCTGGTCACAGAGGCAAAGAGGTAAGTGGCTCATGCCATAATGGACACGTTATGGTGACTGATTCTCCTTTAACCTGAAGAGGAGAATGAGGTTTGGAGGAGAGGTATTGGACTCTGAACAGTGCGGCCTTTGGGGCCTCTCTCTTCCTGGTGGTAGATGGAGCTGCCCTCCTGAAGATTCTGATTTCCAAAGGTGGGCAAGGAGAGGCTCTAGCTCTGGGGAAGACGGAGGTCCTGTTCTGTCTAGTAGTTCTAAGCATGTCCTCTGGTATGCCACCATATGGAAGGCAATCACAGTCCAGTTATTTGCTAGGTATATTAACTCAGGACACAGTTTGTCACTGTGCCTTGGTTTCCCAGCTGTAGCAGTAGAGATACCTGAAGGCCCTATCTCACAAAACTATTTCAGAAGTTTCATTTTGATGTGTATTCTCACAGTGGTCCAGGAGAGCATCTGAAGTGGGTCCTAAAGAATCCATCCCTGTTAAGCATGGCACTGCTGACTGTACTCTTAATGGAAAGGAGAAAATTGAGTGGGTTTTATGTGGGGGAATGACAAATGATGGGGACAACTCAAGGTAACTTGTTTTAATGCAGAGAGTTCAACAGAGTTGGAGGCCTCTACTGGCAAGGTTTTCAATTTTTCAGAAACTAATAGAAATGTTTTGAACATTATTAAGTAGAAACACTTCTGATAAAATGAATGGTCTTCACATTACTTTTATTTGGAATTTTCAGGTAACTCATGAAAATGCAGTCGTTGTGTTAATTGCAAATTATATTACAGTTATTCTCATCTGGTTTGCACAAATATAATACAGAATTGTGTTTCTGTGAGCTTTGTGGCTTCCCTTAAATTGTTCATATATCTTTTACTATCTTTGCCCGTAGAGAATGTTTAAGGAGCAATGCAACTTTGTCCTTCAGTCTCTGGTTCTTCAGAAGGAGAAAATGGAAGAATTTAAATCTCTGTGTGAACAGTACTTGGAGGTGTGTTGTATATCCTGACAAAGAAACTTGTAGACAGGAACACTAACATTCTGGCATTCTTTCTGTGGTCTGGTTAACACCTTTGGAAAGTTAGCTGTAAACACTTTCCAGCATTATCTACATGCCCCATGATCCATGTAAACCTAAGTATGAAATGAGTGTTTAATTTTTTTGATTCACGAATAGTTAGGAGAGTCATTGAAGCAGGAATTGCTGCCTTGGTAATTTCATCCAGAGTTGTTCAAATTGTAGAGGACATTGATGCTTTTCAGAGAGTCCCATCTTATCTCACAATGCTTTTTCCTTCTGGTAAGTATGTGCAAACATCCATACACATGTATACTTGTCTGTACATGTGTGTGTGGAGGCCAGAAGTGAGATGTGGGTACCTTCATTCACTCCTTCCCATATATTTTTCCCCTTTATCCTTCTTGCCTTTTTCACACTATGTCGACCAGGCTGGACTCACACTCACAGAGATCCACCTGCCTGCCTCTGCCTCCGAAGTGCTGGGATTAAAATGCATGCCTGGCTCCATCCTACCTTTCTGAAACAAGATGGCTGGTAGACATGGAATTTGCCACTATGGCTAGGCTGGCTGTTCACCAGGACCCTAGGCTCTGCCTGTCCCACCCCAGGTTGATGTGTTACCATGCGAGGCTTTTAACGTGTGCTGGAAAGCTGAGGTTGGCTTCTTATGCTTGTGGAGCATGCTCCTTTTCTACTGAAGCTGTCTTCCCAGACCCTGCAATCCATTTCTGAAAAGACTAATGACATAAATATATAGCACCTGCACTTTCTTCACTTGCTCAGTCCTTTTTCAGTTTGCATCATTGCATGGCTGAAACATAGCTTCATATGGCCAATTACAATTGTGAGACAGTGCTCTGACCTAGCACACAGTGAAAAGGTAAGCAATAGGCTGACTATGGGATTGTGAATTTAGAATTACCCTCTGTAATAGGCCTGTTTTTGCTAATTCTTCCTAGGCACACTGACCTATACTATCTGAAGGTTCATAGTTATTTACAAAATAATTAAATACAGCATTCTTTGGTTTTGTTTATATTTGACTTGAATGGGTTTGTTCAAGTTGCTGTTAAAATTTTGTTCATCCAGAGCAATTAAGATGACCCAAAACACCTGAGTTGATAGGATCCATGCCTTGCTTTTTTATCATTGTCCCCTTCAACACCGACCCTTATCTCTCTATCTCTCTCCCTCTGACTCTCTATCTGTCTCCCATGCACACACACTTCCAGTATCTGTTCCTTCTGAAATATTCTTTTGACAACTCAGTGGCCCAGAAACTTGCTTGCCCATTCCAACCTTAAGATCTCTTTGTTGTTCCTGTTTCTATGTTCACAGCATCACCTGACTGTGGAAGAAGTCCTGCAAAGTTTTAGAACCTCTCCACCGGGTTTAACAAAACCATTTAGGGGACTGGAGAGATGGCTCAGAGGTTAAGAGCACAGACTTCTAGAGGTCCCAGATTCTATTCGAAGAACCCACTGCAGCTCACAACTATCTGGAAGTCCTAGCGCTGACACCCTTACATAGACATACAGGCAGGCTAAACACCAATGCACATAAAATAAAAATAAATTTTGACAAAATACTTTTTCTACCTAAAAAAATGTTCATTTATGACGTGTCCTGTTTCTGCTAAAGGCAATGTGTGTGTGGAGGTGGGGGTTGAAGAAACCCTGAGTTTTAATTTTATGGTGTGCTGTGGTCATACTACAGGACAAGCTATTCCATCTCACAATGAAGTGGGTGAGTGACAATAAATAGGCTCATGCCTCGTGCTCACAGTTTCCATTTGGCTTCCTTTGCTTTTTGCTGTGTGGGGTGAGGGGTTCCAGGGTCTCACACATGCTGGGAAAGCACCCTTCCCCTGAGCCATGCCCACAGGAAATACCTCATCATCTGAATATTAAGCAGTGGGTTGAGGACTGGCAATGTCTGTATCACTGTGGTGGGTGTTTTGAACTTCCTGTTGTAAATGGTGTATGCATTTCCTCCCTTGTAAATATTTTGGATAGCATTTGTAAGCCAAGGTGAGCAGGGCTTGATTTCTGCAAATGTTTTCTCACTTTAGAAACTTGAGATGCTGAAGTACTCTTGGGAGAATTCCGTGGCTGAAGAGCTGAGGGGTCTCATAAACACCTTGGAGATGAAACTTCTGATGGTAAATGTAAGTACCCAGTCTTTCACACAGAAAGTGAGGATGGCCGAGCACTGTTTGTTTCATTTTTTTCCATGATTTCATTTTTTTAATATTACTTTATTTACTTTGTATCCCCCCTCTAATTCCCACCCTCCTCCCCTCCCAATGCCTCCATTCTTCCCCCTTCTTCACACACTCCCCTCTCCAACTCCTCTGTTGGGGAGGGTTCCTTTTTCTTCCTTTTGATCCTAGTTTGTTATGTCTCATCAGGAGCAGCTGCATTGTCTTCCTCTGTGGCCTGATAAGAAAACAGGAAACAAGTTAGGAGCTTCCCACAGAGGGCCTCTGAAAAGCTCTGCCCTGCAGACTATCAAAGCAGATGTTGAGACTTATTGCCAAACTTTGGGCAAAATGCAGGGAATCTTAAGAAAGAAGTGGGAAATAATAGTAAGATCTGGAAAGGACAATAGGTGCAAAAGGAGAGCAACAGAATCAAAAAAATTGAGCACAGGGGTCTTTCCTAAGACTCATACTCCAACCAAGTACCATGCATCGAGATAACCTAGAACCCCTGCACAGATGTAGCCCATGGCAGTTCAGTGTCCAAGTGGGTTCCATAGTAATAGGAACAGGGACTGCCTCTGACATGAATTGATTGGCCTGCTCTTTGATCACCTCCCCCTGAGGGGGGAGCACTGTTTGTTTTAAACCCATCTAATATGCCCTTGCACTTGACAGCGCCAACAAGAGAGTATTGCTGCTCGACTGTCTCTCCTCGATGTGTTACTCTCATAATACTTCGAAGAAAAAAGTCCATTCAAGGGGAGAGGAGATCAGCTGTGTGGAGCTACTTCTGGAGGCATTTGCAGCTTCAACAATTACATCTTGTGTTATCTTGTTTCCGAAGAAACCCCTATCTGTTAAAACCCAAGAGGTCAGTTGCACACAAATACTCAAAGCAATTGTGACAGCATATACCAGACCCATGCAACCTCAAGCCACACAGAATCACAGCATGGATGGCACTATTGTGAATGACACTATTTG
Source organism: Meriones unguiculatus (assembly GCF_030254825.1). Taxonomy (NCBI): domain Eukaryota; kingdom Metazoa; phylum Chordata; class Mammalia; order Rodentia; family Muridae; genus Meriones; species Meriones unguiculatus. The sequence continues at coordinate 12,151,755 of NW_026843706.1, forward strand.
AAAGTGATAGACACTGGGAGAAGGAGAGTTGGCTTTTTTCAAAGGTGTGGCCCATGTTAAGTCTAACATGCTCCAATGCTCCAGTCAGTGGCCAGCCACACATGTAGATGTTCACAGGCAGCACTAAAGTATCTCAGGTTAAAAGCTTCACACAAAGTTTGGTAGGTTTGGAAATTAGGGTGGATTTGAGAGGTGATGGAGAGGGATGCAAAAAAAGTTCAAAATACTATGTGTGGAATTCTTGAAAAATTAATATTTTCTTGTAGAAAACAAGGGACTGATCTTTTCTAGATTGCTCCATTTGCCTGCAAATTTGATGATTTCCTTGTTTTTAATTGCTGAGTAGTAGTCCACTGTGTAAATGTACCACAATTTCTTCATCCATTCCTCTGTTGAGGGACACCTGGGTTGTTTCCAGATTATGGCTATTGCAATTAAAGCTGCTCTGAAAATGGTTGTATGAATATCCTTGTTGTGTACTTGAGCATAATTTGCATGTATGCCTAGGAGTGGTATAGCTGGATCTGGAGGAGGCGCTATTCCTAATTGTCAGAGAAAGTGCCAGATTGGTTTCCAAAGTGATTGTACAAGTTTATATTTCCACCAGCAACGGAGGAGAGTTCCCCTTTCTCCACAACCTCTCCAGCATGTATTATCTCTTGAGTTTTTCATTTTAGCCATTCTGATGGGTGTAAGTTGAAATCTCAGGGTCCTTTTGATTTGCATCTCCCAGATGGATACGGAAGTTGATCATTTTTTTAAGTGTTTCTCTGTCCTTCTATATTCTTCCACAGAGAATTCTCTTTTTAGCTTGGAACCTCATTTTAAATTGGATTACTTGATTTGTTGATTTTTAACTTCTTCAGTTCTTTGTATATTCTGGATATTAGCCCACTGTCAGATATAGGGTTGGTAAAAATTCTTTCCCATTCTGTAGGCTGTTGTTTTGAGGTATCCCAGAAGCAGAAACACACAGCCAGTATATACTTACTCATAAGTGGATACTAGACGTACAAGATAGCATAAACATACTAAAATCGGTATACCTAAAGAAGCTAAACAAGAAGGAGGACTCCTGGTAAGATGATCAATCCTCACTTAGAAAGACAATTAGGATAGACACTGGAAGAAACAGGACAGGAGCCTACCACAGAGGGCCCCTGAAAGACTACCCAGCAGGGTATTAAAACAGATTCTGAGACTCTTAACCAAACTTTGGGCACAGTGTAGGGAACCATATGAAAGAAGGTAGAGTTAGTAAGACCTGGGCAGGACAGGAGCTCTATAAGAACAGCAACAGACCCAAAATATCTGGGCACAGGGGTCTTTTCTGAGACTGATACTCCAACCAAGATCCATCCAAGGAAGTAATCTAGAACCCCTGCTCAGATGTAGCCCGTGGCATCTCAGTATCTAAGTGGGTCCCACAGTAAGGGGAACAGGGAGTCTCTCTGACATGAACTCAGTGGCTGGCTCTTTGACCACCACCCCTGAGGGAGGAACAGCCTTGCCAGGCCAAAGAGGAGAACATTGCAGCCAGTGCTGATGAGACCTAGATAGGCTAGGGTCAGATGGAAAGAAAGGAAGACCTCCCCTATCAGTGGACTTGGAGAGGCACACAGGAGGAGATGAGGATGAGAGGGTGGGATTCGGAGGGAGCTACAGATGGGATGCAAAACAAATAAAATATAACTAATGTAAAAAGAATTTAATTTAAAATTTGAAAAAAACTAGGGATACCTAAGTGGTGTCTCAGAGATTAAGAGTACAGGCTGATCTTTTAGAGCACCCAGCTTCACTTCCCAGCACCCACAGGAGGTGGCTCACAATCACTTGTCTCTCCAGCTCTAGGATATAGATGTCCTGTTTTGACCTGCATGTGTACTCTATGCAAGTGATATTCATACAGAGAAACACGCAAATGCACATACAAGAAAGAAAAGTATATTTAGATGCCAAAACTGTAATGGAAGTTTTGGTTTCTTTGTATGTTATGTAAATATGCTTTTGTTTTAATCCCAAGAGTGGGATTTTAGTTGGGCTATAGTTTATCCACACCTATTTGTCTCCTGCGGAGCATGGCTCTTACCAGCTTGGCACGGAGAGTTCTGAGTAGTCTGAGAGTATAAATATGAAGGCAGGGAATTAGTGTGGGTGGCATTAAGTGTTGGTGTGCCCAAGCATGTGTCTGTGCATGTGACTGTGTGAGTTCGTGTGTGTGTTCTTGTGTAACAAAAGTGGTGTGATAGGGTAATTAAAACCTGAATTTGGATGCCTGGCATTCATGTAAATAGCTGCTGTTCCTGCATAGGCCTAAAATCACAGAACAAGAGAGATGAAGACAAATCCTTGGAACTCACTGGTTATCCACCCTAGCCAAATCAGTGAGCTCCTGGTTTCAGTAAGAAACCTTGTGTGAAAACATATACTGGTGGGACTGGATAATGGTTAAGAACACTTGCTGCTTTGTGGAGGACCCATGTTCTGTTTGCAGCAGCTACACTGGGTGACTCACAAACATCTGGAACTCCAGATCAAGGAGATGTGACACTTTTTTCTGACCTCCACAGGCATGCATATGGCACACATGCATACATGCAGACCAAACATGTGAACACATAAAATAAATCTTTTAAAAGTTAAAACAAATGAGTGGAGAGCAAAGATGCAGGTCTTCAGGTTTCACATGCATGTATATCTGCATTCATGAACATCATCCACACAAATGCCACATTCACAAAAAAATTAAAAATTAAAGGCTACAGTAAGATACCATAATGAATCATGCAACATACTGTCTAAAAGTGCAAAGCTGACAATACAAACACCTATAAAGCACCCAGGAAATAAGAACCTATATGAGCAGAGTGTAAATTACCACAATAACATTGGAAATCTGTGTGGAGTTTCTTATATATAGTAAAATATATGCCTAATAATGTGCCCTAGCCATTCTAGTCCTGCTAGAAGAAAGGAGCACAAATATCCACAGAGAGATCCGAGCAAGGATACTCACATTGAATTTAAGTAAGGCAATAACAACAGTAAACAATGGTAGACAATCTGAAAATAGGAATGTTCCAGGACTGGGATATGAGTGATGAAGGCTAGCTATTAGGCTTCCTAGTCTGGGAGCTACCATCATTAATTCACATAATTTGGTAAGTCTCAGCCTCATGGCTGTTCTGTTTAGGTTTGGTTTTGAAAGTCAATTGTCTCTTGCTCTGCTTTCTTTTCAACACTGTTATTTAATTCCTCAGGGAAATAAAAATCCCATAATCATGAAGCATTCACACACATTTGCTCAAATACACAATTATGTTGTTATTCTTCCTCACACATACAACAAACTCATGTATTCAACTATTCACTCTCACGCATTCACATAAAGAATAGACTCAAAACATACAGATTCACTAGCATGCATACATACAGTCACATATTAACTCAGTGACATGCATTCATTAACATGTACATTAACAATTCATACATTCACACAAAAACACATTTTCCCTAACACTTGAAAATGTGTACTAAAACTCAAATACACGCATTCATTACTATAGATACAGTCACACCCATCTCCATTTGATCACACAAACGCAAAGTCAATACTTTTACACACTTGTTAGTTTGTTCAAATACACAGAAAGCTGATAAACTGCACACTCACACAATCACTAACATACTCACACATATTCATACATGATGTCATATGCACACTGACAAGTTTGATATTTTGGGTAAGATACACGAAGCTCCTGGTGCATTTCCAGGCATTATGGGGCCTCAGGTTCTGAAGTCCAATGCCTTCCTTTCTAAGCCTAACATACTTATTCCTGGGGCCTCCTTGAGTGCCCTGGGAAATGAGGCAAGCACTCTCTTTCCACCCATACAGCACCTGGTCACCTGACTTCTGCCCACCCAGGGGACTACATGGGGTCAGCCTTCTTCATGTGTTATTGTTGCACTTTCTGCTCTGCCCTATCCAAACATCAGAAGAAGCCAGAAACAGGAGGAACATTTATGAAGTTTATTGAACAGAAACATTTACTGAATCTATTGAAGAGAAGGAGATGACAACACAGGAACTCTCCACAGCGACTAGAAGCAGCAGGATCTGGGCCATCCTCCTGGGGCCTCTCAGAATGGCCTTGTCTGCCCACCACACTGGGATCCCTCTGCTATTTTCTCTCTCCCCAAGGGCCCAAGAGTTGCTTTCTGGCAATTCCCTCACACTTTGGGAAACTCTCACAGGGATTATTCACTGTAGGGTGGGCCTGCCCTATTCTGGCACAAAATGATCACAGCACATTGCAAAGCACAACAAGGAATACCCCACCAGCCCAAGCAAACATAATCACAAGGAACAATAAGTGTGGAACCTCACAACATATTCTCCAGGCCCCACCCATCCCCAGGTCAGGTCTTCCTATCTGCTCCAGATTGAAGTAAGTCAAAGGTGAGCATTAGCCAGTCCCTTGTCAACATTCATGGTCCTGCTGGCTGCCAGGACTGGGCTTAGCAACATTGGGGAGCACCTGATCAGGTTAGAACACTCTCACACACAACTACAGGAGAGCAAGCAGCAGACGCCTGGCCTACTTGCACACCAGGAAAGCAGACCAGGAGTTCACAACACCAGGTGGGAGATGAGGTAGCATCACCTCGGCACAGAAGCTCACATTCCCTGTAGAAGTGGCTGACCAGGTAGTCAGGGCCTCTGGATGCCTAAGTTAATACACACCCCACTCACAGCTTTGCACAGGAGCAAAGGGTGGGTGCAAGCATACCAGGGGGAAAAGGGACTCCCTGGACAGCTGAGTCACTGTGAGGTTAACAGGGTGGGTGGGGTCCCAGAGCAGGTAGTAGCCTGCTTCAACATACCAATGGGAAGAGGGAAGGTGAGGGAGGGGCATCCATTTTGGGAGAACCATGCAGTTGGCAGAACCCTTGGGATGGCCTCTTCTGTAAAGTCCACTTGTTTGGTATGGGTGGCAGATGGAGGGTAGTAATAATGCCCAGGCCACCCCCCGAGATCTGCTGAATTTGGGGCCAACCTTGGTAGCTGCGTGCGCAGTTGTCTTCACCAGGCTCTCCCAGCTTGCTCTCTGGAATTCTTCTGCAGCTCTGGAGAAAAGAAGGTACAACAAACTACCACCCCCGACCAAGTCCTCCTCCTGCTGCTCTTCCACCTCCTGTTCCCACAAAATCTGTCCTGCACAATCAAGGCTCTCAGGCCAGTTGTGGGCAGTAATCCTATGGTGCTGGGTGCTCCAGCCTAGGGCTCTTCTCGGGCACTGTAGTCTTTCCCTCTCACAGTCCCATGAGAGTGCCAAAAAGGAAACAGCCTCAGGTGGACTCTGGCAATTCAGATCCTTTTGTTCCAAAGATGGAGGGGTTCAATTGGTGTAGGGAGTACTCCTGAAAGAAGTTAAGGATGCAGCCTTTGTGGGGCTTCCATGGAACAATGTAGATGATCCTCAAGACAGGCTGGATCCTGTGGTATCATCTCTGGGGCAATTGCTCCCAGGTAATGGTTACCCCTGCCTATGATAATCCTGAGGCTGGTTTTCCCTGGTCAGTTCTACCTTATGGCCAGTGGGTATCCTTAGCTCAGAGCTAATAGCCTTACCATTTTCGTCCCCTGAATCACTAGTGTCCCACTTTGAGTATGAAACACTGGTAGTATAGGTATAGTAACTCCCCGTTCCTGTCCCTGGCACTCCCCATGAGCCTGGGACTTGGTATTCACTGAGCTGCAGAGAGTTTGTTCTTGTTTGTTGGAATCATTTCTAGCTAGTCCAAGTTTGGGTGCCTTAAACTGGCCTCAGCAGCCTTCTGTACCACTCGTGTCCCCTACCATTCATCGGGGCTCCCCCATCATTTTGTCAAATGATCCCTGCCGTCTGCCAGAGGAATAATTCCTGGATATCTTGAGCCCTGGCATTCCGTTGGCTCATAGGCCCAACCACCTTTTGTTTCCTGACTCCTGTGCTACAACATGGGCTTTCTGCTCATCAGGTTCATGTTCAGTCTTGAAACCTGATTCTCTCATATGCCCTCTTCCCCAGCACTGTTTCTCTTTTGTATTTGGTTCTGTTGCACTGACTTGACCTCCTCTCTAATGTTCTGGGTGCAGATCTCCCTTCAAAACCCAGCCTGGGTGTGTGTGTGGGGGGGTGAACCTTGATCTGCTACTGCACTGATTTCTGCTGCTACCTCATAGATCCTATTTTCCCCTTTTTTCTGATACTGCTGCTCCCTTATCAATACTAAGAGGCTCTCCCACACTTCCTAATCTCAAGCAAGTTTCATTAACTCCAGAAAAGTGAGTGAAACCCTTGCTGCTCTAAGAGGGACAGCTTGCCCCAAAGGTCAGAGGTCACGGAGACCTGAGATAAGACATGCTTGTGATGAACTGAGATTGCACTGTGGGCTGACAATGGGTTCCCCTTGACTGCTTTCTGCAGCTGGAGCTAAAATGGCAGTGAGTAATCAGATATCTTCTCCAAAGGTTTCTGAAGGACTGAAGGAACCTGAACTGTATGATCTTATAGTCCTCTTTATTCCCAAAGATCTGCTTTAGGGCGTTCAATACTGCTCCACAGAAAGAGAGTCATTGCTGGCCCACAGTGCCTGCATGACTGACAGGGCAGAGCCACACAAGCTCTCTAGAAGGTGCCACTTCTTCTCCCTCTCAGATACCTGCCATAACTGCATCATCTCAGTGACCTCCTCTAAACAGGTTTCAAAGTTCTCTTCTCCTGGGCCTAGAAAGGAACTGACAGAAAACACTTTTTTTTTTTTTTTTCAGTAACACCGACAGTTTGAGCATTCTGGTTTCTCATGGACAGAATCCTTTTGCTCCAAGCTCTCTGTAGGGACAATGGTAAACCTCAGGACTTTGGTCACATCTACCATTCTCTGTCCCTCATCTTTCAGAAAGTAGATTAGCTTGGACTACAGGCTTTGACTACCACTTCCCAGGTCCCATCCTCTACTAGAAGATGAGTGGGCATCATAGTATAATTGACAACATCAGGCAGTTCAGTTAAGGTGGCCTTTGCTTTGTCTTTTCTTCTGAACATATTGCCTATCACCTGGTGTGCATACAGAGGGGGAAGCCTTCTTTCAGAGCATCCTTAATCTCAACCTCTGTGCACTGCACAGGGATGCCCACAGTGAGCACAGACTTCTTGTGTTCTAGGTCCATCCCCTTACACCTGTCATCCAATAGAGCCACAGCCATTGCTCCCATTCTCTATGGTCAGACCTAACACTTGGGTATCTTAGGTCTGCATTTTCCTGCTTAAAATGCCATGTAGAAATGCAGTTAGGTCCTGGATTCCACAGCCTGAAATGCAAATAAAATAAGAGGTTTGTTAATACTCCCTGTCATCTTTTTCTCCTCCCAGACATCAGTCTTGCTTCCCAGGCTCTTAGGATCACTGAAAGCTCCCCGAAGCTCCCTGGACCCTGCTGACCTGCTGTAGCAACCTTCTTGGAAGTCCAGGAACTCTACTGTGTTTTTTTGCAAGTACCTGTGGGGCAAATACTGATGTCAGGATGCAAAGGCCAATGTCTGGGGACATTGGAAAGGCCCCAGTGGTGGAAAAGGCAGGAAAACACAAGGCCACCCATTTTTGGCTATTCTGGATTCAGGCGACTCCTTGCTTGGTCCAAGACTGGAAGCACATAAGAAACCCTCCTCTTCCTGAAGAAACAATGCTCAGCAAATGAGAAAGATGATGACTGGTGTTCAGTGGATATGATCAGAGTGCCAAGTGCCAAGAATGTGTGACACTCTAAACCATTGCCATGGATAAAAGAATGCTGTGGATCTGGGTTACCACACAGCAACAAGATGGTGGTGGTAACTGGCATGGTTGTGGGGTGGGGATCTTAGACTGCGGAATGGATGCTGATAAAATAAGCTTATGGTTCCAAATTGTATGCAGTGTGGAATCAGAGGCAGAAAAGGACCTAAAAAGTAAACAGACAACTGTCATACTAGGTCTGGCCCTACCCTGCAGTCTGTGAACCTTAGTAGGAAGCTCCTTCACATGCTCTTTGCTAATTTAGAGGCTACTCCCAAAATATCTGCTCACCTTGCTCTTTGCAGTATAGTGCCCCACTGAAGTGTAGATGCAGCAGCTATCCTGTTCCTGGGGGTTGATGCTGGCAGTCTTCTGGCTCTATCCAGACAGGCGGTACAGGGGTGCTGGTTCCTGCAACTGATTTGCACAAGGAAAGGAAGAGAAATATTTACTATGGTTTGTCCTAAATGTCCCTGTCTACCAAAGCTGTGCTAATTCTGAGTCTTCACATGAGTCTAAAGACAGCTCCTTCCATCAATGCAACCAAATAGAAGCCCCAGAAATAAACCCACACACTTATGGACAACTGATCTTTGACAAAGACGCCAAACCCATAAAATTGAAAAAAGATAGTATCTTCAACAAATGGTGCTGGTCTAACTGGATGTCTACATGTAGAAAAATGCAAATAGATCCATACTTATCACCCTGCACAAAACTAAAGTCCAAGTGGATCAAAGAACTCAACAGAACACCAGACACAATAAATTGGTTAGAAGAAAAAGTGGTGAAGTGCCTAGAACTCTTGGCACAGGAGACAACTTCCTGAACAGAACACCAACAGCAGAGTCTCTAAGAGCAACAATCAATAAATGGGACCTCATGAAACTGAAAAGCTTCTGTAATGCAATGGACACCACCATCAAAACAAAACGAATGCCTACAGATTGGGAAAGGCTCTTCACCATCCCTCTATCTGACAGAGGGCTAATATCCTGTATATATAAATAACTAAAGGAGCTGAAAAGCAACAAACCAAGTGATCCAATTAAAAAATGGGGATCAGAGCTAAACAGAGAATTCTCGATGGAGGAATATCGAATGGCAAATAAACCCTTAAGGAAATGCTCAACCCCATTAGCCATTAGGGAAATGCAAATCAAAATGACCCTGAGATTTCACCTTACACTCATTAGAATGGCCAAGATGAAAAACTCAAGTGACAGCACATGCTGGAGAGATTGTGTAGAAAGTGGAACCCTCCTCTACTGCTGGTGGGAATGTAAACTTATATAACCACTCTGGAAATCAATCTGGTGCTTTCTCAGACAACTAGGAATAGTGCTTCCTCAACATCCTGCCATACTACTCGTAGGCATATATCCAAAAGAGGCTCAAGTACCCATAAGGCCATTTGCTCAAACATGCTTGTATCAGCTTTATTTTTAATACCTAGAAGCTGGAAACAACCCAGATACTCCTCAAGGGAAGAATGAATACAGAAATTGTGGTACATCTACAAAATGGAATATTACTCAGCAATGAAAAAAAAGGAAATCATGAAATTTTCAGGGAAATGGTGGGAACTAGAAAGAATCATTCTGAGCGATCCCAGAAGCAGAAAGACACATAAGGTATATACTCACTTATATAGACATATAAAATAGGATAAACCTACTAAAATCTGTACACCTAAAGAAACTAATCAAGAGGGAGAACTCTGGCTAAAATGCTCAATCCCCATCCCGAAAGGCGAGGAGGATGGACATCAGAAGAAGAAGAAAACAGGGAAACAAGTTAGGAACCTGCCACAGAGGGCCTCTGAAAGGCTCTGCACTGCAGACTCTCAAAGCAGATGCTGAGACTTATGGCCAACTGTTCGGCAGAGTGCATGGAATCTTATGAAAGAAGTGGTAAATAGTAAGATCTGGAGAGGACAGGAGCTCCACAAGGAGAGCAACAGAACCAAAAAATTTGAACACAGGGGTCTTTCCAGAGACTCATACTCTAACCAAATACGTTGCATGGAGATAATCTAGAACCCCTGCACAGATGTAGCCCATGGCAGTTCAGTGTCCAAGTTAGTCCCATAGTAATGGGAACAGGGACTGCCTCTGACATAAACTAATTGGCCTGCTCTTTGATCACCTCCCCCTGAGGGGGGAGCAGACTAACCAGGCCACAGAAGATGACAATGCAGCCACTCCTGATGAGATCTGATAGACTAGGATCAGAAGGAAGGAGAGGAGGTCCTCCCCAATCAGTGGAATTGGGGAGGGGCATTCAAGAAGAAGGTGGAGGGAAGGTAGGATTATGAGGGGAGGAAGGAGGGGTTTATAGGGGGATACAAAATAAAGAAAGTGTAAATAATAAAAGTTAAAAAAATATAAAGCCAGGAAAAAAAGACAGCTCCTTGCTGGGCATTGTGGAACAATCCTTTAAGTCCTGGCCCTTTATGTTGGCTGATGAGCCACATTGTAAGACATTTTTAAATGGAAAGAAAAAAAAAGTTCCCTTTAAGGATTTAAGGATTTGAGCGAGTGCTCCACTAGGGGCACTACTGAGATACAGTCCTGACCCCACCCACCACAAAGTGACACTCCTAAGAGCTCTATCCTGGTTCCTGGTCTGCCAGCTGTCCCAAGCATCAGCCCTTCACTGTTCCAGCACTGTTTTGGAGCACCCACCTATCCAGCTCAGAACCAGACTGTGACCCATTAGGGTTCCAACACCTTCTCCACTGTCCTAAGCATCAGCCCCTTTCGGTTTCTGGCATGTCCCTAAATGCCACAGCCATCTTAGCTACCGCTCTGAACCAGGCTCTGCTCTATTAGGGTCCCAGAGCCTTCTCCACTGTCCCAAGCATCACCCCATCCCAGTTCTGGCATGTTCCCAGGCCCCACAACCATCTCTCAGTCCCTGCTCTAATCCAGGCCTCGCCACACCCAGCATACCTTTCCAGTTATGTCTCCAGGTTCCATGGAATCCATGTCCCACAACAGCATCCTAGCAACAATCCAAAGTCACTCCAAAGACCACCCTCATTTATACCAAAATCCCCCTACCTCAACCTCATCTAAAACCAAAACAAGTCCAGTAGATTGATTTCTCAGGAGGGCAGGAAGATCACCTGAACCCAGAAATTTGAGAACAGCCTGTGTGACACAGGAACGCTGTCTCAAAAAGAGAAAACAGACAGAAAGCAATCTGTTATGTTCCCACCAATGTCCTCCTCTCCTCATACACTTTTTCACACATTCGTGGAAAGGGTTTCAGTGGAAGCAAACAGGAGGTCATAGAAGGAAAGGACACAAAAGGAATGGGTGATGTCTAGAAGTGTCAGAATCTCTCAGTGTTCCAGGGGAGGACAGCACCATACCTGCTAAAGACAGCTCTAGGTCAGAACTCTGGGAGGCACACGATCACACCACATTTGCAGCAAAGCAAAGCAGGTTCCAAGAGTGTTGCAGGAAGATCTTATGCATGACTGTGACCCCTCCCCAGGCTCCCCAATCCTTCCACCCCGTGGTTGAGGCTGTTCTTGTTTGCCTCAACCAATCTTGTCAATTATATGGGGAGCAAGTAGGAGGCACATAGAATTTGAATGGAGTGGCAGGAGGTATGGACCAAAGTTTGTTTCAGTACAGACTGCCAAGCATGTCACATGTAATGCCAGGACCAGCAGCCATTGGTTCTCATGTTTAACATGTCTTGATTAATTGGCTACTAGCTGTGACATGATGGTCACTGGTTACTTTTATTTCCACATTCAGATAGTGAATGTGAGCATCTAAGCTTACAGGCTAAGCACAAACTACTTGTCTAATTGCACAATATAGGGCTCAGCCCAAAAAAAAAAAAAAATTAGAAGGAACTTAATAACAGAAATTTATGTATTCCCTGTTTTTTTTTTTTTTTTTTTGTTATCCTCTGCTATCGATTCGTAAGACCAATATTACAAAAGCTTCTTTCGTTTGTCCCGCAAACAAAACTTTTCCAGATTCACTAAAACACATAAAGTATCAAAAGATTTAATTCTCAGGGCTTAGTGCCTGTAATCTCAGCATTCGCTCACTAGGGGGCAGAAGAAGAACGAACATGTGTTTCAGACTTTAGTTGTTTGTTCTTTTGTTTTTGGAGACAGGTTTTCTCGGTGTAGCCTTTGCTCTCTGGAACTCACAGAGATCCACCTGCCTCTGCCTCTGTACTGGAATTACAGACTTGAACCACTGCTCCTAGGTGAGTTTCAGAAACTTTTATCCCTTTGCTTTTCATCCTCACTCATTCTCACTCTTTCTTGCCTACTCTCTCATTTTCTCAGTGTTGCTCTTACTCATTCTCACTCTCTTATCCTTTCTCCCTCTCTTTTGCACTCACACTCTCTATCTTCTAGCTGTCTCTCACTCCCTCTTCCCCTCCCTTATTTTCTTCCTTCGTTCCTTCTTGCCTTTGTTCCTTCCTTCCTTCCTTCCTTCCTTCCTTCCTTCCTTCCTTCCTTGTTTCTATTCAAGTGGTTTGTAGACATCCAGGCCTCAAATTGTCCACCTAGTACTTTAAATACTTTCCACCATTTCCTAAGTAAGGCTTCTTCCCCAGTGGGAAAACTCAAACACTTGCCCTGGAACACCAAAATGCTGCGAGGAAAAAATGCCATGGGTTTAACACAGGCTATATTCATCAAGGTTTGATTTCAGTACTTTGGTGGCAGAATAGATGTTTTGCCTTATTTGAGGTTTAAAAAAGAAGAAGGAGAATAGTCTGGCTCGTGCTTGCTGTTCTAACACCTAGGAGATGGAAACAGGAGGACAGAAAATTTCAAGTCATCCCAGGCTATACACTGTGTTCCAGGTTACCTTAAGCTATATAGTTCCGAGCTAGCCTCGGTTAAAATGCAAAACCTTGTTTCAAAAACACTAAGACAAAAATGTACAAAGAAAACATAGGCATTTCTGGAATGTTTCAATTAAAAAAAGGTCTCAATAAAAGGTTGTCCTGAGACACAGGAGCTGAAGAACAACACAGCTCTGAAATGGTACAGTGTGCCAATGGAAGGGTATCCTGACACACAAAGGTACAGGAACAACACAGCTCTGAGGAGGGACAGTGTCTCTATGTCTGGGTATCCTGAGACAAAGGAGTCCAGGAACAGCACAGCTCTGACGTGGGACAGTGTTACCATTGAAGGGCATCCTGGAACACAGGAGACAAAGAACCACACAGCCCTGCAGAGGGATAGTGTCCCAATGGGAGTGTACCCTGACATACGGGAACCCAGGAAAAACAGCACTGAAGCGGGATGGTGTTCCAATGGAAGGTGTCCGGAGAAATAAAGGAGCCCAGGAACAGCACAGCTCTGAGGTGGGACAGTGTACAAACAGAAAGGAATCCTGAGAGACAGAAATGCAGGAACAAAATGGATCAGAAGTGGGACAGTGTCCCAACTGAGAAGCATCCTGAGATCCAGTAGCCCAGAAACCACACAGCTATGAGAGGGACCGTGACTCAATGGAAGTGTAAACTGTGACACAGGAGCCCAGGAAAAACACAGCTCTGAGGTGGAACAGTGTCCCAATGGAAGAATATAAGAAACACAAAATCCCCAAAAATAAGTAACTGAGTTTGGTCAGTGTTCCAATTGACAGGTGTCATGAAGCCCAGGAGCTCAGGAACCACCCAGCACTGAACTGAGGTGGGACAGTGTCTCAATGGAATTGTATCCTGAGCCACAGAAGGGCACCAACAAAACAGTTCTGGATTAGGACATTGACCCAGTGGAAGGCTATCCTGATACACAGGATCACAGGAACCATCCTACTCTCCGGTGTGACAGGGTCCAAATAGAAGGGTATTCTGAGACACAGAAGTGCAGGAACAACACAGCTCTGAGGTGGGACAGGGTCTTAAAAGAAGGGTACTCTGAGACTCAGAAGTGCAGAAACAACACAAGTCTGAGGTGGGACAGAGTGTAAGTTGAAGGGCATCATGAGAAACAAGACCCCAGGAAAACACTGCACAGCATTATGACAGTGTCCCCCTGAAGGGTAACCTGAATCATAGGATCCCAGAAACCACACAGGCCTAGGAGGGAGAGTGTGCCATTGTTGGTGCATTCTGAGACACAAGAGCCCAGGAAAAACACAGCTCTGAGGTGGGACAGTGTTTGTATGAAATGCTGTCCTGACATACAGGAGCCCAGGAACAATGCAGCTCAGAGGTGTGACAGTGTCCCAATTGAAGGGTGACTTAAGACACAGGAACCCACAAACCACACAGGTATACGGTGGGTCAGTGTCATAAAGAAACCAGAAAACACAGCACTAATATGGGACAGTATTCCAGTTGAAGAGTATCCTGAGACACAGTAATACAAGAAGAAAACAGATCTGAGGTGGAACAGTGTTCCAAATGAAAGGTATGCTGAGGCATGGGAGCCAAAACAGCATACAAACTGAGGTGGAACAGTGCCCACATGGATGTTTATACAGAGATTCAGGAGAACAGAATCCATCCAGCTCTGAGACAGGACAGTGTCCTCTTTAAAGGGCATTCTGATTCAGATGAGCCCAGGAAACCTGCAGACCAGCAGTGGGATAGTGTCCCATGGAAGGTTGTCCTGTATCATTGCATCCCAGGAACCACACAACACCAGGTCGAGAGTGAACAACTTGAGGGGTATTCAGAGAAATGGGCTCCCAGGAATGATACATCTCTGCAGTGGGTCAGTGTCCCAACGGAAGAGTATCCTGAGACACAGCAACCAAAGAACCACAGAACTCTGAGGTGGGAAAGTGTTCATATGGAAGACTATTCTGAGCCCCAAAGCCCAAAAACCAAACAGCTCTGAGATTCATCACTGTCCCAATGGAATTGTATCCAGACACTCAGAGACTCAGGAAATATATGTTACTGAGGTGGGAAAGTGTGTCAGTGGAAGGGTGTCCTGTGACACAAGAGCCCTGGAACAGCACAGCTGTCAGGTGGAACAGTTTCCTAATGGAATGGTATCCTGAGACACAGGAGCCTAGGAACCACACAGCTCTGAGGTTTGACAGTCTCCCAGTGGAAGGGAATCCTGAGAACCAGGGGTACTGGAGCAACAGAGCTCTGACGTGGAAGAGTGTACCAAAGGAAATGGATCATGATGTGGAAGAGTGGGCCAAAGTAATTGCAGGAAAAACCAAGCTGTTAGGTGGGATAGTGCAGCAACTGACAGGCATCCTGAGACACAGAAGCCCAGGAACCACACAGTGTCCCATTAGATGTGTGTCCTAGACACAGATGAGCGGGAACAGCACAGCACTGGGTTGAGACAGTGTCCCAATTGAAGTATATCCTGTGACACAGATATGCAGTAACAGCACAGCTCTGAGTTTGAACAGTTTTCTAATTGGAAGGCTATCCTGAGACATAGGAGCCCAGGAACAGCAAAGCTCCTTGTAGGGATGGTGTTCCAGTGAAGGGAATCCTGACAAACCTGAGCCCAGTAAACACACAACTCTGAGGTGGGAGAGAATCCCAAAGAATGGCGTCCTGAGACAGAGCAGCTCAGGAATTACCCAGCTCTGCAGTGTCATAGTGTCCCCATTGAAGGTCATTCTGGAATACAGCAGCACAGGAACCACATAGCTCTCATGTGGGAGAGTGTTCCAATTGAAGGGCATCTCAAGACAAAGCTGACCAGGAAACCTCCACATCTGAAGTGAAAGTGGGTCCTAATAGAAGGGCATCCCGAGGCAGGGCATCCCAGTAAACTATCAATGCTAGGTGGGACAGTGTCCACATGAAAGGGCATCCTGAAACATGGCAATCCAAGAAACCCACAGTTCTGAGTTTTAACAGGGTGCCCATGGCAGGCCACCATGAGACAGGCCTCATCAGGAACTACAGAGCTCTCTCTTGTGACAGTGTCCCAATGGAATGGCATTCTGAAACACAGTAGACCAGGAAACACAAAGCTTTAAGAGGAATCCTCCTCAGCATATCATTTCCCTTCCCAGGAGAGGGTATCCTCAGCTGAGGTCAGGAGCTCAGCAGCCTTAGCCCCAATCCACTTCTTCCCTTTCTTTTTTCAGTGGTTTCTTAGATTCTTCCTCAAAGGAGAGATCCCACCAGGCAGCAAATCTCATACTAGAGATTTATTGGAGAGACATATCCAAGAATAGGAGGGAGGAATCCAGGAATGGTTTCCTCTGTTGCTGGGAGAGCACAGAAGGGAAGGGAACAAAAGGCAGGGGTATTATGGGATTTCTTAGGGGAAAGAACTTTTCATGGCAGATATTTTCAGAGTGAGGATTGGTGGGATTTCACGTCCTAAGCTTGAGCAGCTAAGGGATTTGATGGGTTTAGTGTTCAGTAATTTTTGGCTTCTTTTTCACCCCCTTTCCCCTGCCTCAGACCCATAGGATGGGATGGAAAGACCTTCCCTGCAGTGGGTGGGGGGGTGAGAGTCCTTGTTTGAGGATGGTGGAGAGGGAATGCTACCACTGTGGACTGCTCCTTTGGTGGCATCTAAAGACTGTAGCTGGCTGAGGTGTAGCTGTCTTGACAGGTCCCTCCATTTTGACAGATGCCACCATTTTAATAGCTCCTATGGCAGCACCTTATGGATGCATGGGCAGGAGCCGAAAGGACAGGCCATTGCTTTGACAGCTCTTTCAGTGCACTGCTCAGGGACTGCAAAATAAGTTGGCAAGCAGTTCCTTTTTGTAAAGCAAAACAAAAGACAACATAAAAACAGAAAACCAAGATCTCAAAGCAGCTGCGGGTGGGGTAAGATTGGGGAAGAATAGTAAAACACACAGCTTAGATGGCTTTGTTTCCTCCTCACACAGTAAGAATCTCACCTGTTCCTCATTAGCTGATGTTCAGTGTTCCATTCTGGCCCAAACAGAGAAAGTGAAAGAACAATGGAGAACAATGGGAGAATTCACAGTTGAAGAATACTGGGTTTTTAAGCATTTCAATTCCAGGAAGCTTACCTGCAAGCATGCTTATCTCACAAAGAAATAACAAAGGGGACTCCGTGGAAAGGAGGGCACAGGAGGAGACAGACACACAGCCCTTAAAACTGTTTGCTAGAGGAGAAAGGCCTAAAGCGTTCCCATGGCTGGTGCGGGCCTGGTGGACCAGACATATTTGCCGCTGTACCTCCAGGGCCCTCCCTCCATCCATAAACAAAAATCACCAGTCTATCCCAAACACTTTTGCCTGCTTGTTGTGGGAGTTTCTGCAAAACTGAGTCACCTAGCCACTTTTCAGTTGGGGAGAGGAAAATTGATTGCTCTAGTGGTCCACACCCAGATCACTCCAGTATGGCATCGGCCCATTGGCCCTTGTCCTCACGTTTAGTAGCTTTTTATCAGGTGAGAGAGCAGAGGAAAGCAAGCAGAAAGTACAAGTACAGAAGAATACATGTGTCAGTAAAGGCTGGTTGCTGGGTTGAAATGCACTTCACCCCACCTCCTCAGGGGCTCTGGTTTCTTTGGAGTGGGCTCAGTTCACAGGGACAACCTCCACCTTGGGAATTCCATTGTTTTTAACAGGGGCAGCTTGGGGAATTTCTACCACAGCTACACCCGTTTGTTGTTTGTATGAGATGTGCCCCATACTCTCAGGTAATTGATTATGTGGTCCTTCTGTTCATGGATGCTAGAATGCCCTGGCTGTAGAAAACAAGAAGATTTCCATGACCTGTCATTGCCACAGTGCTCTGGGTCTATCACATCCACATCTCCTGGCTGGGGAAGGCAATTTCCCAACCTAGACTGCCTTGCTTGGGAAAACAATCCTTGAAAGAGGAGATCATACATTTCTCAAGAATGTCTTAATCTACATGTAATCCTTTCCCCAAACACACACAGCTGCATCAGCTTCCTCCTACCCAAGCCCCGCACCCACTCCTAGAAGAGCCCTGACAAACTGCCTTCCCTTGGCACAAGCTTCATCCCAGAAAGTTGTACCCCTTTGCTGTGCTAATAAATGCAGTCAGGTTTATCTGTTAGGTCAGATTTTGGTATCTTCCCTGCCCCATTTTTTCTATGGTTTCCCTTCTGAAATCAAACTGTGGCTATAGTATGAAGAGGCTTAGGAGATGAGGCCTCTTGGGAGGAAACAGGTCTTGAGGTTTTGAAAGACTCACTCCATTTGGAGTTTTTTCTCATTACTTCCTTTTGACATTTGAGGTGGAATACCTCAGCCCCAGCTTCCAGCTCTAGTCGCCATGTCTACCACTTCCTTTCCGTGCCTTTATGGACCCTAGCCCTCTGGAACCATGAACTTCAAATAAATAAATTCTTTTCTATTGCTGCCTTGGTTATGGTGTTGTGTCGCAGCGACATAAACCTTAACTGAGACAGCCGGGTGCAAGACCTGAATTGAAGGCTCTGCCCCAAGACAGGGGGTGATTTTAGCAGACATAAGTGTATACACGAGAAGGTGGACTGGAGAAAGAGAGAGTCTGGGGTGTCCAAGCCTGACTGTGTCGTGACAGAGTTAGGGATTCATGGTTTTCGACACCTGGTCCCCGGTGTACTCTTAAGGGCCAGACTAAACACCTGGATCCTCTTAAGATACAGCCGCAGGCCACACTGCCACAGGAGCATTCCTCGAGTACAGCCTCAGATCTCCTTGCGCATGCACTTATCATTGCCTGTTGTGACCCACAGGAAGCTCACCCTGAGCCTCTGTTATGCCTTGGTGCTTCTTTGTGTTCGAGCAAATCAGAAGCATGCCGATAAAGAGATGGGCGTAACAGGCTGCAGCTGTAGCTCAAGGAAATGAAGCCACGGGCCTTCCTTCACCAGAAGGCAACAGTGATTGGATGAGGAGTGCTGTCCCCTTGAAGCATGCGCATTGCGCGGGTTCTGACTGCGCATGCGCAAGTGCTATGCCAGCCAATCAGAGGGCCTTGTACTGGTGTGTGGGCTAAACTAAGCGTGATCGACCTCTGAGGGGAAGGAGGCTGTGTCGTGGTATAGAGGGGCCTAGGTAGGTGACAGGCCTTGTGGGGACTTCGAGTGGTGATCTCCGGGGATGGTTTAGAGGAATCAGGAAAGTCTAAGGCCCTTGTTGTAAGACTGTTGGTGTCTCTGAGCCAGAAGTTCCGGGATAGCCTGTGAGGTGACTTCGGAGCTTTACTTCACTTGGGGCTGGCACAGGCACCAGAGCCAAGAATTAAAAGTGAGGATGAGAGCACCAGGGCCCTAGAGCAGTGGGTGGAGCAAGTCGTGGGCTAGGGGAGGGAGTTGGTATTTTTGTCTGTTGCAGTGTCTGTGTGTGTCACTGTGTCAGCAAGCGTTTTGTCGCATTACTGCCCCGAGTAGACACCTGAGTCCTCCTGTGATGGATCCATAAGCTGCATCACAGGAGGACTAAACAAGATGGCTAGTCTGAAGGGGAAGGGGAACACTGCGTGATTTGCAAAATTACAAGCAAAACAGCAGGGCCCAAGGCCCGAGTGGGTGACAGAATGGGCATGCCTCACACCTTTGGGAGTGCCTCTAAGTAGGCAGCCTCAGGTATCTTCCTGCTAATAAGAGACACATTCCTGGAGGTTGGTCCTCTGTCTGAGGGACAGGGAAGCAGCCTCTCAGGAATGTGTTGAAGTGTGGTCTGCTTGGTGGCTGACAGGATATTAGCAGACTCAGTCTTCTACCTGTGATTGTGAGAAAGCAAGGTCAGCCTGGATTCACAGGCCTTCGGGGATAACAGTGGGATCTTGAGAGGAAAGGGTTCAGATTTATCTGTGTTGGGAAATTTAGAAGACTAATTTCTACCTGGTAGTGAGAGGGCAGTGGAGGAAAGGGGTCTGGATGGTTGCAGGTTTGAAGAGCTGGTTTTGAGAGTGAAGTGTAGAAAAGATCTTAAAGACCTCCCCGGCAGGTTCCTTGTTTCCAATTGGAGTCCTCAGTGGACATCTGGCTCCTGTTTATGTGCAGACATGGGCCTGGCCACATCTGAAATGCCTGTCTGGAGGGGACAGGGGAGGCATGGGCCCCTTCACCAACCAGCAGCTTCTGCATCCATATCCCACAGGAGCCAGTTTAAAGCCACTTCCTTTTGGGTGCATATGCCTTTCCAGCCAGTGAGAGAGGTGTGTACTGGGAGGTGGGGCCTAGATAGGGGTGACCAGCCATTCTCTAAGAAGAAGTAGGCTCCAGGGTCAGGAGAGTATCCTGGGTGGATGACTTGCTATTGGGGAACTCTCTTATGATGGTCACCAGTTGGGACAGGGATCAAAGAGGAGCCTTAGCTCATGTGGTAGCCCAGTGGCACCACAAAGAGGCATGTCCAAGGCAAACCTGTGGCGTGATACCAGGAGCTTCACTTCCAAATGGGACTGGACATGGTTCCAGATGATGAGGCTAAGGACAGGCCATGAGGGTTGCGGGATTTGGAGGGTTAAGTGGGACAGCATGTGAGCTGGGAGCCTTGGCCTCAGTGACTATGTAGGCACCAGTGACTTCCCAGGTCCCAACCAGACACCAGCTTTAGGTACCTTGTTTTAAAGGAGGCAGGGCCCAGGATTTTTCTGTTTGGGGGATGGGAAAGCAGCAGAGGGTACTTATCTTGAGAGGTAGTTGGTCATGGAGCTCAGGTGTAGATAGAGGAATGGGACACATCAGGGTACTGGTGACATCCTCTTGGCCTCTCTTTGCTCCAGCACAAGGGTCAGGACTTCTTACCACTCGCTGAGGAGTCCTTTTCCCTGTTCCCAGTGCTGTCTTGTACTTCCTTCCAGTATCTCTAGTTCCAGGAGTCCTATCTATCCCAAGATTTTGACCATGTCAAGCAGAGAAATGGAGGCCACCGACAGTGCTGGCATGCACCCAAGGCAGGATCCAACTGTCAAATCAGATGAAACTCCGAATGCAGATGCAATCACTCCAGGTAAAAAACTAAACAAAACAAGCAAACAACTACAACAGCCAAAACCAGATGTGTTCCTGTAGGGCAGTGTCCACCCCGGAGGACTTCCTAAAATCTCTTGGAGGTAGAACCCTATTATGTTCGTTTTTAAACTCTTCCTTGTTTGGGGGAAACAAAACAAAACAACAACAACAAAAAAAAAAAAACAAAAACAAAAACAAGCAAACAGTAGTAACAACAGCAAAAACCACATGTGTTCCTGTAGGGCAGTTTCCACCCTGGGGGGCATCCTAAAATCTCTTGGCAGGTGGAACACTTCGTGTTCTTTTTTAACTCTATTTGTCTTGGGATGTTGAGGCCTCTACCTCCCTCTCTTCCAGCATCCCTTTTACCCTAGGTATGAGAGAGAAGGCTAGTGGTGAGAGGGCCTGCAGACCTCTTTACTTCTGCTCGCTGTTTAGAGTCAATGGGTTCTTTTGGGACCATCCTAATTCTTGGTCAACTGCAAATGCAGCAAGCAGTCTCCTCCATCTGTCTCCTCCTAGCTGCTGTGCCATGAAGCATCTCTCCCATGGCGCTCTAAGTAACCACACAGTCCATCTCTGGTCTCTCCAAGCTTCCAAGCTTTCTCTTTCTGGGTTCCAATGTTCATAGGCCTCTGATCCCTAGACTACACCCCTGTCTGTGCTGCATGAGTCAGGCCTTAACCAGCTGGCAAAGACCATGCCCTTCAGGAGGTAACTACCAGCTGTGGACAAACTAAAGTCCCACACATGGGATCAAAAAAAAAAAAAAATCATGTTTACATAACATAACTTTGAGTTTTTAAAGAAACCAAAATTTCCACTACAGACCACTGAGTGGATGTGGTTCTTGGACATTTTTTGGAATAGCAGGAGGTTTCAGATGCTAATATTTGTGGCTCAAGCTTGTTGGTGGCTTTAGTTTCCTCTCCCTGAAATTCCTATTCCCCAGGAAATCTGCAAGGCTCATAAGGCCGCTCTTTCTAGTCAACATGCCTCTCTGGGAGCACATGGGTCACAGTGACTGTCTGGATGGCATCATGTACAGGTGCCTGCACTAGCTGTTCCCAGACTCTAATGACTGTGTGCGTGTGCTTGCGTCTGTGTGTATGAGCATCTGTGTGTATGTGAGTGTGGTATCTGTGTGTGTGTGTGTGTGTGTGTGTATTTGGACATGTGCATGACTTCTTTAAAAACTGCAAAGAACCATTGGTGGCTATGGTCTCTATAAACTCCATAGTGAAACTGTTATTCATTGGACAATGATGATAACAGCACATTTGGTCTGAAAACACTTTTTTGTCTTTCTCATTAATATAGCCAATGAAGAATTCCTTGATGTTAGTACTGAGGACATTACTTCCTCGGGAGCAGATGAGCAACAGGCCAGGTGATACCTTTCTTTTCTTTTCTTTTTCCCATGTATGAAATAAGTTTAGAAAAGGTAGGCTGGAGAGATGGCTCATTGTAAGAGTGTTGAATGTCCAAACACAAGAGCCTGAGGTCATATCTACAGCACCCACAGAAAAAGCCATGTGTAGCCATGCATGCCTTTTAGGTCCAGAACTGAGGGATGAGGTGTTCCAGAGGCAGGAGGGGGTTGCACATACTTCCTGACTGACAGCCTGACAAAATGAACTAATATGTAAATAAATAAACAAACAGATGCAGCAGTAATTGAGGTGTGTTTATCCCATGAATGTGCTGGGTGCATTGACCTTAAAGGACCCAAAGCATTCACCCTGCAGTCGATCAGATGTTCAGCCTAATACAAAATGAAATTCTCATGCCCCCAGCAAACTACAAGTCCTATCACAGAATTTGTATGACAGCAATAAGGTGGAGATCCATAGAGGAGGACATCCCACTTCTATCTCTAACGGTGTCACACATTCACACATGCCTTTCACTTGCACACCAAGAAATCCAGAAAAATCAGTGTCCACTCTTGAACCATGAATTGAATGCAGGCTGTTTGGCACATTCCACTTCCTCTGCTCACACAACAAAAGTGGCCTTTTGCATACATGGAAGTAAAATGTTAATGTGATTTATTTGCAGGAAGGAAAGACAGGACTTATATGAAGAATTTGAAGGTATGTTCTAGGAGACATTAGGAATTTGAGAAACTTTTTTTACCCAAAGTAGTGCAAGGCAAGGGAGTTGTTACCTGGCAGGCAAAAGAAGTGTGTTCACTGCCTGGTTCTCAAACACTCAGTGTCAAAATAGTATTTATTAGATTGTCAACTGTCCATTTCATGTTAATTGTAGATACAAAGAACATAGCACCTGCAGTGTGAAGACTCTTACTCACTGTGAGATAATTAAAACTTGCATGAAAGTATCTGTCTTCCAGGCTTTTATTCACACAACTGATACATCTGTTTTATTCTGTTTTTTTTTTTTTTTTTTTTTTTTTTTTTTTTTTCTTGGAGGCCTTGCTTGAAGCCTACTTGGTCATAGTGGATAATATCTTTGATGTGTTCTTGAATTTGGTTTTCGAGTATTTTCTTGAGAATTCTCGCATCAGTGTTCATGTGGGAGACTGGCCTGAAATTCTCTTTCTTTGTTGGGTCTTGGTGAGGTTAAGGTATTAAGGTGACTTGGGCATCATAAAATGAGGTTGAAAATGTTCCTTCTGTTTATATTTTGTGGAATATTTTGAAGAGCATTGGTGTTGGTGTTAGCCCTTCTTTGAAGGTGTATTAGAATTCTGCACTGAAACCATCTGGCCCTGAGCTTTTCTTGAATGGGAGACTTTTGATACCTGCTTCTATTTCCTTAGGGGATATAGGACTATTTAATTTATTTACCTGATCTTGATTCAGCTTTGTTAAGAAAATTGTCCATTTCACTTAGATTTTCTAATTTTATGGCATATAGGCTTTTGAAGTAAGACCTAAGGATTGTTTGTATTTCCTCAGTGTCTGTTGTTATGTCCCCCTTTTCATTTCTGATTTTGCTGATTTGGATAGTGTCTCTCTCCCTTTTAGTTAGTTTGACTAAGGGCTTGTCTATCTTTTGGATTTTCTCAAAGAACCAGCTCTTGGTTTCATTGTTTCTTTCAATAGTTTTATTTGTTTCTAATTTATTGATTCAGCCCTGAATTTGATTATTTCCAGCTGTCTACTCCTCTTGGATGTGTTGCTTCTCCCCCTCCCCCCACTCGGGCTTTCAGGTGAGCTGTTAATTTGCTTGAATGAGATGTTTTAAATTTCTTTTTGAAAGCACTTAGTGCATGAACTTTCTTCTTAGCACTGCTTTCATTTTGTCCCATAAATTTGAGTATGTTGTCCCTTCATTTTCATTGAATTCTAGGAAGTCTTTTTTTTTTCTTTATTTCTTCCCTGACCCAACTGTCATTGAGTAGAGAGTTGTTCCATTTCCATGTGAGTATAGGCTTTTTGCTATTTCTGTTGTTGTTGAAGTCCATCTTTATTCCATGGTGGTCAGATAGAATACAAGAGGTTATTTCAATCTTCTTGTATTTGTTGAGGCTTGCTTTGTGACAGCGTATATGATCTACTTTGGAGAAGGCTCCAGGAGGTGCTGAGGAGAAGGTAAATTCTTTTGTGTTTGGGTGAAAGGTTCCATAGATGTCTGTCAGGTCCATTCGATTCATGACCTCACTGTTTCTTTGTTTAATTTATGTTGTGTTGACCTGTCCTTTGTTGAGAGTGGGGTGTTGAAGTCTCCAACTATTAATGTGTGGGGAATCTATGTGTGGTTTAGGTTTTATTAATATTTCTTTTACAAATGTGGGTGCCCTTGTATTTGGGGCATAGATATTCAGAATTGTGATGTCTTCTTGGTGGAAATTTCCTATGATGAGTATGAAGTGACCTTCCCCATCTCTTTTGGTTAATTTTGGTTGAAAATCTATTTTATTACATATTTGAATGGCTACTCCTGCTTGCTTCTTGGGTCCATTTGCTTGGAAAACCATCTCCCTGTCCTTTATCCTCAGGTAATATCTATCTTTGTGACTTAGGTGTGTTTCTTGTATGCAACAGATTATTTCGTCTTTTTTATGCATCTATCTCTGTTAGACTGTGTCTTTTTATTGGAGAGTTGAGTCCATTGATGTTGAGAGAGATTAATTGTTAGGCCCAGGAAAAGCCTAACTGCCAGAGAGCAACTGAGAGTAACTCAGAAATGGATCGATGCAAAAGCAAGAGGTTTATTCAGACCATTGTACGATGGGCCCTCCTTGCAATTCAGCAAGGAACAGCAGGGGGGTGGGGGAAAAGCCTTGGGTTTTTAAAAGAAAATGTATGGGGAGGTATGGGGTTGCAAGACTGTCAGTACAGAATTGGTTCATTTAGGCACCCAAGTCACCAGATGTCTAAAGGATATCTGATCTTTAAGTTACACGAGGGATGTCTTATGACATGCAGATTTAGTTTTAGTTGGGGAGGGGTGACCATCACATCTTGTGACTTCTCTGAAAAACAGAGTGAAGATCTATCTGGGTGAGGGAGTTGTGACCTTCTGGACCGGTAGCCAGGAAACCCTATCTCGTACTGCTGGTTTGGACGGTTCATTGCAATAGGGAGACGTTGAGAGCAATCTTTTGTAACAGGGAGAAGACCTTGGGCACAGCTTGGCCTAGTTTAATTTTTTTACAGCAGGGTGGGTCTTGTCCCAATTCATCTGCTTCTTCTGTCTGTGTCCTTCTGCTTTCTGGAAAAGTTCTGAGAGAACTTAGTTTAACATGGGGTATAAAATTCATATAAAGAGACCTGTAAAGTTATCTTGTTCCTCTCATAATGACCAGTGGCTGTTAGATCCTTTGATTTTGTTGGTTGTGGTAGTGTGTTTGTGTGCTTGGCTACTTTTAGTTTTGCTGTAGTGAGGTTATTTATTTCCTGTGTTTTTCTGACTGTAGTTAGCTTTTCTGGGTTGTATTCTTCTTCTAGTGTTTTCTGTAACACTGGATTTGTGGGTAGGTATTTTTAAAATTTGTTTTTGTCATTGAATATCTTGTTTTCTCCATCTATGATGACTGAGAGTTTTGCTGGGTATAGTACCCTGGGCTGACATCTATGTTCTCTTAGGCTCTGCATGATATGTGTCCAGGCCCTTCTAGCTTTCATTGTTTCTGTTGAGAAGTCAGGTGTGATTCTGATGGCTTTGCCATTATATATTACTTGGCCCTTTTCCCTTGCACATAGTATTTTTGTTGTTGTGTATACTCACTGTTTTGATTATTATTTGGCAGGAGGATTTTCTTTTCTGGTATAATTTTTAGGTGTTCTGTAGCCCTCTTGTATGCTTATAG
Organism: Meriones unguiculatus; assembly: GCF_030254825.1. Lineage (NCBI taxonomy): Eukaryota > Metazoa > Chordata > Mammalia > Rodentia > Muridae > Meriones > Meriones unguiculatus. Next base: position 12,177,746 of record NW_026843706.1, read on the forward strand.
GCCTCTCATAAATTGGGAAAATTTTCTTCTATGCTTTTGTTGAAAATATCGGGGTTCTGGGTCTTGGAGATGCAAATCTTCTTTTTCCTCTATTTTTGTTATTATGTTTTATCTTTTCATGTTGTCTTGGATTTCTTGGATGGTCTGTTTCAGGAATTTTTTAGACTTAACATTTCTTTGATGAATACATCCTTTTCTTCCATTGTATCTCCCACACCTGAGATTCTTCCATAGTCTGTTGGTGATGCTTATCTCTGTAGTTCCTGTTTTCTTCCCTAAATTCTTCCTCTCCATGATTTCCTCTGTTTGTGTTTTCTTTAATTTTTCCAATTCTTTCTTCAGATCTTGACCTGTTTTGTTGATTTCCTTCACCTGTCTGACTGTATTTTCCTGTTTTTCCTTCAATTCCTTCACCTGTTTGTTTGAACATTCCTGTTTCTTTTATTTCTTTCAATGACCTAATGCACAATCTGGCTCCATCTTCCTGTATTTCTTTACAGATGGCCATACACTGATTATATCTTCTTCCACTTCTTTACAGATGGCCATACACTGATTATATCTTCTTCCACTTCTTTACATAATCTGTTTGACTTTATCTTCCTCTATTTCTTTACACATTTATTTGTTTCCTCCATTCTCTTCTTCATAAACACAGATGTAAGGTCATCTTCTTGGATTTCACTTATGATAGGGTGTCCAGGGCTGCTTACCCCTGGATAACTGGATTCTGGAGATGCCATATTGCTTTGGCTTCTGTTGGTTGTGCTTTTACACTGGCCTCTATCCATCTGACTGTCTCAGGTGTTGGCTATTAGTTTCTGGGACTTCCTGGAATCCTGGGGTGGGGAGATTCCCGTTGGCAGAAAGGTGGTTGTTCCTGATGGAGGCCACACCAGCTTTTTGGGTATGGTCCCCAAATGGCCAGTGCTTCTCAAGATTCGCCATATGCAACCTCAGGCATATGGACCTGTGTGGTAACTATGGTCATTGGTAGACAGGGAAGCTCTCTCACTAGGAGAAGTCCTAGAAACAACTACCCTGCCCCTGGGTTTCTTGTTCTGAATTTAGTGTGCTGCTGCTGCTGCTCTTACACTGTGATCGCTAGACACCGCCCTCTTGAAGAAGCAGGGAGCCTAGCAGATTTGTCAGTTTAGCTCGAGAGACAGGTTGAATTTTGGTGCAGTGTCTGGGCCTGAACGGGTGAATCCCAGGCTTATGTAGGTCTGAGGCTGGAGTTCTGTGCCCCTGTAACCAAATGGTAATCAGTGGCAGGTAAGGGTAGCCCTAGACCTGAGGCTGGAGGCTAGGGCCCTGAGCATGTGGGAACACAGAAAGTTTTCCTGAGCTGGGTATCCTGAAGTCAGACCTGATGTTTCCCCTACCGTGGGGTTTCCACCTGACAGGTAGACCCAGTATATGTTGTTTTGGGGTCCACAGTTCAGTCTGGGATTGTGAGTCGAGCATTCGTGATCAGGCTGGCAACTGGGCACATACAGGAACACTGGAACTTTTCCTGAGAACTTTTCAAGGGAGGCATATTAGGCTGAGTGCCTACAGATCAGACCTGATGTTTCCCTCACTGTGGGGTTTACTCCCAACGGGGAATTCCAGTCTCTGTTGCCCTGGTGCCCAGAGTTTGGTCTGGGAGGATGAGTTGCATTCCCGGGCAGGTCTCTGGTCTGGTAGTTGAGTGCCTGCATTAGCCTGGGACCTTTCCCAGGGATTGAATGTGTGATCTGAGGTGGGTCCACTTACTTTCTTCACCATGGGAATTTCTCTCGATTGGAAACCACAGTCTCTGTTGTTGTGGGGCCCATAGTTCAGTCGAGGATGGTAATCAGAGCATGCAGGCTTATGGCTCTGGGCTGGCCACCAAGCCCCTATTGGGGACCAGGAACTCTTCTGGGGTTTAGCAGGGTAATCTGAGAATGGACCCGATTGCTTCCTACACAGTGGGGTTTCCTCTCACCTGGGAAACACAATGGCTGGTGTTTTAGGTCCTAGAGTTCTGTCTGTTTGTAGCTGTGCAGTCACTGCTCTCTTGTTCATCAGACACAGAGGCCTCTTGGTGCCACCATCTTGGTTCCCAAGGATACATCTGTTTTTAACATCAAATTTTCACTTCACTAATTTGTAATCGAGTCCAGTCACTGTTAGTGTATGGGGGGGGATGGGAAGTGGGTGATTGGTGAATGCCATCCCCTCTTAAGTAGCTGCCCACTGTTTAATGGGCAAAAAAATAGCACACGAAGTAGAAAGCTGAAGTCTGCACTGTTATTGCCTGTGAACATTGCAGACTAAGCCCTGCTTTAAATTACTGTCAGATGTCAGTCACATAAAGTGTTTAAAAACATTACAAACTAAGAACCGGCTAGGAGCTCTGCAGAATTTTCTCTTGAAGAGTCAAATCCAGAAAGTAACCTGAACTCAGGATAGGGATGTACCCTGGTGGGAGAGCACTTGCCTAGTATGCTCAGGGCTCTGGGTTCCGTCCCCAATACAACAGACTTTTCCATGAATCAATGTCTTTTTTTACTTTAAATTATTCAGGATCTCTACCTTATTAAATTCTCTAAAAGCCTCAATGGCTATAATAATTGCAGTATTTTCATCTCACTGTGCAGTAATCTCTGTCCCTTTGGAGATTTGTAAATGGACCACGTTTGTGTTTTGCATAAAGCATCCCAGCAGTCCCTCTGAACTTGTCCTGGAACTGAAGCATACCTAGTGCATTGATTAAATTTATACTTTATAAGTGACATCTCATAAAGAAATTACACAGTGACTTGGCACCTTTTTTGTTAAGTCCCCTCCAATTTGTTTGGTATGTAATATATAGACACTAAAGTCCAACTATCTAATTTCACATGAAGATCATAATCCCTGAAATTCTTGACTGAAAGAAAGGAGGCAGGTAATCTTTCCATTGGCAGATTATTTCCATGTTTTGATAACAAGTGGCTTCCCAGCACTGTTGAGGGAACATTATGGTCATGCTTATGTGATTGTTTTTTAATACAGGACCCCTTAAGATCTTTCTTAAGGAAAACAGAGAAAGAATTAGATCGATCATCAATGAGTCTTTCCAAAATATGCAGAAGAAAGTTGAGGATGTTTTCAAAGTCCAGGGTGAACTAAGGTAAGGTTGCTTCTTGGTGCTTTGATGCTAGACCCGGTGACAATTGATTGTAAGCCAGGATGGCAAGGGGTTGAGGTATATCTGTGACCCCCACTGGCTAGACGCTCTGTATGGAATGTTAGTAAAAAGAATAGATGTTCTTCCCAAGTTTTTTATCTCTAAGAGCAATGAAGTGACTTCTCTCTCAGCCAAGGAGGAAGAGATACTGTTAGTGTAAGACCACATAATCCACATCACATTCCCTTTCCCTGTCAGAATATTTTAGATGCCCTTCCCCATTCCTCCATTGAGAGAGTTAGTGAAGACAAATCAGTCATGCTTTGAATGTACTTTCTTCATGTTGTGAAGGAATCTCACACACAGTAAACACTGTTGTCTTTTACAGGCAGAAACTTTATAAAGAGTATTTTCTTCAGATTAAGAATTTGAATAGGAAGTTAAACCTGGATGCAGATCAAGTCAAGAAACAGGCAGAAAAGCTCTCTGTGAGTATCAGGCTTAGATTTGAAAGAGTCCATGTGTCAGCATCAGCAAGTCAGGAGGGAGAGGAATAGGACATAAACTTAGGGATGGTGTTGGATGTGGTTAGGAGAGACTGGCCATATTGTGTCTCTCCCTGGCTTGCTTCCTTTCTGTGGTGCTAGTTTTTCAAACACTTCTTTATTTGGGGATTCCTCTAAGCTTATACCTCCCATCCAAACCCCATCTCCATGTAGGGCCTAAAGAAGTATGTTACGATGATCTTTTCCAGAGCCCACCATTTACCTGCAAATTTCATGATTTCCTTGTTTTTTATTGCTGAGTAATATTCCATTGTGTAGATTTGCCACAATTTTTGCATCCATTCCTCCACTGACGGGCATCTGGATAGTTTTCAGGTTCTTGCTATTACAAATAAGGCTGCTATAAACATGGTTGAACAAATGTCCTTATTGTGTAGTTGAGCATCTTTTCGGTATAAAGCTAGGAGTGGTATAGCTGGATGTGGAGGAAGCGCTATTCCTAGTTCTCTGAGAAAGCGCCAGATTGCTTTCCCGAATCGTTGTACAAATTTCCCACTAGCAGTGGAGGAGGGTTCCCCTTTCTCCACAACCTCTCCAGCATGTGTTGTCTCTTGAGTGGAACAGGGACTGTCTCTGACTTGAACTTATTGGGCTGCTCTTTAATTACCTCCCCCTGAGGGGGAAGCAGCCTTACCAGGCCACAGAAGAAGACAATGCAGCCTCTCCTGATGAGACCTAATTGACTAGCATCAGAAGGAAGGAAAAAAGACCTCCCCTATCAGTGGACTTGGAGAGGGGCATGTATGCAGAGGGTGGAGAAAGGGAGGAATTGGAACAGGAGGAGGGAGGGAACCACAGGGGGAATACAAAGTGAATAAAGTGTAATTAATAAAGAATTTTTTAAAAAGTAGTATGTTAGGAAAAGGGTTTATAGCCCTTTTTACTAATTACTGCTGGGTAGGGTCATAGGATTATTTTGGGGGCAACACCAGTATCAGTCCTCAAGAAATCCAGATGTCCAGGTAACCAGCAACCAGCAAGGGCAGCAAGCAGTCTTCCTCCATCTCCTCCAAGCCATCATGCCTTCTTCCTCTTGGCTACCATATTTATAAAGTTCAGAGTCCTCAGAATTCAACTTATTCCAGCTGGCAAAGACCATGCTGTGCATGAGAAAATTAACGTGTATGAACGAAGTAAAATCTCCCTTGGGATTATAAGAAAAACATGTTTACATATCTTAAACAAAAATATCCACAACAAAGAGAAGACAAGGCCAGTGATGGGTTAGGAGCCAGCATGGGGGTGGAGTCGGGGGCTGAGCAAGCATGGCCCGGAAAGTGCAGGAGAAGGTATAGGATTGCATCATGAGAGGGAGTCCTTCATGATCCATGATGTGAGGACACCAAGGAGCAGGAGGCCCAACCTAGCCTTCTGACACAGTGATCAGGAATGCAGCATGGGGTGGACAGTGTGGCTGTGGCAGAGCAGGTAGAGACTGATCTTTCAGTGGTTGGAGTTCAGACCAGCCCAGTCCCAGAAGCAAAGAGGGAAAGGCCTCATGCCATGATGGACACGTTATGGTGACTGATTCGCCTTTAACCTGAAGAGGAGAATGAGGTTTGGGGGAGAGGTACTGGACTCTGAACAGTGTGGCCTTTGTGGCCTCTCTCTTCCTGGTAGTAGATGGAGCTGCCCTCCTGAAGATTCTGATTTCCAAAAGTGAGGAAACAGAGGCTGGAGTTCTGGAGAAGATGGAGGTCCTGGTCTGTCCAGTAGTTCTAAGCATGTCCTCTGGCATGCCACCATGTGGAAGGCAGTCATAGTCCAGTTATTTGACAGATATGCTAACTCAGGAAACAGTTTACCACTGTGCCTTGGTTTCCCAGCAGTAGCAGTACAGATTCCTAAAGGACCCATCTCACAGAATTATTTCAAAAGTTTCTTTTCGATGTGTATTCTTACAATGGTCTAGGAGAGCATCTGAAGTTAAGCATCCCTGTTAAGCATGGTACTACTGACTCTCCTCTTAAAGGAAAGGAGAAAATGGAGTGGGCTTTTATGTGGGGAATGACAAATGATGGGGACAACTCAAGGTAACTTGTTTTAATGCAGAGAGTTCAACAGAGTTGGAAGCCTCTACTGGGAAGGTTTTCAAGTCTTCAGAAACTAATAAGAATGTTTTCAATATTGTTAAGAAAGAACATTTCTGATAAAATGAGTGGTCTTCACATTACTGTTATTTGGAATTATCATGTAACTCATGTAAAGGTGGTCGTTGTGTTAACTGGAAAAAATATTACAGTTATTCTTCCCATCTGCTTTGCACAAATATAATACAGAATTGTGTTTCTGTGAGCTTTGTGGCTTCCCTTAAATTGTTCATATATCTTTTACTGTCTTTGCCCATAGAGAATATTTAAGGAGCAATGCAACTTTGTTCTTCAGTCTCTGGTTCTTCAGAAGGAGAGAATGGAAGAATTTAAATCTCTGTGTGAACAGTACTTGGAGGTGTGTTGTATATCCTGACCAAGCAACTTGTAGACAGGAACACTAACATTCTGGCATTCCTTCTGTGATTTGGTTAACACCTTTGGAAAGTTAGCTGTAAACACCTTCCAGTATTATCCACATGCCCCATGATCCTTGTAAACCTAAGTACAAAATAAGTGTTTAATTTTAGGATTCACTCATGGTTAGGAGAGTCATTGAAGCAGGAATTGCTGCCTTGTAATTTCGTCCAGAGTTGTTCAAATTGTAGAGGGCTTTGATGCTTTTCAGAGAGTCCTATCTTGTCTCACAATGCTTTTTCCTTCTGGTAAGTATGTGCAAACATGCACACACATGTGTACCTGTCTGTGCATGTATGTGTAGAGGCCAGAAGGCAACTCTGGGTACCTTCAGTCACTGTTCACCACATATCTTTTTTTCCCTTTATCTTTTTGCCTTTTTCTCACTGTGTAGCCCTGGCTGTCCGGGAACTCACTGTATAGACCAGGCTGGACTCACACTCACAGAGATCCACCTGCCTGCCTCTGCCTCCCAAATGCTGGGATTAAAATGCATGCCTGGCTCCATCCTACATTTCTGAAACAAGATGGCTGGTAGACATGGAATTTGCCACTATGGCTAGGCTGGCTGTTCACCAGGACCCTAGGCTCTGACTGTCCCACCCCAGGTTGATGTGTCACCATGCGTGGCTTTTAACATGTGTGCTGGAGTGTTGAATTTGGCTTTTTATGCTTGTGGAGTAAGCTTTTTGTCCACTGAAGCTATCATCCTAGACCCAGCAATCCATTTCTAAGTAGAGTTGTGACAGAAATATATAGTACCTGAACTTTCTTTACCTGCTCAGTCCATTTTCAGTTTGCATCATTGCATGGCTGAAACATGGCTTCATATGGCCAATTACAATTTGAGACACCTGGGATATGTCTCACATCTCCCAGATGTAGCATACATTGAAAAAGCTGAATGTGGGATTGGAAATTGGGAATTAACCTCTGTAATGGGCCTGTCTTTGTTAATTCTTCCTAGGCACACTGAACTATACTATCTACAGGTTCATAACTATTTACAAGGAATTTAATATGGTATTCTCTGGTTTTGTTCAGACTTTAATTGAATAGGTTTGTTCAATTTGCTGTTAAAATTTTGTTCATCAAAAGTAATTAATATGACCCAAAACAACTGAACAACTGAGTTGAAAGAATTTATCCCTTACTTTCTTGTGTTTGTTGTATTTGTCCCCTTCAACACCAACCCCTATCTCTCTCTCTCTCGCTCTCTCTCTCTCTCTCTCTCTCTCTCTCTCTCTCTCTCTCTCTCTCTCCCTCTCCCTCTCTCTCCCCCCCCTTCCAGTATCTGTTCCTTCTGAAATATTCTTTTGACAACTCAGTGGCCCAGAAACTTGCTTGCCCATTCCAACCTTAGGATCTCTTTGTTGTTCCTGTTTCTATGTTCACTGCATCACCTGACTGTGGAAGAGGTCCTGCAAAGTTTTAGAATCTCTCCACCAGGTTTAACAAAACCATTTGGGGAACTGGAGAGATGGCTCAGAGGTTAAGAGCATAGACTTCTAGAGGTCCCAGGTTCTATTCGCAGAACCCACTGTAGCTCACAACTATCTGGAAGTCCCAGTGCTGACACCCTCACATAGACATACAGGCAAGCTAAACACCAATGCACATAAAATAAAAATAAATTTTGACAAAGTACTTTCTACCTAAAAAAATGTTCATTTATGACGTGTCCTGTTTCTGCTAAAGGCAATGTGTGTGTGGAGGTGGGGGTTGAAGAAACCCTGAGTTTTAATTTTATGGTATGCTGTGGTCATACTACAGGACAAGCTATTCCATCTCATAATGAAGTGGGTGAGTGACAATAAATGGGCTCATGCCTTGTGCTCACAGTTTCCATTTGGCTTCCTTTGCTTTTCTTTTTGCTGTGTGGGGTGAGGGGTTCCAGGGTCTCACACATGCTGGGCAAGCACCCTTCCCCTGAGCCATGCCCACAGGAAATACCTCATCATCTGAACATTAAGCAGTGGGTTGAGGACTAGCAATGTCTGTGTCACTTTGGTGGGTGTTTAAAACTTCCTGTTGTAAATGGTGTATGCATTTCCTCCTTTGTAGATTTTGTGGATGGCATTTGTAAGCCAAGGTGAGCAGGACTGATTTCTGCACATGTTTTTTTCATTTTAGAAACTTGAGATGCTGAGATACTCTGGGGGTAAATTTGTGGCTGACGAGCTGAGGCGTCTCATAGACACCTTGGAGATGAAACTTCTGATGGTGAATGTAAGTACCCAGTCTTTCACACAGAAAGTGAGGATGGCCAAGCACTGTTTGTTTTAAACCCATCTAATATGCCTTTGCACTTGACAGCGCCAACAAGAGAATATTGCTGCTCGACTGTCTCTCCTCGATGTGTTACTCTCATAATACTTTGAAGAAAAAAGTCTATTCAGGGGGAGAGGAGATCATCTGTGTGGAACTACTTGTGGAGCCATTTGCTGCTTCAGCAACTATATCTTGTGTTATCCTGTTCCCAAAGAAACCCCTATCTGTTAAAACCCAAGAGGTCAGTTGCACACAAAAACTCACAGCAATTATGACAGCATGTACCAGACATCAAGCCAGACAAAATCACAGCATGGATGGCATTGGTGGGAATGAAGTTATTGGCAAGTTATAGACTTTGGGAGAAGGAGAGTTAGCTTTCTTCAAGTGTGTGGCCCATGATAGTTCTGGTATGCTCCAATGCTCCATAGAGAAGCCAATCACACATGTAAATATTCATAGGCAGCACTAATGTATCTCAGGTTAAAAACTTCACACAAACTTGTATAGGTATGGAAATTTGGATGGATTTGAGAGGTGATGGGGAGTTGGGGAAGTATTCAAAAATGTTCAATATACAAAGTGTGAAATTCTTAAATATTTAATATTGTCTCTTAGAAAATAAGGGATTGATCTTTTCTAGATCCCACCATTTGCCTGCAGATTTGATAATTTCCTGTTTTTAAATGCTGAGTAGTATTCCACTGTGTAAATGTACCACAATTTCTGTATCCATTACTCCAGTGAGGGACATCTGGGTTATTTCCTGGTTCTGCCTATTATGAATAAAGCTGCTAAGAACATGGTCCTTGTTGTGTACTTGAGGATATTTTGGATATATGCCTAGGAGTGGTATAGCTGGATCTGGAGGACGCACTATTCCTGATCATCTGAGAAAGCACCAGATTGATTTCCAAAGTGATTGTACAAGTTGACATTCCTACCAGCAATGGAGGAATGTTCCCCTTTCTCCAAATCCTCTCCAGCATGTGTTGTCAGTTGAGGTTTTAGTCTTAGCCATTCTGATGGGTGTAAAGTGACATCTCAGGGTTGTTTTGATTTGCTCTCCTTGATGGATAAGGACATTGAGCATTTCTTTAATTCGTTCTCTGTCTTTCTATATTACTCTACGGAGAATTTTCTTTTTAGCTCCATAACCCATTTTTAACTGGATTACATGAATTTTGGACCTTCAACTTCTTCAGTTCTTTATATGTTCTGGATATTAGCTCTCTGTCAGATATAGGGCTGGTGAAGATCCTTTCCCATTCAGTACACTCTCGTTTTGAGGTATCCCAGAAGCAGAAATACACACACAGTATATACTCACTTGTAAGTGGATACTGGACCTATAAGATAGGATAAACATACTAAAATCTGTACACCTAAAAATGCTAAACAAGAAGGAAGACTCTGGGTAAGATGATCAATCCTTGCTTAGAAAGACAAATGGGATGGACATTGGAAGAAGGAAAAAACAAGAAACAGGATAGGAGCTTACCACAGAGGGCCTCTGAAAGACTCTACCCAGCAGTGTATCAAAGCAGATGCTGAGAGTCATAGTGAAACTTTGGGCACAGTGTAGGGTATCAAATGAAAGAAAGGGGAGTTAGTAAGACCTGGAGAGGATAAGAGCTCCACAACTAGAACAACAGAACCAAAATAATCTGGGCACAGGGGTCTTTTCTGAGACTGATATTCCAACCAAGAACTATTCATGGATATAACCTAGACCCTCTGCTCAGATGTAGCCCATGGCAGCTCAGTATCCAAGTGGGTTCCACAGTAACGGGAACAGTGACTGTCTCTGACATGAACTCCATGGCTGCCTCTTTGACTACCACCTCCCTGAAGAAGGAACAGCCTTGCCAGGCCACAGAGGACGACACTGCAGCCAGTCTTGATGAGACCTGATAGGCTAGGTTCAGATTGAAGGGGAGGAGGGCCTCCCCTATCAGTGGACTTAGCAAGGGGCATGGGAAGAGATGAGGGAGAGGGTAGGATAGATTCTCTTACCTCCTGGGCAGACATAAAAGGTACCATATCTGCAAAGTCTGCCCCGAGTACAGGTTTCTCCTTTCATTGGGACTGTATTAGGCCAGGTGCCTGAGTGTAATTGGCATAGGTCAAAAGACAAAGGGGGAAAGCATTGTATGTATACCTTGAGGTCCCTCCTTCTTAGCAAGCCTAGCTCGATATCCTGTTTCAGGATTAATGATGACTCAAGAGCTACTAAAGGGCACGTGGGGTCCATGAATTGCATTTTTGGAAAAGGGATATAAGGTTAAAAGGAATGTCAGCAAGGGTTTAAAGAAATGTTTCATTATGAGTTATTTTTGTGCATGTCTGGCGGTCCCTATCAAAACAACTTTATCTTCAGTGGTTTGCTGGTCAATTCAGTCTTCCAGGAGGGAGAGTCCGGGGATAGTTGGGCTGGCTTGGCATGCGAGGTGTGGATACAGGAGGCTATGCTGTCCACTTTAATGGCTGTAGGCATGGTCAGCAACACAATGTATGGTCCTTTCCAGTGGGGCTCTAATGATTGAGTCCGATGTCGGCAGATGTACACAGCATCGCCAATTTATAACTGATGTGGAGTGTCAGGGGTTCCTGGGGCATAGAGAGAAGATAACTGACACCAGATATCCCATTGTACAGTTTGCAAGGCCACAAGTTGAGCTATCACGTCCTTGTCATAGAACTGGGATAGTTCCATATCAGGGCCAGAGGCCACCAAGGGCATGGGGGGAAGAGAATAGAATTTCAAAGGGGGTCAAACCAAGCTTATAGGGCGAATTTCTAACCCTAAATAGGGCTAACGGAAGGAGCACCACCCAGTCCATACTAGTCTCCAAGGTCAATTTAGTTAAGGTCTCTTTTAGGGTTCTCTTCATTCTTTCTGCCTGTCCTGAACTCTGGGGAAGATAAGCACAATGAAGTTTCCAGTTGGTCCCCAGTACCCTAGCCAAGCCCTGACTTACCTGAGAGACAAAAGCAGGGCCGGGCCATTGTCTGACCCAATTAGGGACTCCAAATCTAGGAAATATTTCTTCTAAAATCTTAGCTACAATTGCAGCAGTCTTCAGTTTAGTGGGAAAGGCTTTGACCCATCCAGAGAAAGTATCTATATAGACTAGCAAATACATATAACCATATTTTCCTGGCTTTATTTCAGTAAAATCTACTTCCCAGAAGACTCCTGGCCGTGTTCCCCTGAGCCTTCTTTTTACTTTATTTTTAGTGTTACATGCATTGACCTGTTGACATACCTTATCGTCCTATAACTGTACTATTGTGTCGATTAATATTTACTATTGATATATCTTTTAGTAAAGCTTGTTGTTAATCCCAAACAGCTGTATAACCAAATCTCCACACAGAGACTGGGTTTATTTAGTTAACCTAGAACACAATGCTGGGCAATAGTTACTCCCTCCTAAACCTCCAAGTCCTCAGTTTCCTAACATTTAGATTTTACCCATTATACTTGCTTTTTCTGAAATCTTAGGTCTTGTTCATTCTCTCCACGCTGTTGCAAGATCTCTCCCCACCTGGGCTTTCTTCTCTCTCCTAGCCCTTTCTCCTCCCACTCATTTTCTACCCTCTGCCTCCTCCCCTTTTTCCTGTCTTCTGGCTCCTCCCATTGGTCAACATTGTGGCTAGTTGCTTCATTTTGGCCTGTTTACACAAAATTGAGACAGTATGCTTAGAATAAGTATCAAAATGCAATGTCTGAATTGAAACCAGTGTGTGGGGGGGGGGGAGGGAATAAGCATTTGAATGAACAAGGGTAAGGTATATACATTTCAAAAGAACATTATACCAACACTATCTACCAGCCTTCTTAAATCCAAGACATACACCTGAAACCCTTTAACTGCTTCTATTAATTTTTTTTTTGTCCCAGATGAGTCCATTGATGCATTTGCTGGATTAAGTCCATAGCTTGCCTCCTGGGAAGAATAGTTTCTCCTTTTTGAGTCTTCCAATGTCCCTCAGTTTGCAGGTAATACTTAATGGGATAGTCCTTAATTTGGGCTTCATCTTCAGCCATACAGCAGAGGAGTGGCCAGCCCTTAGTCCAGTCCCAAGCAGGGGGCGAGGCAACCTTGGTTTGGACCAGAACAGTTTCCTTTAAGGCTGTCTCTTTGGCCACCCAATCTGCCATGTTTTTTCCTATGGCGACTAGATTATCTGACTTTTGGTGGCCTGGCCCCGCACAGTGAATGATACCAACTTTCTTGGGTAAATGGAGGGCCGATATGAGACCTAGAATTTTGGACTTATTTTTAATTTCCTTCCTGTTAGTGGTTAGGAGGCCTCTCTGTTGATAGATCACCACATGAACATAAGCCGTGGCGAAGGTGTACCTGATCCCTGTAGATATTGATCTTTTTATTGGCTCCCAGTGCCAAGGCCTTTGTGAGAGCAATCAGTTTAGCCTTCTCTGTCAACGTACACAGCACTAATGTATCTCGGGTTAAAAACTTCACACAGATTTGAGTGTGTTTAGAAATTGGGGTGGATTTGAGACGTGATGGGTAGGGATGCAAAAATGTTCAAAATACAACCTATGAAATTCTTGAGTAAGTAATACTGTCTCTTAGAAAACAAGGGACTGAAGTGTTGTCTCAGAGATTAAGAGTACATGCTGATCTTTTAGAGCACCCATCTTCGCTTCCCAGCACCCACAGGAGGTGGCTCACAATCACTTGTGTCTCCAGCTCTAGGATATAGATGTCCTCTTTTGACCTCCATGTGCACTCTGTGCAAGTGATATTCATACAGAGAAACAGGCAACTGCACATACAAAAAAGAAAAATAAATTTAGATACTAAAACTGTAATGAAAGTTTTGGTTTCTTTGTATGTTATGTAAATATGCTTTTGTTTTAATCCCAAGAGTGGGATTTTAGTTGGGCTATAGTTTATCCACACCTATTTGTCTCCTGCGGAGCATGGCTCTTACCAGCTTGGCACGGAGAGTTCTGAGTAGTCTGAGAGTATAAATATGAAGGCAGGGAATTAGTGTGTGTGGCATTAAGTGTTGGTGTGCCCAAGCATGTGCCTGTGTATGTGACTGTGTGAGTTCGTGTGTGTGTTCTTGTGTAACAGAAGTGGTGTGATAGGGTAATTAAGACCTGAATTTGGATGCCTGGCATTCATGTAAATAGCTGCTGTTCCTGCATAGGCCTAAAATCACAGAACAAGAGAGATGAAGACAAATCCTTGGAACTCACTGGTTATCCACCCTAGCCAAATCAGTGAGTTCCTGGTTTCAGTAAGAAACCTTGTGTGAAAACATATACTGATGGGACTGGACAATGGTTAAGAACATTTCCTCCTTTCTGGAGGACCCATGTTCAGTTTGCAGCAGCTACACAGGGTGACTCACATCTGTAACTCCAGACCAAGGAGATAAGACACATTTTTCTGACCTCCACAGGCATGCATATGGCACACATGCATACATGCAGATGAAACACATGAACACATAAACAAAATCTTTTAAAAGATAAAAAAAATTAAAAAAAAAAAGAGAGCAAAGAGGAAGACACCGGATGCGAGTCTTCAGCTTTCACATGCATGTATATCTGCATTCATGAACATCATCCACACAAATGCCACATTCACAAAAATTTAAAAAATTAAAGGCTACAGTAAGATGCCATAATGAATTATGGAACATACTGTCTAAAAGTGGAAAGCTGACAATATAAACACCTTTAAAGCACCCAGGAAATGAGAACCTATCTGAGCAGAGTGTAAATTGCCACATTAACATTGGAAATCTGTGTGGAGTTTCTTATATATAGTAAAATATATGCCTAACTATGTGCCCTAGCCATTCTAGTCCTGCTAGAAGAAAAGAGCACAAATAACCACAGAGAGATCCGAGCAAGGATACTCACATTGAATTTAAGTAAGGCAATAACAACAGTAAACAATGGTAGACAATCTGAAAATAGGAATGTTCCAGGACTAGGATATGAGTGATGAAGGCTAGCTATTAGGCTTCCTAGTCTGGGAGCTACCATCATTAATTCACATAATTTGGTAAGTCTCAGCCTCATGGCTGTTCTGTTTAGGTATGGTTTTGAAAGTCAATTGTCTCTTGCTCTGCTTTCTTTTCAACACTGTTATTTAATTCCTCAGGGAAATAAAAATCCCATAATCATGAAGCATTCACACACATTTGCTCAAATACACAATTATGTTGTTATTCTTCCTCACACATACAACAAACTCATGTATTCAACTATTCACTCTCACGCATTCACATTCATAAAAGAATAGACTCAAAACATACAGATTCACTAGCATGCATACATACAGTCACATATTAACTCAGTGACATGCATTCATTAACATGTACATTAACAATTCATACATTCACACAAAAACACATTTTCACTAACACTTGAAAATGTGTACTAAAACTCAAATACACGCATTCATTACTATAGATACAGTCACACCCATCTCCATTTGATCATGTGCTATCAGATTCAGTAACAATGAGACACGCAACACAAACACAAAGTCAATACTTTTACACACTAATATACAATCACTTGTTACTTTGTTCAAATATACAGAAAGCTGATAAACTGTACATCACTCTTACACAATTACTAACATACTCACACATATTCATATATGATGTCATATGCACACTGACAAGTTTGATATTTTGGGTAAGATGCACGAAGCTCCTGGTGCATTTCCAGGCATTATGGGGCCTCAGGTTCTGAAGTCCAATGCCTTCCTTTCTAAGCCTAACATACATATTCCTGGGGCCTCCTTGAGTGCCCTGGGAAATGAGGCAAGCACTCTCTTTCCACCCATACAGCACCTGGTCACCTGACTTCTGCCCACCCAGGGGACTACATGGGGTCAGCCTTCATCATGTGTTATTGTTGCACTTTCTGCCCAGCCTTATCCAAGCATCAGAAGAAGCCAGAAACAGGAGGAACATTTATGAAGTTTATTGAACAGAAACATTTACTGAATCTATTGAAGAGAAGGGGATGACAACAGAGGAACTCTCCACAGCGACTAGAAGCAGCAGGATCTGGGCCACCCTCCTGGGGCCTCTCAAAATGGCCTTGTCTGCCCACCACACTGGGATCTCTCTGCTATTTTCTCTCTCCTCAAGGGCCCAAGAGTTGCTTCTGGCAATTCCCTCACACATTGGGGGAACTCTCACAGGGATTATTCACTGTAGGGTGGGCCTGCCCTATTCTGGCACAAGATGGTCACAGCACATTGCAAAGCACAACAAGGAATACTCCACCAGCCCTAGCAAACATAATCACAAGGAACAGTAAGTGTGGAACTTCACAACATATTCCCCAGGCCCCACCCATCCCCAGGTCAGGTCTTCCTTTCTGCTCCAGATTGAAGTAAGTCAAAGGTGAGCATTAGCCAGTCTCTTGTCAACATTCATGGTCCCGCTGGCTGCCAGGACTGGGCTTAGCAACATTGGGGAACACCTGATCAGGTTAGAACACTCACACACACACCTACAGGATAACAAGCAGCAGGCAGCTGGTCTAGATGTACACCAGGAAAGCAGACCAGGAGTTCACCACACCAGGTGGGAGATGAGGTAGCATCACCTTGGATGGCACAGAAGCTCACATTCCCTGTAGAAGTGGCTGACCAGGTAGTCAGGGCCTCTGGATGCCTAAGTTAATACACACCCCACTCACAGCTTTGCACAGGAGCGAAGGGTGGGGCCAAGCATACCAGGGGGAAAAAGGACTCCCTGGACAGCTGAGTCACTATGAGGTTAACAGGTTGGGTGAGGGTCCCACAGCTGGCAGTAGCCTGCTTCAACATACCAATGGCAAGAGGGAAGGTGAGGGAAGGGCATCCATTTTGGGAGAACCATGCAGTTGGCAGAACCCTTGGGATGGCCTCTTTTGTAAAGCCCACTTGTTTGGTATGGGTGGCAGATGGAGGGTGGTAATAATGCCCAGGTCACCCCCCGAGATCTGCAGAATTTGGGGCCAACCTTGGCAGCTGCCTGTGCAGTTGTTTTCACTAGGCTCTCCCTGCTTGCTCTCTGGATTTCTCCAGCAGCTCTAGACAAAAGAGGGCAAATCAAACTACCACTCCTCACCAAGTCCTCCTCCTGCTGCTCTTCCACCTTCTGTTCCCACAAAATCTGCCCTGCACAATCAAGGCTCTCGGGCCAATTGTGGGCAGTAATCCTATGGTGCTGGGTGCTCCAGCCTAGGGCTCTTCTCCAGCACTGTAGTCTTTACCTCTCACAGTCCTATGATGGTGCCAAGAAGGAAACTAACTTGGGCAGGCACTGGCATGCCAGATCCTTTGGTTCCAAGGATGGTGGGGCTCAGTGGAGTTAGGGGTCTCTCACGAAAGAATTCAAGGATGCTGCCCTCGTGGGGCAGTGTAGATGATCCTGGAGACAGTCTGGTTCCTGTGGTGTCCTCTCCATGGCAATTGCTCCCAGGCACCATTTCCCTCTGTCCAAGACAAGCTTCTGGCAGGTTACTCCAACCCCATTCTACTTCATTGCCAGTGGTTGTTCTTAGATCAGAGCTCCTAGCCTTACCATTGTATTTATAGCTCAGCACAAAATACAAACCCAGCAGGGACTTAATAACTGAAAGTTATTTATTCTTTGTTTATTTTTTTATCAGCCTCTGATACTGAGTTGTAAGACCAATATTACAAAAGCATCTTTCATTTGTCCCGCAAAGAAAACTTTTCCTGGTTGACTAAAACATATAAAGTATGAAAAGATTTCATTCCCTAGGCTTAGTGCCTATAATCCAGCATTCACTCACTAGGAGGCAGAAGCAGGAGAAACAGTTTCAGACCTGTTTTTGTTGTTGTTGTTGTTTCTTTGTTTGTTTTTCAAGTCAGGGTTTCTCTGTGTAGCCTTTGCTCTCCTGGATTCACAGAGATCCACCTGCCTCTTTCTCTGTACTGGGATTACAGACTTGCTCCTGGATCAGTTTTACAACCTTTTTTTTATTAAATTTAATTTTATTTATATATTTATTTATTACAAATTTATTCATTTTGTATCCTCATGCAGCCCCCTCCCTTGTCTCCTCCCAATCCCACCACCCTCCCACTTCTCTCTTTATGCCCTTTCCCTAATCCCCTGATAGGAGAGGACCTCCTCCCCTTCTATTTGACACTAGCTTATCAGTTTTACAACCTTTTAACCCTTTCTTTTTCACTGTTACTCATTATCACTCCTTTGCTCTTGCTCACTCTCTCTCAATTTCTCACTCTTGCTCTTACTCATTCTCACTCTCATTCTTTCTCTCTCTCTTTTGCACTCACACTCTCTTGCTCTCTCTTCTCCCTGTCTCTCTTCCTCCCTTCCTCCCTCCCTCCCTCCCTCCCTTCCTTCCTTGTTTCTATTCACTTCAGTCTCTAGATTTCTAGGTCACAAATTGTCCACCTAGTACTTTAAATACTTTCCACCCTCTCCTGAGTAAGACTTCTCCCACAGTGGGAAGACTCAAATGTTTCCCCAGGAGTGCCAAAAATGCTGCCTGAGAAGGCCATGTATATAAAACACAGGCTACATTCAGGAAGGTGTGTAAATATATTTCAGGACTTTGGTGGCAGAATAGATGTTTTGCTTTATTTGAGATTTTAAAAAGAAGAATAGGCAGGCTCTTGCTTGTTGTTCCAACACCTGGGAAATGGAAACAGAAGGATAGAAATTTCAAGTCAGCCTAGGCTATATACTGTGTTCAAGGCTGCCCTAAGCTATGTATTTCCAGGCTAGCCTGGGTTAAAATGTGAAACCTTGTCTCAAAAACACTAAGACAAAAATATACAAAGAAAAACATAGGCATTTCTGGAATATTTCAATGAAAAGGTCACCAATCAAGATATTTGCAGACATGCCTATCTCCCCACCTCTCATACAGGACTGAGGCTAGAACTCAAGTTAGAGCAAGTGAAAATGAAGCTATGTTCTCAGGTTTGAAAAGATAGTTGCATAGGGAACACCATGCTGCCAGAGACTCCAAAATCCCGTTTTACCCAGGGGCTGTCACAGCACCAGCACCTGTGTCCCAGAAGCCAATGCCACATAAAGAGCTCACATTCACCTCTGGGATACTGAGTGCTCCATTGGTGAGATGTTTATTCCGCTCCTTCTTACTGGTAGGAAATAGCTTCATCTCAAATTCTTTACTCAACAATAAAGCAGTATAGAGGAATGGCACCAATGCTGGATATTACCTAAGCCGTGTGATCCTGGAAAAACTGCAGGTTTAACAAACCTAGCCTTGTGTGTTTCACAAAATGGCTTCTCACAGAGAACTTTCCTTCCCCGTGCAACATAAGAGTCAAGAGATGCTTTCCTTGGTTATGTATAAGAAAGCCAGACTCAAAGACTTTAAAATTCCTGCTCTTTATATCTCATAAATGATTAGCTGAACTGTTCTTTCCCTCTGATCAGCAAGAATGTATTGTTTGCCTGACAGTTGGAAGGAGGTTTTTATGTAATTTTTTTATTTTTTATTTTTATTAATTACACTTTATTCACTTTGTATCCCCCTATAAGCCCCTTCTCCAGATCCCACCCTCCCTCCCCCTTCTTCACGCATGCCCCTCCCCAAGTCCACTGATAGTGGAGGTCCTCTTCTCCTTCCTTCTGATCATGAAATTTGCAGGTAAATGATGGGACCTAGAAAGGATCATCCTGAGTGAGCTGTCCCAGAAGCAGAAAGACACACACGGTATATACTCACTCATATAGACATATAATATAGGATAAACCTACTAAAATCTGTACATCTAAAGAAACTAATCAAGATAGAAGACCCTGACTAAAATGCTCAATCCCCATCCTGAAAGGCAAAGAGGATGGACATCAGAAGAAGAAGAAAACAGGAAACAACCTAGGAACCTGCCACAGAGGGCCTCTGAAAGCCTCTGCCCTGTAGACTATCAAAGCAGACAGTGAGACTTATGGCCAACTGTTGGGCAGAGTGCATGGAACCTTATGTAAGAAGTGGGAAATAGTAAGATCTGGAGAGGACAGGAACCACACAAGGAGAACAACAGAACCAGAAAATTTGAACACAGGGGTCTTCCCAGAGACTCATACAACCAAGGACTATTCATGGAGATAACCTAGAACCCCTGCACAGATGTAGCACAAGAGAGTTCAGTGTCCAGGTGGGTTACATAGTAATGGGAAGAGGGACTGCTTCTGACATAATCTGATTGGCCTGCTCTTTGATCACCTCCCCCTGAGGGGGGAGCAGCCTTACCAGGCCACAGAAGATGACAATGCAGCCACTCCTGTTGTGATCTGGAAGGAGCTTTTTTACAAGACCTTTGAACTTTGCCCTCCTCCCTCACTCTCAACAAGCAGGTAGCCTTAAACAGCCCTAGGTAAAACTTGCCATCATCTACCTGCTCATCATGAGTTCTCTCTAAGCCTATTTGTTCTTACCTTTAAATGCCTTATTACTATGGCAACAACAAAACATCAGGGTAAAACTAAAAACAAAAGCAACAACAAAAAACCCCACCCACCCTTCCACCCTTGTTTTGCCTAGTCTTTGGGAATGGAACTGCTGTCCTCTGCAAGAGCACTGCATCCTCTAAACCAGTGAGCCATCTCCTCCACCCTATATGATAGAGAATATTTGTAAGTAGTATAAAAATCCGTACATTAATTGCAGAATATAGAGTTATGTTTGCATGCTTTAACTTATTTTTTATGGCACAGAGAAGCTAAATTGATTTGAGTCTGTCAATATACATGTTCTTTTGTGGCACAGTGAAATATTTTAATGAAACATGGTTATAAACCATCTTTATAAACTTTTAAAATTTTATTTTACTATTTTCTGTGTATGGTTGTTTTGCCTGTGTGCATATATGCATACCACATACCTCCCTGCTGCCATCAGAGGCCAGAAGAGGCATCAGATCTCCTGGAACTGGAGTCACAGATGGTTGTGAGCTGCTATGCGGGTGCTCAGACCCTAATATGGGTCTTCTGCAAAAGCAGCAGTGAGTACTCTTAATCACTGAGCCGTTTCTTCAGCCCTGTTAATAAACATTTTAGAGATATATATTCAGAATAATCGCTGGTGTGCCACAAACTGCACAAAATATGAGCAATGTATTACAATAACATCTGTTGAGCAAGGAAGTCTGTATATACTTTTAATTCATTTTTGCCTGATGATTTAAGCTGGACTTAACACATGGCCTCCCAAGGAAAACTTTCTTTTCCAAGTTTGGTTTCTAAAAAAAATAGGCTTAGGTCAGGACTCTCAGCTGAAAGTATTCTCAAAAGTTAAATATTCAGTTTTTGTTGTTGGTTATAAAGTTTAAGTGTAAGGAAGAAGAAAATTTATTTTGTTCTCAGAGAGCAGTTTTTCAGACAGAAGTGCCTGGGAAGTAGAGATTACTGGAGAAGTAGGGCAGACCCATGGTAGGGACTTCCAAAAGGAGCATATGTTCTGCAATGCTAAGAAGAGCATACAGACAAAAGAATAAGCTTTTACTTGAAAACGACAGTTTTTCCTGCTTTGGAAGTTCAGTGAAATAGAGAATGTTTGGATGACAAACAAGAGCAGTCCATTCCCACCCTCCCCTTGGCTTAGGAAACTTCATAGGACCCTTCTTACCTGAGTTAAACAGGACCTCCTGGTTACTATCAACTCCACTCACTTTACGAATACTTATTTATTTATTTATTTATTTATTTATTTCTCTATCTATTTATTCCACTTTTTATTGATTCTTTGTGAATTTCATATTATGTCCCACTCATCTCTACCCTTGCAACCTCTTCCCCAAAGAAAAAGAAGGGAGTGGGCGGCTGGAACAGCTCTGTCCTTGGAGCAGAAAACACCTGCAAAAAAAAATTTCTCTTTATCCATCTCTTGAAGATTTAATGGTAGACAAAGTAATTCAGGCTCAAAGTACCTTTTCTGCCAACCCTGCCAACAAAGCTATTTTGATGGATGTTTCTGCTATTCTTCTTCCAGATGGAAATCTCTATCCAAAACTGTAATCGGAGTTCTCTCAATATATGGAACTGACTTTAAATGAAGAAGAAATATTTGCATATATGCCCATGGTCTCTTCAGCACCAACCCAAGGGCACTTGGTAGCAAGACTGTCCAGTGTAAACTATATGGTAGCACTGGTGACAGGTAGTGATGCTGAAATTTGGAGAGCAGAAATTAAGCAAGGGGTTCATGAAATCAGTTTGTGTAAGGACCAACATGGAAAAATTGGGCTAAGACTTAAGCCAATCAACAATGGTATATTTGTTCAGCGAGTCCAGGCTAATTCCCCAGCCTCCTTGGTTGGTCTGAGGTTTGGGAACCAGGTACTCCAGATCAGTGGTGAAAACTGCAGACTGGAGCTCTGATAAAGCACACAGGGTGTTCAAGCAGGCATTTGGAGAGAGGATTACCATGATCATTTGTGACAGGCCCTTTGAATGGACAGTTACTATGCATAAGGACAGCAGTGCCCATGTTGGTTTAAATATAGAAAAGACACATCCATAGGGAAAGATAGTTCTACTGCCAGAAACAGCCTTCTCACTGATCATCACATCTGTGAGATCTACGGACAGAATGTTATTGGCTTGAAGGAGGCTCAGAGTGCAGATATAATGCCAACAGCTATAGTTACCATCACAATCATGCCAGCTTTTATCTTCAACCATAGTATGAAATGGATGGCACCAAGCATTATGAAAAGCCTGATGGATCACACCATTCCTGAGGTCTAACAACCTTGTACAATGCATCATAACTGAATGTTTCCAGTTTTCCTCTTTGACAACTTATCTGTTTCCCACATGAAGCTTTCCCAGATCCAGGAAGAATATGGTACATGTAGACTTTTTATCTTCCACCACGGCTGGGAACCTCACTCTAGCTGATGTCTTCTTCAGATTTTAAGACAGGTGTAGCCTAATCCTGGTTTACTTTTAGCAGATTTACTGACTTTCCTAGACTCGGTTCTTTACTGAGAACCTGATAATTTTATAAGTCATTGTGATTAGGATATTGATGGAGGCTTAGCTGTGTCTGAGAACTGCTTGGCTTTCTCCTAGACAAAACACAGCATGCGTCATATGCTTCAGCTCTATGCCTACCTGGATTTTAGTATGTCAGCATAGTACCTTTAGGATGATTGTCTTTGATGGTCATTCTTAAACTTTTTTTGTGTGTGGTTATATGAAATTCCAATTAATCAACACTGGTTTCATTCCACAAATCATTATACAGTGTGTGTAGGTTGCGAGAGACTCATGATTGTCACTACTAAATTTTAACTACCTTCACTTAACATGCTTCAACTGTCTCCTTAACTACAGTAAGCATTTAGATAGAATACAAGCCAAAATAGAATTATTGCTGCCTTCTGAAAACTGAGATGTTAACTCTCTATTAAGCTGGCCCGTGTGAGCCCTGAGAAGCTTACTAGGAAAGCAGAGCTGCCTAGTTGTATCAAGATTTTCTAGTCACTGAATAAACAGAATGTCTAAAAGTTGCCATGGTGCTTTCTAAAAACACATTGCTATATATTTCATGTAAAAGTTGTTATACTAAATAGAACAAACTTTGGAGTCTCCTTTTCACTTGTAGACTAAGTGGGTATTAGTTAATTTGTCATTTGAAACCTAACATTATGTAACTTAGCTATGTTGGGTTGGTTTTAGGATATTTCCCTAATGTCATTTTAATTTGTTCCATTTTCTGACTCTGTTCTGTAAACAAAAAATGGCAATGACACTTTATCCTGATCTTTTCTTTTTTGTTTATGCCTATCCTATTATTTTATCTGATATTATCCTATTAAATGTATAAACATGTTAAAAGAAAAAGAAAATGAAAACTCTCATCATGGAAGCTGTAGTGTAGCACAGTGTGTCCCACAGTATATCCATTTGTTCACACTTCTTCACTTGCAGATCTTCATTGCAATGTGTCATTGGTCTAGTTTGAGGTCTCTGGCTTCACCATCAGTATTTAATCCTCACAGGGACTCCTCTCAGATATACTGTTGCTTCCCTGTGCCTTGGAAATCCTACAGCTTTGGATCTGTAGGACTGGGCCCCTTCACGTATTCCATCAGTTTATTGATGGGGTAGATGTTGCGGTGAGCCAATTCAAAGCCTAGATCTAGGCCTGAGTGGTAGCTGAGCTGCTCATCCGCCAGCTCTCCTGCACCCACATCACCACCACCAGGGTGAGCTCTCCAGCACTGTCCTAGCTAGTTCATCCAATGCTGCAACTGGGAAGGGGCAGAGTCAGCTCTCCCAGTCTCATGCCCTCAGGGCCAGACATTCTGCACCCAAGCCTGCAGGGCCAGCTCCACTGGGCTGCCCAGGTGATGTGCAGGGCCCACTCTCCCGACTGCTTGAGCATTCGAGAGGCTGGGACAGCTCTCCTGATCTTATGCCCTTGGGACTGGTGTAATATTTATCTTTATTTTAAATTAGCATAATTTTTGTAACAGTAAATACCTGGAAGGTATAAACTAAGGTAAAAACCTGATTGCTCAGTGAGGTAACTTTACTTTCTTTTTTTTTTTTTTTTTTTTTTTGAGAGTGCACAGCCTTGTTTTATTTCTGATTTTAGTCAATTGATTTGAGCTTTTCTGTATTTCTTTTTTTTTTATATATATATATTTTTTTTATTTATTTTTATCAGTTACATTTTATTAACTCTGTATCCCAGCCATGTCCCGATCCCTCATTCCCTCCCAGTCCCTCCCTCCCTCCCTCATCTCCATCGTGCCCCTTTCCAAGTCCACTGATAGGGGGGACCTCCTCCCCATTCATCTGATCCTGTTTTATCAGGTATCTTCAGGACTGGCTGCAAAGCCCTCCTCTGTGGCCTAACAGGACTACTCCTCCCTTCGGGGGTGGGGAGACCAAAGAGCCAGTCATTGAGTTCCTGTTAGAAATAGTCCCTGTTCCCCTCACTTTGGGAAACCAATTGGTTACTGAGCTACCACAGGCTACATCTGAGTGGAGGTTCTAGGTTATAGCCATACATGGTCCTTGGTTGAATGTCAGTCTCAGAAAAGACCCTGTGCCCAGATATATTTGGTCCTTGTGGAGCTCCTATCCTTTCCCCATCAGACTAACTCCCCTTCTTTCTTATGATTCCCTGTACTCTGCCAAAGGTTTGGTCATGAGTCTTTGCTTTGAAAACACTGCTAGTTAGAGTCTTTCAGATGCGCTCAGTAGACTCCTGTCATACGTTCAATGCACATCCCATCTGTCTTTCTAAATGAGGATTGATCATCTTACCCCATGTCCACTCAATTGATTATCTTTTTTAGGTGTATAGATTTCATTATGTTTATCATATCTTATAGATCTATATAAGTGAGTATATCCCATGTTTGTCTTTCTCCTTCTGGGATATTTCACTCAGAATGATCTTTTCTAGATCCCACCATTTGCCTGCAAATTTCATGATTTCCTCCTTTTTGATTGCTGAGTAGTATTCCATTGTATAAAAATACCACAATTTCTGTACCCATTCCAGCGTTGATGGACATCTGGGTTGTTTCCAGGTTCTGGCTATTACAAATAGAGCTGCTATAAACATGATTGAGCAAGTGTCCTTTTTGTGTACTTGAACAAACTTTGGGTATATACCTAGCAGTGGTATAGCTGGGTCTGGAGGAAGCACTATTCCTATTTGTCTTAGAAAGCGCCAGATATCTTTCCAGAGTGGTTGTACCAGTTTACATTCCCACCAGCAGTGGAGGAGGGTTCCCCTTTCTCCACATCCTCTCCAGCATGTGTTATCGCTTGAGTTTTTCATCTTGGCCATTCTGATGGGTGTAAGGTGATATCTCAGGGTCGTTTTGATTTGCATTTCCCTGATGGCTAATGAGGATGAGCATTTCTTTAAGTGTTTTTCTGCCATTCGATATTCCTCTGTCGAGAATTCTCTGTTTAGCTCTGTTCCCCATTTTTTAATTGGATTACTTGGTTTGCTGCTTTTCAGCTTCTTTAGTTCTTTGTATATACTGGATATTAGTCCTCTGTCAGATAAAGGGTTAGTGAAGATTCTTTCCCAATTTGTAGGCAGTCGTTTTGTTTTGATGATGGTATCCTTTGCTTTACAGAAACTTTTCAGTTTCATGAGGTCCCATTTATTGATTGTTGCTCTTAGAGCCTGTGCTGTTGGTGTTCTGTTCAGGAAGTTGTCTCCTGTGCCAATGAGTTCTAGGCTGTTCCCCACTTTTTTTTCCAATTGATTTAGGGTATCTGGTTTTATGTTGAGGTCCTTGATCCACTTTGACTTTAGTTTTGTGCAGGGTGATAAATATGGATCTATTTTCATTTTTCTGCATGTAGACATCCAGTTGGTCCAGCACCATTTGTTGAAGATGCTGTCTTTTTTCCATTGAATGGAATTGGCTTCTTTGTCGAATATCGAGTATTCATAGGTGTGTGGATTTAGTTCTGGGTCTTCTATGCGGTTCCATTGATCCTCCTTTCTGTTTCTATGCCAATACCATGCAGTTTTTATTACTGTTGCCCTGTAGTACAGCTTGAGATCAGGAATGGAGATACCTCCAGATGATCTGTTGTTGTACAGGATCGTTTTGGAGATTCTGGGTTTTTTGTTTCTCCATATGAAGCTGAGAATCTTTTTTTCAAGGTCTGTAAAGAATTGAGTTGGTATTTTGATGGGAATTGCATTGAATCTGTAGATTGCTTTTGGCAGTATGGCCATTTTCACAATGTTAATCCTACCAATCCATGAGCACGGGAGATCTTTCCATCTTCTGATATCTTCTTCGATTTCTTTCTTCAGAGACTTGAAGTTTTTCTCAAACAGGTCTTTCACTTGCTTGGTTAGAGTCACACCAAGGTACTTTATGTTATTAGTGGCTATTGTGAAGGGTGTTGTTTCCCTAATTTCTTTCTCAGCCTTTTTGTCTTTGGTATATAGGAGGGCTTCTGATTTTTTTGAGTTGATTTTGTATCCTGCCACTTTGCTGAAAGTGTTTATCAGCTGAAGGAGTTCTCTGGTTGAATTTTTGGGGTCGCTCATGTATACTATCATATCATCTGCAAATAGTGACACTTTGACCTCTTCCTTTCCGATTTGTATCCCCTTGATCTCCTTTAGTTGTCTTATTGCTCTGGCTAGGACTTCAAGTACTATGTTGAAGAGATATGGGGACAATGGACAGCCTTGTCTTGTCCCTGATTTCAGTGGGATTGATTTAAGTTTCTCTCCATTGAGTTTGATGTTAGCTATAGGCTTGCTATATATTGCCTTTACTATGTTTAGGTATGTGCCTTGTATCCCTGATCTCTCCAAGACTTTAAACATGAATGGGTGTTGGACTTTGTCAAATGCTTTTTCGGCGTCTAAGGAGATGATCATGTGGTTTTTCTCCTTCAGTTTGTTTATGTGGTGGATTACATTGATGGATTTCCGTATGTTGAACCACCCTTGCATGCCTGGGATGAAGCCTACTTGGTCATGGTGGATGATATCTTTGATGTGTTCTTGGATTCGGTTTGCAAGTATTTTATTAAGTATTTTTGCGTCAATGTTCATAAGAGAGATAGGCCTAAAGTTCTCTTTTTTTGTTGGGTCTTTGTGTGGTTTAGGTATTAAGGTGACTGTGGCTTCATAGAATGAGTTTGGTAGTGTTCCTTCTGTTTCTATTTTGTGGACTAGCTTGAGGAGAATTGGAGTTAGCACTTCTTTGAAGGTCTTGTAGAATTCTGTGCTGAAGCCATCTGGTCCAGGGCTTTTTTTGGAGGGGAGACTGTTAATAACTGCTTCGATTTCCTTGGGAGATATAGGGCTATTCAGTCTTTCTACCTGATCTTGACTTAGTTTTGGTAGATGGAATCTTTCAAGAAAATTATCCATTTCATTCAGATTCTCAAATTTTGTGGCATATAGGCTTTTGTAGTATGACCTAATAATTGTTTGGATTTCCTCAATGTCTGTGGTTATGTCCCCATTTTCATTTCTGATTTTGCTGATCTGGATAGTTTCTCTCTGCTTTTTAGTTAGTTTGGCTAAGGGTTTGTCTATCTTGTTGATTTTCTCAAAGAACCAGCTTTTTGTTTCATTGATTCTTTGGATAGTTTTATTTGTTTCTAGTTGATTGATTTCAGCCCTTAGTTTGATTATTTCCAGCCGTCTGCTCCTCTTGGGTGTATCTGCTTCTTTTTTTTCTAGGGTTTTCAGTTGGGCCATTAAGTTGTTTGTATGTGATGTTACGAATTTCTTCTTGCAGGCACTTAGTGCTATAAATTTTCCTCTGAGCACTGCTTTCAATGTGTCCCATAAATTTGGGTATGTTCTGCCTTCCTTTTCATTGAATTCTAGGAAGTCTTTAATTTCTTTCTTTATTTCTTCCTTAACCCAGCTGTCATTGAGTAGTAAGTTGTTCAGTTTCCATGTGCGTGTCGGCTTTTTGTTGTTTCTGTTGTTGTTGAGGTCGAGCTTTAGTCCATGGTGGTCAGATAGTATACAAGGGATTATTTCAATCCTTTTGTATCTGTTGAGGCTTGCTTTGTGGCCCACTATATGGTCTATTTTGGAAAAGGTTCCATGCGGTGCTGAAAAGAAGGTGTACTCTTTTGAGTTTGGGTGAAATGATCTGTAGACGTCTATTAGGTCCATTTGATTTAGGGATTCTGTGAGTGCTTTTATTTCCCTATTTGGTGTCTGTCTAGTTGATCTGTCCCTTGGTGAGAGCGGAGTGTTGAAGTCTCCGACTATTAAAGTATTAGGATCAATGTATGATTAAGCTTTAATAATGTTTCATTTACGAATGTCGGTGCTCTTGTATTTGGGGCATAGATATTCAAGATTGTGATGTCCTCTTGGTGGATTTTTCCTTTGATGAGAATATAGTGGCCCTCCTTATCTTTTTTTATTAACTTGGGTTGAAAGTCTATTTTATTAGATATTAGGATGGCTACTCCAGCTTGTTTTCTGGAACCGTTTGCTTGAAAAATAGTTTTCCAGCCCTTTACTCTGAGGTAGTGTTTGTCTTTGTTGCATAGGTGTGTTTCTTGGATGCAACAGAATGTTGGATCCTGTTTCCTTAACCATTCTGTTAGCCTGTGTCTTTTTATTGGTGAGTTGAGTCCATTGATATTGATAGATAATAGTGACCAATGCATGTTAGTTCCTTTTGTAATGGAGTCGATGATCTAACCCTGTTTCATTGCTTGTTTTCTTTTCATTTTTGTTGGGACATTATCTGTATGCCCTGTTTTCTTGGGTGAATTTGTTTTCATTGGATTGGAGTTTTCCTTCTAGTATCTTCTGTAAGGATGGTTTGCTGTGTAGATATTGTATAAATTTAGTTTTGTCATGGAATATTTTGTTTTCTCCATCTATGTTGATTGAAAGCTTTGCAGGGTATAGTAGTCTGGGTTGACATTTGTGATCTCTTAGAGTCTCCATGATACTTGCCCAGGCCCTTCTGGCTTTCATAGTTTCTGATGAGAAGTCCGGCGTGATTCTGATAGGTCTACCTTCATATGTTACTTGGCCTTTTTCCCTTGCTGCTTTTAATATCTTTTCTTTGTTCTGTAGATTTAGTGTTTTGACTATGATGTGACGTGATGTGTTTCTTTTCTGGTCTAGTCTATTTGGAGTTCTGTAGGCCTCTTGTATATTTATGGACATCTCTTTCTTTAAGTTGGGAAAATTTTCTTCTATGATTTTCTTGAAAATATTTTCTGGACCTTGGAGTCTGGAGTCTTCTTTTTCATGAATTCCTATTATTCTTAGATTTTGTCTTTTCATAGCATCCTTGATTTCTTGGATATTTTGTGATTGGAACTTTTCTGATTTTACTTTTTCTTTGAGAGAAGTATCCATTTCTGCAAGTGTGTCTTCAGCTCCAGAGATTCTCTCTTCCATCTCTTGTATTCTGTTGGTGATGCTTACTTTTGTTGTTCCTGATCTTTTCTCCAAGTTCTCCAGCTCAAGGGTTTTCTCATTTTGTGTTTTCTTTATTGATTCTAATTCTGTTTTCATGCCTTGCACCATTTCTTTCATGTGTTTGAATTTGGATTCCTGTCTCTCTACGATGGCCTCTATTTCTTTTTTCATTTCCTTCTTATATGCCACTAATTTTTCCTCTACTTGTGTATCTATTTGTTTGGCTATGTTTGCCTGTGTTTCTTTAAGGATATTGTCTATTTCTTCTTTCTTTGCCTCCAATTGACTGGCCATCTCTTTGAAAGACTTGTTCATTTCCTCCTTATGAGCCTCAAATAATTGGGCAAGCATGGCTTTAAAATCATTTTCCTGTGCTTCTGCTGAATTGGTGTATCCACCGATTTTGGCGTTTGCTGGTGAAGTCATGATGTCCTGATTTATGTTGGAAGTGTTCTTTCGCCTACCTCTGGCCATTGGCTTATCTGAAACCTTCCCTGTTTGTTTTTGGATTCTGCAGATCAGACTGGTGCTGTCTCTCTCTGGTGTCTGGAGAGTTCTTCAGGAAGCTGAGCACTCTTAGCGTGTGCTGAGGACTAGCTGTACCTGTGGGAGGAAAGTACGCAGGCGCAAACGGGGCAAATGCAAGCGTGTGTGTGTGTGTGTGTGTGCGCGCGCGCGTGTGTGTCTGTGTGTGTAAGTGTGCGTGGATGAGTTTCTCGAGGGACAGAGTGATGGCTAATGTTGAACCCTTGAGTGTGTGGGAGGGGCTCTGCACTGTATATGTCGCAGGCGCTAATGATGATCGCAGCGCAATTTCTGGCATTAACTGTCTTAGCTCCGCAATCAGGCCCACAGGGCAGGAACTTCAATGCCCCTAGTGCCCCTCTGTTTCCCAAAGTGGGTATGTGGGTGGGAGGGGGGTTCGATGCCTGGCTTCTGATTTAGAAGGACCCAGGATCTGGGGAACTGCAGATTCTCAAGGATGCACTCACTTACAGGCAGGTCTCTTGGCCGAGATCGTGGTATCCGGGGCTCTCTGCTCTCTGGTTTGGCCCTGCTTCTTTGATGTGTTCCGCCAGTTCTGTGCTGCTGTCACTGCCAGGTTCTGAGGTCTTGCTGCAGCTGGAGATTTCAGGGTGGTCACTTCAGCAGGGATGGGGTAACCAGGCTCTCTGTTCTCTGGTTTGGCCCTGGTTAGTCTTAATCTGGAGGGCTGTGGTGCCCCGCCAGTTCAGTGCTGCTCCGCCTCCACGTCCCCCTGTAACTGGAGACTGGGTTGCTAGTCCCAAAGCTTTCTGGGAAGTCCTGGGATCTCTTCGGTGTGCTCTCCAAGCTTGGGAGGCCCAGCGCCTGGTGTGTCCAGGTTGTATGACGTTTCTGCCTGGTTTTGGTGAGTATATAGCGTATTCTCTGTCACTGTGGGATTGGGCGGGCCGCACCGTCAGTGATGGCGATCCTGCGGAGCTAGTATGGTGTCTAGCAGATTCGTGCCCTGGGAGGATGGCGCAGCCGCTGCGCGAATCTGGGAGTCCGGGGCACGTACTGCTGGCTTTTGTCTGCCGCTAAAGTGCTTGGGGCTCCGTCTCAGCGGCTGTATACCCCAGGCAGTTAGGTCTGCGCTGAGAAAGATGAGTCAGCTGTGCCGCTGTGCCGAGGAGGAAGGAGGTCTCAACTTTACTTTCTTAACTATAGACTAAGTGCATATTTATAAGCCTGATTCAACACTAAACTACTAGCTCTTTAGGATTCTCTTTCTGTTTGTGTCATACTACCCAGCTAATCTACCTTTCTCTGGAGCTCCTCCAAACCCAAGACAGCCCTTAGCTCTTTCCCAGAACACTGTTTTACTTGTGTCCTTGTTTTACTTGTGGCCAGCTGCTTCTCTGTTGTTCCCTCAAGCCCAGAAAGAAAATCCTTTTCTCTTACCCAGAGCTCCTTCCATGAGGGCTCTTCCAAGCCAAAAAGAGAGAGAACTCTCAAAGGTCCAATTGTTATAAAAAAAAAAAAAAAGCCTCTAGCTCCTCCCCTACACCCTTGGCAGACTGAACCATGTCACTGTCACGGTTGGAGGGAGTGGCTCCAAGCCAAGTCAGTAGGGGCCAAACGATTTTACCTTTACGGAGGGGGTGGGGGAAGCTCAAAGCCACCTAGCTGACTTTGTCTCAGGTCATAGAGCAAAGGCCACAAGACGTTTCCTAAGCACCATGCCTTAAAACAGGTAGGGACTTCAGCATTCTTATCCATGAAGGCTTTTAGAGGAACACCCAAACTGCATCTCTTCAGGACACACCTAACTGCATCTGACATTCATTTAAGCTTTTATATTTTGCTAATGACTATGTTTTCTATGTACACTAATCAATTATCTGGCAACAAGCTGGCTTACTCATAATCCATGTAACCAGGGCCAGCTCTACTGTGCTGCCCAGGTGAGGTACAGGGTCTGCTCTCCCTGCTGTTGCAGCCAGTGAGAGACAGGGTCAGTTTTCCTACTCTCACTACCCAGGACCAGCTATCCTGCTGCAGGTGATGAGGAGGATGGGGGAGGAAGGCATCTCTCCTTCACTCACTCCACAGTATGGCAGACATGTTGTCCGGCCAGCTCTTTCATGCTCATGCCATTGGGGTTGGCTTACCAGCACCCCCACACCAGGGTCAGCTCCACTGTGCTGCCCAGGCGAGGTGAAGGGCTTGCTCTCTTGAGTGGTACAGTTGTGAGAGTCAGGACCATCTCTTCTGTGCTTATGACCCTATCCCCCCATATTAAAAGGTTTAAACTATAATTGATATGTATAAATGAAACTGCTAGAAGCAATAATGAAAAAGAAAAAATGTGTGGTGCCAAATATGTTTCTCTTAAGGAAAAAGAGTAAAGTATGTGGTTGTTTTAAAAAAATGAGGAAAAGATAGGAAAAACCCAAATACACACAAATAGCCATAGAAGTTTCATACCTGCAGAAACAGATATGTCTCTCTGTTAGAAATGCCTATTTATTTATTTATTTAGCCAAATAAGTTCTTTATTTTGTAAATTAGCTTCATTATGGTGTACCAGACAGAAGAAATTCTCAAATATTCATGGGTTAAGAAAATACTTCAGTGAAGAACTTTCTCTGCATTTTTTTTTTTTTTTTTTTTTTTTTTGCTGAATGGTGTAGTATATAGGCAATTGACAACACCAACTAAAATGGCTAAAGTTGGGGAAAATAGCATTAAAAAAGTAATAGTATGAAAACTATTTAAGGGGTTGAGGCTTGAATGATTGTATATAGAATAATAAAACTAATGCAAAAAGAAATTTAAAGCTTGGGTCTAACATTCTCCATTTATATATTTCTAATTTCACCTTCTTCTGATGTCTATCCTCTTTGCCTTTCTGGATGGGGATTGAATGTTTTAGTCAGGGTCCTCTATCTTGATTAGTTTCTTTAGAGGTACAGATTTTAGTAGGTTTATCTTATATTATATGTCTACATGAGTGAGTATATACCGTGTGTGTCTTTCTGCTTCTGGGACAGCTCACTCAGGATGATCTTTTCCAGATCCCACCATTTGCCTCCAAATTTCATGATTTCCTTGTTTTTCATTGCTGAGTAATATTCCATTGTGTAGATGTACCACAATTTCTGTATCCATTCCTCACTGAGGGGCATCTGGGTTGTTTCCAGCTTCTGGCTATTACAAATAAGGCTGCTACAAACATGGTTGAGCAAATGTCCTTATTGTGTACTTGAGCCTCTTTTGGATATATGCCTAGGAGTGGTATAGCTGGATCTTGAGGAAGCACTATTCCTAGTTGTCTTGCATATGGAGATGTAGTTGGAAGTATATATGCTGTTGAGCTAAATTTATGTAAAATGTTCTGTTACTGTAGGTAGGACATTAAAATCATTAAATCATTAAAATCATTCTAAATATTAAGCTTATGAAATTGGGAAACTAAAAATGTATTGCCTGGATATTCAGTTAGAGGGGAAATGGCAAATGTATTCAAAATGTTAACAATTGAAATAAAACCAGAATTGGGAACAATTCAAGGATATAAAATGATTTTCTTTTATTTTTGTCATTTTACTTCTTTTTTAAATTTATTTATTTTTTATATTAATCACAGGTTATTTACTTTGTATCCCAGCCTTAGCCCCCTCTCTCATTCCCTCCCAATCCCACCCTTCCTCCCTTCCTCATCTTCTCCCTACCCCTTTTCAAGTCCAGTTTATCCTAAAGAGAATAAACAAGAAAGAGGACTTGGGGTAAGATGACCAATCCTCCCTTAGAAAGACAAATGGGATGGACATTGGATGTAGGAGAAAACAAGTAAAGGACAGGAGCCTACAGCACAGGGCCTCTGAAAGACTCTACTTAGCAGTGTATCAAAGCAGATATTAAGACTCATAACCAAACCTTTGGCAGAGTGCAGGGAATCATATGAAAGAAGAGGGAGTTAGTATGACCTGGAGAGGACAGGAGCGCCACAAAGACCAAATATATCAGGGTGCAGGGGTCTTTTATGAGACTGATACTCCACCAAGGACCATGTATGGATATAACCTAGAACCCCTGCTCAGATATAGCCCATGGTAGCTCAGTGTCCAAATGGGTTCTCTAATAAGGGGAACAGAGACTATTTCTGACATGAACTCAATGGCGAGCTCTTAGACACCTCCTCCCCCCCACCGAGGGAAGAGCAGCCTTGCTAGGCCACAGAAGAGGACATTGCAGCCTTTTTATTATTAAACCATCTTAAATGCCATAATCTGTAGATCTCTGAAGTATTTGAAGACCATTTATCTATAGTATATCTGAATAGCCAACTGTTGCTTGTCTCTAGCTATTATCTGCTTAACTTTGAAAACATATACAAGAATAAATAAAGCTTATTTCTGTAATCAACTAAACTAGTACCTAACAAGACTACAAGTAAGTTTATTTATGGGTGACTAAGCACTAACTTGCATTTCTAATTATCCTGAACAGTTTGAAATAGTAGCTTTCAAAAGATAAGAACTTTACATTACATTTTTAAATGAGTTGCATAATTATAATACATTAAGCAAAAGTTGAAAAACAAAATAACCTTACATTTCTGTCAATATACAATAATCTGTACCAATGTAAAATTATGTGAGACTTGTTGCTTTCTTAGAAGGAGATTCAGTAATTCATCCTATATCCCCCTCCCACCTTTTTTTAAGGAGACACAATAATCTATCTTTTTTTTCTTTATATCCCTATTGTCTCTGAAGCCAAAGGGCCATAAATGCCAGTGTTTATTTTGTCAGCAATATTTAGTTGTAGTTTTCCTGCCTGCTTATTAGAGGCATTATCAATGAACCAGTTGTTTTTTGGATCAGTAGTTTTTGTTTGTTTGTTTTCTATAACCAAGCAATTCTTGACTGTTCTTGTCTGAAATGGCTAGTACTTTTTGCTGCTGAGCCCAAGCTAGGGCTTACAAAGCCACTTCTTGACTGCAAAAGATTACTTTTTATATCCCTTTTGGACCTAAATTCACTTCTGCAATGATGCCTGTAGGCATAAAGTTATTGTGTAATTCAAATGCTGATTTTTATACCTCCCATATCTGGTGGCAATTCTCGTTCTGAGAATCTCCTGTCTCAATGTTGTGTATACACTGCTCTCCAGTTGTCCCCTGATATGCCAATAAAGCACCTTACAATCAGTTGCTGAGCAGGGGAGAGAACAGGGCCTGACTTCCTGCCAGCCAGGGGAGGGGGAATTAGAAGAGGAAGTAGGAGACTGAGCCATGGGCAGAGGTCCAGGAGAGAGCAGAAAGAGGAGCTGGATTAGAAAAACCACAAAGTACAAGTATTTCTGGGATTTAAACTGGGAAGAAA
Source organism: Meriones unguiculatus (assembly GCF_030254825.1). NCBI lineage: Eukaryota > Metazoa > Chordata > Mammalia > Rodentia > Muridae > Meriones > Meriones unguiculatus. The sequence goes on from NW_026843706.1 coordinate 12,213,031, forward strand.
CCAGATTAGTTTAGAGGGTTAAGAATGGAGTAATAACTACTCAGTGGTGTGTTGTAATGCTTGATAAAAAAATAATGTAATAGAGTCTCAAATAGTTGGGTGATAACTGGGTTAAGACAGAAACTGAAAAACAAACACAATTTTATAAAAATAACTTTAATAGATGCCTGTTGGTGTCAAGTTCTTCTGAAATGTATACAGTTTACAATTGTTCATTCAAATGCTGATTTCTCTACCCCACTATCTGGTTTCATTCCTGATATTGCATTGTGATGTTTATTCTAAGCATTACCTGTCTCAAGTTTGTGTAAACATGCCACCATTTGTTCTCTGTATTGTCAATAAAAACAACCAGCCACAATGCTGAGCAATGGAAAGAATAGGGTGGGACATCCTGGTCTGGAGGAGAGGAGAAAGAAGGAATGGAAGGAGAGCTCAGAGAGGAGAGGACCTGGAAACATCAGGAGAAATGAACCGGACCTAAGATATGACTAAAAAGCAAATCTGAATGGGAGGAAGCTATACAGGCTTGGAGGTTTAGGAAGGAGTAATTGTTGCCCAGTAATGTGATCTGGGTTAATTAAATAAATCCTAGTCTCTGTGTGGTGATTTGGGTATACACCTGGTTTAGGAATAACCACTGTTTAAGTAAAAGATAAATCAAAAATAAATATTAATATTCAACAAAACTCTGTGAAAACTGTTTTCTCTCCAGGCTGTCCCCACCTGGCTTAGTACAGATTCTCAATTCGGACTTTGATCATGCTGAGTCTCTACACTGCAACAGTCCACATCTGTCTTAAGTAGATTATTTCACAGGGCCCAGTCTTAGGCATCACACAGTGCCCTACATCAAGGCCTCAGTCCTTAGGTTAATTAATAAGATTCTAAACTAACAATCAGGCCAGCTGCAGCGGAATCTGTCCACTTGTTCTCATCACCAGGGAGCTAAAAAGGCCTTCCTCTGCCTGGAAGCTGTGGTTGGGCAGGAGTTGCAGGTGAGGTGAGAGCTGCAGATGAAGGAGGAGTTGTAGAGGAGGGGGCAGGTGAAGAGGGGTCTTCAGGTGATGAGAAGTCTGGGAGTGATGATGGTTCTTCAGGGTATGAAGGATCTGTGGATGATGGAGGAGCCGTGGGTGGAGCAGGAGCTATGGGTGAGAAGGATGAGGCAGGAGCTGTAGGTGAAGCAAGAATGCCAGACAAGGAGGGAGCTGCAGGTGACATGGGAGTTCCAGGCTTTATAGGAGCTGTGGGATTGGCAGGAGCTGCAGGTGAGGTTGAGGAAGGGGCCTTTGACATGGCAGGAAGGGCACACGGGGCTGGAGCCTGGTCCCAGCAGTGTAGCCAAACCCTGCAGCCCATCCTGGAAAACATGGACTACCAGGAGCTGAGACACTTCTCTGGGAGGGAAGAGCCTGGTTGTGGTTATCAGTCTTTTGAGTGCTGGCTGGACCATACCAACAACATGCTGTACCTGTGGTGCCACATATCTGAGAAGGAGAGGAGGAGGAGGCTGGTAGAGAGCTTGGGAAGCCTGCCCTGGATCTTCTGTGTGAACTTCTGGAAGATCATCCAGACACCCCTGTGCAGGACTGCCTGGCTGCACTGGTGCAGGTGTTTGGTAACAAGGACACTCTGATGACAGCACCGCTGAAGTTCCTGACATGCTCCCAGCAGCCAGAGGAGACCCTCTTTGCCTATGTGATGCTCCTGGAAGGTCTGCTACAGATGGCCATCCAGCCTGCAATGGTGGATCAGACCAGGGCCCCGCAGGTGCTGATGAGAGCTTGGCCCGACCAGATGCTGCAGAACAACCTGAGGAGGATGTCTTTGTGGTGCTGCTCAGGCTCATTAGGGAGACTCGGACATGAGAGGCAACTCTGCCTGAAAATATGATGGTACAAGAGGGGCGAGGAAGGAAAGTGCTTGGCAGGGAGCTGGATGTGGGCGAGGCTGCCCTGTCAGTGTTGGGGTTGCTGAGCAGGCTCCTGCTGTTAGAGAGACCTTCTCAGCCAGTGAAGATCCTGGGCAGGATGTTGCTGCTGCTCTTGAACAAGTTGCTGGGGCTGCTCCTGATGATGATGCCCCAAAGGCAGGCCCTGACTCTGATGAGGCCCAGGTCTTTCCTGCCATCCCGAGAGATGAGAATGTACTGGGCTCCGGCCAGGCAGGGCCTACTGAAACTAATGGGAGCCTCACTCAGCCAAGGCTCTACTTACTCCCCTCCTGTCCTGTAGCATCTTCTCTAGGTATACTTTCTTGATATAAACCTAGGCCAGGTGCTTGTTGTATGTGTATGTGAAGACCTGTGTAGGTCTTCACCATAGAGTTCAAACACAGTACTAGGAACCAGTGAGAAGGACAGAAGATGAAGAGAGTGGGACTGATGCTCATATCTTTACTGACTTTGACCTGAGAAGGGCAGGAAGACCAGAACCAGTAATGGATGGGCCCTGAGGATCCTGTTGTGTGATATTCTCCTCTTGTCACTTGTGACTCAGTTTCCTTGGTTGCTAGGGTAGGGTGTTCCTTGCTATGCTTTCCAGTGCCCTATGACTATTTTGTACCAGAATAAGGCAGGGCCACCACCCCACACTGTGTTATTCCCTGAGATGGTTTCCTAAACAGCAAGGACATTGCAGAGACCATTGTCGTGGAAGGTCTCTCTGGGGCCCTAGGAAAAATAAAACGTAAGTGATGATCCCCAGTATAGGGGTGGGGGTGTGAATAAGGTACTCTCTGTAGAAGAAGAGAGGCTTTTCAGAACTTTTGCCTCATTGGTTGTGGGGTTTACTCATGTGTGTTGTCATTCCCCTTTCAATGGTTTCAATAAATTTTATGTGTTCTAGCTGACTGAGTCCTTCATCTGTTCAGGTTGTTTTGATGAATAGGTGGGTTTGGCCTTAGGAGGTTATGTTAGCTATGGGTTTTTGTTTTTTGTTTGTTTGCTTGCTTTTTGAGACATGGTTTCTGTGTGTAGCCTTGGCTGTCTTGAACTTGATGTGTAGACCAGGCTGGCCTTGAACTCAGAGATCTGACTGCCTTTGCCTCCTGAGTGCTGAGATTACAGGTGTGCACCACCACTGTCTGGCTTAGTTAAGGTTTATTTCTGTGAAGAGATGACCATGGTAACTCTTATAAAGGAAAACATTTAATTGGGGTTGTCTTACAGCTCAGAGGTTTATTCCATTATTACTTAAACTGCAGAAGCAGTGTGTGAGTTCTGTGGTTAGAGAATAACACCAAAGTGATGGGTACCTTAGGACAATAAATCATTAAAGACTAAATTGATCCAAAGGATGGCAGTTTCTAGTCTTCGGAGCAGGCTGAAGACCATCTTGAAATGTGTGGTTTTCGTAACTAAGAGAATATTCCACTACTAGTGTTTCTATTGCAGTCAAACTATTTAGCTCTATGCTAATAGAACACAACAGTCTATGTTTTCAAGTGTATATATGTAGCCTTCTGCTCTGTTTAGTTATTTAAAGTTCAAGTTGCTATTGGAATAATTCAGGTAGCCATAATGTTTGGACTGTGTGATTATCAATCTATGTTGAGTTTATGGCTCATTCTCTTAAGATGACCAACATGACAGGAAGTATGGCATCATGAAGGCAGACATGGTGCTGGAGAGGCAGTTAAGAGTTCTACATGTGAATTCATAGACAGCAGGAAGAAAGTGACACACTAGGCCTGGCTTGAGCAATTAAAACCCCAAAGCCCACTCTCAGTGACACACTTCCTCCAATAAGTTCACAATTCCAATAAGTCTGTGGGGACCATTTTCATTCAGAACATCACATTCTACTCCTTGGCCCCTATAGACTTCTAGCTGCCTTCACAGTTCACTTCATATGGACAAACAAAACCTCACATGTTTCTAGAGCTACTAACTCTCCAGCTGAGAAAGACACAGACACAGTTTATCTCATTGGCAGACTTCATGTTGATAGATAACAACCACATATGTCTAGTGGGAGATGACTAGAAAGAAACAAAGTTAATGTAAGTTCTGAGGGTCTCAAAAGGTTTTGTAAGGTATATAAATACAAGCTTTAAAGATCTGAGGATGTGAAAACTTAAGCTGTAATGGTCAAAAAAGGTTTAAGATGTGTATGTGAAAATTATAAAGCTATAAGGAAGTGACTTAAGGTATATAGAAATAGCTGGTATATAGAAATGTGTTGGCGCACACCTGTAGTCCCAGCACTCAGGGAGGCAGAGGAAGGTGAATCTCTGTGAGTTTGAGGCCAGCCTGGTCTACAAAGCAAGTCCAGGACAGCCAAGGCTACACAGAGAAACCCTGTCTTGAAGAAAAGAAAAAAAAACAAAAAAAACAAAAAAAAACCGGTCTTGAAAAAAAAAAAAAAAAAGACCTCACCCCCCCCCAAAAAAAACCCTAAAAACAACAACAACAACAAAAGATATGTAGGAATAAAAAAAAATATTCTTTCCTTAGCTTTACTGTTGTTATACTAAGACTTCAAAAAGTTCAGAGTTTTAACATTAAGCAAAGGAGTTCTAATAAGCTAGCCCTGATAGGGCACTGATGACATCATAGTCACACGCTCAAGATTTTACATTTTCTTTGGTTATTTTTTAAGTGTAGACTTTAAAAGATCCATGTAATCTTCAGGGAGTCTACTTGGATCCACTTCTCACAGGTCAAACTGTCTCTCGATAAGTACTCCTGTTAATCAAAAGGCCAAGTTTCCCAACCTATCTATTACTGAGGGTGGAAACTGTCTCTCTCACTCCCTTTGTCTTGGGACTCCAACCTTCCCCCAGCTACCAGGACCATGGAGTGTAAGGTTAAAGTGCATACCCAAGATAAAGAAACTTCCCCCAATTCCCTTAAGTTTACCTTCTGTCCCTAATCTATATCTGTCCCATCAGTTTTCCAGTCAACTGAATACTACAAACTGTTCCACACACGCCATCGCTAGGTGTCTCTGACATAATTTCTGACCAGCGTGAGCCTGTGCGACACAGACTGCTCCAAAGTGGCCTGCACTTCACTAGCCCCAGGTGGTTCTGCAGAACCTGGGCAGTGAGCATCAAAAAATAACTGTCTGGATCACCAGTTACTATCATTCCAGCCTTCCTACCCACCCCCCACAACATCTCAGTTTCAGCCAGAAGTTGTTATAGAAAAGGCTGTTGCCAACATCAGATGCCAACTTCCAGGCACTGGTGGGCAATGGCAGTGTCTGTTTGCATCCTTTTTTTCATACACCACCGGTTTCAGAAAAAAAAATAATGATATTGAAAAAAAGCAGAAAACACCCATATAAGCTTCCACCATACATATAGGTTTCATAGCTTCCTAGTTTGTTTGTTTGTTTTTTTTTTGCACTTTATAATATTAATGTTCATAATCACATGCACTTAAGATGCGAGAGAGAAAGATCAATGTTTCATTCAAATAGACATGAACAGGAGAAACAATACACACACACACACACACACACACACACACACACACACACCTGTAATGTATGCTGTGTATTGACTCAATAGCAGCATAACCAAACCTTGAACGCCTAAAATTTAGTGAGCCACATGCCTGCACTTGGGATCATGCATATGGATACACCAAGGGGCATCACCAGCAAAGCCAGGGCCTGGGAAAAGCACGCTTGCGCAAGCAGCCCTTTCCTGCAGCCTTGAGCCCTAGGGAATGGGACAATGCAAATGGCTGATAATGCAACTTTGGCATCTGCCTGGCTTTCTAAGGCAGTGCCCGCGATGGCCACGAGATGGCGCTAAATGACCACAGATAGTCCCCGCTGTCACAGAAGGCTGCCCATTCCCCACAATTATTTCCTCTGTCTCAGGGCGTTGTTGGCTGTGGTTGGGGACTTGCTCTCTGCAGTCTGCTGAGGAGACAATTTCCTGTTGTGATCTCTAAGACACACTGGTTATCCCCAACCCTAACAACTGAGCCTACCTCAGCAGTGCCAGGACTCTGCTGTGGAAGTTCAGATCCCTGCGCATTTAATAAGCGAATGAGTGGAGAGGATTGCTGTGTTCTGCTATTGCAGAGCCAGAGATTTTTTTTTTACCTGTTTTTGTTTGTTTGATTGTTTGTTTTTTATTATTTTTTACAGTTATATACACACAGGCAGTGTATTGTTAACTGTGATTATATTCACTCCCTTCTGTTATCCCCATTCTCTCTGTGAACTCCTTCTCACCTGGTCCTTGCAGAGATGCCCACTCATTTTTTGACAATTTTACACACACACACACACACACACACACACACACACACACTGCATTGTTAGTCAACACTCTATTACACTCTGCTTTTCCCGTTCCCTTCCCTGTGAACTCTTTCTTCCCTTCTAGTCCCAACAGTGCCTGCCCCATTGGAGAAAAAAACACTTCCTCTTCTAACAACCATTAACAGTCAATAGCTCCTGAGGAAAGAATGAGGCCACAGGGGCGCCTCCCCTGTCCATGGTGAAAAGTGGGAAGGCCCAAACATATGCAGGTATCCATAGCTGCTATGTGTGTCTGCTTGTGACTGCAGTGTCATATCTGGATGGCAGCCATTTCATGACAGTCTCCCCCATCCTCTGGCTTTTAACTTCTTGCCTCTTTTCTGTTATTTTCCTTGGGCCTGGAGAACAGGGGAGAAGTTGATACAGATGTCTGAACTGTTTAACAATTTTAAGACTGTGCTGGCATCTGTCACTTATTCTCAGCACTTTGACTGGCTTTGTGTCTTTGTTTTAGCCTTCATGTCCTTCAAAAGGGAGCTGGAAACTCACTCAACTGCTCGCTACTGATCATATTACTGGATGGTGTTAGATAGGCTGTTGGTAGAGAAAAGTCACCAAGGATCTTATGCAGCTGTAGACCATCTGCTGTAACACTGACAAGTCAGGCAAGATGTGACCAACGATGCAACAGTGAAATAGTTATTTGGGCATAACCAACCACTCTATGATTGGAATTCAGGCCCATTCCATGAGTGTATTGTGTGTTGGAGACACACACCTATACACCTGATCAAAAGCCTATACCTTCCAGGAGAGCATGATGGCAATTGCAAGATCCACTGCAGTGGATCAAGTTAAAACTCTCCTTTTGCTCTGTCAAGTAAACATGCTCTCCTAGACCCTAGCCTTGTCCTCCATTGTCTCCCTTCCACAGGAAGCAGACAAGGAGAGAATGTCACCCATTTATTTTAATCTGCCCTTGGGGTCTGGAATGAAGGGTTAATGACCTGAAATCCTCAGGTGGGCTGAGAAAGTCCAGACAGGAATGTTGACTTGACTGACAATACCTGTGGACTATTGGGTCTGAGAAACTTCTGGTAAGAGTGTTCCAACTTCCTCTGGTGTTTACAATGTTGTGACCTCAGGGAAACTGACCTGCAGATGTAATAGGTTTCCTTTTCTTGTCTATACAAACCACATCATCTCTGTGCCACATGCACAGTTTCCACTCTCTTAGAGAAACTGTGCACTTCAGTTGTTCTGATTAAAGGGCAATTATGCTTCTAGAAAAAAAAAAATACCTCATAGCTGGGGAGGACATGAGCCCAAAGGAGGAACATATTGCCACTGTTACCCTAAGTGAACATGCCAAACTGGATTCCAGATATTCCTGCTTATGTCGATAGACTAGTGTGGTTCTCAGCCTGGGACAGAGCTAGGATTTTAAAATCTCTGAGATGTGCTCCTTTCATTACAGTCATGATCTCTTTGGGAACACACTTACAAGATGTGAGAGAGAAAGAGTGGACCACAGGTCTAGTCAGACTGCCTCAGACAGGAGTAATGGATACAGAATGAATGCCCCTGTGCCCATGAGAACGGAGCAGCGACCCTGAGCTCTGTGTACCTGCCGTTTAGTGAGCATGTCTACGAATAGTCCAGAGGCCTTGACTTCAAGGGCTAGGCAGCATGTGGACTACTTCATCTTTTAAGTCCTATGACTTATACTTTCCCTGACCACAAGCAGTTCAGAAAGCCTCTCTCAGCCTCATTCCCTGTAGAAATTAGGTCACTAGCTTACATCCTAATTAACATGTAACAATAAGCTGCTAAGAAAATTTTCATGTTTCTTTGTTACCCAGAGTCTTCCAGTTTCTGGTTGGCTCTTTGTAACCAATGCTTTGGCTACTCTTGTGAGTGTTTCTCTAACAGTCTGTCCAAAGGTTAAGTTTGGATAGGCTGGCACTCTGATCTGGGAAATGCCCTCTAAATTGTCTCATTTCTTGTTCCACTTCCCATCTTCCAGATATTTGAGATGGCATTCCAACACTTTTTAGCATATGTGGAAATCTGACATTATGAGTTTATATTAGATCAGAACTCTGGTTTTGTTTGTTTGTTTGTTTGTTTGTTTTGTTTTGTTTTCATTTTTTGGGACAGGGTCTATGTAGCACTGGCTGTCCTAGGAACTGCTATGAAGACTGCAGGCTAACCTTAAACTCATAGAAAATGTGCCTGTCTCTGCCTCTGGCATAGGCTTTTTAACCTCAAAGCACACTTCCGATGAAATACCTTCTCAAACAACAGTGCGTTTTAGTCCTTTCCAAACAGTTCATCAGCTGAGGACTAAGCGTACAAATATATGAACTTATAAGAAGCATTCTCATTCAAAAGCATTCTCATTCAAACACCATGCTTGGCTACCTCTGTATCTTTTAAACTTAACTATCACATTGGGAGTGAGATCACAGCTGTCACTCTTTCATTATCTCCCTCTTCTGGTACCTTACTAGTTTACTTTCTATAAGTTAAGCAGTTTCTATGATGCTACTGGTAGTGTTATGCCCAGATCTTAAGGTCCCCAAAGACCACCAGGAGCCAGACCATGTATACAAGAGCAAAGAGCTTTATTCAGGCTTAAGCTTGGTCTCTCCATCATCACCAATTCAGTGGATCAGAGAGGAGAGCACCAAGCATCTGCACAGCAGGGATTTTATTAGGGTTTGAGCAAGAACCTGGATGACATTCAGCAAGGGCATGCTTGTTACAAAGTGATTGGCTAACTAACCTAACATTGAGTGAGCTATCTATAGATCTCAGGGATGTTAAGTATTTTCTGTGTCATGAAATGTTCTACTACAAGGTCAGTGGGCTGCCCCATACAGATGCCTCACCTTGAGATAAGATACCTTCCCATTCTTGTGGTTATCATCAGGCTGTTCCTTGGGTAGGGAATTTTATGACCTTGTTTCTGGAATTGGTGACCTATGGCCTAGATTCTGGTGACATTTGGGTGGGGTCACTAGTTCCTGGTGACTTTTAGGGTTGTCAGGCCTGGTTCTCTCAGTAGCAAGCAGTTGAGAGAGCCATAACTTCCTTGTTACAGAAGGTTTACCTTTTGTAAATATTTTAATTTCTTTCAGTGAAACCCCTCTGTCTTAGTTACTTTTCTATTGCTGTGTTAAAACACCATGACCAAGTAATCTTACAAATGAAAGCATTTAATTTGGGGCCTATGGTTTCAGAGAGTCAGAATCCGTAATGGTAAAGCAAAGGCATGACAGCAGAAACAGTTGAGAGCTCACACTTTGATCAGCACATAGGAGGCAGAGAGGGCACTAGGAATGGCAGAAATGTTTGAAAGGTCACAGCCCACCCCCAGTGGTAAACCTCCTCCAACAAGTCCTCTTTCTCCTTTTTTCTTTTGTCTTCTTGGCTTTTTGAGACACAGGGTTTCTTTGTGTATCCTCGGCTGTCCTGAACTCACTTTGTAGACCAGGCTGGCCTTGAACTCACAGATATCTGTCTACCTCTGCCTCCCTAAGTGCTGGGATTAAAGGTATGTGCCACCATGTCTGGCTAAGGCCACACTTTCTAATTCTTCCCAAGAAGTTCTGCAAACAGTTCTTCCCAAAGAGGGGGACCAAATATTCAAACATATGAGTCTATGGGGAACATTCTCATTAAAACTACCACATCCTTCATGGTTTAAGGTTAGGCAAAGTGCAGGCTTCTTCATCTTTTAAGTACTAAGAGGCTTCCTTTCTCAGGGCAAAAACATCACAGAAGCCTTTGTTTCAGCCTTTAGAAGTTAGCTTTTTATCTTCCATCTTGATTCACGTGCCACATCAAGGTGATAAGAAAGCCTCAGTGATCCCTTTGTTATCCTAGGCACATTCAAACCAACAAAATTGTTGTTGTCACATGGGAAGTCCTACCTTTGCTTCACTATCAACCACAGAGAACCCGATTACTTTACTTTTCTTGTGCCCCAAGCTATTGTGAAACTATTTGAGGGCGTCTTTCACAACCCCAACCTTAGTTATATATGTGTGTTTGTGTGTATGTTCTCATCAGTGTCACCATCAGCAGTACTTTTTAACGTTTTGAGTGCCCTACTTCTCTTTGCAGATGACCTTCACACTGAGTAAAACCAAATAGAAACCTGTAGAAATGCTTTCTATCTCACATTGGCAGGAGATTAAGATAAAAACAATGATACAGGTGGATTTCAGAGATCAGGACTACTCCCAATGATCTACAAATATAGCTATAGTGGTCACTAACATACCTATTTAATTGGCTCTTTTGTAACCAATAAAAACAGACCACTTCTGAAGAATTGCTATATAGTAGCTCATAGTTCACCAAATGGTAATACTATTTGCAGGTCTTGAATGTCAGGTATGATATCATTGTTCAAGCAGGACTGAGGTACATAGCATTGTCCATTGATGTGGCTTCATTCCTTTCCATTTCAATCTAGGAAAGAAGTGTTTCACAATCACATGGGCAGGTACAACTCTTTATTTACCCCTTTCCCCAGGACAAGGTTAATTCTCCACCCTGTCTCATCATGTGGTTTTAGGGATTATGGATTGCTTGGTCAGTCCACAAAACATCACCTCAGTCTGTTTACAGTTACCATCATACTGATTAAAAATGAGTTGTAAAAGGCAGTTTCCAGAGTGGAAACTTTGGCAAGACATATAACAGTCACTAAAGAAAGGTGAGAGATAACTCCTAAAAAGATCTGGAGATGTACTGCTTGTCTCAATGGGTTTTTAGAGGTTTGGGGGTCAAAGTCATACCAAGATGGCTTACTGAAAGTATGAGACAAATGGCTGAATCTCTAGGTCCCCACCACAAGAAGGAATTTGAGGCCTGGTAGGACTCTTTGGGTTTCTTCAAATAGTCACCTCAGGATGAGTTTTCTGGGCCAAACATCATGCAATACTAAAGATCAATGGTCTTGGAGTAGGAGAGAGATTTGCAGCAGTGTCAAATGATGATGCAAGCAGTTCTTGGATCATCTAGTGTTATGGACCCTGTAATGTCAGAGTTGCCTTTGTGTATGACTTAAGGTTACCCCTCATGAGAGGATTGCCGTACAGCATCCTGGGCTTTTGGAGATGAGTCATGGAATATCTATTAGACAATTATATGCCTTTCTAGAGGCAGCTTCTGGTTCATTTTTAGATCTGGTTAGAGATAATGACAGCTCATGTGATGACAAACTCATGTGATGATAAGCACATATGTGTCTGGAGGTTGGTTGACACCTAACACACCAAGTCAAAGTCAGATGCCCACAAGCAGTTCATTGTAGGATTAAATGGTTGCATCTGAAATACAAACTTGGCAGAAACAGAGCGTGAACAAGTTCTATAGGCTGTAAACAGACACTGATGTTATCTATCATTGTAATATCAGTTTCTTTCTCTCAGCTCACAACCTGGGATATGTTCTCACATATACCTAGATGAAGAAAGAGGAAAAGGTCTTATAGAGGAATTTTAATCCAGCAACATGACTGCTTTACTAGGGATCACATCCAAAGACCTATATCTGTGTAGTCTACCTGGAATGCAGACACACCCTTAGTATACACCTTTACTCCTTCTGGCTGGAATACACAGCTTTAACCCCTCTGGCTGGAATTTAGTACATACCTTTAATCCCAAACAATGCCATCTAATTGAAAGATACCAAGCTAGGAATCAAAGATTTGATAGAATGAGTCAGAGATAGGATATGCCCAATTCTCACAAGGACAGGAAAGAGAAACTACTTAAGTGCAGCACAGTGAGAGAAACAAAGACAGAAAGAAACAGAGAGAAGAAAGTTTTTGGAGCTAGTACAGTACAGTTCAGGAGTATAGTACAGTGCAGTGCAGTTTAGCTGAGTACAGTTGAGTTCGAGCAGTTCAGTTCATGGAGTTCTTAGGCAGTTTTTCCAAGCAGAGCAATTCAGTCAGTATACAAGAGAAACCAGTTAGAATCAGCCAGCTTGGAGAGGAGTGTGAGCTGGAACAGCTGAATTGAACCAGCCAGCCAGAGTCTGGGGTGAACTTATTCAGCAGTGAGTCTCGGAGGCTGAAAACATTCTAGGCCTAGGTTAGCAGATGGAAGCTGGAATCTGAAGCCTTCATGGTCTGGGCTTACAGAAGATTAGATTTTATGGAGGCTAGAAGCTTCCAGGCCTAGGCCTAGGGATAGTTAGATAGAAATGCTCTGGCCTAAGCCCAGCTGTGTAGTCATAAAGCTTGGGCACGACTCTCATCTCATTCCCTCCACTAAGGAAATAAAAAAAAAAAAACAACAAACAAACAAACAAAAAAAACAAACAAACAAACACTTACTAGGCCTGAGTATGGCTTAAACTTACTTGTTTTGGCATGGACTACAAATTGATAGCAGCTGTACCTGATTGACATCGACCTTTCAGATAGCCACCTCACTGAAAAACAGTAGGAGGAAAGAGAGTCACAATGGGCAGAGCTCCAATTGTTCATTTTGTGTGGAAAGAAAAGTATCCCAAGATAAAAATATACAGATTCCTGAGCAGTGGCCAGTGTCCTGACCCTGACGATACGTCTAAAGAAAAAGACTGTATAATTGGAGACAAACATTTCTGAAATGGAGGCATTGGGACACATGCAAGAATGGTTTTGTTAATGACAAGCAGAAAGCATCAACAATTAAAGAGGCACTGAATATTCAATAGAAAATAGTAGCACGTTTACATTAGCTATTTTTGCTACCATTCTTTACCTTTGTTCTAGTTCTCATGCATCCTGTTAGAGACTTCCATTTATTTCCTACTCCATTTCTGAAATTTCTGACCACTGTGCCCTTAGGAGACTTGTTTTTTAACCTTTGCATAAATTTTAAGAGCTGATTTAGATCCACAGTAAGTGTCTGTGGTGGTTTGAATGAGAATGGTATCTGTATTCTTATATGTTTTAATGCTTGGTCTCCAGTTACTGGAACGATTTTGGAAGAATTAGAAGGCATAGTCTTGTTGGAGTGCTATGACACTGAGGTTGCATTTGAGGATTCAAAGGCCCATAGTAGTCTCCCCTCCTCTTTGTGTGCAACATGTGGATCAAATGTTAGCTCCCGCCTACTGCTCCAGAGCCATGCTGACCTGCTGGCCACCAAGCTCCTGGCCATGATTTTCATGGACACCCGAAACTGCCAAAAAAAAAAAAAAAGCCCCCATTAAAATAATGCTTCCTTTAAAAGTTGCCTTGGTCTCCTCACAGCAATAGAACAGTAACTAAAACAGTTGCCAAAGCAAAGGAAACATTGTCTGTCAGTTCTGGAAGCCAAAAGTTCAACTCAACATACTGGAAGAGTTGATTTCTTCTGAGGGTGCTAAAAAAACAAACAAACAAACAAAAACAAAAAACAAAAAACAAAACAAAACAAAAACCAAAACTGTTCCAAATCTCTTTCTTACTGCGTGGTCCTTTTCTGGTAATCTTTGGTATTCTTTGGCTTATAGACCTATCTTCACCTTCATCTTCATGTAAAATGCAAGCCACTCAAATACAGTATTCTTGTTAACATATCTCACTACATATTTAACATTTGCAAAAAGGACCCATTCTAAAGTACTAGGGGTGATAAATTTTGATCAGATAAATTTTGGGGGATGCAATTCAACTGATAACAATAATAAACACTAGGAATAATTTATGTTCATCTATGTATTAACTCCCACAAATGTTTTCTTTTCTTTTGAGATCTTGCTATGTAGTCCAGGTTGCTTTCAAGCTCACTATGTCCCCAGGTTGGCCTCAAACTCTTGATGCTCCTGCCTCAGGGTCCTGAGTTCTAGAATTATAGATATATGTCACAATGCCCAGCAAAAGAAAAAAATATTAAGTCTAATTTAAAAATTTCACAGATTTAACAATGGTGAGTTGGTAAGATTTAACATCTATACAAATCAAGAAGATCCCAGAAGCAGAAAGACACATATGGTATATACTCATAAGTGGATACTAGACATATAATATAGGATAATCATACTAAAATCTGTACACCTAAAGAAGTTAAGCAAGAGGGAGGACCCTGGGTAAGATGCTCAATCTTCATTCAGAAAGGCAAACAGAATAGACAACAGAAGAAAGTGAAAACAAGGAACAAGACAGGAGCCTACCACAGAGGGCCTCTGAAAGCCTCTACCCAGCAGTGTATTAAAGCAGATGCTGACACTCATAGCGAAACTTTGAGCAAAGTGCAGGAAATCTTATGAAAGAAGAAGGAAATAGAAAGACCTGAAAGGGTCTGGAGTTCCACAAGAACAACAGAACCAAAAAATGTGTGCCTAAGGATCTTTTCTGAGACTGATACTCTAACCAAGGTCCATTGATGGAGATAACCTAGAACCCCTGCACAGAGATAGCCCATGTCAGCTCAGTCTCCAAGTGGGTTCCCTAGTAAGGGGAACTGGGCCTGTCTCTGAAATGAACTCAGTGACTGGCTCTTTGATCACCTTACCTTGAGTGGGGAGCAGCCTTATCAGGCCACAGAGGAAGACTATGAAAGACAGTCCTTATGAGATGAAAGGGGAGGAGGTCCTCTACTATCAGTGGACCAGGGAAAGAACATAGGAGGAGATGAGGGAAGGAGGGAGGGAGGGAAGGAGGGAGGGAGGGAGGGTGGGATTGGGAAGGGATGAGGATGGGGCCACAGCTGGAATACAAAGTGAATAAATTGTAATAAATCAAACATTATATAAAAAATCAAGAAGAGCTCTTGGCCCATGCAAGGTGGTGCCTGCCTTTAAATCCCAGCACTTGGGAGGTAGAGGCAGGTAGATCTCTGTGAGTTGGAAGCCAATCTGCTTTATAAAGAAAGTCCCAGCCAAGGCTATACAATGAGATCCTACTGCAAAAACAAAAACAAAAAACAAAAACAAAATCTCATGTCTGTGAGTACTAAAAACTGTGACTCAATGCTAGCCAAGTGAGAAAACATCTTGGATGTGCAGCTCAGTAAAGCCTTTGGGTCATTGGACTGACAGCTCAAAGACTAACTTTGTAACCTATATTTTCGAGTTTCAGGCCTGTGTTAATTAAAGCCTCACAGTACCTTTCCAGAGAACAGAGGAATGTAACCACCCCAGACTCTGGTCATCTGCACAGGCAGAGATAAGGAAGTAAGCAAGCAAAGACCTCCACTCAGCAAAGAATGACCAGATCTACGCTTGAGATATAGTATTGTCTAACAATTAACCCAGGTGGCCTCAATTCTTCTCTTGAACAGCCCCTGATCTTTGACCAAAGATCCACAGGCTTGCTCCTCAGAGAAGACACAGGATGAGCTAATCACCGCCCCCCACACCTTTAACTGCAGCCACATTCCCCAGGTGTCTGGGTCAGGACTTACCAGACCTGAAAAACAACCAATTATTTTAAAAGTCAACTACCTTAGCCCCTCATCCAATTATGTGTAGCCAGGACTGCGACCCCTGAGCTTCCTCGCGCCTCCTCCCTTGAAAACCCAAGACTTTTGTCTCTGGCCACCACTCTTTGATGAGTTGCAGAGTGATCCCATCACGCATTGACCCAAATAAACCTCTTGCATTTGCATCTATGTAGCTTCTGAGAGTTTCCTCTAGTTGTCTCTCTGGTAGTTAGACTCACAGGCTTGTGCCATACTTAGCAAAATCTCTTGAAAGATCCCAAGAGAGATGTGCTCAGCCATCTTTCCACCTGATTTCTCATGACATAATTGTAATCAAAATAAAATGGTTGTTTCATGCCAACACATTTTGGGTATTTAGTCATGCAACAATAGTAATTTATTGAGAAGAAATAGGAGAAAAGTAATGCAATCCTGTGAAATAACAGAAAGCAGCAAAGAACCCAATTGAGAATTGGAAGAGAACTTCTAGAAATTTTAAACAGGAGAAATTGGAAATTCCCCCTATCCAAGCTATTGTACCACATTACATTGATAATCAAGGGAACCCTAAGTAAAAGCACCAAGAAATAACAATTGCCATCCCTCAGAGTTAGCAGCATTAAATTACATAATATGAAACATAGGTGCCAATATGGATGCTGATAGAGGTGTAAACTGGTATATCAACTCAGAAACCAATTTGGCAGAAAGTATGTAAATGCCTGTCAATGGAGAAATAGCTAAAATATACAAACCTACCATAGAGTACTGCACAGAATTGAATTGAATTGAATTGAACTGCATTGAATTGAATTGAATTGAACTGAACTGAATTGAATTGAAACATAGATTAATCAGATCAGGAGTTTGGGCCCAGAAGATAAGAGCACTGGCTGCTTTTTCCAGAGGACTGGGGTATGAATTCCAGATAACAACTGTCTAGTTCCAGGGGATCTTATGTCCTTTTTCTGGTTTCTGAAGGCACTAACCATGAATGTAATGCACAGACACATACTTGCATTAACCAAATTTACACGTGGCAAAATGATGATTTTTTTTTTCACAAGTACATTGATGAGCTAATAAAATGAATTGACACATTCATTTGTAGTGACTGCAGCACAGGAAATGCAGATGCAAAATAGTGCTTTTCAGTATTAGGAAAGGGCTGTAAAATAATTGGGGAGGGAATCTACAAGGGAGTTAAGCCTGACTGGCAGTGTTTTAGGTTTTCAGGTAGTGTTTTTCATTTCTTTTTGCCTTTTTAATATGTCAAATACAATGGGTTACATTTTAATTATCAAAATCTCTTGTGAATTTTTTTCTTATCTGTCTTAAATTCGGAATATTAGAGTTGCATAGTTGGAGGTCTATGAATTAGGCCTCTGAGAGGCCCTGTTCTTCACTGATGTTCTAGGCTAGGGCAAGTTCAAATGAACTGCAGTTCCCTCCTACACAGTCAACAATGCTTCTACCATATAAGTAATATTTACCCACCACTTTTCCATTTGTAGTGCCTTTGTGGTAGTTATCAAATAAGATCATGGGGACACAAAAGCAAATAAAATATTTCTACTGGCTTCAAGGCCAATGATTAACTTTACAAATGTGTTTTTAAAAACTTTCAATTTGAACAAATTCAAACCTATTGACTCGATGTTTCTGTTACCCAGTCCTCTATGTCTAACGTTTAGAATATCTGTGGTAATGGACTCCTTTCTAAACAAAATTCTGACATGCCTTTCCTCTTTAACAAGACTGTTTTATGTGTGTAATTGTTTTGCCTGTATGTATGTCTGTACATGCTTGGTATTCATGGAGGCCAGGAAATGACATTAGATCCCCTGAAACTGGAGTTACAGATGCATGTCAGCCAGCATGTTGGTGCTGGGAATGGAACCTGAGTCCTCTGCAAGAGTTAGCCAATGCTTATGATTGCTTAGCCAGCTCTCCAGCCTCTAAGCTAGCATTTATGCACAGTAAGTTGAGCAGGTAAAGATGTGGTTTGGAGCAAGTTGAACCTTCAGAGCAGCAATGATGAGATCAGTATGTAGCCTGAAGGCAACCTTTCTACTTCAATTTAGAAATATGCAATTGTTTTGTGAGAGAGATTATGAACAACCTGTTCCATGTTATTTAAGGAATAATAAATACATACTTGATTTCCAAAGCATGCATGACAAGGGTCCATTCCATAAATCATGAAATGAGATTCACTATTTCTAGATCAGTGATTGTGGGGGGGATTTTCAAAAGACCCTTTCACATGGGTCACATATCTGGTATCCTGCATATCAGATACTTATATTAAGATTCATAACAATTTCAAAATTACAGTTATGAAGTAGCAGTGAAAATAATTTTATGGTTGGGGATCACCACAACATGAGGGACTGTATTAAAGGGTCACAGAATTAGGAAGGTTGAGAACCACTGTTCTAGAGGATAGCAGGTTTGCCACATTTCTGCATGTTTCTAAAGATAAACTAGCTGTCTCAGTGGTAACTGTAAAGAGGAATGTTCTTCCCAGGTACCAGAAGTGGATAGTAATATAGCCTGGTCTATGGATCGAGTTCCAGCACAGCCAAGGCTACCCAGTCTCAAACAAAACAAAACAAAACAAAACAAAAAACCAACCAACCAAACAACAAAAAGAATATAGGAAACAAATTCTGAGAAGGATAAAATCACTATGAAAGAATTTGTTCCAGTTCTACCTAAAGACTGGTGGAATGATGACTCTGGACCTTGTAATACCTCCAACGGGGCTTGTGACTGTGTACAATGGCAATTTCTTTGAGGCTAATGAATCAAGTAAAGATAGTAATGCTTACCACCCAGGGATGGTGATGGTACATGAAAAGAGTTCCATAAAGAAATAGTAAGAATCTAGTTGGAACAAGGAAAAGTCCATAGTGATCTTTGCTGTATGGTCCCTGGCAAAAGGCAGACTAACAAGCAGAAGATGGCCAATGAATTCTGTGCCATACCCATATACAGAGTAGTTTCTAATACCAGGCTGGATGGGTAAACTCCAGCTAAGCATCAACCCATCTTTTGTGTGGCTAAGGAGAAACATGAGGTTAAGATAGAGCTGACAGGACACCAAGGCAGTATGGTACTCTGCTTGAAAAGTAGCTAAACGTCCTTGAATTCAACTGCTTCCCTGGAATTCCCTCCCCACCCAATACAAAAGCACAGATATCAGAATAAAAAGCAGATCCAATAATTTGTGCTTCAAATATCAAGAGAAGCTTTTCAATACCCTGGATATACAGCAGGCAGAGCTGGAAAGGCATGCCTGATGCCAGACCACCCTCCTATGAGATGCCCACTGGCACCAAGGACAGCAAAGAATGCAGGTCCCATGGTGGTGAGCCTGCCTGCAGCCCCTTCCACTGAGACTGGCATCACCAAGATGGTGCATGTTCCATGGTAGGGTGGGGTGTGTGAGCTCACATGAGCTCACATGGTATCTATCTACTTCACAGAATCTACCTAGTCCAGGTGTTGCTTGCCCAGCTCTGTTGCTGGACTAGGTCTAGATGGACATTCACCGTGGGAAGAAGCCTCAGAGCCCCTGTTCCCTGGCCTTGATCAGGAGAAAGAGCTGGAGAGATACCACAGTTTTCTAGTGCCCTTCTGTGGGGACCCTGAGCACTCAGGAGATCTGAAGTCTATTCTCAAGGGAGAAAGGGACTGGCCTGGGCTTAGGAAAATGTCGCCTACAGACAGACAAAGAGAGGGGGACATTGGATACTGACCCACAAACCCCAGACTCAGAGGACTGGGGTGAGGTCCTCTGTGCTGGAGGACTTGGAGTATATTGGGGATGGGCAGCAGCAGGTGATGGCATCTGAGGTCCCATGTTGCCCAAGGCCTAGGCAATAGACTTGTCATGTGATCATCATGCCCCAATGGCCCAGTAGTCTCCCAGGCTATGACCCAGAGAGTCCATGACCCAGGGCCACAGCACCCCTACCCCAAGTCTGCACTGCAGAGAGAGGTGGCAAGCAGAGCTGAGAGCCAGCATATAGAAAGACATGAAAGATGCATGAACCAGAGGGTTAGAGAGATCAAGGGAGCTGGTAAGAGATCCTGGAAAGGAGTGGTGTCTGACCCAGCTTCCTCTCTGAGAAATCTGAGAACTTCAGTGCAGGATTAAATGAGGAAGCATCTTGCCTTAGGAGAAGTTACCAGATCCCAGGAAGAAGTGGCTGGCTCAGGCATACCCTTCTGCCCAATAGGGTGGGACTGCTGCAGCCTGTGGGGTGAGCAAGATGTTGCAACAAGCAGGGTTAGGGTGCTGTAGATGTGTTTTTGCAGGAGGTAGGTGGAGGCTGGCTGAGATAGGAGCCAGAATACCCACTTGGGGGAAGGGTGCATTAATCTCCTTTCAACCTATTTACAGACTCTGGAAGACCTTGGAGGGCTACAGATCTTCTGAAATCTGTTCCAGATTTATGGCATCATATCTGCTTACCCTGCCACATTAGAATCTCTTAAAGTTGGGGCCATGCCTTTGAACCTGTTGCAGGACTGGTGTGTGTGTGGGGGGGGTATCTGAACACTCAGAGGTCTATGCTGATCCTGGGGTTTCCGGAGGACTGTAATGAGGATTAGTTTGAAGAGACTGGATGAAGCTCTTAGGCATCTGGGAAGATAAAGGATCATCGGCAGGATGTTTAGGAGAGAGAATACCCAGGCATTTCTGGTGGAACTTTTATGTGATTTTGACTATGCATTGGTGCCCAGGGAAATACAAGGAAAGGCTGGGCCCTGGGAAATGGTTGTGAAACCCCCTAATTCTGATGATGAATTTCTTAATAGACTGAACCACTTCTTAGAGGATGAGATGCACACAGTGTCAGACATGAACAGGGTCCATGGGAAACATTCTAATTATTTACCTACCAAAATGGTGACACCAGCAGATTTCTGGGCCTGGGCTCAGACTCTTGGGGTAGTGATGCAGCCTTTGCTAGAACAAATGTTATACCAAGAACTAAGAGTCTTTTCTGGGAACATCATGTTAATCCCAGGCTTATTGGCCTTTGATTCCTGGCCACTAACACGCTACAGATGTGGCAGGTGCCTGAGGTGAAAAAGAGGCAGAGGCTAATGGAATGCCCGAGAGGTCCTGCTCTACAAGCAGTCAATGCGCTCTGGGCCAACAGTGCTGCCGTTATAGCAAAGGAGTACCTGGAGGCCCTGCAGCAGGTATTTGGGTCAGTGGAAAACTAAAAAATTATCCAGCTGATATTTTGTAAGGCTTATTAGGAGGCAGGAGAGAAAGTTTCTAGCTTTGTGGTGCATTTGGAGAACTTGCTCCAAATAGCCCTAAAGAAAAATGCAAAAGGTCATGAAGAAATGTGAATCATTGTTGGTGGGGTCACCCTTAAGGGGAAACTTCAAGAGAAACATAAAATTATGAAACAGTGTAGAAATCCACCTGGTTTCCTGGTCCTGGTGAAGCTTTTTCGTGAGGAGGAGGAAGAGTGGGAGGCCACTAGGGGTCCAGAGAAGAGGTGCCTAGAAGGGTTGGAGTTAGTCTAAGACCATATAACATATGCAGCAGGGAGAAGGCACCATTTGTTCCTGCCATTGGCAGCGTTCTTGAGACAAAGCCTCACCAGGGCCCCTGCAGCCGGAGGGGCAGAGGCCAGCACTGAAGGGGAGGTATGCCAAGGGATAGTTCTCAAAGCACAAGAAAGCAGAATGATGACACATTTTGCTATAGCTGTGGGGAAGATGGCCACATCAGAGTATGCTGTTTTAACCCCTCCAACTGGTTTTTAGTGAAGCAGAGGGGACAAGCTGCAATGGAGATAGGAAATGGAGCATGGGCTTGGGAGATGAGCCATCCCAGGCCCAAGACCAAGTAGGCTCTACAGAATAAGTTAACAGTTATTCCCTTAAGCCAAGAAGAAAAAAGAGATATTTGAAGGAGGGGAAAGAGTAGCTCAGAGAAATGACAGGGGATTTTAGTGGAACACAAGGGCAATGTAACCAGACAGAGGTCAAGTCCCCTAAGCCAGGGCCAGCTGGAGAAAACTAACAAGCAGAAGCACAGTGCATTTAACTCAGTTAATGACCACATGTAAGGCCTCTAGAATGTACCAGAAAAAGAAGCCTCTGGGAACTGCTGCAGCTTTGTGGGGCAAGGATGTTACTGATGTCCCCATCAGTAAAGCAGAGGCAGAAAATAGGGAGGCTATGGATCTGAGAAACCTAACAACTTCCTGGCCATATCTGGTATGGAGTAACCTGCCACAGGGTTGTCTTGGCCATTGGGAACCAGTGCCTAGGAGCAATTGCCCTAGAGAGGACATCGCAGGATTCAGCCTGTGTTCAAGATCATCTATACTGTTCTAGGGGAGCCCCAAGAGGGAAGCATCCTTGAGTTCTTGAGTGACCCTTACCTTAATTGACTGCCTCCCCCCATCCCTGGACCCAAAGGATCTGGGATGTCAGTGCCCACTGGAGGCAGTTTCCTACTTGGCACTCTCATACGACTGTGAGAGGGAAAGACTACAGTGCCCAAGAAGAGCCCTAGGCTGGGGAACCCAGCACCATAGGGTTAGTGCCATCAGCTGGACTGAGAGCCTATGATTGTGCAGGGCTGATTTTGTGGGAACAGGAGGTGGAAGAGCAGCAGGAGGACTTGGTGAGGAGTGGTAGTTTGATGTGCCCTCTCTTCTCCAGAGCTGCTGGAGAATTCCAGAGAGCAAGCTGGGAGAGCCTGGTGAAGACAACTGCACAGGCAGCTGCCAAGGTTGGCCCCAAATTCTGCAGATTTCAGAGGGTGGCCTGGGCATTATTACCACCCTCCATCTGCCACCCATACCAAACAAGTGGACTCAGAAGAGGCCATCTCAAGGGTTCTGCCAACTGCCTGACTCTCCCAAAATGGATGCCCCTTCCTTGCCTTCCCTCTTCCCATTGCCATCCTGAGGCAGGCTACTACCTGCTGTGGGACCCCCACCCACGCTGTTAACCTCATAGTGACTCAGCTGTCCAGGGAGTCCCTTTTCCCCCTGGTATGCTTGCCCCCACCCTTTGCTCCTGTGCAAAGCTGTGAGTGGGGTGTGTATTAACTTAGGCATTCAGAGGCCCTGACTACCTGGTCAGCCACTTCTACAGGGAATGTGAGCTTCTGTGTCACCCGAGGTGATGCTAACTCATCTCCCACCTGGTGTTGTGAACTCCTGTTCTGCTTTCCTGGTGTACATCTAGACCAGCTGCCTGCTGCTTGTTATCCTGTAGGTGTCTGTGTGAGTGTTCTAACCTGATCAGGTGCTCCCCAATGTTTCCAAACCCAGTCCTGGCAGCCAGTGGGATCATGGAGGTTGACAAGGGACTGGCTGATGACTTCAACATGGGACTGTGCTATATTACACTCCTGTTATTTTGAATATTTTCCAGGAATAGTTGGGTGTTGCATGCTATACTCCTCAATTCTCTGTGAATGGTCTGTGCATGCTATAAGGCAGAACTACCCTGTAGTGGGTGACCCCTTGTGAGCATTCCTTAAAGCAAGTGGGCATTACCAGAGCTCACTGCCTTGACAAAAAGGCAGATCTAGGACACAAAGGACAGTATATTGTAGCAGAAGGTCCCTGTGAGGGCAGGGTCTATGGCTTCTAATGACCACTGAAAGTTTCTGTTACTTCTTTTTAATGGTTGTAGTCTGAGTTTTTCTTGAATAAATTTTATGAATGTTCCATCTATGTCCTTCTTCTGCTGGGAATGATTTGGAGGGCAACAGTGGTTGTTGGGTTGACATTGGCATATATGTTCATGACAGAGACCATGAGACACTACAGTGGTCTCCTGGATGGGTAGGAACCAGGCTACTGATAGCCAATGGGTTTGGGGTGCAATGGCTGTCTTCCTAGGGCACTTGGCAGGAGCAGGAATAGAGACTATGTACTAAAGGGAAGATTCAGTATAGAAGGCAGGCTCCAGGGTTTGATGCCCCTATAGATGCTGTACCTAACTCAGAGCATGGTGTTTTTCAACCCACCCTGTTCAATATACCTCATGTGAGTAGGGGACAGCTTCTGTGTCCACTGAAAGATGTTTGAGAACTGGTTGGCAGCCTTGAGTGTCACAGGCTAAAGGGGGAATGAAGAACTAATTCCAGACAGCCTGCCATAGCATTCTTTCTTCCTTTCCCTTGGTGGGGTTGTGTATGTTGTAACCTCTAAGCAGATATGTGTTTATGTGCACCCGTGAGGGTCCAGTGTCTTCAGTGTGAGGCATTTGTATGCCAATGAATGTTAGAGTGTGTTACTAAATGAGAGTGACTGTCATATGTATCACCACAGAGCTTATGAGCCAGTTTGTTATAATGGGCGGTTCTGATCTGATTAAACAAAGTTGGAAGGAGGTATCAGAAGACAGAGCTTGCTTCCCCTTTATCCCTGGCTTCACCTTTACAGATTCATGCATCATTCTCTCATGGCCCAATATCATCTATAGTGGGTGTTCAGGAAATATTTATTAATGAGTAAGCAATTCTACCCCTTCCTTTAGTTTTACAACTCCAAGGTTACTTCCCCCAAGAAATTATCCTTAACTTACAATCCAAATTACACACCTCTTAAGATCCAATTATGGTTACTATTGGCACAAGGTTGTTCATCTTCATTTTCTTATTGGGGTAGGAAGGCTCTCTGATTCCATTAGAGAGGCAAGGAGATAACCTGTGTATAGTAAATTCATACTAAAGCCACATGTCATCTTCTTGTTTTATTTGAAACAGAGCTTACACTAAGTAAGCAAAACAAAATAAGGAAATGCCAATTCACTCCTTCTTTGGTGTGCCAGGATTACATCAGAGATCAGGTCACAGCCTATCATCTCAAAGTAACTTGTCTCCCAAACTTTTGGCAATCTTTGTTTCTTGGTCTCATGAGTGCTAGGATTACAGGCATGAACCACCATGTCCAGCTTTGTTTTGTAGCAAGAATGGCTTCTGGTAAGTCACATACCTAAAATCACCAACTAATACTTAAATGCAAACATATACACACAAAAAAACCCTTTTTAAAAAGGAAATCATGATACTGGTTTGTAATATCTTAACTTTATTATAATTTGTATACATTAGTGTGGATTAAACAAGTATAATTAGAAACACTAAGCAATTATAAACAAGTAAAATAATGCAAAACTATCCCTCTTTATTAAGTGCAGAATTTTGAGTCTAAGACACGAAAAGGCTGTTTTGATTCAAATCAATACTAAAATTGCAAGCTGTTTTTTAATATCGCCCATATTTCTAAATCTCCTTAAGTGGCAGGGTACAACTTCAAGGTGGGGAAACTATCATATCTTGTGCCTTTTTACTTTGCATCCCATCTATGGAGTCTGCATTGAAACTCCCAAGTAATACCTCTAATCAAGGAACTGACAGTTTTTGTTTACAGATTCATTTGGCACCCATATGTTATTGCCTACCATCTGCCAAGTCCCACACTAGAGATGGACTTGAGAAAGACTAGTTCATAATTAGTATGTGGATGTGGCATTCTGTACTCCTTCTCCCCTTCAGAGTACATGTAACAGATAAATATTCAAATAAATAGAATATTCTTCTCTGATTACCAGATAGGAAGAACAAGTCCATATTCAAATGAGTCTAGGGCTCAGAGTCTGAAGAAAGAGAAGAGCTATCTTATAAGTAAATATAACAAACAGGCCTCCATTTTGCATCCCTAGATCTTGGGGACTGTTTTTCTATTTAAGGAGCTTTCAGTTTAATGGTGGGCCCAAAGGCACAGAGTAGACTAGAAGCAGAGCAGCATATTAGCAAAGCGCAGGGATGAACCTGCCCCTGTTGTGCCAGACACCAGCTTTCTTTCAGTGTTTTGAGTACCTGGGAACCTAAAAATTGATGTTGGTTTGAGACAGAGTAGGACTAGAAAACAGGTCACAGATATCCCTTTGGTTAGAAGCCTCCTAACATGGTATCTTATCAAATTTAAAGCTGGGTAAAATTTTCAATATCTATTGACATACTTGACAGGAAAAACTCAGAGGAGAATGGGGGGAGATAATTTGAATCTGCTATAATATTCAATCAAAAATAATGAGCTATTTTAAAAGTTGTGTGAGAAATTAAAAAATACACAAACATACACATCATGAATAGACAAACTAAACATTAGCCTATCAATGCCTATTAGCCTATCAATGCCTTTATTTTCCCTACCAGGGATCGTCGACAGTTTTGGGCTCGGCCCTCAGAAGCTTCAGAAAGTCTCATATACTGGTAGCTATACTTGTGCCCATGTCTAACATACTAGGTAGGTCATCCACACTCATTAGAAAGTGAACACGTCTTAGGGAAGTCAAAGTGGAGTTGTTTAACCTGGGAGCAAACTTTCAATAGATAATTGATTTGAAATATTTTCTAAAGTATAAAAGGCTACACAAAAGTAATTATAACATCAGTGAGATACAATCTTAAATGTACGTTACTTCAGAACAAGGGGGGCACAAGTACAGTGAGACCAAGAAGGATGTAAGGAAAAAGGAACCAACAATTTGGGGCAACTGGAGAGCCAAATATGTCTGAGGCTTGTCAGCTTCTGTTCAGCCTAGAGAAGCCAAAAAGAAATAAGAGGTAATAATGAGATTTAGAATAAGCATCCAATACCTGACAGTCAGGGTCTCTTGGGGCAAGTAACTGTTGCAGTGATTGTGAGCCTAAGTCTAACACAGATGCATTTACTGGAGAGAAGGCAACCTTTGTGTAGCCAGAGAGGGAAAAATATAAATATGCTGTGCTCAGACACTTAGGACATTCCACCGGCTACTGGCCCAGAGGCTGCTTTAGTCAACATCTTTGTTATTAAATCTCAATCTAAAGCGATGCAAACAATGCTGGAAGTAGTCCAAAGGAATATGGCAGAGAGCCTGGTAGTAGAGTTTGAGATCTGAGATGACGTCCAGATTCTACCATATACCAACTAGATTTATGTCCAGAACCATTCCTTTTCTACATCGTTATTTCTTTGCCACAAAAATAGGCCCAGGTGTCCCAGGGTTAGAAGATTCAGCTGAGTTTCTGGATAGGAGATGTATTTCTTTAAAGGAAAATACTATAACTCTAGCAACTTGGAAGGGGTCCCTAGGGAGGGATTTGTGTATATCACTTAAGATCTCAAAGTAGCATAAGGCACAGGACAAAGACTGGGATTCTTTGATTACATGGCTGAGAAATGTAGCAGGGTCCTGTAATAAAATCCAGGTCCAAACCAGGGGAAATTTTTGTCTTGTTCCTTTAGTTTAATGGGGCTTATCCTATGGGCTTCCAGCACTCACCTAGAAGAGCTTCTCATAGCATTTCCCACAGTGGATGGTGTCACGGTGAATGAAGATCTGATCTAGGAGATCACCCATTGGTTTATTGCAAATCCCACACTAACAGACAAAACAAAGTGGAGGTCAGCACTCACAGCAGATGCTGTGAGGTGATGGCACATCCTGGCTTCCAACAAGATAACAAGACATTGTAAACATAGATATAAAACCTCTATAACACAAGATAAACACACAGTAAAACACCAAAAGTAAGCTGGTAGGGTCTTGAGGGGGGTGGCTCAGTCAGTAAAGCACTTACTGAGGATTTGATCTCCAGAATTCATATAAAAGCTGGGTACAGAGGCACAAATCTGAAATCCCAGTTCTGGGATGGCAGACACAGGAGGATTTCTTGGACTCTGACTATTCCAGATTAACTCTTTCTCCCTCTCTTCATCTCTCTTTCACCTTCCTTTCCTTATTACAGCTTAGAGAATCGTGTATTTGTATTTGGCAAATGAGAATACTGAGGCACAAAAAAGTGCCTCATGTTGATTCTAGATTTAGGAAAAGGCAGAATTCCACCTAGACCACCTGTACTCTTCCTTTGTAGAGCACTGTTTTTAACTGGGAAGCCCTGAAGTCATCTGGGAGTCTAGGTCACAGGTGGCTATCCTCAAAGTGTCTGACTTGGGAGTTCTGGAATGGAGGTTGAGAAATTTACATTTTAGACAATTTCCCAGAATACACTGATAGTGCTGCTAAATGTCTCTAACACCATTCACAATTATGCAGTTTAACCCACATGAAACACACAAGAAAGGGATTATTATAATTGCCATTTTATAGAAGAGGGAAACATGTTTTGTCTAGAATTATCAAGCTTCAAAACAATGGCATATAAATCCAAAGATAAGCCTCTATTCATAATCCATATGATTACTGACATGTTATGAAGTGATTTTCATCTTTTCCTGACTATATTAAGCTTATTATATCTTTGCTTTCACTGAAAGTATCAGATCTTGCATTTTCCACTCTCAATTTACAAATACAAAAAAAAAAAAAAAAAAAACAAAACAGGGGTCAAAATTCACTAATAGAGCAAATCACCTGGACAAACAAAGCCTGGCGTTAAAGACATCAGAGGAGAGCTGCCTACTGAGAACCATTGCTGGCAGCTAACCTAAGTGGTAGCCCTAAATGTTGACTGATCAGCAAATACACTGAGACCTATCTTCATTTTTTTTCCATTTATCAGACTGCATGTTAAAAAGAAAGCTGTTAGGAGATGGCTGACATTGAGATTTACATATGGGTCCTCAGAATTTACATAAGTCTTCAGAATTAGCTAGAATACTCATTCTTTAAAAAAAAATGGTACCTAATAATGGATCACATTCATAAGCATAATATAATAATTTGGTAAATATATAGACTTTATGCTAATCAAATCAAGGGAATCATTTCCATATCCCTCTTATTTGGATCTTATTCTTTTGAGTTTATAAACTTTAAATAATTTCCTCCTAGTTTATAAAGTACATTGTGGTGAACTACAGTCACTTGACAGTCACTAATTGAGTGTAATTTTTCACTACATTTGCAGCAGGGATGGTATACCCAATATAGATAAGAGCCAGTCTTATATATTTCTCTAAGTGTAGATCTATCCTTCCTATTGTACCAAACTTAGTAATAGAAAAAAAATGGCAGCAGCAGTTGAGTAGTCTTCAGTTACCGCAGGTTAGTGGATGTTATATTTTAGATTGGAAATATCAACTACTGGCTTAGACCAGCAAGATGTTCCTTTTCAGGAAGTTGTGGAAACCTGAAAGGTAAAGCCTAATTGGAAGAAATAGGGCACTGTTATGTAGCACCTTCCTGTGAGATAAAACCATCCATTGCGAAGAGGAGTTTGTCAAGACACTGGCTATTAAAAGGGAGGTGAAACATCAGGTGTCTAAAGAGAGGCAGAACCTTTCACCTAGTAAAGGAGCTCTTTAATCTCAGGAAGTGAATAGCTCAATGGCGTGTGAAGTCCCTGAAACTGACCAGACTCATTAGGTCTCTTCCTCTTCAAACAAATATAAGCTTTAAGGACTGCTTAAGAGACACTCTCAGAGTAGCTGAGCTACCAAGAAGAGGCTAAAGCCAGCCAAACTGACTTGAAAACCAAAATCAGACACAAGTCAAGTTACCTGGAAGAAGCAGAGACCAGTTAAATTGCCTGGAAAAGGATCAGCCAACATAGCTACTGAGAAATGATGCTCATCAACCCTTTGCGCTGCCTGCAGGCTGTGGACTGAGTTCCTTGTTTCCAGCTTCCTTCAGCTGTATGCTTACTAGAATGGACTTTGGTGATGCAGCTATCTTTGAATCCCTTCTGTTCCCTACACCAACCCCAGTAAAGCCCACTGATTCACCGAGTTGGTCTTTGGTGGTATCTGTACTTTGGTCGGTCATCAGTTCCCTATCTGAGGAGAACAGAAGTTTGTTCACACCTGTAAAAGAAGAGTGTCCCACTGTTTCAGGATTACATTTCCTCTACCTCATGCTTCTTTTCTTGCCCTTAGCTTCCTGTCAGCCAGTGGGTAAGCAGTCTTCTTTCCTGCATGCTTCTGCCCTGTAATGTTCCATCTTTCCACAGTCCTGAGATAAATACAGCCATGACTATTAAACCCTGAGCTAAAAATAAGCTTGCCTTCCTTTGTGTTGGGTATTCTACTGGGAATGACATTGAGATAGTTGGTTGATATGATTAGGTAAAATACCCTTTTTAGAGCCACAAAGCCCCAGGGGAATTGCTTAAAGGTACATAAATTTTGTTTTAGGTGATGGCAATAGAACAGGGCATTTTAAGTTTTATAGTATCTATCTATCTATCTATCTATCTATCTATCTATCTATCTATCTATCTATCTATTTATCTATCTATCCATGATGGAGAACTCCCTTTCTGATCTTAGGCTTGGATTCAATAAGGTCAAATGAAATCATACTTGGTAAATGGTAAAGTATAATGCCAGAGGAGGAGCTTAAGAAGGTGAAATACAGTGGAGCAAAGTGGTCAGTTTCCCAGATTTGGAGACAGACAAACATTTATCATCTTAAATTGGCTTATTTTGAACACTTAATTAGAAGCCCTAGGTTATATATATATATATTTTTTTAAATAAGAAATAGGCAGTCTGTGCTTTAATTACAATGTAAAATGGTCTATAACAAAATGTTAAAATTGTTAATTCATAATAGTAAGAATTATAAAACCTATATGTAAGATCAAAAGTGAAACTAAAAGTGAATTTAGATGAATTTAAAAATTTAAAGGTTATATAAAAATTACACATACATTCTGAGATAACTGTCCATGTTAATTTCTTTCTCTGACTTTGCCTCTTCATTTCTTTATCTCTTAACAGTGACATTCTATATCAAGGGAAGGACAGAGGCTTGTGTTAAGACATTAGAAATTGCCATGTATAAAGGCCACTTTTACTTGGGAAGCTAGACTCATATTTACCTGTCACGATTAAGACTGTACTAAAATATCTTTATTATACAAGCTAGTCCTAAAATTCCTTTCAAAATATGCTAAAGCCACAAATACCTGTTAGGTTTAAGCTGAAATCCCTAAAGTTTAGGAGAATACCTAAGGAAAAAGCCTTAGGTTTCTAAGAAACCAAGGATAAATCACTGAGGTACCCACTAACATAACAAAGCAGACACTGACATCCAGACTCTCCTAGTACCTATTACAGAGTCCTGGTTCCTCTCACCTCCATCCCCTATGCAAAACTTCCACAGCCCAGGAGCAAGCTTTGCTCCCACTCCCCCAAGTCGCATGCTCCCCCCACCCCCATGCCCCAGCCTTTCTTTTTCCTCCTTATAAAACCTAGTCACAGTGGCTACACACCTTCTTGGTTCTCTTCATTCCTGGTTCCTCTCTCTTCTCTCTCCCTCTTGCCCCTCTGCCCAGCTTGCCCTTCTCTTCTCATAGCCTGGTTCAGTTTGGACCCTTCCAGATGTCTCTGACTGTTTTCTCCCTCATATCTACAAGAAAATCTTCTCCTCAACTATACCTAGGAGCAGCCATGTCCTCATTTTTCACTCATCTGATGCCAAACCCATGGGAGTGGCATATACGAATTCCTTTCCAAGGGACTCCGTCTCTCTGATGTGACTCTTCTAAGGTATGTATGGATCATTTGTTTCTGTTGGCTTCTGCCACCCACCATATTATACTCCAAATTCTAGACTTCACTTCTTCAGCCACATCTTCCTTCCACCTGCTCCAACCATTCGTCTCTCCTTGTCTACTCCATAAGTATCTCTCTGGCTCCTGCAGTTTGCTACATCTCCTGTGCACTGGTCATGTATCTCTTGGTCTCTCTGGCTCCTTGAGCTTCCTATACATCCCGGGGATGCCTATCATCTGGGAATCTCTGTGTTTCTCTGGCCTACTATGTCCATGTGGGGGCATCTCTTTCCTAAAGACACTTAGCCCCCTCTTTTCTCAAAAGTCTTTCCCAGTCCATCTCTTCAGCAGTTTTTTCCTATACCTACTCTCTTTCTCTACTGGTACGGGTCACCATGGAGCTGCCTGCTTTGTCTGCTATTACTACAAAAACCACACTGCTGTGTAAGGTGCTCTTCTCTCCTTACTGGATTCCTATCATGTGGAAAGGGACACCTTTTTTCTGTGATTTGGGACATGTCTCTCTGAAAACTCTCTCATTCTGCTTGGGGACACCCTAGATTGAAATTATTGTCACCACTACACTGAACCCCCTGTTTGGTCTCAGCTCCTTCCTTGATCTTTCATATCTCCCATCTCCCCCTAGGAGTCACAGTCCCACAGCTTCCCATAGCTTCTCTATCCCCTCCTGGGCCTGCGATTTTTTCCTTGCCTCTTCGCCTTCAGAAGTACCTGCTCCATTTTTCCTTATGTCTTCCTCAGCCTCTAGCTTCCTTACACTCTCTCGGACTTTAAATTACCCTTTCTCTCTTCCTTCTTGGACTCAGAGATTTTTATTCAAGACTCACTGTCTTACTGCAAACAGCTTGGCCTTACTATAGATCAATCAATGGCCAAACACTGGCACATAGCTTTTCAAATTCTCTCAAATGGTAACAACATTTTCCAGTACACAAACAAATGATCCCAAAATCTTATATCTAAACTTGTTCTACTCTATACTTCTGGAAGCTCTCATCTCTAAGGGGTTTTTCTACTGCTTACTGTAAAAATTTTTCTATCTCTATGATTTCTTTGCTCTCTACTCTCAAAAGAAATCTTTTAAGACTATGTTGTAAACTATGTTAGAGTTTGTAAGTTCATGTGGTATGGTTAAAAATCTGTAACAAGATTTAGCTAAAAAGTTATAACAAGGGCTGGAGAGATGGCTCAGAGTTTAAGAACACTCACTCTTCTTCCAAAGGTGCTGAGTTCAGTTCCCAGCAACCAGATTGTGGCTTACAACCATCTATAGTGAGATCTGGTATGCAAGCAGACTGTCATATAAATAATAAATAAATTTTTTTTAAGTTATAACAAAAGGCTTATAATGAAAAATCTGTACATTGGTATCTTAATTTGCTATAATTTACTCTGTTCAACACTTATTAAAAATATATCTACTAGAAAATAGATCTAAAGCAACAATTGTAAAACTACTTGGAGGACTAAGTCATATGTTTATCATTGTATCTCCTTTCAGATTAAGGCAACAGCAGGTCTCCAAAATATCTTGGATTAGGATCAATTTTTGTATGATGATAACTTCCTAAGGTTATAACAGCAAAGTTATAAAGAAAGTGACTTAGAGATATATACTTAACTACTTATGTCTTTTACCACTATGTTCAATACCAGACTTCTAGATAATAAAGCACATTTAATAAACAAGGTTTATTAACAGTATCTGACTTGAAGATGCATGTATAACCTCTTCTTTTTTACTAATGTTGTTAATCTTTAGCTATTTGGATAAACTGAGTCATACAAAAACTGATATTCTATAATGGTACACTGTAAAAAAGATCAGGAAAGTTCTCATTCTCTCTATGGACTGTATATTTGTTTAAAGTTTATTGCATTTTTGGCTTAAAGTTTTATTTTGATGGTGAAAGATCTTCAATTAAATCTTCAACTCAGTTTTTTAAGGCTCAAACTTAACAGGGATAAAGCTATATAAAATCCTAATCTTATAAAAACTGCTGGCTTGTTGCTGACTGCTAAAGTTCATTAATACATGTAAGTTAATGCTCAGAACTATGCTCTTAGTCATGCTAAGTACAAATATGATTAATTTCCAAGAACAAGCTTTATTTAGCACCTTGTATGTCTTTTCAAGGGTAAGCTTAAAGTAAGTAACTAAAACAAGTAAAGTTTGTTTAAAATCAAGTGTAGTAAATAGATAATGGTCCTCAAATGGTCCTTAAATGCTGAAGATAGCATTTAAAGTCTCTAATGCAAAAAGCTTCTTGTAATAAACAGAAATGTCAGTTTCTAAAGGCAACCTTATGGTCTCCAAAAATGTTGTGAATGACCACGTGGAGCCATGTCTCTGTTAATGTTTTGGGAACTCATGCTGAGAGATCCATCTTGCCGTATTGTCTATTGTTTGCTGACCTACTTTGTTAAGCAGGGCTTGCATGTTACCTTAGGTTCCTTTGGTTCTGTTTTTCTGCCAGAGACACACTTCATGTTTGATAACTGCCACTGACACCAAGAAAAGAAGGAAGGAAGGAAGGAAGGAAGGAAGGAAGGAAGGAAGGAAAAAAAAATTCCTTGACATGAACATCTGCTTCTGGATCAGTTTTCTGCTTCCAAGAGAATAGCCCAAGAAAAAAGAAAACTACTTTTCCGAAGCAACACATTAGAAAAACTACTTGTATATGCTCTTTTAATCTTAAGTCTTAAAAGTATTCTCTTTCCCGCTTGTCTCATCCACTTTTGTTAATAGCTTAGATAGCTTTTATCCCCTATGATGGTCTGAAGAAGGGGCTGACATCTGCAAATTTTAAGATCATAAAATAGACAAATTTAAAGTACCATTGAGAAAAAAAAATTATCAGTAAATGTGTCTTTTTCCCTCAGCTATTTAGTTATTTAAAAGAGAAAAAGGTATTACTTCATGTCTACATTACAAACTTTATCTTTTTATTTTTTTGTATTATTAAGCCTTTCTCGCGTTTTAAAGAAATAGAGATATAAATAGTCTGCCATTTTTTTTTCAAATGGGTACACCATTTTAAGGGCCATTTTCACTAAGCTGACTTTGATTAGACTTAAGGACTGCCTCCCAGGGGCAAGGGGGGAGGATTCACATCTGGTACAATGAACTTAAAACCAATGTTGCAGAGGAAGTCTTATTATGGAAAATACTGCTGTTGTGTTCATGGCTACAGATTATTGATGATGTTAACTTTTTCATGGAAGCTTCTTTTTCCAGTGAGAGGTGGTTACTATAGGCTTCTAACTGGTCACAGTGCTGAGTGATGTGGCTGTTGCTGAGGCAGGATTAAGCTCAGGGTTTAGTCATAAGTGGGAGAAAATCATCATGTATCTGTATCACCCCTTTCCAAAACCTAGGGAACATCACAGAAGAGGGAGTAGAAAGAATATAGAAATCAGAGGCACAAGCAAATTGTGGTGGAACTCTATTGCATCTTAAAATCCAAGCATCTGTGATTACCTGTGTGAGAAAGATTGGGCCCAATAACATTCCCTCATGGTATTCACAGGGCAGCTCATGAAAGGGTCACTGGCACTTCAGAAGTGGTACATGAGGCATTTTAGACTAGTTGCAGGAGGCCCCACTCCACTCCAAGAATATATAAGCAGTTAATGGTTGTTATGGGGAGGAAACTTTTCTTTGGTGGTGCAGCTATGTCATAAGTACCCATCCTGTAATTAATCCTGATTAAACTCATTGTTTCACGAAACAAGACTTGAGTAAAATCATTTCTTTTATTTGTTTTGATGCTTTGTATGGGGTGCACAGACATTTGTTCACATGTCCCCTAGGAAGATTTAATCCAATAACCTCCTCATTCTTGCTATCCTATTCACACCAGTAAGAATGAGCTGTGATTCTGCATTGCGGCATTCACACTACTGTCACTCTGTGAAGAATAGTCTTTCCCCAGAACACCTTTCTTTTTTTTTTTTTTTTTTTTTTGCCTCCATTCTGTTATTAGACAATGAGAACTGTCAACACTCCTTTATTCAGCTGAATGTCCTGCTGGGCCTCTGAGATTGTTCTCACCTCTGAGATTGCTTGCATAGAAATCCAATCTCCTCTATACACTTCCAAGTTCTCTAACTTCATCAGATCTTCGGAATACACCTCTTTCTTACCTTAAAACAATACTCATGGCAGCAAATGCCAAGATGTTCAAGGGTAATCTTTGGACAGTCTTGGATCTCACGGCTGCAGTAAGTACAGACCCCTTCAATTGGTCTAGGAGATGGAAACAAGAACCAGGTAGTCAGGCTGATACCCATGCTTCTGATTATGATGCAGCAGATCTTATGGTTTGGTGCAGGCAGACCTAGATTTGCCACTATTATCAGATTCCTACCATATTCTGTGTTGTATAACTGGGAGCATCACTTATGCCAAACTGGTTCTCAAACATGGCACTGTTCTCCAAAACCAGTCTTCACAGCTCTCTTCTGCATGCATGGAACCATGGATTTTACCCTTTTCACTGGTTACTATCAAGGCCACCCTATCTTTAGTCTGGTTGTATAGCTTCCTCAGAACTCATGCTAAAGTCCTAGAAGATACTTACTTCTGGGTCAATTGTTTCTTCTCTTCCAAGATTTCTTTTATTTTTGAGAAGTATCTCTGCTTTTTCCCTCTTTTGTATTCTTCCCCTAAAAGGAACTGCTGAAACAGGCTTTTTTCTCTGATCCTACATGCTAAAATTAGGATCTTCTAGAGATGTGGACTGATTCCAATAAAAGCCAGGGTGTCACTAGCAACCAGGACCCAGAATTGCCATAGGCATTAATATTTTAGCCCTGTGTAGTGGTTTGAATGAAAATAGGCCCCATAGGCCAATAGGGAGCAGCATTACTAAGAGGTGTGCCTTGTTAAGGTGGATGTGTCCTTGTTGGAGGAAGTGTGTTGCTGAGGGTGGGCTTTGAGATTTCAGATACTCAAGTCAGGCTGTGTCTTCCTCTTTCTGTAGCCTGCAGATCCAGATGTAGAACCCTCGGCTACATCTCCAGCATCATGTCTGCCTGCCTGTCACCATTCTTCCCACCATGATAATAGACTAAACCTCTGAATTATAAACCAGCCCTAATTAAATGTTTTCCTTTATAAAAGTTACCATGGTCATGGTATCTCTTCACAGCAATAGAAACCCTAACTAAGACACCCTGCCATTCTGCTGGTGGACTAGAGTTCCCTCTCTGGACATAAGATTTGCTTGAGAATCCTCTCTTCAGTGTATTTCTGGTCTTCCCTTTTGTGTGTGTGTGTGTGTGTGTGTGTGTGTGTGTGTGTGTGTGTCTACACTTATGCACAAGTGACTGCTGTTGTCCCTGGAAAGAATCTCATTCCTGTAACCAAGTCCAGTGATTAATCAGTAATGACTCTGGATCTAATATTGGAACAATGAAGAACAAGAGCTACAGGGTATTTGATCTGTTATGCTACTGGAAACTGATGTATTTCACTTGCTACTATATAACTGAAACTTCTCAGGCATCTCACCAATCTACCTTCTATGGTTTATACATAGCTTGAGTGTGTCCTTTAAGGATTCACGTGGTAGAAGCTTTGTCCTTAGTGTTGAAATATTACAAATGTAAGATTTTAAGGGTTGGGGCCTAGCAGGAGGTGAATAGGTCATTGTAGATGCTTTCTTGGAAGAGAATAATCTAGTTCTTATAGTATTAGATTAGTTCCGGTGAGGATACACTGTAACAAAAGGAGACTGACATTCTCCTTTTCCAAATATGCCAACCGTATATGACTTTTAATCTATGTGCTATCATCTGCTATATGATCCCTAACCATTGACAAATAAATACTAGGTCCATGCTCTTGAAATTTAGAGACTATGAACTAAAATAAACCTCTTGTCTTTATGAAGTGTTCACTCTTGGGATTTTGTTTGTTTGTATGTTTATTTTTTAAGACAGGGTCTCACTGTGTAGCCCTACATGGCCTGAAACTTGCAAGGTAGACCGAGCGGGACTCAGATTCACAGAGATCTTCCTGTCTTTGCCTCTTGAGTCCTAGGAGTAATGGCATGTGCACCATGCCTAAACTCTGGGTGTTTTGTTAAAGTATCATATAATAGACTATGAAATCATCTAATAACATGCCTTACAAAATGATCTGTGATTGTCCAGTATTCAATAATGTGGATGTTTATTCAGGCACGATGGAGGGGGTATCTGTAGCCCTGTCTACTTATAAGTCCCTGTACTTTTTTTTGTGTGGGGAAAAGGAGCACACTGATAAGATTTTCTTCATCTTAACTTTCTTTGCTTCTGAACGAAAACAACACTAAGTTAGATCTCATAATAAATGAGAAGACATACAGCAGAGGAGAAATATCCATAACCTGTTAGTAGTCAAGCCCAGGGATTACTTTCTGGCCCTGCGAGTAACTCCCTGTGACTTATTCCTCCTCTTTTTTTTTTTTTTTCTTCCTCGGTGTAATCTGGGTAGATTCAATGTTTAATGGAGATTCTTTTCTTTCCTATTTCAAGAATTCAACAATGTCCTTCTTTGTCCTTAAGACCAAATTATGATTGTTTTCAGGACTGCTAAATGAGGTGTCCTATGCTCCTTTACTAAGTTCCACAGCTCTAGGCTGCTATGCATGCTTAGTTCTGTCTTCTTGGTGATAAAAAAAAAAAAAAAACAAAAAAAAAAAAAAACATTTTTCCTTCAAACCAATGTTTTGTGTAGTTTTTTTCTTTTATCATGTAGTCAGATGTGCAAGTTAGTCAAGTGAATCTTCAGCTTCCATTCTGAAGAGTCTATCCTTATATTTTCTTTTAGACTGAAATTTCCTTTCTCAGAAACCTTTTAGATCTATACTTCATCTCAGTTTATAGGCTTCAGTAGCTGCAAATGTGACATCCTGATTACAGTAGTACTACTTTATGCAGTGTCCCACCATGTGACAGATATGCAAACAAATTAAAAGCTTCAAAGCAGCAGAGAAAGACCCATGTAGAGATATATCTTCTTTAGTGATCTCTCACCTACATAACTGAAGACTTGTTAAGAAATCAGACATACCTCTCAGTGGGTTCAATGCCTTCATGTGGGGGTTTCTTCTCTAGGTCCAATGAGTCCTCAAAGCTGCTGGCACTAAAGGAAGTATAATGGAGAAGGCAGCACATGAGCCACATTATTATGATAGTCATACGTAGAGGACGTTTTTCTCGTTAGCCTTGTGGTCACAATTAGAGACATGACTACACTGACAGTCATCACCACTGTGATCATACATGGCCCTTGGTACAATAGGGCCTTATCTAAGGAGGGACAGTTTTCTTGGTGAGGAGTTCTTTTATGGTTAATGAAGAAGACACCCTATGGTAAAGGTAGTGGATAACAGTCTTGAGACATATATATATATATATATATATATATATATATATATATACATACATACCAGGGGAACCCTCAGTTCCTTTGACCAGGAAAGAAAAAAAAAGAGTCCCACTACTTATGAATATATATGGGTTATTATGGGAACTTCCAGGAGCGACACTGAAGAAATCAGACTCTAAGTGTGCTGGCTATATAAAACTTGTGACAAGTTTGTCAACTTGACACAAGCTAGAGTCATTTGAGAGATGACTTCATAAGACTGGGCTGTAGAAAAAGCTGTAGGACATAGGAGGGCCCAGCGTATTGTGAGTGGGGCCACTCTTAGACTGGTAGTCCTAAGTTCTATAAGAAAGCAGGCTGAGCAAGCCAGTGAGCAGCACCCCTGAATGGGCTCTGCATCAGCCACTGCCTCCAGGTTCCTTCCATATTGGATTTCTTGTCCTCATGTTTTTTTAATAATGATCTGTAATATAAAAGTATGAGTGAAACAAATCTCTCCCCTCTCCAACTAGCTTTTGGCCATTGTGTTTCATCATAGTGATAGCAACCCTAACTAGGGCAGAGACTGGTACCAGGATAGTGGGGTACAGCTGTGACAGACCTGGCCATGTTTTGAGGAGGATTGTGGAAGGACTTTGGAACTTTGAGCTAGAAAAGCTACTGCATGTTCAAAGCTTGAGAGCTGTGCCATAGGAGTTTGGAAGATAAGAATGCTGAGAGCAATGCAGATGAGGGAGGCCTGGCTTGTGAAGTTCCAGAGAGAAGTCTGAGAGTCACTTAATGACTATGGGGGTGGGCTTTGTGTATTTTGAGTTAAGAGTCTGTGGTTCTGCTGGGCACAGGGGTGCATGCCTATAATCGCAGCACTCGGGGAGGCAGAGGCAGAGTTTGAGACCATACTGGTCTACAGAGCAAGTTCAAGACACCCAATGCCACACAGAGAAACATTGTCTCAAAAAAAAAAAAAAAAAAAAAAAAAGAATGTGTGGTTCTGGTCATCTGGGGCAGAAGAATCAGCTGTGATTAACAAGAGACAAGAAGCATTGAAATGAAACCTTTGCTATTCTGGGACAATACTGGCCACCTAAAACTGAGAAATTAGTGGTAATCAAGAAAAGACCAGCATTATTGAGGTGAAACCTTCTGGGAAATATCTCCTTTAGCACACAGAAGCTGTGTTCCAGATGCAGCCAAGGCTGAACCTTGTGCTGGCAGCTAAACTTGGTAATGTAAGAGGCATCCAGGTGGCTTCTGATTTATAGGCATGAAGGGGAGATCATCTGAGGCTTGGCACTGTGTGGAAGGTCTGGAGTCCCTAAAGAGAGCCCAGGAGAGGCTACTGCTGGAGGAATTGCAAGCCACTGGGAGATGTTAATACCTTGGGGTAGGATGACCACCAAGAACAGCAGCAACAGTGGATTGGAACCAGCCAGAGCCTAGAAGACAAACTGTATGTACTGCAGCAGGCAGAAATGACTGGAGAAATGACTCAAGCCCTTTAGAGGAGCCCAGAACATGAGTGGATCCCAAGTGGACTGGATACTGAGTCACTTAGAGTTGGAGTTTGGTTTTGCTTTGATTTTATTGTGACTGTGGTTTGATATCTATATCTATATCTACATATCAATATCAATATATCAATATCAATATATCTATTGATATCAATATATCAATATCTATCTATCTATCTATCTATCTATCTATCTATCTATCTATCTATCTATCTATCTATCTATCTACCATATGCACATAGCAGGTGCCCACAATTGAGAGACATTGGATTTTAAAAGGGTTTCAATTTTAAGAGACTGGGTGTTCTCAAGAGATTGAAATTTTATGTTTTTGACTCTTTAAAGACTGTGGAACTTTTGACTTTTAGGATGTTCATAATGTAATATTGATGTGATCTTGGGAATGAATAAGGAAGTAAAACTTACAGCTTAACAGCAATGTTTCTGTGTCAAGCCGACCAGAGTCAATTGTGCTGGCTATTTTATATCAACTTCATACAAGCTAGAGTGTAGACAGGTGGCACAGCAGTGAAAAGACATGGAAGAACCTTCCTGCATGGTATCAAAAAGCAAGCTGACAAGATGATCGGTGAAAAGGTGTCTGTATATGAGGCCATCTAGCATGAAAGAACATGGGGACTAAAGATGATTTTTCTATCCATCTAACTAGATAGAAAACCTGGAAATCCATAAATCATGCATTAGTAGGCAATTCCACTATGCTGTCATCCAATGGATGATTATCCAGTAGCTACTCTCCACTGAGTCCTCAGTGAGATAACAGGATGCAGGAATGAAGGCAGTACCAGGCCTGGTACAAGTTATGACAACAAAGCAGCTGAAACTTGTTCTTACCTGTCATAGTGTGAAAATACTGGCTTCCCAGAAGACACTTCACTAGCATTCATGTACTCTTTCACGAAGAGAATTCCTTTGCTGTAGAAGGAGCACAGCAGAATAGGGCATGTATAGGGCATGTACTAGAAGATTCCATGGACTGGACCTGGCTCACAGAGGAGGGCAGGGCTTCACCTCAGTTTGAAGGAAATGCAGAAGCTCATGTGAAGGCCTATGGTAGAGGGGCTAGTGGGGCTCCACAAGCCAGGCTGAAAGGGTAGTTGCAGACAGAGTTGCCAGGCTGGTGATGCCACTGTACACATGGGCTCAAATCTTAGTTCCTGGGTTTTGTATTTAGAGTGAGAGCTGAAGAAGGTGGCTCCCTGAAACTAACAGTAGCATGCCATCTCTCAAGGAAGCCTCAGTTCCCCTCAGCTTTCCTTTCCCTCCTCTGTAGCTGAGTCTTTTCCACTATTCTATCCACAATCAGAATGTCATCAGTGGTTGAATGAAGGACAGCTGGTTCCTTCCACTCAGCACTTTCCCTGCAGCACTCACCTGCTATTTACACTCCATTATCAATTGGGATCCAGAAGCCTGCAAGTAACCTTAATATATGTGTGGAAAGCCTCTACAAGCTTTGTAAACAAGGTCTGCTTCCTGCTCTCTCACTGTAGCACCATACTTGACCCTCATTTCCATGCTCCAGTCCCCTGGCCGGATATCAGCAGAAAATTTTTTGGTACCTCACCACCATACCTTTCTCTCAGCAGGCTCCCTAGAATGGCATCCCTTCTTGTAGGCTAAAGGTATTCAATAGTACAGGGGAAGCAGTGGACACAAAGGAGAGACAAACATTGGCCTGGCCTCCCTGGCTTTCATGGGTCTTCCCAGGCAGGCTCCCTAGGGATGCTAACAAAGCTCTACAGATGGCAAAGTCCTGCCTCTGGTTGCAGCTGCTGGTGTCCTATATGTTCCACTTTAGTTTCTTGTTGAGATGACAGGGAAAGAATGCTACAGGGTCATGCCAAGTCCTGCCAATAGGCTTTGGGAGTGTAAAATTTATACTTGAGGGACTAAGGAATACACTGTATCTGCCCATTTGCTACTTGGATGCTAAGAGTTGGATGAGACATGATAGAGAAAGCAACATAGAACAAAAGCAACATTCTTTACTTGAAAGTAGGTTATAGGGAACCCTTCTTACACAGTTGACCTGGAGTCCAGCTCACTTGAGGCAGCTGGAATACACAACTGAGTATGTTCGGAGGTGGCACCGACAGTAACAGCGACTGTGCAGCTTGAAGGGCTTTTCAATCTGAAAAAAAAAAAAAAAAAAAAAAAAAAAAAAAAAAAAAAAAAAGAAGAGTGAGCATGTCTCTACTTCCTGAGCCTAACCCCAAATTTGCCACTTTAAGACCTTTAAAACCATGCCAGTGTTTGGGGAAGAGTGGCTGCAAATCCCTTATTATTACTGTGGAAGGTTTCTCATAGATCGATGAGTGGAACTTCTCACTATACAGATAAGA
Source organism: Meriones unguiculatus (assembly GCF_030254825.1). NCBI lineage: Eukaryota > Metazoa > Chordata > Mammalia > Rodentia > Muridae > Meriones > Meriones unguiculatus. The sequence goes on from NW_026843706.1 coordinate 12,255,464, forward strand.
AAATTCAGGCTGGATGGGAGGAGACAGGGCCCACTTCATAATGACTCAAGTGAGACTTTCATCTTCCAATTTCTATGCTGAATTTAGGCTACTGGGAATTCAGGAACCCGGAGGAAGCAGCAGGGAAAAAAAAAGTCTAGTTTCCTAGTTAGAAAACTAGACAATCCCTTTGTAGGATTAGCTCCCTCTCCGTATATCAAACTCTTTGGAAAACTGCCGACCATCAGAAGAGAGTCAAAGGACTTGGGTATTAATGAGGAGCAGGTCATATATCATCCTGGTGGTTTTAGCAGTGAAAGAACTCATCCAACTGGCCAGTTTAATTATGGCAGTAAGTTTCATCCACACCAGGCTGTACCTTTTTGAGATCTTACAGCCCCATTAATGGCAAAACACCCTATATCCCTAAATCCAACCCCACATTTTCAGGCTCAAACAGGTTGCTAGACAACATGGCACTCTATGCCAGTCTTTTTCTAACTGATCTGATGTTATGACTCCAAGAGGAGACTTGCACTTTAAGACCTTGCAGGAAGACAGGTCTGCTCCCTGTTGCTTTCTAGACACTCATGCCTGCAAAGGGAAATGGGCCTGTGTCACAGGTGCATATGCTTTTCCTGGGTTGTGGCCCCTGACACCTGAGCTAGGGCCAGCAAGAGGCCATGCAGGCCCTTACTTGTTGGTACATTCCTCCACTTTGACTTGCTGCTCAGGTCCATTGGAATCTGCAAGTTGTTGAATAGCCACAGCTGGGTCTCCTTGTCCATCTTGTGGGGCCACAGATATCTCCTGCCAGGTCTTACTGATCTTGGGGGCCACATTCTTCTCCTCACAAGCACCTGGAGTGCTGAGAAAGAAAGAATGTTGTATATCTTCTGCAGAGAAGAGCAAAGGCCTGACAATGTGATGGTATGTGGGAGTATTATATGAGAATATATGTGAGAGTATATGGGAAATAAACAAGTATAAACCCTTTTATGTGTCAACCCTCCATATATGCTGCTAACTGGGAGTTCCTCAATTAAAGAAAGCAAGGACAGTTCAAAATGACCTGTATCAATTGTTCCTTCTCTAACTGTGTATATTCTCCATTTTAACTTACAGTTTGGCAGCAGTCACTGCTATAGCATCTGAAACTTCTTCCATGGTGGCTCTCATCCAGTGAGTTACAGAGATTCAACCCATTTAATATCCTTTAACATTCATTTAACATTATGTCCATAATACTTATGTTAGTAATTCTTTTGACAATAGTGGGAGGCATTTGTTGGTTCATGGGATGTTGGGATATCTTGAACACTCAGATGAGTAATCCATCTTTTCTTATAAAATAAGAAGGGGGAACTTTTGAGGGATAGATAGATATGAGGCTTTCCCTGAGTCCCATATAGATGGAGAAGGAACATAGCTCCTTCTCTAAACTGGAAACATCAGCTTGTGCAAGACCTCCTGACCCAAGCTTTCCTATTTTCTTTATCTTCTCATATCTTAGTGGTTCAACTTAGGACCCTTTCACTGAAAAACAACCTCTGATCTAGGTCAGGATTGCACACTTGCTTAGTGAGGCAGCTAACTGGAAGACTGGAGACATCATCTGAGCCAGAAGGAGGCAAACAATCTACCCAGTTCCTCAACCTAGAAGTGTGGTTCTGAGTCTTATCCGTCTTATCCATTGCCCAGTCTGGGGTTTGTTCTATCTCTTTTCCTGTGTTTCCATGGTTACTACCCTGGTCTAGGCCCAAAATCTTTTTCATGGTGGACTTTCCCTGCCCCTCTGCCCACTTTTAGTCCACTCTTCTAATTGCTGCCATGGGAAACATTTCAAACAGATTTCATTATATCCCTTCCTATATTATTAGCACAGAGAACCCTTTTTCTTTCACGTTCACAGAAGCCACACAAGGCCATCCTGTCCTCCCAAGCATAGCCATCTCAGGCCTACTGCAATAAGTTTTCTACATATCATTTGTCCAACATCAATTCCACCACACCTTCTTACCATAAACTGCAGTCATATCAAAAAGTGTGGAGTGTTCCCTAAGCATGCCACATCTGTTAAAACGTTGCAAAAGATAATTGCCAAAGAGTGCAGGGAATCATATGAAAGAAGGGGGAGTTAGTATGACCTAGATAGAGGGGACAGGAGCGCCACAAGGACCAAATATATCAGGACACAGGGGTCTTCTATGAGACTGTTTTTCCAACCAAGGACCATGCATGGATATTACCTTTAACCCCTTCTCAGACATAACCCAAGGTAGCTCAGTATCCAAGTGGGTTCCCTAGTAAGGGGGCAGGAATTATTTCTGACACAAACTCAATGACTGGATCATTGAGCTGCCCCCTCCCCCACAAGGGAGGAACAGCCTTGCTAAGATCATTGCATCCAGTCCTGAAGATACCTGATAAGCTAGGGTCAGGTGGAAGGAGAGGAGGATCTCCCCTATCAGTGGACTCGGAAGGGGGCAGGGAGGAGATGAGGGAAGGAGGGGAGGATTGGGAGGGAAAGAGTGAGGGGGCTACAGCTGGGATATAAGTGAATGACCTGTGATTAAGATAAAAAATAAATAAATGAATAAATGTTAATTGCCAAATTCCCCAGTAAGCAGCATCCTCAAGACCTTTTAATCATTTCTCTTTAGACATTCTTGATTCCAGAGGACTAGCCATAATAGCTAACTGTTTTCATTACCTTCCATTGTGTCAGCTTGCAGAAACAAAGTTATATTTGCCCATATCCCTAACACTGGGCATTTGGTTTGGTACAAGGTAGTCATTAAATATAACCTGACTTAATTATGTGACTTGTATCTTATTAATTTATTGAGAAAAACATCCAGGTCTCCACATAGTTCTAATCACTGACTTCCCTTCTTCCACAGCTGTAACTGTCTCAGACACAGAGCCTTTTCTTTCTAACAATTAGAAGACCACACCATGACCTCTTCAAGAAGTGAACTTTTCTCTACATACTTATATTCTTATGTGTAGCAATAGTTCTGGTTTCATTTAAAAAAAAAAGTTATGTTATGTGAATGTGTTCTTTTTTTTTTTTTTTTTTAATCCTAGGTGTGGGATATGGGGCTGCTTCGGATTGTCCACAGCAGCTAACTATAATGTGTCTCGTGCTCTGACATGAGCATGATTTTTGCCAGCTGCAGATAGCTTACATTTGGAAATCTGAGGACTCTTGAAAGGGTATAAATGTGAGAACCTTGGGAGGGCTTATGGCAGCTGTTGCTCCCCCTGTTGCTGGTTCCTGATGTTGCTTTTGTTTTTGCTGGTTGCTGGTATTCTGATGTCTGATGACGAAGACTGGACTTGCCCCCAAGGAACTCTAATTAATCAACAGGAAGTAGTCAAGAGGTTTATGGCACCTTTCCCCTCTAACCTTCTTTCTTGCCTACCTAGTTTTGGGTTGGGTTAGAAAAGACTGGGGTGGAGAAAGGTGATATAGGAACCCAAACAAAGTTGCCAAAAAAGGCATGGGTACACTTATGCAAACTGCCCACATTATCCTGTAGCTATTATAGTCACAATCATCCAATTAATCCTCTTTACACCCTTACAATTCACATCTGACATTTTAGACATCTACCTGCACCTCCTCAGCTCCTGCTCTTGTCAATCTACTATACACAAATGATACCACTTCCTAGACATCTTACTACTTCTCCCAAAGCAGCCAAATTAGATGAGCCATATTCAGGATTTATTCCACATGGAAACTTAGGTTACCTTGGCTTGGTTTCCATGATTTCACCCTTTACTAATTTTCTGTTTATCCAAACATTTCCTTCTTGGTAGTAAAACTGTTTTCTTTCCCCTTCATTTCTTACCTATAAGCTGACAACTTTCAGCTCTCTAGTCAGCCTACTGGGCTGACTTGTCACTTGGATACCCTTACAGGCACTTCAAAGTCAACATGACCCAATGACCTTGACATTGTCACATCTGCACAGCAACTCCTTTAACTTCCTCATTCTCAGGTAGTTCATTTCAGCATCCACCCTGTTACCCCAAACAGAAATCTGGGAGCTGTTGTGGAAGTTTGGATGTCTTTAAAAACTCAGTTATGTTATATAAACATGTTTTTGTTTTAATCCCAGGTGTGGGATGTGGGAATGATTCAGACTGTCCACCGCAGCAAACTATTTGCCTGGTGTAGGCTCTAACAGGAGCTCTTTGCCAGCTGCACATAGTTTAAATCTGAGGACTCTGATGGGAAATAAATGCCAGAACCCAGAGAGTGTTGAGGAGTCTCCAAGAAAGAAGACTGTTTTTGCTCCCCCCTGCAGCTCCTAGTTGCTGTTGATGCAGATTGATGAGAAGTTGGAGATGTCCTGAAATGAAGATTCGAAGATTCGAAGATTGAACTAACCACAAGGAACCCAACGACCCTAACCAGTAGGATGTACCTAAGAAAAACTACACCTCCTCTCCCCACTAACCTTCTTTCCTACCAAGTGTTGGGGTGTTGGAAAGGATTGGGGTGGAGTAGGGATAGAGAAGCATTAAGGAACACAAATAAAATAGAGTTAAAAAAGTATGAAAGCAGGGAGCATCCTTGGGTGCTACCTTTCTATCACCATTATCTTTAAAGTCAGCAACACTTATAGCCTGAACCACAGATCCTATACAACTCCCCTGCCTTGTGCTTGTGCTGTTGTGCAGCTCCCTGGCCTGACACTCCTGCAGCTCATCTTGTCCTAGTTGAAAACTGCCTTTGGCCCTTTGGATCCTCAGGGTATAGTTTTCAGTCATCATCTCAGGAACAAGTGCCTGCCTTGTTCTGTTTTCTTCCCTGTAGTCACTGAATCAACATTCACCACATACCTACCATTTGACATGCCTCTAGTTTCCTCAATCTGGAATGACTTCACTAGTATGTGAATTCTATGTCTAATAGGAAAAATCCTTCTTAGCCTTTTAACCCAGCTTCAACCTCACTCTTCCTGTAAAGAAAAATCTTTCCAGACACCACTAGTACCCATCCATCACATACACACAAAAAACAAAAAACAAACAAACAAACAAACAAAATGAAAAGGAAAACAGGAGGAATCACCTTCTCCTGCATCTGTAGGCTTCACTTTAAAATTTTTATTTTAAGGTATTTTGTGTGTCTTCATTTGTACCTTTTACTGTTATATACATAAGGACAATTTAAAACAATTTTAAAACAATTTTAAACATTTTCCCCATACAGCTTGACTCTCATTTCACACATCCCTCTAACTAATTCCCTTTGTTCCCCTTTACAATTTTATTTGTATTTTTAATTTGAATTTTATTTTTACTAATTATAATTTATTCACTTTGTATCCCAGCTTTAGCCTCTCTCCCATCCCCTCCGAATCCCACCCTCCCTCTCTCTTCTTTTCCTATGCTCCTCCCCCAGTCCACTGCTAGGGGAGGTATTTTTATGTCATTGATTTTATGTACCATTAGAAAAACTTAAGAACCACAAATGAGAGAATACATGACTATTTGTCATGTCTTCTTGGGACTGGCTTAATATGATGGTCTCATTTTCCTTCAAGTAACATAACTTCGATTTTTATGAAAAGAATTCCATTATGCACCGAAGTCACATTTTCTTTATTCACTTCTCTGTTGTTAGATACCTAGGTTGGTTCAATACCTTTGGTGTTATGAATGGTGGGCTGCACGCTTATAGCCCATAACTGTACAGACATGAAGCACCGAAAGAAAAATCACATGATGTGGTCGTAACTACAAATTAATGTTCCTGCTTAATTGTACCTTCTCCTAAATTCCTGGTCACAAAGGCGTTGGTTCTCTTCAGCATTTCTGTTTTCTGTAAGGAATTCTTTGCTTTGCTCCTGCATGAGTGGCTAACGCATTTGTTTGTTCCCTAGAACTCATTTGCATGCAATGATCTGTGTACATGCCCAGAGCTTTGTGGAATAACATGATGTGGGCAGTAAGGCTAAAACTCTTCTGAAGAGCCTGAGTCAGGGCTTGAAAATCTGCTCATACTTCACAGTCACCTTTAGTCACTGTCAAAACATCCATCATTCATGTAAAGAGACATACCCAAACCAACATTCTTCTTCACTTTCTTTGGCTTTCTTAAGCATGCTCCCTCCTTGTTCTGTGGCTGTCTAGGTTTTGCTGTATTACTCTTTCTCATTCTATTTCTGCCTTTCTCATAGTCTGTTACACTCATGCTCTCTGTCATACTTTGACCACTCTAGGATCCCACACACGTAGAATCTTGGAGACAGGCTTCCCTCCTGCCTCATGCTAGACTTCTTACCTTGATCACAGCCCCATCCCAGCTTCTCGAATCCCAGAAAGCTGTCAACACTGACTTGGGACTAGGGTGTCAGCATCCTGAGCACATTCAGAGGAAAACCCAGGCAGTGACTGTGCCAATGTGCCATACAATGGCCTGGAGTGAGAAAAGCAGTTCCCACCCATACTGTGGCCCAGACAGAAACTTTGGCCATAGGCAGCAGGTGGCCATTTGTAAGACCTTACCTGCTGGCACAGGAGTCAAAGTCAATGAGCTGATTGGGTGCACTGGGACCTCCAGAGTTTTGAGTGGCCACAGCTGGGTCCCCCTGGCCACCTCTTGTAGCTATGTCTGTCTCCTGCCAGGGCTCTGTGGTTTGGGGAACCACATTCTTCTCACAATCAGCTGAAAGGCTAAGGAAGAACAAGTAACATAAAGATGTCAAGGTACATACGGAAACAAGTAACACATAGAAAGAGGAAGAACAAGGAACATACAGAAAGAGGCCAACATATAAGAAAGGGCCAAGGGACTGGCCCTTGTTGTCCCACTGCACTCTGATTGTCATCTGCCGTGGGCATAAAACAGACACTCTCATCTAAAACGGATGCCCCCAGGTGTTAAACACATAGCTTAAGCAACACCCACAGCCAGCAAGAAGACAGCATCTTCCTCAATTTTCATCAAAGGTGGGGCCACAGGAAAGATGGTCGATGCTATTAGATAGTGTCCCACTTCTTGCACAACCCTCCCACCCCTGAATAGTTTCAAGTCAAAGAACTATTTCTCTGGAACTATTTTATTTATCTTGAAGGTTTTTATAAAACTAGCATTTGCTAATATTTGTGGACCCTCCCACAAATGTCCTGCGTGCTTTGCATAGGTAAACCCATTTAGCTGTTTTTAAACATTATATGGTATGAGCTATTTCCATTATTGTTCATGTCAGAGCTGAATAATATGCCAAAATTCCCATAGAGTTACCTTGGGCTTAAATCCAAACTCCAGAATCCATGCTTTTAGCCCAGTATGCACAATCAAATCAACATCTGGCAAATTCTCTACAGCTTCTGACAAATTAACTTTGTGACCTGAGCAAAGCAGCCCCCTACTCTGGATCATGGCTGGGCCTGACCTAATGCCCCTCAGTTTTGTTCAAAAGAACAGAGAACTAAGAATTCACAGCCAGGGGGAGGTCAGCCTTGGGTGGAGGTCCAGGTGGGTACTTCAGCAGTCACTGCAGACTGCCCAGTGAGCTGGGAAGGGGGGGCGGGGAAAATGGGTAAAGGGAGCACACTAACACAACAGGGACCATTTATGATCGTCCAACGCCATCTCGCGGCTGTCGTGGACACTGCCTCAGGAGAAGCCTCATTTCTCCTTTTGCATTGTCTCATTTCCCAATGGGCACCGCAGTCTGAACTCTCAGCTGCATGAAATGGTCGCGAGAATAGGTGTATTCTTCCCCAAGCGCCCTGACACCTGACAGTGACGCCCAGCTTACTCACGCGCATGCGCACAGGGACTGCACTAACTTTCACAGGGACTTGCACAACTGAAGTATGCTGCAGTCAGGTTGGCTTGGGCACAGGCGAATGTGTTCTGTATTCGCAGTGCATGTCTGCTGCAGTCTGATTGGACTTATGGCTCACTCTTTCATATTCTTAGTGTGTGTTCCCGAAGAGAACACAAGTGGTAGAAAAGGGCTTGTAAACCTTAATAATATTAATATTTGGGGCTGGATAATACTACCGTGTGTGTTGAGAAAAATCAGGCACCATTATCACGTGCACTATAAGTCGTTTAGCAGCATCCATAATTCTTATCCTTGAGAAGCCACCCTCGGTTACGGTAACCGAAAATATCTCTGGTTATTGCAGGATGACTCAGGAGGGTAGGGAGTGCACAGGACAAAACCCTAAGAACTGCCATCTTGTACGTGGGTGTGGTGGCACAGATCTGTAATCTCAGCACTCGGGGAGACAGAAGCAGGCGGATCTCTGTGAGTTCAAGGCCAGCCTGGTCTACAAAGCAGTCCAGGACAACCAAGGCTACACAAAGAAACACTGTCTCAAAAAAAAAAAAAAAAAAAAAAAACCCTCCCATCCTTAAATTGGTTTCTACTGTATGCTGGAAAAGAACTGCTATCCTTAAATTGGTTTCCATTTTATACTGGAGAAGAGAGGAAATTGGGGTGCTTAAGCAAAACGGTGGAGACATACCATCAGGAAATTAAACAAAAATCTCAAGAAGTCTTTTATTATTAATACTTCCCAAGGCGAGGGTCTGGGGAGATGCTTAGCAGTTAAGAGCACTGTCTATGCTTCCAGAAACCTTGGGTTTGATTCCTAGCACCCACATGCGGCTCAAAACTACCTGTAACTCTAGTCTCCAGGGATCCATTTCCTTTTATGGCCCCCATTGACACTGTACACAGGTGATGTGCAAACATACATACAGGCAAAACACTCATACACATAAAATCTTAAAAATTTAGCTGGGAAAAAAAACTTTAGAACTCGAGCACAGCCAGTTATGAAATACTGATCAGAAATGTTTGCATTGATTTTTCAAAGTGGTAAACATCAGAGGGATGTACCTCTCTGTACCTGGTCTCTACAGTTGGCCAGACTTAGACTTTATTACTAGTTGCTCATCATACGTGTGGACCCAAATCTTCTCCCCTGTTAAATTGCACAATCAGAATTTACTTTTTTGGCCTGGGGAATGATAATACCTGATAAATATGCCAGCTGGAAGGTAATCAATCTGGTCCTGACATTAGGCTCTAAACAAATTTTATCAACTAGCTTGCTGAAGTTTCTTTGAAGGTTTATCTTTAAGGCTGTTCATTAGGACTCAGCTTTGCCACAGGTATGTTTTTGGATAATTCACTTAACCTTTCTGTTTGTTTTCTCCATTTACTCATCTTTCAGGGTGTCTGGGGCAACTGTAAAGTACATAAAGACAATATACTGTAACTACCATCAGACAATATTTTCACTGAATGCTAATTTTTAGTGCAATGTAAAAGAAAAAAAAACGCTATATAATAAGGCCTATAGCTTAGAGATACATTTTCCATACCACCTCCTAGCATATGATTTTAAAGTAAAAAGTGTAATGTAAAAATTCAAACAGCTTTTAAGTCCATAAACCACAGAAGTCTCTTTTTTGGATTAAAACCTGATTGGTAATGTCTCATTATTATATGGAACAAAGCCCTGATTCATGGTCCCATCACTCATTAAGTCTCTGCTTTGGAACATGCTAAGCACATTTCCTCCACAAGGTTATTGGATTTACAATTCTGTAGCTTCAGCTGTATTCCTTCCTTCTAGAGTTGGCTCTTTCTCGTTGCTCTCTCAAGCTGCCACCATCACCCCTGCAATCCCTTTAACAAGTATCCTCCTGCCCACCATATCTGGCTTAGAACCATGATTGTTATCTTCATAGCACCGTCCTTCTAAGAGAGCATGGGAACCAGGGTTCCAAGTCTTTGGTTCTTTTTACAAACTAAGTATAAACCTGAAAGGTACTGTGGAAACAGAACAGAAGGCTGTGGCATCAGAGCAGGTCATGGTGAACGGGACATCAAGATTAACATAGCAAAGAAACCAACATAAGACGACTGGACCTCTCCACACATACATCGCCGGATACATGTAAAATAACAGCATGGATGAGAAAAATCTTATGATTTCAAATGTGGGAGTATGTGGTCCTATTTAAATGACCCACAAAGAACTGATTTTCTCCGTGCATAAGGTTTTTGAGCTTCAGAATGTTTCCAAATTTGATCCACTTCCATTCTCCCCCCCCCTCTCTCTCTGTGTGTGTGTGTGTGTGTGTGTGTGTGTGTGTGTGTGTGTATACCTTAATGTTGGGAGTCTAGCAGACCATCTCAGGTGTTATCCTCAGTTACACCATCCATCTCCTTTGAGACGGGCTCTGACTGAAGGAAAGTGACCATTTTTGATTAAAGATTGCTTTGCCATTGGAAGCAATGGCATTGAATGGAAAGCGTTCTGGAAACACAAACAAGGGCCAAAAGGTTCCAGCTGGGTCTTCTGTCTCTCCATGTACTTCAGGCTAGTTTCATCTTCCTAGCCAAAGCTTGACTGATAAGGTACCCAAGCTTCATGGGTTTCTAGCACTGTCTGCTAATGCCTTATCCCCTTGGCGTCTGCCTTTTCATCTTCCAGGTCTGCTGCACTGTCATTCTTACTATGATCCAGGACAGAACTTACCATGGCACCAGACCTGAGAAAAGGAAGCACAATGGTCTGCTGAGGCTTCTGAATAGAAGCGAAGTATTTTATAAGACTTATCCTTCTAGTGCTGGCTCTCCATCCCTGAGGATTGTCTTCTTGAATCCTGCTTGCTGGTGCAGACTACAATCTATACAGGAAAGGTTCATTGAGACTGGCTGCTCAGACTCCTGATGCTCGTTTTCTGAAATTTCCACCACTACCCACAGTGGGTCCATGTAGGTTGATGCTGGAATTTCTGGGCCAACAGACCCATCACATGTCCCTCTTTTAGCGCCCCTTGCAGGCTTTTGGTCCCACTACAATCATCTGATGGGGTGAAAGTGTGAAGATGAGGAGATCCTTGGGCTACTTCAAATAGCACTTGGATGATAGCATCTGCTAATATGTTCTCCACTTTTTCTGAGCCCTATGGTCATTAATAGAATCCATCTGTATCTGCCTAGTTGATACTGGTATAGAAAGCTCTTTCTTAGGCTCCTCAGAGTTAAGCCTCATACTCTTTCCTGGCAGACTGATGCCTATAGGGTACCCACCACTTACACAAGATCCTGTCTTCCACATAGATAACATACTCTCTTCATGCATGATCCTAAGTCTGTGGTACCGGCTGTGTAAGAACTAAATCCAACTATTGAGTAATCTCATGCAAATGACTGGAAAAGGAAGGTGGTGCTCCCAAGGAGGGGCAACCTAGGCTCTGGAAAAATAGTAAACCAGTTTCTTAGAACAACAAACAAACAAACAATTGGGTAGTAGGGGTGGCTTAGATGATAAACAGTTTTACAAGTCTGAGAACCAGGCTTCAGTTCCAAGGACTGATATGCAAAACAAAAGCCAGATGTGGTAATGTACACTTTTGATCTCAGCATAGGAAGTAGAAACAGTCAGATCCCTGGGGCTTGCTAATAGAATTGGTAAATCCTAGGTCCTGATATGAGACTCTGTCTTAAAAAAAAATACAAGGTTTGGTTTGGAACCATGTGGGGATGGGGATAAGTAGGACTGTGTCACTCTTCAAATCACCTGATAAAGTGGCTTATGACTCAGCCAGGACATGCTTGTCTCCTAGCTAGTGCCACTGATCTACTTCTTCTTTCACTGACTCTCAAAGCAATTGATCTGGAGACGGTGGGGCAAGCAAAAGAGATTTAAAGGCTTCTTCCACTTCTGGAAAGGGAGAAATAAGAGACAAAGGGTTTCTGAATTTGTCTTCAGAGCTGAGCCATGAAGTAAGAAGACAATGATTCTTCTACATGTAGGCCATTCATTAGTTTGATTCTTCTGCCTTCCCCACATATTCATTCTTCATGAGGTCATTCTGTGCAGAGAGATGGGACTTTAAGAGTCTTACATTTGCTCTGCAGAAATTTGAAAGTCAATGATGGAGGTGTGGGAGTGGATGGACTGGAATGGAAGGAAATAAATCCAACCAGTAGAACATCCAAGAGCAAAGAATGTGGTGGTGGTGGTGGTGATGGCAGGAAATAGAGTGAAGTCCTGATCCCAGCAGCCCAAGTAGTTTGGCTTTAAACTGGCCTCTCATCAGGTATCTGAGAAAACTTTCTCCCACTAGCATATCACCCTCTTTTCTCTGTGCCAGTGTCTGCTTCAGTGAAAACTTGTGGTGGGAATTCTGTGGCTTTAGGTTCCACATTGCCATCATTCAACTGTGCAGTTGATCTGATAATGGAAGAGAAGCATTTCTTGCTTTTTATCAGGCTGCAACCTTGTATAATTTGGATGTCTTGAGAGTATGTCTCATGGATTTTGGTTGCCTCCCTAAATTTCTCTGATCCTCTAGAGTCAATCCAGGCCTAAGTGGAGCCTATCAGCAAGTGTTTCTATTCAAATTTTAATGGGTTAGAAACAAGAATGGAAACAAAAGGTAGAAACTGAGGGGAAGGGAGTCACATTGGTGATCCATGGTCAATAGAGCAAGAGACAAGAAATTTGGGGCTACTAGTAAGCTGGAGAGGGAAGACAGAAAACTTTCCCATTCATCCAACGGCCCCTTCCCTCATTCCCAGGGATTAGTCTACACTAGGGGTCTAGGAATCCCAAATGAGAAGATAGTGGGAACGATCTTCTCAAGGACTGTCAGAGGGATGTCCTGGTCTATAGTTGTTTTTCCTCTGCAGTCAGATATCTGGGGAAACATTATAGTTCTGCTCTCTATAGGCCCACCCCCACCCTCTATTTCTCCTTCTGTAGATATTCAGCAAGAGTATAGTGCTGGTCTGTATTTCAACTACTGACTTTGGACCCAGGCTCATGCAAGCCCTTAGGTTGAGTGCACATGGGCTTTGTATTCTGCAGTAAGTTACCTTTCAGAGTCTGTGTTATCATTCTTAAAACTATCCTCACAAGCTAATGTCTTTTGAATTCTTCAGAACATGATACCTCATTATTGTTTTTGTGGGAAGATGTGCAGAGGAAAAAAATGACTTACTCTTCCACCCATTCTCTGATGGAAGGAGTTACCTTATCCTTAAATGCCAGCTGCCTCTAAGGAACTGAAAATTTGCTAATAATGGCCTGACCAACTCAAAAATCCTCATTATTAGTCACTGTTGTTGACTAGAGGCCAGATTCTATTCTTCCAACTTTCCACCCATTAATTCTTCACATCAGTTTCAAGACCTGGGTAATATTGCTATCTATTCCCATTTTCCAGACGAGACACCTGATGCTCAGAAGGCCTGAGTGGTGTGCTCCAAGTTCCACATGCAACAAGAGCTGGAGCTGAGGCAGCAGTCTTCATAATTCTTCAGTCAACCCTGAGGTCATCAGAGAGCCCTAAGTCAATCTCAGCATTATTTTGAGACCAGTGGGACTCTCTCTTAGACTTAGCGCCTCACTTCCCTCAACCCTGTGATACCCAATGTCTCCCTGACCATGTCTTTCTGGTCTCCTTTTATCTTTTCCATCTCATCTGTCCTTTAAACATTCATGTTCTGGTGTTCTCTCCAGTCCTCATATTCTACCACCTGCTAGGCTGTCCTTTCATGACATCAACTGTCACCCTTCAGCTAATGACCTCCAAATGTCCCCAGGTAGATGTATGGAAGACAGCATGGGGACTAGGACAGTAAGAAAGGTAGTAGCAGAGAGTTAGATGATTGATGACAGAGCACTGGACGAAGGGGCTCAGCCCTAGTCCCTTATCCTGATAGCCAGTCTCTTGACTGCTCACCCCAAGGAAAAGGAGCTTGGGTCTTTGTGCTCCCTGGTGGATGTGGCCCCTTTATCCCTCCTCATCCCAAGCTCAGGACACTGTAGCATTGTGATCTGTGAAGGCAGACCCAAGAACCCCACTCAGTTCCCAGTACCTTCTCCAATAAGCAAGATCATTTAAACCCTGGTTTTAATAAAGGGTTACATAGACACAGTGGCCGTTCCTGTCACTTTCTGAAAGTGAGTTACATGGTATGGTCAGCATTGTAGGCTGATCTCCTTCATATTAGCATCTATCTGTCTCCTTCATCACACAGAATCAATAGCTCTCCTTAGGGAGCCCCAGTCAACATTATGTCCTAGGACAGGACTCTGGCCTCAAAAAAACCAAATACTTATTACATAAGTATTGTTGAGTGAATATCAAGGCAGTGATGATAACCCAGGTTGACCATACCTCCTACCAACCCACTCATCCCCATTGTGGCTTAGAGCCAGCCTCCTGTTTTTCTCTCATCTCGAGAAAGATATAAATGGAGACAGGATAGCAATGGGATGCTAGTACCTCAGGGCTTCTAGATCTGGGGCCATCAGATGAAGTCCTGCTCTGGGGGTCAATGATCTACAAACAGATGACCTCCTCAGTTTTCAAACTGTAGGCCAGAGGAAAGACTGAAGAATTTCTGAGAGAGAAAATTTCTTTCTCCCCTGTTTCAGTATCCAAGTATTCTCCTTCCCTGTGGTGCATCCCTGCAGTGTGGTACCCAGACACACTGTGTGGTCTCCCCCTCCTTGCCATCATCTGTTCTTTGTCCTTAATCCTTCTTGATACTCTAGCTAAGCTCAAGCCACTGACCTGGAGGCCCCAGAGATAAGGCCTGTGAAAAGGTATCATCAGTCTCCTACCCAGAGCTGACCTTAGGCCACTCTCAGACAACAAAAGGGCTTCTAGATGGGCATTCTAGCAGATATGCCTGGTAAGGGGAAGCTGTGTGATAGTCTTGAAGTGGAGGTAAGGGGTTTGACAATGTCATTCTGACATTTCAGAAAGGCCACTAGGACATGGGAGGCAGACAGACCCAACCTAAACTGGGTGGTGCAAGATGAAAGCAGGGAGGTAGGTAATCCCTGTAGATTAGAGTCCATGGAAGGCTAAATACAGTTACTTAACTCTATCCCTTAGTTTCTACCCCAAACAGACAGCAGGAGCCCTGGACCCTTTCTCCCTTCTGGCTTCAGAAGTTTTTCCAGACTGTCATAGAGGCACAGCCCTTAACCAAAGAGGCTGAAAGCAACAGAAACAGGAAAGCTGTACTCGAAGCATCATTCCATGCAAAGTAAAAGGAGGTACTGAGGGCTTGTCATCTGGAGAGAAGAACTGTCAAAGGCTGCCTGGATGCACAAGGCTTAGAAATCAGGGCAAAGCACATCCACAACTATAGTAAGAGGGGCAGAAATTAGATGGCCTTGCACTGTCACTCCATTGTTAGACCTTTTCTGGTTTCCAAACCCAGCCAGCCAGGTCAAAGAGAAAACATGTTACCAGTTCACAGTCCAGATCTGGTTCTTACCGCCCACCTGGGCTCCTGGATTCCAGAGGGGGTAGGCATATTTGGCATACACTCAACTCAGATCACCCGAGACACCTCATTTCTACCTCCATCCGTAGAGAGCAAAGAAGGCAGATGTGAGAAGTGCTGTAGACAACAGGACTGTCTTCTAAGTAGGGTAAATTTTTCCAAGTTAGAGAAGTACCAAGTACAAACTTAACAAATGAATGCCACTGCTGCAGTGGCCAGTCTTTCACAGCCTAAGGAAGTGACTGATTACCTGCTTAAGCTGGGAGCAGATCTTGCCAGAGCAGATGGCTCTTGTTTTATCTCAGGAGGCACGTCTTCATCCACATCAACCCTGTGGGTGAGAAAAGTGGTCTTCTCAGCTACTTTGGTGCTTCCTGGCCTTTGAAGGATATGCTATCACCAGTGTCCAGATGAGGTGGGTGACTAAAGCCTTGGCCACTTCAGCTCAGGGGGAGAAGAAGGACACTGCCATTGGAATATTTCCAAGAACCCAAGAGTCTGACTTCATTTACAAACAGGCTCAGATGTGGCCTGTGGTAGCTCAGTAACCAAGTAGTTTTCCAAAGTAAGGGGAACAAGGACTATTTCTAACAGGATCTCAAGGGCAGGCTCTTTGACCTCCCCACCCCACCCCCAAGAGAGGAGCAGTCCTGTTAGGCCACAGAGGAGGACTTTGCAGCCAGCCCTGAAGATACCTGATAAAACAGGGTCAAATGAAAGGGGAGGAGGTCTTCCCCTATCAGTGGACTTGGAAAGGGGCAGGGAGGAGACCAGGGAGGGAGTGTGGGGTTGGGGAGGGAATGAGGGAGCGGGATACAGCTGGGACACAGAGTTAACAAAATGTAACTAAAAATAAAAAATAAATAAATAAAAGAAATGTAAACAGGATAAAATGAGGCCATGCTAAATTAGGATAGGTCTAGAATCCAATGACAATGTCCTTCTACAGCCAAAGAAATCTGAACATAGACTCATTCTGGTCCTGGTTCTGGGTGACAGAAGAGCACAGTGCAGGGCAAGAGCAAGAGGACTCTCACTATGGTTGGGGAAGATGTTTCCTGGTATCTACCAGCTTGTGGGTGGACTGAGGACATCCCCCAAGGCCCAATCAGCCCTATGAAAATATAAGCAGTTTTTCCACAAGCTGCATTCTTTCAGCCAGGTTCCTAACTGCACAGAACTGGCTTAAAGGGACACATGTGCCACCATTCACCCAGATGTTCACCTGCCCTCTAAAAAGATACCTGAGTGGCATTACACAACTCTTTGCTCAAAGAGAGTAGCCCTCCTTTTCCCTACACCCCTGCCGACAGAAGGCATGCTGCCTGGATAGCACCTGGCTCCTGAGGCTCCCCTTGCTGATATTTACCTTTTTGCAATAAATGGGGTCTGAAGCTCCTGGGTTGGACTGCTAGAAAAGAAACAGAATGGAGACATGTTGGAAAAAGCTCAAGGGCAAGTGCCATCTTAGTCCCTCTCCCAAGAGGGTCCTGAGCCTCTCCTCTTCTCATGACCTAAGAAGTGCATCTGATACCTCTGTGAAGGTCAAGCTGGAATGCCCTTGGAAGTACTCAACTCATTCCTTTACCAGTCAAAAGAAAGCTGAAGCCCCAAGCAGAGGAGAAGGACCTCAGACCATGGAGTCAGAAGTGGCCAAGGCAGACTCAAGCACATTGGGCCTCCTTCCTGGACAACTCACCCAGTGTTCTTCTTAGCTGCCGAGAGGACATAAGAGTGCTCCCATGGGGCTGTCTTCCTCAGAACACTGCTTGCAGCCTGTGACCTGGGATAGTATGAGGTGGGGGCATTTGATGGGTGTCACACGTCTGTCAGTCTAGCTTGGGATGTTCACTGGCTGCCTCAGGAGTACCCCCAGGGAGTTGAGAAGGGTAAGCCAGGGCAGCACTGCTCTAAGAAGTATTTAGAGGAATGATGGCTACTAAGTAAGGAATAATGGTTCTTACTTAGGGAACATGTAACATGTGCCCAGTCCTTCTCAAGATGTTGGCATTCTCACACCAGTTCACTGACTCTCCCAACCCAGGCAAGTAGGTACTGCTATAATCCATGACTGACTGAACCTGGCCACTGCTCTGGTGATATGCCTAAGGGCACATACCTAAGCAGGTGGCAGAATGGCATTCAATATGAGGCACTTCAAGAGCTTCTTATTCATTCCCCTGCCCCTGTACTATCCAGATTTCAAGCCTCATGCAACTGTGGTCTTTTTGCACAGAACTGCCAGCCTCTCAGTGCATTCAGTAAGGGGTTGTCACTATGCTTTTTACACCACATATAGGTTGGCAGATATTGGCCTTTATCTGGGGTCCTTCTTTGTAAGCAAGGGGCATTTAAAACTATGAGCCCATTCCTGCACCTAAAGAACAGTAAAAACACGACACACCCAGAGAGGGCAAGATGCAGATGACCCAGGGTACTTTACCCTACATATTATTCAAGTTCTTTGGGGCCTTTTTAATCTATACATGAGCCTTTTCTGTGGACCTGTGTTTCCTACATTCTACTCCTAGAAGGTACTCAGAAGTATCTCCTGAGCTGCATCAGCACTGAGAGTTAGTTTCTAGACTTCTGTAATGACACCGGTATGCCCACACCATGGGATGTCCTCACAACTTATGTGTTATGCACTTTGTACTCTGGGTGGTATAATTCCTGTGAGCTGTCTGTCAAGACTCTGGACATTGCCCTGCCCATAGGCATGCTCGTAAGGAACACCATTACCTCCGTTTCTGCTCATCTGAGGTGAATGGTACCTCCTCTTCCTCAGTCCCTGATATGAAGCTGCGCCTGATGTTGTACGGTGCCCTGTGGTGGAAAGGAACACCTATGGCTCTTCTTCCTCCATATCCTTCTTTTTCCTTGATACTGGCTACCACCCTTAGCATCTTGACTTCTTGACTGCCAGTATCACTAACAAACACGCTGTTGCAACACTGAGCCTTAGCTCATGCCACTGCTCCTCCTTAAACACCAGCACTCCCTTCTACTGTTTTCTCTCCTTCAACAGCCAATTGCAATCTCACTATTTCTTTAGAAATAGCTGGCAGCTATTCCATGAAACAGTATGATGTGGCCAAGGAATAAACTGTATAAAGATCTGGACTCATGGGAAGTGCTGGCACAATCCATCTGTCCAGAGCTCCCCTCTCAGGCTAGGGGCCCTTGGAAAGAACCTCAAGGGAAGCTCAGGCTCAGCTTTAGACACAAAATGCCCACATCAATAGTCTATGAAGGCAGTGGCAACCTAAAAAAATATCATGCCCCCAAAGTACAGCTTAGCCAAGCCCAGCCCAGCCTGAGAACCTGAGACCTGAATGGGGAGAGGGGTTCATCAAGGAAATAGAGTAAGCAGCAACCTCCATGGCCATGGCTCATGGTTCATTCTCTAGACCCATGTGTTCCTTCTAGTAGCTCCCAACAGCCTCTGCTTTGCTTCCTATAATAAGTGTATTGGGCATGCATTCCGTTTTCTAGAGTTTTATCATCATCTGCTCCAGGGCACATCTATAATTGGTAGGGGTTGTCAAGCCAATAGGACTAGCTCTTTTGAGGTTGTTCTCAGAGATAAGTGTCCACCTACCCTCAGCAGGTTCAGTGTCTGGAATCATAGTATACTCACAGCTTCTTATAATCTTCTGTAGTCAACTTATAGGCAGAAGACTGACGAGAAGGACCAGAATTAGCTGCTCGGAGCAGCCCAGAAGCACTAGAAGAGTAAGACATTTCCATCTACCCAACCACAGGTACCCTTTTGCTTCTAAGTTTACCCACAGAGCACAGGAGAGACAGGACAGGGAATACTGGGAGACTTTCTTCCTTGCTGTCAGCAAGGCCAGACATTGTAAGCAGGGCAGACCCAGATGAGTGACAAGGAAACAGCCCACTGGGCTCTCATGTCTTCTCTGATAGAGTGCCAGTTTTGGCTAATACCAAGGTATTTAGGTAACATGCCATCTTGGCGTATTGGAGAGGTGAACTAAGCACATCACCCAATACCTTCAGCAAGTGTGAGGAGCCAGCTGTGAGATGAGGGGAACAAGGGGTAAGTAATATAAAGATGTGTGGGCACTAGGAAATTTAGGCACAATCCCCATATCTGTCCAGAGTCCCTCTCCCTGGGTAGGGACTATCCTCACAGCCTCTGTCCATGATCAGTGGACAAAGCCAAGCAGGACATTACTTGACTCATTTGCTAGCTCTCCCTTGAACTTGGCTCTGGACAAGGCTCTCCCAATCATCTTATGGACCATCTGGCCATCACACCAAGGATGTACCTTCTTGGAGCTCCATTGGTCTTAGAGAGTTGGGAGTGAGAAGAACTGTCGATTGTTCTAGTAAACACCCCCCTACAAAAGACATCAGAAAATACTGAGAAGTTTGGTTATGGCCCTAGCGGAACAAGGATGCAGTTAGAGTCTTGAAGTCACTTACCGGATGATGTAACCAGTGGGAGCCTTTGTGTTTGGAGATCTGCCAAAAGAAAGAGACATAAAGGGAATCATGGCCTTACTACAGCCTCAGGCCACCTTATTTCATCCAGTTCCCAACTAGAACAGCTGATAGCTGTCCCAATATAGTGGTCAGGTACCCACTCTGCTCCACCTATCTCTCCTTCAGTATCTCCCAACAACACTGCCATGGCTGATTGCTCCACAGCCATGCCCAGCATAGGCTGACTTACAACAGGTGCCAGGCAAGCTTGCACTATGGTTGGACATTTACTGCAGGGTTCCTGAAGTTTCTGACCTGCCAGGTACCAGGGCACTTGAATAACTCTATTTGTTCTTTGCTGGATCAGACTGAAAGTCCTTCGCTCAACACCCAGACTGACCTCAACCTGGGGCTGAAGTGATGAAGGTCAGTCAAGCTGTATGGCTTTCCATTCCCATTCCTCTAGAATGTTTCTCCCTCTGGCCCTTGGGGCATTCACATCCCAAGTGGCAGTAGAAGTGTGCCCAGGCTTGGCCAACAGCTGGGAAACATGGGTTTTTGAGTGCTGGAGACTGCTGTTTGTCAACAACAGATGGGGTTCAGAAGACTTGGGGGGCACTAGGGAGAGCATGTTAGAGGTAGTTAGAGAGGAGGCAGTCTCAGGGTCAAGGTAGGCAATGAGGGCCCCTTCAAGGAGCTGGAGAGAGGACAAGGACTCAGTGGATAGTCTTACTCAGCAATATGAGTGCTCTAGGATCATATTATTCCTCCACCCTGTTTTTAGTAGGGAACAGATTCTTGGAAATGGCCAAGATGCAGAAACACTGAACAGGAAGCTCAAAGAGCCTGTCTTTTTCATTCCTTCTAAACCACTTCCTAAGGGTCTTTCATGGCCTTCTCAGTTCAGGCTATGGGTCCCCTATGTGATGTCCACCCTTTCTTGCAGTAGAGAGACTCCTTGGGGTCCACTTAAGAGTTACGCAGGACATCTAAAGAAACTAATCAAGAGAGAGGACCCTGACTAAAATGCTCAATCCCCATCCTGAGAGGCAAAGAGGAAGGACACCATCAGAAGAAGAAAACAGGAAACAAGCTAGAAAAGTGCCACGGAGGGCTTCTGAAAGGCTCTTCCCTACAGACTATCAAAGCAGACGCTGAGACTTATGACCAACTGTTGGGCAGAGTGCATGGAATCTTATGTAAGAAGTGGGGAATTGTAAGATCTGGAGAGGGCAGGAACTCCACAAGGAGAGCAAAAGAACCAGAAATTTGAACACAGGGGTCTTCCCAGAGCCTCAAACTCCAACCAAGTACCATGCATGGAGATAACTTAGAATCCCTGCACAGATGTAGCCCATGGCAGTTTAGTGTCCAAGTGGATTACATAGTAATGGGAAGAAGGACTGCCTCTGACATAATCTGATTGGCCTGCTCTTTGAACACCTCCCCCTGAAGGGGAGAGCAGCCTTACCAGGCCACAGAGGAAGATAATGCAGCCACTTCTGATGAAATCTGATAGACTAGGATCAGAAGGAAGGAGAGGAGGACCTCCTCTATCAGTGGACTTGGGGAGGGGCATGTGTGAAGAAGAGGGAGGGAGGGAGGGAACGAGAGTGGATGAGGGAGGGGCTTATGGGGGGATACAAAGTGAATAAAGTGTAATTAATAAAAAAAAATCTGCCAAAAAAAGAAAGAGTCATGTAGGTACCATCTCTTACCTGCCATCGGATACCTCTCCAACCGATGAGCAGGACATGGCACGGTTTTGACCTGAAGGCTGCTCTCTGCAGAAAGACAGGCCCTGAAGACAGTGGTTCCCATGTTCCTCCCCACCTGTTACCCTGTGGCTCCAAAGCTGTCCTGCTGTGCACCAGTGCTGTACCTCACCTTCCCTTTTCCCAACCCACTTTACAGTTATGTGACTATACATGCCTCTCAACACCTAGGATTGTGACATTTGTGGCTGTGTTCAGCTTCCACATCCCCTGCCTGGCCAGTGGCCACACAGCCTGACCTAGCTTTAAATGGTGGGATGTCCGCAGCATCCCCAGGAAGGGTTGAGTCCCATGCCCACACTGTTGCTGCCTTCCCTCCTGGCCTTGCCTTCTGGACTTACATGGTATGGTCCTCTGAATCTTCGTGCTTGGTGATCCAGCTCTTGTCACCCTTCAGTATAGCTCGCACTTTCATCTGTTTTAGGACATTATTGCGCTCCTCTTCGCCGGGTGGTAAGGGCTTCCCTGGCAGGGGCAAGGCTAAGAGCCTTAAATGGGGAACTCTAGGCCCTAGTCCCAGGGTCCTTGCCAGCCCTCCCATTCTGAGGTCATCCTTTAGCTGGGCAGTGTTCATGGTCCTCTAGGGGTTTGCTGGGGATAATTCAGGCAGACACAGTACCAGGCTCACCTTTTCCATTACTTCCTAATGCTGCAATACTCATGATGAGTATCTTTCAGTTCAGTTACTGGTGAATTCAGTGGGCTCCTGGCGACAAAGACAAACACAGATTTGCAGATGCGTGAGATGCATTTTGGGTCACCACTAGAGTTTGAATGTAGTTTTTCCCCTAAAGGTTCTTGTTTGGAAGCTTGGTCCCCATATGGCAATACCAAGAGGTAGTGGGAGGTTTAAAAAGCAATGTTTGGGGGACAGGAAATGGCTCAGTTAGTGCTGAGCATGGTAACACCACCTTATACTCCTAGCACTGGGAAGGCAAAGATAGGAGAGGATGCCTGAGGGTTGCTGGCCAGCCCATCTGGCCAGATTGGTGAATGCTAGGTTTACTAAGCGACCCTATCTCATAAAATAAAGACAGCTGATATTGACCTCTGATTTCCACATATGCATATGAACATGTACACACATGTAATCCATACTCACCCTCTTCACTCACACATCCGTACTCATATTCACCTCCATCCCCTCACACAAAGTAAGGCTGGATGGAAGGTAAGTGTATCATTGGGAGAAATCTTGTATGATGGAATTAATGTCTTGAGCAAAACTGGTTCGTTCTCCTGAGTGTTTGTCACACACACACACACAAAAAAAAAACAAAACAACAACAACAAAAAAAAAACAAGCCTGGCCCAGCTCTGGTTTCTCCCTGGCTTCCCATTTCACCATATAAGTTCTCTCCTACAAGCACAGATTCTCCTGCCTGCCACAGAGATACCACCAGCCATGAGATCCTCACCTGAATCAAGTCGATGCTACAAACACACCCTTGAGTCTCCAGAACTGAATATCTTTCCTCTATAAAGCACCTAGCCTCAGGTACTACATCATAATAACAGAAAAAGTGAGCTCATAGAGGTGTGATCATGCAGATTACCCTTCAGGTGGCAGAGGTGATAAGAGTCAGTGGAGTTCAGAATGTATGAGAGAGGGCAGCGAATGAGCACACATTCCACTGCTGAGTGCCACACCTACCTGAATACCATGGCTGCGCACTTGTGGAATATGAAACTTGTGGGCAGTCAAGAAGTGTGTGTTCTAGCCAGTTATTAAGGGCAGAGCACAGAGTGCAAACAAAAAGACTCTGGGGAAGAGATGTGGTGGAAAGGAAGCTCCAGCAGTGTCATGGAGTCTAGTATGGAGCTGAGCCAACACTGTGTAGTTGAAAGCGTAGGATTGAAGCACAACTTGGGCAAAACACCTCCCATGGCAAGCAGATGGCTTGGAGGCAGGACAAGGACTCAGGGAGCCAGCTGCTTTAGGACTGGACCATCTTTCTTACACCTTAGTCACCGTCAAACCTTGGGCAAACCAGTTTATCTCTCCTGCTGCCTCAGTAAGATGAGAGTGAAATTATCTACCTTTCTGGACTGCTGTAACATCGGGAAACATCATTGGGCAGCAGGACATAAGCCAAGTTGTGGTGATTTTCAATCTGTTTGCTGGAGGAAAGACAGTGTTCTCTAATCAGTACAGGAAAAAGTGGGTATTCGGCAGCCCTATGTGAGAGGTTGGCTCTGCATCCTGTTTCCTCAGAGGGACCCAGTGCTAAGGAGTGGACTCAGCATCAGATGAGAATCTGGTCAAGGCCAGTGGGTTCCTTGTACTCTGTTCTCCTTCTTTACCCCTTCTCTGGCTTGCAGAGAGGCCAAAGAGGGTTGGGCATAGGGCCTTCACGGCACCATGAGGGCTATTCATCTGCTCTACAGGCTGAGAGACTCGATGTTGAGGAAGAAGAAAGGCCTGGCCTGTGGGATTGGATGTTGCTCTTAATAACCACAGTTGATCCTTTGGACCTAAGGAGAGCCTGGGAGGTTCAGAGGTGTGGACATGACAGAAACGTCTTCCTCCCTGGCGTCTGCCACCCTGTGGGTCCTTCCAGGGCTAGGCTCTGACTAGCTCAGTAATGGTGCCAGCTGGAAGGACCTGAATGTGTTTCCATGGAAGTTAGGGGCACACTAAAAGGGAAAGGGAGAAGGCCAGGACCAAACTAAATTAGCCATGTCAGCAAGAGCCTGCTTTCCCATAAACTGTACCACATGATCAGTCCAGGCAGGCTGAACCTTCTACGTGCCAAGAACGGCACCTCATCGTGGCATCGAAGCTGACACATCAGAGTTCAGTTGATCTTCTGATTTCATTAACTCAATTGTCTACATCCTAGCAGCATGCAGAGTGACCCCATGAACCAGAATGCACATGTACCCTCAGTGCCTGTAGGCAGACCAGACCACCAAAGCCTGAGCCTCCCCAGTCCCTGGAATTTTTGATGCTACCGTATGTGAAAACCTTGGATAGTCCCTCACCTCTTTGCTGAAAGCAAATGTCCACTTACTGGTCAAATCTTACTACGCTATTTTTCCCATCTTAATGTATTTTCTGTAAGGCACCTTAAGACCTTAAGACCTTTTAAGTCCACCTTAAAACTAGTGGACTGTAGCCACTGGTTTCCACATAGGAACTTGGTAAGCAGGTGAAGATTATCCCCACTCATAGCAGCCACATTCATGCTAGGCCCTGTACTAAACCTAGAGTTGGGCAGCGTCCCCTTGATAGATCCAATGGCCATGTTGTCTAGAAGTTTCCTAACATTTCAGAACCAAATAAGTCACTTCTCACATTAAGACAGACTCAGCCATGTGCAAAATGCCAGATGCAGGAGGACACTGGCAACTCCCCCAGGCAAAGGAGCAGGATGTGTGCCAGAAAAGGACGGGGCTGGGACTTCTGCGTCAGCTGCTTTCCCTCTAAACCCAATTCCCTTCTCAATAAGGCAGTAAACCTGAAAGGGCCTGGGAATGTAGCTCAGTTGGATCTGGACTTGAGCATCCCCACTGTCCCGGGGTTCCATCCTCACCACCACCACATAACTCGGTATGTAGTAAATTTCCATACTCCCCTGTATAGAATAGGTGAGGTGGAGGCAAGAGTATAAGAAGTGCATGATCATCCTTGGCTACACAGCAAGTTCAAGTTCAGCCTGGGTCATTTGAGTTCTTCTATGGAGAAACAATAAAGAAAAAGATCACTGCTGAATCAGACTGAAGACTAGGGCAGCTCACTGGAAGAGCCAAGTCAAGAGATGAACAATTTTCTCCCAGTCTTAGAAACAACAGGGAAGCACAGGTAGATGTGTGAGACTCGAGTACTAACACTGGCCTAGTGGGATTACAGGCCTGTGAGTGCTGCTGGATGAGGTACCGAAAGGGAAGGGGGGTCTGAAGTGACAATTCCCCTTGCTGAAGGGAGGAGACTTTAGACTGGGGCCAGCTGCACAACCCCTCAGCCTAGCCTAGCCTCGCTGCTGAAATTACCAGTGTGTTTCTCCTGAAGCCCATCTGATGCAAACTGCTGAGCTGGGTCACGGGTTAAGAGCACTGGTCTTGGACCTTCGTTTGTTTCCCATTACCCACGTGGAAGGGAGGCTCATAATTGCCAGTAACTACAGCTTCAGGGGATCTGTTGCCCTCTTTTGGCTTCCAAGGGCAAACATACACCAGTGACCAACACACAAAAGTACACACACACACACACACACAAATTCAGAAAGACTTCAAGAAAGTACAGACATACAGAAGTCCCTGCACATTTCTATTCACCCACGTCTAGCTCCTTCCCCATGTATGACCTTCTCTTTTTCTGGGTACTTGGGTCACTTGGTCCCATCACACCAGACATCCAGACTGGCCCAGTCCAAGAGCAGACAGTTTTACACCTCTATTCCTTTTCCCTAAGCAACTTCTCACATGACTGTGACTGCTAACTCACTGAGCTCAGGTCTCCCTATCTGTGAAGTAGAGCAGAGAAAGTGAGGCTTCTCCCAGGGCACCCTCAAGTTACACCATGTGCCCCATCTGGAATTTTCCACTCCGTGGGCTTGCTGGTGGATGTTTTCACCTCCCAAATGGCCCACAAAGGTACATTTCTAGTCAGAGGGCCTTTTCTACCCTACTTTAATGGAGGAATGCTTTATGGCTCTTTGGAAACTGCCAAATAATTCTTCTTGGGGCTTGGCCTGTGCCAGCAGGGAACAGGTAGCTTAACTGAGATCTTCCATGGGAGTGTCTTTATGATGTCTCCATGAAGCCCCACTACATGGAGCCCTACATCACAATACCTCTTGCTAACTGCATGTAAAGTTCTTACTTGGATGTGTCTCTTGGGGCAGGTTAGGCTGAGAAGGGCAAAGAGAAACTAGAAGGAAGAATACTGGCCTGCCTGGGGGAGGGAGATCGAGACAGTCCTTCAGGTGGTCTCCTTACTGCTGTGGCTTCTCAAGGCTGCCAATCAACCTCTGGGAAAGAAACCCCTGGCCTGATTGGACAGAGAGAAACGAGAAGCCAATGAGGGGGCTGTAAAGAGTCTGCTTCCATAACTACTATAGGCCTGGTTTCGTCCAAGGCCATTACACTGGAGTGAAAGGAGAGCATGAGAGCTGCTGCACACAGAGATTCCCTAGATTACCACATGCCTGATGCAGTCAGCAGACAGTGACACAATGTGAGAAAGTATGAAAACAGGAGCAACGGCAGGAGCAACCTTTTGCTCCACAAGGCCTTGTTCTGCCTCTAAAACAAAGAGAAAGTTTACACCTCCAATACCATTCACATAAACCCCCCAATTATACACCACACACACACACACATACACACACACACACACACACACACACGTACCACAGACATACATACACAGAGCACTCACATACACTCCTCTCCACACACATGATTACCTGTGGGAGGCACCTCACACAAAAGATCTCACTTCCCCCTCCTCTCTGGCTCAGGGAAACAGCCCAGTCCCTCTTGGTCATATTGTACTAAACGCAGTGGAAGAGGAAACCAGGGGAGAAAAAGAAAGATGTTCAGGTGGTCCATCCGAGGAGCTAGCCTCCTTCTGACCAAGCCTAGGCTCCTCGATGCTCTGCTCTAGAGTTGGGAATCCCAGGGGAAATGGGCTTGTGGCTGTGGTATCCCTTGGGAGCCACCCCATCCTGGGACCCTCACTCTAGTCCTGCTGCTGTTCTCATATGTACCTACCCCATGAGGAAGAGCCCCTTTCTTCCTGGGCAGCTTGCAGAGACCTGGAAAGGATACTGGGAAGAGATAGGATGAACTTACCCAGTTAGGGGCTGGACCCTGGTACTTTGCTCAGGCAAAGGCTTGGATGAGAGAAAAGAGCAGAATGGTTGCCTTTTCCACATCTGGGTAGAAGGGAGATATATGGGCTCTGAAATTGTCCCAAGGTTGGTGCTAGATGCCAAGTAGAGATTAACTGAGAATGAGAAAAAAGCAAAGCCTCTAGCGTTATTTAGTGTTATTTTCTTTTTGTCTGTTTCTTGGTTTGTTTATTTATTTGGCTGGCCTTGAACTCACTATGTAGCAAAGGATGATGATTAGCTTCTGTCCATGTGCCCCTATTTCCCAAGTGCTGGGAATATGATTGTGCACCACTACACTTGCTCTATGTAGTCCCTAGGTAGCTCCTTGGCCAGAGTCCTTCCAACCCTCCCTTCTTGCCCAATCCAACTTGTGTCAACAGATGCAAGGATGGCCTTAGGGAAGCCCTGTTCTCAAAATGCACCTGAGTCCTTGTATCTGGTTTTCCTGTGGGGAAAGTAGAGGCTTCAGAGCCTTATAACCCTGGGAGCCCAAAAAGTACTTGCTGCTTTGGATGGGTGGTGGAGAGCCAGCATGGTTGTGAAAATCTCGGCTGTGGTGGTCTCCCTCTAGAAGCTACACGTGGAAGTGCAATGATGACCAGGTACACTGGGTTTGCCAGGTTGGAAAAGGCTCTAAGCCTAGGTCACTGCCAGGAGTACAAAGGCTGAGAAATGCTAAAAGTCAAGAAACACGACTTCTACCCCCACCCACATTCAGAATACTTAACTGTGCTAGTCCAATCCTTTTTCAAAGAATGCACTTGGCCCACAAAGTTTGGACCCGGGCTGACCTAAGCTAGTAGTCAAGCTGCCAACTCAATTCTTTAGGCCAGAAGCACTGGAATGATGACATGTTCCATCATTGGGAAGCAGACTCCCGAGGCCAGATTTTGTAACCCTGGACATTCTAGAGTCTCAGCAGATGGGCTGCTTTCCACCTGTAAGGAGCTAGAAGAGACACTACTGTCGCTGGTCCAGGAGGTGTTGAGATCTAGAGATGGCAGTGGGAGCGGAATTTCAAGTGATTTAGAGACCTTGGACAGAGTTGGCTCTGCCAGAGCAAAGATTGAGCAGCAGCAGCTGGCTCCCATCTGAGTTCCTGGGTCTGCTCTTCAGTGTACAGATCCCAGGAATTGAAGGCTGGGCCCCTCTGGCAGGAGTCTGTGACCTGTCTGCAATGCTCTAATCCCTGGGGCTCCCGCCTGCAGGCCAACAAGGCAGCAGGAAGGAGTCATACTCCTGGGGCAGAAAAGGAGTTGGAAGAGATTTGGATTGCAGAGGAAAAAATGTAATATGGACAAAGCAAGCATGGGGGGGGGTACTTGCAAATGTGCTTTACAGGTAAATGACTTCTGCATGAAAGTCTGGAATTTCACCTCCAGCCATCCCATCCCCAAACCCCAGATTCTTGGCTTCTCTGCTAGAGGAATCCTGGGAGGAAGATGTCTGAGGCAGACCAGGTCCTTCTCAATTGGGGTAGGGAGTTGAAACCCAAAGGTGGAAGGGGTACTCTTAGCTTTCTACCATTCCCAAGACCCTAGAATCCCCTGGCTCTCCTGTACCCATTCTCTGGCTCTCAGAGGAATGGATTCAAACAACTGTTGAAGAAACTAGGCCATTTCTGGAGTGCCTTGGCTACAGGACCCCTGAGAGCTTCTGGAAAGAGCTCTTACAGATGCCTCTGGGATATGCAGAGGCTATCTTGGTGAGGCCAGCCTGCTGAGGATAGTGGAAAACATCTTGCTCGCAACAAGACTTTGGTTTCAATTCCTCATATTTGCATCATTACTATTGTTATCTCTACAGCTACACCCCAAGAAAAGACCCAGAGGAACTCACAGAACTTCCTCCACAGTCCTAGCCACATCTACCCTCTCACACATCCACATCATGACAGTTATTTCTGCGACCTAAGATCTAAGGTCTCAAGCCATCCCTAGTCACTTAGAGATGCTGTCTACATCTGCAGATGGTTAGTATGTCATGAGGTCAAAAGGGGCTGGAGATCCTGGAACCCACCACTCCAACATGATCTCCTGCCCAATCCTTCATGAATATCCCAAGCCCTCACAGCTGCCACCTGTTCAGCATTTGTCAGAGCACAAGGGGTGACTGGAACTCATCCACACTTGCTCCTAACTTTGGTCAAAACTGCTTTTGTCCTTCTTGTAAGTGATCCTCTACTGAGGATGAAAAGAACTGCTCAGCAGCCCTTCTCGGACCCCAAGATGTTTCTCTCTTCAGCCTTCTCCCCTCCAGGTCCTCTATGCTCTCTCTTGTATTTTCCTGTCCAGCTCAAATCCAAACACCCCTTCATTCAACCCTTGCTTCTATAGCAACCCCCATTTTGGGATAAGAATATGGAAGCCAAGAGAGAAGAATGCATTTGCCAAAGGTCAAACTTTCCTTTCTGCAACAAGCACCTACCAGCAGAGGGTGGGTGCTGAGAGAGACAGAAGTCAGAGGAAGAGAGAAAGGCCCTGTGGGCCCTGCCGGAGTGCTGGATTTCCCAAGGAGGTGCCGTTGGATCAGGTCCTATGTTATGAAAGAATGAGTAGGAGCTGATTGCGCATGGGCAGAAATGGTGAAGCAAGTTCTGCTTTTTGTTTTTTGTGATGTTTTTCCCCCTTCTTTGTAGGCTAAACCAGGCAGTGCCTGATGTCAGCATTTTCAACAGGGATCTCTATTTGTGTGACAGGAATCCTGATGCCTCCTTTCTCCATAGCAAACCCTCTGCCACATCAAGCTCTCTGGGGAAGCAACTTAGTCATCAGAAAGTGGTATTCTGAGTCAACTATCACAGGCCTCAGCCTGAGGGGACTGAACCTCATGCTTGAGGCGTGCCCACAGTTGGATCCAAAGACAGGGACCACCAACAGCCACTATGCAGTGTGGGCTTGCTGACCATGGGCCCCAGAGGCCAAGTCTTCTCTGAATGCAAGGTGTGTCTCCACAAATCTGAAGCCCCCACCCTGAGTCCACTAGCAGTAACCTTAAGGCAGCTGTGCAAGAAGAGGGGCTACAAATCAGGCATTAACAAGTAGGTAGAGAACTGCCCTTCTTCTCTTCTACCTACTCTCAAAATTCCCAGCTCTCTCTCAAGACAGGAAGTGAGCACTGCTCATAGGAAAAGAGCAGGCTGTGTTTCTGAAAGCAGCCTCTCGGCTTCTGCAGCAGACAAATTCTCCAAGGACATCTGCTTACGCTGCAGATCTCTTCCAGTCTCCTCAGCCCTGACTTTAAGTCTGCACATCAGCCCTGGGGAACGACATGGACAGGGCCTCTTGGCCTTACGTTTTTTTCAGCCTCTTACCTGCCCAGACCCCCCTCCCTCTTTCCTGTCCACACCCTCTTACTTTGGTCATTCTAGCAGGGAATATGATCTGAAAAGACCTGCCAAATGTTTTCACGTGGACCCAGGAGAAGGTGAAGGGGATCCGGTCGGTGTCTCAGTTTCCCTTTGGGAAGAACTGACACCAGCTAATACCAGTACCAGGGCAGTGTTCTAGGGGACTGACAGCAGATCAGGGAGAGGAACTCTCCAAAATATTGCCCGGAGCAGGGTGTATGCTCAGTGAGGGCAGTGTCTTTACAGTACCATGGGTAGGGGATAGGCCCAGAGATCACATTGTGTTCAGAACCCAGATCAGCAACCATCCTCTTGGACAAAACTGAGCATGTCACCCAACGTCTTACTTCCTTGATTTCCTCCCTTTTATTCAAGCATCTAGGTACAAGGAGAGTGTTTAACTGAGGATGAGTCTTTCTTCCTCTAAGGTCATGGGTGCAAGAGGTGAGGTAGGGCCTAGTTTGGGAGCAAGAAGCCAGACAAGTGGGAACCCAAGTCCACTCCCAACCATGGGTGCCCAAAGTCTGGAGTGCAACATGAGAAGTTTCTCCAATCACCAGAGCCCTAGAAAGCAGCCTCTCCTTCCTCCCTCCTCCCAGAAATAATCTTGTCCCGTGTCACCAATGAAGCTTGACTCAGGGCTCAGCAAACAGAGGGCAAATTTTGTGTTATGTATGACCAGGAATGATATAGGCCACGGTTTGGAGCATCATCTCTACCACTCTTGATCAGTCACATGTGAGAAAGGAGGCTGCAGTGAGAAAAGAGAAGGGCAGGCTTCTGGCTTCCAGAATGCATCAAGCCAGAATTGGGGGTGTTTTCTTGGTATGCAACTGAAGACAGTTCAAGGATCAGGTGCCAGTACCTACCTCAGCCAGTTCCTGAGCGCTGGGAAACCAGAGTCTCTGCCCTACCAAGTCTTATAAGGGTTTAAAGGCCTCTGGGAACTCAAAGCACTTTGAGGAAGAGCTATGCTAGGTTCTAGTCACTCCTAGGACCTCTACCCTCACGTTGGAAGGGTTTTGTCGTGAAAGTACACTATCACTCCTGTTATGATTCAGATGCCAGCTCCTTCCAGTCCCCCAAGAGACTTCTTTGCATGATGTGGGGCTGATTTCTCTCCTATCCCTCTTGACCTGGAGGCTGCTGAACTTTCATCCAAAGTCTTCCACCTCCAAGGAGCCTTCCTAATCTTTCCAGCTAGGGTTGCATCCCTGATGCAGGTTTAGGGAGCCCACGATGCTTTTATGACTCTCAAAGCTGCAGCACCCTCTGTGGTCATGAACCACATTTTGTCACTGACTCATGAGTGTCCAAGCATGCGAATAAACAGATTTTGAGCACCTGCTGTATGCCTGGCCTTGACCTAGGTACCCTCTATCCGTTCCACCCCACTGAGTGCAGGGCCCCAGCTGGGAATAGATGGGATCAGGACAGTGTGAAGGTGCTATTCCTCCCAACCTTATAGTGAGTGGGCTGAGGTGAACAGCACATATTCCAAAGTCCTCCTGCAAACTGTACCTGGTGTGTGCGCCTGTGCCCTGGAGACTTGTTGGCACCCAAGCTGGCACTGTTTGTTCAGATGAGCCAGTTAAGGCCATGGTAAGATAAGCACTTCCTAAGCCTCCTGCTGCAACTCTCCAGTTCAGAGATTCAGAGCCCCTCACCACTATTCAGGCTTATCAGCATGTGGAAACCTGCTTCCTGCCCCAGTCTAAGCACCATGACCAGAAATCCAAAGAGCCATGAGAGCAAGACAAGACCAAGAGCAGCTGTCCCCACCTACCTGCCTTAACGTCAAGACTCAATACAAATGGCTTGTGGAGAACACAACTCCCAACAAATGTCCCGGGCTTCACAGCCTTGGAGGGGAAGATGGGCCTGGTAGGCTTCTCCCTGTGATGAGTGGAGCTGCTAAGTGCCACAGCTTGAAGGATGTAGCAGAGCAGAGAGGAGGGACTGAGTTTTCAGCCTTTCTCAGAGGCCAAGTATCACTATGCAGTTCCAAAGAGGACAAAGCTCTTGGCTCCTCCTGTCCCTGCACAAACAATCCAGTCACAGAGCATGCTCACAGCAGATCCGGCTGATAACACAGCAGTGACACTTGATTCGGCGCTTTCTGTCTAAGTATGAGCAGTTCCCTTCTGAGCCCTGAGGTCGCCCCTTGCCCAGCACATGTCTATCACAAAACACCATCAAGTCCCTTTGCCCTGAGCTCCAGGACAGTGAGGAGATTCTTGGAGTAAGCATGCCTCTGTATCTCAGTTTCTTCATCTACAAAATGGGCACATTTTACTGAGGATGTGGGATTCTGTGATTCTTGCAACACGCCAACTCGAGGCTCACCCTGCCCCCTCCCAGCTGGCAGTCTACCAACAATCGGACTCATCCACAAATGATTAGGACAGAGGGACTTGGTCAGCCAGGGAGCCACTTGTCTTTGTTGGTCACTCTAACCACGCCTGCCTCTCTGTTTCTTCCCTGGCGGTGCAAAGCAGAAAACTGTGGGAACTGTCTCCCTGCGGAGCGAGTTTTGGTAGGAAAACCAAGGCCCTGGCTAAACTGGGTGCCCCTTGCTGTCTCCCAGTGGGCCGTGTCCTTCCAACGGTGACTAGACATCCCTACCTGGTACAGGCGCTTGGTCTGTGGGACAGGAGGACTTGGTGTGCAGGTTCCCTCTGGTGGGTAGCCCTACTAGAGCTGTTGGTAGGAGCAGGGCGCAGCAGCAACAGCACAGGGAAGCCAGGAGGTACAGACTGGGCTCCGCCTGAGAACAAACAGGTTTTCTCTGCCTGCAGGGAGCCTCGCCCCTCCCCTTGGCCGGCCCCTTTCCTCTGCCCTCTCTTGGGGTAGGTAGATGTGCCTGGCACATTCCACACATTCTCCCGCCAGTGTCCTGGGTCCTCCCACTGCTTCCCTGCTCATCCCCAAGGAGTTGCTGGAGAAATCAAGGCTGGGGCTCCCCTTGCCTGGCTCAGAGCTCACTCCACAAAGTTTTGCAGCCATGGAAAACTTCCAGGCTAATTCCTCTGGGCTCCCAGCCCTGGAGCCGTGAGGCCTCCACCACGTGAAGGGCCCCCGCATCCTAGTTGCGTCCTGCCTGCGCCTGGCCTGGCGAGAGAGCCAAAGACTTCCACAGATGCTGGCGGGTGGGTCAGTTCTGGCTAGAACTACTGTGCCTAGATCCATTTTACAGATGGAGATCCCAGACAGGGGCGGGGAAAGGACCGGGGGTAGGGTGGGTTGGGGTGGTGGTGGTGGTGGTGGCTGAGATCATGCCAGAAGTCAGGGAGAAGAGGAAAAAAAGTGATCAAGAAGCTTCTGTCTGGCGCCTGGGAAAAGTTGCTCCTTGGAAGCCCATTTTTGGAGAGGGCAGTGCAAAGCATAGAAATCAGGACTGCCTGTCAGGCCAGACCCACATTCAGTTTGGTAAGTGACATACAGTCACACTTTTTGAATACTTAGTGCGTACAAGGAACTGGGTAGGAGGATATAGGGGTTGTGGAACTTAACAGAATATCCAGAAAAGGCTCCTAACCCTATCTGTGAGGTCAGGGAAGGCCTTCCAGAAGAGGAGACAGTTAAGTTCAAGCAATAGCTGGTCAGTATGATAGGCTCAATAAAGAAATAAAAGGGGGGAGGGTGGTGGCAATAAGTCCCATTTGCTTGAGTGTCACCAGTTTTATATTAGATCTGCCCACTGCTATACCTGCCTGTCACTCATCCTTCCCACTCAGTCATCATACAGTAAGCAGCTTCACTGGGTGAATATGAGCACATGCTACCTGCTTAGAGCTCCTTCCTCCAGCATCCTCTTGCTGGGATGGAAGCAGATGTCTTCAGAAAGCCTAATGGTTCATTATGGTCAACCTCTCTGTGCAAAGACCAGCTGCCCCACCACTGCATTGTGCTCACCCCGACTTCCCCAGTCTTCTGAGTACATCACAGGCCTTCACACTCAGAACGTTTTTCCTGTATCCTCTTCAACGCCCTTCCTGCTAGTGAACTCAGTCCTCCTTCAGACTTCATCCAACCATTCCTCAATCCTCTCCAGCCAGCTACCTAGTCACTTTGGCCATTCCTTCTTTGCATTCACTCTTCTAGTTCCCTCAGAAGCCAGTGAGTGACTCTGTTCTCAATGGTGAGCTCTGGGAGGCTGGCACTCCCTTTCTGATTATCTCTGGGTCACAGAGATCAGCCCGGAGTATCTGGGGAGTTTGTAGAAGGAAGGGATGGAAGGAAGACTGCAACTCTGAAAAGAAGTTTCTTTTCTTTGTATGGTTTATCACACAGAAAGGAAGTGCTGTGTGTTCTGGGAGAGTGGTCAATCTTTGTATCCTGCCAACAGGTGTTTTCCTCCTTCCAACTGAGTTGGTTCCAGGCCAGTGGCCAGCATGCTTCTTCCCTTTCCCCCACCTTGCATTTGGCTTGGCATTTTAGCTCCCAAACATATTAACCTAGGATGGATCACACATCCTTTTTGGACTTAGCCTGAAAGGAGGCAGAATGTAAAGCCCAACGTGACATCTCATGGGTAGCAGTGAGTAAGGCAGCAGCACTTGTCGCCCTCTAGAAAAATAGAAAGCTCTGCCCCTGAGCCTTGAATCAGGATGGGGCAGCTGAGGAGCATGAGTAAGAGTGGTGTCCGATAGCATAGCAGGCCACTGAGGGCTGCTCAGGACCTCCAGTTCTTTCCTTGTCCAAAGTGACTCAGGCCCTGCCCAGTGACAGATCCCTCATGGCAGCTCTAGCCAAAGAGACCAGCCTTCAACTCCTCCCTCCTAGCCAGGCTGCCAGGCCCTGGAGAGGATCTTGCCTGCAAACGGGTTTGACTTGAATGGTAGGTGCTGTGCCCTGCCCTGTCCTGCCCACCTGCTCAGTGCCCCAACAGAATCTTCCAATGATGTTTTCCACCCCCACCCTCTTCCAGGGCCACCTCTGGTCACCTTATCCAGGCACCATTTGGGGGAAGAGGAGCTATGCAGCCCACGATGGACTCAGATTCACAATAATCCTCATGCCTCAGCCTCCCAAGTGCTAGGATTCATTTAGATAAACCAAGTGCTGTCATATGACCAAACCCCTATGCTTGGGATGACATCTCTCTCTCTGGGGACCTTGGGTAAAGTCTTACCCATTTTCAGCTGTCAAGTTGTTATCTCCATGAGCCTTTCTTTGGATTTTGCTCACGTTCAAGCCCAAGGTTCTGGTGGTTACTAGCTGCCTCTCAGACTCTGCTGTACCTGTGTCTGGCCTGCGGCTGGCCCTGTCCTTCTTTTCTATTACTGTGCCTCAGCCCCTGGCTGAGCCCTGAGAATGGCCAAGAAGCTTCCCCTTTTCAGAGTCACAATTTTCCCCTCCATCTTTTCCTTCTGGCTCAGGCATTCTTCCAGCTTGGGTGGCAGTGCCCTAGGGGACTAGGCAGCAGCCCCCAGGAATGTCATCAACAAGGCATTGCTCTGAAAGCACAGAGCAAGTTCTAAGTGTGGAAGGCTCCAGGAGCAGGCTGGACTACCAGGAAAGGTAGGTAGTGTTCCTATTCACTGGGGGCCAGAGCTCAGAGGCAGGTAACCAAAACAGTTTCTCTGACAGGTCAGACTGGAGTCAAGAGATGGGCCAGAGGACAAGTGGCTATGTGAGAGATGGTGAAGCAGGATTACTAAACTCTCCAGGGTGGCTCCTTGCTATCTGCAAGGCTGGAAGCAGAGCTCCTAATTAGCTGAAGCATTCCCAGGCTTGGAAGGGAATATCAGGTGGCATCCAGAACGCTGTCAGGACTCAGAGGTGGCCCAGGCAGAATTCCTACACCAGAGAACACCAGAGACAAATGCCCTGAAGCCTGCAGTTGCACACATGGAGAAAGGGAAACAGGTAGAGGGACTGGACCTAAGGATCACACAGTTAGTCTAGTACAGATCTCCGGAGGCTCTGGATTGCATGTATGTACAACTGGTAGAATCTGGGGAGCTCAAATTTGTGAATAGGGAGTGTCAGGTTCCTGCTTGTACCCTAGTCCCTGCTTCCCCTCCTTCTCTGGTCCTGCCCTGCTGTCTCATCCTGCTAAGCTCTTCAACCAGTTTATACTTGCTGAGTGACTCTGCTGACTCTCAGCAGGGTGTGTCCCCTGGGGCTAGGGGTCCCTAAGCTAGGCAGAACCACGCCCAGGAATGGACCTGTGGAGCCCTGAGCCTATGGAACCTCTGTGTTTGTAATCACCTCACCTGCTAGGAGTTAGCCCAAAATCTCAGCATTGGGGTGAATTTCTCACCTACAATATTTTGTCTTCCCTACAATTCCAGTAGTTTACACTCTCCACTATGAGGTTGTGCCTTGACTCCACTTGCACACACACACACTTACTTATCAAGAGCTCCCACTACACTGCCATCTCCACCAGAATGCAAGCTCCCATCTTGCGTCAGAAGCAAAGTAGTCTCTTTCTGAAGAGCAGCTTCTATGCCCAGAAATTGTTTGCTCCACAGGCTGCAACCTTCCTGGACATCTTGAACTTATCTTCCAGTTAGAGGGCTAAGAGGTCATGCACCTCCTGAGAAGGGCCACTTTCAAAGGTCTTCCAGCCCTGTCCTTGGAGCTGTGCTGTCTTGAATACCCAGGACACACTCTACCAGCAGTCTCTGTCTGCATCACGTGATACCCCAGAACAGACTGCCTTTTCTCTCTGGCTCTGAAGCAGCCCTAGGCCAGGCCTCCAGAGCACGAGTGCACAAGCTGAGCCAAGGCCTTGCTGGCAGATAATCCCCATATGCTCTGAAGAATGGCTTTTTGCTGCTTTAAGAATCATCCACAGTTTGGAAAAAAAGAATGTTCTAATTGGAAAACCTCCCCGCCAGGGTTTTCCGGAGTTTTAGTACAGTTGGCCGGCAAGGAGGCTCCTGGGATGAGGAGAAAGAAAAGCCATGAGGAGGAGACAGTGGGCTCCTTGCCCAGTGCCCCCTCATCTCCTGAGCTAGCTCAGCCATTGCTGGTCAGCATGTAGCCCCTGTTGAGGGCTTGGGCTTGTCAGCCCTGGGAGTCCAGAGGCTGTCTGGCTTTAGCCTGAAGCTTCTTCCTGGGGTGCATCCCAAACCAGCTCCCAGGGGCCCTGCTGTTGCCCCAGAAGTATTCCAGGCTCTTGGGACCCTCTCATGGGACTGATGTCCATCTGTCACTGTAAACCAGGGCCTGGAAGAGGAAAGGTGTAGAAGCTGCATTGTGGTTAGAAATGGGAAAGCATAGTCAACTCTGGAGTCTGTGGGGTTCATGTCTCTAATGGGCTCTGTATCTGGAGGCCTGACAGCCTGGACTTGAACTTTTGAACAGCTCCATCTGTTGAAGGAAGCACAGAAAGGGGTACCTTGGACTCTGGTCCTGCTAAGCCTTGCCTGGTAAGCCACTGGCTGACAGAGCTATTCGAGGCGCTTTCAAGTGGATCTGCAGTTTTGTTGAGCTCTGTCCTTAGACTTGTAGAGCACAACCTGGGTAGGGGATGTGCAGCACACCCTGAAGCCACAGTGCACCCTTTTCACCCAGGAGAGGGCAGGTCACTGTGGCTCACTTCTTACAGACTGCATACTGATCTTTCTCAGAAACCTCCCTGGATGCCTAGCTGCCTTGCTTTCCTCGAGGGAAGCAACCTTTAGGAAAATAGAAGGGAGACATGCAGGATTTTGCGCCTTGTCCATCTGAGCAGGATCATTACTCCCCCTGCCCCCACTTTCTATTGGAGATGAGCATCTTTCTTCTTCTTTCCCAAGTTTCTGGAGCTAGATTTCTAGTTCCTACATAGAAAATCAGGCTCAGGTCAAAGTCAAAGTCATGGCTCTCATTATAAAGTATCAGACAGACCTGGCTGGGGGATGCTCTTGCCTCTGTTCATGGCATGTAGCTTTAGTAACCTGTATCTGTGGATCATGAACTGACCATATAGCTCTACGATGATATTATGTCGCCCATTCTTCTCTCTTTCTCTTGTCCCATTCCATCCCTAGGGGTCTGCAACTATGTAACCTAAAACCAGGATATATCTCTAGAGCTGTACTGGCTAAGATAGACATGAACGACCATTGGAGTGGGGAGGGTGTCCAGGGGATCCTTGGCCAGACAGGAGTCCTGGGTTGGGAGGACTAGAAGAGCACAAGTACATATGAATGGTCCTTTCTAAATAGCTGCATCTGTCCTGCAAGGAACTGTAGCTTGGACTCAGGGACCCTGCTATTAAAATTTAAGTGTGTCACAGTGAGATATTGTTGGACATTTTGTTTCTCTGTCATCTTGGCCACATTTCAAATGCTCAGCCACCCCATGGGATTGGTGGCTACTGTGTGGATGCTGCACCCATCATTACACAAAGGTCCACGGTAGCTCACTTCCCTTTGAGGGATTTCTCTCTACTTCATTCCTCACTGAAGCTTGTTAGCAATGGTCCCCTGAAGCTCTTTCCAGAAGCCTCCTTCATTCACCTTTCTTAAGATGGGTTAGTCTGTTCTTGAGTGAAAACTTAGGTCTACTGTCCTTTGAAGCAGGTGGGGGAAATGACTACAGAGCAACAGCAGTAGAGTAGGCTAGTAAATATATGACATCAGTCACTCCTATTTGGGGACTAGCCATCCCCAACCTGCAGGCTCCCATTTTCCCCACCTTTATGTCTCCAAAGACTCAGTGAAGTCCACTTCAGATACCTGGCATAGTGTCTGGAATTCAAGAATCCTTAATACAGGCCTCCATTTTTACCAGACCCTTATCTTTCTAGGGGTTTGTTTAGTTGCTACTGAGACAAATATCCATCAAGCTTTGCAGAACTCCAAGCCTGATTTTGC
Organism: Meriones unguiculatus; assembly: GCF_030254825.1. Classification (NCBI taxonomy): domain Eukaryota; kingdom Metazoa; phylum Chordata; class Mammalia; order Rodentia; family Muridae; genus Meriones; species Meriones unguiculatus. The sequence goes on from NW_026843706.1 coordinate 12,294,986, forward strand.
TTTCCATTCGTTAGCCCTTTCCTTTCATTGTTTGTCTTCCAATTCAACTATGTCCACAGTTCATCCCTTCAGCAGCACTGTCCTGTAACACCCTAAACTTTCCCTGTCACCTCGACGTTTATAACAGCCTCAAATCTGCACAAACTGAAATGATTTTGAGACATTTGTTCCAAGTCAATGAACAGAGCTGGTAAAAGTCATACAATCTTTCACAAAGACTTTCTTAACTTTATCTATCTATCTATCTATCTATCTATCTATCTATCCATCCATCTATCTGTCTGTCTGTCCCTGTCTGTCTATCTATCTACCTATTGAGACAGGGTCTCACTATGTAGCTGTGGCTGGTCTGGTACTTGCTTCATAGACCCACCTTAGCTTCCAGAGTATTAGAAATAAAGATATAAGTCACTATGCTTGGCCATTTTATCTTTTTGAAACAAGATTTATAACTAAACTCAGGGCATGCTGGTTCAGTTATAGTAGCTGGCCACTGAGTCCCACAACACTCCTGTCTCCACCACCCTGTTGCTGGGATTACAGGTGTAGCCTGAGGCACCTGGATTTTTTTTTCTTAAGAGAGGTCATGGAGTTGAGCTCAGGTACTCATGCTTATATGGCAAACAGTTTACTGACACAGCCTCCTCTTTATGTTCATAACTATCTTCTTTCCTTTTGTGTCAAGCAATGTCGTGTCACAAGCAATGCAGTTCACTGGTAGAATGCCCACTTAGCATGTGCAAGGCCTTGAGCTCAATCACTAGCACTTCAAAAGAAGTGGCCATCTTCTCTGGAACATTCCCCATCAACATTATTGTGATTATTATTAGTATTATCATTATTGTTATTATTATTCCCCATTGCCACCTCTAATTACTGCTCCATTTCTATTCCTGAAGGTGTTTTCTAGAGCCATTGTCTCTACTTCTCCCATTCTCTCACAATTTTTCAATCCTACCATTTGCTAAAATCAATCTTGTCATTAATTTATATTGTCAAACTCACAGTTCACACCCTTCCCTTACTTCACAGGTAAAATTGACTGTTCCTTCCTTCTAGAAATACTTGCTTTGTGTGGCATCTGTGACACCCCACTTATCAAGAGATATGAAAGTTAGGTGCACAATCTCTGGAACCAGATTATCTTGGTACAATTCCTGCATGTGCAAATTAGCCAAGTGATTTGCCCTGTCTGTGTTTCAGTTTCCTTTCTGGACACCTAAAGCAAGAATACCATCACCTGCCTTCATGGGAAAGTGTAGAAGTTTTATAAAGTACAGCACATGCATTCCATTTTGAATACAGCTTGTTACTTGGCAGTGCTCAATGAATGTTTCCAGGTATAAATTTTGCTAATTGAATTCACCATGTGGATGTTTAAGGGTCAACTAAAATTAAACATTTTCAAAAAAATTCTAGTCCCTGCATTCTAAGCCCTTGTTTTGTAACAGACTTTCACACCACACAAAGACACAGAGGCACACACACACAGACAGCTAGACAGCCAGACAGACAGCTAGAGATACACATGCAACCACAGAGAGACAGACAGAAAGAGAAGCAACCACGCACTCTTACTCATCCCAGATAGGGAACCTACCACAGATCAAAACATGGGTATTACCCAAGTTCAACTTAGTAAACCAATGAGTTTTGTTGGGGTTGCTTACAGGAGTGTGGGTGAGAGATTACTTACAGGAGCAGAAATTCTTCAAAAATAGCTGCATCACCAAACACACCCCAGCATGGATGACAAGAAAAACTAGCAACCTGGAGCACTCTGCAGAGTCTGCAGGGAGCTCAACAGGTTGGAGAGTGTCCTTTTCAAGTGACTTAGTTGGTCTAAACCTCTTCCAGGCAGCTCAGCTGGTTTCAGCTTCTTTGGGCAGCTGGTCTGGTCTCAGTCTTCTTTGTAGCGTGGTGTGGCTGAGAGTAGGTCTCAGCAGTCTTTATTATTTACTCTCAGGAGGAAAGAAGGGAGCCTAGTGAATCTCTTCAGTTTTAGGGACCTGATGGAGCTATTTTGAGTTGCTTACCTTCTGTCTTAAGGAGCTTTGAGCTTCTCTGAGAGATGGAATATTTTAGTCTCAGAATAAACTTATCTAAACGGCCCTTCAAAGCAAACTTCTCCTCCTGACTTCATCATCAGAATGGCTCTGCCACATCCAAACAGTCAGCAAGTCCTAACTGAAGCTCTACATTCCTGAGCACTTCCTACCCACAGCCAGTGCCATCTCCGTCCCAGTCTATAGTGGTGCCCTCACTCACCTGGTCTCTGCTCTCTTGGCTGCTGCTGTCAATCCTGTGTCCACACATCTCAAAGCAGCCAAAGGGGTTTATCCCTGTGCTCTCTATTCAAGCTGGCAACAGGGCATCTGATGCAAGCTACAAGCCCAGCCTCTTCAGATCCACCTTGAGTTCATACTGATTTCTGCTTGCTCCCATCCAAGACTCACCCTGTCTCCAGGCTTTGACCAAGCTTTGACTGGTCTCCCTCACCTACCTTACTACCACTCTCGATTTTCAAGGCAAGGTGATTGCTTCTAACAGGAAGTCGTTCTTAACCACTAAGACCCAGGACAAGGTCTCTTCCATCTGCTTTGTCACAGTACTTACTACCTGTCATGGTCATTGTCTCTCGCCTCCATTCTTCCTGAATGCAGGGTAGATCCTTCACATCTTCCCTGTCCCGAGTGAGCCCTTGCCACTGTGCCTGAGTCAGTATGCAGGAAATATCCGGCAAATACTTGAAGGAAGGCAGGAAGGAATAAAAATCCATTTCAAATGCAGTGTATGACGAAGGTAATATTTCAAATCATTGTATTAAAATCACTATTATCTAAGAAAGCAAAATGGAACTACAAGTTGTGTTTCCCACTTCACGCTGCATATGAACATAAACTCCAGATAGCTCAAAAATTTAATGTAAAAGTGAAACCATAAAAGCACCAGAAGAAATCCTGGGGTGGGAACAGCCTTTCTATGTAAATCAGAAACCATAAAAGAAAACATGGAGAAATAAAAAACCTCTGTACAGCAAAACCCACCATAACAGTCATTACAGAAATAACGACATTTCTTTGGTCTATGTGACAGCTTGCACTCTCATCTTCTTAAAATTAACACAACAGGAAAATGGGTCAGTAAAGAAATCAGACAAAAACAACAACAACAACAACAATAGAGAACTCATCAGTTGTCAATTAATACATGTTGGAATGCAATGGAATATGGCTATTTCTACTTCTGCCTGAGGTACAAAGAATTAAAAAAGAAACCTGTAAAACATAGGCTATCTGTGGTAAGAGAAAGTGGGTTCACGTGTGTTCCAGGAGGCCTAGGATTGGGAATATAGATCAGTGCTGACTTCTGCCTTCAAAGTGTTCTGGGTAACAAATGGTGACTCCCTTTCATCCAGGAGTACTAACAGGTACAGATTCCCTTTACTGTGTGATATCTGATAGGCCCATTTGCATGTTACATAAAACATAAGGTATATAAACATGTATCCATGTCAGTGCCCCTGTCCTGGTGCTCAGACATGACCTGTCCTAGGTAAGATGAAAGGCCACCTTATAGGATGTGTATCCCATCTCCTGCCACATACATCCTTCCTCCGGGGTTAGCAATTAGTCCCTCCGAACCGGGCCATTCTGACAGTGTTCTCGAATTCTCTCTATAGGAAGCCAGCTTTCAGTTGATCCCCGTCTCTTCAGAGAGCATCTACATTTCCTGCTTCTGGCTCTTCTCTTTTCCTTCTTTTTCTCATTTCTGTTACTACATGAAAATGTCTCTTGTCAAGGCCAGAAATCTGTTGTGTTGCTAAATCCAACGGTTATTTTTAAAGTTCATATTTCACTGGGCACCACTGTCATTTGAGACCAGCCACCAGTATTCCCTGTAGTCCCTTCTCAGCTCTTCCTGTCTCTGTAGGCCACACCCTCTTAATTTTGGAGGGACCCAGGGCTCAGTCCTTGGAACTCTTATCTACTATACTAATTTCTATGGTGACTTCAATTCACCTTGTACCTTTAAAGACTACTTAGATCATGATGGATTCTAAATTTTGAATTCTAGTCCCTTACTCAATCCCATTCTGTGATCTCAGTATCTCCATCTGCATATTTCTTAGGTGTCAATGAAAAAAGACAACTCCACCCACATCAACCAGAATGCTCAGACATTCTTGTTAAATATGATGTCGTACCAAACCTGTTTGACCTGACAATAGAACACTAATTTTCCTTCCTCAGTAGCTCTAGTGTTTTAAATCCTTGCTAACACTTGATGCTGCCAGATGTGTTATGTTTGTCAGTACAGTGGATACAAGATGCTAACTTGCTGTGTTCAATATTATTTTAAAGGTTCCCAAATTTAGAAATTCAGATGTTTATTCTTAGTTTGCATCATTATCATAGTAAGGAAAATGAAGTACAAGTATGCTCACTACAATACTGTTCACTGGTATTTTTAAAGTCTTGTTTGTGCTGGGCATTGTAGTAGAAGCCTGTAATCCCAGCATTCAGGAGGCAAAGGCAGAAGGATCAGGAGGAGCTCAAGGCCATCAGGATGTTGGGTCACAGGAGACTGTGTTTCAAAACAAACAAACAAAACAGTCAGTAGTAGCAAAACCCACCAAGTTTTAATCAATAGGCACAAAATACCTCACAGCAATAACATAAGGGTTTATTTGACTTATGGTTTGAAAGGATAACAATCCATCATAGCAGGAATGTAAAACAGAGGTGCTGAGCCCACGGTGCTGGGAACTGTGCCAGTGGCTCTTCACATGTTGTAGACCAGGAAAGTAGAGAGCACAGGGCTGGAGCCAATGTGAGTGTACTCTTCAAAACCCGTACTTAACGATATACTTCTTTCAAGTAGGCCCCATGTTCCAAAGATACCACAACCTCCCCCAAACAAAACCACCAGGTGGGGACCAAGAGTTCGAGGACATGAGCTCATCGGCAACATTTCACATTCAAAATCACAACAATTTCCCAAATTTACAACAGGGTACTCTGGTTGATCAAGGTGATGATTTTAGATTTCATGCAAGACCCAGGAAATCATACATTATATTGCTAAATGGAAGAGGAAAATTGTGGCTTGCATGAAAATAAGGCACATTGCTGCATAATAAGGCATGATGATGCATGCTTTTAATCCTCAAGAGGCAGAGGCAAATGAAACTCTATGGGTTCAAAGCCAGACTGGTATGCATAGCCTTATGATATATAGTGAGACTGTCTCAAAACAAACAAACAAACAAAAAACAAAACAAGATCAAAGAAAAGATACTTGATTGCACAGTGTGATTTGCTTTCTATAACACAGAAAAGATACCTAAAACCTTGCTATGGTCTATAAGCTGGAACTTGAGTCACTTTATTTAGTCCCATGTTCCATTTTCTATGTTTCATTACTTAAAGGATTTATTTGTTTTTATTTTATATGTATGGGATTTTGACCTGCACACGTTTGTGTATCACATGTGTGAAGTGCACATGGAATACCGAAGAGGGCACCAGATTCCCAACAACTGGGGTTATATGGGAATATATGGTTATGTGGGTTCTAGAAATAAAAACCTGGGTCCTCTGGAAGAACAACCACTGCTCTTAACTGCTGAGCCATCTGTCCATCCCCTTCCATTAAAAAAAATCATTCCTGTAATGCCAGTCGGAGGTAAAGGCAGGACAATTGGAGCTGAAGGTCATCCTCAGCTACTGATACAGTTCAACAACAGCCTGGCCTGAAGTATATGAAATCTTGACTCAAAAAACAAACCATAGCAAACCAAACACAAACAGAGACACCTCCATATGTATTACTGGCCAAAGATGCCTGTATCCCGAAATCATACAGGATAGAGCAATTGCTCTTGGCTTCCCAGTGGGAACTAGATGGTAAGAACCTATTGCTTAAGGAACCACCCACTTTGGTTGTAGGACATGTAGAAATCAAGTTGAAACTGATTTGGAACCTTCTTTCCTAGCTAGCTTTCATGGTGCCAAGATGTTCTGTGCAGGCTTCTTGGGAAGAATACTTATCAGTGATTTCACTCAGCTGTGGATCCTGCATGCTCACCTGCCAGGCAATACATGACTGCTCGTTCAATGGTGGCATGACTGGTTGGAGGGTAATCACTTTCTGATTACATCTGAGGCCTTATATATAGTAGGTAATACATATAAAACTCATCAAAAGACTATAGCCGGGGAAGTCATATGCCCTAGGAAGCAATGTACTATTGATGCTTTGCTAATTGGACATGTAGCCAAATTGCATTCTAAGTGTTCATGGTTTACCCATAGACTAATGCTGGGCAGAGAAGTATCTGTTTGTAGTGGTTGGTGGTTTTTGCAGAGATTAAGACTGGTCAAAGTGCTGAGAATAAGTGACATTTGAGTGCTCAGCCCTTAAGAGTATATCTGTATCACCCCTTCCAGGGTTTTGTGCATGCCAGGTAACTCTGTGGAAACAGGGACAGAGAGAATACAAAAGACTAGAAACACAGAGAAGTGTGGTGCAATGCTTTCTTCTGAATGCCTGGTACTTACAAGAGCGAGGACCTGGGTTTGAATTCCTAGAACCCTTGAAAAAGCAGGGCATGGTTGTGCCTGTAACTTCAGCATTGGGAAGTACAGAAAGGCAGATTCAGGAAGCTCCAGCTAGCCTAGCTGAAACAGTGAACTTCTGGTTCAGAGAGAGACCTCATCAAAAGGGAAAAAGGCAGAGAGAGCAAAAGAAGTCACTCAAGGTGTTCCTCTATCGTCCCCATACATCTGCGTGGGCTTATGACCCTGAACAGTCATGTGTTAGAGCATGATTTCTATATGTTCCACAACCAAAGTGATCCTAATGAGTCTCAGTGATTTCAAAAAGAAGACACAAAGGTCGGAGGGAATAGTTGGGAAGAAGGGGTCATCAGGAGCAGGAGGGGATGAGGGGTTAATGGGATGAGTATGATCGCAATACATCCTGTGTGTGTTTGCATATGCAAGTGCACATTCCTATGCAATTGCCAAAAATGATGCTAACTGAGTCTTCTTTAGAAAAAGCAATTTTCAAAAATCGTTTTACTGTATCTCATATTTCCAAGTACAAAGTATCTAGAAGGTTTCAAACAAAAATGATCATAGTGGCTGCCTCTGGGAAGTAGGTTTTTGAGGGCAGAGTAAGAGGGTATTTAAATTTTTCTTTATTCCTTTCTATGTTCTTTGATTATTTTGTGACAGTATGCTACTTTCATAGTAAGTAAAGTCAACTAATAAAAAAAAGCAAAAGGGAAAGCTGCTCTTAGCATCCAGGCAAGCTTTAACAGTCTCAGAAACGTTAGATCCAGCTAGAGAAGTGACTCTGATGCCCCCAAATACTTTACAGAGAGCCAACTCAAGCCATGCCAAACTGCTCTTTCCAAGGAACCTGTGAGGTCCAGAGCCAGTGGCAGTTTCTGCTTCTGGGAAGCGCCTTAAGCTAGAAACTGTGTCACCCCCATAAAATAGGTGGTTGTGGGCTGCTTCATTCTCTTTGCTGGAGGGAGAGGTCAACCCCTAGAGACCCAGAAAGGAAATATTAACACAGTCATGGAGCCAATAGGTTTTCAGTCGCTAAAAGCTCCAATAACAAGCTAGCCTGTCTTTGGTTTACTTTTTATTTATTTTTGAGACAGAGTCTCTTGTAGCACAGGCTGGCTCCAACTTTCTTTGCTAAATAGCGCTCAATGACCTTGAACTTCTGATCCTACTGCTTCTGCTTCTAGTGTCTGCCTCAGGTAGAAGAAAGCTCCTAGCATGCACAAATCCCTGGATTCAGTGTCCAGCATTATATCTACTAGACCTAGCAGTGCACACCTATAATCTCAGCCCCTCCCTGCCTATAAAGTCTGGATTCCTCATAAAGGGCGATGAATGTGGAGCCATCTTTTATTAGCTCACCCTATGACTAGTTTGAGGTAGGTTTCTTGCAGCAGCAGAATGATCCACTGTGGCTGGCACACACTTTCATCACCTCTTTCCCTCATTCCACTTCCCAGCTTCGACCAGGAGGGCTTCGGGTTCAACAGTGGGGACAAAGCCCACACAGAAGGACTGGTGTTTCGTGCCTCACATGGCAGAGTGGATTAAACCCAGATGGAGTCCAGTGAGAAGACAGCTTGCTTGCATCAGCTGTTTCCACCAATCATCTTTTACTTAGGAATCAGAACTGCCATGAAAGTCAATTTAGGAAAACTGTCTGCTCTTCAGGACTGAATGGCTAACCGGGTGGGTACTCACAGTGGGGCTGAGGGGCTTATGTGCCAACCCAGAGTAGATTAAGTTGACATGCAGTGACATGGCCGGGGCTCAGAGAGGCCTAATTATGTAGGGGTGGAGGCAGCTCCTTGTGGACAGGGCATCATGTAGGTAGCATAAGAGTGAGTCTGTCAAAATGATCAGAGAAGGCAAGAGAGAACTACACTTTCATGAGAGGAATCCCAGAATGACTGGGAAGTCACCTAGCCTGAGATTGACCTGCATGCCAAGGGCAGACTTCCCCTTGAGGAAGCTATCCTCCCCGGGGAACAGTGAGTGAAGTCTGCAACTGACATTTCAATCTGATCTGAATTTCTGTAAAGACCAGAGACTTCTGAATCCTGCCTGGCATGACATTACTGGATAGACAAGGCCAACTTGATAAAGCTGGATCAAGGCACGTGATTCTCTTGTGGATAGTTAGTTGATGTTTACTTATCACTTTTTATGTGAGGAATCGTTTCCTTCCAGCCTTACACCACTCTATGGTGGATACTGATCATATTTACATATTACATAGGGTGCTAAGATTGGACAGCTGGCAAGCAGTGCTGCCCCTGATATCCACAAAGAAGGTAATTTTTACTGAGGCCTTACTATGTGTTAAGAATGATGTTAAGTGCCTCTGTTATGTGTCCTGAGGAATCCATCCTTGATATTTTGGCCCTCTTCTTTCAGCCACTCCGTGAGGAGGATTTTTTTTTTTTTTTTTTTTGGTAAAAATTACATCATTGGTTGGGGATGGTGGTTCTTTGTAGTCCTAACACTTGTGAGGCTGAGGCAGAAGTGCTTTGAGACCACTCTGGGCAGTACATACTGAGCTTGAGGCTACCTAGGGCTACATGCCAAGAGCCTTTTTCAAAAATGAACTTAAGAATCAGATGTAAGTGTGTTTATGCTAAAGTCAAAATGTGTGCTAATGCCACATATGACAGAAAGCACATGGCTTTTTAGTAGGATATTTCTAGAAAGATCAGGAGGTAACTGATAGTCAGAAGCTTCACCCTAAATGTTCAACTGCTTGCAATGGGAGTGAAGGCGTCACAGACCTCAGCTGGGCACAGTCCATTGGCTTTCTTTCAGTGGGCTGTGACCTGTTATTGAGGCCCCTACTGAGAGTCCATGCAGACCAGACATGATCCAGGATATATTCCTGTGCTTTCTACCAGATGCTGCCACTGGGAAAGGCGGTATCCTGCACATCTGGAAAAGGATCATATTTTCCCTTTGGGGTATGGTCCATTGGAGGATACTGAGGCTTAGGGTATTGAGGGAACATATACATATAGCTTTGAAGTGGCTGTGACCACATAGTAATCCAAAGCACCCAGAACCCTTCAGAAGAGTGACTGTGCCAGGTTAAATGACTTGCCCCAGGGACACAATGCACCTTTGTAGCAACTGCTCCTGTACACTCAGGCTTCACCATAGATTTGGGTAGCACAAGAGTGATGCAGGCCTACAGTTGAACCAGGGAGCTTCTTCCACCTTGTGTCTTAGCTTTGGGCCCTGAGGCATGAAAGACATCAAGAGGCAAAATAAGGGTATGGCATAATCAAAGCACATGGCCATCATTGTCAATTACATTTCCAAAAGTTTGATGGTTAATGTGCCAATTTTTGACTGAATTCTATCCTCCCATATATTAATGTGAGGGACCTAAGCAACTTGCTTATGATACAAGACTATGCATCTATCCCTTCATTATTCATGACTGTGTTGATGTGGAGAGTGGTGTTCTTTTTAAAAAATTCTCTTTTATTTGGAGTATTTAGGCCTCTACCTCCCTTCCACCAACCCCCCACCCCCGACCCCAATCTTAAGTAAGAGAGAGAAAAGCTTAGTGTGTAACAAGGACCCAGACCTCTTCACTTCTCCCAGATAATCAGGGTGGAGCCAAACTTTCATGGTCTGAAGTCCCTGAAAATGCAATATAAAAGCAAAGCATTTCCATGTCTGGGTGCTTTTACATGGACTTGCTTGTGAGCAGTCATCAACATGAAAACTCATGTATGGCTGAACTCTGCTTTTCTGTGTTATGCTTTAATACAGAGTGAAAGTAAGAGTACATGGTTTTGAGGCTTGAGTTGTTTAAAGCTTTTCTTTCCTTTCATAATATGAAGGACTGGAAGAGAATCCAGCAAGGAGGCCTTCCTTTCTTTACTTATCAACAAAGACAGTCTTTGTATTACCAATGATTTTCAGGTCTATCTGTCGGGACACACAGGTGAAGTTTTCAGCAGACTGAGCCAAGAGTGGATTTGCCTGGTACAAAATGATCCAGGCAAGGGGTTATGGCTTGGAGTTTGGGTAGCGTAGTTTTGGGTCGTTGTCATTTTAACTAGTGGCAGAGTTAAGGGCAGTACTCTCACCTCAGTTTCCTGACCCTCAATGATTCTGACATGATAGGGACAGCTCCAGCCCTGGCACTCCTCATCAGGGCCCATGGGATTTGATCTGCGTCTCCTCTCACTAAATTTAGCCCAGACTACCTCTGCCTCCCGGCCTTGCAAACAGCTACTTACCCACTTCGAGTACTTCTTGCCTGCTGGGATCTTAACAGAAACTCCAGAGGGATTTTTCTCCTTTGGTTCTATTAGGCAGGAGCCACAGGGGTCCTCAGGGCCACAGGGCTTGGGCTCACAGTGTAGAATAAATTGAAGGACATGAGCTTTTGTAGGTGAAGCACTAGTAAGACCATCTTGCTGGTGTGTGGCCACATGTTGTGCATGTGCTTAACATCCCTGCAGTCCTTGTCATCCTCAGTCCCAGAATCGACTTGTGGGCCTGTGCTCACTGACTAAGGGTTCACACAGCTAGCCATCTTTAAGTCCTAGTTACTGAGATGAGTGGAGGGCCCTCCCCAGCCATTTCTGTTGGACAGCTGGGAAAGACTCAACATGTTACCACAAGACAAGTCTCAGAGCCAAACAGTCACCTGACTGTGCTTGTGGATAGATCTGGGAACAGGATGGAGATGATGTCACTAGAGCTTCACATTATTTCACCCAATTAAGTGAGAGTTAATTAGTATTTGCAAGGTGCTTTGAAGGAGAGGAGTGCTGTTTATTTCACTGTTGGAGTGTCAGCAGGAGGATCACTCACTTGGAAGACATGTAACACATATCTCTGCACACTCATGGGAAAGGTTAGTGTGCCAGGGCTGCTAGAACAAAGAACCACAAACCAGGGTGCTTAATACAACGGAAGTGGATCCTTGCTCAGTTCTAAAGGCCAGAAGACTTAAATCGAAGTGTTGGCAGTGTTATCCTCCTCAGAAAACCTCTAAGGATGGTTCATCTTTGTGTCTTTCAGCCTCAGTAGCCCTAAGTGTGACTTGGCTTGTAAACATATGGCTCCCATTTGTGTCTTTCTTCATTTGTGTATGTGGCTCTATTCTTTTCTTCTCAGAAGACCATCATATTTGAATTTAGGCTTATATGATCTTCATTTCTGCAAAGACTATTTACAAACAAGGCCATCTCACAGCGGTTAGGACTTGGACATAGCACCACAGTCATGAAATCAGGCTTGACAGTGTCTACCTGACTATCTGCATATTTTCCTGACTTGCCCCTCCTTCCTTCTTTTGAAAAGCCTACAGTGACTTTTACACCTTGGGACTCTTTGCTGTCATTTGGTGCAGGGTCCAGCTTTTACAGTCTTGCATCAAGGTCACATAGTGCCAAGCTGGAAGCCCCTTCAGTTAGAATAAGAATAGGTAGCCATTGGCTGGAAGCCTTTAGCTCAGTCTCTCAACTTCCTCCCCATACATGCTAATCACAGACCCACATGAGGTAGGAAGGGGTAGGCCTAAGCCTCTGAGTCCCATCCTTGCTGGTGCTACAGGCCCACACCTAGTAGCAGATATCTCAGTCTGGAATCTGGAGCAGTGTGGAGCAAGCACTTGCTCACTCTAGGCCACTGATTTCTTAGGAGGATCCACCCACATTTCTCAGCACCATACTCTTGGTGATCTCTATATAGGTTTTGTACTATTCAAACCAGCCCAGTGGATGATCTGAATAGTTCTGGTTCAGAATTGAAGGTAACTAAGTTTTCTCAAGGCCCTGGGCCTAGTGGAAGCTTATCAAGTGCCCTTGTGTGGCAAGAAGGAGAATAAGGTAGGCAGTCATTTAGCACTTTGTTCTCTGCACCAACTTGCCTGGCTACCCTGCCTCAGATTTGTGGCAAGTGAACCTGCTAGAACTTGCCTGCCCTTTGACCTCTCTTCCAGGTAGAATTTAGCTTTAAAACTGAGGCACAAGTATACTCCATGCCTTAGCAGGAGGCTTGCTTCCCTCTTTTGTCTGTGCTTCTCCAAGGTTTTGGAACTTTAGATTCAAGGCTGCCTGCTCCGACCTGCTTGAGCTGCTTCTGTCTCTACCTTTGTAGAACTTCATGTCTGACTGGACCAGGATGCTCCTGCCTTGCAGTCCCACCAGCCAGAGGAGCCCTTTCTGTGTCTCACTCATTACGGTAGGTTGAATAATAGTCCCCTCAATACTGTCTGTCTCCTAAGCCCCAGAGCCTCCTGTTTTGTTATATGGGTGAAAGAGAGCTTGTAGGTGTGATCAAGGACCTTAAAATGAACAGATGAGAATCCTGGATCATGTAGGTGGGCTTAAGGATGATCATAAGTGTCTTCATTAAGAGTAAGTGAGAGAGAAATAGGATAGAATAAGCAGAGAATGAAGTAATATGCTTTGTTACAAAATCTTGTTTTTAAAGATTTGTTTATTTATTCTGTATATAGTGTTCTGCCTGCATGTATGCCTGCAGGCCAGAAGAGGGCACCAGATCTCATTATAGATGGCTGTGAGCCATCATGTGGTTGCTGGCAACTCAGAACCTCTCAGTTGCCAGTGCTCTTAACCTCTGAGCCATCACTCCTGCCCCTGAAATACTATCCTGTGCAAACAGAGAAAGGGGCACAAGTTTATCAAACATGACCGTTTGATCTGAGAACAAAAAGGCAACTGGATTGTTATCTGAGGCTCCAGAAGCAACCAGCCCTGACAGTAACTTCACCTTAATCTTGTGAAATACATTTTGAGCATCTTACCTCTGTCCTCAAAACAAGAAAAGATATTTTCTTGAAATATTGTTTTAAGCCACTGAAATGGTGGTGATTTGGTACAGCAACCACAGTAAAGAAATCCATTCCGGGCCCTCATCCCATGCCAAGGCAGGGGTATACACATCACTTATGTGTCCCAACATCTATATGTGTTGTGGTACCCTGCTATTAAGGTTTATGTCTGGCATTTCCGGATAATAGTCCCCTCAATACTGTCTGTCTCCTAAGCCCCAGTGCCTCCTGTTTTGTTATATGGGTGAAAGAGAGTTTGTAGGTGTGATCAAGGACCTTAAAATGAACAGATGAGATCCTGGATCATGTAGGTGGGCTTAAGGATGATCATAAGTGTATGATCATCGGTATAATACTATGGACTCTCTTTCTCAGGCAGGTTCCCTTTCCGCCTGATCTGGAGAACCCCAGATTTTCTAAGGAGTATCACACAGCCCTCAGGGAGGAGTCCAATCCTTTCCTGATAAGAAACCTGTTCAGCAAGCACCTGGGGATTCCTGGAAACACCTATCCTATGCTAATGAGATGTCTTGGTGACTTGGCTTTCAACCAATGACTTTTAACTGTACCTGGAGTTCTTCTCCCACTCATAGGATAATTGAGTACTGCTTTCCCCCTCTTATGGTAGGACTGTTTTTGTCCATGAAGATCAAGTATCCCTGTCACTCCTGACCTGTGAATCAAACAGTTTACACTTAAAACCTCTCTCACTGCCCAAGGTTTAAAAGTCCCTGTTTCACATGAAATCAACGGGGGGGCTCCCATCACCTATTTCACCACAGTAGAGACTCATCATTTATTCTGGGGAAATAAGGGCTCCCCTACTATCTGAAGAATGCTTCACTGAACCCCTAAGGCTTGGCTGCTGGTCAGCCAGCCATGTGCTGTCGGTGTGTCAGTGTGGACAGGTGGCAGCATCTTTCTAGCACTGCTCTGCCCACTGCAGTGGTCCTCTGTGAGAGCAAGCAGCTGGTTGTTCCCAAAGCTGCTGTCTTTGTCCTCCTGCACAAAACTGGCCCCCACATCTCTCTCTCTCGGTTTTAGATCTCCGAGCAAGCGTCTGTTCCTTACAGCTGCTCAAGAAGCAGCCACCGACCTGCCCAAGTCAGGTAACCTGGATCCAGTTCCTTTGACCCAGAATCTTCACCCCTTTCTTCCCAATCATGCACTTCAATTTTATGCTTGACGGTCCTGAGCTATCTGGAAGAGTACCTGTCAAAGCCCAGGCTCCCACCCGATGTGGAACTTCAGATCTAAACATCATTTTAGTGATACAAAGACAGTCTTAGTTTCACCTGAAGAGAACAGAATGTCATTAGCAAAAGATTACTGAGTTGGGGGGCTGCCAGCCCGGGGTCAAAGTTCACTTCTACTTTAACAAGCTGTATGTCTGAGAAAGTCTGCTTTTCCTCCTCGATGATTCAGAATTTCCTTGCACAAAGAAGGGATAATAGTAAACCTTATTGGGAAAATCAAAGGAGAGAGCAAATGGCCATTTGTCTTTCTGAGTATTTGGGAATGGGTGGGCCTGTTGGCTGATGAGAGGAGATGCCCTCCTCCCCATAAACTTGACTCCTCATTCACATGGATAGCCACCCTTGTATCCTCGACCTTCTTCTCCCTAGGATCCCTTGGCTTTTGGCTCATCTCTGAATTTTCAAGGTCCTACTTTCATCTGCTTATGCTCCTATGGCTTCAAGTTGCAATAACTAGCCAAGATGCTACAGATGTCTTTCTTGTATTTTAGACTCTTATATCCAGAAACTCCCAGGCTCAGCAAACTTGGCAAGTCTAGGAATTTGACCTCTCCCTTGCTGATGCCCAAATCTTGACCCATTCTGGGTACCTAGTTTAGTTAATGGCACCACTAGCCACCAATTCTCTGGGGGTCCTAGGTATCTTAGCCTTGTCCCTCTTCCTTAGTCCTACATCCAATTAATAGCCAGCTAAGGAGTGTGCACTCTACTGTCAGGGCATTCCTCAAATGATACTCTCACCTTTTCACATTATCACCAGCGCTCTAGTTCAGACACCCTTCTTCATTTATTTCCCAGCCTCTCGTCCCTCTCTCTCCGTGCACTTGCTCAACCATCCAAACACAAATGCATTGTCTCTCTCCCTTTTCCTCAGCCCAAACACTGTTCTACTCAGTATCACTGCTGTTTTATTTAGTATCTCTAAGTGGAATCATTGTGGATTTGTCCTTTCATGACTAGCTTATTTCACTCAACATAACATCCCACAGTTCATCTATGTTACAACACGCCTCAAATTCTCTGCATTTTAAAGAATTCCTATCATTGTATTGCATATATATCACATATTGTTTATTCATTCTTATGTTGATAAATACTTGGGCTGTTTCCACTTTATGAATATTCTTAATTAATGCTCCTAGGAACCTGGGTCTACAATTAGCTCAAGACTTTGCTTCCAATTTTCTTGGGTATGCATCCAGAGGTGTAACTGTCAGACTGAATCATAATTCATCAGAGTACACAGATTCTACAAGCTCAGTAACACCTTGTGCTTCTGCATATGTACATGTTTGTGTGTGTGCAGGTATACATGTATGTGGAAATATACAGGTATGTCTTCTGGACTGCATAAAAATGTACATACATGGTTTAATTACTCTATTGCTGTCCACTTTGTTTTTTGAGAAGGAGTCTGTCATTGGCTTGCAGCTCATCAATTGGCATACACTAGCTGGCTAGTGACCTCCAGGAATCTACCTGTCTTTACCTCACCAGATCTAGGATAACGAGAGAGTGTCAGCATATGTGGGTAATTTTTTAAAGTGTGTATTGTAAGACTTCAACTTACATCTTCATGCTTGTAACACAAATACTGAACTATTACTCTATCCCAGTTTTTTTGTTTTTTAATTTTTTAATTTTTTAATTTTTTTTACACATTATTCACTTTGTATCCCACCATAAGCCCCTCCTCCCTCCCCTCCCGATCCCACCCTCCCTCCCTCTTCTTCACACATGCCCCTCCCCAAGTCCACTGATAGGGGAGGTCCTCCTCTCCTTCCTTCTGATCTTAGTCTATCAGATCACATCAGGAATGACTGCATTGTCATCTTCTGTGGCCTGGTAAGGCTGCTCTCCCCTCAAGGGGAGGTTATCAAAGAGCAGGCCAATCAGATTGTGTCGGGACCGTCCCTCTTCCCATTACTATGTAACCCACTTAGACACTAAACTGCCATGGATTACATCTGCGCAGGGGTTCTAGGTTATCTCCATGCCTGGTACTTGTTTGGAGTATGGGTCTCTGGGAAGGCCACTGTGTTCAAATTTTCTGGTTCTGTTGCTCTCCTTGTGGGGTTCCTGTCCTCTCCATAACCTACTATTTCCCACTTCTTACATAAGATTCCATGCACTCTGCCCAACAGTTGGCCTTAAAGTCTCAGCATCTGCTTTGATAGTCTGCAAGGCAGAGTCTTTCAGAGGCCCTCTGTGGCAGGTTCCTAGGTTGTTTCCTGCTTTCTCCTTCTTCTGATGTCCATCCTCTTTGCCTATTGGGATTGGGATTGAGTGTTTTAGTCAGGGTCCTATCTCTTGATTAGTTTTTTTTTTGAATTTTTTATTTAACTTTTATTAATTACACTTTATTGCTTTTGTATCCCCCCATAAGCCCCTCCCTCCTCCCCTCCCGGTCCCACCCTTTCCCCCCCTTTCTGCATGCATGCCTCTCCCCAAGTCCACTGATAGGGGAGGTCCTCCTCTCCTTCTTTCTGATCTTTTTTTTTGTTGTTGTTGTTGTTCTTCTTAATGCAGTTTATTCAGGAACCTTGAACAATCTTCTGACCCTGGGGAAAGCCAGCCCACAGCTTAAAATAGCCTCTGGGTAGCCAACTCCAGCGTGCCTCGTGGGCAATGCAGATAGGTCCACATACACGGAAGCAAGCCAGATCCTCAGCCTTAGCCAAATATGGAGTTGTTTGTGACAGAGAGCACTCACCATCGGGAAGGTGGAAGGCGGAAACTAGCTCCATCTATAAGGCGTGGCATTATGTAGCTCTCTACAGTTTCCCCTTTTTGTTTTAGATGCATCAGGCAAGAGTAGAGGTCTGATCTCTGATATTAGAAATAAATTGGGACTTTGTACCGATGTTCATTTAGGTGTCATCCACCCAAAGAGCATCAGACCCGTCCCATACCTTTTTCTCAGAGGCGGGACCTGGGGCATCAACCTGCATGCAATCAGACATGCTCTTCTCTGGGTCGAAAGCGGCTGACCCTGAGTGCAGTGCTTAGCCTCGCATCCTGAGCATAACATTTCAGCTTTTTATGGTAGCCAACCATGCTTGGGGAGACTGTCCTGCTTCAATGGCTGTAAAGGCCTGAATGATCATGGCTGCATTACGCTGTTGTGAGACTCTAATCTTGCATATACACCACAGGCAAACCAAGGAGACCAACACCAGAAGGCCTGCTAACTCTCCCATGCCTGCCCATTCTTTCAGATGATTCATGGCTGCAGCAATCCATGATGATAATCCTGTGGCTAGTCCTGCATCCACTCTGGTAGAATTTGCCGTAACAATGGCCATTCTCAGCTGCTCCATCATAGTAGTTTCTTTAGATGTACAGATTTTAGTAGGTTTATCCTATATCCTATAAGTCTATATGAGTGAATATATACCCTGTGTGTCTTTCTGCTGCTGGGACAGCTCACTCAGGATGATCCTTTCCAGGTCCCACCATTTACCTGCAAATTTCATGATTTCCTTATTTTTCATGGCAGAGGAATACTCCATTGTGTAGATGTACC
Source organism: Meriones unguiculatus (assembly GCF_030254825.1). Lineage (NCBI taxonomy): Eukaryota > Metazoa > Chordata > Mammalia > Rodentia > Muridae > Meriones > Meriones unguiculatus. The sequence goes on from NW_026843706.1 coordinate 12,313,157, forward strand.
ACAATTTCTGCATCCATTCTTGAGTTGAGGGACAACTGTGCTGTTTCCAGCTTCTGGCTATTACAAATAAGGCTGCTACAAACATGGTTAAGCAAATGTCCTTATTTTGTACTTGAGCCCCTTTTGGATATATGCCTAGGAGTGGTATGGCTGGGTCTTGAGGAAGTGCTATTCCTAGTTGTCTGAGAAAGCACCAGATTGATTTCCATAGTGGTTGTACAAGTTTACATTCCCACCAGCAGTGGAGGAGGGTTTCCCTTTCTCCACAACCCCTCCAACATGGATTGTCAGTTGAGTTTTTCATCTTGGCCATTCTGATGTATATAAGGTGAAATCTCAGGGTTGTTTTGATTTGCATTTCCCTGATGGCTAATGAGGCTGAACATTTCCTTAAGTGTTTCTCTGCCATTCAAAATTCCTCTACAGAGAATTCTCTGTTTAGCTCTGTTCCCCATTTTTGAACTGGATTACTTGGTTTGCTGCTTTTCAGCTTCTTTAATTCTTTATATATGCTGGATATTAGCCCTCTGTCAGATAAAGGGTTAATGTAGATTCTTTCCCAATCTGTAGGCAGTCGTTTTGTTTTGATGATGGTGTAGTTTGCTTTACAGAAGCTTTTCAGTTTCATGAGGTCCCATTTATTGATTGTTGATCTTAGAGCCTGTGCTGTTGTTGTTCTGTTCAGGAAGTTGTCCCCTGTGCCAATGAGTTCTAGGGTATTCTCCACTTTTTTTTTTTTCTAGCCGATTTAATGTGTCTGGTTTTATGTTGAGGTCTTTGATCCACTTGGACTTCAGTTTTGTGCAGGGTGATAAGTATGGATCTAATTTCATTTTTCTACATGTAGACATCCAGTTGGACCAGCACCATTTATTGAAGATGCTATCTTTTTTTCATTGTATGGTTTTGGCATCTTTGTCAAAAATCAGGTGTCCATAGGTGTGTGGGTTTATTTCTGGGTCTTCTGTTCGCTTCCATTGATCCACCATTCTGTTTCTATGCCAGTACCATGCAGTTTTTATAACTGTTGTTCTATAGTACATCTTGAGATCAGGGATGGAGATACCTCCAGAAGATCTTTTATTGTAGAGGATTGTTTTAGCAATTCTGGGTTTCTTGTTATTCCATACGAAGTTGACAATTTTTCTTTCCAAGTCTGTAAAGAATTGTGTTGGCAATTGGATGGGGATTGAATTAAATCTGTAGATTGCTTTTGGTAAGATGGCCATTTTTACTATGTTAATCCTGCCAAGCCATGAGTATGCGAGATCTTTCCATCTTCTGATATCTTATTCTAATTCTTTCTTCAGAGACTTGAAATATTTTTCATACAAGTCTTTGACTTGCTTGGTTAGTTTACACCAAGGTACTTTATGTCATTTGTGGCTATTGTGAAGGGTGTTGTTTCCCTAATTCCTTTCTCAGCCCTTTTTGTCTTTTGTGTACAGGAGGGCTACTCATTTTTTTTTTTTTTGAGTTAATTTTGTATCTAGCCACTTTGCTGAAGGTGTTTATCAGCTGTAGGAGTTCCCTGGTAGAGTTTTTGGGGTCACTCACGTATACTATCATGTCATCTGCAAAGAGTGATAATTTGACTTCTTCCTTTCCAATCTGTATCCCCTTGATCTCCTTCAACTGTCTTATTGCTCTAGCAAGGACTTCCAGCACTATGTTGAAGAGATATGGAGAGAGTGGGCAGCCTTGTCTTGTCCCTGATTTCAGTGGGATTGCTTTAAGTTTCTCTCCGTTCAGTTTGATGTTGGCTATAGGATTGCTGTATATCGCCTTTACTATGTTTAGGTATGTGCCTTGTATCCCTGATCTCTCCAAGACTTTAAACATGAATGGATGTTGGATTTTGTTAAATGCTTTTTCAGCATCTAGAGAGATTATCATGTGGTTTTCTATTTTTCTTTCAGTGTCTATTTTAAGACTTCAACTTACATCTTCATGCTTGTAACACAAATACTGAACTATCACTCTTTCCCAGTTTAAAAAAAAAACCAAAAAACTACCATCAGCCCTAATATATGTGAGCTGATGTTGATTTATAGAATGGAGTTGAGTATCTTTTTTTATCTTTTAGCTAAAAGTGTCATATATTTTGATCATGTTTTCCCCCTACCTTAATTCCTAACAAGATCCTTCCAATGCTTCCCCCAACACTGAATATCATTCCAGTGTCTTTTGTCCTATCAGTCTTAATTAAGCAGCAGTTTATAAACCTTTACCGTGAAAGGGAAACCAAAAATATTTTAAGTATGTTGTCCCAGAATGAATTCTGCCATTGTAGCTGTGGCTGCATACCAATAGAATGCTATAAAAGCATGTATCAAGCAATATTTGAGGCCAGGTTCATAGTTAGCACAGGAATACTTAGGCTAACTTTGGCATTTCTTTGGTGGGTATGTGAACTGTTGGAGGGCAAGGGCTGTCTTGCTACCTCCAGTTTCCTTTGATAGAGCTAAGACTTTCTCTCCTCCCATGAAGAAGAAAGCAGGTGGCTTATGTGTTCCCTGCTACAGAATCTCAAAGGAGTCACTGGGAGACAGATTGCCTTCACCTCCTTCCCTCCCTTCTAGGTCTGCTTAGGGCATGCTGAAAATTTTCTCTACAGGAACTCTCAGTCCCCACTGAGCTGATGTGAACAATCCCCCTGGGGATGAGCATGGAGGAGATATAGCTGGCAAAGGGAGATCTCTACTTTGGCCATCACTGTGTGGAACCTTCCACGGTCAATGGCTAAGCCAGGCTGAAGAACGGAGCATACCAGAATGGGAGACTCTAGTGTCTTCCACGGTGCTTCTTTTCTTTTTCACCGTTTCTATTTGTGCTTATGTGTGCATGTACACACATGGTCAGGTGCACCCTCCTGTGAGTGCACGTGTGCAGGCTGGAAGAGGACAGCAGGTATCTTCCTCAATAGCTTTCCACCTTATTTTGTTGAGGCAAGGTTTCTCAGTTCCCTGAAGCTCATTGCTTTTGGCTAGGGGGCCAGCAAGTCCCAGCATTCCTCCTGCCTCTCTTCCCCACTCCCAGCACTAGCATTACAAGCATGTACAACCATGCCCAGCTTTTTATGTGGGTGCTGGAGATTTGAACACAGGTCCGGATGCTTGTACAATTGCTCTTATTCACTGAGTCATTTCCCCAGCTCTATTTGTACTTTTGCAACCCTTCAGATAAGAAACATCAGATTACAGCCTGCTGTCCGGTAGGCTTAGGTACTCTTAGTTTTATCAGGCTGGCTGAATAGGAATGTGAAAGGTGAGGTTTTTTTGGCCTCAAGAGAGATAAAACAAGTGGTCCCCATCCTGGTTCTGAGCTCCCTCAGGTGGCTAATGTGTGAACTGTTAGCTTTTTTTCCCCCTAAAAAAAAACAACTCCTCAAGTCTTGGCATACTTAGTGGGTACCTTACCCCAGAATAGGGAAGGAGTAAAAAGTCCTTGGCCTCTGAGTAGCGAGGACTTCTATAATGCTTGTTGGGCAGTTGGAAGAATGCTTATTATGTGATTGAGAGCACAATTAGATGGACATGCAGGAAGTGAGGGGAGCTATAAGGAAGAAAATATGGTGGAGACAGAGTCTGAAAGAAAATTAGCTGCTGCCTCCCCCAGAGTGAGCTGTATGTCAGGTATGAAAGAATGCTGCCGAGGAAGTCAGTGGAGGGTGGCACAAGCTGCACTCCTGGAGATGGAAGGAGCTGGGAGAGGGAGAGGGTATGGAGGGAAGACTAGCATGTGTTTCCTCACAGCAAACCTGGAACCTTTGAAGGGCAAAGGCCATTTCAGTCTTTAGCAGGGGTTCCATCACTACCATTTTGGAGTCGTGGACCCCACAGCAGAACGGCTAGTGCAGAGACTTGCACACAGGGATGCCTACTAACCCTTGGTTTTGCAGTTTGCCCCCAGCTGCTGAGCCCCAATTCCCTGGCTTTTAATTTCTATAGGTCACGGTCTTGTCTGGCACACTGGTGTAAGATACATGCTGAAAGGTTAACTTATGTTACTCAAAGGCTGTAGACCTTATACATGCATGCTGGGACTGTGGCTCTGCTCTATCCAACCCGGCTGGCTGTTCCCTTTGTGGTCACTGCTGTTCCTCTAGGACACCAAGTCAGGAAGGAGCATCACCTCTGCTTAATGAACACCCACTCTGTGCTGGCAGGAACACTGGCTGGCTTTGCGCCTGAAAGAATTTCTGGCCTGGTGGAAGTGGGAGAATGCAAAGGCAGGGAACACATGAAATGAGGTGAAGGTCAAGAGACACAGGCTGGGCTTCTGGGAAGGAAAGGACTGGCTACTCCAGACCTGGAGACACAGCCACAAAAGTGCAATCTGCAATCAGGATAATATGAGCAAGTACGTGTTTGACAGAGTCATGGCACAGTTTCGTTGGCATCCAGCACATCTTAGTCTAATGGTAGAAGTGGAAAGGTAGGCTGGAGAATATTGCCACCTGCTAAACCACTATTAGTAATGAAGCAGAATCCAGAACTGTTTCAGCTTTGACCTACCCAGTGTAGAGATTGGACTGGAAGACGGGACAGATCAGCTTGCTGTCACAGCACACCTGACTCAGGTGTTAGATGGGCCAGGAAGAACTAGGTCAGAGCTATAGAGATGAGGAAAGGGACTGAAATGGGAGACACACAGGGAGTTAACTGCTCCCCTCTAGCCCTGATTCTCCAGAGAAAGGACTGCATGGGAGAGGCATGCTCTAGGCATCTACTGTAGGCCATTAGTCATCAGGAATGAAACAGGTGGTGTAACCCCACTCGGCCTGTGATGAGAGCAAGCTGTGTCTTGTACTGGCTGAGGTGAGGCTCTAGCTGGACCCAGTGACCTGGGGAGGAGACTTTCGTGGTTGGAACTATCTGCAGGGCTTGCGGACATGGGGCCAGGCCCACCCTAAGTCTCAGTTCGGCCTGTTTGGGTGTGGCCTGAGCCTGAAGTTTCCTGGCAGGTTGCACTTCCTCCAAATGACTACAGGGAGCAGTGGGCCTGAGTGGGGAATGCAGGAAAGAGTGGCCAGCTGGGAACTAAGGGTCTATCTGGAGGACTTCCCAGTATCTTTCTAATTACCTCACCTCATCTTTTAGGTCTGAGAGGACACTATTTCCCGTTTTAACCTATACCAGGTTCACTCACAGGCCCATCTCCTGCCCGTGACACTCTATACTCTTCTCTCTTTTATAATTTATTTACTTGTATTTTATGTACATTGGTGTTTTACTTGCAAGTATGTCTGTGTGAGGATGGCAGATCCCCTGGAACTAGAGTTAGAGACAGTTGTGAGGTGCCACGTGGACACTGGGAATTGAACCCATGTCCTCTGGAAGAACAGCCAATGCTCTCAACTGCTTAGCCATCTCTCCAGCTCCTACGTTTCTCTTTAAGAAAAGAACTTTTTATTTTATTTATTCATTTATTTTTACATCGGAGTGTTTTGCTGGCACGCATGTATGTACGTGCATTACATGTATGCCTGGTACCCATGGAAGCCAGAATGGGCATCAGATCCCAATGAACTGGAGCTACAGATCCTTGTGAGCCACCCTATGGGTACTGAGAACTGAACTGGGTCCTATGCAAGACCAACCAGTGCTGTTTAACACTGAGCCATAGTCTTAGACCCAATCATCCCCTTTTGAATTTAGAACACATCTCTGTTATACTCAGTTGTGTGACCCTGTAACAATGTCCATGCCAGGCAGGCAGGATCACTGTCTGTTATGCTCACTACAGAAGCTCAGAGCAGAATCCAGTGGAAATGTGTGGACTACACAAGCAAACAAAAGTCATAGTTTGAGTCTTGAATATTCCCTACAGGTCTGTATGTTGAAGGCTTGGACTCCATCCCATGGAAGTGGTGGGCCCTTTAACAGATGTGTCCTAGTGGGAGGAAATGAGGTCTTTGAGGTTATGCCCTTGATCGAGACAGGGCAACACAGTCTCAAAAGCAACAGCGCCAACTGACCACAGAGTAAATTCTTTAAAACTATGTGCCCAAACAAACATTTCCTCCTCTCAAGTTGTTTATGTCAGGTATTTTGTCAGTGCCAGAAGGCTTACAAAACAGAGAGAAGAATAGAGTGGACAATTGAGCTTGTCGAGGGAGGTCTTTGGTCCAAGAGCAGTTACCATTTTAAGGCATATCATTCTTGGTGTTTGCTGGCTAAGTGTACTGCCTTCTCATCCAGCAGTTCTGAGCACCTCCCAAGGTGCATCTTTCTGTTCTGAGCTGAATTATGATTCCTTTCTAAGTACTTCCACCAAGTGTTCATTTATAACTCATTGTTATGTTACTACTGTCTGGTCTCCCATGAGAGTACTGAGGATTTTCTTGATCCCTGCCCTCCACTGAGTAAATCCTTAATTGTCAAAACCATCACAGGTTGTCTATACCTACAGAATAAAGGTCATTCCCTGCCTCCCGCTTTAGCCTGACTAATGTTCCACTGCGTCCCAAGCTAGCCTTCCCACTTGTATGCTTTACTGAAGTTATACCAGAAAGTGCAAGATACACTATTATTTCATATACGGTCTAGGAACACATGCTGCTGAAAGCTGTTGACTATGAGGCTGGCCTCTTCAGTCTGAAATGCCAGTTGGTGGCTCTGTACTCACCGACCATTTCTCCATTCCTTCCAGGTTTAACCTCAGGGCATCTCCTGTTCTGAAGAAGTCCTGTCACTTCACTTTGTCTTACATAAGTGCATTAATGCATCATTTTAAAATCATACTTCAGGAGTTTATGAATGTAACTCCATTATTGTAAGCTTTGTGGGCAAAAGCAGCATCTTAATTACATTCATATTCAAATGACTCGGCAGCTTAGCATGGTCTTTCCCCAGGCAGAGCTAATAAGCCAGCAATGCAAACTGTATGGCTTTTAGATCTTTATTTGTATTTTTCTCGAATTGCCTTCATGGCATTACACAGTGATTTAAAAAAAAAAAAAAGAAGAAAAAGAAGATCTTAGAATTCTTCAGAAATACATTTCAGTGAGTTCAGAGAACAGAAAAAGCTGGATGTTTGGATCGGCTGTACTCTTTGGAAGGTGGCCAGATATGTTTTGTGAAGTGAGCTGCAAGGATGTCTGCATTCTGCATCGACTCATGGAAGACTTTCTCTCAAACATCATGGAGGTAAAGGAGGCCACCGTCCTCGGCTTATTTCCAACCAGCCAAGCATCCCATGTTAATTAGGAGCTGACCAGCTGACACAGCACACACTGTACCATATTAGCACACACTGCATCACCACTGACCAATAAAGACCTCCACCAGATACAGTGGATAAAAGGAAATGTTTCATGGAAAAACAATGCAGGCAGACAGTGCAACCACCTTTGAAAGAGACCCTGACAGCAGGCAAGGGAACAAGGAACCATTTATAGATTTATCCTTAGGGATTGGGGATTAGCGATTACAGTCATCAATATTTCTATTTTATTGTGAACCTACGAAATATATGTCTGAAGTCTTATTCTGTGATTACAATCTCTGGTTTTACTTCAATTCTTAAGACCTTGAATGAAGTCTTGTGGCTTTCACTTTGGTGTTGGTCTACTTAGTGTTGTCTTAATGATCCCAGGAGAGATTAGTAGGGGGAGGAGAGAGAAAGACCAAAGCAGTAGGACAGGTGTCTGCTTGCTTTGAGAAGTCCAATGCTTTTTTGGAAGACATGTCTCCTTTCGTCACTGCAGTGTCATGTGGGGGACTCAGGTACGCTACCATCTAACCAGCAAGGGACTCACAGCTCAGAAGAAACTCCCTTAAGGATATTGGCTCATCAGAACAAAGAAGGGAAAGTTATTAGTGAGGTCACTGGGGAACCTCACTTGTCCTTCCGCAGGTAGTGAAAACTTTGCACAGTCCTTTCCACGGCGTCATCCATGGTGACCAGTGGCTGGTACCCAATGTGTTTTTTGGCTTTCTCACAACTGTAGTAATGAAATGTGCCAGCCAGTGCCACGCGCATTGGTGTAAAAGTTGGCTGGATTTGGACGAGAGGACTGACCACCATCACCAGCAGAGACAGCAGGAAAGCAAGGTAGTAGGCCACCCAGTAGGGGATGTGGTACTTGGGGGGCTCATAATTGAGGCCTGTCAGAATGCGGGACAGGAACGTCCAGAAAGGAATTGGCTCATCATTGGTAATGTGAAATGCCTGGTAAAGGAACACAGAGTTAGAGAGCCCTGCACAGCTGCTGGAACAAACAGGCCAACATGGGTCCCCAAGCTCAGCTAGCTGCTGGCTCCACCTACAACTCTTTCTGTGGAAAAGCAAGGGCACACTGGCTTCCTACCTGCCCCATCTCTTTTGCAGGGGCACTAAACGGTGTGGGGTGTGGTTGTGTTATTAGGCCTCACAAGCCTAGTGGTGGAGTGTATAACAGTCTGTCTTAGACTCGCAGAATGGGCAGTGTTTAATTAAGGGCAGAGAGGGGCAGTGCTACAAAGTCTGCAAAAAGGCCATGTCTTTAAGTGAACTTCAGCTTGCTCTTAGGCAGTTACATTTGGTTTTATCTTTGCATGGAACAAATGTTCCATATTAGATCTTTCAACCCACAAAGTATATGCATCCCATTTCCAACCACCCCCAAAGTAGTAAGTGAGAAAATGGAAAAGGTCCAGGGCGAGAAAAGAGTACTGAGTGCTCAGGGTGCATCACAAGGACAATAGTGAGCCTGAGAAATGGGAGGCCAGGTGCCAGTAACCCAGTAGGTTTTCTCAACTCAGTTGCCTTTTGGAGGTCAAATGTTAGGAGACTCATATACATCACTTGTTACAGGAGTGCAAGCCTGAGTAATATGAGCCACACGTGCTTGGGAAGGGAGGATGGGTCTGAAATATAAGGAGGACAAAAGTGAGGAGCAAACATCTACCCTAAGGAACAGGTGACCATGCTTGGAGTGAGCACTGAGGTCTAGAGAATAAAAGCCCGAGGGTTGGGTCTATCCTGGCTATTGGCTCCTGGATTTGGGCTGTCCAAAGTAATAAGATGCTGCAATGATGCAGAACTTCCCAGCAGGACCTGAAGTGCTGAGAGAAGCAAGTGTCTTACCTTCCCACCTAGACCTGCATCTTCACCGAGGTGCTCAGCAGACAGGATATGTCCGTGAACCACATTCTCCACAAAAGTGAAGTCCACCAGGTTCTCCCCATTTCTGTAGGTACAAAGGAAGTATTTTAGTTGTGCTGAGTCCCACAAAGCCCCAGCACTGAGACTCAACAGATTAACCCACTTTTTCTTTTCCTTTCTTTTTTTTCTTCGAAACAGGGTTTCTCTGTGCAGCCCTAGCTGTCCTGGACTTGCTGTTTAGACCAGGTTGGCCTCGAACTCACAGCAAATCTGCCTCCCTCTGCCTCTCAGAGTGCTGGGATTACAGGCATACACCACTAAGCCCGGGTCACTAACCCACTTAACCTCAGCAGTGCCTGCCTCTCCTATACCTGAATGATTGCAACAGGTAATGAAATGTGGCCATGAAGAACTACTGGGACCTGTGGGTGCAGTGAAATACTGAATGTGAGAGCATGGTGTCCTGCATGGCCCAGCAGGACCTGCAACAGTGTGTCTTCTTTGGCTCTGATCTGGGGTATAGATCTTGAAAACATGCCCAGGATACACCATGCCAATGGTCTTCAAGTTTTCTAGCACTGCCTCTGTAATCCATCAGTCTTAACTCAGGGTATCAGTGAGATTTAGTAAGCACAGGAAGACAAGACACAGGGATAAAGAAAAAAAATATAAAAGAAAAGGCACTGGGTGTAGTTGCACATGCCTTTAATCCCAGCACTCAGGGAGGCAGAGGCAGGCAGATCTCTGTGAGTTCTGGGCCAGCTTGCTCTACAGAGAGAGTTCCAGGGCAGCCAAGGCTACACAGAGAAACACTGTCTCAAAAAAAAAATGTTCAGCAGCCAGCCACACCTGTTGTCATCCTTTCCATTTTTTAATGCACTAACTCCCTTCTATATTCAAGGAGTCAAGGGTCATTGCTTCCCTCCAGATCCTCAACTTCTTTAATTTCTAAACAGGATTGCACAACTTTTCCCAGTGTACGTGAAAGAGTATACAGCACTGAATAATATCCTTCCAAAACTTATGCCACTCTGGAAATTGTGGAGGTGACCTCATGCTGAAAGGGAGACTTTACAGATGAAGTCAGTAATGGACAGACATCTTAGTTCAATGCTGATATCTTTATAAGAAAGGGAAAGTTTCCCACAGATAGCATAGATAGTCTTATGTAGAAGCAGGAGTGATGCAGTGGCATGCAAGGAGCTAGAAAGAGAAGCCCACAGAGGCCTTGGACATATTCTCCTCACAGCAGCCAGAAGGAACCAGTCCTGTCAACAGCTGCATTTCAGACTCCTATTTCCATAACTGAAAATCAATTTGTGTTGTATTAAAAACTGTGGGAATTTGATACAGCAGTTCCAGGAGGACATAGAGGACAACAGAGAAGGACACATGTACGTTCTGCATGTTTGTGTTCACTCAATATTCTTGTTAAAACCTAATCCCCCATGTGCTGGTGTTCAGATGTGGAAACTTTACAGGGTAATTAGAACATGCAAGCACTGCCCCCATGAATGGGATCTTATTAAAGAGGCTTTGAGGGAACCTGTTTGTCCCTTGGGCCACATAAAGATAAACAGCAGGTAAAAGACTAGACTCTTAGCAAACAGCAGTTTTGCTGATGGCTAATCTTGGACTTCGTAGTTACTAGACTATACTATTGTGTTATTGTTAAGCCTGAACAGACACAGACAGTTATACAGTGCAGCTTGGCACTGTCTAATTATTTTCTGTGTGTGTGTTCACACGGTCAGAAGGGGACAGAGAGCAATGGGAGCTGCCTTACCCAATCATGAACTTCATTTTGCCCTTTCTAGCGGCATCAATTAGGATGGGGACCAACTGAGGGTCCCTTGGGCCAAAAATGCCATGAGGACGGATGGCTATGGTTAAAAACTTCTTCTTGGGGTTGTTGGCATCCAGTACTGCCTGAAAAAGAGCAGGAGAGAAAGAGGCCACTGTAAGACTTTTCCTGAGCTGAGATCATACCTAATTGTGTGTGCAGTATTCCCATTAGGAGACAGACTGATGACTGTGCAAACCACTGGACAGCTGTCTACCTTGGAACATCTCACACTGCAACTCTTGATCCCATCTGTCAATGACAAACCACCAATGCAGGAGGAAACTGGCCAACACCTGCTAGGGTGAAATCTGAAAGCTAAGGTTGGGTTCAATGGCTATGTGAAGTGCGGCCAGTGGGTACATCCTGGATTCAATTTATGGAAACAGTCTGAAATTTCCAGTTAATGAGGTAGCCTTGAGCCTCCAGAAAGGCTGCTACCACCAAGAGTTCCTGAATTCGGTGCCATGTACAGGTTTCAAGAATAATCATGCACCAAATGTAACAAATGGTTCAGTCGACAACAGACACATAGTTGGGGAGGTGCCTCAGTCAGCAAATCTCTTTCTTGCAAGCACAAGGACACAATCCCCAGAAGCCATGTCATAATGTGTGGAGATGCTTATAATCTCATGGCTGTGGAGACTGACACCTGAGGATACCTGAAGCTTGCTGGACAACCAGTTCAGTCTAATTGGCAACTTCTAGGCCAATGAAGGACCCTGTCTCAAAGGAGGTGGACAACATTTTAGAAGATGACACCTGTCTCAATACAAGCATACACACGTCCAGACACGTCCGTTACTGTGTAGACTTGCACATATACACAAAGACACGTAGCTGTCTGAGTTTGTTGAGGTATACTCTATGTTCCCACAATAACAAGTCAGTCAATAATGCATTTCTCTGAATCTATCTCTATCCTTATGAAGCATGACTATATGAAGAAACATATTTTGCTTCATAAGTAATTTCCCAAATGATTTGTTATAATGTTAGTAAAAACAGGGAGGCAAAATTAGTCTACAGATTATAATCCGAGTCACTTTAAGCTAGCTATAAACTGAGTGTATGGCAATCACAGCTTCCTGAACCCATGGCACTTAAAATGCTGCTAAGTGTCTGTGGTGCTGAAGGGAATGACCATGCCTTCAATTGGCCTCTATCATGGCTAGCTCTATTACTAAAGAGAAGGGAGTTTGAGGATGTTTTTAGACTAATCCCAAAGATAACTCGTTATTATTAAGAGGGTTTAAAATGGTGTTCATCCACAAAACAAGGCAAGTTACTGTTGGAGTCACCTCCAGTTCTCCTGACTTCTCGTTCAGTACCCAAAACTTCATGCCAGTGACATATTGACAGCCAGAGCTCAGACAACAGTGCACAGGGCATCTTGAGGCTAGCTGAGGACACGCTCTACTGTGATTTCCATGTGACTGTGTTCTGTGCTGAGCTGGAAGTGAGAATAGTCAGAGCAGTAAGACCCATGCCAGCTCAGCATAGAGCTTCAGTTTATGAGTACCAGCTTGCAGATCAAAGCACAGTATGTGATTTGCTGCAAAGGCCTAAGAAATTTAACTCCACAGCTGCCCAAATGACTTTGGGTGCTTGGTGGAACCCCAGTCTACAGTATGGGATTCCCAGTGTCCCTGTAACATAATCACATGGAAACTATGGGCTCCCTGATGAAGACTCTGGATCCGTCTGTGAATCAGTGCATTTTCCCATAATAGAGAGATGGTAAGATCATTTTGGAGTGTAAAGGAAGTAGTCTCCAGAAAATACTGAGAACATTATCTGGCCACAGTAAGTTACATCTCATGCTGGGAACTCAGGCCTCAAAATACTAACTTCCCCATGTTCACAGATATTTTTCTTATAAACGGAGACACTTGAAGTAACTGCTCGTTTAACTGACTTTAAAGCACATACTTTCTCCTGTAAGATCTTGGTCTCTGTGTAGTAGTCAATGGGCTTCACAGCATAAGGGAGGTCTTCAGTTCCATTTTTTATGTCAACACCCTCAAAGACGACACTGGCACTGCTGGTTAAAATGAGTTTCTGGTAGAAAAACATTGAAAGGAAAACACAAGTCAGGAGTTATTGCTATTTCCAACAAGAGATGTATAAAATCTTTGTGAAGTACAGTATACTATCACTGAGTGGGCATTACAGACAGAACATATTTCATCCTTATGAAAGAAGACTTGCTGGGTGGTGCTGGTGCATGCCTTTAATCTCAGCACTCAGGAGGCAGAGGCAGGTGGATCTCTGAGTTTGAGGCCAGCAAGGTCTACAGAGAGTACAGTACAGCCAGGGTTACACAGAGAAACCCTGTCTGGAAAAAACAAACCAGGGGAATCCAAGATGTTGGTGTCCAGAGCACAAGGTGTCTGACGAGCAGGACAGCAGAGAGTGCACAGCCACCAACAGACCAAACTCTGGGCCCTAAAACACCAGCGATTATGTTTCCCAGGTGACAGGAAACCCCAAGGTGTGGGAAGCATCCAGATCCAATCTCAGCTCACCCAGCTAAACCTTGGAAGAGTTCCTGGGTCCAAGAGTTCCAGGGTTGTGGCAGGCACTCTGTTGCCAGCCTAGAGCTACACGCCTGCATGCTCTGATCACCATCTCAGACTGAACTGTGGGCCTTGCAACACCAGAGACTGGGTTTTCCAGTGGAGAGAATACCCCACGGTGAAGGAAGCAATCACCACAGACCGATCTCAGGTCACCCAGACAACCCCCGGGGAAAAGGTCCCAGGCTCTGGCAGGCGCCCAGTTGCCAGCCCAGAGACACACTCTTGTGCTTGTGACTCACTGTCACAGAAAAACTGTGGGCCCCCAAGCACCAGAAACCGCGTTTCCCTGTCGGGAGTAACCCCACAGTGGAGGAAACATCAGGTGAGACCTCAAGGGCACCTAGCTAATACCAGGAAAATTTTCTGGGTTTCCACAGGCTCCGGGTTCTAGCCTCCAGCCACACACCTGTGTGCTGCGCTCATCTGCCACTGATTACCACTTGGGTACTGTGGCACAGAGCTCCAACCTCTCCAACCTCAGACCTACAGAAGCCTGAGATCCACAGGATCAGCCCCCAGATACACCTCCATGGTGAAGCTTCTCTCCCTAGCTAGACAGAGCAAACCTCGTGGCTCCCTGATTTTTCAAGAGGCTTGCACCCAGCAAACACAATGTAAGAGCAGCAGCAGCATCACACTGAATTCAGAGCAAGAAACCCGTTGGCAGGGCACCTGTCTCCAGGACTACTTCTGGTGGGAGGATAGCCCACACTGACTACTAACAACCTCAGTTACCACACAGGACCACACAACTGAGGAGAGCTGTGGCAATTCCTGAGAATTACCGGCCATTAGATGACCATACCGAAAAAGCTGAAGAGGCCTCCTTCAGGAATGACCATCTTCCTGGCAAGGGGATTCCTCCCCCCCCCCAATCCCAGGATTCCGGCAGGCACAAGAAACTAACAGCCAACACCTGAGACTGCCACATGGATAGAGGCCCACACAAAAGTACAACCAACAAAAGCCAAAGCAATTTGGCATCTGCAGAATACAGTTATCCAGGGGAAAGTAGCCATAGATATGCTAACGTAAGTGAAATTCAAGAAGATGACCTTAAATCTATGCTTATGAAGACTAGAGTGGAGGAAACAAACTAAATGGGTAAAGAAATAGAGGAAGATAAAGTCAAAGAGATTATGGCCATTCATAAATAAATACAGGAAGATGCAGCCAAAGGGTTTTTGGCCTTTAAAGAGTAAATAATTAAATCAGGGAAAGAAATAAAAGAAATAGAGGAAAGTTCAAACAAACAGGTGAAGGAATTGAAGGAAAAGCAGGAAAACACAAAGAACAGGCGAAGGAAAACAACAAAAGAGTTCAAGATCTGAAGATAAAAATGGAAAAATTAAAGAAAACACAGAGAGAAGAAATCATGTAGAGGGAGAACATAGGGACGAAAACAGGAACTACAGAGGTAAGCATAACCAACAGACTACAAGAGATGGAAGAAAGAATCTCAGGTGTTGAAGATAAAATGGAAGAAATCGATGTTTCCGTCAAAGAAAATGTTAAAATCTAAAAAAATTCCTCATACAAACCATCCATGAAATCCAAGACAACATGAAAAGACAAAATCTATTAATATTAGGAATAGTGGAAAAAGAACATTCCCTTCTCCACGGGCCAGAAAATATTTTCAACATAATCATAGAAGAATAAAGTGAATAAACTGAAAGTAATAAAAAAAGAAAATAAAAGAAAAAAGAAAAAGAATCGCTGAAGAAAATTTCCACAATTTAAAGGAGAGTCCAATAAGCATACAAGAGGCCTACAGAACACCTAATAGATTAGACCAGAAAAGAAAATCCTCCTGCCACATAATAATCAAAACAGTAAGTATACAGAATAAACAAAAATTTCTAAAAGCTGCAAGGGAAAAAAGGCCAAGTAACATATAATGGCAAACCGATCAGAATAACACCTGACTTCTCAACAGAGACTACGAAAGCCCAAAGGACCTGGACAGATATCATGCGGATCCTAAGAGAACACAGATGTCAGATCAGACCACTATACCCAGCAAAACTCTCAAGCATCATACATGGAGAAAACAAGATATTTAATGAAAAAAGCATATTTAAACAGTTCCTAACCACACATCCAGCCTTACAGAAGATACTAGAAGGAAAACTACAACCCAAGAGAGCTAACTACATACAGGAAAACACAGGAAATAAATAATCTCACTACAGCAAAACTTAAAGTAGCCAAGCACACAAACACACTACCACAACCAACATCAAAATAAAAGGATCTAACAATCACTGCTCATTCATCTCTCTCAACACCAATGGACTCAGCTCTCCAATAAAAAGACACAGACTAACAGAATGGATGTGTAAACAAGACCCAACAATCTATTGCATACCAGAAACACACCTAAGTCACAAAGATAGACATTACCTGATAGTAAAGAGCTGGAAGATAGTTGTCCCAATAAATGGACCCACGAAGTAAGCAGGATTAGCCATTCTAATATCTAATAAGATAGACTTTCAACAAAATTAATCAAAAGAGATGGGGAAGATCACTTCATACTATCAAGGGAAAATTCCACCAAGAAGACATCACAGTTCTGAACATCTATGCCCCAAATACAGAGACAACCATATTCGTAAAAGAAATCATCAATAAAACTTAAACCACACATCAATGCTGACACATTAGTAGTGGGAGACTTCAACACCCCATTCTCCACAAAGGACAGTCAACAAAACAGAAACTAAACAAAGAAACAATGACACTGACGGATGTCATAAATCAAATGGACCTAACAGATATCTAGAGAACTATTCACCCAATCACAAAAAAATTTCCCTTCTTCTCAGCACCTCATGGAACCTTCTCCAAAATAGACCATATACTTGGTGACGAAGCAAGCCTCCACATATACAAGAAGATTGAAATAGTCTCTTACATCCTATGTGACCACCATGGGCTAGAACTGGACCTCAACAACAATAGAAAGAGCAAAAAGCCTACACACACATGGAAACTCAACAACTCTCTACTCAGTAACAGCTGGGTCAGGGAAGAAATAAAGGAAGAAATGAAAGACTACCTAGAATTCAGTGAAAATGAAGGCACAACATACTTATGGGACACAATGAAAGCAGTGCTAAGTGGAAAGTTCATAGCATTAAGTGATTCATAAAGAAATTTGAATCATCTCACATAAGCAACTGAACGGCTCACCTGAAAGTCCTAGAGAAAAAGGAAGCAGACACACCCAGGAGGAGTAGATGCCTGGAAATAATCAAACTCAGGGCTGAAATCAATACATTAGAAACAAAGAGAACAATTCAAAGAATGAAGAAACAGCTGGTTCTTTGAGAAAATCAAGAAAAGACAAGAGACAAACAATTAGCCAAACTAAAAGGCAGTGAGACACTATACAAATCAGCAAAATCAGAAATGAAAAGGAGAATAGGATAACATAACATAACACCGAGGAAATCCAAACAATCACTAGGTCTTACTTCAAAAGCCTATACTCCACAAAATTTGAAAATCTAAATGGATAATTCTCTTGAGCTGAATCAAGATCAAATAAATAAATTTAATAGTCCTTTATCCCCTAAGGAAAGAGTCTCCCTTCTAAAAAAAACTCAAGGCCAGATGGTTTCAGTGCAGAATTCTACCACACTTTCAAAGAAGAGCCAACACCAATACTCTTCAAACTATTCCACAAAATAGAAACAGAGGAAACATTACCAAACTCATTCTATGAGGCCACAATCACCTTGATAACTAAATTACACAAAGACCCAATAAAAAAAGAGAACTTCAGACCTATCTCTCCTATTAACATTGATGCAAAATACCTAATAAAATACTTGCAAAACCTAGTCCAAGAACACATCAAAGATACCATCCATTCTGACCAAGTAGGCTTCATTCCAGACATGCATGGGTGGTTCAATATACAGAAATCCATCAATGTAAACGACCATATAAACAGAGTAAAAGAAAAAAAAAAAAACCACATGATCATCTCCTTAGATGTTGAAAAAGCATTTGATAAAATCCAACACTTTTTCAGGTTTAAAGTCCTGGAGAGATCAGGGATACAAGGCACATACCTAAACATAGTAAAGGCAATATACAGCAAGCCTATAGCCAACATCAAAGTAAACAAAGAGAAACTTAAATCAATCCCACTGAAATCGGGGACAAGGGAAGGCTTCCCACTCTCTCCATATCTCTTCAACATAGTATGTGAAGTCCCTGTTAGAGCAATAAGACAATTAAAGGAGATCAAGGGATTCAAATTGGAAATGAAGAAGTCAAAGTTATTTGCAGAAGATATGATAGTATACGTGAGTGACCCCAAAAACTCTACCAGGGAACTCCTACAGCTGATAAAAACCTTCAGCAAAGTGGCAGGATACAAAATTACTCAAAAAAAAAAAATCAGTAACCCTCCTATATACAAAAGATAAATGATGGGCTGAGAGTGAAATGAGGGAAACAACACCCTTCACAAGAGCCACAAAAAAACATAAAGTATGTAGGTGTAACTCTAACCAAGTAAGTCAAAGATTTGTATCAAAAAATATTTCAAGTCTCTGAAGAAAGATACAGAAGAAAGAACTGCAGAGATGGCTCAGAGGTTAAGAGACCTGGCTGCTCTCCCAGAGGTCCTTAGTTCAATTCTCAGCAACAGCATGGTTGAGATGAGATCTGGTGCCCTCTACTATAGTGCAGGTGTACATGCAGGCAGAAAACCGCATACATAATACATAAATAAATTAAAAAAATTAAATATACAAACAAATAAATAAATAAATCTTAAAAATTTAGAAAAAGATATCAGAAGGTGGAAAAATATCTCATGCAATTGGCTCTGTAAGATGAACGTAATAAAATGGGCAATCTTACAAAAAAACAATCTAAAGATTCAATGCAATTCCCATGAAATTACCAATACAATTCTTTACAGACCTTGAAATAAAAATTCTCAGCTTCATATGGAATAACAAGAAACCCAGAATCACTAAAACAATGCTCAATAATAAAAGATCTTCTGGAGGTATCTCCACCCCTGATCTCAAACTGTACTATAGAGCAGCAGTAATGAACATGGCATGGTACTGGCATAGAAACAGACTGGTGGATCAATGGAATCGTAATTGAAGACCCAGAAATGACCCACACACCTATGGACACCTGAATTTTGACGAAGATGCCAAAACCATGCTAATGGAAAAAAAGAAAGCAAAACAAAATAAAGACCCTGTTGCATATAGTCATACATACCTGGTCAGTTAGCCTAAAATATGGGAAGTAACACGTTAAAACTTTGAGATAAAATGCCATTAAAGACTTTTTGGTTTCGGTGTTGGAGAAAATGTTCCTTAAATCACTTTCTTTGCCCTTACCTAGCAAGCTATCTACCCCCTCAGAGAATGAACAAGCCTAAAACTTACTAATAGTGGAAAAAAGTTTCAGAAAGACATGTTCAGTGTGATCCCACTGTTATAAAGTCCTCTGACATGCAAGCAAGCAAATACCTTATACTGGAGGTGCATGGAATTGATAGCCAGTGGCTACCTAAGAAGAGGAAACAAAGTGGGTGACAACTTCAGCAGGGTAAACTGTCTTGTCAA
This sequence comes from Meriones unguiculatus, assembly GCF_030254825.1. Lineage (NCBI taxonomy): Eukaryota > Metazoa > Chordata > Mammalia > Rodentia > Muridae > Meriones > Meriones unguiculatus. Next base: position 12,332,284 of record NW_026843706.1, read on the forward strand.
GTGTAAAGCATAGCCGAGAACGACAGTTCAGACTGTCAACTTGATGGGGTTTGGAACCATCTAGGAGATACACCTGTGAGTACATTTCCAGAGAGGTTTAGTTCATGGAAGGAAAGGCACCCTGAATGTGTTCATGGGCTGGGGTCCTGAACAACAAGAACAGAGGAAGCCAGCTAAACACTGGCATCCATCTCTCTACTTTCTGCTTACAGAGTGCTACGATTAGCCAGTGGGAATTTTAACAATGAGAATCCAGAAGAGCTCCTCTCCCACCTATTCCTGCGAAGCCAGCTGATTACTGGGAACTAGACAGATGTACCTAGGAAAATTATTAGAAGAAGAGCCTCTGCTCTCTGTGCCCCCTTTCTCACTTTCAGAGTATTTGTAGCATGCAGCTCTGTGGGCAGGTGAGCTGTTGCACCTAGAGGCTGGGGTTCCATCAAGGTCTTTCTAGGACTCAGATTTCTAATAGTGTTGAACCTGATACAAAACCAAAATTTGTTCGCCCTCTGGCCGAACTCATAACAGGTTCCTATCAGATATAAAATGCAAGCAAGGTTAGTAAACAATGGGATTATTTTTTTTAAAGTTCAGCGAAACTTATCTTATGGTGCAGGAATTCCACCTTTGGGTAGAAACCCAAAAAATCAAAAGCAAGGACTGAGGCAGGTATTTGCATCCCCCAATCACAGAAGCATAATTCATAAGAGCCCAAAGGCGAAACCAACACAAATGTCTATTGATGGATGAATGAATAAATAAGTTACAGTCCATCCATTAAATGGGAACATTAGCTTTGACAAATAAAGAAAATTCTGACCTGCTCCAAGGTGGACAAACTGTACAGACATTGTTATAAGTAAAATGAGCACACCACAAAAGGATACAAACTGTTGGGATGCACTCATATGACCTCCTGAAAGTAATCAGAGAGACAGACTGGGGAATGGTGGTTGCTAGGAGCTAGGGAGTGGCAGAATAATGTAGAAGTGCCACTTACTTACTTACAGAGAAGGACAGTGGCAATGGTTGGACAAAAAGGTGAACTGAGTTAATATCAACAAACCAATACACGAAAGGGTTACAGTGCTGGAAAAGATTAAGTATGTGTTGTTCCAGGCAGAGAAAATAAGCAATGTCTAAATTTCATAGTTTTTTACAGCAGAGACCAATAGGCCTTAGCATAGCTGAACATTCAGAGGGTCTGTCTGTAGCAGTATAACCCCAACTGGCCCTCTGTGAAATCAGCTGGTGCCCAGCGCTTACCTGTTTTTACCTTCTCAACATGGAAGAGGTAAACCTGGATGGGCCTAGGAAGACAGTAACAGGAGCTACTCCCTCTCCCTTCCCCCTAAAAAAGCCAGCACACTCTCCTGGGATTTGTCACTGCTGCATTCCCCTTACCTGAACCCCAGCCTCTTTGCAGGTTTCAATGACATTCTTGGTGCCAATCACATTCACTCTATAAAAGAGTTCCTTGTTGTTACTGGACGGTGGGGGTGATGCACAGTGGAAAACTGTGCTCACACCTTTCAGAGCCGGGTACAGGTCCTGAAAAAGCACACAAAGACAAATTCCAGCTCAGGGAAGGTCAACAGCCTTCTCACGTTCTCTGTCATCTGTGGCCTATTGGACTTTTGTCCTTTTATAAGTATATAAGCAACACAAAAATACACTCTTTGTAAAAGATTCAAACTACACAAAACCATGTGGGATAAAACCAAGTTTTTTTTTCCATTGACCCCTTCTTATTACCTTGTCTTGAATAAAAAGGGAGCAGGAGAAGCCAGACAATGCAGTGACTGGAAGGAGATTCATAAAGCATGTCAGTTTCACTTACTTCCAGAATGAACCTCTTAAGACAAACAGGTGGCTGCAGATCTGAGACATTAAACATATTAAATAAACTAGGAAGACCTTGTTTTACCACACAGGCAAATAGGGAGGCTCTCCAAGAATATTGGGGAATAAATAGATTCAAGAACCAACATACAGAGACTCCTATGGGCCAAAGAAGATTCCCATGGGCAGGTTGGTCATCAATAACAATAACAGTAACAGTTGTTAAAGTAGAGAACAGAGAGGGATAAAGTGGTTAACTCTTGAGAAAAAAGATCTGAGGGACTAAATGAGCAGAACGACAGCATGTCACAACAGCAAGCCTCCACAAAGGAGTAGGCTTTAGATATAATTCATGGTTGTCATCAGAAGAAAAATCACTAGATGCCATAAAATCCTTTGTAATTATACACAAACATGACAATGCTGGGAAACCACTTGGAAGTAAGGTGTAATCTTCTAGGCATGCAGACTTTTGCCCAAATAACTACCAAATGATGAACAGTAGGCACACTGCAACAGATAGGACATTATTTTTAAAAAATAAAATTTTATTGTTGTATTTGTGTGTGTGCACACATACATGTACAATGCACGCACACACACACACACACACACACACACCTGAAGATCAGAAGAGGATGGGGGATATTTTCCTCCTCTTCATTTTTTTGAAACAGGGTCTCAATATGTATCCTCAGCTGGATGTTGGCTGGTCAACAAATACCAAAAAGTCACCCATCTCTAGTTCTCTCATGCTTGTTTCGCAGGCCTGCATGACCATGCATGACTTTTTATTATTTGTGTGTTCTGGGAATTTTAACTCACTGAACCATCTTCTTAGCCCTTAGCGAGTCTTAAGTAACAGTTGCTCCATATTTAAGCTTCCTTAACGATTCTCACGATATCCTTTATACCTGTTTCTAATTGGGAGCCAAACGTGAACCATGCATATGTAACCCATACCTTTAATTTCCTTTAATCTGAAGCAATTCCCTGAGTTTTGCTTTCTGTCTTCTGTAACAGTAATATTTCATAAGATCAGAGAGTTTATGAACTTCTCATTTTGCATTTGTCTGTTCATTCACAGTTACATTTGCGCTTAATAGTTTTGGCAAGCAATCCACATGAGTACTGGTGTGTGCTTATCAGGACACTGCTGGTAATGTCAAATTGGATCATTCAATGAAGGGGACAGCTGCCAGAGTCTTACCAAATTTGTGGGATGGTAATTCCATGGACTGGTTACAGCACCCACTGATGGTTCTGTTCTGCCCATTTTTTTTTTCTGCAAATGGTGACACTCTCACTTGAGGGTGCTCTATACATTTACTGACTTGACTTTCCTCTGCCATGTAGACCTCTGTCCACCTGAATTTTCTTTTCAGTAACTAGGGACACATAGATTTCTTTAATAATGTGTTTGGTTAAAAAAAAATCTTTGTATTCATAGTTACTATACTGACAGATTATCTTCATGGCTTTGTTTACCTTGTACAAGTGGTAAACAGAATTCAGGTAACAGAATTCACTTGCTTACTCACTATAAAGGAATTACAAAGGACATGGGTGAAGAGGTGTACAGGGTGATGTGTTGACAAAATGGTGTGGGACTTCCATGCCCACCCTGGGTGCACCAGCCTCTGGTCTCATGACATAAGCACCACTAAAGCATAGGCATGAGCACAGCAAATGAGAAAGCCCAGCAAGGCCTGTCTGACCAGATCCTCCTTCCTCGTAGGTATGGGGATGGATCCCTTCTGACACTGAGTAGAGAGAAGAACATGACTCCTCTTTAGAGAGATGAACTGCAGTTTCTGTAGCCTGCCCTAGACAAGCAGCTGTGAACTAGGAAATGTGGATGAAAACAATACTCACTCTCCTCTCTTAATATATTTAATATCAACTCTCTCTCTCAATCTCTCTCTCATGCAGGTGTGCACATGTATGCACATACATATGCATAAATGTTTGTAGTCATGATGTACCAGGATGGGGGGACCTGAACCACATCAAATCTTTGCCTCATACTCACTTGGGAGACGCAAGCAAAAGGATTGCTATGAATTTCAGTTCAGTATCGTTGACATACAGAGTTCCAAGCTAGCCTAGGCTACAAAGCAAGACCCCATCTCAAAGAATGTGTGAATGTGTGTGTGTACGTGTGTGTGTGTAAATCAATCCAATTCTGGATTTTATAGCACCTAGAAATAATCAATATAAAATTATTGAGCTACTTATTGGTTTTGTACTCAATCTTTGCAATTTAACGTGGATTTCAAAGTGTCTCTCACTGAAGACTTGTCTCAGTTGAAGTGCTTGGTAGCCATATGTGGCCAGTGGATACCTTTCTGGAAAATGCAGCCCTAGAACTACTAGTTTACAGGAAACAGCAGGTGCCAAACGGACATGTTGATGATCTGGAGATGCAACTAGCAAAATCCAGACCCTGGGATATGCTACCTGACAATGAACAAGCTAAACACCACTAAGACAACACACATACTAAGGCATCTTAGGAAATAAGAGCCTGACACATTTATCAAATGCACAGTCTTGATGACTGTGTTTAATTCTTCTCTTGCAGAGCAATTAATTTTACAGAAGTCTTATGAAGTGTTCAATGAATGACTGATATTAAGGAGTTATTAATGGTGCCTCTGAGATATGATTGTAGAATGTTTTTATTAAAAATTATTTTTATGTTTTAGAGATAAATGCTGAAATGTTTATAGAGAGACTGGTTTCAAAATAATTAGGGCCTGGAGGATGGGCATGCTGAGAAGATGGCTGAGTCAGCAAAGTGCTTGATGTGCAAGTAAGTATAAGGACCTGGGTTGGATTCCCCAGGACCCATGTTATAACAAACAAAGAAACGAACCACTGGTGCACAGAGGTATATTTGTAATCCCATAGATGGGGAGGGAGAAACATGTGGGTCCCTGCCGTTTCCTGGTCAGCCATCTTAGCTGAGTCAATGAACTCTAAGTTCAGTGATCCTGCTGCAAATAATGAGGCGGGAAACAATTAGAAAGACACCTGATATCAACCTCTGGCCTCCACAAGCATGTCCACATGTCCACACCCTCATGTACAAAGAAAATAATGTGAGAGGGTGAAGATTACACACCATGAGAAGTTATGTAAAGGAGAGAATCTGTCTAACAGTATAAAGAAAGAACACATAAGATGCAGGGAGAATATAATGAAAGACTAAAACTGAGGCCTGGATATTTTTAAGAAAATGCTAAAGCCATGAGTGGAAAAGCCAGATGGCTTACTAAGAACAACAATCTGAACTAAAGACTCCTGTCATTACAAAAGACACCAGAAGTTGTGGGTGGGGTTGGAGGGGCTAGAGAGATGGCTCAGTGTTTAAGAGCACTGGTTGCTTTTGGGAGTAGTTGTTTTAGCAGCTGCTTTGATATTTAAATCTCAATGGAAAGAAGGCTTTTACCAGGCCTTCACTGAATCCAGGGAAGAATTTCAAAGTCCATCTCCTTTTGTTTGTGACAGCAGGTGGGATAGATCACACCTCTTGTTTCACCTCCTTGTAAATTTAACCCATTGTTCTGAGCTGTTTTTACTCTGGCTTAAAAGCACTCTGCAATAAAGCCAGGGGCTGGTCAAGTCTACTCTCCACTAGAGCCTCTCGGACAGGTCCCATGTGTTGTGTGTTAGTTTATTAATTTTAATCCTCACTCCCCACTCAAGAACCCTTCGACTCTGCTGGCAGGCTCCGGCAGATTGGCGCCCAACTCAGGGCTTGAGATACAGGGAATCAGTGATGGACACCACAGTTGTTGGCGAGCTCGCATCATTAAGTAGAAAGGGCGCGTTGAGTAAATCCAAGAATAAAAATGGGACAAGGCATTAGCCTAGTGTTTTTTTGTATGGAACTTAATTAAAGGTATTCTGTATAAGCTCCAGGAAACTGAGAAAGTTAAACTTTTAGGCTCAGAGAGAAGGAGATTAGAAAGATGGCAGGCTTCAAGAAAAAATGATATTGGACCATCAGCACCTCCAAAGGAGTTGTATTTCCCTCCTGATGACAGTAATTTCTTGCCAGAAGGAGACTTTGAGGAAGACTTACATCCTGATTAGGTTGCGGAGTTCGAGAAGAACCAGATCAGTATTATTCTCAGAGATACCCTCCAATTCAGGCTATGCATGTTAAAAAGCATAAGCCTTGGGGAAAAAAAAAAGAGGGCTTGGAGGAAATAAACAGAAAAATTGAGAATTAACTACTAAGGAAAATGAGGCTCAATCTCCCACTCCAACTCCATCATTGGTTGCAAGTTTGGACCCTACTCCTGGGACTGCTACAGTTGCAATGGCCCAAAGGACAAAGGGATTTTTTTCATTTGTCCAGTGTACAGGCACTGTATCCCCTTTACAAGAAGCTAGGCAGAATGGAGAGGATATAACCCAGTTTTATGGTTTTCCAGTTCTAGAGCAACCTAATGGACAGGGCAATATGGCAAGAGTCCATGCTCCTATACCTTTTAAACAATTAAAAGAATTAAAATCTGCATGCTCTCAATATGGTCCTACAGCGCCTTTCACTCAGGTTCTGCTGGAGTCCATGTCTACTGAGGCCTTCTGCCCAGAGGGCTGGAAACAGTTAATAAGAGCATGCTTATCAGGAGGAGATCATTTATTATGGAAGTCAGAATTTGCAGAGCATTGTCAAGTTACAGCTGAACTTAATCTGGAATGTCTATAACTTATGACATGCTTGCTGGAGAAGGAATCTACAGGGAAATAGGACAACAATTGGATTTTGATGTGGCCGTTTATGCTCAGGTAAATACTGCTGCCCGGAGGGCCTGGAATAAACTTCCACAAGCAGGTAGACAGGTGGAGGATTTGCCTAAAATCTGTCCCAGATCTGTACCCAACAACCTGTACCCCAGATCTGTCAGGATCTGATGAGTTATTTCAAGATTTTGTGGCAAGATTAATGCAAGCAGCCAACAGACTTATAAGTGATGAAAAGTCTGGATTATTATTAGTAAAACAATTGGCTTATGAGAATGCTAACAGTGCTTGCCAAGCAGCTTTGAGACCCTTTAGAAAAAAAGGAGATATTTCTTAATATATTAGGTTATGTTCAGACATCAGGCCGTCTTATACTCAAGGAGTAGCTATGGCTGTAGCCCTATAAGGGAAGTCTATTAAAGAAGCATTATTTCAGCAAAAGAAAGGGCCAAAGAATAGAATATCTGGAAGTTGTTATGGTTGTGGGCAAATGGGACATCAAACAAAAATTGTCCTGATGCTAGTAAAAAAGAAGGGAAACCAAAGGAACCGGTCTATGTCCAAGATGTAAAAGAGGAAAGCATTGGGCTAATGACTGTAAGTCTAAAAGAGATGCTGCAGGAAACCCTTTAATACAGGGAAACTGGAAAAGGGGCCAGCCCCAGGCCCTGCAACAATATTATGGGGCACTACAGAACATGGTCCCTCAACAAGGAAATCCATTCAGGACCTCTGTAGAGCAACCACAGGTAGTGCAGGACTAGACCTCAGTTCCTCTGCCTACACAGTATTAACTCCTGAAATGGGGGGTGCAGGCCCTACCTATGGGAGTTTATGGTCCATTACCTAGGGGGACTGTAGGATTATTATTAGAAAGAAGTAGTACTAAAATGTAGGAAATTTCAGTAGCTCCTGGAGTAATTGATGCTGATTTTGAAGGGAAGATAAAAAAAAATCATGAAAAACTCTCCAAATGGAATTTCTGTAATAAATCAAGATCAATGATTAGCTCAATTAATATTGCTCCCCCAAGTTCAGACAAAAAATGCAAGTAAAAAGGATAGTAAAGGAGATGGAGGTTTGGGATCCTCTGATACTTATTGGGTACAAACTATTGGTCCCAATCGGCCTGAGCTAGTGTCACAAATTATTGGAAAAAAATTTACAGGGTTATTGGATACAGGAGCTGATGTCTCTGTGTTAACTGCTGATCAGTGGTCTATGCATTGGCCTAAACAATCCTCTATTACACAGTTACGAGCAAGAGGACAAAGCCAATGTCCTGAACAAAGTAATGATGAGTTAACTTGGAAGGATGAGAAAGGACAAGAGGGAACTTTTAAGCCATACATTATTCCTGGCCTTCCTGTTAATCTGTGGGGTAAAGATGTAATGAGTAACATGAGAATGTAACTTTATAGTCCTAGCAATGCAGTTACCAATCAGATGCTTAATTCAGGATTGGAAAAATCTGGACAAGGCATAGCTCAGCAATTAATACCTACCCCAAGAAATTTTAAAAAGGGGTTGGGTCATTTTTAGGGGAGGTCACTGAACAACCTGTACCCCATGCAAATCCAATAACATGGAAAGCAGATGATCCTCAGTGGATGAATCAATGGCCTCTTTCCCTTGACAAAGTTAATACAGGAAGAGCTTAATAATGGCAGTATTGCTCCATCAAACTCAACTTGGAACTCCCCTATTTTTGTTGTAAAAAAAAAAAAAAGTCAGAAAAATGGAGACTTTTACAAGATCTCAAAAAAGTAAATGATACCATGAAATTAATGGGAGCCTTACAACTTGAATTGCCTACCCCTTCTGCTGTACCTAGATACTTTTAAAATTATACTAGATTTAAAAGATTGTTTTTATACTATTCCTCTTGCTCCTCAAGATTGTAAAAGATTTGCTTTTAGCATGCCATCAGTAAATTTTAAAGAACCTATAAAGAGGTATCATTGGCTTGTATTACCTCAAGGTATGGCAAAAAGTCCGACCTTATGTCAAAAATTTATGGCTCAAGCTGTTTTTAAAACTAGAAAGGCATATTCTTCTATGTATATTATTCATTAGATGGATGATATTTTACTGGCTCATAAAATGAAGGGATTTTATTAAGTGCTTTTACATACTTACAACAAGCTTTAAAGGATCTAGGTTTAATGGATGCACCAGAAAAGGGGCAGACAGAGCCACCCTATTTGTATTTGGGCCATAAATTATATCCTCAGGCCATTATGCCTCAAAAAATTCAATTAAGGAAAGACAACCTAAAAACTTTAAATGATTTTCAAAAGTTGTTAGGTAATATTAGTTGGCTAAGACCCCATTTAAAATTAACTACAGGACAGCTAAAACCACTTTTTGACATTTTAAAAGGAGAGGCTGATCCTTTGTCAAAAAGGGAACTTACCAAAGAAGCTCGTGATGCTTTGCAAAAGATAGAATTAGCTATTGAAAAGCAGCATGTTCAATATATTGATTATTCAAAAAATGGGGTGCATATATTTTGGCTACTGTTCATACTCCAACTGCTATATTGTGGCAAGAAGGACCATTATTATGGTTGCACTTGCCTGTATCTCCTGTTCGAGTTCTGACACCATATTAAAAAACAATGGCTAGTTTAGTTCAAATGGCTCGCACAATATTTTGATAGAGAGCCCTCCTTAATAGGAGTCCTTTTTTACCAAACAGCAAGTAGATTCGTTATTTCATAATGGAGATTGTTGGGCCATATCTTTTGCTCATTATTTAGGACGTATTGACAATCATTATCCAAAAAATAAATTACTTCAATTTGCCAATGAGCATGCTTTTGTAATTCCTAAAATAATTACACAAAAGCCATTACCTCAAGTTCCAACAGTATTCACAGATGGATCTTCAAATGAAAAAGCTATATATGTACTACAGGGACAAACTTTTGTTTTGAAAACATTGCCAGCCTCAGCTCAAGTTGTAGTATTACGAGTTGCTGCAGTCTTTAAAAATATGGCTTCTACCTCTTTCAACTTGTACATTGATACCCATTATATAGCCATTATAAAGCTCTGCAAGTCCTAAAAACTGTAACATATGTTAATACAACTAGTAAATAAATACAAGATCTATTTAGAGAGATTCAACAAAGTATTTGGAGCCATGTGTAGCCTTGTTATGTAGGGCATATTAGAGCTCATTCAAGGCTTCCTGGACCTTTAACTTTAGAAAATGATTTAGCAGATCAAGCCACACATTTGGTTAGATTAATTCAACAAAACTTGGCTCAAAATTCTCATGCATTACATCAGCAAAATAACAAGAGCTTAAAAAAACAATTTAATATTACCAGAGAAGCCACTAGACAAATCGAAAGACCATGTTCCTCTTGTCCTGAACATTTTATTGTACCTCATTATGGTGTCAATCCTAGAGGCTTGACTCCCAATCATTTGTGGCAAATGGATGTAACTCGTGTCCTGAAATTTGGGAAACTAAAATATGTTCATGTAACAATTGACACTTTTTCAGGATTTATCATGGCAACTCCCTTAACAGGAGAAGCCACCAAACATGTTATAAGTCATTGCTTAAAATGTTTTACTACAATTGATATTCCTTCCATTATAAAAACTGATAATGGCTCGAGATATACGAGTATACCTTTTCAGCTTTTTTATGCACAAATGAGTATAAGTCATAAAACAGACATTCCATATAATCCTCAAGGCCAAGGAATTATGACCCGAGCCCATAGATCTCTTGAGAACCAATTGCAAAAAATAAAAAGGGGGGAGCTATATCCCCAAACACCACAGAATTATATTAATCATGCTCTCTTTATTTTAAATTTTTTGAACGTGGATGTACAAGGCTGTTCTGCAGCTGATCGATTGTGGCATCCTAATACCAAAGATAATTATGCCCAAGTAAAAAGGAAAGATCTGATTACTGGAATATGGCAGGGCCCCAACCCCGTATTAATATGGGAAAGAAGGCATATTTGTGTTTTTCCACAGGACACAGAAGGAGCCAGGTGGATCCCAGAAAGGCTGGTGAGACCTGCAAGAGTTGTTCCCCAGGAAGAGGATGTTCCTGCTGCAGACAATCGTAAATTCTGTCCTGACTGAGACTGAAAAGCTGCATTGGACTTAAGCTCCTGAACCACCTTTTGTTTCATTCTGCTCCTGGGAGAAGATGTCATGCAGAGAAACCTCTTATACAATGGACTGGACTTGATTGTTCTGTTAATAAGGACAATTCTCAACAAAATCAAGAATGAAAAAGAGGACTGACTGTGAAACTTTGGTATGACTCTGGTTTTCAGCAGACCAAAACAAGCTTGCTTCAGAAACTCTTGGGAAGCCCTGTAACTGCCTATGTAAATTCTCCTTTTGCTTTGTTGTTTGAAAATGTTAACAAGATTCAAACCTTAATGTTTTTGCCTTCTATGTAAACTACCAAACTGTATTTGTAAGCTTTCAAATGGTTCTGATTGCTTGACAGCCTTTTACTGTAGTCCCTGAAAATGTTTCTCAGACGTGGTAATTTACACAAGTAGTCATTTGTTAAGTCACTTTTATGGCGTGTTATTTTGGACTTGGCTTGTGATAGGAGATGCACTCCTATCAGCGACAATGAAAACCTGCCTGAAGGCCTTTTAGAATGTTAAAGCTGATCTGATCTGCATGAGATCAAACCCCAGTGTCTACCCTACCAGAGGTTGGTAGTCAGAGACACGTAATGTTTCTCTAGGATGTATTCATGCCAAGACAGGCCATAAATGATGGAATTCATGTACCAGTAAGAATATATCTTACAAAAGAAACAACCTAGGACAGGAAAAATCTTCTGCTGCATAACTCTTAAGTTATGGTCAATTTTAAAAAAATAAAAAAGTGAGAGCTGTTGGGAGCCGTTGTTCTAGCAACTGCTTTGAATGTCCAAAGTTCTGACATTTGCTCAACCATGTTTGAAGCAGCTTTATTTGTAACAGCCAGAAGCTGGAAAAAAACCCAGATGTCCCTCAGTTGAGGAATAGATACAGAAATTGTGGAACATTTACACATCATCCTGAGTGAAGTAACCCAGAAGCAGAACGACAGATAGGGTATATATCCACTCATACGTAGATATTAGACATATAATATAGGATAAACATACTAAAATCTGTACACCTAAGGGAGCTAATCAAGAAGGAGGACTCTGGCAGAGATGCTCAATTCCCATTCAGAAAGGCAAAGAGGATGGACATCGGAGGAGGGAGAAAAGAAGGAAAAGGACAGGAGCCTATGAAAGGCTCTAACCTGCAGGGTATTGAAGCAGATGCTAAAACTCATAGCCAAACTTTGGGCAGAGTGCAGGGAATCTTATGAAAGAAGGGGAAGATAGAAAGAGCTGGAGGGAACAGGAGCTCCAAAAGGAGAGCAACAGAATCAAAAAATCTGGGTATATGGGTCTTTTCTGAGACTGCTACTCCAAGCAAGGACCATGCATGGAGATAACTTAGAACCCCTGCACAGAAGTAGTTCCTGGCAACCAAGTGTCCAAGATGGTTCCCCAATAACAGGAACAGGGACTGTCTCTGACATGAACTCATGGGCTGGCTCTTTAATCACCTCCACCTGAGGGGAGAGCGGCCTTACCAGCCCACAGAGGAAGAAAAAGAAGACAGTCCTGATGAGACCTGATAAGCTAAGGTCAGATGGAAGGGGAGGAGGACCTCCCCTATCATTGGACTAGGGGAGGGGTATAGGAGAAGAAGAGGGAAGGTGGGATTGGAAGGGGATGGGGGAGGAGACTATAGCTGAGAAACAATCTACATAAACTGAAATTAATAAAAAATTTAAAAAAAGAACAGAGCAGGTTTCTATAAGAGGTAGTGGTTCTAATTGGGGCATTGCCCAAGTTTCCTGTCTCTCCTACCAACTTCACAATTGCCCCCACAACCACATCAAGTTATTCTGTGACTTCAGTCTCAGTCTCTCTCCTGCCCTGTGCACTGCCCCTCTCCTTCCCACTGTGGATTGTTTCTCTGGATAACCATGGGGACAAATGACAAGAAGAGACTGGGGAAGAGGGTTGACAGATATACAGTACAACAGACGGGGATGGTGAAGATGCAGTACAGAGAGTGACAGTACAAATGCCCAGGGTTGGTGCTGCTGTAGTATCAGAGGGCAGGACTAGAAAGAGACGAAACAGTGCTCAGAGTGCAGGGTATGCCACTGAGACAACGTACTTATTGGGGGTGACAGGTCCAGGCCAAGGAATGACAATGGGAGTAGTAGAGTAGAACATTCATTGCAAAGAAAAGACGCAAGACCAGTAAAGCCATCTTCTTAACCCTCCAAATCGACAATGTTACCAGAAATGTTGATGGGGCCACCATCAGCAAGGAGCTGAAACCATTGTGGAATGAAACAGGTCACTTGGGAGGGGAAATGAGTGGCCATGGATGGCTGCCATAAACAGACCCAACAGCTGTGCTGAGCAACTTGCAATACCTTCAAAGATTCAAAATATGAATACCCCACAGAACATGGATGGAACTTGGAAGCATTACGCTAAAGAAAGAAGTTGGCCACCTATGAAATTTGCAGAGCTGACAGATGGAATAACTGAAAGTGGACGAGGAGTGCTTAGGGGCTGGGGTGAGAGCGGGAAGTAAACAGGTACAGGATTTCCTTTTGAGGCGAAGAAGACGTTCTGGAAGTAGACAGTGGGAATGACTGCACAGTTTTGAAGAGAGCTGCTGAAATTTATTTCAGTGCACATTTCAAAACCATGAATCTGGGGGCTGGAGAGGTGGCTCAGCAGTTTTAAGAGCATGCACTGCTCTTCCAGAGGACCTGAGTTGAGGGCCAACACCTACATCAGATGGCTCACAACTGCCTGTAACTCTGGTTCTGATTAGGGGTGGAAGACAACACCTCTTGCCTCTGCAGACATCTGAATTTCCATGCACATACCAACACAGAAATACATACATAACTAAAAATGATAAAATACATTTGAAAAATATGAATTTTATGGCATGCAAACTATATCTCAGTTAAAAGTAATGAATATCATATGGCCGAGCAATCTACATAGTCTAGGGCAGCAGCTGCCATGTTGCAACCCATAATATGTGGATGAAATGTTTTCATGAAGTTTGTTTGGTATCCGGCCTTGTCTGCTCTCCGGACTATGGCCCCATGGCTGCTTTCATGTTCCTAGGACACACTAAAGCCCCATGTGACACAGGTAACAGTTTTTCCTTCTGAATATGGACAACACGGTATGTAAAATTATTTCCTAAAACTTTTCAATCTTTCAAAATCATTTTTTTCAAACTATAATTACTCCTTACCTGTTGACTGCAGAGATCGCCTATAAAGAACTGCACCTTCGGGTTATCAAATCCTTGGCGGATATCAAAAACATTGACAGCATAGCCTCGCTCCAGCAACTGCTCCACCATGTGCTGCCCCAGAAACCCAGAGCCTCCAATCACCGTGCACTTCTTAGCCTGGACAAAGAAAGGAATGGCAAGAGGACCAGAGGTGTGAGGACTAATGTGATAAAGGTCAGGCTTAACTGTCATGAGCCACTGCAATGACACACACATCTTCTGTCTCTTTGAAACTGCCTGAGCTCAAGCAGAAACTTGAAATAATTGTGTTTCATCTCCAGTGTCACTTCTTCTCCTGGGTTCAACAAGGAAGGAAGAGAAAACAAATGAAACTAGGCTAGGCTGGTAGATTTGATGCAATCATCCACACACACTTTGTATTTAGTAGAAGGGAATTAAAGTGCCCATGACCACACCAGGACAATCTAAACAAGCAAAAAAAAAAAGCTGAAGGCAATGCCTTCTTGCTCCTGATTGGCTATCCATGGCCAGAAGAAAAAAAATCTAGCCATTTGAGATTCTGCAAGTAAAGCATCTGTTCCCAGAGTCACAGGATGGTGATTTTTTTTCTTTGCCACCATTCCCACAAGGAAGGTGGATCTTGAGGCTCTGAGCTGACCACTTAACCCCTCTGTGTCCTAGTCCATGAACTAAGGGCCACACTGATGGGATTTCCAGGCAGAATCAGAAAGCCATTCATTCAACACTCGCACCTAGGGATTTGCTGTGCCTTCTCTGAACCTGAAGGGGCTGAAGAATCAGCAGCAGGACGCGTTATTTAGATTCCAGCCTCCTCAGCACACCCAATTTCTTGGCTAAACTCCAACTATGGAAAGTGGGGTGATAGAAGTATAGCATGGCACCTGCAGGTGGCACCTGGTATTAGGCCTCCAGGATGTCAATGAAAATGTCAACTGACATCTGCTCAGTAATCTGGCTATAGTTAACTTTTCCCATCACAGTGAGAAAATATTTGTCAGACACAACTTAAGGAGAGCAGGATTTAGCTTGGCTCACGGTTTAAGGGATCTAACCCATCAGGGTGGGGTGGCATGATGGTAGGAGAGGCAGGTGGCTACACTGCATTCATGGTCAGAAGACAGGAACACACTCAATCACTGGCACCAGCTGGCTTTTCCCTTTCATCTTTTTATTCAGTCTGGGATTCTATCTAATGGGATGCTGCCACCCACATCTAGGGCAGGCCTTCCCTCATCAGTTCAATATATCTGGAGACTTTCCCAGACGCATCTCCCAGGTGACTACAAATCTAGTTCTGTTGTCAATGAAGATTAACACACCACACTAGCGCTGACCCTAAAGGAGGGCCTGGGGTCTTTTTAAACTGTGTGTATGGATATTTGCCTGCATGTGTGCCTGTGCATTTTATGCATGCAGTGGCTGCAAAGGCCAGAAGAATGAGTCAAATACCCTGGAACTGGTGTTATAGATGGTTGTGAGCCACTGTGTCCATACTGGGAACTGAATCTAGATCTGGAAGAGCATCGGTTGCTCTGAACTAGCCCAGCCTCCCTTCTTGTACCTTAAACACTGGCATAATTAAGCTGCTATGTGACACACTCAGGGCTTGTCAGAATCAGGTCCCTCCTGCAGATTTACCTCTGTCTTAATGTGGGAGTCCATTCTGAAATAGCTCTGCATAACCTGTACACACGATCAGCCTCACCACTGCCCATCAACCACCTCTCTGGAAACCTCTTCCTTCCATCCCTTTCTACCTCATCTACACAGGCACAATGCATGCACTTAGAAGTACTCTGGTTTTCCTCGGCTTAGTAAAAGTCTGGCCATTCCTCAGAGCTTTCGCCCGATCCTCTCTCGCATCTATAGCTTCAGGAATTCTATATGGATCACATTCTAATTATCTTTAAAGAAAACAACTTAGGGGTTGCTGAAATGACTTAGAGGTTAAGAGTGCTTGCTGTGCAAATATATAACATGAGTTCAAATCCCCAGCATCAGTGTGAAAAGGCACTCATGGCTACCCATGCTCGCAACCCAGATTTAAGGAGCAGAGACACAGGTAGATTCTGAGAGCTTGCTGACCAGCCATCTTGGCCAAAACTACAGTCTTCTAATTTACAGAGTATAGTGGATTTAAGAAGAATGTCTGTGGTAATCTTGAGCATCTGAATACCTTATTCCCAGTAGTGATGCTGTTTGGAGAGGTTTAGAAGATATGGCATTCCTAGAAGTGTGTTACTAGGGATGGGCTTTGAACTTTCAAAGTCTCCTGTCATTCCTAGTGCTCTCTCTCGGCTTTACACCTATGGTTCAAGATATGAACTCCCAGTTTGCTGCCCCAGTCAACATGTGTGCCTACTGCCAAGCGCCCCTGCAGTGAGGTTGATGTACCCTTATCCCCGTGGAATCATACGCCCAAATCAACCCTTTCTTCTATGAGTTGCCTAGCCATGATATTTTATCACAGCAATAGAAAAATCATATGGCGAGACCGTGTCTTAAAGAAATAAAGCAGAGACCAACAAAGATGCTCAACGTCATCCCCTATCCTTTGTGTAAACATGGGTGTGAGTATCTGTACACTCACATGCATGAACCACACAAGTACAGGCATGTGTATATATAGACATATATATGTATACATATACAACTATATATATCTATATATACACAAACACACACACACAAAGACCTCAAAAAATAAGTAAAACACCTTATAATTTTGCTATTGTATTCTCCAGTGAAATTTCATTTCCTGATTTTATAATTACTTGTCTGTGCACTTATTTATTTACTTACATAATTATCAAAGAAAGTTCTCTCTATATGCCCCTGGCTGTCCTGGAAGTCCTTATGTAGACCAGGCTGGCCTTGAACCTACAGAGATCTCTCTGCCTCTGCCTTACAAGTCCTGGGATTAAAGGCATGTTTTACCACGCCTGGCTCTCGTTTCCTGATTTTAAATGTGACTGATCATTAATCTACCCTTGGATAGGATGATTCTCTCCTTATACTGACATATTGTAGTGATACTGCTTGCGACAACTGGGCCAACAGCTAGTTGGTAGAGTTTTTTAGTGTCGGGAATCAAACTAGTTCAGAGATGTCAAACATGTGAAGGCTAATGTCTGTAATCATATGTCTAAGACTATGTGGCTAGAGGAAACCATGTGACATAATCACTAACGGTTTGTGGTCAGAGCAGAGAAAAAAACAGAATAAGTACTGATAAAAACGAAGTCCTAGATAGGAAGCAAGTGTGACTCCAGAATGGATTAAATGGATGAAATGAGCATCTCAGAGACTATAGTGTTAAGAGGAGGAAAGGAATGGGCTTGGAGTAGGGTGTATAGTTCAGCAATAGAGCATATCTGTTAGGCCATATGTTTGACTCCCAGCACCTGAAAATTACTGAATACAACTGTAATACAATATCGAGGGCATGGCTAGAGCCTCTGCATTTTCTCCAATCTTTCTGGCTTTACTTTTTCTTCAGTAGGATGACTTCTTTATTTTATTTTTTTCAGAGCAGTCATATGTGGAGTACGTATATAAGACAAAAAGTACTCTTTCTTAGTAGCTTAAATTTAGACATTTATGTCTTACAACATCACCCAGTGGAAAACAGAGCTGATTCCAAAGCATTAAAGAAGGTTGAAATCTGATGACACTAGCAGTTTGTTATTATGATTTTTAGGTTGCCATTAATAATAAAAATCTGGGTTTATACAAAAAGAGATATAGAAGTGGTATACAGCTTCAACCAAAGGTGGCCAAATGAAGCCTTATGTGAACTCTGTACCAAAACTAGAAATGATGAGAATGTCTACTTTACCAATATTTGATAGACCCACTTTGGAAAATGGCACTTTCATCAAGAGTGAACCACTTCACAGTAAACTTGAAGACCTCTGTGAAGAACTTCCAGAAGGCTGGACAATGAATGATGGGACAATAATTCCTTCAATGTCTCTTCTGAGCATCATACTAGACCTTAGGGGCTACTTGCCACCATCTGGGAAAACTTCCAGCAGTCTACTTGGAAGTCTAAGCTAACACACTACAGGCCACTGAGGACAACCCAACATGCCTAGCTGGCAGACAACATTTACTACCATCACATGCATTAGTCCATCCAGGAACAAGAATGCCAGAGGTGCCTGCATGGCTGCAGCTACATAAAGAAGCCCAGGGAAGACCAGTGTAAAATCTCCCAACTGGAACCAGAGTCACGAGCAAATATACTATTGTTTTAACAATTTATTACATTATTTGTATGTGAATGTGTTTTGTCTGCATGTATGTCTCTGCACCATCTGCATGCACTGCCCTTGGGAGGCAGAAGAGGGGGATCCCGTGGGACTGGAGCTCCAGATGGTGGTGAGTCAACATGTGGGTGCTGGGGACTGCATCCAGGTCTTCTGCAAGAACAGCTGGTGCTCTTAGTCACTAAGCCAGCTCCAGCTCCTATTATTGCTCTTTTAAAGCCGTTACTTTCTGTTGTTGTTGTTACACAGAAATAAGTAACTGGCATATCGTAAGCCAAGGTATACAACACACTCAATCATAACCCACCATCTCTGATTGAACAAATGGATTAAGAAGACTTTAACATGCACAGGTAAGGCCTTGATATGAAGGTTTTTACCTAGTCTAATTCAACTGTGTTATGTCATGTTTGGTTGAAATCCCTGGGAGACCTGCTGTTTTGTCAAGTGAAACAGAGGGAGAGTGGATCTGGGGTAGAGGGGAGGGGGGTGGGGTTTGGGAGGAGTGGAGGGAGGGGAAACTGTGGTTGGGATGTAAAATATGAGAAAAGAATAAATACATTTTAAAAACACACAGGTAAATATCAATGGTTTAGCTCTCTCCCCTACTTCTTGAATGTTAGTACTTACATTGGAAATGCTCACTGTCAAACATGGTCCTGTGACCTGGTGTTTCTTTGACACATCATCAACAGCTTTTTCCATTATGGGATTGGTGCAGTCAACTCTTCTTCCTAGAGCCATAATTAGAGAAAGACATTAATTGTGTGTGAAGCAAAGGATCTTTAGCCATTGTGAGTGTTCATAAATTGCTAAGCCATAGGCATTATACCTACTGGTCAAACTGCCCTGTTCATATTCCTGTGCTAGAGGCTGTATTTCGGGCCCTTTAACTAAAAGTGCTCTTGGTTAAGAGGCAGGACAGGAACACAGGTAATTAACCTCTGTCACTGGTCATACCGAAAACCTCCGGGTAGTGGTTGGACAATGATGAAGACAGGAGTAACCAAGTACAATGATGCTACCAAACAGGAAAAATATGCAGCTCAGGTGAAGGCCTCGTCATGCATTCTCCTCTCCCTTTACTCACCAAAGCAAGTTGCAAATACAAAGAATGTATTTAGTGATGCAGCAATGGAAAATGGAAAAATGTACCAGAAATAAAAGCCTACCCATGAAAGAAGATGCGGAAAATGTCACTGGGGAAAGAAGAGTCAGGCAGCCAGCACTGACTGAATCTTGTGACAGCTTCAATTCAATTTCCAAAGCTTGACATTTTCAAACAATGGGTGCCACCATATGTCTCTATGGACCTTGGTTTTATGAGTGTATAGATCTCTGTGGTAGAATCAAAGCCCCACATGTCCTTGAAATGGATATTACCACACTCAATGTTTGATGGGTCATTTATGCACATGTTTTCTGAACTCATAATGGAAGTTATCAGTTATTATTTCATGTTGTCCAACTAACGGCACTCAGGACCATCTCTAGGAGACTTGTAAGCATGTCTGTGGAGGCATTTCCAGAGAAGTTTAACTGAGGTGTAAAGACCTACACTGAATGTGGATGGCATTATTCAGTGGGCTGGGATCCTGTACTGAATACAATGAGAAAGCAATGGAGATGTGGCCCAGTGGCTAAGAGCACTTGCTCTTGCAGAGGCACTGTGTTTGGTTCCCAGCACCCACATGGTGTCTCACAGCGGTCCTTAATTCCAGTACCTCCTCTGACCTCTGTGACCTCTCAGCACTAGTACTCACCTCTCTCTGCTTCCCGACTGCAGATGCAGTGTGACCTGGCCCTTCCACTCCTGCTGCCATGCCTGCATCATCATTAAGCATACTCTCACGATACACTTAACTCCCCACCTTTCATAGGTTGCTTTTCTCCAGGTATTTTCTTATAGCAATAAGAAAAAAGCCTAACAACCCGTTCAGGATATCTGAGAACTTGCCTTTTTCTGGGTCTCTGTCTATACATGTAATGAATATAGACATTTAATCTGTAGCTCTGTGCCAACTCCATCCCTCTCTTTATTACTCACTCCTCCAAACAGTTGCAGGGCCTGACATCTACTCACCTCAAACCTAGGTGGCAGTGACTGGACTCATGGCTCTACATGTAGCAGGACAGAAGCTGCTGGAGAACAAGGATCAGGACACATTGTACCAGTCTCCCTAACAGTCTGCACTGGCTTGGTCACTGCTGAATCATAGGCATCCAAGACAGGGCCTAGCACAGAGCAGGCACTCACTTGCCTGCCAGCCTCAGGGCTGCATCAAGTGTTTATATATGCAGAGCCCTTACTGCTCTTCCTCTTGTACCCTGTGACACCTATCTAGAAGATTCGCTTTGTTCTTAAGCTAGTGTGATAAAAATCACAAATGCCTACTCCTCACTTTGCTCTCGGATTCTTCAGATCCTCTGGGGAGCATAAACAGATGCCTCTGGGAGAAGGCAGATGGCATCAATGTAGGCAAAGGGATTCTCATGTCTAGCTTGCAACCCCTGAAAATGTCATTATTGATCTCACTAGCTGGGGTCTGTGTTGTGTATCTGGGGCCATGATGGTCTTCCCCCTGCCTGCCTGTGGGATCCTATCATAGTTGCATGGAGGGAATGCTTCCTACAGGTTAGGCACTCTGATATTTTAAGACATGCTGTGTGTGGTCAGGTGTTACACAGACCTAGGAGATGAATGCAAGCTTACTAATCAAACCCATCCCGGGAGGATACTCTGCTCACCTACACTGCCAAAGCACACAACCCTCCACTCTTGAAAGCTGTAAACTAATGAACACAGAACTTCTGCCTGGCCACAAATCTCAGTTCTACCTCTGACTGGGAAGCTCTCTTGGGAGTCATTAAAAAGTACTGCACCAATAGACCCATATTTATCACCCGGTACAAAACTAAAGTCCAAGTGGATCAAAGACCTCAACATAAAACCAGACACACTAAATCAGTTAGAAGAAAAAGTGGGAAAGAGCCTAGAACTCATTGGTACAGGAGACACCTTCCTGAACAGAACCTTAATAACACAGGCTCTAAGATCAACAATCAATTAATGAAACCTCATGAAACTGAAAAGCTTCTGTAAAGCAAAGGACACTGTCATCAGAACAAAACTACAGACAGCATAGAGATTGGGAAAGGATCTTCACCAACCCTCTATCTGACAGCAGGCTAATATCCAGAATATAAAAGGAACTCAAGAAGTTAAAACACAATGAAACCATTAATCCAATTTAAAAACAGGGTACAGGTCTAAACAGAGAATTCTCTGTAGGGGAATACAGAATGGCAGAGAAACACTTAAAAGAAATGTTCAAAGTCCTTAGTTATTAGGGAAATGCAAATCAAAACAACCCTGAGATTTTACCTTACACCCATCTGAATGTCTAAGATCAAAAACTCAAGTGACAACACATGCTGGAGAGGATGTAGAGAAGGGAAACCCTCCTGCATTGCTGGCGGGAATGTAAACTTGTACAACCATTTTGGAGGTCAATCTGGTGCTTTCTCAGTCTATTAGGAACAGCGCTTCCTCAAGATCCAGCTATACCACTCCTAGGCATATATCCAAAATATGCTCAAGTACAAGACACGGACACTTGTTCAACCATGTTCTCAGCAGGTTTATTCATAATAGCCAGAACCTGGAAACAACCCAGATGTCCCTCAGTTGAGGAATGCATACAGAAATTGTGGTACATTTACACAACGGAACACTACTCATCAATTCAAAACAAGGGAATCATGAAATTTGCAGGTAAATGGTGGGAACTTGAAAGGATTATCCTGAGTGAGGTATCCCAGAAACAGAAAGACACATACGGTATATACTCATTTATAAGTCGATATTAGACATATAGTAGAGGATAAACTTTCAAAAATCTGTACACCTAAAGAAGGCAAGAAGGAGGACCTTGGGTAAGATGATCAATCCTCACTCAGAAAGACAGACAAACGGGATGGACATTGGAAGAAGAAGAAAGCAGGAAAAATGACAGGAACCTACCACAGAGGGCTTCTGAAAGACTCTACCAAGTAGGGTATCAAAGCAGATGCTGAGACTACTAACCAAAATTTGGGTAGGGAATCTTAGGAAAGAAGGGAGAGATAATAAGATCTGGAGAGGACAGGAGTGCCACAAGGAGCGCAACAAAACAAAAATATCTGGGCAAAGGGGTCTTTTTTGAGACTGATACTCCAACCAAGGACCATTCGTGGATATAACCTAAAACCCCTGCTCAGAAGTAGACCATGGCAGCTCAGTATCCAAGTGGGTACCCTAGTAAGGGGAACAGGCACTGTCTCTGACATCAGTGGCTAGCTCTTTGACTGCCTCCCTGAGGGGGGAGCAGCCTTGCCATGCCACAAAATAGGACAATGCAGCCAGTTCTTATAAGACCTGATAATCTAGAGTCAGATGGAAGGGGAGGAGGACCTCCCCTATCAGGGGACTTGGAGAGGGGCATGGGAGGAGATGAGGGAGAGAGGGTGGGATTGGGAGGGAATGATGGAGGGGGCTACAGCTGGGATACAAAGTGAATAAACTGTAATTAATATAAAAATAAAAATTTTAATTTAAAAAGTATTGCATCTGCTTCTTTGTAAGATCATGTTGAGAATTAAAGAAAATCAAATGGAAAACAAAGACAAAGGTCTTAGCACAATGCCAAATGCTCATTAAACACCCTGTTAAAAGCATCTACTGTCATTATAAATATTATTTCCCTGCAGCAGTCTACCTACCTCACCTCCCAAAGGTCCTCTTCTGAACTACTAAACCACTTCATACCTCTCCAGCTTACCTGAGGCCATGCTGTGTCCACTCAGTACAGGCTGCTTAACATGTACAAGGCCTTGGCTTTGGTTCCCAGCACAGAAAGAAGGAATCAATGAGTTACACAGCTGGAGACTCTCAGGCAAACATTGATACAATAAACTTTCGCTTCACACTTTATTCAATGTAGAGTACAATTCACCCCAAAGTACTCCACTCAGTTCTTTTTTGCTTTCTTTTTCACTGTTTGATTACATCTGTCTGTAGTTTTCCCTCCCTCCTTTCCTCCAAGTCCCTTCCCTGTCCCCCTTCTCCCTTCTTCCCCACCCCCTACCATCTACTCCACTTCAATTTCTCTTCAGAAAAGGGCAGGCCTCCCATGGATATCAATCAGCCATAGCATATCAAGTTGCAGTAAGACTTGGCTCATCTTCTCCTATTGAGGCTAGACTAGGCAGCACAGCAGGAGGAAAGGGTCCTAAATGCAGGCAACAGAGTCAGAGGCCACCCTTGCCCTTGCTGTTAGAAGTCCTACATCAAGACACAGCTACAGAACTGTAACATGTTTCAATCAGTTCTTAATTAAAATACAGAAAATACAATCGTTCTACTACTCAAATCTTGGTACCAGACCTAGGAAGAAATATGGGCCCAAACTGGGATAGCTGGATAGGGGGTGCATCTAAGGATGACAAAATTCTACTGTTGTCCTCCAGTGATGGGGAGAATAAGTGACCTTTCCACTGAAAATCTGTGAGAGTTCCAGGGAGGGAAAGCTTCCTAACATGCTTTAAACCATGCTGTATGTGGTCAGGTTGCAACACCTTTGCAGATGAACTCTGTGCAGTCTAGAAACACAGAGCCCAGCTGCCAGCCCCTCCCCCACCACTAATCAAAGCAAGAAGTATATACCCTCTCCCATTTGCCACTAGAGGACATGGGAAGTGAAAGCAACATGCCCCACCCTAGCACTGCTCAGAGGATGATCCCACAGGTCTTAGCACACCAACCTCTTGTCAACACTAAACCTACACTGTCTCAAATTATATACCATCTATCTGTTGTCTGTAGGCCTTGTCTATCTGTTGTCTGTAGGCCTTGGGGTATCAGAACTATTCCAAAAATGAGTCAAATCCCACTGGTATTTCTTTAACCCTGTCTGTTGTCTGAAATGCACTGGGTGTTCTACATTCAGGTTCAATGCATATCAGGAAAGGCTCTAAATGAAGAGGCATTTCTCCAGAGAAGACACACTTAACAGTTCGCAAGCGTGAAATTGACTCAACATTAAAAATCACTAGAGAAATGTCAATCAAAATCACAAGAAGACCATCTCATAGCCATTAGGAGGGCTGTTATCAGAAGTCAGAAACAGAAAATAAATGTTACTGAGGTCATGTGGAAAAAGGAATACTTATGTGAGGCTAACGGCAACACGAAATGGTTTATCCACTGTGGAAATTTGGGGGTTCTCTACAGAGTTAAACAGAATTACCTTGTGATCCAGTGATTGTAAATCACATGCAGGGACTTGGACTATGTCCATTTCCACAGCAGCATTGTTCACTGTAGCCAAAAGGTGAAAATACCCTAAATTTCCACTGATGGATGAGCTGATAAAATGTGGTCTACTTAGACCATACCACAGGATAGTGTGTAGACATGAAGAGGAACAAGATTCTGATATATGCAACAACCTGAATGTACTCTGAGGATGTAGTGGTAACTGAAATGAACCAGGCACCAAAGAATAACACTTTCTGATGCCATTACCACAAGGTACTCAAACTCACAGAAACAGAGAGTAGATGATTTCTGGTAGTAGTTGGCAGCGGTGGGATTAGGAAGGGTTGATAAAGCAGTTTCACTTCTCAGTAGGAAAATATCAGAGCGGAGTTGGTGTTAGGTTATCCTACAGTATGCAAAAAAGAGTGCAAAAATGGTCACAGTGTTGCATTTTCCGGTACATATATTTGAACACACACAGAGAAACACAGAATTGCTTTGAACTACTGAAAAGTGAAACACCAAAGACCTATGGGTTTGTGGGCTGATGGTTGCAATGCCAGAAGCCTTTCATTTAGAATGGTGGGACTTTGAACCTATTAAAAGCCATGATGTACCCCCACATCACACACTGGGAAAAATACAAGAAGCTAGGGACTGTTTGAGACCACTGATTGCTGAAGACAAAAGGAGAGGATAGTGTGTTTCAAAACCCACAAAGATGAAAGTGCCCCTCATCTTCTGACTGGGACTGCGAGCTCTTTGGAAATGAACATAGGTGTGAAGCTAGACGATGCCCACCTTGAGCCCCTTACCTCCATCTGAGGGTAGACTGTGCTGATCTGTGTAAGAAATATAAACTCCAAAGACAAAATACACTCCCAGACAAGTCAATCACTGGAGTTAAGAATCCTGATAGGGAACCTGAGCCTCGGAGACAGCTATGTCTCATTACCACTCACCTCAGGCTTAGCACCCTGTACAAGACCAGGTCTGATGATCCAGTGGAAAGAGAATGGCTCCCACAAAGCTGGCACCTACTTATACAATGGATACATTACCTTGAGTAAATATTGCAAAGCAAGGGTCCTGTAAGAAACAGAGTAAGGCCTCTTCCTGCAGAATTCAAAGACACAGCACAGTTTGAGTGCTTAGGAGGGCATTTGTTTTATGAGGTCAGTTCAGACCTCCAGAGAAGCATCAACCTGTGTGGAAAACAGAAGGCTTCAAAGAATTACAGAGCTGGGTTTGGATCCTAGGGAGGCCAAGCCCACAGAACTACTGCAGGCTACATGGTCATAAGAAAAAATCTGAAAACTTGAGTTGCAGGGCCCCAGGAAGAGTGAGTCAAAGGGAGGACATGGGAGTCTTAGAAGACAGAGCACATTCAAGGGCGGGAGGAACGTGTTCTAGAGACTGCGATAAGTTGTATCTACACAAGAACAAAGCAAACGTATGCTCCAAGAGAGCAAAGAATTTGGCCAGGGTCACAGAATTGGCATCCAAGCCAGAAGAAATTTGTCTCTCTGCTCTTCCTCTGCCGGTAGAGGGAGCTACAGACTGTTCACCCCTCAGCAGCCAGGAAAGAAGAGAAAGAGAAACAAGAACCCTACAGTCCCCTTTCAAGGTAGCCTCCTAGTGTACCCCATTCTGCATAGGTTTCACTACCTTCCAATAATACCTTGGATGGGGATCAAGCCTTTAATACAGGGACTTTAGAGGAATATTTAATACTCACTTTAGCAAAGAGTATAGAAGGACATGAAGTCAAGATTAGTGGGATGAAACTGGACAGGAGACTTGAGTGCACTTTACTTTCTCAACTGAAGATTAGAAGCAGGGCGCTGACCTGACCAGGGCTGTTCATTGCAACATTAATCTGGCAGAGCAAGTGCATACGTTGGTATAGGGGTATACAGATGAGTCGTGGGAAATGAAGGAAGTACTTACCGGCTAGCTGATAGACTAAGGTTCACTGAACTCCTAACAGGGACTCTTTCCAGCTGCAGATACTGGAGTAGCAACAGTGAACAAAAGTAAGATACCTGCTCTCATGTCCCCACCTTCCAGTGGAGGGAACAAAGAACAAAAGGGTCAAATTGACAGTGGCTTAGGAGGTGACCAGTGCTACTATAAAAACAGAACAAAGTGAACAGAGTGCTCAGAGTAACGTTATGAGAAAGTGACAATGGCTGAAGACCTGGAGTGGGGAAAGATGGAGGTCTCCTATACAGAAGGGCCAGGTGAAGCAGAACTTCAGTGAAGGGTGGGAGGTGTGTGGACCTGGAAAATAGTGATAGGGAGCAGTAGAGAGTGAATATGGTCAAAATATATTGCCAGCGATGGGCATGGACACAACGCCTGGCACGCCCACTCCCCTTTCGAGGCCTCAGCTGCCCCTTACAATCACCCCTCCACACCGTTAGGTCACATCTTTCCAGGCCCCTCAGATGTTCTGTGTCCCTCAACTCGGTTTTTGAACGTCCCACCCATCCCTCAGCACTTCCTCCCAGCTCTGTCCCCTACACGCAGCAGGCTCCAAGGCTAAGCCAGCAAATCTTACCCTGTTTAGACGCTCAAATGGATGCACTCAACCTGCATGCAACTGGAAACAGCAGAACTCCAGGCAAAGTCCAGCGTCTCTTTTCAAGAGTGGGGTATAAGCCCACAGTCAGCCCAGCTTCCTTCATAACGTTGATTGGTCTAGTTCGGTCCCGTGCAGCCAATTGGCCCTTGCAGCGCGATTTTGCCCAATGAGGCCAGTCTTTGGCCGCCGACGCACCGCCCTATTACCCTGGGGCGGGCTTTGTCAGGTTAGTCCCACCTGCTTCGTCTTCTAACCAATGGGAAGTGGTGCTCGCCCGCGAGTGCACGGGCGCGCACACCCATCAGTGGGAAGGGCTCTGATTCCACGCAAACCCTGTTGCCTTAACAACCGGTTGCAGAGCCCCTTTGGTGATGGTAAGTGATAAGTGTCTCATGGACCCCACTTGGGCCCCCTAGGTCTTTCCTAAGCCTCAGTGCAGCCCTACTGTGTTTCCTGCACGGTTCTTGGAGATGATGCACTAGTTCTACCGTGGAGCTATGTCCTGGAAGAGTAAGAGAGAAAGTACACCCTCACGCTGGTTGCCTGGCCAGCGCTTAGCCACTGATCCCTCCCTGTCCCCAGTCACCTTCACCACCACCCCCCTCCACACAGACACTTGCCACTCGACCTTGGCTGGTTTTCCCGGGAATCTCGGATCACAATTCTCTTGCTTCCCCTAGACCCGGACCTCAGTCAAACTCAGGCCTCCTGGCTGCTTCCACTCAGCTAAAGTTTATGCATGGCGCTAAGAGGTTTACTGGGTTCTGATGGCTGCAAATGCGCTGATACTTTCAGGAGATGCTTGGAGCTTCTAAAGGAGGCACACACGTGCCAAATGGATTGGTTTTTATCATTCCACGCTGGCATACTGTTTATCATAGTAACTTTACATTTGGCCGAATTTAGGCATTATTATTTGGAGGAGCAGAGTTCATGGGAACTAGCACCACAAGTAGATGTTTTAAGTACATTTCTAGAACTGAGATTCCCGAGTTCATGGACAGTTGATCCTCTATATATGCACAACTAGCTCTCTTTCAGAATGAAGAATAAGGAATTTCCTGGCTTCTAAAATCAATAGTTACAAAAAAAGGAGAGAGAGACCGAGGTTCGTGGAAGAATTAATTGTTCTTTCCCGCAAACCTTGTTATCTCTCTGTTTATTGAGCAAATCTTTAGATTCCGTTGGAATAAAGTTTTTCACATTAATTACCCAGCTGTCTAAGTTAGCAGTGGCATTAGAACAGACATCATTTTCCTTTTCATCTTTGAGAATGAAAACTGAAGCCACAACAAATCTATTCATAATAAAATGAGCGTGTGCCTTACAAACAGATACCGTCTCACATTTGTGTTTACTAACTTTGGAAAAAAAGAATTCAAGCACGTTGAACCTCCAGACACAAATGATACTGTCATTTACATAGCTGTTGGTGCTCCTTTATACTTGAAAAAAATGATTTAAGAATTCTAATTTCCTAAAGTGATATGTTGATTAATGGCACAATTGCATAAACTTTCTGTAGTATAAACTTTAAGGCAGTGGAGAGAAGAGTTATATCTCTTACAAAGAATGGGTCATGTAAACACCAGAAATTCATATTTATTCATTCATTTGCTCTATGTTGATCTATCTAGGAATGAGGAGGAAATGGTAATATAAAATTTTAAAACAAAAAGCTTCTTCAATTTGCTGGCTCCTCAGTAATACATAGTTGGATTTAGTCATGTGAGACATCGCCTTATTAACAGAAGTGATGATTGAATTTACAGTTATGTTAGGAAATTAACCACATTTTACTAGCATATTGCTGATTTTCCATCTTTTACAATGTGGTGTTTTAAAAACTAAAATATATCAAATAAAATAGTTTTAAGTTGAGAGAGATTTTCCCTTTTTCTTCACAGATTTCTTTATTTAGAGTTAGGGTTAATTTTATTTTACTGTTTACCCTTATCATTTGTGGGTAGAAAAGGGGAGCATGATGAAGTCTGAATGTGTTGGTCAGAGAACAACTTGGAAGAGTTGGTTCTCTTTTTGTACCATGTGGGTCCTGGGTTCCCACTTAGGTCAAGCTTGGCAGGAAGACATGTCCCCAGCCCACAAAAGTTTATGTAGTGACATAAGTACATTACACAGAATCGAGCCTAAATGAAAAAGATGTGGATGTCTAGAACTGTCATAAATAAAATCTGGACTATAGCTTGTAATACCATGCTTCTGTGTTTGTATGATGTCTGAAGGCCTCTAATTTTAAGAAGACAAACGCGACATCCAGGGGCCAGAGAAAAAGGATGAGCCCTAAGCCTGAATTTACTGAAGAACAGAAACAGGAAATCCGGGAAGCTTTTGATCTCTTTGATGCTGATGGAACTGGAACTATAGACATCAAGGAACTAAAAGCAAGTTCCACACATTCCTGCTTTGCCACCTGGTGTTTCCCTGTTGCCTGTCTTTGACCTGTCACTTTCTTCTCTCTTCTTCCTGTAAAAGTAACAGAAAAAGGTACCTTGTGTATATTTTACCTGGAACAATGATCTTATTGATAAATTTGATGGCAAATATTAATTAAATCATCATTACTGTATTCCCTAATCATTTTCATCATTTTATCCGGTATTAGGTTAATACCCTCAACAGTCGTTTTTGCTCCTACATCACTTACATGTGTCTATTTAAATGATCTTGTTTACATTGTAGGTGGCAATGAGGGCCCTGGGCTTTGAACCCAAGAAAGAAGAAATCAAGAAAATGATAAGTGAAGCTGATAAGGAAGGAACAGGAAAAATGAGCTTCAGTGACTTTTTGACAGTAATGACTCAGAAAATGGTAAGTTAGCTGACATAATTAGCATACTTTCCATCCATTATGGTGAGATACATGAGAATCTAGACATAAAAAGAACTTCATTCAACAAAACTAGCCCATTCTCGTGGGAGAAGATTGTATTTTTAATTGAGAGGAACCCTACGTT
This sequence comes from Meriones unguiculatus, assembly GCF_030254825.1. Taxonomy (NCBI): domain Eukaryota; kingdom Metazoa; phylum Chordata; class Mammalia; order Rodentia; family Muridae; genus Meriones; species Meriones unguiculatus. The sequence continues at coordinate 12,362,377 of NW_026843706.1, forward strand.
TCATTTGGCTTTGTTTAAGGTCAGAGCATTACAGACATGTGTCTTGCTTTTTTATTTTTGAATTTTAATATTAGTATTAAAAGTTAAATTAGCATACAATAATTCAGGTATCATTATGAAGTTTTCAGACAAGGTCTTCACATGGGAGATTGGTTCCGAGATTACTCTTCCTTGTGGGCTCTCCAGTTGTAGCTACTAAAAGAACCTGCCTAAAACATTTGAGGTTTGAATGCTTCCGGAAATTTTGCTCCATACTGTTGGAGTACTCAGGGCCCAGTAATTCTTTGAAGGGCATTGTGCAAAATACCTGTCTCCTCCTCTGCCCTTGTCAATAGGTCCCTGTCATCTAATTAGCTTAAGAGTATATTTTTTTTATATATAACCCTACTCACTGCTTCTCTATTTTAAATATGAATCTAGTGTCCCCCTGGTTTTTACAATACTTTAGGTACAATGACATTTCCTGTAAAACCCCTGAGTATTATATGTTAAGTTTACAAAGTTTTTCTTCTTTTTCTACAATGGATTATACGTGTTTTACTGTAGCCGAAGACATATTATCACGACAGCTACCACTAGGACCTTGTGATGATTAGGATGGAGCTGGGGAATTAATATAAGAAGATAGTTTTCCTACAGCTCCCTCCTTATCTTTAGAATGGCAGAAAGTTTTGGACAGACAAAGCACAAGAGGGACAGTCAGCTCCACCAGGAGCCCGTCCTTGGCACATGATTCTTTGGCTCCCAAACAAGTCCTCGTGACCTGAATCCTGAGCTGCCTGTGAGATAGATGATGGGGTAGGAAATGGACAGGGAGTACGTGGATAAGAGAAACTGGCTGGCCTGCCTTCCTGCCGTTGCTCCAGTTAGGTATTTGGAGACAATAGGATGAGTAGGATGTGGCAGGGCTGCTGTGAATAACAGTCTGTTTGATGTTGTACTAAAGTCTGAGAAAGACACCAAAGAAGAAATCCTGAAAGCTTTCAAGCTCTTTGATGATGATGAAACTGGAAAAATATCCCTTAAAAATCTGAAGCGTGTGGCCAAGGAGCTAGGCGAGAACTTGACTGATGAGGAGCTGCAGGTGAGAAAAGCCTCAGTCAGAAACTTGAATCCCCACTTTGGAGCCTCTGGCTTTCCCAGGTTCTCATTTCTCCAGTAGGGCAACTTACTAAAAGAAATGCTAGTATCCCTTTGTGTCTCTGGTGACAATGCCCCTGGACCCTGCTTCCAGAATACACATGTGAAGTTGAACTTACTCCTCTGGCTTTTACGTCAGAATGACTTTCCAGCTTCTTTTCAATTGATGGATGTGACAATACCTATGACTTGGTTTTCAAGTAACTATCATTAAAAGGGGCACCCTCACATTAAATGGACCATAGTCATCTTTCCTCATAGCATTATTTGAAGTTTCTTATTGAATCACTTTTCAGTTTAGTTTGTGACTTAATCTAAGATAAACCCTTACTGCCATGCAGGAAATGATTGATGAAGCAGATCGAGATGGAGATGGAGAGGTCAATGAGCAAGAGTTCCTGCGCGTCATGAAGAAGACCAGTCTCTATTAAGATCAGTGTTGCTTTTCTACTGCAAGCACGTGTGACTAGATTTAGTGCCTCCCATTTTGTGAAATATGGCTTTTGGATAGCCTCCCCCCAACCTCTGTGGTCATTTTAGCCATGACCTTGAATCTAGTTTTGACCTTTGAAGTGTTCTTTGATATTAAGTTCTTTGTCCATTTCAACATGGCTATTTCAACAGGGCAGAACAAGAGCACAAAGAGTGGGGAAAAGAGTCTGAAAGTGTGACCCTCCATCTGCCATTACTTCATATTGCTCATGCATTTCCATATAGCTACAAACACACAATGGCTTCCTAGATGTCCAGGAATCCATGTCACCATAAGCAGTGGTCCTAAAGTGGTTTTGGTTTTTAGTCAGCACCAGAGTACAGGTTTTGTTTGTTTGTTTGTTTCTTATAAAATCAATGAATGCTTGTTGTTGCCTTTGAATGACAGTTAGTTAATGCCTTTGTTTTGTCTTAAAAAAATAAAACCTTTCTTAATTTAACCTTTCATTATTTGAAGGATGAGTATTTTTAGATTTAAAACTGAGTTCATCTTGTAACAATTGTGTTGAGGGTGGCTTGGTAGATACATAAAATTCGCCATCAGCCTATGAAAAAAAGGAATTAACTTTTTTTTTACTTTTCTGTCGTAAGTGGTTTCTTGCATTCAGAACTTGTGGGGTTTTACAAGTGGTAGAATTTCCATATCACCTAGGTCTAAATGATGCCCTAAAAGTAGTTCCAGCCAAATGTAAAGGTTATAGACTCTTGTGGGTGATTTGTGCTTTAAAAAAATGAAGAGGGATAGGCAGTAGGTAAAATTCAGGCAATCTTGTGAGTTTATTGCTTATAGCATCTCATAGTATTTTGGGGTTGGGTTGAGAAGGACATGGGTATTGTCCAGGTGCCCTCTGGGCACTACACAGAATCACCTATGAGAGAAGCCCAATTATGTGGCATTAAAGTCTGCTCCAGGGTGAGGGTGAAGAACAAGAAGGGCTGAAGGGAAATGGAAAGTGAACAATGATTGGCTCAATTTATATGTACACATAGATGTACATATATATGTGTGTAATGTATATTATTACATTACGCACACACACACACACACACACACACACACACACACACACATATATATATATATATATATATATAAACCCCCAAACAAAACAAAGCAAAACAAACAAACAAAAAACCTACAAGAGCAAGGCAGGTGATCAAGCTTATAATTCCAGTACATAAGTGGATGAGGGAAGACAATTGCCTCATCTTTCTGTCTGTCACTTTCTCGTGTGCTCTTGCTCTTTGTGTGTGTGTGTTTAATAATAAATGCCTCTAACTCCTCTTGATTCAATATTCAACTTACCTAGATATTTTGTATTTTCAGCTGGGAACCTGTTAAAAAGTTGTGCTCCTCGGCACACCCTTATATCTGGCAATCTTGAGAATCCAGGGCCACTGAAATGAGTGATGGATTACTCCTTGGAAAACACAGAGAGGGAGACAAAAAGCCAAGTGGAACCTCAGACTTAGGTTATATCACGAGTTCACTTAGTTCCCTGATGAACAATTTGGAGTAAGTTGCTTCTGTTGGTGCCTCAGATTCCTTGCCTGTACAGTGGTTGCGGGGGACTGTTTAACTGAGAATTTCTGTGGTCAGATGAAATTTTCCCAACAGGACCTTGCTTTATGATGTTCAAGAATGACTTGTTTCAGAATGATCTCATTCCTTTTTGTTGGTTTGTAGTTTGGTGCAGCCTCATGAAGCTTATGATCATTGTCCCCAAAGTCAGTTGACAGCATTTTTTCCTTTTTTTCTTTTCATTTATTTTTTTACTATTAATTACACTTAATCATTTTGTATTCCCCCATAAGCCCCTCTCTCCTCCCCTCCCAATCCCACCCTTATTTGACAGCATTTTTTAAGTTTTTGTCACATTTCTGTTTTCTAGTAAGAGGCCTATGATCTGATACATGATAAAGGGTTGGAAAGACTGGCCCTCTTCCCATTTCTCTATGAAGTATAACCCTACAAAATCAATTATGTTTAATGGGCAAGTAAAAGTTCTATATATTTATTGTATGCACACTTACATTGTGAAATACGTCTACCTTATAAAATAGTGGAATCAAGGTAATTACCCTGAAAACATTCTCCTCCTGCTTAATGTTCCTTAGTATGACTTCGAATCTTTTTACATTCTCTTGAGGGAGGTGAGGGGACGGCAATTTGTGTAATATCCCGAGTGGTGAAAGCAAATATAAGGAAGTGCTATGTCCTGCAGTACAGCCATTTAGTGATTCTCAGTGCAGGAAACAGGCATGGTGAGTCATCCGAAGAAGTAGGTGGCGCCGAACCACAGGAGCTGTGGAGTTCAGCTCATGTGGAGCCAGGCAAGGGACACTGTAGGCATTGGGTATGCAGGACAGAAAAATAACTAAGGAACCCACTTGGTTATTGAGCTATCATGGGCTACATCTGAACAAGGGTTCTTTTTTTTTTTTTTATCAGTTACATTTTATTAACTCTGTATCCCAGCCGTGTCCCGATCCCTCATTCCCTCCCAGTCCCTCCCTCCCTCCCTCATCTCCACCGTGCCCCTTTTCAAGTCCACTGATAGGGGGGACCTCCTCCCCATTCATCTGATCCTGTTTTATCAGGTATCTTCAGGACTGGCTGCAAAGCCCTCCTCTGTGGCCTAACAGGACTGTTCCACCCTTCGGAGGTGGGGAGACCAAAGAGCCAGTCATTGAGTTCCTGTTAGAAATAGTCCCTGTTCCCCTCACTTTGGGAAACCAATTGGTTACTGAGCTACCACAGGCTACATCTGAGTGGAGGTTCTAGGTTATATCCATTCACGGTCCTTGGTTGAATGTCAGTCTCAGAAAAGACCCTGTGCCCAGATATATTTGGTCCTTGTGGAGCTCCTATCCTTTCCCCATCAGACTAACTCCCCTTTTTTCTTATGATTCCCTGTACTCTGCCAAAGGTTTGGTCATGAGTCTTTGCTTTGAAAACACTGCTAGTTAGAGTCTTTCAGATGCGCTCAGTAGACTCCTGTCATACGTTCAATGCACATCCCATCTGTCTTTCTAAACGAGGATTGATCATCTTACCCCATGTCCGCTCAATTGATTATCTTTTTTAGGTGTATAGATTTCATTATGTTTATCATATCTTATAGGTCTATATAAGTGAGTATATCCCATGTTTGTCTTGCTCCTTCTGGGATATTTCACTCAGAATGATCTTTTCTAGATCCCACCATTTGCCTGCAAATTTCATGATTTCCTCCTTTTTGATTGCTGAGTAGTATTCCATTGTATAAAAATACCACAATTTCTGTACCCATTCCACCGTTGATGGACATCTGGGTTGTTTCCAGGTTCTGGCTATTACAAATAGAGCTGCTATAAACATGGTTGAGCAAGTGTCCTTTTTGTGTACTTGAACAAACTTTGGGTATATACCTAGCAGTGGTATAGCTGGGTCTGGAGGAAGCACTATTCCTATTTGTCTTAGAAAGCGCCAGATAGCTTTCCAGAGTGGTTGTACCAGTTTACATTCCCACCAGCAGTGGAGGAGGGTTCCCCTTTCTCCACAACCTCTCCAGCATGTGTTATTGCTTGAGTTTTTCATCTTGGCCATTCTGATGGGTGTAAGGTGATATCTCAGGGTCGTTTTGCTGAACAAGGGTTCTACATTATATGTGTATATGGTCCTTGGTTGGAGAAACAGTCTCATAGAGGGCCCCTGTGCCCTAATATAGTTTATCCTTGTGTCGCTCCTGTCCTTTCTAGGTCATCCTAACTCCCCCTTCTTTCATATGATTCTCTGCACTCTGACCAAGGTTTGGTTATGAATCTCCGCATCTGCTTTGATACACTGCTAGGTAGAGTCTTTCAGAGGCCCTCTGAGGTAGGCTTTTGTCCTGTTACTTGTTTTCTCCTACTTCCCCTATCCATCCCACTTAGGTTCCCTAGTGAGGGGAACAGTAAGTATTTCTGACATGAATTCAATGAATGTCTCTTTAACTCTCCCCCCCAAAGGGAGTAACAGTCTTGCTAGTATACAGAGGAGGATATGGCAGCCAGGGAAGGTGGGGTTGGGAGGGAATGAAGGAGAGGACTACAGCCGGGATACAAAGTAAATAACCTGTGATTAATATAAAAAAAATAAAAATTAAAAAAAAAAGAAAAATAACTAAGGCAAAAAGATAGATGGGATGGGCAGTAGAACCAATTGAGGCTGGTTCCAGCATAGCTGCATTAGAGAGATGTGGGCACTCAGAAGGAGAAGGAAAGCCTCAGCCATTCATGTCAGTGGATATATGGGCATAGCAGCAGTGGAAGAACTGGATAAGGGAAAAGAAGGGAAGAATGGACCCAAGATTTTTTAGAAGACATAGGAAGTGTTCATAAAAGAAGTTTTGAGTAGATGAGTCTTTTGTTTTTCTTTAAGTTTCTTTCTAAGATGTTATAAAAGCTGGATTCTGAAACCGCTGGTGTTGAGTTCAGAATCTATCTGACAAAGCTGTTTAAAGACAGGAGGTAGTTGAGTTGCAGGCCTTGCAAGACATAGGCATAGAATACAGGCAGGACATTGGAGGAGGAGGGCTGAATGGAGCCTGGCTTCTCTCAGCAAGATGAGGAAAGAAGAGCAGAAGCTCTTCACATGAGACTGAAGCAAAATAGTGCCCCCACAAAGACTGTAAAACCTGTTAGAGGGTAAAAGGATCTCAAGATGGCCTAGTAGTTACACTGTGTGTTTAGAACGAGGTCACCTGTCTACAATCTCCTGGGCTTCTCAGAGTGCTGACCTTGCAAACAGTGTCAAGTGTAAAGACCTTTGGCTTCCCTCAATTTCTGCTTTTCACTGTGTGTCAGGGCTGCTCAGCTCGGATTTATTTTTGTTACTCTCTCAAATACTAAGAGTTTGGCTGCAGGGTCAAAGAAGCAATAGGATCAAACCCACAGTTGTTTTTATTTATTTATTTATTGTTTTTATAATTTATTAAATTTACTTCACAACTATAGCCCGTTCCCTCATCTCCTCCCCATCTCACCCTCCCTCCCCCTTTTTCCCTATCCCCCTCCCATAGTCCTCAGGAAAGTGGAGCCCTCTTCCCCTGCCATCTGACCCAAGGCTATCAAGTCTTATCAGGACTGCCAGCATCCTATTCCTCTGTGTCCTAGCAGAGCCACCATGCCAGGGCAAAGCAATCAAAAAGAGCAGGCAACAGAGTTAATGTCAGAGACAGCCGCTGCTGCCTTTACTTGGGAAGCTACATGGAGACCGAGCTGCCTATCAGCTACGTCCGAGCAGGGGGCTAGGTTCTCTCCATGCATAGTCCATAGACATAAAGAAGCTAATAACAAGGAGGACCCTAGGGAGGATGCTTAATTCTCATTTAGACGGGCAAACAGAATAGACGTCCTCTGAAATACTCCACCCAACAGGGCATGGAAACAGATGCTTAGACCCACAGAAAAACTTTGAAGGGAATGCAGGGGGTCGTGGGAAAGAGTAGGGGGATAGAAGGACTCAGAGGGGACAAGAGATCCACACGGAGATGATCAGAGCCAACAGATCTGGGCCCATGGGGGCCTGCAAAGACTGATGCACCAATTAAACCCAGTTTAATAGCAGTTGTGACATAGTCATCAGTTGCAGAAAACATACAGTATTCAGCCTACTATACAGTTTTGGCTAGAATTGCTTGCTGCCCTGATGGCGTTTGCTTTTGAAGCCAAGACCACCACCCCCCTCACCTAATCCAGGAAATGCCCTTTCTGAGCTCTTCACTGAGACTGATTTTATTGTTGTTGTTTATTTATTTGTTTTGAGACAGGGTTTCACTGTGTAGCCTTGGCTGTCCTGGACGCTTTTTGTAGACCAGGCTGGCCTGGACTCACAGAGATCTGCTTCACTCAGCCTCCTTGAGAACTGGGATTACAGATGTGTGCCATTTTGCCAGGCTGTGATTGACATTTTACAGTAAGTTTCTGCCTTCTCCACAATGACTCTTCCAATCTGTTTTGATCAGTGTTCCATATCCAGGAATTTGCTAGTGTATCCTACACCTTCCTTTGTAGCTGAAGTGATCAGTATGCACTGATGGTAGTTATAAGGCCATGTCACCAATCTAGTGTGCAGTTCTGCAACATACAGTTTTCTTCATGTATGTGTGTTCATACATTCAGGTGTTTCTGACAGCAGAGGCCAATAAAGGGCTTCAGATCTCCTGGAACTGACGTTATAAAGCCATTGTGAGCCACCCAGCATGGATGCAGGGATCTGAACTTGTGTTCTCCACAAGCATTCATACTCAGGTGCCTCCTCAAGAGCAGCAAATGCTCTTAACCACTGACCATCTCTCCATCTCTGACTTAAACTCTTAGGACAGCTCTGGCCTCAATGGCTAAGACTATCACTCTCAGCCTTAGAGGGATGTGGAGGGAAACCTCCCTCTTTTTGCCACTGAGAATATCTGCCCTCCTGTTAACTACTGCTTTTTGCATGTCATTTACCCTTTCTTTCTGTTCTTTGCTCTGACCCGTCTAGGGTGCCACCACGACTTACCCTATAGAAGTCAATTAGATCTGCCCCTACCTATTAATTTCTTTAAAAATATTTACTTTGATCTTGTGTATATGTTTTGTCACCATGTACATATGTGCACTATGTGCATGTTTGGCACCCTCAGAAATTGTGGAAGCTCCTGGAACTGGAGTTACGGACACTTGTGTGTTGACATGTGAATCCTGGGGACCAGACCTGGGTCCTCTGCAAAAACAGCAAGTGCTTTTAACTGCTGAGCCATCTCGTCAGCCTCCATCTTTAATTTTCTTTTTAAAATTTACAATTATTTTGTTTATGTGAATGTCTATGACACAGCACATGAGTGTTCAGATGACAACCAGCATGAATGAGTTATCTCCTTCTACCGTGTGAATCCCAGGGGTTGATTTCAGCTCATCAGACTTGGTGACAAGCATCTATACCACAGAGCCACCTCATCAGTTTCCTCCCCTTTTAATTTCTGAAACCACCTCAGTCCAAATGTAGATTGTTACACTCTTTCCCATGGGCTCTCTCTATCTTGTCTTTTCCCAAGACCTCCTTCTCATGTTATCTTGCTCTGCAAAAGAGTGTGACCTTCAGTTTTGGCCCTATGTGCTTCAAATAGCAACATTTGTACTCAGCAGCTGTGGCCTTCGATGGTTTCAGCCTTGCTTTGCATGTCTACAAAATAGGTGTGCTGTGAGAACAAAGAGAGCCTATAAATACCACAAAACAACAACCAAAAACAACTGGTGGGCACAGTGGATCTGTAGGTCTTACCTGCAGCCTTCAGGAGTTTATGCAGTCGTTTGTGGCACTGAGGATCACACTCCATGCCTGCTTTCCACTTTCCCTGAATTCAGAGTCTCTGTCTTTTGTAAGAGCCTGTGTGGGATCATTTCTCTATACATGCTCAATGTCTTTACCCTTTCCGCAACTGAAATATCATCCCTGTCTTTGTCACTAACCTACATATACATACACATACACACGCGCACACACACACACAATCTATAGATAGATAGATAGATATAGATTGTGTGTGTATAGGAAGCTCTCCATAGTGCTTTCCTTCCAAAAAAACTTTTTTAGGTGGTAGGGGAGAGCAAGGGGGATTTTCAAGCTGGAATTAATGCAAGACAACAGTCATAAAACAATCTTGCAACTAGATGGAGTGCCAGGACAGAGCCTGGAGGCAGCAGCAACTTGTTTATGGAGTTCAGTAGTGGTTTCAACTACAGCCTCTTGATGTTCAAAAGCCTTGGCACACAGTGGAGGGGCTGCTGGGATAGAGGGGAGGGGCAGTCATGGTGGGGCTGGGAATTCCACAGAAAGACTAGCAGGAGTGAGTTTTCATGAAATGATAGCTCATTCGAATGGATGCCCTATTGAGTCTAATTAAAAGAGTATAATGACAGGTTTGCAATCAGAACTGTTTACCTGCTTATTAAGAATGGCTTATTGAGAATCCCCACTACACTGAATACCTCTTTAGGGAGGACACAGATGCATCTTTGAGTTCTCCACAGACATGCTCTGCCTGGTGCAATGCTCCAGCTGTGGTCAGACTTATTTACTGTTGTGGTTCATAAAGGAAGGACTTGCTAACTCATTAACATTTTCTAGCCTTCCATGACCATTTTTCTGACAATTATCCTTTTTTACAGATTGAATTGTGCTTCCCCCAGTGTTGTAACTCCTGGTACCTCGGAATGTAAACTCATTATGGATAAGGTCTTTATGGTTGTTACCAAGTTAACATGAGGTAATGAGGGTGGCCCCATATCTGTGGTCCTCACTTCCCCCAGGGGATCATTGGTCACTGGTCCATGAGAACAAAGAGAGCAGAAGTGACAAATGGGGTTTGGAGGGCTGCGTCTAGACTTCCAGAAGTCAGCTTCAAAGAGGCAGCTCATTGTTTCAAGGTTACGGTTGGGAAAGACTGATTGGTCATAACATAGTACCTAATTATCATTGGAGCAAGGGAAGGAGCCTGACTCTGAGTGCTGAGTCATGTAGAACTTGCAGGAGGCACTGTGCAGGGCAGGGCCATCCTCCAAGGTCAGGCATCTGTGCCTAGAGACAAGCTCCAGATAAGGTCAGGCAGAGAGGAGGAAGCCCTACTGAGAAAGGGAGTCTTTCATTTTGCTCCCAGCACAGAGAGCTGTCCAGACATTGTGGACTGTGACATTAATAGCAGGGACTTCCAACACATATGCTATAAGTGTTCCCCACATTTTTATAAGCGTTACTGAATCGCGTATAGAAAGAGGACGTTGGGACACAGAAGGAAATGGAATTGTAGAATAGGGTTCTCTGAATAAAATAGCTGTCATATTCATCTGATCACCCATCATCGTCAGGCTTGTGAACAACTGGTGTTCCCTAATTGCATGCAGCTTCCATCTCTGGGGTGGGGATGGGGGGAGCTGGAGTATAATAGGCTATGAAAGGTTAACAAAGTGAGGTTCTATCCATACAGCTCGGAAGAAGCCATCATCCATGCTGCCTGAAGCCTTTTCAGCATTGAGGTCACCCACATTTCTGCAGGTACCCCTCAACCAGTCCTTAGTAAGTAATTGCAGTAAATTCATTGCTTCTCCACATTAAGCTTTGGTGGAATCCTATTGTGCTTTGTCTTTGGGACCTCATAAGGATTGGGACACATTGTTTTTGCCTCCCTAGGGGAAGAACTTTTCTTTTACTTTAAAATGTTTTAGTAAATATGCATTTAATCAAAAACTCAATAAAATGAAAAAGTGTTTGCACAATGTCTTTAAACTTACAGATTAATTGGGATAAATTAAATAGGATAACGTGATCACATTTTTAAATTCTAAGTTCTTTACAATATTTTTTAATTTATTTTTCATCTATTACAATGTATTCACTTTGTATTCCAGCTATAGCACCATCCTTCATCCCCTCCCAATTCTCCCCTCCCTCTGTCTTGTCCTCCCCTCCCCCAGTCCACTGATAGGGGAGGTCCTCCTCCCCTTCCATCTGAGCCTAGCCTATCAGGTCCTATCAGGACTGGCTGCATTGTCTTCCTCTGTGACCTGGTAAGGCAGCTCCCCTCCAGGGAAGGTGAACAAAGAGCCAGCCACTGAGTTCATGTCAGAGACAGCCCCTGTTCCCCTTACCAGGGAACCCACTTGGAGACTGAGCTGCCATGGGCTACATCTGTGCAGATGTTCTAGGTTATATCCATGAATGGTCCTTGGTTGGAGTATCAGTCTCAAGAAGGATGCCTGGTTCCAGACTTTTTGGCTCTATTTCTCTCCTTGTAGAGCTCCTGTCCCCTCCAGGTTTTTCTATGTCCCCTTTCTTTCACAAAATTCCCTGCCCTCTGCCCAAAGTTTGGCTATGAGTCTCAGCATCTGCCTTAATACCCTACTGGGTAGAGTCTTTCAGAGGCCTTCTGTGATAGGCTCCTGTCCTGTTTCCTGTTTTCTCCCTCTTCTGATATCTATCCCGTTTGCCTTTCTGAATAAGGATTGAGCATACCCAGGGTCCTCCTTCTTGCTCATCTTCTTTAGGTGTGCAGATTGTAGTACTTTTGTCCTATATTATATGTCTAATATTCATGTGCAAGTGATTATATACCATGTGTATCTTTGTTTCTGGGATAGTTCACTCGGGATGATCTTTTCTAGTTCCCACCATTTCCTGCAAATTTCATGATTTCATTGTTTTGAATTGCTGAGTAGTATTCTACTGTGTAAATGTACCAGGATTTCTATATCCATTCCTCAGCTGAGGGACATCTGGGTGGTTTCCAGATCCTGGCTATTATGAATAAAGCTGCTACTAACGTGGTTGAGCAAATGTTCTCATTGTATATATGAGCATATTTTGGATATATGCCTAGGAGTGGTATAGCTGAATCTTGCGGTAGCACTAGTCCTAATTGTCTGAGAAAGTGCCAGACTGATTTCCAAAGTGGTTGTACAAGTTTACATTCCTACCAGCAATGGAGAGGGTTCCCCTTTCTATACATCCTCTCCAGCATGTGTTGTCACTTTATTTGTTTTTAATGTTAGCCATTGTGATGGTTGTAGGGTCAAATCTCAGGGTCATTTTGATTTGCATTTCCCTGTTGACTAAGGATGTTGAACGTTTCTTTAAGTGTTTCTCTGCCATTTGATATTCCTCTATTGAGAATTCTCTGTTTAGCTCTGTACTCCATTTTTTAAAAATTGGATTACTTTGTTTGTTGCTGTTTAACTTCTTCATTTCTTTATGTATTCTGGTATTAGACCTCTGTCACATATAGGGTTGGTGAAGGTCCTTTCCCAATCTCTATGCTGTTGTTTTGTTCTGATGACAGTGTCCTTTGCATTACAGAAGCTTTTCAGTTTCATGAGGTCCCATTCATTGATTGTTGATCTTAGAGCCTGTGCCGTTGGTGTTCTGTTCAGGAAGTTGTCTCCTGTGACAATGAATTCAAGGCTCTTCCCCACTTTTTCTTCTAACAGGTTTGGTGTGTATGGTTTTATTTTAAGGTCGTAGATCCACTTGGACTTTAGTTTTGTGCAGGATGGTAAGTATGGATCTATTTACATTTTTGTATGTGTAGATATCCAGCAAGACCAGCACCATTTGTTAAAGATGTTATCTTTTTCCATTGCATAGTTTTGGCATCTTTGTCAAAAATCAGGTGTGTCCATAAGTATGTATGTTTATTTCTGGGTCCTCGATTACAATTCAGTTGATCCACCAGTCTGTTTCTATGCCAGTAACATGTGGTTTGTATTAGTGTTCCTCTACAGTACACCTTGAGATCAGGGTGTACCTGAGGTACCTGAGGTATCATGGAGATAACTCCGGAAGAACTTTTATTGTAGAGGATTGTTTTAGCGATTCTGGGTTTCTTGTTGTTCCATATGTAGTTGAGAATTGTTCTTTCAAGGTGTGTAAATAATTCTGTTGGTAAATTGATGGGAATTGCATTGAATCTGTAGATTGTTTTTAGTAAGAGGGTCCTTTTTACTATGTAAATCCTACCAAGCCAAGAGCGTGGGAGATCTTTCCATCTTCTTATATCTTCTTCTATTTTTTTATTCAGAGACTTGAACTTTCCTGGTTAGAGTTACACTGAGGTACTTTATGTCCTTTGTGTCTATTATGATAGGTGTTGTTTCCCTAATTTCATTCTCAGCTCATTTGTCTTTTATATACAGGAGGGCTACTGACTTGTTTTTCAGTTAATTTATTATCCAGCCACTTTGCTGAAGGTGTTCCTCAGCTGTATGAGTTCCCTGGTAGAATTTTTGGGGTCACTCATGTATATTATCATATCATCTACAAACAGTGACACTTTTACTTCTTTACGATTTAAATCCCCTTGATCTCCTTTAATTGTCTTATTGCTCTAGCAAGGACTTCACATACTGTGTTGAAGAGATATGGAGAGAGTGGGCAGCCTTGCCTTGTCCCTGATTTCAGTGGGATTGATTTAAGTTTTCTGTCCGTCTAGTTTGATGTTGCCTATAGGCTTGCTGTATATTCTGTTTACTGTGTATAGGTAAATGCCTTGTATCCCTGATTGCTCCAGGAATTTAAACCTGAATGAGTGTTGGATTTTATCAAATGCCTCTTCAGCATCCAAGGATATGGTCGTGTTTTTTTTATTTTTTTTTTCTTTCAGTTTTGATGGGTTTTCCTATTATGAACCACCCCTGCATAGCTGGGATGAAGCCTGCTTTGTCATAGAGCATGACAAAGTTTTGTGACATATAAGAGACACAGAGAGAAGGATGGCTGGAATGCCTACAAGCTGTGGAGAGATGCTAGAGTCCTTCTTTCCCTCATACCCTTAGAAAGAACTGGCCCTACTAACACTCAAGTCTTGGGTTTCTGTGAAACCAACAAAACAAATTTCTCTTGCTGAAGCCTCTACATTGGTGGTATTTTGCTACCAGACCTCTAGCAAAACACATATATACTTCTCTTATTGAAGAACTTGCCATGCTTCTTGAACTGTTCTGCCAGAAGTATGCACAGTATCTACTGTCAAGGAAACAAAACTTAATCCTGGAACCTCTGTTAGAAAACTCTTTTTCCCTATGGATGTTGTCGCTGGCCTCTTCTGGAGAGGTCCATGTGTCTTGACTCCTTTTATTCAACTTGTAGTCTGAATTTAGACTACAACTCTGTAGGAGTGGACCATCTCTTCTTGAGATGAGATGGTTGATGTAGGAAAATACTGATCATCCCTCATGCAAATATGTCCCAAAGCCTGGACGCAATGATCACAAGTAGCCTGGGAAAGATGAAAGCCATTTTCAGGTTACCAGAGCCTTGGGGTAGACTCAGCATTGGGCTTGTTGTTTTTAACCTGCAATGTGCAGTTTAAGAGAAATAGTTTCTGGAGGAACCTGGCTACGCTGGCTATGGTGATTCTGGAATGCCAGCCCTAGAGAGGCAGAGGCAGGAGGATCAGGAGTCCAAGGTCAGTTTTGGCTGCAGAGTACTTTGAGGCCAGGCTGAGCTACATGAAATCCTCAGTTATTAAACAAACCATCCCCAAGAAATCTCCCTGCAAGAAAGAAAGTAGACATTTGTAAAAACAGATAAACAATCTTGTGAGAGGCATTGTTAGGGCTAGCAGTGAAATGTTGGACTTTTGTGTCTGGTTCCACTGCTACTGCTTTGATCTGCAGCAAGTTACCCAAGGCCCTAGGACCTCATTCACTTCATCTGTCTGCCAGGAGTGTGTTAGTATAACCAACCTCCAGAGCAACTGTGAGAATCATAATCAAGTCAATACATCTAAAGAGCCTAGAAAGGCCCTGGACATGGCAGTCATTTAATAAATGTTGTCAAAATAATAAAACAAGAATTTGGCTGCAATCTTTCACTGCAGAATTGCGCTGAGAATTCCAGTGTTGTAATTAAGAGGTTGTCCTGGCTAGCTTTATGTTTACTTGACAGAAGCTAATGTCATCTCTGAGGAGGGAACCTCAATTAAAAAAATGCCTCCATAAGATCAGGTGGTAGGCAGCCCTGTAAGGCATTTTCTTAATTAGAGACTGATAGTTAGAGAGTGCCTAGCTCAGTGTGTCTGCAGACATTCCTGGGCTGGTAGTCCTGTGTTCTGTGAGCAAACAGGCTGAGCAAGACATGAGGAGGGAGCCAATACGCTGCCACCCTCCCTGTCCTCTGCACCAGCTCCTGCCTCCAGGTTCCTGCCCTGTGTGATTTCCCGTCATTACTTCCTTCAGCATTAAACAGTAATGTGAAAGTGTAAGCCTTATAAATAAACCTTTTCCTCCTCAAGTTGCTTTGGTCATGGTGTTTCTTCACAACAATAGTAACCATAAGACAGGGTTATACTTTTAGAGCAGGGGCTTCTAATCCGGGTTACATAGTCATCAGGCTTCCATGAATTTTTCTGAAGAAGTTCCTAGTCTTCTGACATTAATGTGTTCAGTTTGTGGCCACATGCAGGTGGGCAGTTTGTGTCAAATGTGTTCAAAGACTTCCAGCGGCCCAAAAGGATTCAGAATTGGAAATAGGCCCGAAGGGAAATGTGTAAACCCACAGCACTGTGGTGCAGTCTTAGGTGTGCATGTATGTGTGCACATGTATCAATGTGTATATAAGAATGTGCGTGTGTATATGTACTTAAGTGTATGTACATGTGTTGGGGTGTGGAGCAGACACCTGATTTTGACATTCTCTATCCACACAGGAATTCTGAGTCTCACAGGTTTTCTAACCTGCCTTTGCATTTCCCAACATGCAATGCAGTCCTGATTCCATGCCATGCTGGAGGACCCAGGACTACTTGCTACTTTCTGACTGTCCTGTACCCTGGGGACCCCCATGCCGTTTGTGTCTGCACAAGCCTAGATGCTCATGCAGTCAGTTGCTCCTTAGGACCTTTGGGACTTAATAGCCTCATCCCTTGCATGAATCTGTTTGCTATTTTACTCCCCTCTTCTCTGACATTTTTAGCTTGAAGTTTAATCTTGTTGAAGGAGAAAAAAAATACCAACAAGAAGGTTTCTTTTCCTCTAAGAAATTGCTCTTTTCTTTCTTCACACTGACTAAAATCTTCAGCATATTTTGAAAGCTTTAATTCACACTCAGCTTTAGCCTTCCCCAAATTAGTTATTGACTAGGATCTGTATCGTCATGTGCATTACTATGTATTTCCCTTCGGTGGATATCGTCTCTTATTATTCGGACTAATTCATCTTTTCTTTTACTCGGCAAAGGCTTTGTACCTACTCAGAATTCCTGTGTGGATGGGGAATCTCAAAGGCAGGTGTCTGCTGCACACCTCCACACATGTATACACATTCATACACATGTACACACATACATACAACTTTACAAACATACCCAGGCCTGCAATAAAAAAAAAATAGAGCCTCATTGCATTTGTATTCTAGTGAAGGAGATAGAAAATCAGCTCAAGAAAAATGAAAGAGGATGCAAAAATAAAAAGGGATGGAGACAGAATGACCGGGGAAGGAAGGCTTAGCCAAGGAGATGACACTGGAGCAAAAGTGTAAAATCTTACATAGTCTTGTGGGAAACCTGCCCAGTCCAAGAGGTCAGCAAGTGCAAAGGTCCTGAGATGGAAAGACTTCTTGTCTGGCATAGTGGGGAACTATGAAGACTCTCATGTGGTTGTGGCAGAAGACAGATTGGGGATGAGCCCAGACCTGGTAGGCTCTATAAAGAGAGGTGATGTTATTTGGGTGATGGAGAATAATTATGGGGCTTCAAGCAGGATAGGAAGATACCTGCTAAGCACTGGCTGTGCAGTCTTTTTCTTTCCAGTTTAGCTTACATACTTTTTTCACATAATGTCTTTTTGTTTATTATTATTTATTATTGCTTTGTGTGTATGTGTGGTGTGTGAGTGTGTGTATCTCTGTGTGTGTGTGTGTGTGTCTGTGTACGAGTGTTTGTGTAGGTTCATTTGCCAATGTGGGAATGTTTGGAGGCCGGAGTTTAACATTGTGGTGTCTTTGCCAATTGCTTTTCACCGTATTTTTAGTTTTTTACTCACTGAATCTGAAGCGTGCAATGTTGGCTACCCCAGCCAGTCAGGGAGTTCCTCAGTTACAGATAGTATCATTATCTTTGGACCTTTTATTTCGAGGAGACAGGGTTTCACTATGTAACCTGCAACTTGTGATATAGACCAGGCTCTCAATGAAGTCACAGAGATACTTTTGCCTCTGCCTTCTGAGTGCTAGGATTAAGGGCATAACTCGCTGTGCCTGGGGATTTGGACTTAGCTCTTCATGGATGCTCAGCAAGCACTTTGTCCAGTGAACTATCTCCCTAGTTCCTTGTTTAGTAATTTTAATTGCCTACAACAGGACCATTCAGTTTTTCTTGCCTTTGGATTTGAACTGTGACGTAGGCTTTTCTTGGGTTTTGAACCTGCTGTTGTAGAGGCTAAAACCACACATCAGCTCTCCTGGGCCTTCAGCTTGCTGATTCATCCTGCAGGATTTGAGACTTCCCAGCCTCCATGAGGAATAACACACGTGAATATTTTATAATATAATAATGTGCATACTTATTCATGTGATATAAATATATATACTATGTAAATATATGTATAGATTATTCATATGTATCCTGGGAGGCTATTTCTCTAGAACCTTGGCTAACACAGCCAGCAGAGGGCGATCTTTTATCAAGCTAGGCTTGTTTCCCATGTTTCCATGGTTGGAGACCTTTCTCTAAAAGGAACAACAATCCTTTTTTAAAATTAACTTTTTAACCGAAAATGTATTTCAATTATATTCTTTCCCCTCACCCATAACCTCCCAGATCCTACATATCTACCCATTCAAATTCATGCTCTTTAAATAAACAAACAAATGAACAAACAAACAAAAACTGGTCAAAAGAAATAAGTAAAAAATACCCAATTATAACAAAACAAAAAAATTACACAAAAGACACGAAGTCCATTTTGTGTTTGCCGTCTACTTCTGGATAAGAAGTATGCCCTGCAGTGTGGCTCATATACTCAGTGTCACTCCATTGAAGAAGACTGACGTTTCTTCTCAGTTACAAGTAGATGTTTTCTTGGAGGTGGGAATTTGTGCCCATATCCCCTTCTTCAAGCTGGGATGCTGTCTAACCTGAATCTGTTCAGGTCTTGTGCATGCTTTCAGGTCATCGTTTCTTTGAGTTCATACTGTTTCAGTTTCCTTGTGTCTGAGAGATGTTGTTTCCGTGGAGTCATCCATCACCCCAGGCTCTCACAGTCTTTCTACCTCTGCTTCCACATACATCTCTGAGCCTTGAGGGTTGGGGTTTGCTACAGGTATCCCATTTGGGGTCGAGTACACCAAAGTCTCACACTCGGTGCACATTGTCCAGTTGTGGATCTGTTTGTTAAATAACACATACAGGAAGGTGAAATTTCTCAGATGAGGGTTGGGCAAGAAACTATCCTTTAGTATATCAACATGCCATTATCAAGTATTGCATTGCTGTGTTGCCTTAGCACAACATTAGTATTAGGTTTTCCCCCGAGCTCACAACTGATCTAGTCTTAGCAGAGCAATGTTTTAAATTCTTGTTTTTTGTTCGAGGAGGAAGGCAACACCAGAGAAAGAGAGTAACATAAAAGGTCACTGACATATGTGACATGAGGTTAATCTAGAACAGGCCTGCAGTGATGCAGGCATTGTGTGCTATCCCAGTAATAGCAATTTCAGCCTCTAAAAACAACACTTCCCAACGGGGTTTCTCTGAGACTGTAAGGCCACCTTACAACCCGTGGGATAAGTTTTAGGTCAAAACGTCAGAAGTTCAATGTGTTTAACAGAATGACCATTGAAATAGGTGAAATGCAGAGAGAAACCAACCTGACTGACAGCATACTTATACATGTGAGTGCCCGCCGATCCGTCAACGCTCCAGTCCTAGATGGATATCATTTTAAAAAGGAAATAACTGTTGTTGAAGTGGAATAGCTAGAGCTGTAATTCATTGCTTGTGAGAATGTAAAATGGCATGGCGGTGCCTCTGATAGGTATACTTCCAATTATATAACCACAATAATCCAAAGTGGGGTTTCAAAGAGATGTGTACATGTTCCTAGCGCATGATTCACACTAAAGCTGCAAGCAATTCAAGCATCTGTTGAAGGATGAATTAATAACTTGCAACCTATATACTTGTATATAGAAGAGATAAAAATCATTTCTAAAGGTAATTTTACTAGCAAGCATATATATATATATATATGTGTGTGTATCAAGATATATCCCCCCCACATGTACGAGATATGTACATGTGGGGGATTATATATATATATATACATGTATGTATATGTATATATCTCGTACATGTGGGGGATTTCCTGAGGACATTTCCAAACAAATATATAATGCATTTTAAGCAGATTCCTCTAAGATGTGTTCCCTCTCATCCCTCACATCTCACACTTCCTGTTTGGAACATTTGCTCCTCTACATAGTTTCATTTCTGATTTCATGTCATGTGCATATAGCTGATTTTATAAATCCAAGGTCTACACATCAGAGAAAATAGTTGGTATCTGTGTAGGCACTAGTTTTTTCCTTCGACGGTAAGAAGGGTTTGGGGGGATTGTGGTGAGGCCTGTTTCCACAGCTGAGTGACTATCCTGTAGTGCACTTCCCGGAGTGACTCCTGGCTAGCTGCGCCCACCCTTGAGGGTGAGAGGGATTTTCTTTTGCGGTGTGGGGATGCTGTGAGCTATATCTCCCTAGGTGAGTGACTTAGGATCAGGACCCACTATAGTACTCTTCCGGAAGTGACGTCTCTCTAGGCATGCCTGCCCTCGAGGGTGAGAGGTGATTTCTGGGATTGCAGTGAAGTGACTGGATCTCGCGGGACCCTGGGCAGTACCGTTCTGGAAGTGAAGTCACTCAGGCTGTGACCACTCTAGAGGGTAAGCGGGGTTTGGGGGGATTTCTGTGAGGTATATCTCCCTAGAAATGTGTCATTAGTTACTGCTTTGGACGCATGGTAGTCCGGGAGGGGACTTCCGGATCCTGAATTCCGCATCACACATAGAGACCCCGGAGTTCAGTCTGGGTGAGGTTTGTGAAGGAGGGCCGCAGGGGCTTCTGAGAGGAGCAGGAAGGGCATCATGTGTGCCGGTGAAGGGGCTAGGGACCCTGTCTGTGATAGTGCAGACATTCTCCCGTGGTCCGTATTTCCACAGGTGGGACCATATAAGAGCTTTATGGGTGTGCCGTCCTTGCTGGGCTTTAGGAGCACAGTTTCCTGTTCCCGTCAGGAGGCCCTTGGTTCGCACATGCGCAAAAGTAGCACCCGCAGATTCCACTCCCCCTCATGACCGCTTCCCTGCCCTGTCCTCACCCGAGGCCCGCCACACTCAGTCAGGCATAAGGGGTTGCCCTTCTTGCTTTTCCAGATGCACAGATGCGTGTTTTCCAGGTTAACTAGGTGTGACCCAGCTTCCTGGGTAAGGAGGGACTCATGGTGGCTCCTGCCCGCCTAATTTTGTGCTGAGGTATTGGGACCCAGGATAGCCCCTGGTGTCCTGAGTCTCACTTCCCCATGCCCATTGGATATCTTTTGTTCAAGATGAGACGTCTGGGTACACTGAGGTTCAGCCTTGGACCACATCATGAGCGGGATGTCCGTCAGAATTTCTTACGTCTCTTGGGTCCTTTCATGCATGGCGGCTGCCGGGCCTGAACCATGAATCTGTGACTGTTGGAACCAATTGTTCTGAGAGCACCTCCTAGCCCTAACTCCTGAGTTTGCAGGCCACCCATTCACCTGTTCCGGGCTGCCTCAACCAAGGATGAGTGCTTGGCCCACCACAGGCAAGTGGGCCTAGGCTGGGTCAGCCTCCACTGTGTGGACTTTCTGAGGGGCCTCAAACAGGGCCAGAATGACACATGTTTGCCTGCTGAGTACTGACGCCTAGCCTCTAGCACCTTCCACACATGCCAGGCACCCCCTTCGTGTGAGTGCACCAGCTGGGGTCACTTGCTGGGCCCTTTCTCTTGTATAGGTGCTGTTCCAGCCTCTCAGGAAGCAGTCTGGTTGAGGCAGGCAGTAGCAAAGGAAATTGCCTCCCTTTCTAAAGAGAAAGAGGTTCTTGAGGGGAAGGTGTTGAAAAAAGACTGTCCTGGTGGGTGGGTGGTTACTAGAGGATGCTTTGGTGAAGTCCCGTGTTGGGGAAAGTGTGTTAGAGTGTGGGGAGATGAGATGAACCCTGTGCATGGTAGAGTCAAGCTTGTCCTGTGAGGTGAGTTCCAGGCAGAAACAGCAGGGTCCTCGGTGGGAGATTTCAGTTCCCTACAGAGAGGTGTGGACCATCAGGAGACTCCCTGCAAATGCCATGGCAGGCAGAGTAACCATCCTGGAGAGTCAAGAAGAAAATCCTTTCCAACATGCCTTACCTAGCAGGTGCTGGTTCAAGCTTCTAGAGCCTGACCCTGGGCAGTTTAGTTTAGGCAGAGTTAAGTGTGGTACAGTTTTGGGAAGAAGTCCAAGCTTGTCCTATCCTGGGAACAACAAGTCAAGAGGAAGGGCTGAGATTGAGGGCTGTTGGGTTGTGGAGAGCTCTGCATTCAGCCAGAGGGATGGGGCAGAATGTGATTGGACCTGGTGGGGTATTGATGTCACCTTCCTGCCTCCTCTTTGCTCCAGCACAAGTGCCAGGGCACATGGCCACAGGTGGTGGAGTCCCAGTCCCTGTTTCCATTACAGTCATGAAGTTCTTTCTCAGTGTCTTTATTTTCTGTGCATGCCAACATTTCAGGAGTCCTGCCTGGCCCAGGAAGGCCCCAGCCATGTCATCCAAGGATGGGAAGGCCATAGAGAGAAGTGCCAAGCGCCGAAGGACAGATGCAGTCGTCCCTGGTAACAACTGATATGGGGCATATAGGGCTGGGCCCAATGGAGGTGACACTCTACTACCTCTTGGCATGTGGAGTTCTGGGCCATTGGGGTCGGGGTGGGGGAAGGAACACGGCTGTAGTCTGACACTGGCCTCTAATACTCACACATGTTCTGTGTTTCAGTCCCCAGTAGACAGTCTTTTCTTTTTTCATTTTTTTAAATTTTTTATTAATTACAGTTTATTCACTTTGTATCCCCCCATAAGCCCCTCTCTCCTCCCCTCCCAGCCCCACCCTCCTTCTCCTTTCTACTTGCTTGCCCCTCCCAATTCCACTGATAAAGGAGGTCCTCCTCTCATTCCTTCTGATCTTAGTCTGTTGGATCCCATCAGGAATGGCTGCATTGTCATCTTCTGTGGCCTGGTAGGGCTGCTCTCCCCTCAGGGGGAGGTGATCAAAGAACAGGCCTATCAGATTATGTCAGAGGCAGTCCCTCTTCCCATTGCTATGGAACCCACTTGGATACTATGCTGTCATGGACTACATCTGTGCAGGGGTTCTAGGTTATCTCCATGCATGTTCCTTGGTTGGAATATGAGTCCCTGGGGAGACCCCTGTGTTCAAATTTTCCGGTTCTGTTGCTCTCCTTGTGGGGTTCCTGTCCTCTCAAGATCTTACTATTTCCCACTTCTTACTTAAGATTCCATGCACTTTGCCCATCAGTTGGCCTTAAGTCTCAGTGTCTGCTTTGATAGTCTGTAGGGCAGAGCCTTTCAGAGGCCCTCTGTGGCAGGTTCCTAGGTTGTTTCCTGTTTTCTTCTTCTTCTGATGTCTATCCTCTTTGCCTTTCGGGATGGGGATTGAGCGTTTTAGTCAGGGTCCACTCTCGATTAGTTTCTTTAGATGTTCAGGGTTTTAATAGGTTTATCCTATGTTATATGTCTATATGAGTGAGTACATACCGTGTGTGTCTTTCTGTTTCTGGGACAGCTCACTCAGGGTGATCCTTTCCACGTCCCACCATTTTCCTGCAAATTTCATGATTTCCCTATTTTTCATTGCAGAGTAATATTCCGTTGTGTAGATGTACCACAATTTCTGCATCCATTCTTCAGTTGAGGGGCATCTGGGCTGTTTCTAACTTCTGGCTATTACAAACAAAGCTGCTACAAACATGGTTGAGCAAATGTCTTTATTGTGTACTTGAGCCCCTTTTGGATATATGCCTAGGAGTGGTATGGCCGGATCTTGAGGAAGTGCTATTCCTAGTTGTCTGAGAAGGCGCCAGATTGATTTCCAGAGTGGTTGTACGAGTTTACATTCCAACCAGCAGTGGAGGAGGGTTCTCCTTTCTCCACAGTCTCTCCAGCATGTGGTGTCACTTGAGTTTTTCATCTTGGCCATTCTGATGGGTGTAAGGTGAAATCTCAGGGTGGTTTTGATTTGCATTTCCCAAATGGCTAATGACGTTGAGCATTTCTTTAAGTGTTTCTCTGCCATTCGATATTCCTCTACAGAGAGTTCTCTGTTTAGCTCTGTTCCCCATTTTTTAAGTAGATTACTTTGTTTGCTGTTTTTCAGCTTCTTTAGTTCTTTATTTATACTGGATATTAGCCCTCTGTCAGATAAACAGTTGGTGAAGATTCTTTCCCAGTCTGTAGGCAGTCGTTTTGTTTTGATGATGGTGTCCTTTGCTTTACAGAAGCTTTTCAGTTTCATGAGGTCCCATTTATGGATTATTGCTCTTAGAGCCTGTGCTGTTGGTATTCTGTTCAGGAAGTTGTCTCCTGTGCCAATGAGTTCAAGGGTATTCCCCACTTTTTCTTCTAAACGATTTAGTGTGTCTGGTTTTATGTTGAGGTCTTTGATCCACCTGGACTTCAGCATTGTGCATTTTGATAAGTATGGATGTATTTTCATTTTTCTACAGGTAAACATCCAGTTAGACCAGCACCATTTGTTGAAGATGCTATCTTTTTTCCATTGTATGGTTTTGGCATCTTTGTCAAAGGTCAGGTGTCCATAAGTGTGTGGGTTTATTTCTGGGTCCTCTGTTCGGTTCCATTGATCCACCATTCTGTTTCTATGCCAGTACCATGCAGTTTTTATAACTTTTGCTCTATAGGACAGCTTAAGCTCAGGGATGGAGATACCTCCAGAAGATCTTTTATTGTAGAGAATTGTTTTAACAATTCTGGGTTTCTTGTTATTCCATATGAAGGTGAGAATTTTTCTTCCCAGGTCTGTAAAGGACTGTGTTGGTAATTTGATGGGAATTGCATTGAATCTGTAGATTGCTCTTGGTAAGATGGCCATTTTTACTATGTTAATCCTGCCCAGCCATGAGTATGGGAGATCTTTCCATCTTCTGATATCTTCTTCTATTTCTTTCTTCAGAGACTTGGAATTTTTTTCATACAAGTCTTTGCCTTCCTTGGTTAGAGTTACTCCAAGGTACTTTATGTCATTTCTGGCTATTGTGAAGGGTGTTGTTTCCCTAATTTCTTTCTCAGCCCTTTTGTCTTTTGTATACAGGGGGGGCTACTGATTTTTTGGAGTTAATTTTGTATCCGGCCACTTTGCTGAAGGTGTTTATCAGCTGTAGGAGTTCCCTGGTAGAGTTTTTGGGGTCACATATACTATCATATCATCTGCAAATAGTGATAATTTGACCACTTCCTTTCCAATTTGTATCCCGTTGATCTCCTTCAACTGTCTTATTGCTCTAGCTCTTCTTTTTCTAGGGTTTTTAAGTGAGCCATTAAGTTGCTTGAATGCGCTGTCTCGAATTTCTTCTTGAAGGCACTTAGTGCTATGAACTTTCCTCTTAGCACTGCCTTCATTGTGTCCTACAAGTTTGGGTATGTTTTGTCTTCATTTTCATCGAGTTCTAGGAAAACTTTAATTTCTTTCTTTATTTCTTCCCTGGCCCAGCTGTCATTTAGTAGCAAGTTGTTCAGTTTCCATGTGTGTGTAGGAATTTTGCTATTTCTGTTGTTATTGAGGTCCAGCTTTATTCCATGGTGATCAGACAGGATACAAGGGATTATTTCAATCTTCTTGCATCTGTTGAGGCTTGCTTTGTGACCAACTATGTGGTCTATTTTGGAGAAGGTTCCATGAGGTGCTGAGAAGACGGTAAATTCTTTTGTGTTTGGGTGTAAGGTTCTGTAAATGTCTGTTAGGTCCATTTGATTCATGACCATTGTCAGAGACATTGTTTCTTTGTTTAATTTCTGTTTTGTTGACCTGTCCTTTGTTGAGAGTGGGGTGTTGAAGTCTCCCACTATTAATGTGTGGGGATCTATATGTGGTTTAAGTTTTATCAATGTTTCTTTTACAAATGTGGGTGCCCTTGTATTTGGGGCATAGATGGGATTGTGATGTCTTCTTGGTGGAATTTTCCTTAATGAGTATGAAGTGTCCTTCCCCATCTCTTTTGATTAATTTTGGTTGAAAGTCTATTTTATCAGATATTAGAATGGCTACTCCTGCTTCCTTCTAAGGTCCATTTGCTTGGAAGGCCATCTTCCCACCCTTTATCCTCAGGTAATATCTATCTTTGTGACTTAGGTGTGTTTCTTGAATACCACAGATTGCTGGGTTTTGTTTATGTATCCATTCTGTTAGTCTGTGTCTTTATAGAGAGTTGAGTCCATTGATGTTGAGAGAGATTAATGACCAGTGGCTGTTAGGTCTTTTGGTTTTGATGTTGGGTGGGGTCATAAGGTTGTGTGCTTGGTTGCTTTTTTTTTTTTTTTTTTTTTTTTTTACTGTAGTGAGGTTAATTATTTCCTGTGTTTTCTTGAAAGTAGCTAGTTTTCTTGGGTTGTATTTTCCCTTCTAGTATCTTCTGTAACGCTGGATTTGTGTGTAGGTATTGTTGAAATTTGTTTTTGTCATTGAATATCTTGTTTTCTCCATCTGTGAGGACTGAGAGTTTTGTGAGGTATAGTAGCCTGGGCTGACATCTGTGTTCTCTTAGGGTCTGCATGATATCTGTCCAGGCCCTCCTGGCTTTCATAGTCTCTGTTGAAAAGTCAGGTGTGATTCTAATGGGTTTGCCATTATATGTTACTTGGTCTTTTTCCCTTGCAGCTTTTAGTATTTTTTCTTTGTTCTATATACTTATCGTTTTAATTATTATGTGGTGGGAGGATTTTCTTTTCTGGTCTAATTTATTGGGCGTTCTGTAGTCCTCTTGTATTCTTATTGGCCTCTCCTTTAATTTGGGGAAATTTTCTTCAATGATTTTGTTGAAAATATTTTCGGGGCCTTGGAGCAGGGAATCTTCTTTTCCTCTATTCCTTTTATTCTTAGATTTTGTCTTTTTATGTTGTCTTGAATTTCTTGGATGGTCTCTGTCAGGAATTTTTTAGATTTAACATTTTCTTTGACAGATACATCTATTTCTACCATTGTAGCTTCCACACCTGAGATTCTTTCTTCCATCTCTTGTAGTTTATGGGTTATGCTAACCTCTGTAGTTCCTGTTTTCTTCCCTAAGTTCTTTCTCTCTGCAGTTTCCTCCATTTGTGTTTTCTTTAATTTTTCCAATTCTATCTTCAGATCTTGAGCCATTTTTTTTATTTCCTTCACCTCTCTGACTGTATTTTCCTGTTTTTCCATCACTTCTTTCAGCTGTTTGTTTGAATCAACCTCTGTTTCTTTTATTTCATTCAGTTCTTTAAGCATTTCCTTTCTAAAAGCCACAAACTGTTTGCCTGCAACTTCCTCTATTTCTTTACAGATGGCAATATTCTTTTTGTGTTTATCTTCCTCTATGTCTTTACGTATCTTATATGTTTCCTCTGTTATCATCTTGCTGAGCATAGTTGTTAGGTCATCTTCTTGGATTTCAGTTATGCTGGGGTGTCCAGGACTACTTGCCCCTGGGTAACTGGGTTCTGGAGATGCCATATTGCTCTGTCTTTTGTTGCTTGAGCTTTTACGCTGGCCTCTACCCATTGGGCTATCTTAGGTGTTTGGGGTTAGTTTCTGGTGGTTCCTGTGTATCCCTTAGTGGAGAGAATCCTCTTGGCAGAAAGCTGGTTTTTCTTGAAGGAAGTCTTCTCATCTTTTTGGGTATAGTCCCTGGATGGCTGGCGTTTTTTCAAGAGTTGCTGCTGCTCACCTCAGGGATAGAGACCTGAGTGGTAACTGTAGTCTTTGTTAGTCGAGAGGGTTCTCCTCTCACCCAGGGAAGTCCTGAAGACAGCTGCCGTGTTTCTGGGTTTCTTGCTGTAAATTTAATGATCAGCTGCTGTGACACAGTTGGACAGCTGGCGTGCAGCAACTGTTTGTGCCTGTGTCTCCACACTAGACATTCTTAACCCATGGCACAGATGGGAGGCTCACAGAGCTGTTGGTCCTGGCCAACATGTGTCTCTCAAGAAGCCCATGGGTCACAGGGAATTTCCTTTTTGAGGCTTGTACAAATACATGTACCCTGATGTCAATAGGCTTGGATCGAGCTGAGTCTCACCTGTGTCTAGGGGCTAGCGGTGGGGGCATGAGTCCCTGGAAGATTGCTCTAAAACCTTTTCTGGGCGTGGGCTTACCCAACTCTAGAGTGAAGCTGTTTCTCATGTGGGGTGAAGAGAGCAGCACATTTCATTTGCAAAGGTTTTTCCTTTCTTCTCAATGCAGCAGAAAATCCGGCAGTTGACACCAGCGAGCTGGGCAGCTGTTCCTCGGGATCAAATGTGCAAGAGGCCAGGTGATGTCTTAGAGGAATGTTGGCCTGTTGAGTGAGGTAGTTTCAGTGAAGTCATATGCAGGCATACAAAGAAAATTTTGCCCTTTCCCTGGGAAATGGATCCAAGAGGAGAGTGTGCTGTTGAGCAAAGTAAGCCAGCATCAAAGAGACTCCTGTCTCCCGCCTTCTCTCACTTGAGCATCCTAGGTTACAGATAAGGCCATAAAATGTTAGAGCTGGAAATAAGAGGGGAGACTGGGCAGAGGCAGGCAATACCCAGTTGAGGGGAAGGTCTGGGGGTGCATTGGTGAGAGGCAGACTCTGGAGGTTGAACATGGTCCCACGGTATGAAATTTGAAGAGACACTGTCTGGGTGACATAGGACAGATGTCGGGAGGGTATTGAGGAAGGATGAGAGTAAGGGATGGAGGGCGGGATGTACATGGATGAGTACAGCTTTAAGATACACAATGCTGCCATACAGTGAATGGATTCCGGTAAACATTCAGTATAAAAACCCCCACCTGCCACAACACGACACAAAGCTACTGTTTGAGGAGAGGACCTACTTCCATGGAGCTGCCTGCAATGGGCAGGGAATATACCTGGAATGCAGTTTTCATGAGTCGCCCAATCCCCAGGATGGGCTGGGGCTCCTGGGCGTACAGCTGACTTTCAGTCACCCATGCTCCAGTAAGTAGCCCTCAGCCGTGTGCCCTTACACATCTGCACTGAACTCATTGGCTCACGATGACAGTGTGAACACAGGAATAAAAGCAGGGACCCAAAGAGGGGGAAATCCGAATTTGCCCCATGTGAGTTCTAGTCTCGGTACAGCAGCATGCCTCCCCTTTCCTTCAAAGCAAACTTAGGGTGTTTGTCCTCAGTTAAGAGTTCTGTGTGCAGTTTTTATTTTTATTTTATTTACTTATTTATTTATTTTACAGGAAGCCTGTTGAGATGAGCATGCAAGACATCAGAGGTATGTTTGAGCAGATCATGGTAGACCCAGGGCTTTCATTCCAACTCTACAACCTGCACATGGTGAAAATGTGGTCACTGAGGCCAACAGGACTCTGCAACAGTTCTGTCACCCACAAGATGTTTTGGAAGGGTAAAAGTGTCTCTTGGCCTCCAGGGGCTACCTTTCACATAACTTTGAAGTAGCTGCTGTGAGCAGGAGGAATGTTGTAGCTGTCACCTGGGTGGTGGGGAGAGAGCTTCCTCTTCCTGCATTGCTGAAGAGTAATTGCTACTAGGGATGATGGACCAGCAGATAAATCTCTGCTTTTTAACTTACTGCACAAGTGGTACTTCGCATTTCAACAGCTGTTTTTCAAGTTCTGAATTAAGTCATTTTTCTGACTTTCCAGAGTTGCTCTCCCCCAGGAACCCCTGCCAAAAGAGGGCAGGGAAAACAGCCTTTAGCCTGTGCACATTTCTCAGCCTGGAAGGAATGCTGAAAGCAGCACACTGTGGACCAGGAAGAAAAGCGTGATAGCACGCAAACATAATGCGTGCCACACTAGCTTGTAACCGAGTCAGCGTACCTCATGCTTCAAACTGTGGCAGTTTTCTTTCAGTTCTGAGTCACATGTTTAGGTTTGCCTAAGACAGCATTAGTAGAGAGGCATCATCGGTTCTTTGCCAGTGTGCACAGTCGTTCCATATGAGCAATGATGTCTGACAGCATTGCTCTTTCTGATGCAGAGGAACCACTTGGGTTTTGAAGTATTCGGGAAATTCATTGTTGGTGGTGGTCATCACTCAAGCAGGATGCCCCACCCCTGTATTCCTTGCTCTTAGGAAGTGGAGGCGGGAGAATCAGGGACTTTAGGTTGGTCTCACTTACTGTCAAGTTTGTGACCAGCCTAGGCTACACAAGACCCTGTCCAAATTAAAAAAATAAAAGTGTGTATGTATGTATGTATGTATGTATGCATGTATCTATCTATCTATCTATCTATCTATCTATAGATAGAAATAATATATATCTATATAATATATATATACACAACAACAAAGAGCAAAATGGACTATAGATATATTTGTTCATATTATCATGTAGGATAATGTGTCCTGGATGAAAAAGCACTTCTTCCTCTGTATCTTGGATTTAAGCTATACCATTTCCTTTCTCTTATAGATGATATTACCCAGATCCTCATGGTAGAGAGGAAGCAGTTTGAGAAGGATATAAATGCCTCTTTCACATCCCTGTATGAAAACCTGCAGAGTATTTTCAAAACCCAGCAGGAGTCAAGGTAAAGTTGTGACCTTCTGTATAGGAGACATTTACAACCTTTACTCTTCCTTCCCAAGTACCTCCTGCCTGCCACTGTGGTCATGCACAGAGTGGAACAGCCAAGGAGATCTATGAAGCACTGCGTGTTTTTTCCTCATTGTCTGGTCCTATTCATGACCGGTGTGACCCAGCCCCCTTGTATGGAACTGAGATGTGTCAGCTGCAAGACTGGCAAGAGAACAGTTTCTCCCCTCTCAGATAACAACACATTTAACTTCCAGTAAGGCAGGCCAGTCCTCTGTGGTCTACAAAACTTTACCTATCAGGAGCTCCCTTTTGTAAGTCATGCCCACATGGGGAAAGGGTTGTGTGCAATCTTAATGTACTTCCCATACAAGGGAATTTTACCTTCAGAACCAGGACTTAGGCTGTCAGACTCTATAGGTTACTCCATAAGGGAAAGAAGAGAAGAATCTAATTTCAAGCCAGACATGCAATCTATGGAACCTTATGCATCAGAGCATCCTCTGTGTTCAAGAGAGGAGACAGAAGGAGTGTTGTCTTCTGTAGTGGCTTAAGACAAAATCCTTCTGGAGTGAGAGTCACATGTCTGCCTCTCATGAGTCAGTTTAATGCATCTTCCTCCCACCCCCATCTTGCTCCTAGCTCTTGTTTCAAAAAGATGAGGGTGTTTTGTTGCCGTATCCTCACCCTCTATGAGCATGCTCATTAATTGGTACTGTGTTTACAGGAAGGCACGTCACTCAGTCTACTCCCAGATGTTTTGGCCCCTGTACCAGCAGTGGCAGGAGGAGGTGGAGAGAGCAAAGGACCAAGAAGAAAACCTCGCTGTGAGTGTTGCTTTCCCTTGGAATGGATGCACTGCTCCAGTTTCCAAAGTGGCAGGGCTCCAGTGCTGAAAATGGGGAGGGAAGGGGACAGGACGTGAGCTTAGGGAGACCAGGAGGGTGGTGGATGTGTTGAAGAGAGACTGGCCATACTGTCTGTCTCCCTGGCTTGCTTCTTTTTCTGTGGAGAGGTGACAAGGTCAGTGATGGGTTAGGGGCCAGCATGGGGGTGGAGTCGGAGGCTGACCAAGCATTGCACGGAGAGTGCAGGAGAAGGTATGGGATTGTATCCTGAGATGGAGCCCTTCATGATCCATGATGTGAGGACACCAAGGAGCAGGAGGCCCAACCTAGCCTTCTGACACAGTGATAAGGGATGCAGCCTGGGAGAGGACAGGGTGGCTACGGAAGAGCAGGTGGAGGCTTAGCTTTCAGTGGTTGGAGTTCAGACCAGCCCAGTCCCAGAGGAGAAGAGGGAAAGGCTTCATGCCATGATGGACACTTGATGATGACTGACTGGTCTTTAACCTGGAAAGGAGAACCGGGACAGGTACTGGACTCTGAACAGTGCAGTCTTTGGGGCTTCACTCTTCCTGGTAGAGGATGGAGCTGCCCTCTTGAAGATTCTGACTTCCAGAGGTGGGGTAGCAGAGGCTGGAGTACTGGGGGAGATGGAGGCTCTGTGCAGTCCAGTGATTCCAAGCATGTCCTCTGGCATGTCACTGATTGAAAGGCAGTCACGGTCCAGTTACTTGCCAGTTATGCTAACTCAGGAAAACAGTTTACCTCTGTGCCTCGGTTTCCTAGGAGGGGAAGCAGACTTATGGAGAATCCCCTACCTTCTAGACTTGTGGGTTGGGTGGTTTCACTTGTTTACATGTTGCTATGGAATGCTTGACAGCAGGAGCCGGAATATGGTTGTGGTCTTCCCTGTCATTCTTGTTTGGTTGATAATGTAGTTGATGGAGTGTCACAGTGTAGGAATGACTGATTGATGAGGAAGGCTTGGGTCAGGAATTTTTTGGAAAGAAGGGTTTCCTTGGAAGGTAATCTATGTGCTCATTGAATCTGACAAAAAATGATAATACTTAGTGAGAACTGGGCCACAAAGGAATGTTTAATACTTAATTTTGGTGAGGTGGGGATCCACAGATTAAATGGATCCCAAGTTAATTTTGAAGTGAGTAACTGTTTCATGGGCGTGTTGCACGGGCTTAACAGAGTGTCTTGACTCTGTGACGGTCAGATGTTGTTATGTTATTTTTGGTATTGAAGGTCACGTTGTCTTCAGACTTGATCATGAGTTGGCAGAAGATGAAACAGCATGGGAAGCAATTCCTGTAAGCAGCTGGGTTGGGTGTTCAGTTTTTACTGACGCTTTGTCGTTCATTTTCTCTATTTCAGCGCATAACTCAGCAGCAAATGAAGATTCTAGAGGAAGCTGTAGTGGATCATGAAGTCAAGCTTGAGAACGCTAAAGAAATGTGTGAGAAATTTTTGAAGGTCTGGTAGACTGCCTTTTTAACAAAACACATCCTTATTTCACACCAAGTGTCTGTAAAAGCAGAAGACAGACTGGCCTTTTCTCAATTTGTGGGGAAAGTAATTAACTTTGAAATTGGTGATCACATTCTCTTGGTGAATCTTTTCCCCACACAGGAGAAATGCTAGGGTTTGTTTATGCTGGGAGGCTGATGATCTTTTGGAGAGAGTGTTCTAGCACGGGAGCTGCCTGCAGGAAATTTGCTCTGGAAGGACCACACTCTGAATCACAGAGTTATTGACCTCTGTTGATGCTTTGATATTCAAGTGGACAAAGATGTCTGAGGATCTCGTCCTGGTTTTCTTTGGCTCCTTTCAATTAGAAGGGTGTATGAAATAAGCAATAGGAGAGGGTAGCTTTTATTTTCTTTGCTGTTGAGTATTTTGTAGTCTTCCAGTATTAGATGTGGGGAATCAAAAAGCTGGTAGAGGATTAACTGTCTTTGGGTCGATTGAGAGCTGCCTGCTGGCGATTGCACCCTGGGTCTAGCTCCGGGTCCTAAGTGACCTTGGCGCCCATCTATATATCTGGGAATCGAAGCAACCCTTCAATGGCAATTCTTTTTGATGCCCCTCCTAAAATGTACTATAGAATGTCTCTCTTCAAATCTGATTCAGACACCTTGACAAAAGTGTTTGGTGTGTCCCAGCCAACTAATTTTTTTCAGCATGCTAGTGAGAAACTAGGTCTGTTTTACTGAGCAAGAATCAGTATACCCTAGTTAGTAACCTAGTGAACATCCCTAGCACCCATGTGCTTATAATCCAAGAGCCCTGAGGGCAGACACACAGGGATCCCTGGGGCTTCTGAAAAGACCATTGGAGCCAAATTGGCAAGGCCCGTGCTTAATGAGAGACGGTGCCTCAAAAAATAATGTGGTGAGGGGTCCTGGAAGGTGTGCACACACCTGAGAGCAAACATATATGCAAACACGTACACATGGAGGAAATTACTTTCACATGTTTATGGTCTCCGGCCTCCATACGCGAGTACACATACACAAACACCTTTCTGTACTCACCTGCGCACACAGAAAAGCAAAGCTTTTCAAGACCTTGAGAGCCCCCTACACACACATCCAGTCCTTTAGTAAGAGTCTAAGAAAGTGTGGCCCCAATGCAGCTGAATACTGCTTGGGAACCCACCAGAAAGGCTTGCTTCTGCCTGTGAGCGCACTGTGTGAGCAGCACCACAGAGAGAGCCTTTTGACTGGGCATCTCTGGCCTCCCAGGTGGTCCCTGCCTTTCTGCCCTGTGCTCTTCTGCCTCTCTCACTCTCTTGATCTCCCTCTGCTCCTGTACTCCTCCTTTGCTAGTCCTAGGCTGTGAGGGGTTGTTGTCCTGAAACAGGGCTTTTTCAAACTCTTCAGTATTTTCCAGTGGCCTTCCTTCTTAATTCTCCCTGCTTCCTCCGTGTCCTCTGCAAACACCCTGCCCCGCCCCCAGAAATTTACTGGCCTCTTCTGTGTGTCTTCCCTCCTCCCAGTGCACCAGCTTCTCCTGAAGTGGCTCCTGTCCCCTGTCTATGCTGCTTTCCTTCTGCTCTTTGCCGGAGAGCTCCCTGTGCCTTGTCTTCACTAAGGAAATCTTGTGTTTTCACCACTGCAAGTCACCATTTCTGTCCTCTTCAGCCAAGGGCCCAGCAAGGTCCCCTTCCATACCTGTTTTCAGCCGGCGTGCATGCCACCTGTTCCTAAGCTCCTCCAGGCCTTAGGAATAGGTCAGAGTCTGGACAGGCATGCATTTTGCAATTTCTGGACAGAAGTGACCCACTTCTTTCTCCTCTGGATCCACCACTGCAGTGTTCTTTGAGAGATCAGAGGAGATTGAGTCCTCACTCCAGCTTTTCTTAGCTTGAAAAGTCATGCAACTGCATACTGTGTCTTCTCTGTGAAAATAACATTCTAGTGGGTGGACACAGTGGATGAATGGCCCCTTCCCCCGGGAAACCTCTTGTGGGAGTCTGCGCCTGTGTTTCCATGTCTGCTCCTTATGGCCTTTAACTGCTCACCCACCCATTTTCTGAGATAAGTGCCTTAGCTGTTCTGATCACACAACAATTCTACCTTCAGTTACGGCACCTGAACTTCCTTGTGGAGTGGCCATATAGGTGCACATCAAGTCACCACTGTTCTTATTTTTGAATTCATTACAAGCATCATTTAGATATGCAAAGCCGGTGCTTTTAAAATTAAGTGAGGTGAGGAGTCAAGTTGGAGCTTCTTCTGGCTCAGGTAGAGGTTTTTGTTTCAGAAAGCCAAGGACTTGTGTGAACATCACAAAACTTTTATTGGCGGTCACCAAAGTGAAGTGGAAAAGGAAATCTCCAAGGCTCAGGACAGAGTTATCATGAAAACTGTAAGTCGTGTGTCTGTAACACTGTGTGTCTCGGGCTGGATTCCTGTTGGCAGAGATGTAATAATGATTCTCTAAATCTCCGTTTTCATACAGCAAGAACAAGATGTGTCCGTTGTTGAAACATACCTTCAGTCCCTGGTCCTTGACAGCTCTGAAGAAACCATCTGAAGCTCACTGTAGGATGCGCAGGGAGCATTAGCCTTGCTAAGAGGATGTTAGTAGTAGTCAGTGCAGCTCCCTTCTCTTTACTTTGTTTGTTACGAATAAGACAGATTCTGTCAACCATTAAGTGAACCCCCAGCAGTTCTGTGAGAGGCAACAGTTAAGTGCAGAACCTCCATGGCAGCAAGGGAGACACATTCTCCCCAGCCATGGCAGTTACATTTGGAAGCAGATGTCATTTGATTTTTATGGTTGGTTGCTTTGGTTCTCTGTCACTTCCCAAAAGTGAATGTTACCTTAAATAAAGATGGGGCCCGTATTTCTGTGCATGCTTTCATTTACTCCTTAGGTCACAGAGGCATTTCCAGTGCAAACAGACCTTTACAGGAAAACCAACCCAGCATGTTTACTCAGACTTGCTGAACACAACTCCTGTGTATGTGCTCAGATGTGTTAAACCGTGAACACGATTTCCACAGCAGAGTCAGGTCCTAACATGTTGAGTTCGAGCTTGTAGTGGGGCTATGGCATTTCCCAGAGAAATCCCCACTCATATCACTGCTGTGCTCGACAGTGGTTGAAAGACACCCGCCCTTACCTTTGATTGTAAACGTTCTATAGATGCATGTCTGCATAAGCATTTATGGTGTCAGTATTTTCTTTGGGTGTTTACAGGAGTCTTTTGTATAGTGCGTTTTATTCATATTTATGACTCAGCTTGAATGTGGAAAAGTACACATATACATCAAACTCTGAATTAAGATTTACTGTTTCAGCCAGGTGCAGAGGTGCACGCTGTAATCCCAGCACTCTGGGAGGCAGAGGCAGGCAGATCTCTGTGAGTTCAAGGGCAGCCTGGTCTACAAAGCGATTCCAAGACTGCCAAGACTACCCTGAGAAACCCTGTCTTGAAAAAGAAAAACAAACAGTGCCTTTTTACAAAGCCTTTGAAATCATTTGAAGTTGTCTCAATTTATTTGTAATAATTCCATTTTCATAGTTTTATAGCAGTGTTAAAAGAAAACCTGCCTCAGAGCAGTGATTTTCATACTCCCCATTTTCATGTTTTCCTATGAACCACCCTTCTCTTCTTTTGAAAGTTTTATTTATATTTTGAAGTTATCAGTACTTTTACAAATAAATGATATCTGTGGTATTACCACCTAATATCAGCATAGGGTATACCCAGCCACCATCTTCATCCCTTTAATTTAATTAATCCCAAATTTGCTATCTTTCCCTATTCCCTGTTCCTAAAAGTCTCCCTTCTGGTTTTAGGTTCTCTAATTTTTTTTTGTCTTTGCACATGAAAGATAGTATGTAGTGATTGTTTTTCTTTGTCTGCCTTTTCCTCTCTGTATCCTACATTAGAATCCATTTGTTTACAGAATTTCATTTTATGAGCTGTGAGAGTTTTCAACTATGTATGTCTTTTTTTTTTAACTTTCATTAGATGTTTACCTATTGTGTCTATTTATTCTTTTCTATATCTCCCCTACTTGGATGGTCCTATGAAAGCATTAATCTCCACTTTTTGGCAGGGGAGGGCATAGCAGTATGGTGAGATCATTGGGAACTGGGAAGTTGGAAGAGGTGGTGTTAGTGCTGAGACTGATGGGACAGGGCAGAGCTACTCACAGCTGTGGCCTCAAGCTGAAGTTGGGAGGGGTGGCCATGCACAACAAAGGCACATGCAGCTGCAGCTGTTTGAACTAAGAAGTAGGCAGTAGCTATGACCTTCTTACCCAGAGCACATGGAGAGATCTTCAGCTCCAGGCACTAGCAGGGTGTTGCAGGTTCTGTCTGACCATCAGCTCTCTATGCTAATGAGAACCTGTGGGGTGAAACCAGCTTCGAACCATCTATGCTGAATGTGGAGCTTAGACAGTCATAAATTGAGGGACAGGGTACGACAGGTATCAGAGAAGTGCACAAACAAACAAACAAACAAACAAAAACAAAAGGCAGTATGTCAGGTGTAGTTTAAGCCTCAGGGATATAGCCTCATAAAAAGCTCAAAGTCAGGGCAGGCAAGGCCATAGGTGGTGGGATATTTCAGGTCCTGGTAGGCTAGGTTGCCTCTTGTTCACCTGCTTTGCCAGGGGAACCTCCTGACACGTCTTGCTGACCATCCAATGAATAATCATGAGGTGTTATCCTCAGGGACCCTAGTCCTCACATGCCACTGCTCTGTTCAGGTCTGCATCCTCAACCGAAGGCTGCTTTTGCATATGGGTCCCCACTGCTCTGTGGTCTCCTGTTCAAAGGCCATCTCTCTAATGCAGCTGGGCAGGCTGGCCCAGACTGGTTCATCGACAAGAGGTGCATCATGTGCACCCTCCTCGACTTCTCCAGAGAAGGCATTCAGTATTCCTCTGCCATCCCTGCCTACCTTCCACACCTGCACACTTACACCACTGTGTTCCCACAACTAAGCCAACCTCTTCTTCTGTCCCCACTCCCACATCATTCCCAAAAGAAAAGCTAGGGAAACCAGCCCATGACCACCCAGCACCACTCCTACCCCATGTTCCTTCAACTAGGCCCACCTCACAATCCTCCTCTACTACCACCCTCACACCCACCTCCAAAAAAACGAGCCTATGGGTTTCTCGAACTAAAGCTTTAATAAGAGCACAACCTGGGGGTGGAGGGGGGTAGGTAGCAAGGGACCAGCTATGCAGAGCTGACCGTGGGAGAGGTTGGACAGGATGGAATGATAATGTGCGATGGGTAGACAGGGCAGGCAGCAGGCTGGTCAGTGACCCAGAGCCAGCTGGCAGCAGTATCTAGTAGCTAGTGAGGATGAGGACTACAAAGACTGCTATGAGCTGGGGAGATGGTGGTGAACTGGAACAGTTCAGCAAGTCGTGTATCGTGGACTGTCACGACCAGCAGCTCCAGGGTGATGAACCTGTGGGTGCCTGGGCATTGCACCTCACTGCTTGCCAGCTCCAGCAGCCTGCAGGCCAGGAACTCCAGGATGGTGGTCAGGAAGATGGGCACCATTTCACTCAGTCCTTGGCCATAGCTGCCTTCCTGAAAATGGTCCTCCACCATGCTCACAGAGAAGGTCAGCTCTGCTATGGAGGTACGGGAGCAATGAGACAAAGACTTTCGAAGGCTACTCTGCATGGTCTTGGGCATGCTGGGCTTTGCGTGACTCCTCACAGGCTGGCTTGGCTTCACTGGCTGTACTCTGCTGGCCTCTGGGCCTAGATGCCTCTGATGCCAATGCCCAATATCCATTCCCTTCTGAGCCTGGCTGCATATCCTAGTGACCCCTCATGGTTGCAGCCCAGTCTGGCTCCCATTGATGATGATGATGATGATCATGATGATGATCATGATGATGATGATGATGATGATGATGATGTGTGTGTGTGTGTGTGTGAGAGAGAGAGGGGGGGGGTTCCCCTGCACAGCCCTCGCTAGGAACACTTTGCTCCCCTTGACACGTTGGGCCACTCAAGGAGTCTTGTAGGAAATAAGATGCAAGGGTAGCAGTGCAACTGAGTGGTGCTATGGAGAACCAATCCCTTCACAACTCTAGGTTTCTAAGGTGCTTCCATCGTGACCCTACCCACTAATCACATGCTCATTGTCCCTCCCCTAAAACGCTGTGCTAGCACCCAACACTTAAAACTAACCTGATCCTGTAGTGGGGCTGTGGCATTTCCCAGAGATATCTAGTGTAGGCCTCAGTTTTGCAAACCTTACTTTATTTGTGATTTCTTTAACAGTTATACCGCTCTTCCAACCCCCTATCCCCAGGTAGGGGACAAAGAAGGTTATAAAGAAAAGGGGACATGGTCCTCTTTACTTCTCCCTGATGGGTAGGTTGTAGGATTCTTTTGGGCACAATACCAATATCCATCATCAGGAAATCCAGATGTCCAGGTAACCAGCAAATCAGCAAACCAGTAAGAGCAGCAAGCAAGTCCTCCTCCCTCTCCTCCAAGCCGCCATGCCTCCTTCCTCTGGGCTGTCATAATTCCAGCTGGCAGAGACTATCATGCTCTGCCCAAGACAATTAACATGTGTGAACAAACTAAAATCCTCCATTTGGGAGTGTAACAAAAACATATTTACATATCATAAACCAAAAATGTTCACAACATATTTGCCTTTGTGAGACTGGCTTAATTTGTATAACATGCTTCTCTCCATTTGCATTTTTCCTGGTAATGACATAGCTTTGCTTTTTATGACTGAAAATTTTCTCTCTATATGTAATATAATATAATATTCTTATATGGATCATGAAGAGACTATGCTTATTGAGTAAATCCAGACACTGATGACAGATATATTATGAATACGTTTACATATGCTACATAAGACAGACAAATACATACAGAAAGTAAATGAGAGATTAACAGAAACTAGGGAAAAGAGAAATGATTTAGTCTTTAATGGGTATTGAGTTTTTGTTGGAAATGACAAAGTTTTAGGTAAATATACTAGTAATGGTTACATGGTTTTGTAAATAGATTTAGCGTCAATGAATTGCACAGTTAGAAGTAGTTAAAATGATAAATGTTCCAGATCATCACTCCAGAACAAATATGAAAACTTTTCTTAACATAAGGGATATTGTGCTATTAGTTCTTGTTTAAGCCGTTGACCATGTGGGTATGAGTGTAAGTTGTAAGCGGTAAGGAGGGGCAACACCCATTTTGTGGATGGTATGCTTAGGTAGAAAAGCAAATGCTGTGGAAGTTCTAGTAGCTAAGAATTGATACAAAGGCATGTGGATCCTCTGTTATTCAGTTATTAGCACAAAGCATTATAAATAATAGAAATAGTGGAAAATAATTTAATATAAATGATAGAAAACTATTGTGGCAAGGACTGGATTTATCCATGCTCATTACTGCAACTTTGGTGCCTAACATGGTATCTAGCGCACTGTTGAGTACTTGATACATATCTATTGGGTGATTAAATAAATAAATATCTGTAACTTCCTAATCTACTTAATAAATGATTGTATAGCCTGTCATTTGAGCCACTTTTGTCAGTTATTTGATGTATATTTAGAAGCGTTAGCCTGGATTTTAAATATTTACTTGTAACTAGATAGACAGTATAATAGTTGACCTAGACTAATTGCTGCATCAAATAATTTCTGCATCTCAGTGAGATTTTTCAATAAAGATTGTTTTGTGGCTGTGCTGTGTCTCAAAGCTGATGGAGAAGGTTAGGATGGGCGTTGAGATTTTTTTCCATGAAAGCTATTAGGGACCCAGCTTTCTCTTGTCTGAAAGCTCCAGTGGCCCATAGATACTCACAGTCCTTTCCTTTTTGTTCCTGGGGATAAGTGAGAAGAGAGAACATGTAGTGTCTTCCAACCTGTTGTCCGCCTCACATTGGATGGTACATGGCCACCTGATCACCCAAGGGAATCCTAACAATGAGATTTGAGGAAATGTGGTGTAGCTACATGTGAAGGAGGAAAAGGAAGTGGTGTCTGGTGAACACACCGTATGTGGATATGTAATGGGTGTTCAGGGCAAGTGTAGGAAGTTCTTCTAGGAAAGTTGTGTGGTGGGAATGCTAAGAGAGTTATCACAGGCCATATCATCCCAGAGCCTCAGTGTTGAAGAAATGGGAAGAGGAATGGCAAAGACGGGAGGCTAAAGGTAGGCTAAATGACTTGAGGAAGGCCGGCTGGAAGGCCACGGGATAAGAAGAAACTGCTGTAATTTTCTCCTTGGATTTAGTAGCACAGAGAATATATATCTAAACATCTCTGTCTATAACTATACCTATATCTACATATAAGAGAATATTTTTGAGAATTTGATTGTAAAATAATGAAAGGGCATAGGAGAGTACTGGTCAGGCAAGGTGATACTCAGGATGGGGGTAGAAAAAAATGGATGGGAGAAACTTGTGAATGTTTGAATATTATAGGAAAAGAAGCATAGTATATAGACTCAGGAAACAATAAACAGACTATTAGACAAATAAGAACTAGTCTTGAAACAGGCTCATGTATATGGCAATTTGCCTTATGGTGATAAGAAGAAATGCTAGGAAATGGGCTGTTTCTGACACAGACATGTGTGCATCTATGTGTGTGAACATCATTGTGTGTGTGTGTGTGTGTGTGTGTGTGTGTGTGTGTGTGTGTGTGTGCATACTTTACTTTTCCTGGAAGGGCTTTTAAGCGGGAGATAGGATGAAACAAGTTTCTAGAGACTGCTAAAATGGTTTGTTGAAACAATGAAGTTTGATATGCATTTATGTGTTATAATGTTAGATTGATGTTAGATTGTTATAAACATCAGTGCTAAACGGGTTTTGGATCCCTTGACCAATCAGTGCTGTGACGCAGTATATGGACAATTTCATATCTATGACCTGCTCAGCAGCATCATATATTAGGTGGAGATTCATTTACATTTACACTAGACATTACTCACAAAAGTCACATGACACCTTGTAGTTCCATGTATTGTGTAACAGCCATTGATCACAAGAACTGAAACATGATGCAAACATTAAACAGACACTGCCAGTTCTAGCCTCAGACACCCCCTGCAAATAAGACAGCAAGCTTCGTGCTGCTTCTCTCTGATGAGAATTTGTTTCTGACCCTGTTCAGCATTCTATGATTGTATTGTATTTTCTGATCTCGTTCTCTGGAGCTTTTGATGCCCCAAGGGCTTTGCTTATGCATCTTGAAGTCTACATCATTTCCCGCCTGCCCCCTTTCCTCTCAGCATCTTGTTCTACAAGTTGCAGATTACTTGTCACATGTTCTAACTAGGTCTTCCAGGATTCCTGCAGGCTGCAGGTTTGTTCTCTATATTTCTTCAGCTCCTGTTCTTCTATGGAGGGATTTGGGTTGGAAAGTCATCTCAGCTTGAGATAGGAGTTCAAAGCACAAAGAAGTGTAATGGAAGTTTTGGTTTCTTTAAAAACTCCGTTGTGTTATGTAACTTTGTTTTTGTTTTAATCCCAAGTGTAGGATTTTAGTTCAGGCTTTAGTTTGTCCACAGCTGATAATTTTCTCATGTGGGGTGTGGTCTTTGCCAGCTGGTAACAGTGTTCCTCATGCAGCACAGAGAGGGGCGTGTCTAGGGCTCTGAGGATGTAAATGTAAGAGCCCAGAAAGAGAAGTTGTGGCAAGTGGCAGTTTGGAGAGACCAAGCTGGTATAGTGGCTTCAAAGCAGATGGAGAGAAATGTTTCAATGCAGTGGCTTGGAGGAGACTGCTGTCTGTGTCTGCTATTAATCGACATTGGTATAACCCCCCAAAAGAACCCATCAACCCTAACAGCCATAAGA
The DNA here is from genome assembly GCF_030254825.1 of Meriones unguiculatus. Lineage (NCBI taxonomy): Eukaryota > Metazoa > Chordata > Mammalia > Rodentia > Muridae > Meriones > Meriones unguiculatus. Next base: position 12,404,519 of record NW_026843706.1, read on the forward strand.
AATAAAGGGGTGGGCACCCTCTATTCCCACTAACCTTCTCTCTTCTACCTAGGGTTGGGGGTTGGAATGGGGAGGCTTTAAGGAACCCCAATATAATAGAGTTTAAAAAAGATCATAACAAAGAAGTTTTCAGAAATGGTAGCCATGTAGATAAATGTGTGAATGATAGACCCTGAAGAAGACCCCGAGCCCACAGAGAAACAGGGAGGGATGTACCTGGAAAAGGGCTGCAGATTTTCCAAATTCGGTGACCTGGGGGTACAGCTATACCAAGGCAAGGGAAGTTGTACCCACCCACATACTTGACGTCGGGTCAAACAGAATCCCAGATTGATTCGCTGTGGCTGCCACTGAGCCTGTATTACCCTTAGAAAAGTACTTTATCCTCAGAACTTCAGGTCCCTCTTAAACAGCCATAGCTTTTACTTCCTAGAAGCAAAGTGAGGGAAAGATTCTATACTGGTATTCCAAAATAAGGCAGTGAGATTAGGTGACTTAAATAGCTGTGGTTAAAGGCAAGAAATCCATTGACTCACAGTTTTAGAGGCCAGAAGTCCGATATCAAAATGTGCAGAGTTGATTTCTCCTGAGCCCTTTCTTTTTGGCATGTAGTTAGCTGAATTCATTCTACCTGTGCCTGTACCTGTGCCTGCACCTGTATCATCTGTGTCATCTGTGTTTCTATGTCCTTAGGAAACAAGTCACACTGCTTTAGGGTCTACCATGCAAACCTTACTCTGCCTTCGTTCCTTAGTAGTTCTTTCTCTAAGGACAATTACATACTGTAGTACTACTGGGTATTAGGAATTCAGGATATGAATTTAGGAGAGGGAAAATGCAGTCCTTTTAAGTTATCATCTTAAGGTCGGACATGACCTTGCTGAATGTGTGCAGTGTGTTAGATGAGGCTTTTCTGATGACCCTAGAATAAGTGATTAAGGAACAGAGATGGAAAGTAGACACTTTAGACAGAATCTAAGGCAAGAGGAAGTAGATGGAGCTTCTGGGAAGAACCCATTCTGCTTTTATCTTGATCCTGCTGCCACCTTGGCCTGCATTCCATTTGCATTTTCTTAATTCTGTCCATCTTTTCTGTGAGGTGGCATGCTCTCCAACATCTTATTTATTCCACTTCTGAGTTGAATCCCCAGGACAGTTGAGGGGACCATGCTTCCTACCACTCCCAATTGCTACACTAACTCCAGGAGTCGTCTATATAGCATAAAAATGTGCTATGTAAGCATAAAATTACGCAAACAGACAGGAGAAACGAGTCCCACGGGAATAAGAGCTCTCTGGAAGTCCCTAGCAAGAACCCTAATATGGCCATTTAAGCCAAAAGACGTATTCTGAGAGTCCCACGACTTACTTGGTTACAGGATTGGATTGATGAGCTGTTTTGCTGTTTCTCTATGGTTCTTAGAACATTTCTAATAGATCACTAAAAGCTTTAGCAGATAAGAGTAGAATGAAAGTAAACTTTTAGGAGAGGTAATAAATCATATTCAGCATCAGGAATTGCTTGTGAAAAAAAAAAAACCAAACACTGTAGGTAGTAAAGGGATAGAGTTTTAAGGCTTTCTAAAGAAAATGTTTAATCAGGATCTGTTAGGATAAATGCTCTGAATATTCCCACTGTAGTAAAACTACTACAAAACCATTACCTAACACAGATGTTTATGATAGGCAAACATAGAAGGTCAGAGAGTTTTGTATTATACTATAAGTTTTACAGACAGGCTAGCTCAAGCATCTTATCTCTAAGGAAAGAGCGTAAATCCTTAGCAAGCCAAACAGGCAGAATTCCCCTCATGCTTATCTCGGGGGGGGGGGGGGGAGGTTGTAATCTTTAGCCAACTTAACTCGGAGGATTATTAACAGCCTCTAATTAACTAACAATAAACTACGCAAACAGACCACAAGTTTAACAATCCCCTGGCCCTCTACTCGCTAAATTAGCAGCAATAACACTATGTAAATAGGGCACTAGTTCTATGTTTGCTCTGCTTAAGAGGCTGTTAGGCCAAGATTTTTTGTAGACACTGCTTCTACCAGGTTACTCTTTCAGTTAAAATGTAAACTTTGTATTGTTGGTAAAAAGTCTGAATGCTCCGGGAAATATGTCAACTTCAGGTGCTTCTTTATGTAATCACTATATAAGTGTTGGCTTGACATCAGTAAAGTGCAGTAGATCCAACACTCCCTGGTGTGTGGGTCTGACTGTCAATCAGCCTAACCTGTGTCTAACCTGATATCCGAATCCCTGTTCTCCTGCGGGTGAGGGACTCCCGGCTGGGTCGGTCCTCGGCACCCAATTTTCTGCTGTGGCCATCTCAGGAGGGTCTTCTCACACTGATGTCTCTTTGGATCAATCTCTGACTCCTGTTGCCTGAAGATAGTGAAGAAAATTCCATTGGCTCTGAAAGTGTGTTGACAAGTGAACTTAGGATTGTCAAACCTGCCCCCTATAGTTCAGTTTTATCCTTGTAAAATGGAAGTTCTCGGAGTTATACATAATTGGTGGGACCCACTGCAAAACAAACAAACAAAAAACCCAGGGCCTCCACTTTTAGAAAGCCCCTACTGTAGTAGGTTTCCATATGGCATTTGTCCCTTGTCTTTAAAAAAAAGTGAAGGTGTCTTTGAGATGTTTCTGTGGGTAAAGTGTTTGCTGCATAATCATGAGGTTCTGGGTTTCTGAGTTTAGATACTCAGGACCCACACAAAGTCTGGGTACGGCAGTGTGTACCTACAACTCCAGTACTGGATGGGGGAAGTAGAGACAGTTGGATCTCCAGAGCTCACTGGGCAAATTGGTGAGCACGTAGCACATGGGCTAATTTTGCTAATTAACACAGAGCTAATTGGTGAGTTCTAGGCTCAATAAGAGCTCCTGACTCAAAATATGCGGTGGGAAATGATAGAGAAAGACACTTGATATCTCCGGCCTCTACACACATTGAGTACACACAGGAGCAACTATGTTTGTCACCCAAACACACACCAAAACAAAGTTGTTAAAAGTCAGGGACAGCTGAGTCTTAAAATTAAGTGTGTAGAGTCCATGTGTGACTGCTGAGACTATACAACCATGAAACCAGCCTAGCTTCTAGCCATTTACCTTCTCTTGAATTTGAACACGTGTGTGCTGGGTGATTATCTCAGAGAGTGTGCTTGATGCACATCAAATGCTGTCCCGCAAAATCAAGTTAATTTCCAAACTTTACTGTCTTCCACTTCTAGGCATCTGTTGGGCACATTTAGATTTCTCTGATTAGTTTACACACCAATAGCACTCCTGAGCCCCTAATCAAGATTTCCTCACCCAGTGTGCATCCCCCTCCCCTCCACCTTTTACATCGCTTGGCCTTGGGTGCTTTTAAAGGATCAGAATCCAGGGTAAACATCAGTGTCCATGGGCTCAGAGTCATAGCTGAGTTCACATTTATGCTCTAGAGCTATGGCAGCTTTGTTCTTTGGTTGCCTGGGAAAACCCCCTTGTTCCCTAGCAACAAGGCCCATTTGGAGCTGTTGCTAGGGAAACCCAGGGATTTCCATAGTTACTGAGAGCTCATGCAGTATCTCTTTTCCTATAGCGAAAGATCTCTGATGTCAGGAGAAGAGGGGGAAGGGGGGTAATCTGCTTCTACCAAAGGGGGAAGGGCTGGTTTCACTGTATCTTATGACTGCACAGAGGGGCAAACAGATGAGCAGGGCCAGGGCCTGACTTCAAAGATCATGAATCAGTAGTGCTGCTCTCATCACATAGAAACCTCTAAGTGATGAATGATCAGTTTGGAGTGATGTGGTCTGCTGGGTTCCCATGGTCCCGAGTGTTCCAGCACAGAAATCACCAAATGCATCCCAGTCTGTGTTCCCTCTCACTCTGAGCAGGCACCAGATATTCTCTTTGGTTGTTTGGGGAAAGAGGAACATCATTTCTGAATGCATGAAATAAAATAAGAACATTTTGAAAGGAACTTAATTTTAATGGAACTATAACTACCAAAATAGTTTTCTTACAGTGTGATTTTGTCATAAAACATATGAGTCTCTTCATTAATGCATCAAATAATTGAGAGGTCCAAATTTTGAAATTTAATTCCTGGGGCAACATGACTGTGGTCCTGGGCACAAGTTTAGACAATTAAGCAGACAAGTAAAGACAGACCTGCCTGCCCAGCCTTAAGGGCCTCAAAAGATATCATTGCTTGGCAACCAGAGCAAGTGGCCAGCAGTCCCCCACCCAGATCGTCCTGCCTAATCGGCACATAACAAGACACTCCATGCATGCTCATGATCAGATATCCACCAGATGGCTGGGGCTGGACCACTATGGCCTTGGAGCCTAAATCAGATGTATTGTTTTAAAGATCAACTCCCCTAAAGACCCTCAAACCCAACCCTGTAATGCCAAGGCTTGGACTTTCCAGCTTGTGTTTTTTCCCTTTAAAAACCTTGCTCCCCTACGCTATGGGTCCACATTCCTCTTCTGCTTCCACAGGAAGTTTGTGACCAGGCTCGAGCTTGTAATAAAAAGATCCTCATGTGTTTTGCAGCAGAGTCGATTCCTGGTGGTCTTTGGGGGTCTCACGAAATGGGCATAACATAATAATGTGGAGTGGCAGACCTAATTACTGTAATTTCAAAGTGCTGACGAGTGTAAAGGCTATTTGGAGAGACTTGCTGCCATGACTACTGTTATCTGAGGATGCCAGGGAATTCTCCTGGTGACAAAGTTCTGATTATTATTATCTTGTGATTGACTGTTTGCACCCTTTGTCTAATAACGCTAAATTTCAGTTTGAAGTTGGCGAAAGCAAAAATACACTTTCCCAAATTTAACTCCACAGACTCTTTAAATTCTATGGTTGTTATGGACTCTTGATTGAACACAGAATCACATGTTGAGGAGTCAGTATATGCCAGGCTGTGTGAGTGAGTGAGTGAGTGAGTGAGTGAGTGAGTGACTGATTCAGCAAGAAGAAGGGAGGGCCTTGTTGTCATGTTGCTGTTACTTCAGAGCTGTTACTAAAGAGCTGAGCTATTTAAACAAATAATGCTGGGAACAAGTGAATATACATGATTCAAGGTGGGGCCTCACAATATACTATGTATATAAATTAACTCAAAAGGAATCAAATACCTGAATGATGGGGCTGAACTATAAAGCATATTTTGGAAAATAGGAGAAAAGAGCTTTATGACACTGGGTATGATAACTTTTTAAAAATGTGTCATCGAAATATACACATGACCAAAGAACAATTAGATAAACAAGGCTACTTCAGAAGTAAAACATACCTACGCACCAAAGGAAACAACAGACCAAAAAAAAAAAAAAAAGAAAAAAAAAAGGTAATCCATGAAATGAAAGTATTTGTAGTTAATATATCTGATAATATATCTGTTATCCAGTACATGCAAAGAACATTTGCGGCTTGACAACAACAAAGAATGTTTTATGTCAGAAAAAATAGACAGATGAGGGGCTAAAGAGATGTGGCTGAAAACACACATTACTCTTTTTAGAAGATCTGAGTTTGTTTCCCAACATCCATATGGCGGCTCACCACCATCTGTTATCACCAGCTCCAGGACATCCCATGCCCTCTGCTGACCCTGCATGCATGTAATGCACTTACATGGAGGCAAAACACTCATACTCATAAATTACAAAGAAATCAAAACAGACAGATGATTTAAGTAGTTATTTCTCTAAAGAACATGTACAGTGAAGCTTTATTCAGCCACGAAGGAGAATGGATTTATGTTATTTGCTGGAAATTGATGTGACTGGAGATAATCATACTGAGTGAACTAAGGCAAACTCAGAAAAACATATGTTCCATTCTTTTGGTCATTTGTTCATCTTTGGTCTTCTATAGCTATATGAAGCTATTTATATACATATGTGGCTTGAAAAAGCATAAGGGAGACAGGAAGAAGCAAATGGAGTAGTGGGAGAGGAGAGAAAAGGGAGAGTATGGGGAGGGAATATGGTCAAAACATAGATATATTTGAAGTAGTCTTTATGAAACCCAGAATTGTGTACAATTAGTTTATGACAATAAAAGTATGTATGGAGCTGACAGGGGTCTCAGTGAGTAAAAGCACTTACCTCCAAGCTTAACAACTAGAAAGAGCTAGAATCCTGGGATCCTCATGGTGGAAGGAGAGAACTGACTCCAGTAAGTTGTTTTCTGGTCTGTATGTGTGCTCCTACCCATATCATCCAGAAAGTAGAACATATAAAGTATTGTTGAGAATGTGAAGAAACTGGGGGCCTTGTGTACTTCTGCTGGAGTTCTGAGAAGGTGTAATCACCATGAAACACAGTATGGGGGCCCATCAACAATAAAAGTACAATTATCATAAGATTCGTCAATCCTAGTTATGTGTATGTATTCAAGGGATTTGAATTGAGATCATAGTGACATTCTTAAACCATTGTTCTGCATTTTTTCACAATAATCAAGAGGTGGAAGTGATGAACCAAATGTTCACTAGGAGATGAAGGTCTGAACAAAATATGTTGATGTATAAAAGTAAAAAATATTATTTGACCAAAAATAGAAAATGTATGGCGAAGATTACAGCATGATGAAAACATTCCATGTGAAATAAACTACTTTTAAAAAGTAATTCAGGTGATAAATTTCAAGTTATGTGTCTTTTAACATAATTGAAGGTTAAGAGACAGACAGTCTTTTGGCTTGAAAATACCTTGTTCTGGGAGATGTGGGTAGCCAGTCACTTTTAGATGTAAGGCCCACTCCATGAGATGTTGACTCATATCTGATACTGCTAACATGGCCAAGAATGAGACTAGTTAGGCCACAAGCTTAGGGGGGAAACCAAATACTATTATTTTGTTCAAGGAACAAAACAAGAAAATGGCTCCTATTGACATACTGTCGGTCTAGACCCACACAGTATCACTACATCACTCAACCTGAGAAGCTTCTTCTTGCAGTAGATGAGAATTAACAGTCTCACAACTGGATAGCATGAAGAGAGTGACAGACTTTGGAGTCCTAAATGGAATGTCTGCATCAAAACCCTCCACTCAAGTCTCAAAGATCTATGTGGAAGAGGAGAATGATGGTAAGAACCAGTGGTGATGGATGACTCCAAGAAAACACTGTTTTCCAGGCACAACAGGACTGAAACACATACGAACTTACAGAGACTGTTTAAACACACACACACACACACACACACACACACACACACACACACACACACACACAAAACCTGCAGAGGTTCACTCCAGTCAGTACCTAGCACTGGGAGATGGTCCCAGCACAGAGGGCAGGGGATGGCGGGTGGGGGCAGGGGACAGGTGGGAGGAGTGGACACAAGGATCTCATACTTAACCAAGAATCTATTTGGAGTGGATACCTGCTAGGAAAGGTAAAATCCACTTTCTTTAATGCGGTGTCACTGGGTATATCAAGAGCCAAGGAAAACACAGCCAGAGGAGGAGCTATTGCTCCACAATCTACAATTGTATTTCTGGGGATGGAGCCTTAAACTCTGAGTGACTGGATTATGCAATCTTCACAGAGCAAGAGTCTCAAAAGCAGAAAGGCAATGCATTTTCCCGGGCTCGGTTGCCAGAAGCCCCACTTTCAACTGTCTTCACTACCAGTGCCAACAAAGATGTAAACCCATTTCCAGGTGAGCTGGAGAATAGGAATTTTAAAAAGTCTGTGTTTGGCAACAAAGAGATTGTAGGAAGAGGCCACATGGATTATTTTGCTCATTTTTTTTTTCGTTCAAGTAAATTGTATTGAATATCCAGGGCACGTAAAATAGATTTTCATATTTTCTATTTTCCCAAGCCTAGGCTTGCTCTTGAACTATTCAACCTTCATAACTAGCTCCTCAAATCTATAATGACTGGCCGCCTTTATTGTCCTTTTAAACTGCATAAATATCTTGGCAAAGCTGTTATTGTTTTACAGTCACTGCATTTCATTTCTCCATGAATTGAAAATTTCTTCATTATTATGATCCTCTCCATTATCAGTCACTCTATATGGTCAATGCTTATCTAGAGTCACCTTCAGTTTGTCATCACATTCTTCATTATTGTAATTGTATGTTAGTAGTCCCAATAATAATTTTTCCGTCCGACAATTTTAACATCCATTAAACAATGGCTTCTGCTACAGAGTACCATCCCTTGAGCCAAACAGTGGCCACCTTCATCAGATCAGCTGCGCCTACTTACAAGAGACTATCCTCATTGATCCTGTTTATCACTGATGTTCCCTCACTGAGGGAGGGTATAGGAAAAGTCATTGGACCCTCATTTGAGATTTTAGAAATTCTTCCTAGCCACTTGTACACAATTCTGGTTTAATTGCACATGGTCTTGGAGTCTTGGTTGATGCTAGAATATACAGGCTGGGAAAGGTTGGTTGACAAGATTCTCTCTATGTCATTAGGGGGGATCCATCATTCAGTCTGGGTAAAACTTTCCAGTGCATCAGGTTTGGGATGTCCATGCTCCTATAAGCAATCCCTCACTCATGCTCTGTAAGACCAATTAATACCCCAGGGTGAAGCTTGGTGTAAACTGTACTTTGGTTTGTTGTTGAGGCATTATAAAGAGGGAATGGAAGTTATATAATCACTTGTGGAATCAGTTCTCTCCTACCCCTTTTATGTGGCTTCTGGGACTCTAACAAGTTGCAAGTCTTGGTGGCAAACATGTTTACATATTTACATGATCTTGTCAGCCTAATATGTTTATTTGTTTAAAAATTGCATGTGTGAAATGTGACATCCTAATAAAAAACTAAGAAAGTATAATTTAGCAGTGGCTATAGAGCTAATAAACAGGTAAACACCACACAAGACTACATAGAGTATTATGAGCAATGCATAACCTCACATGAAGTACAATCAACTTATATGATAAAGGAAGATTTTATGATAATTATTTTTCCTTTTTTACTATTCTTTAAAACAATTATTAATATTTTTATTCTGTGTGACACTGCTTAATTAATTAACTTTTATGTTTTTAGTGCTGAGCATCTTTTTAAAAATAATTTAAATATTTTCATTTTTATGTGCATTGGTGTTTTGCCTCCATGTATGTCTGTGTGAGGGCATCAGATCCCCTGGAGCTGGAGCTACAGACATTGTGAACTGCTATGTGGGTGCCGGGAATTGAACCAGGGTCCTCTGGAAGAGCAGCCAGTGCTCTTAACCCCTAAGCCACCTCTCCAGCCGTAGGATTTTTTTTTTTTTTTTCATAAAGGGTTCTCTGTGTAGCTTTAGCTGTCCTGGACTCACTTTGTAGAGCAGGCTGGCTTCAAAGTCACAGAGATCCTCCTGTCTCTGCCTCCCGAGTGCTGGGAATACAGGCATGTGCCACCATGCCCTACTCAGTGCTAAGGGATCTTAACCAGTGCCTGCACATGCTAGAGATACACTCTAGCTCTGAGCAACCCTCAACCAGCCTGAGTTGAAATTTTTCAACCAGTTTTAATTTTCAAACACAATTTGGATACATGGCTTCTTGAAGTTATTTTTGTTAATGTTGTTGTTTTGGTTCAGTTTGGAGACACAGTTTCATGTAACTCACGTTGGCCTTAAACTCACTATGTAGCCTTAAACTCACTATGTAACCAACCCTCCAGATCCTGTTGCTCCAAACAACCTTCCAAGTACTGAAATCACAGCTGTATTAAGTTTTGACAAATGCCTAACCTGTATGTCTACTACTACAAACAAGGTGTCAAACTTTTCTCAGGCTTCAGAAAACTTCCCATTCCATTTGCTATTCAGTCTTTTTCTCACCCAAGGTAGCCAGTATTCTAGTCAATAATTCTCATGATTATAAATTTGTTCTTCATTTTCTAGAATGTTCTGCAATTAAAATAAAAAAGAACATGCATCGTTTTTATCAGGATTCTTATTCTCAATATTGTGATTAATTTATTTTGTTTAATGTTTCAGTACTATATTGTGTGTGTGTGTGTGTGTGTGTGTGTGTGTGTGTGTGTGTTGATTCCATTTTTGGTGGATAGATCACATTTTGTTTAAACACTTGCCTGTAAGGAGGAATTGGTTTTGTTTGGTTCCATTTGGAAAGCTATGACCCTTTGCTGGTTTGAACAGGAATGTCCCTATAGGCTCATATATTTGAATGCTTAGTCACCAAGGTGTGGAACTGTTTGAAAGGATTAGAAACATTAGAAAGTGTAGCCTCCCTCGTTGGAGGAATTGTGTCATTGGGGGTGGGCTTTGAGGTTTCAAACCCCTGTCAGGCCCAGTCTTCCCTCCCCACTCCACCACCCTGCCTTTGTCTCTGCTTGAAGATCAGGTTGTAGCTTTCAGCCACTTCTCCAGCACCATGTCTGCCTACATGCTGCCATACTCTCTGCCATGGTGATAATGGAGTAAGCCTCTGAAACTGTAAACAAGCCCCAAATTAAATGGTTTCTTTTATAAGTTTTGCCTTAGGAATTGTGTCTCTTCACAGCAACAGAACAGTGACAAAGACAGAATTTGTTACCAGGGCGTGGGGTATTACTGGGACTGGCCTGGCCATGCTGCCTGTTAGTGTAATCTGGACTTTAGGACTTTGGATTTGGAAAGCAGCTGAATACTTTAAATGGGGCTTAATGGGCCATACTAGTAGGAGTGTGGAAGACAGTGTTCCTGAGAGCAACCTAGAATATGATGACCTGATTCAAGAGGTCTCAGAGAAGAAGAATAGTGTGTGAAGTTTGTCTCCGTATATTCAGTTCTTGATCGGTGTACTGGCAGAGAGCTGAGTAGTGGCTGGACTTTGTGGCATTTTTAGTCTTATGGTTCATTACTGGCCTCACATTTTGTAAACATTCACCTTCCTCACCTGCTGAATGATTTAATACAGATCTGACAGCCAATAGCTAGGCAGGAAATGGATGGCAGAGCTTCCAGGCAGGGAGAAGGTCTTGGAGAGAAGAAAGAGGAGTGGCAGATTCATAAGGGAGTGAAAGGATATGAAGGAGAGAGAGAGAGAGAGAGAGAGAGAGATATCTAGAGAGAGATAAAATCTAGCCATGTGGTGGGTCATGGGCTAGAATAATCAGGATGAACTGAGTGTCTGCCCAGATAAGGCCTAACCTTTTAAATATTAATAAGTCTCCATGTCTTTATTTAACCCTTGGTGGGTCCAATGAAGTCCACTATAAGTAAGTTAAGTAAATGACCTAGAGATCTTTCTAATGATATTTACATGAGGAACGTGGCTTCCCTCAGCTTTTGTCCAAAAAAGTCTGCCTGAGGCTAATTAAAGAGTTTTGGATTAATGGATTAGCAAATTTCAAGACAAGCCAGTGGGTTCTATGATTATTAGTAGCCACTCTTATACAGATCTAAAATGAAAAGGAGCAAGCCGAGCAAGAAAAAAATACAAAATACAAAATGTATTTTGAGCAGCAGGAAGAGTAATGGAGCTCAAATAACTGCTCAATAAGATAAAAAGTTTAAAGAAAGCTGGGCATGGTAGTGCATGCCTGTAATCCCAGCACTCTGGGAGGCAGAGGCAGGTGGATCTCTGTGAGTTCGAGGCCAGCCTGGTCTACAAGGTGAGTCCAGGACAGCCAAGCCTAAACAGAAAATTCCTGGCTTTAAAGAAAAGCCTGTAAAGAATTGTGTAGGTAATTTGATGGGAACTGCATTGAATCTGTAGATTGCTTTTGGTAAGACTGCTACTTTTACTATGTTAATCCTCCCAAGCCATGAGCATGGGAAATCTTTCCATCTTCTGATATCTTCTTCTATTTCTTCCTTCAGAGACTTGAAGTTTTTTTTCACACAAGTCTTTGACTTGCTTGGTTAGAGTTGCACCAAGGCACTCTGTGTCCTTTGTGGCTATTGTGAATGGTGTTGTCTCCCTAATTTCTTTCTCAGCCCTTTTGTCTTTTGTATATAGGAGGGCTACTGATTTTTTTTTTTAATTGATTTTGTAGCCAGCCACTTGGCTGAAGGTGTTTATCAGCTGTAGGAGTTCCTTGGTAGAAGTTTTGGGGTCACTCGCGTATACTATCATGTCCTCTGCAAACAGTGATACTTTGACTTCTTCCTTTCCGAACTGAATCCCCTTGATCTCTTTTAATTGTCTTATTGCTCTAGCAAGGACTTCAAGTACTATGTTAGAGAGATATGGAGAGAGTGGGCAGCCTTGACTTGTCCCTGATTTCAGTGGGATTTCCTTAAGTTTCTCTCCGTTTAGTTTGATGTTGGCTATAGGCTTGCTTTTTTAAAAGGCTATATTGCCTTTTACTATGTTTATGTAAGCACCTTGTATCCCTGGCCTCACCAGGACTTTAAACATAAATGAATGTTGGATTTTATCAAATGCTTTTTCAGCATCTAAGGAGATTATCATGTGGTCTTTTTCTTTCGGTTTGTTTATATGGTGGATTACATTGATAGATTTCTATATATTGAACCACCCCTGCATACTTGGGATGAAGCCTACTTGGTCATAATGGATGAGATCTTTGAAGTGTTCTTGGATTCAGTCTGTGAGTATTTTATTGAATATTTTTTGCATCAATGTTCATAAGAGAGATTGGACTGAAATTCTCTTTCTTTGTCGGGTCTTTGTGAGGTTTAGGTATCAAGCTGACAGTGGTTTCATAGAATGAGCCTCTGAAAGACTACCCAGCAGGGTATCAAAACGTATGCTGAGATCCATAGCCAAACTTTTTGCAGAGTGCAGGGAATTTTATGTAAGAAGGGGGAGATAGAAAGACCTGGAGGGAACAGGAGATCCACAAAGAGAGCAACAGAACCAAAAAGTCTGGGCACAGGGGCCTTTTCTGAGACTGATACTCCAAACAAGGGCCATGCATGGAGGTAACTCCTGCACAGAAGTAGCCCATGGCCTCTGAGTGTCCAAGAGGATTCCCCAATAATAAGAACAGGGACCATCTCTGACATGAAATCGTGGGCTGGCTCTTTGATCACCCCCACTTGAGGGGGGAGCAGCCTTACCAGTTCACAGAGGAAGACAAAGAAGCCAGTCCTGATGAGACCTGATATTGTAGGGTCAGATGGAAGGGGAGGAGGACCTCCCCTATCAGTGGACTGGGGGAGGGACATAGGAGAAGAAGAGGGAGGGAGGGTGGTATTGGAAGTGGATGGGGAGGGGACTACAGCTGGAATACAAAGTGAATAAACTGTAATTAATAAAAATAAAATTAAAAATAAATAAATTAAAGAAAAACCTGATGGTAAAGAGAATAAAGAGATTAGTGAACTCAGGGTAAAGACCCACCCAGCTAAGTTTTCAACTTGTAAAAAGGAATTTAAAAAGCTTAAGCAGTTTCTTTAGGTGTACAGATTTTAGTATGTTTATCCTATCCACTTAAAAGTGAGTATATTCCATGTGTGTCCTTCTGCTTCTTTGATACCCCACTCAGGATGATCTTTTCTAGTTCCCAACATTTGGCTGCAAATTTCATGACTTTCTTGTTTTTAATTGCTGAGTAGCATTCCATTGTGTAAACATGCCACAATTTCTGCAACCATTCCTCAACTTAGGGACGTCTGGGTTCTTTCCAGCCTCTGGCTATTGCAGATAAAGCTGCTACGAACGTGGTTGAGAAATGTCCTTGCTGTATGTTAAGCAAGAAGGAGGCCCCTGAGTAAGATGCTCAATCCTCATTCAGAAAGATAAATAGGATGGACATCAGGAGAAGGGGACAACAGGGAACCGGACAGGAGCCTACCACAGAGGGACTGATAATCCAACCAAGGACCATTCATGGAGATAACCTAGAGCCCCTGCATAGATGCAGCCCGTGGCAGTTCAGTGTCCAAGTAGGTTCCCTAGTAATGGAGACAGGGACTCTTTGATCACCTTCCCCTGAGGTGGATGCAGCCTTACCAGGCCACAGAAGAAGACAATGTAGCCATTCCTGATGAGAACTGATAGACTAGGATCTGATAGACTAGGATCAGAGGGAACGGGAGGAGGATCTCTTCTATCAGTGGACTTGGGGAGGGACATGCGTGGAGATGAGGGAGGGAAGGTGAAACTGGGAGGGGACTAGTAAGGGGGCTACAGTTTAGATACAAAGTGAATAAATAGCAATTAATAAAACAATAAATAAATTAAAAGATAAAAGTGAAGGAAACCGTCAACAACAGAAATGTGATGCAGGTGAACCTGAATAGAGGGACCATGTTCCAGCCACAGCAAGCAGCAGAACTTGGCAGCTTTGGCCAAATAATTCTGGGTTTAGAGTCAAGGACAGAAGAAAAAGTTTATGGAATCTCCCTCTGTGACTAAGGAAAACCACTAAGACCAGGCCTGTGTCAGGGGTGTCACTGCATGTAAGCCTAGAGAGACCATTATGTGAAGCTGTGAAGGTAAAGCCTTTCATTGAAAGCCTCAAGATGTTGGAGATGCCAGAGCCTTGAGATAACCACCAAGGAAGGCTGCTAACAGGGAGTGGAACCAGCCCAGGAGAAGAAGTGTGTTGCAGTCAACAAAGCTGAAAGGTGTTGGAGATCTAAGAGTGCTTTGACATCAGACATGGAGATGCAGAGTGTGCAGTCTGCTCTGCCTTTTTTCAGCCTTACTTTGATCCAGTATTTTCTCACTATGCTCCTTTCCTCCCCTTTGGAATGGTAATATATATTCTGTGCCATTCTATGTTGGAAGTATCTTAGTTGATTTTTTATTTTGGTTTTACAGGGGATTACACTTAAGAGATTGGCATGATTCTCAAAAGAGACTTAGAACTTTGGACTTTTTTATTTTTATTAATTACAATTTATTCACTTTGTATCCCCCTGTAGCTCCTTCCCCCTTTCCCTCCCAATCTCACCCTCCCTCCCTCTTCCTCACCTGTGCCCCTCCCACAGTCCACTGATAAGGGAGGTCCTCCTCCCCTTCCCTCTGATCCTAGTCTATCAGGTCTCATCAGGAGTGGCTGCATTGTCTTCCTCTGTGGCCTGGAAAGGCTGCTCCCCACTCAGGGCGAGTTGATCAAAAAGCAGGCCAATCAGTTCCTTTCAGAGACAGTCCCTGTCCTCATTACTAGAGAACTCACTTGGACACTGAACTGCCATGGGCTACCTCTGTGCAGGGGTTCCAGGCCATCTCCCTAAGTGGTCCTTGGCTGGAGTATCAGTTTCAGATAAGACTCCTGTGCCCAAACTTTTTGGATCTGTTGCTCTCCTTGTGGAGCTCCTGTCCTCTCCAGGTCTTACTATCTCCCAATTCTTTCATAAGATTCCCTACACTCTGCAAAATGTTTGGCTATGAGTCTCAGCATCTGCCTCGATATCCTGTAAGGTAGATCCTTTCAGAGGCCCTCTGTGGTAGGCTCCTGTCCTGTCCCCTGTTTTCTCCCTCCTCCAATGTCCATCCTATTGCCTTTCTGAATGGGAATTGAACATCTTAGCCAGAGTCCTCCTTCTTGATTAGCTTCCTTAGGTGTACAGATTTTAGTATGTTTATCCTACATTATATGTCTAATATCCACTTATGAGTAAGTATGTACCCTGTGAGTCTTTCTGCTTCTGGGATATCTCACTGAGTATGATCTTTTCCAGTTCCCACCATTTACCTGCAAATTTCATGACTTCCTTGTTTTTTATTACTGAGTAATATTCCATTGTGTAGATGTACCACAATTTCTGTATCCATTCCTCAACTGAGGGGCATCTGGGCTGTTTCCAGTTTCTGGCTATTACAAATAAAACTGCTACAAACATGGTTGAGCAAATGTCTGAACTTTGGACTTCTAAACAAGTGTTAAGTCTGTAAAAGATTATGGAAACTTTCGAAGTTGGACTGAAAGCATTTTGCATTATGATTTTGCTACAAGCCTATGGGGGCCAGGGAGTAGAATGTGGTGGTTTGAATACGAATGCCCCCTCCCAAAGGCTCATCTGTTTGAATACTTAGTCGCTAAAGAGTGGAACTGTGTAAGAGGATTAGAAAGATTAGGAGATGTGGCCTTATTGGAGGAGGTGTTTCACCGGGGTGGGCTTTAGAGTTTCAAAAGCCCAAGATCAGTCCAGCATCTCTCTCTTCCTGTTGCCTGTGGATCCATACCTAGACCTCTCAGCTACTTCTCCTGCACCCTGTATGCCTGCATGCTGCCATGTTTCCTGCCATGATGATAATGGAGTAAAACCCTGAAACTGTAAGCAAGCCCCCAATTGCATTCTTTCTTTTATAAGAGTTGCCTTGGTCAATGTGTCTCTTCACAGAAACAGAACAGTTGCTAGAATAGCCCTGCTATAAAAATCTTATACAAACTTTTGTGTAAATATTTCTGTAGATTATGTCCTCTTTTATTTTGGAGTACATATCTAAAAGCAGACTTTCTGGCATGTATGACTCGTGTGTATTTATTATCTCCATTTAAAATCTGTCTGCCTTTCACAAGATTTCTGGGAGATTTGTTTTCAGAATGATCACTGGAAGAATTTTGGGAACACTGTGCATGAGGGAGTGCAATTAGTAGGAAGTACAGAAAGAGGTGAGCTATGTACGACTCAGTCACCATAGTAATACAGTTTCCCAATAATGTAGAGAGATCTGGTGCTGACATGACCTTTCAGTATTGTCTTAAATTGAGGCAAAGGGCTAGTCGATATGCCCCTATCCTAGCTCATAATTAAACATAGGTTTCTCCTATAGAGATTAGACAACTGTGGTGCTGTGAATGAAAATGGCCTCCATAGACTCATAGAGAATGGCAATATTGGAGGTGTGACCCTTTTGGAGTAGGTGTGGCCTTGTTGAAGGAAGTGTGTCACTAAAGGGTGGACTTTGACGTTTCAGAAGCTCAAGCCAGGCCTTTTGGCTCTTTTCCTGCTGCCTGTGGATTCAGATATAGAACTCTCCAGCACCATGTCTGCCTGCATGGTGCCACACTTCCCACCACGATGATGAAGGATTAAACCTCTGAACTGATAGCCAGCCCCGATTAGATGTTTCCCCTTAGAAGAGTTGCTGTGGTCATAATGTCTTTTCACAGCAAACAAAACCATTACTAAGACAAGAACCTTGGGCTACTTCAAATTTTTCAATTAAAAAAAACAACAACAATATTTTAGGCTGTATCTGTGCCTTGGCGTTAGATAATTTCCCTAGCATGCATGTAGCCTGGTGTTCAATTCTTAGTACTGTCAAAATAAAATGTACCTTATTTTGTAAAATAAAGTTTGTCATATTTGATAAAAAAGTGTTGTAGTTATAGTTTCCCTTAAAATATAGCTTTAAGAAGAAATGCCTATATGAGAAATATAAGAATACATGGCTGGAGAAAAAGCTCAATGGTTAAGAGCACTATCTGATGCCCATGGAGAGGAACCAGGTTTGTTTCCCAGCATCCATCTCTTGTTTCACAGCCTTTTGTAACTTTAGTTCCAGGGCAGCTGTTGCTCTCTTATGACTTCTGTGAGCACTAGGCGTGCAAATGGTGTGCATACATACATGATGGCAAACACTCGTATGCATAAAATGAAGTAAATACAAGGAGAAATACAAGAACACTAACTGACGTATCAGGGATTATCTGGATTATAGTAAGATACAGTAAATTCCAGACAAATGTTACAAGAGATTAAATATGGTTTATGATAAAGAAGTCAGTCTCCTTAGAAAGTGTACTAACTCTAATAATGAGAGTTTAAAATAAGTGAGGCAAATTTTATAGTAGAAATAGATAAGTATATCATTGCATTTGGAGTCTTTTTGCCTCCTTTTCAGTAATCATTAGAATGAGTGTACAAACATCAATAAACATATGAAGAGTTGAAAGACAGTATTATCTACCAACATGGTATAACATAGCTAGAGAACACTCAATTAGACAATTGAATTAGTAGTCAAAAGTCTCTCAAAAATAAAATTCCAGTATCACTCAGCTTCAGTGAAATCTCTATCAAATACTAGAGGAAGAAATGATGCAACTCTGTACATAATTTCCCAAAAAAAAAAAAAAAACGAAGAGGAAAAAATGCTTTTCAACTCATTTCATAGGACCCTTATTACTCTGATCTGAGAGGCAGATAAAGACAGCACAAATATAAAAAGAAAAACCACAAGACCAGTATCTCTAATGAACTTTAGACACAAACCTCTCAAGAAAAAAAGTTAGTAAAGTGAACTCCAAAATATATAAAATAACTGTTCCTCATGTCTAAGTTGGATTTGTCTAGGTATACAAATTTGTTCTATATTTGAAAAAGCACTGCAATCCCTTAACATACAGAAAAACACACATGATTATATTAATTTGAGGCAAAAAATCTGTTAAAATTCAACAGCTGTTTATAATAAAAATGAAACTCTTTCCAGTTGGTAATAATTCACATTACATCATACTTCAAGGTGAAGAACAATGTTTTCTCCTTTCAGGTTGGCAAGCAAAGGATGCCAATTCTCATCTTTTTCAGTCTTCTGCCGCATAGCACTGGGAGTTCTAGCCACAGGGGAAAAAAGGCAAAAGATCCATGGACAACAAATACTTGTATGAAAAGATATTCCACACCATCATGGAAAGCAAGGTAAAACCTGCAGTAAGATGTTACTACTTGGCTGTCATAACAGCTGCAATAAAAATCAGTGATATAAATGCTGGCCAGGATGTTCAAAACTTTCTATCCTTGTGTTTTGCTTGTAGGACTATAAATTAGTTATGGTCACTGCCTCAGTCGATGATCCATTGCTGTGAAGAGACACCATGACCAAGGCAACTCATAAAGGAAAGCATTTCATTGGGAGCTGGCTTACAATTTCAGAGGATTAGTCCATTATCATCATGGCAGGCAGCACTGCAGCATGCACACAGACATGGTGCTGGAGAAGTAGCTGAGAGTTCTGCATCTGGATCCAAAGGCTGCAGGAAGAGAGTGACACTGGGCTTGGCTTGGGCCTCAAGCCCACTGCCAGTGACACATTTCCTCCAACAAGGCCACACTTCCTAATCCTTTCAAATATTGCCAATCCCTAAGCATTCAAATATATAAACTTACCGAGGCCATTCTTAGTCAAACCACCACGGTCACTCTGAAGAAGAACTTGGTACTTCCTATTAACACTAAATATATAGGGTTAACATTGTATAGTAACACTAGATGTAAGTATATAACTCTGAAACTGAGCTGTTGGATATTTATCTCCGAGAAATGGAGCCTTAAGAGGCTTTGTTTTCCATCTCTTAAAGTTTTCAATCGACTGCATGTGAGTGACCAACATTACGGGTAATCTGCTTCACCTGATTTAAATATTAATCATATCTACAAAATACTTTCACTTATACTTATAGATCAATGACTATTTGACGAGATAGCTGTGTGCCATACTCTAAGTGACACACAAAATTAAGCACCACAAACTAGAATGAAACAACGTCTGAGTTAGCTATTCTGAAACAACTTCTCTGTGTACTTTTTGGTACATATTGTCACCATCTGCACACCACACTTATCAGGTTACCCTGCACATACACACAGGAGTAGAAATGCCAAGCTCTTTTCTCTTTCATGGGTCAACATATTAAGGCAAATTTGGCCTTCCACAGCATGTTCTGACCTGGTAATTATCTTCCATATCTGGTTCACTGTGGACCTGATATTCACACCCCAAATTTTGTAGAACCCACTTCATAACCTTCCTTCACACTCAACAACCTCATTCCTTGCCATAAGAGCTTGATTTTATTTTCACCATTATTGACCACTTGCTATAAAAATCCTTTCTTTGTGGTTGTCCACCCTGCAGCAGCCGGCGCTCTGGAGAATTGTTAGATGGTTCTGAGGTCTCCTATCTTCTTCTTTCCTTACTTGCTGTCCAGGTCATCCTCCGGACAATGGAACACTCACTGGTTAGGTCAGCCATGGCTTATCTTCATTCAGCCTTTCAGCTGCTGATTGTGGGCAGATGGTACTGGCCCTCTCCCTTTCTTAAGATTAAGAGGAAGGGTCTGAGTTTTGAGAGGAGGCTTTTCCCCTCAAACTTTTCAGACAGTTTCTGATGTCTTTGGTGTTATGGGTAACTGGAAAGATAACAGGGAGAATGCAGTTTAGTTTGCAGGGAAAGGGTGGAGGAAGGATTATAAAATCAAGGGATTTATGGAGAGGTGTATGGCCTGAAGGTTGTGTTCTATGAGAGGACAGGGTAGAAGTGATGGGCCAAGGAAACCAGGAAAACAGGAGGAGAGCTTTAGATAGCTCATCACACCTTGATATTGTCCCTGGATCTGGTTGAGAGGGGAGTTTTCCTTTCCTTCCCTCCTTTGGTGTTTGGGGTCACTTTACGAATTTCTGTAATATGTGCTGTTCGTTTTCTTTTATATTCTCCATCTCTGCACTACCAAAGGGTCTGTCCCAGTCCTCCTGCCTTCATATATATATATATATATATATATATATATATATATATCTACACAGGCTAAGGGAGGCCACTCCCTTAGGCTTAGTTTGATTTGCAGCCATGCACCTAGCCAAGAGGGTTGTGGAGACTTAGCCATCACTGAATCTGGGGTGGGAGAAGGAAGCCGATGTTCATAGTATATTATTTTTCCTTTCCATGGGGTAGAAGGTATGTGGTACTCCAATACACTCTAGTTGGAGAAAGGGGTCATTTTTCAGTACCACTTGGGCTTCCCAACTGGTCTTCTATTTTCTTATCTACTTATATTCCAGTGAATTACATGGGATTGAGAAAATGGTTCATACAATCATCTTCTTTAGGCATCCTATTCAGTTCATGCTACTGTCATCCACCATTCATAACTACGTATTACTCATATGTCTTATCTAAAACTCATCCAAGATTAATATGACTATATTAAGCTTCTGTGGCGATATGAATCATCCCACTTCCTTCAAGATTACTCTTTGTTTAAGTTAATTAATGTGTGTGTGTGTGTGTCTGTGTGTGTGTGTGCGCGCGCGAGCGCGCCCGTGCACGCCACCGCACGCGCATGCTTGCGTGTATGTTTGTTTGAAGATAGCTTGTCAAAGTCACCTCTTTTCTTCTACCATGTGGATCCCAGGAATTGAACTCTGGTCCTCAAGCTTGATGGCAAGCACCTTTACTCACCAAGACATCTCACCTGCCTGAATCATCTCACTTCCAGCCTACAAACTGTTTTGTGCAGCCATGTATGGCTACTAACACAGAATTTTTCTATCCATTTACTTTTCTTTTGTCTTTAGGACCCACCTCCATTTTCTGCTGTCCAAGTTGTAGTCAGTGTCTTCCAGATGTCAGCAAATAATCTTGTTCCTCTAGCCATTGTTATTTTATTTCAAATATGTGGATTATGTTGATCTCAGTTGGTGAAATGTGGAGGTTAGGATTAAGAGTGTAGCGGCTGAGGCAGATACTCTTCTGCTGTAAGTCATGCTATAGAAAGCTACTACATAAAATGAATATATATTGGATCTTGGAGAGTGCCTTAAACATTTCTTTTCTGTTGCTATGATAAAATACACTGACAAAATGAACTTGTGGGAGAGAGGATTTTAGGTCCATCCTAGTGGAGAAATCAGTGTGTATTTTGAGAACAATGATAACATTGTATCTATAATCAGGTATGAAAGCATCTCCGTGCTCAACTGGCTTTTGCTATTCTTATACAGTTCAGAATCTCCTGTCTAGGGAATGGTGTCACCTACAGTGGGTGAATCTTCCCACTTCAATTAATATAATCAAGACAATGGCCCACAGACATGGCCACAGATAATCCCTCATTGAGACTCTCCTTCCCATGTGCTTCTAAATCGTGCAGGTTGACAATTAGCACTAAGCATCAGAAAGACCTCCATATGACCAAAAGTGGAAAGTAAATCATCTTTACATACAGATCATAGTGCATGCAAGAAATTCTTTCAATCTGAAGAAATTCTTTTAGAACTAACCATGGAGTTCAGCAAGATTATATAAGATCGACAGAAAATATCAATTATATTTTTACTTTATAATGAATATTTGGAAACTGATGGTAAATTTAAAAATCTACTCATTCTCTCTCTCTCTTTCTGTGTGTGTGTGTGTGTGTGTGTGTGTGTGTGTGTGTGTGTTTATGCACATGAACCTCAGTGTGCATGTGGAGGTCAGAGGACAACTTGCAGAATAGAGTTCTCTTCAGCTGTGTGGGTCTTAGAGGTTGAACTTAGCTCATCAGGCTTGGAAGCAAGTGTCTTTAACACACTGAGCCATCCTTCTGGCCCAAATTTATGGTGAATTTACAACAGCTTTAGCAAAAGTCAAATACTTAGGAATTAACCTGGTGCAATGCCTTGGACCGACCCAGTCGGGTCCCACAACAGGGGGAGATTCAGGGATTTGGATAGTCAGGAAGGCACGGGTTCGGTGATGACAGACAGACACAACACCAAGAAGGCTTTGAATCTGCTGCAATTTACTGAAGTCGTGCAAATAATTTTATAGTAATTACATAAAGAAACACTTTAAAGTTGGCATACTTCCCGGAACATTTAGACTTTTACCAAGAATACAAAGTTTACATTTTAACTCGAAAGTGTAACCAGGCATAGAGCAGTGTCCACAGAAAATCTTGGCCTAATAACTTTTTGATCAAAGCAGACAAAGGACACAAAACACAAAATTCATGCAGTTTCATTATTACTAACTAGTGAAGGGAAAAGTCAGGGGCTGTTACGGTCCTCTGAGCCAAGTCGGATACCTGCCAAAATCTTTCTCTGCATTGAAGTCTAAATACACCTTTTCTAACCATCCTCCCATCTGTCTTGCTAACGATTTACGATCCCCCTTAGAGATAAGGCACAAAGGGGGATGTGCTCGAGCCAGTCTGTCCATAAAACTCTTAGCATAATATAAAACCTGCTGACCTCCTATGTTTATCCATCTTCTTCCTGCTTTATCATAAACACCTGTGTATGGTAATGGTTCTGCAATAGTTCTGTACTTTCCCATGCTATCTTTCCCTAAAGGAGGAGCCCACTATTTTCCCTTAATCCTGTAATGCTTCCTCCCATGAATGACTGGAGTGGGAGTACCCAGAGCATTTATTTTGACAGATCCTGATGAAATATTTTCCTTAGAAAGACCTAAAGCTCTTGCTCTTTCATTACCTATAATGTCTGGATTTTCCACAAGCAGTTCCTGATACTGAATCTGATCCATTACTTCTCCTAAAATTTTATTTTTCTTCCACTCTATTCTTGCTAAAGCTTTTAATAATCTATCAGAAATGTGTTTCCTTTAATAGTTAATTGTGCTGTTCCAAGAATCATAGAGAAACAACAAAAAGCTCATTAATCCAACCCGGCAACCGAGGAAGTGTAGGAATCTCAGAGTATGTCTTTTTGGCTTAGGTGGCCAGGGGCGAATACTTTGGCAGAGACCTCCAGGGAGCTTATTCCCAAGGGAAAGTACCTCCCATCTAGCAGCACGACCATTGTCATGCTACACAGGCGATACTGGAGTTGGTGTGGCAGTTCCCCCCTTTTTTGTATTTAAGACACAACTCGAACACGACTTGCTTCACAGTGCGTATGGAATGGAGCAATAATCTAAAAAGACAAGGAAACAGGAGCACAACCAGTAAGCATAATAAAATTAGGACTCCTATTATGACTAAATATTGAGTCCAATTTAAAGAATTTAAATTTGTAATTCCCGACTCTAAATCAGAAGCTAAGGAACTCAAACTTGCTTCATCCAAATGAGCCTTGCTAATTGCTGCTATATTTTTCTGCAAACTATGTAAATCATGAGTAATATCCGTATCCTTCCAGACTCCTTGTAAATGATTTTTTTTTTTTACCTTTTCCCATTGGTCAGAAGCATTATATGGTAAAGGCGTAACACAAATATATGAGGAGGCAGCATGGCATCGAGTTCCCATTCTTGTCTTAATATTAACCATATCTTGCCCTAAAGCTAAAACTACTTCTTCTAAAGCATTTATCTTAGATTCCAGCTTTTTGTCTATAATAAACTGTTCTGAAAGAGCTAAGGAAATATTCTTATTCATCTCATTAACAAAGTTTGCTGTATGTATCTCTTATACTACAGCTTTATACTAAAGCTGTAGTAGAAATAGCAAAAGCAGACAAAATCGCAATTAGTGCTGAAATTCCTAATATAAGTGTTGCAACAAATCTCTTAGGCCTAATTAATTCACTTAACTTTTCTAAAACCTTTAAAGCAGTATTTTCATACCATTCTTCTTCCTGTAAATCAACAGGAAGCATAACATAAGCAGGCCTCTTAATTAAAATCATAACAGCAATGCTCATATCCAAACTAGAGTCAATACAATTAGTGACTCTGAAAGCTACAAAATGAATTTTATAAGAATTCCCAACATGAGTTATGTTAATTTGAGGAGCATATCCCATAAGAAGAGCAAAGGGATAAGCAACACATGCCCTGGCTGCCAATGGCACAGAGTTTTTCTCCTTAGGCTTTTTTTGTAAGATCATATTGGCACTAGCTGCCAATCCAAACAAGTCATAATGAGAAACTGTAGCATTAGTCTTAGGGTCTCTAGAGACCCAGATAGGTTTCACATAACCAGGTGAGAACCATCTTTGTACTTTTTGTCCAATTCCTGGAGGATTATATCCATTAAATTTATCTGAATTATTTTTTTTAAATATCCAGTATAATCATAATTACCGGAAGCAATTGAAAAATCCCAAACTTCCATATGGGTTCCTACAGGCACATGTTTAGCCGCAGCCTGAGGGAAGCCACATTCCAACCATTTGGGAGCACCTGTAAGGCTACCTTCCCAAAATTGATTTTTATCTCTAAATTTTTCCACACAAAGAGGTAGGGGCATAAAAGGAGCCTTTTCAAAGGTTTCATTGTAGTTAACATACCCCAAAGTAGAAATCTGAAGCTCCCACATTAACCTTTTACTATCTTTCCTTTTACCTTTAGCCGCCAAATCAGGAGCGTCTGTGAGAAAAGTTCGATAATTCATAGGCAAGCAACCATATGGTGGAGATCCCTTTAGAGCAATGCAGATAGGGAGTGAATTAGCTCTGCCCTCAAAACTTAACTAGGCTGAGTTATTTATTCTTCCCTCATAATCTTGGAACCCCCCGAGAAGCTCTGTGTCATTGGTTAGTACTTTTACATAATCTGGATCCATCCAACCCACAGGATGTATGAGGGGTGGTTTTAGTACATAAGCCCAATAACGTTTACTATGCACAACAGCAGTTTGACACATAAGTAATGATAATACAGCAAGAAATATAAATTCAGGAGTCTTTGGCTTTTGCTGAGTCTTTACCAATTCTTCCGTTGCTTTCATTAGGTGTTTCAGTTGTGTCCAGTTGTATCATCTTCTTGGGAGTCAGCGAGAGTTTCCTGTTTTAATACTGGATTTGGTAGATTTACATAAGGCAACAACAGCAATTGAGCTATTCTTTGTCCTTTATGCAGTTGTATAGTTTCCTTTAATGCCTTTACCATTACTTTTATTTCTCCTTGAAAATCTGAGTCTATTACCCCAGGCAGAACCTCAGAGTTTCTTTTATAATTTGAGCTTCGGCTGATAATTAACCCAACCGTGCCTTGAGGTAAAGTCCCTAGGACGGAGGTGGAGATTAAGGTTACTCCATCCCATGATGAGAGGATTATATCTTTATTTACTGAGAGGTCCAGACCAGCACTTCCTGGAGTGGCTCTAGGCAAATCATGGATAGTAAATTCTGGAGCCTCAGGATTGAGTAAACTCTTTGGTTCACATTTTTTTTCCTCTCTTTTTGCTTTGGGGCTGAGAGGTTGCCTCTCATTTGGCTTTTTGTCTTGTCCTCTGACTTCTCCTCCTTTTCTCCTGTCAGAGAAATTCCATCCTTGTGGAACTTGGATTTGCACTCATTTTTCCAATGTTTCCCCTTTTTACATCGAGGACAGATACCAGGAGCAGGACCCCTTTTTGACCTCTCCTGTTTACCTTCCCCTGGACACATTCTTTGTATGTGCCCTATTTTTCCACACTTAAAACATGTGGGTTCGGAGGAGTCTCTTTTCCCTCCTCCATAAGTCTTCTTAATATAGGCACTGAATGTCTGACCTTTCATGGCTGCAGCATATGCCATGCCTTGCATGACTGCTGGTGAGGCATCCACACAAGCCTTTATGTAATCTTGAATAGACCCTGTCTTTCTCAGAGGCCTAATCAGATCCTGGCATAGAGAATTTGCATTCCCCCATGCTAACTGCTTTAACAATATTTCTGTTCCCTCAGATGGAGGCAACATCCTATTGATTGCCTCCTCAAGTCGAGACACAAAGTCTTGATACGATTCCTCATTTGTCTGCTTGATTCCTGATAAAGTAGTTCCCTTGGTTCCAAGGGGTGGCAACTTCCTCCATGCTTGACAGCATTATGTATAATTGCTTCCAAGACTTCTCTTGGTATTTTTATTTGAGATTGGAGAGTAGTATAGTCTCCTTCTGCCAGGAACCAAGAACTGACCTTCTTAATAAAATCAAGAAAGTCCTTCAAGACCTTTTCTGAAACTCTAAAGCCTCGACTTGCTAACATATGTTTTGAAACCGAGAGGAACATTATTTCCTGCTTTGACCTATTTTCATATGACATGTTTTCATCATGTTCCTTCCCCTTCTCCAAGTTCTATGTCCCTACCCACCTAACTCTGTTTTCTTTTTCTCACTCAAAAAAAAAAAAACCACAAAACAAAAAACAGAAATCAAAGCACACAGCAAAAAATCAATAAGACAAAAACAAACCAAACAACCCAAACAAACAAAAACAAAAATCAAAACAAAACCCAAATCCAACAAACTCAAAACAACAATAACAACTGAGAGACCAAAGAATTAAATACTAGGGTTTTGGGGGGCGGTATTTGTTTAGAGTTTAAAGTACAAGCCTGAACACGTCCAGCCACCTACCGAGAGGAACTCGCCTTACCACTTTCTTTTCCTGCCCACTAGAGATACGGTTGTTAAGAAACCAGCCCAGATCTTGGAGCCTAAAGTAAACCAATCGTTTCAAAAGGCAATTTCCCGTACCCAATCATGTAATGCCAAGGCATGTAGCCCCTACTTTCGTTTTTTCTCTTTAAAAACCTTGCATCCCTAGACCTTCCCACCACACTCCTCCTCTTCATCAAGGAGGTTGCTGTGACCCAGGCTCGAGCTTGTATTAAATAAACCCTCATGTATTTTTAGCAGAGTCAGTTCCTGGTGGTCTTTGGGGGTCTCAGGAACTGGGCATAACACAGCAACAACAACAAATCATAGCATTTGTTTTGTGTTGCCCAGCTATTGCTGGACATGGGGTTTGTCCTGGAATGTGGTTGACAGTTGTTGGAGAAAACAGATTTCCCCTTTGCCAGTTCAAACCGCTTTTTGATTAGGGATGAGACTCTTCATCCACTCCTCCTCTCAGGGCTGGGACCCCATCTGGTGTTGTGATGATAATACTGATATTGAAAATGCCAGCATCACCTAGGAAATAAGCCTCCAGGCATACCTGCTGGGGTTTATCAGGTTAGTCTCTGGCCATGCCCGTCACTGGTTTTGATGGAAAGGTGGCTGAACACAGGCATTCTAGCTCTTTTCTTGAACAGCTACCTCCAGCTCCTGCTTCCAGGACGTCCCCAAGATGATGACCTTTATCCAAAAGTAATCCCTTTCTCACATTAGTTTTGTCAGTTTCTGAATGCTCTTCCATTTAGTTCATTGGGTACCTTGTAAAGAGGGCTTTACTTGGCCCCTAATTTTAGAGATTAAAAGTCCAAGAACACAACTCTGCTCTGATAAAGGCCTCATGGCAGCCACCATTATAGTGGGATTGTGTGCAAGAGGGACAGATCAGGAATCCAGAGAGCTATTCAGGAGTCAGGCTCTTTTTAAAAAAAATGATTATTTTTATTTTATGAATGCTTTGCCTGAATATATCTTTGCACCACATTTATGCTTGGTACCTGTGAAGACCAGAAGAGGACATCAGATTCCCTGGAAGTGCAGTTTGGGAGTTTCAGAAAGCTGCTATGTGGGTCTGCGTTCCAAATCTAAGTCCTCTGCCAGAGGAACGGAGTCATATCTCCAACTCAAAGGCTAACTCTTTCAATAACCACCTCTCGCAAGAAATACTCAGGGTACTCTGGGAATTATATCAGTTATTACTTTTTTTAATGTATACAATGTTTTGCCTGCTTGTACACCTGCCGGCCAGAAGAGGGCACCAGATATCATTATAGATGGCTGTGAACCATCATGTGGTTGCTGGGAATTGTACTCAGGACTTTTGGAAGCGCGGGCAGTGCTCTTAACCTCTGAGCCACCTCTCCAGCCTCCAGTTATTACTGTTTTAAATTTATTTTTTATTTATACATTCCATTTACAATCTGATCGTAGCCCCTTCCCTCCTCTCATCCCAGTCCCAACTTCCCACCCTCTTACTCCTATACCTCTCTCCTCCTCCTCAGAAAAGGGGCCCCCACCAACCCACTCCAGCACTTCAAGTCATATCAAGGCTGAGCTCATCCCCATCCATTGATGCCAGGCAAGGCCACCTGCACAAAACTCAAGTCCAATTGGATCAAAGACCTCAATGTAAAATCAGATACACTACATCTATTAGAAGAGAGTGGAGGTCAGCCTTGAACTCATTGGCACAGGAAGAAGATAACTTCCTAAATAGAATATATCAGTTATTTCCAGGAGGATGATGCTCCCAAAGAGTTCCCATTTGACTCAACCTCTTGGAAGTCCCACCAACTCTGCATCACACTGAAGACCACATTTCCTGCACAAGATCTAGATGGGGATTCCTGTCTGTCATATCCATCTGCTATCCAAAAGGAACTGTTTATGGCACTGGAGAGATAGCTCACTGGTTAAGAGACCATACTTCTCTTCCAAAGGAGCCAGGTTCAATTTCTAGCACCTGTAGGAAGTGTATTATGCCTATAACTTCAGCTCCAGGGGCATCTGACAACTCGGGCCTCCTAGCACACTGGCACTGACATGCGCAGACCCACACACGTACACAAAATCACTAACAATAAAATAATTAAAAACCCAAACTAACATCAGAAGGAACTGTTTTAAAATTGGAAAAGGAACTGCTCAGAATTGAAAACTTTACTTCTTGGGCGTAAGAGAGAGCATGACATAATTCCTTTGGTATAAGAAGACACCCCATTTCTTCTTGATATAGCCGCTGATGATAGACTTTATCATTTATGGGTAAAGACAGCTCTAGATTTACCCAGAATTCCCCTGTGAACACAGAACCTTGCAATGGTCCTCAACGAATCAGACAGTAAGTGGAATGCCTTATTTATTTGCATTGTGATTTTATTAAAACAACTTGCAGATAAAAAACCACACACTGAACTTAACCACATCCAAACTACATATCTGTCAGTTAGCTTCTCTTCTTCTGAAGCTGTGGAGCTTCCCGCCAGAAAAATTTATTAGGATGTAATTCCTTACACATTTTCAAAACATCAGGTATATTTAAGTTTACACATGTAACTTAATTTTATGGCGAAACAGATTTTGTTGAAGGGGAAAATATGAGTTAACATTTTCTTTCATTTTTCTCAATTTCTCAACATTGGATATATTGCTAGGTTCTTCCACAATTCAAATTAAATTCATATTCCTCAGTTATCTTATTACAGACCACAACATAAGATGGGAGCTTTTGTTATATAAAATGACAAAAGATGGCCAGGTGTGGTGGCACAATATTTAATACTCAAGAAGAAGAAGCAGGCAGATATCTGCGATTTCAAGGCCAGCTTGGTCTACATAGAGAATTTCAGCCTAGATAGGGCTATATAGTGTAACCCTACTTCAGAAAGTAATCAATGTGTTATCAATGCCATTTACAGACTTAGAACACGAAGCCCATGAAATCCTCCAATTAAGAGGAACAAAATTTGAAAAAAATAATTCCAAAAAAAATAGTTATTTACTTCCAAGTTCTAGTGCCACCACATTCAGAAGCTTCCTGCATGAAGTCTCAGACTCTTCACTGTGTCTGAAGTCAGCAGTTAGTGTTGTAAGTGGTAAAGGGGTGGTGGCACTAGAACTTGTGTTGGACAGGGCACTATGCCATTTGTGGTGGCAATTCTAAACAAAATTCCCTGTTCTCTCAAAGCTTCCTGAACACAGGGATGGGAAGGAGCTGGAATCACTTAGGTCATACTGTTGACCCAAACCAAATACTCTAAGACATCTATAATTCTGGCTTCAGCCTGGGCCCTTGGGCCCCACAGGAACTCGTGGTGAGGGGGATCACTGTCAGGCACCAGACTGTATTGCAGATACCCCTCCTGCACAAAATTTTCAGTGAAAAGCTCCTTGGCATTCCCAGCTACGTAGTGATTTTCCACAGAAGTTACTCCCATCCTATTGAGTGCTCGCCAGATCACGTCCTCATGGACACGGTCGCCATGCATGCAGATGACACCTAGGGCAATTATTAGGAGGCCTGTCTTAGGCATGCCCTGGACATCAGTAAGCATGCCGTCATAGGTGATCCCCAGGGCTATGGCAATGGAATAGGTATGGACAACAGGGTCCACTTCTATCACATCAAGGCCAAAGACTATCTTCAAACCCACAGTGGCCTCATTAAAGATCCTATCGTAATGCGGCTCATCATCTTTGATAATATTTTCTACAATCTCTGCCTTGTTGGTCAGCTCCTTCATTCTGTACTTGAAGAGCAGGAACTGCACCACACCACCCACCTTTGCAATTAGTGCATGCTGCAATTGAATGGGCTCCTCCTCTCTTTGGTAGCCAGGGGCCTCATCAGATGGGGATATTGGAATGGCAGCCATGACATTGGGAGGAGACGGAGCTCTCTGAGGACTCTGGTGAATTGGTATTCCACCAGCGGGCTTCTTCCTGGGAAGGGTTGGGCTACTGAAAGAGGAGGAGTTATTGTCAGTGGACTCTCCCCACTCAGCCATCAGGCCCTTTTCTTCTCTTTGGGCCTGAGATTCTCCCTGAAACTGGAAACACTGCCTCTTCTGACCATGAGACATGCTGACGTTCCTTGCAGCTTGAAGGCAGGAGGATGGACAGGATCACAGTGATACGGACTCAGACCTGGGGCAAGAAGAGGCAGTGTGAGAATACATTGCTGACAGTTGAAACCTGTCAAAATAGTCAAAATAGTTTTTCTCTCGGGTGGTTCCGTATGGCAACAGGGGAACCCAACTGCCTGTCAGTCCTATTACTTTTGAGACTGAGGGAAGTAGTGAGAAATGTCTCCAGAGCACAGCTATGTTTACAGAGCTTGACATTTCAGTGGTGCTGGGAACTATGGAGTCCCTGTGTTCTGGGGTGGATGGGAGCCTTGGTACCTCCCTCTCACTCTTGACTGCTTGGTCTGACCCCATGTCTGACCTCAGGATCCGTCCCTAGACTAAGCCCTTCATTTCTGGCCCCTGGAGCTCCTGTAAGAGCTGCCGAGGCATCCCAGAGCTTCAGACTCTGAGAACACCATGTATCCGGCTCCCATAGGAAAGGAGAGCTGGACTCTGGGGCACACTTCTGTTGTCTCCTGTGATACCTTCTGCAGTCACGCTGAGCTCTCAACTTTGCACTGTCAGGACCTACACCCACCCCTCTGCCATCCTGCGGCCCAAGTCCTTGCAATGGAAGTCCACAGCTCTGGGCTGGAAAAAGGGAGTGAGGCAGCCTTACATCTGGCTAAACTTGCCTGGGGTGATGGGAAGAGGTAACACACTTCCCTAAAGTCCTTGTGTATTGGGAGGTGGAGCCTGTCTCATACTTACCTTGATAAATGGCAAGGACTGAACTGCTTCCCCTGAGAAACGGAACTCACCCTCCTTAATGTGGAGGCTTATTTCTGTGAGGAGGAAGAAGAGGTAAGTGAGGGGAGGGAATGTGTCCCACATCCAACAGAAGGGCTGGGTCCCGTGTGTTTACATGATGGGAGTCTCTCTGTCCTCACCTTGAGTCCTGACACAACTCCGAGGTTTTTGGTGCTTGAGTCAAGATCTGCTTGATGAAGCCTTCAGCTCTCTGAGATGAACAACCTAGAAACAGATAAAGGGCTTAGTCTGATGGCCCTGACCCAAAGTCTGCTGAGGCAGATAGAGGATGTTGGTCTTCATTTGAACAAAGCCCACCCCTATTATGGTGAAGGCCATTAAGAGCTGCGGTTAGGTTTTACTATTAGGACCGGGGCTTCCTCAGTACATCCTCAATGATCTCACCACGTCCCTTCACAGAGCTTGCCCCTCAAAAATGTTTCGTAAACTGAGTGCAGTCTAAGTATACAGGAGGCCGAGGAGAAGCTCACCTGGTCTCGACAGAGTTTCAGGACAGCTTGGACTACATAATGAGGATCATCTCAAAACAAAACCAAATAAACGAACCAAACCAAAGAGCCTGTCTCAAAAAGTCAAAACAATCAAAACGACAATATCTCTGAAATACATACACACAAACAACCATAAGTTCACTGGCACACACCTACCCATAAATAAAAACAAAAACAAACCTAACAGCAAAAAAGAGAAAAACAATAACTCTGATTCTCTACTGAGGAGGAAGTGACTTTGAGGAGGTGGAGGTTACCACTGGATTCTGTGGGGGAGGGGCTGTTCCCCTGTCAGGTCTGGGGCTTTGTCAGTCCCATAGCCTTAACATGTCTCCTCGTGTATCCCAGCCCTCAGAAAAATGTTTCTTAAATAGTGCGTGGTGGCACATGCCTGCAGTACCAACATTAAGGAGGTTGGGGCAGACTGTACTGCAAGGTCAATCTGTACAACTTTTGGGACACTCTGGGCTAGGTAGAGGGGATCCTGTTCTAAAACAAAACCAGGGACTGAAGAGATGGATCACTGGAGCACCTGCTGGTTTTATAGGGCACTGGAGCTTGGTTCCTAGCCCCCACTTTGGCTGGCTCACAACTCGGAGCTCTGGAGAATCCAGTGCCTGCTTCTGGCCTCGACCTCGAATTCACTAGCTCCATCACTGAAAACACACTCAAATACACAAATAAAAGTAAAATAAACGTAACCTTCCCTCCCTCCCCACAAAAACCCCAACCAACCAACCAACAACAAAACTAAAACAAAAAATCATAGGGACGAGAAGGTGAGGGCTCTGGAACTCTTCTGAGGAGGAAGAGACTGGAGAGAGGCTTCTTGCTTATTATGTGGGAGGCCCTCTCTCAGGGCGGCTGCGTCCCTCTTCTGAGTCTCAGCTTGTTTCCTCATAGAGCTTCAGCTCTTTCCGCTCGGCCCACCTCATAAGGTGGTTCTGAATGTCAGAGTCCACGGAGGCCAGCTTCCTAAAGTTTGCAGACTAACCAGGAATCAAGTAGCGTTATATGCTGACTAACTCTCTTGGGTAGCGCTTCCAGAGTCCACCCTCAGCTTTCCAACCAACCCCTCAGAGAATTGGAACCTTCTCCATTCAAAATGGCTCCCCAGCGGGACGTGCTCCATCACATTTACGTTCGTGGCCCCGGCGAGGCTGAAAACCTATTGCCAAGTTTGAGGCCAGCGCGGACTGCACAATAAGAGCCTGTCTCAATCAGTGAAACCAACCACCAACCAAGAGAAGCACAGCCGTCGGCCCTCACCCTGACGGCTTGGTCACGGAGGACAGGAAGACGGCTAATTCCTACCACTCACGCCAGGGTCGGCTGTGGCGGTTGGGAACACAGATTACAGCAGTAGTGGACATGACAGCGGTGCCTTCGAATTATCTGGGGGTCCTTTGTCGAGGCTGGGGCTCTCCCACTCCACCCTCAAGGTCTTACCCACTCGCTTCAAAGCTCCTCTGTCTTCTCCTGCTTCAGACAGCCGTGGATCTGGACTCAGGCTCCCAGAATGCAGCGAGGCAGAAGGCGCGAACAGAGTGCTTCCCTCTGACCTGGGGGCGTGTTAGCGTGGAGCACAAAGCATGCTGAGTGCAGATGGGCTACTTGGAGAACTTGCATGAGGACTGCCGTTTCCTCAACTTACCGTCAGGGTCTCGGGTTTTCTCACAGACCTTGGTTCCATTTCTTCTCAGTGGACCTCGGAAAAAGGCTCTAGGCAGGTGGTGGAAGCAGAAGGATAAGAATACTAATTATTATTACTATTATTATCATTATTATTTCGTGTAAAGTAGTTCCGCTTTGATT
Organism: Meriones unguiculatus; assembly: GCF_030254825.1. Taxonomy (NCBI): domain Eukaryota; kingdom Metazoa; phylum Chordata; class Mammalia; order Rodentia; family Muridae; genus Meriones; species Meriones unguiculatus. The sequence goes on from NW_026843706.1 coordinate 12,438,679, forward strand.
ACAGGCTAACCACAGAGGAACACGTGTATTATTTTGGACTCTTCTAACCAGACTGAGGCTTTAAAAAAATGATTCTCTCAGCTCATAAAATACATCCCCGCGTGCAGTTTACCCATCTTCCAGTCCTCAGAGTTCCCACCTCCCCTGTCCCACAGATCCACCCCTTCGATTTTTCTTCAGAAATGATCAGGCCTCCCGGAGTGAGACTTTCCTGGTGTGCCTTGACTCCTAAATGCTCAGGCTCTCTCTGCTCTGCCGGTCTGAAATGGGGACGTCAGATAAGGTTCTCAACACCCGGCCCATCCCTTAACTCTCCCAGATTAAATTTAGTGGATGTTGCATTCCATAACTCACACTAAGGGCTGAGCCTGACTCTCTAGAGGCCGATGGTCCTTCCCGTGATGCTAGACAGTGCCTGAGCCTGTTTTTGTCTGGGAGTGTGCTCAGAGGTCACAACAGGGATAAAACTGGGATTCCTCTGTCCTGGGTTCCTTCAGTCTTCTCCTTCAGCCCAGACAGTACCTAAGCCACTTCTTTAAAACATTTGTTAAAGCTAAAATACTCATATAATTTTCCCCTTTCCTCTCCTCCCTCCAAAGCCCTTCTTATATAGCCTTCACATTGCTCCATGTGGAATTCAGGGATTCTTTTTCTTTAATTGTTATTACACACACACACACACACAAAAAAAAAAAATATGTAAATACAAACTGCTTGGTCCATTTAGTGTAACTGGTATGTATATGATTTCAGAGCTGTTCTTTGGTGTTGAATAACCAACTCAGGGGTTCATCTTTGGGTATGACTATTTCTTCTGCTCTCAGCACTCCTTAGTTACTTTGCCTCAGAAGAGGACCCCATAAAATTTCCCTCTTCTGTGTCAACATGAATACTGGTGGCATAGTTATGTACATCTTGTTTAGGGAACAATATCAGTGAGGTATCATGGGTACTGTTTCTTACACCTTTCTAGGAGATAAAACCTTCAGAGAAGATTTCCTAGTCCTCTGATTCAATCTTTCTGTCCACTCTTCCTAGATGATTCCTGGGCCTTAGTGTAGGAGTTTTCTTGTAGATGTTTCAACTAGGGTTGCACAGCCCACCATCAGCTGTTTTATGTACTTTGACCAGCCGTGTTTTTTGTTTTTGTTTTTGTTTTGTAATGGTTTCCACCTATTGCAAAAAAAGGTCATTTGATGAGGAGTATGTTTGCTAGTTTTATGCCAACCTGTCACAAGCTAGAGTTGTTTGAGAAGAGCCTCGATTTAGAAAATGTTCCCAACTGATTGGCCTGTGGGCTGTCTTCTTTATTCATAATTGATAAAGGAGGGCCCAGCTAACTGTGGGTGGTGCCATTCCTGGACTAGTGGTCTTAGGTGTTATAAGAAAGCAGGCTGAGCAAGCCATGAGGATTAAGCCCGTGAGCAGTGTTCCTCCATGATCTCTGCATCAGTTCCTGTCTCCAGGTTCCTGCCTTGAGCTCCTGCCTTGGCTTCCTTGGATGACAGACTACAAGTTGGAAGCTGAAATAATCTTTTCCTCCCCAAGTTCCTTTTGGTCATGGTCTTTTATCACAGCGATAGAAACCCCAAGACAAAGGGCGAGAGCTATGCTTCTCTGTGGGTGTAAGGATAAGCATTAAGCGTTCAGGTATGAATTATGCTGAGAAGATAAAGTGAGAGCGGTAGGTTCTCCTTCAAGTTCTATCACCTCCCTAGCCTTACACGGATGGGTTGGTTCCCGATACCAGACATGATTTTCCTCCTATTGAATGGGCCGTATGTCCTGTTAGGAAACTGTTATTGCTAAAGTATGAATGCCATAATTGTGCCCTTAGGGATATTGTGCTATGCTGGTCATTGTGCTCTATAGGCGGGAACACACACACACACACACACACACACACACACACACTCACTCACACTCATAAAAACACAAAAATGGAAACCATAATAAACCAGAAAGGAACCAATAAAGTAAAATGCCCAAAAAAAAGCAGTATGAGAAAAAAAATCTCCAGAAATGCTATTGAGTTCATTTTGTGTTGGCCATCTACTGCTGGCCATGAGACCTGCCCTTAGGTGTGGTTTATATACCCAGTGAGACTCCATTAGAGAAACCTGTTTTCCTTTTGCAAGTGGTTATCAATTGCAGATAGCTTCTTGTTTAGGGATGGGGATTTCTGTACACCTTTTCTCTCAGCCCTAGGATCCCACCTTACTAAGACCTGTACAGACCCTGTCCATGCTGCTGCAATCTCTGAGAGTGCAACTGTGCTTCCGTATTGTATTGCTGTGTCTGGAAGACATGCTTTCCTCAGTGTCATCCCTCCCATCGGGCTCTTAACAATCATTCTGCGTCATCTCTGTATAGTTCCCTATGCCCTGAGGAGAGGTGATGATGAAGACGTCCCATTCAGACTGTTTCAAGGTCTCTACTCACTCTCTGCGCCTTCTCCAGCTGTGGGTCTCTGTATTAGTTCTCTTCTGCAGGAGGAAACTTCTCTGATGATGGCTGAATGATCTATGGTGTAGCAGGATGTCATTAATAGTCACATTAATGCTGTGTTCCCTTAGTAAAACAATAGTGTTTGGTTTTCTCATTAATCCATGTTTTCTTGATTCTTATGTATGTCATTTAAGTTTTTTGCATATGTCATTTGTAAATTTCCCCCAAATAATATTTTTATTAATTATTTGGAAATTTCATACAGTGTGCCCAGATCACGCTTGCTTCCCATTCCTCCAAGGTCCACCTTCCCAACTTTGCCCAACCCTAAACCAAGGCAATTGCAACTTGTCCTACTGAAAGTGCAGTGTGTTCTTGTTTGTTGAATGATGTCTTGAGATTAATATGAAATCTATATTATCAGTGTTGTATTTTCAGGGGAAGGAGGGAAGGATGTTAAAGTATTCTTCAGCTCAGGTGTATCAGCTCATAGTTCTAATGCTTCCAGAACGTTATTGATTTAATTGCAACTGGAAGAAACCTCTAATATTATCTTAAGTCGTCTTCTATGCTACTGTGCAAAATTCTGATACTTTCACCTGAGCTGAAGAATAATGATCCCAGGGACACAATCTAGCATGATTGTGGGTGCAAATTCTGAGACAGTTGCACATGGATGACCCCGACCAGCTGCCTATTTCATAGTTTAAGTATATTGGAGAGATACTTTAACATCCTTCCCTCCTTCCCCTGAAAACCCAACACTGATAATGTAGATTTCATATTAATCTCAGGACGGCATTCAACAAACAAGAACACACTGCACTTTCAGTAGGACAAGTTACCTTGGATGCTGGGTTGTAGATTACCTGGAAAGTTCCTTCATTCTACCACAGGATGGGATCATGCAGATGGAATGCTTAGTGGATGCATTCAGTAGTTAATGGATTGAAAGTAAGGTTGCTGTATAAACAGAGTAAGGAAGCCTCATCAGGAATGGTCACAATCTTAGCAAAACTTGGTTTTAAGTATGTCAAGAGTTTGTAGCCTTGCTACTAATGAGGATAATACAAATTGTAAAAATATATTGGGCAAACTCTTGAGATCCAACAGATTGTTCTCTTTGCAGAGACAACCCACAGTGCAAATAAAACTGGGCAGGAAATGCACCACTCATTTCTACAACAAATGATACATTGGAAAGACAGACAGCTGGTGTCTTTCTCAGATTGGGATTCTAGGGTGAAAGGTGAGGGAAAGGCAAGACAGAATAGAATAGTAAAGTCTGCTCCATCCCAGACTTAATAAAGCTCTTCCTTCTGTCCAAGCTGAACCCAGGGCTGGCTGAACCCAGAAGCCTTGTTTGGATGCTCTGCATTTTCATTACTAATTCTTGTGGGGGGGAGAGTTAGGGACGAGACATAGACTGTAAGTTGCCAAGACTGTAAGTTGCTCTACACAACTAATAGCCAGGCCCCATGGATGAAGACAACAGCTACACAGTTCACTGAACATGGGGAAGTCTAGCTAGTGCTTACATAAAGTCTTCACCCCTGCTCTAGTGTTCCCTTTTTAGTATTTTTAATTGTATCATACATACATACATACATACATACATACATACATACATGCATACAGTCTTCTATCTTTTTGCCCTTTAGGTCCTCTGCATATATAGTAAGGCTTCCAGTTTAGTGTTTGGGGGAGGATGATCTTTGAGCCTACAAACAAGTGGGGTCTCTGTTTCCTGCACCTTTTAGTGGTCGGTTTTTCTTCTGTGAGTCTGCAGTCATCAGTTCCCCTGAAAAAGTAGTTTCCTTGTCCTTTACAGTCAGTGGCAGCACAGATTACGGACTTACACAAGGTTCCTGGCAATCAGCACATGCCAGGGACCTCAGTGTGAAATTTAAATGAGTTGGCGCACAGTATGGAGCCCTTGCTGCTGCTGCTGCTGCTGCTGCTGCTGCTGCTGCTGCTGCTGCTGCTGCTGCTGTTGCTGCTGTTGCTGCTGCTGCTGCTGCTGCGGATCAGGCCATTGCTTGTGAGGCTCACCAAGTTGGGGAGGAGAGCATGGGGCTGGTCATGGTGCTGTTCGCTGGCTGTAAACACGATGGTCAAGTCTGGAGTGCAGGCAAGGCAGCCAGCACTGAGGGCAGTGTGCAGTGTGGAGTACAGAAGCCTGGGTTTCAGGAAGATTCTGACCCCCAGGCATGCTGCCAAACCACATGATCACCCTGATGTTGAACAACAGGAAGAGATGATGAATGGTTCATTTTCTGAATGAAGTCTCCTTGAACACTTTCATGGTCTGTGCTGCTGCTGTAGGCAATGTTAGTGTTCCTCTTCTGTGTTCTGTGCTGCTCCGAAGGACATGATCCAGGCTGCCACTGAAAACTGTGCAGAAGCCTGTGATCCATGCTGCCGCCTGCTATTATGGGCAAGGAAGCTTCCTTTTCAGTAGTATTGAAAACCACAGATTTACAACTGAGAATGGAAGCCATTGAAGACTTCTGTGACAAGCTCCCCCCTCCCACACAAGCAGCAGCCCAGACAGGAAGCCATTGAAGAGATTCCTTTAAAACTGTGATAAAGATGCTAAAGTGTAGCTCTTCACAGTTGGAGAAGAGGGTGGAAAAGGGACGCTCAGTTTTCTTTAAGAGACTGGACACTGGGAGTTCAACCATACATCAATGAGTGTATGGTAAACACAATCTGGAGTTGGTGAGGGTTTGGGGGTTTGGTTTGGAGTTGGGCAAAGTTGGGAAGGTGGACCTTGGAGGAATGGGAAGCAAGCGTGATCTGGGCACACTGTATGAAATTTCCAAATAATTAATAAAAATATTATTTGGGGGAAATTTACAAATGACATATGCAAAAAACTTAAATGACATACATAAGAATCAAGAAAACATGGATTAATGAGAAAACCAAACACTATTGTTTTACTAAGGGAACACAGCATTAATGTGACTATTAATGACATCCTGCTACACCATAGATCATTCAGCCATCATCAGAGAAGTTTCCTCCTGCAGAAGAGAACTAATACAGAGACCCACAGCTGGAGAAGGCGCAGAGAGTGAGTAGAGACCTTGAAACAGTCTGAATGGGACGTCTTCATCATCACCTCTCCTCAGGGCATAGGGAACTATACAGAGATGACGCAGAATGATTGTTAAGAGCCCGATGGGAGGGATGACACTGAGGAAAGCATGTCTTCCAGACACAGCAATACAATACGGAAGCACAGTTGCACTCTCAGAGATTGCAGCAGCATGGACAGGGTCTGTACAGGTCTTAGTAAGGTGGGATCCTAGGGCTGAGAGAAAAGGTGTACAGAAATCCCCATCCCTAAACAAGAAGCTATCTGCAATTGATAACCACTTGCAAAAGGAAAACAGGTTTCTCTAATGGAGTCTCACTGGGTATATAAACCACACCTAAGGGCAGGTCTCATGGCCAGCAGTAGATGGCCAACACAAAATGAACTCAATAGCATTTCTGGAGATTTTTTTTCTCATACTGCTTTTTTTTGGGCATTTTACTTTATTGGTTCCTTTCTGGTTTATTATGGTTTCCATTTTTGTGTTTTTATGAGTGTGAGTGAGTGTGTGTGTGTGTGTGTGTGTGTGTGTGTGTGTGTTCCCGCCTATAGAGCACAATGACCAGCATAGCACAATATCCCTAAGGGCACAATTATGGCATTCATACTTTAGCAATAACAGTTTCCTAACAGGACATACGGCCCATTCAATAGGAGGAAAATCATGTCTGGTATCGGGAACCAACCCATCCGTGTAAGGCTAGGGAGGTGATAGAACTTGAAGGAGAACCTACCGCTCTCACTTTATCTTCTCAGCATAATTCATACCTGAACGCTTAATGCTTATCCTTACACCCACAGAGAAGCATAGCTCTCGCCCTTTGTCTTGGGGTTTCTATCGCTGTGATAAAAGACCATGACCAAAAGGAACTTGGGGAGGAAAAGATTATTTCAGCTTCCAACTTGTAGTCTGTCATCCAAGGAAGCCAAGGCAGGAGCTCAAGGCAGGAACCTGGAGACAGGAACTGATGCAGAGATCATGGAGGAACACTGCTCACGGGCTTAATCCTCATGGCTTGCTCAGCCTGCTTTCTTATAACACCTAAGACCACTAGTCCAGGAATGGCACCACCCACAGTTAGCTGGGCCCTCCTTTATCAATTATGAATAAAGAAGACAGCCCACAGGCCAATCAGTTGGGAACATTTTCTAAATCGAGGCTCTTCTCAAACAACTCTAGCTTGTGACAGGTTGGCATAAAACTAGCAAACATACTCCTCATCAAATGACCTTTTTTTGCAATAGGTGGAAACCATTACAAAACAAAAACAAAAACAAAAAACACGGCTGGTCAAAGTACATAAAACAGCTGATGGTGGGCTGTGCAACCCTAGTTGAAACATCTACAAGAAAACTCCTACACTAAGGCCCAGGAATCATCTAGGAAGAGTGGACAGAAAGATTGAATCAGAGGACTAGGAAATCTTCTCTGAAGGTTTTATCTCCTAGAAAGGTGTAAGAAACAGTACCCATGATACCTCACTGATATTGTTCCCTAAACAAGATGTACATAACTATGCCACCAGTATTCATGTTGACACAGAAGAGGGAAATTTTATGGGGTCCTCTTCTGAGGCAAAGTAACTAAGGAGTGCTGAGAGCAGAAGAAATAGTCATACCCAAAGATGAACCCCTGAGTTGGTTATTCAACACCAAAGAACAGCTCTGAAATCATATACATACCAGTTACACTAAATGGACCAAGCAGTTTGTATTTACATATTTTTTTTTTGTGTGTGTGTGTGTGTGTAATAACAATTAAAGAAAAAGAATCCCTGAATTCCACATGGAGCAATGTGAAGGCTATATAAGAAGGGCTTTGGAGGGAGGAGAGGAAAGGGGAAAATTATATGAGTATTTTAGCTTTAACAAATGTTTTAAAGAAGTGGCTTAGGTACTGTCTGGGCTGAAGGAGAAGACTGAAGGAACCCAGGACAGAGGAATCCCAGTTTTATCCCTGTTGTGACCTCTGAGCACACTCCCAGACAAAAACAGGCTCAGGCACTGTCTAGCATCACGGGAAGGACCATCGGCCTCTAGAGAGTCAGGCTCAGCCCTTAGTGTGAGTTATGGAATGCAACATCCACTAAATTTAATCTGGGAGAGTTAAGGGATGGGCCGGGTGTTGAGAACCTTATCTGACGTCCCCATTTCAGACCGGCAGAGCAGAGAGAGCCTGAGCATTTAGGAGTCAAGGCACACCAGGAAAGTCTCACTCCGGGAGGCCTGATCATTTCTGAAGAAAAATCGAAGGGGTGGATCTGTGGGACAGGGGAGGTGGGAACTCTGAGGACTGGAAGATGGGTAAACTGCACGCGGGGATGTATTTTATGAGCTGAGAGAATCATTTTTTTAAAGCCTCAGTCTGGTTAGAAGAGTCCAAAATAATACACGTGTTCCTCTGTGGTTAGCCTGTAATCAAAGCGGAACTACTTTACACGAAATAATAATGATAATAATAGTAATAATAATTAGTATTCTTATCCTTCTGCTTCCACCACCTGCCTAGAGCCTTTTTCCGAGGTCCACTGAGAAGAAATGGAACCAAGGTCTGTGAGAAAACCCGAGACCCTGACGGTAAGTTGAGGAAACGGCAGTCCTCATGCAAGTTCTCCAAGTAGCCCATCTGCACTCAGCATGCTTTGTGCTCCACGCTAACACGCCCCCAGGTCAGAGGGAAGCACTCTGTTCGCGCCTTCTGCCTCGCTGCATTCTGGGAGCCTGAGTCCAGATCCACGGCTGTCTGAAGCAGGAGAAGACAGAGGAGCTTTGAAGCGAGTGGGTAAGACCTTGAGGGTGGAGTGGGAGAGCCCCAGCCTCGACAAAGGACCCCCAGATAATTCGAAGGCACCGCTGTCATGTCCACTACTGCTGTAATCTGTGTTCCCAACCGCCACAGCCGACCCTGGCGTGAGTGGTAGGAATTAGCCGTCTTCCTGTCCTCCGTGACCAAGCCGTCAGGGTGAGGGCCGACGGCTGTGCTTCTCTTGGTTGGTGGTTGGTTTCACTGATTGAGACAGGCTCTTATTGTGCAGTCCGCGCTGGCCTCAAACTTGGCAATAGGTTTTCAGCCTCGCCGGGGCCACGAACGTAAATGTGATGGAGCACGTCCCGCTGGGGAGCCATTTTGAATGGAGAAGGTTCCAATTCTCTGAGGGGTTGGTTGGAAAGCTGAGGGTGGACTCTGGAAGCGCTACCCAAGAGAGTTAGTCAGCATATAACGCTACTTGATTCCTGGTTAGTCTGCAAACTTTAGGAAGCTGGCCTCCGTGGACTCTGACATTCAGAACCACCTTATGAGGTGGGCCGAGCGGAAAGAGCTGAAGCTCTATGAGGAAACAAGCTGAGACTCAGAAGAGGGACGCAGCCGCCCTGAGAGAGGGCCTCCCACATAATAAGCAAGAAGCCTCTCTCCAGTCTCTTCCTCCTCAGAAGAGTTCCAGAGCCCTCACCTTCTCGTCCCTATGATTTTTTGTTTTAGTTTTGTTGTTGGTTGGTTGGTTGGGGTTTTTGTGGGGAGGGAGGGAAGGTTACGTTTATTTTACTTTTATTTGTGTATTTGAGTGTGTTTTCAGTGATGGAGCTAGTGAATTCGAGGTCGAGGCCAGAAGCAGGCACTGGATTCTCCAGAGCTCCGAGTTGTGAGCCAGCCAAAGTGGGGGCTAGGAACCAAGCTCCAGTGCCCTATAAAACCAGCAGGTGCTCCAGTGATCCATCTCTTCAGTCCCTGGTTTTGTTTTAGAACAGGATCCCCTCTACCTAGCCCAGAGTGTCCCAAAAGTTGTACAGATTGACCTTGCAGTACAGTCTGCCCCAACCTCCTTAATGTTGGTACTGCAGGCATGTGCCACCACGCACTATTTAAGAAACATTTTTCTGAGGGCTGGGATACACGAGGAGACATGTTAAGGCTATGGGACTGACAAAGCCCCAGACCTGACAGGGGAACAGCCCCTCCCCCACAGAATCCAGTGGTAACCTCCACCTCCTCAAAGTCACTTCCTCCTCAGTAGAGAATCAGAGTTATTGTTTTTCTCTTTTTTGCTGTTAGGTTTGTTTTTGTTTTTATTTATGGGTAGGTGTGTGCCAGTGAACTTATGGTTGTTTGTGTGTATGTATTTCAGAGATATTGTCGTTTTGATTGTTTTGACTTTTTGAGACAGGCTCTTTGGTTTGGTTCGTTTATTTGGTTTTGTTTTGAGATGATCCTCATTATGTAGTCCAAGCTGTCCTGAAACTCTGTCGAGACCAGGTGAGCTTCTCCTCGGCCTCCTGTATACTTAGACTGCACTCAGTTTACGAAACATTTTTGAGGGGCAAGCTCTGTGAAGGGACGTGGTGAGATCATTGAGGATGTACTGAGGAAGCCCCGGTCCTAATAGTAAAACCTAACCGCAGCTCTTAATGGCCTTCACCATAATAGGGGTGGGCTTTGTTCAAATGAAGACCAACATCCTCTATCTGCCTCAGCAGACTTTGGGTCAGGGCCATCAGACTAAGCCCTTTATCTGTTTCTAGGTTGTTCATCTCAGAGAGCTGAAGGCTTCATCAAGCAGATCTTGACTCAAGCACCAAAAACCTCGGAGTTGTGTCAGGACTCAAGGTGAGGACAGAGAGACTCCCATCATGTAAACACACGGGACCCAGCCCTTCTGTTGGATGTGGGACACATTCCCTCCCCTCACTTACCTCTTCTTCCTCCTCACAGAAATAAGCCTCCACATTAAGGAGGGTGAGTTCCGTTTCTCAGGGGAAGCAGTTCAGTCCTTGCCATTTATCAAGGTAAGTATGAGACAGGCTCCACCTCCCAATACACAAGGACTTTAGGGAAGTGTGTTACCTCTTCCCATCACCCCAGGCAAGTTTAGCCAGATGTAAGGCTGCCTCACTCCCTTTTTCCAGCCCAGAGCTGTGGACTTCCATTGCAAGGACTTGGGCCGCAGGATGGCAGAGGGGTGGGTGTAGGTCCTGACAGTGCAAAGTTGAGAGCTCAGCGTGACTGCAGAAGGTATCACAGGAGACAACAGAAGTGTGCCCCAGAGTCCAGCTCTCCTTTCCTATGGGAGCCGGATACATGGTGTTCTCAGAGTCTGAAGCTCTGGGATGCCTCGGCAGCTCTTACAGGAGCTCCAGGGGCCAGAAATGAAGGGCTTAGTCTAGGGACGGATCCTGAGGTCAGACATGGGGTCAGACCAAGCAGTCAAGAGTGAGAGGGAGGTACCAAGGCTCCCATCCACCCCAGAACACAGGGACTCCATAGTTCCCAGCACCACTGAAATGTCAAGCTCTGTAAACATAGCTGTGCTCTGGAGACATTTCTCACTACTTCCCTCAGTCTCAAAAGTAATAGGACTGACAGGCAGTTGGGTTCCCCTGTTGCCATACGGAACCACCCGAGAGAAAAACTATTTTGACTATTTTGACAGGTTTCAACTGTCAGCAATGTATTCTCACACTGCCTCTTCTTGCCCCAGGTCTGAGTCCGTATCACTGTGATCCTGTCCATCCTCCTGCCTTCAAGCTGCAAGGAACGTCAGCATGTCTCATGGTCAGAAGAGGCAGTGTTTCCAGTTTCAGGGAGAATCTCAGGCCCAAAGAGAAGAAAAGGGCCTGATGGCTGAGTGGGGAGAGTCCACTGACAATAACTCCTCCTCTTTCAGTAGCCCAACCCTTCCCAGGAAGAAGCCCGCTGGTGGAATACCAATTCACCAGAGTCCTCAGAGAGCTCCGTCTCCTCCCATTGTCATGGCTGCCATTCCAATATCCCCATCTGATGAGGCCCCTGGCTACCAAAGAGAGGAGGAGCCCATTCAATTGCAGCATGCACTAATTGCAAAGGTGGGTGGTGTGGTGCAGTTCCTGCTCTTCAAGTACAGAATGAAGGAGCTGACCAACAAGGCAGAGATTGTAGAAAATATTATCAAAGATGATGAGCCGCATTACGATAGGATCTTTAATGAGGCCACTGTGGGTTTGAAGATAGTCTTTGGCCTTGATGTGATAGAAGTGGACCCTGTTGTCCATACCTATTCCATTGCCATAGCCCTGGGGATCACCTATGACGGCATGCTTACTGATGTCCAGGGCATGCCTAAGACAGGCCTCCTAATAATTGCCCTAGGTGTCATCTGCATGCATGGCGACCGTGTCCATGAGGACGTGATCTGGCGAGCACTCAATAGGATGGGAGTAACTTCTGTGGAAAATCACTACGTAGCTGGGAATGCCAAGGAGCTTTTCACTGAAAATTTTGTGCAGGAGGGGTATCTGCAATACAGTCTGGTGCCTGACAGTGATCCCCCTCACCACGAGTTCCTGTGGGGCCCAAGGGCCCAGGCTGAAGCCAGAATTATAGATGTCTTAGAGTATTTGGTTTGGGTCAACAGTATGACCTAAGTGATTCCAGCTCCTTCCCATCCCTGTGTTCAGGAAGCTTTGAGAGAACAGGGAATTTTGTTTAGAATTGCCACCACAAATGGCATAGTGCCCTGTCCAACACAAGTTCTAGTGCCACCACCCCTTTACCACTTACAACACTAACTGCTGACTTCAGACACAGTGAAGAGTCTGAGACTTCATGCAGGAAGCTTCTGAATGTGGTGGCACTAGAACTTGGAAGTAAATAACTATTTTTTTTGGAATTATTTTTTTCAAATTTTGTTCCTCTTAATTGGAGGATTTCATGGGCTTCGTGTTCTAAGTCTGTAAATGGCATTGATAACACATTGATTACTTTCTGAAGTAGGGTTACACTATATAGCCCTATCTAGGCTGAAATTCTCTATGTAGACCAAGCTGGCCTTGAAATCGCAGATATCTGCCTGCTTCTTCTTCTTGAGTATTAAATATTGTGCCACCACACCTGGCCATCTTTTGTCATTTTATATAACAAAAGCTCCCATCTTATGTTGTGGTCTGTAATAAGATAACTGAGGAATATGAATTTAATTTGAATTGTGGAAGAACCTAGCAATATATCCAATGTTGAGAAATTGAGAAAAATGAAAGAAAATGTTAACTCATATTTTCCCCTTCAACAAAATCTGTTTCGCCATAAAATTAAGTTACATGTGTAAACTTAAATATACCTGATGTTTTGAAAATGTGTAAGGAATTACATCCTAATAAATTTTTCTGGCGGGAAGCTCCACAGCTTCAGAAGAAGAGAAGCTAACTGACAGATATGTAGTTTGGATGTGGTTAAGTTCAGTGTGTGGTTTTTTATCTGCAAGTTGTTTTAATAAAATCACAATGCAAATAAATAAGGCATTCCACTTACTGTCTGATTCGTTGAGGACCATTGCAAGGTTCTGTGTTCACAGGGGAATTCTGGGTAAATCTAGAGCTGTCTTTACCCATAAATGATAAAGTCTATCATCAGCGGCTATATCAAGAAGAAATGGGGTGTCTTCTTATACCAAAGGAATTATGTCATGCTCTCTCTTACGCCCAAGAAGTAAAGTTTTCAATTCTGAGCAGTTCCTTTTCCAATTTTAAAACAGTTCCTTCTGATGTTAGTTTGGGTTTTTAATTATTTTATTGTTAGTGATTTTGTGTACGTGTGTGGGTCTGCGCATGTCAGTGCCAGTGTGCTAGGAGGCCCGAGTTGTCAGATGCCCCTGGAGCTGAAGTTATAGGCATAATACACTTCCTACAGGTGCTAGAAATTGAACCTGGCTCCTTTGGAAGAGAAGTATGGTCTCTTAACCAGTGAGCTATCTCTCCAGTGCCATAAACAGTTCCTTTTGGATAGCAGATGGATATGACAGACAGGAATCCCCATCTAGATCTTGTGCAGGAAATGTGGTCTTCAGTGTGATGCAGAGTTGGTGGGACTTCCAAGAGGTTGAGTCAAATGGGAACTCTTTGGGAGCATCATCCTCCTGGAAATAACTGATATATTCTATTTAGGAAGTTATCTTCTTCCTGTGCCAATGAGTTCAAGGCTGACCTCCACTCTCTTCTAATAGATGTAGTGTATCTGATTTTACATTGAGGTCTTTGATCCAATTGGACTTGAGTTTTGTGCAGGTGGCCTTGCCTGGCATCAATGGATGGGGATGAGCTCAGCCTTGATATGACTTGAAGTGCTGGAGTGGGTTGGTGGGGGCCCCTTTTCTGAGGAGGAGGAGAGAGGTATAGGAGTAAGAGGGTGGGAAGTTGGGACTGGGATGAGAGGAGGGAAGGGGCTACGATCAGATTGTAAATGGAATGTATAAATAAAAAATAAATTTAAAACAGTAATAACTGGAGGCTGGAGAGGTGGCTCAGAGGTTAAGAGCACTGCCCGCGCTTCCAAAAGTCCTGAGTACAATTCCCAGCAACCACATGATGGTTCACAGCCATCTATAATGATATCTGGTGCCCTCTTCTGGCCGGCAGGTGTACAAGCAGGCAAAACATTGTATACATTAAAAAAAGTAATAACTGATATAATTCCCAGAGTACCCTGAGTATTTCTTGCGAGAGGTGGTTATTGAAAGAGTTAGCCTTTGAGTTGGAGATATGACTCCGTTCCTCTGGCAGAGGACTTAGATTTGGAACGCAGACCCACATAGCAGCTTTCTGAAACTCCCAAACTGCACTTCCAGGGAATCTGATGTCCTCTTCTGGTCTTCACAGGTACCAAGCATAAATGTGGTGCAAAGATATATTCAGGCAAAGCATTCATAAAATAAAAATAATCATTTTTTTTAAAAAGAGCCTGACTCCTGAATAGCTCTCTGGATTCCTGATCTGTCCCTCTTGCACACAATCCCACTATAATGGTGGCTGCCATGAGGCCTTTATCAGAGCAGAGTTGTGTTCTTGGACTTTTAATCTCTAAAATTAGGGGCCAAGTAAAGCCCTCTTTACAAGGTACCCAATGAACTAAATGGAAGAGCATTCAGAAACTGACAAAACTAATGTGAGAAAGGGATTACTTTTGGATAAAGGTCATCATCTTGGGGACGTCCTGGAAGCAGGAGCTGGAGGTAGCTGTTCAAGAAAAGAGCTAGAATGCCTGTGTTCAGCCACCTTTCCATCAAAACCAGTGACGGGCATGGCCAGAGACTAACCTGATAAACCCCAGCAGGTATGCCTGGAGGCTTATTTCCTAGGTGATGCTGGCATTTTCAATATCAGTATTATCATCACAACACCAGATGGGGTCCCAGCCCTGAGAGGAGGAGTGGATGAAGAGTCTCATCCCTAATCAAAAAGCGGTTTGAACTGGCAAAGGGGAAATCTGTTTTCTCCAACAACTGTCAACCACATTCCAGGACAAACCCCATGTCCAGCAATAGCTGGGCAACACAAAACAAATGCTATGATTTGTTGTTGTTGCTGTGTTATGCCCAGTTCCTGAGACCCCCAAAGACCACCAGGAACTGACTCTGCTAAAAATACATGAGGGTTTATTTAATACAAGCTCGAGCCTGGGTCACAGCAACCTCCTTGATGAAGAGGAGGAGTGTGGTGGGAAGGTCTAGGGATGCAAGGTTTTTAAAGAGAAAAAACGAAAGTAGGGGCTACATGCCTTGGCATTACATGATTGGGTACGGGAAATTGCCTTTTGAAACGATTGGTTTACTTTAGGCTCCAAGATCTGGGCTGGTTTCTTAACAACCGTATCTCTAGTGGGCAGGAAAAGAAAGTGGTAAGGCGAGTTCCTCTCGGTAGGTGGCTGGACGTGTTCAGGCTTGTACTTTAAACTCTAAACAAATACCGCCCCCCAAAACCCTAGTATTTAATTCTTTGGTCTCTCAGTTGTTATTGTTGTTTTGAGTTTGTTGGATTTGGGTTTTGTTTTGATTTTTGTTTTTGTTTGTTTGGGTTGTTTGGTTTGTTTTTGTCTTATTGATTTTTTGCTGTGTGCTTTGATTTCTGTTTTTTGTTTTGTGGTTTTTTTTTTTTTGAGTGAGAAAAAGAAAACAGAGTTAGGTGGGTAGGGACATAGAACTTGGAGAAGGGGAAGGAACATGATGAAAACATGTCATATGAAAATAGGTCAAAGCAGGAAATAATGTTCCTCTCGGTTTCAAAACATATGTTAGCAAGTCGAGGCTTTAGAGTTTCAGAAAAGGTCTTGAAGGACTTTCTTGATTTTATTAAGAAGGTCAGTTCTTGGTTCCTGGCAGAAGGAGACTATACTACTCTCCAATCTCAAATAAAAATACCAAGAGAAGTCTTGGAAGCAATTATACATAATGCTGTCAAGCATGGAGGAAGTTGCCACCCCTTGGAACCAAGGGAACTACTTTATCAGGAATCAAGCAGACAAATGAGGAATCGTATCAAGACTTTGTGTCTCGACTTGAGGAGGCAATCAATAGGATGTTGCCTCCATCTGAGGGAACAGAAATATTGTTAAAGCAGTTAGCATGGGGGAATGCAAATTCTCTATGCCAGGATCTGATTAGGCCTCTGAGAAAGACAGGGTCTATTCAAGATTACATAAAGGCTTGTGTGGATGCCTCACCAGCAGTCATGCAAGGCATGGCATATGCTGCAGCCATGAAAGGTCAGACATTCAGTGCCTATATTAAGAAGACTTATGGAGGAGGGAAAAGAGACTCCTCCGAACCCACATGTTTTAAGTGTGGAAAAATAGGGCACATACAAAGAATGTGTCCAGGGGAAGGTAAACAGGAGAGGTCAAAAAGGGGTCCTGCTCCTGGTATCTGTCCTCGATGTAAAAAGGGGAAACATTGGAAAAATGAGTGCAAATCCAAGTTCCACAAGGATGGAATTTCTCTGACAGGAGAAAAGGAGGAGAAGTCAGAGGACAAGACAAAAAGCCAAATGAGAGGCAACCTCTCAGCCCCAAAGCAAAAAGAGAGGAAAAAAAATGTGAACCAAAGAGTTTACTCAATCCTGAGGCTCCAGAATTTACTATCCATGATTTGCCTAGAGCCACTCCAGGAAGTGCTGGTCTGGACCTCTCAGTAAATAAAGATATAATCCTCTCATCATGGGATGGAGTAACCTTAATCTCCACCTCCGTCCTAGGGACTTTACCTCAAGGCACGGTTGGGTTAATTATCAGCCGAAGCTCAAATTATAAAAGAAACTCTGAGGTTCTGCCTGGGGTAATAGACTCAGATTTTCAAGGAGAAATAAAAGTAATGGTAAAGGCATTAAAGGAAACTATACAACTGCATAAAGGACAAAGAATAGCTCAATTGCTGTTGTTGCCTTATGTAAATCTACCAAATCCAGTATTAAAACAGGAAACTCTCGCTGACTCCCAAGAAGATGATACAACTGGACACAACTGAAACACCTAATGAAAGCAACGGAAGAATTGGTAAAGACTCAGCAAAAGCCAAAGACTCCTGAATTTATATTTCTTGCTGTATTATCATTACTTATGTGTCAAACTGCTGTTGTGCATAGTAAACGTTATTGGGCTTATGTACTAAAACCACCCCTCATACATCCTGTGGGTTGGATGGATCCAGATTATGTAAAAGTACTAACCAATGACACAGAGCTTCTCGGGGGGTTCCAAGATTATGAGGGAAGAATAAATAACTCAGCCTAGTTAAGTTTTGAGGGCAGAGCTAATTCACTCCCTATCTGCATTGCTCTAAAGGGATCTCCACCATATGGTTGCTTGCCTATGAATTATCGAACTTTTCTCACAGACGCTCCTGATTTGGCGGCTAAAGGTAAAAGGAAAGATAGTAAAAGGTTAATGTGGGAGCTTCAGATTTCTACTTTGGGGTATGTTAACTACAATGAAACCTTTGAAAAGGCTCCTTTTATGCCCCTACCTCTTTGTGTGGAAAAATTTAGAGATAAAAATCAATTTTGGGAAGGTAGCCTTACAGGTGCTCCCAAATGGTTGGAATGTGGCTTCCCTCAGGCTGCGGCTAAACATGTGCCTGTAGGAACCCATATGGAAGTTTGGGATTTTTCAATTGCTTCCGGTAATTATGATTATACTGGATATTTAAAAAAAATAATTCAGATAAATTTAATGGATATAATCCTCCAGGAATTGGACAAAAAGTACAAAGATGGTTCTCACCTGGTTATGTGAAACCTATCTGGGTCTCTAGAGACCCTAAGACTAATGCTACAGTTTCTCATTATGACTTGTTTGGATTGGCAGCTAGTGCCAATATGATCTTACAAAAAAAGCCTAAGGAGAAAAACTCTGTGCCATTGGCAGCCAGGGCATGTGTTGCTTATCCCTTTGCTCTTCTTATGGGATATGCTCCTCAAATTAACATAACTCATGTTGGGAATTCTTATAAAATTCATTTTGTAGCTTTCAGAGTCACTAATTGTATTGACTCTAGTTTGGATATGAGCATTGCTGTTATGATTTTAATTAAGAGGCCTGCTTATGTTATGCTTCCTGTTGATTTACAGGAAGAAGAATGGTATGAAAATACTGCTTTAAAGGTTTTAGAAAAGTTAAGTGAATTAATTAGGCCTAAGAGATTTGTTGCAACACTTATATTAGGAATTTCAGCACTAATTGCGATTTTGTCTGCTTTTGCTATTTCTACTACAGCTTTAGTATAAAGCTGTAGTATAAGAGATACATACAGCAAACTTTGTTAATGAGATGAATAAGAATATTTCCTTAGCTCTTTCAGAACAGTTTATTATAGACAAAAAGCTGGAATCTAAGATAAATGCTTTAGAAGAAGTAGTTTTAGCTTTAGGGCAAGATATGGTTAATATTAAGACAAGAATGGGAACTCGATGCCATGCTGCCTCCTCATATATTTGTGTTACGCCTTTACCATATAATGCTTCTGACCAATGGGAAAAGGTAAAAAAAAAAAATCATTTACAAGGAGTCTGGAAGGATACGGATATTACTCATGATTTACATAGTTTGCAGAAAAATATAGCAGCAATTAGCAAGGCTCATTTGGATGAAGCAAGTTTGAGTTCCTTAGCTTCTGATTTAGAGTCGGGAATTACAAATTTAAATTCTTTAAATTGGACTCAATATTTAGTCATAATAGGAGTCCTAATTTTATTATGCTTACTGGTTGTGCTCCTGTTTCCTTGTCTTTTTAGATTATTGCTCCATTCCATACGCACTGTGAAGCAAGTCGTGTTCGAGTTGTGTCTTAAATACAAAAAAGGGGGGAACTGCCACACCAACTCCAGTATCGCCTGTGTAGCATGACAATGGTCGTGCTGCTAGATGGGAGGTACTTTCCCTTGGGAATAAGCTCCCTGGAGGTCTCTGCCAAAGTATTCGCCCCTGGCCACCTAAGCCAAAAAGACATACTCTGAGATTCCTACACTTCCTCGGTTGCCGGGTTGGATTAATGAGCTTTTTGTTGTTTCTCTATGATTCTTGGAACAGCACAATTAACTATTAAAGGAAACACATTTCTGATAGATTATTAAAAGCTTTAGCAAGAATAGAGTGGAAGAAAAATAAAATTTTAGGAGAAGTAATGGATCAGATTCAGTATCAGGAACTGCTTGTGGAAAATCCAGACATTATAGGTAATGAAAGAGCAAGAGCTTTAGGTCTTTCTAAGGAAAATATTTCATCAGGATCTGTCAAAATAAATGCTCTGGGTACTCCCACTCCAGTCATTCATGGGAGGAAGCATTACAGGATTAAGGGAAAATAGTGGGCTCCTCCTTTAGGGAAAGATAGCATGGGAAAGTACAGAACTATTGCAGAACCATTACCATACACAGGTGTTTATGATAAAGCAGGAAGAAGATGGATAAACATAGGAGGTCAGCAGGTTTTATATTATGCTAAGAGTTTTATGGACAGACTGGCTCGAGCACATCCCCCTTTGTGCCTTATCTCTAAGGGGGATCGTAAATCGTTAGCAAGACAGATGGGAGGATGGTTAGAAAAGGTGTATTTAGACTTCAATGCAGAGAAAGATTTTGGCAGGTATCCGACTTGGCTCAGAGGACCGTAACAGCCCCTGACTTTTCCCTTCACTAGTTAGTAATAATGAAACTGCATGAATTTTGTGTTTTGTGTCCTTTGTCTGCTTTGATCAAAAAGTTATTAGGCCAAGATTTTCTGTGGACACTGCTCTATGCCTGGTTACACTTTCGAGTTAAAATGTAAACTTTGTATTCTTGGTAAAAGTCTAAATGTTCCGGGAAGTATGCCAACTTTAAAGTGTTTCTTTATGTAATTACTATAAAATTATTTGCACGACTTCAGTAAATTGCAGCAGATTCAAAGCCTTCTTGGTGTTGTGTCTGTCTGTCATCACCGAACCCGTGCCTTCCTGACTATCCAAATCCCTGAATCTCCCCCTGTTGTGGGACCCGACTGGGTCGGTCCAAGGCATTGCACCAGGTTAATTCCTAAGTATTTGACTTTTGCTAAAGCTGTTGTAAATTCACCATAAATTTGGGCCAGAAGGATGGCTCAGTGTGTTAAAGACACTTGCTTCCAAGCCTGATGAGCTAAGTTCAACCTCTAAGACCCACACAGCTGAAGAGAACTCTATTCTGCAAGTTGTCCTCTGACCTCCACATGCACACTGAGGTTCATGTGCATAAACACACACACACACACACACACACACACACACACACACAGAAAGAGAGAGAGAGAATGAGTAGATTTTTAAATTTACCATCAGTTTCCAAATATTCATTATAAAGTAAAAATATAATTGATATTTTCTGTCGATCTTATATAATCTTGCTGAACTCCATGGTTAGTTCTAAAAGAATTTCTTCAGATTGAAAGAATTTCTTGCATGCACTATGATCTGTATGTAAAGATGATTTACTTTCCACTTTTGGTCATATGGAGGTCTTTCTGATGCTTAGTGCTAATTGTCAACCTGCACGATTTAGAAGCACATGGGAAGGAGAGTCTCAATGAGGGATTATCTGTGGCCATGTCTGTGGGCCATTGTCTTGATTATATTAATTGAAGTGGGAAGATTCACCCACTGTAGGTGACACCATTCCCTAGACAGGAGATTCTGAACTGTATAAGAATAGCAAAAGCCAGTTGAGCACGGAGATGCTTTCATACCTGATTATAGATACAATGTTATCATTGTTCTCAAAATACACACTGATTTCTCCACTAGGATGGACCTAAAATCCTCTCTCCCACAAGTTCATTTTGTCAGTGTATTTTATCATAGCAACAGAAAAGAAATGTTTAAGGCACTCTCCAAGATCCAATATATATTCATTTTATGTAGTAGCTTTCTATAGCATGACTTACAGCAGAAGAGTATCTGCCTCAGCCGCTACACTCTTAATCCTAACCTCCACATTTCACCAACTGAGATCAACATAATCCACATATTTGAAATAAAATAACAATGGCTAGAGGAACAAGATTATTTGCTGACATCTGGAAGACACTGACTACAACTTGGACAGCAGAAAATGGAGGTGGGTCCTAAAGACAAAAGAAAAGTAAATGGATAGAAAAATTCTGTGTTAGTAGCCATACATGGCTGCACAAAACAGTTTGTAGGCTGGAAGTGAGATGATTCAGGCAGGTGAGATGTCTTGGTGAGTAAAGGTGCTTGCCATCAAGCTTGAGGACCAGAGTTCAATTCCTGGGATCCACATGGTAGAAGAAAAGAGGTGACTTTGACAAGCTATCTTCAAACAAACATACACGCAAGCATGCGCGTGCGGTGGCGTGCACGGGCGCGCTCGCGCGCGCACACACACACACAGACACACACACACACACATTAATTAACTTAAACAAAGAGTAATCTTGAAGGAAGTGGGATGATTCATATCGCCACAGAAGCTTAATATAGTCATATTAATCTTGGATGAGTTTTAGATAAGACATATGAGTAATACGTAGTTATGAATGGTGGATGACAGTAGCATGAACTGAATAGGATGCCTAAAGAAGATGATTGTATGAACCATTTTCTCAATCCCATGTAATTCACTGGAATATAAGTAGATAAGAAAATAGAAGACCAGTTGGGAAGCCCAAGTGGTACTGAAAAATGACCCCTTTCTCCAACTAGAGTGTATTGGAGTACCACATACCTTCTACCCCATGGAAAGGAAAAATAATATACTATGAACATCGGCTTCCTTCTCCCACCCCAGATTCAGTGATGGCTAAGTCTCCACAACCCTCTTGGCTAGGTGCATGGCTGCAAATCAAACTAAGCCTAAGGGAGTGGCCTCCCTTAGCCTGTGTAGATATATATATATATATATATATATATATATATATATGAAGGCAGGAGGACTGGGACAGACCCTTTGGTAGTGCAGAGATGGAGAATATAAAAGAAAACGAACAGCACATATTACAGAAATTCGTAAAGTGACCCCAAACACCAAAGGAGGGAAGGAAAGGAAAACTCCCCTCTCAACCAGATCCAGGGACAATATCAAGGTGTGATGAGCTATCTAAAGCTCTCCTCCTGTTTTCCTGGTTTCCTTGGCCCATCACTTCTACCCTGTCCTCTCATAGAACACAACCTTCAGGCCATACACCTCTCCATAAATCCCTTGATTTTATAATCCTTCCTCCACCCTTTCCCTGCAAACTAAACTGCATTCTCCCTGTTATCTTTCCAGTTACCCATAACACCAAAGACATCAGAAACTGTCTGAAAAGTTTGAGGGGAAAAGCCTCCTCTCAAAACTCAGACCCTTCCTCTTAATCTTAAGAAAGGGAGAGGGCCAGTACCATCTGCCCACAATCAGCAGCTGAAAGGCTGAATGAAGATAAGCCATGGCTGACCTAACCAGTGAGTGTTCCATTGTCCGGAGGATGACCTGGACAGCAAGTAAGGAAAGAAGAAGATAGGAGACCTCAGAACCATCTAACAATTCTCCAGAGCGCCGGCTGCTGCAGGGTGGACAACCACAAAGAAAGGATTTTTATAGCAAGTGGTCAATAATGGTGAAAATAAAATCAAGCTCTTATGGCAAGGAATGAGGTTGTTGAGTGTGAAGGAAGGTTATGAAGTGGGTTCTACAAAATTTGGGGTGTGAATATCAGGTCCACAGTGAACCAGATATGGAAGATAATTACCAGGTCAGAACATGCTGTGGAAGGCCAAATTTGCCTTAATATGTTGACCCATGAAAGAGAAAAGAGCTTGGCATTTCTACTCCTGTGTGTATGTGCAGGGTAACCTGATAAGTGTGGTGTGCAGATGGTGACAATATGTACCAAAAAGTACACAGAGAAGTTGTTTCAGAATAGCTAACTCAGACGTTGTTTCATTCTAGTTTGTGGTGCTTAATTTTGTGTGTCACTTAGAGTATGGCACACAGCTATCTCGTCAAATAGTCATTGATCTATAAGTATAAGTGAAAGTATTTTGTAGATATGATTAATATTTAAATCAGGTGAAGCAGATTACCCGTAATGTTGGTCACTCACATGCAGTCGATTGAAAACTTTAAGAGATGGAAAACAAAGCCTCTTAAGGCTCCATTTCTCGGAGATAAATATCCAACAGCTCAGTTTCAGAGTTATATACTTACATCTAGTGTTACTATACAATGTTAACCCTATATATTTAGTGTTAATAGGAAGTACCAAGTTCTTCTTCAGAGTGACCGTGGTGGTTTGACTAAGAATGGCCTCGGTAAGTTTATATATTTGAATGCTTAGGGATTGGCAATATTTGAAAGGATTAGGAAGTGTGGCCTTGTTGGAGGAAATGTGTCACTGGCAGTGGGCTTGAGGCCCAAGCCAAGCCCAGTGTCACTCTCTTCCTGCAGCCTTTGGATCCAGATGCAGAACTCTCAGCTACTTCTCCAGCACCATGTCTGTGTGCATGCTGCAGTGCTGCCTGCCATGATGATAATGGACTAATCCTCTGAAATTGTAAGCCAGCTCCCAATGAAATGCTTTCCTTTATGAGTTGCCTTGGTCATGGTGTCTCTTCACAGCAATGGATCATCGACTGAGGCAGTGACCATAACTAATTTATAGTCCTACAAGCAAAACACAAGGATAGAAAGTTTTGAACATCCTGGCCAGCATTTATATCACTGATTTTTATTGCAGCTGTTATGACAGCCAAGTAGTAACATCTTACTGCAGGTTTTACCTTGCTTTCCATGATGGTGTGGAATATCTTTTCATACAAGTATTTGTTGTCCATGGATCTTTTGCCTTTTTTCCCCTGTGGCTAGAACTCCCAGTGCTATGCAGCAGAAGACTGAAAAAGATGAGAATTGGCATCCTTTGCTTGCCAACCTGAAAGGAGAAAACATTGTTCTTCACCTTGAAGTATGATGTAATGTGAATTATTACCAACTGGAAAGAGTTTCATTTTTATTATAAACAGCTGTTGAATTTTAACAGATTTTTTGCCTCAAATTAATATAATCATGTGTGTTTTTCTGTATGTTAAGGGATTGCAGTGCTTTTTCAAATATAGAACAAATTTGTATACCTAGACAAATCCAACTTAGACATGAGGAACAGTTATTTTATATATTTTGGAGTTCACTTTACTAACTTTTTTTCTTGAGAGGTTTGTGTCTAAAGTTCATTAGAGATACTGGTCTTGTGGTTTTTCTTTTTATATTTGTGCTGTCTTTATCTGCCTCTCAGATCAGAGTAATAAGGGTCCTATGAAATGAGTTGAAAAGCATTTTTTCCTCTTCGTTTTTTTTTTTTTTTTTGGGAAATTATGTACAGAGTTGCATCATTTCTTCCTCTAGTATTTGATAGAGATTTCACTGAAGCTGAGTGATACTGGAATTTTATTTTTGAGAGACTTTTGACTACTAATTCAATTGTCTAATTGAGTGTTCTCTAGCTATGTTATACCATGTTGGTAGATAATACTGTCTTTCAACTCTTCATATGTTTATTGATGTTTGTACACTCATTCTAATGATTACTGAAAAGGAGGCAAAAAGACTCCAAATGCAATGATATACTTATCTATTTCTACTATAAAATTTGCCTCACTTATTTTAAACTCTCATTATTAGAGTTAGTACACTTTCTAAGGAGACTGACTTCTTTATCATAAACCATATTTAATCTCTTGTAACATTTGTCTGGAATTTACTGTATCTTACTATAATCCAGATAATCCCTGATACGTCAGTTAGTGTTCTTGTATTTCTCCTTGTATTTACTTCATTTTATGCATACGAGTGTTTGCCATCATGTATGTATGCACACCATTTGCACGCCTAGTGCTCACAGAAGTCATAAGAGAGCAACAGCTGCCCTGGAACTAAAGTTACAAAAGGCTGTGAAACAAGAGATGGATGCTGGGAAACAAACCTGGTTCCTCTCCATGGGCATCAGATAGTGCTCTTAACCATTGAGCTTTTTCTCCAGCCATGTATTCTTATATTTCTCATATAGGCATTTCTTCTTAAAGCTATATTTTAAGGGAAACTATAACTACAACACTTTTTTATCAAATATGACAAACTTTATTTTACAAAATAAGGTACATTTTATTTTGACAGTACTAAGAATTGAACACCAGGCTACATGCATGCTAGGGAAATTATCTAACGCCAAGGCACAGATACAGCCTAAAATATTGTTGTTGTTTTTTTTAATTGAAAAATTTGAAGTAGCCCAAGGTTCTTGTCTTAGTAATGGTTTTGTTTGCTGTGAAAAGACATTATGACCACAGCAACTCTTCTAAGGGGAAACATCTAATCGGGGCTGGCTATCAGTTCAGAGGTTTAATCCTTCATCATCGTGGTGGGAAGTGTGGCACCATGCAGGCAGACATGGTGCTGGAGAGTTCTATATCTGAATCCACAGGCAGCAGGAAAAGAGCCAAAAGGCCTGGCTTGAGCTTCTGAAACGTCAAAGTCCACCCTTTAGTGACACACTTCCTTCAACAAGGCCACACCTACTCCAAAAGGGTCACACCTCCAATATTGCCATTCTCTATGAGTCTATGGAGGCCATTTTCATTCACAGCACCACAGTTGTCTAATCTCTATAGGAGAAACCTATGTTTAATTATGAGCTAGGATAGGGGCATATCGACTAGCCCTTTGCCTCAATTTAAGACAATACTGAAAGGTCATGTCAGCACCAGATCTCTCTACATTATTGGGAAACTGTATTACTATGGTGACTGAGTCGTACATAGCTCACCTCTTTCTGTACTTCCTACTAATTGCACTCCCTCATGCACAGTGTTCCCAAAATTCTTCCAGTGATCATTCTGAAAACAAATCTCCCAGAAATCTTGTGAAAGGCAGACAGATTTTAAATGGAGATAATAAATACACACGAGTCATACATGCCAGAAAGTCTGCTTTTAGATATGTACTCCAAAATAAAAGAGGACATAATCTACAGAAATATTTACACAAAAGTTTGTATAAGATTTTTATAGCAGGGCTATTCTAGCAACTGTTCTGTTTCTGTGAAGAGACACATTGACCAAGGCAACTCTTATAAAAGAAAGAATGCAATTGGGGGCTTGCTTACAGTTTCAGGGTTTTACTCCATTATCATCATGGCAGGAAACATGGCAGCATGCAGGCATACAGGGTGCAGGAGAAGTAGCTGAGAGGTCTAGGTATGGATCCACAGGCAACAGGAAGAGAGAGATGCTGGACTGATCTTGGGCTTTTGAAACTCTAAAGCCCACCCCGGTGAAACACCTCCTCCAATAAGGCCACATCTCCTAATCTTTCTAATCCTCTTACACAGTTCCACTCTTTAGCGACTAAGTATTCAAACAGATGAGCCTTTGGGAGGGGGCATTCGTATTCAAACCACCACATTCTACTCCCTGGCCCCCATAGGCTTGTAGCAAAATCATAATGCAAAATGCTTTCAGTCCAACTTCGAAAGTTTCCATAATCTTTTACAGACTTAACACTTGTTTAGAAGTCCAAAGTTCAGACATTTGCTCAACCATGTTTGTAGCAGTTTTATTTGTAATAGCCAGAAACTGGAAACAGCCCAGATGCCCCTCAGTTGAGGAATGGATACAGAAATTGTGGTACATCTACACAATGGAATATTACTCAGTAATAAAAAACAAGGAAGTCATGAAATTTGCAGGTAAATGGTGGGAACTGGAAAAGATCATACTCAGTGAGATATCCCAGAAGCAGAAAGACTCACAGGGTACATACTTACTCATAAGTGGATATTAGACATATAATGTAGGATAAACATACTAAAATCTGTACACCTAAGGAAGCTAATCAAGAAGGAGGACTCTGGCTAAGATGTTCAATTCCCATTCAGAAAGGCAATAGGATGGACATTGGAGGAGGGAGAAAACAGGGGACAGGACAGGAGCCTACCACAGAGGGCCTCTGAAAGGATCTACCTTACAGGATATCGAGGCAGATGCTGAGACTCATAGCCAAACATTTTGCAGAGTGTAGGGAATCTTATGAAAGAATTGGGAGATAGTAAGACCTGGAGAGGACAGGAGCTCCACAAGGAGAGCAACAGATCCAAAAAGTTTGGGCACAGGAGTCTTATCTGAAACTGATACTCCAGCCAAGGACCACTTAGGGAGATGGCCTGGAACCCCTGCACAGAGGTAGCCCATGGCAGTTCAGTGTCCAAGTGAGTTCTCTAGTAATGAGGACAGGGACTGTCTCTGAAAGGAACTGATTGGCCTGCTTTTTGATCAACTCGCCCTGAGTGGGGAGCAGCCTTTCCAGGCCACAGAGGAAGACAATGCAGCCACTCCTGATGAGACCTGATAGACTAGGATCAGAGGGAAGGGGAGGAGGACCTCCCTTATCAGTGGACTGTGGGAGGGGCACAGGTGAGGAAGAGGGAGGGAGGGTGAGATTGGGAGGGAAAGGGGGAAGGAGCTACAGGGGGATACAAAGTGAATAAATTGTAATTAATAAAAATAAAAAAGTCCAAAGTTCTAAGTCTCTTTTGAGAATCATGCCAATCTCTTAAGTGTAATCCCCTGTAAAACCAAAATAAAAAATCAACTAAGATACTTCCAACATAGAATGGCACAGAATATATATTACCATTCCAAAGGGGAGGAAAGGAGCATAGTGAGAAAATACTGGATCAAAGTAAGGCTGAAAAAAGGCAGAGCAGACTGCACACTCTGCATCTCCATGTCTGATGTCAAAGCACTCTTAGATCTCCAACACCTTTCAGCTTTGTTGACTGCAACACACTTCTTCTCCTGGGCTGGTTCCACTCCCTGTTAGCAGCCTTCCTTGGTGGTTATCTCAAGGCTCTGGCATCTCCAACATCTTGAGGCTTTCAATGAAAGGCTTTACCTTCACAGCTTCACATAATGGTCTCTCTAGGCTTACATGCAGTGACACCCCTGACACAGGCCTGGTCTTAGTGGTTTTCCTTAGTCACAGAGGGAGATTCCATAAACTTTTTCTTCTGTCCTTGACTCTAAACCCAGAATTATTTGGCCAAAGCTGCCAAGTTCTGCTGCTTGCTGTGGCTGGAACATGGTCCCTCTATTCAGGTTCACCTGCATCACATTTCTGTTGTTGACGGTTTCCTTCACTTTTATCTTTTAATTTATTTATTGTTTTATTAATTGCTATTTATTCACTTTGTATCTAAACTGTAGCCCCCTTACTAGTCCCCTCCCAGTTCCACCTTCCCTCCCTCATCTCCACGCATTTCCCTCCCCAAGTCCACTGATAGAAGAGATCCTCCTCCCGTTCCCTCTGATCCTAGTCTATCAGATCCTAGTCTATCAGTTCTCATCAGGAATGGCTACATTGTCTTCTTCTGTGGCCTGGTAAGGCTGCATCCACCTCAGGGGAAGGTGATCAAAGAGTCCCTGTCTCCATTACTAGGGAACCTACTTGGACACTGAACTGCCACGGGCTGCATCTATGCAGGGGCTCTAGGTTATCTCCATGAATGGTCCTTGGTTGGATTATCAGTCCCTCTGTGGTAGGCTCCTGTCCGGTTCCCTGTTGTCCCCTTCTCCTGATGTCCATCCTATTTATCTTTCTGAATGAGGATTGAGCATCTTACTCAGGGGCCTCCTTCTTGCTTAACATACAGCAAGGACATTTCTCAACCACGTTCGTAGCAGCTTTATCTGCAATAGCCAGAGGCTGGAAAGAACCCAGACGTCCCTAAGTTGAGGAATGGTTGCAGAAATTGTGGCATGTTTACACAATGGAATGCTACTCAGCAATTAAAAACAAGAAAGTCATGAAATTTGCAGCCAAATGTTGGGAACTAGAAAAGATCATCCTGAGTGGGGTATCAAAGAAGCAGAAGGACACACATGGAATATACTCACTTTTAAGTGGATAGGATAAACATACTAAAATCTGTACACCTAAAGAAACTGCTTAAGCTTTTTAAATTCCTTTTTACAAGTTGAAAACTTAGCTGGGTGGGTCTTTACCCTGAGTTCACTAATCTCTTTATTCTCTTTACCATCAGGTTTTTCTTTAATTTATTTATTTTTAATTTTATTTTTATTAATTACAGTTTATTCACTTTGTATTCCAGCTGTAGTCCCCTCCCCATCCACTTCCAATACCACCCTCCCTCCCTCTTCTTCTCCTATGTCCCTCCCCCAGTCCACTGATAGGGGAGGTCCTCCTCCCCTTCCATCTGACCCTACAATATCAGGTCTCATCAGGACTGGCTTCTTTGTCTTCCTCTGTGAACTGGTAAGGCTGCTCCCCCCTCAAGTGGGGGTGATCAAAGAGCCAGCCCATGATTTCATGTCAGAGATGGTCCCTGTTCTTATTATTGGGGAATCCTCTTGGACACTCAGAGGCCATGGGCTACTTCTGTGCAGGAGTTACCTCCATGCATGGCCCTTGTTTGGAGTATCAGTCTCAGAAAAGGCCCCTGTGCCCAGACTTTTTGGTTCTGTTGCTCTCTTTGTGGATCTCCTGTTCCCTCCAGGTCTTTCTATCTCCCCCTTCTTACATAAAATTCCCTGCACTCTGCAAAAAGTTTGGCTATGGATCTCAGCATACGTTTTGATACCCTGCTGGGTAGTCTTTCAGAGGCTCATTCTATGAAACCACTGTCAGCTTGATACCTAAACCTCACAAAGACCCGACAAAGAAAGAGAATTTCAGTCCAATCTCTCTTATGAACATTGATGCAAAAAATATTCAATAAAATACTCACAGACTGAATCCAAGAACACTTCAAAGATCTCATCCATTATGACCAAGTAGGCTTCATCCCAAGTATGCAGGGGTGGTTCAATATATAGAAATCTATCAATGTAATCCACCATATAAACAAACCGAAAGAAAAAGACCACATGATAATCTCCTTAGATGCTGAAAAAGCATTTGATAAAATCCAACATTCATTTATGTTTAAAGTCCTGGTGAGGCCAGGGATACAAGGTGCTTACATAAACATAGTAAAAGGCAATATAGCCTTTTAAAAAAGCAAGCCTATAGCCAACATCAAACTAAACGGAGAGAAACTTAAGGAAATCCCACTGAAATCAGGGACAAGTCAAGGCTGCCCACTCTCTCCATATCTCTCTAACATAGTACTTGAAGTCCTTGCTAGAGCAATAAGACAATTAAAAGAGATCAAGGGGATTCAGTTCGGAAAGGAAGAAGTCAAAGTATCACTGTTTGCAGAGGACATGATAGTATACGCGAGTGACCCCAAAACTTCTACCAAGGAACTCCTACAGCTGATAAACACCTTCAGCCAAGTGGCTGGCTACAAAATCAATTAAAAAAAAAAATCAGTAGCCCTCCTATATACAAAAGACAAAAGGGCTGAGAAAGAAATTAGGGAGACAACACCATTCACAATAGCCACAAAGGACACAGAGTGCCTTGGTGCAACTCTAACCAAGCAAGTCAAAGACTTGTGTGAAAAAAAACTTCAAGTCTCTGAAGGAAGAAATAGAAGAAGATATCAGAAGATGGAAAGATTTCCCATGCTCATGGCTTGGGAGGATTAACATAGTAAAAGTAGCAGTCTTACCAAAAGCAATCTACAGATTCAATGCAGTTCCCATCAAATTACCTACACAATTCTTTACAGGCTTTTCTTTAAAGCCAGGAATTTTCTGTTTAGGCTTGGCTGTCCTGGACTCACCTTGTAGACCAGGCTGGCCTCGAACTCACAGAGATCCACCTGCCTCTGCCTCCCAGAGTGCTGGGATTACAGGCATGCACTACCATGCCCAGCTTTCTTTAAACTTTTTATCTTATTGAGCAGTTATTTGAGCTCCATTACTCTTCCTGCTGCTCAAAATACATTTTGTATTTTGTATTTTTTTCTTGCTCGGCTTGCTCCTTTTCATTTTAGATCTGTATAAGAGTGGCTACTAATAATCATAGAACCCACTGGCTTGTCTTGAAATTTGCTAATCCATTAATCCAAAACTCTTTAATTAGCCTCAGGCAGACTTTTTTGGACAAAAGCTGAGGGAAGCCACGTTCCTCATGTAAATATCATTAGAAAGATCTCTAGGTCATTTACTTAACTTACTTATAGTGGACTTCATTGGACCCACCAAGGGTTAAATAAAGACATGGAGACTTATTAATATTTAAAAGGTTAGGCCTTATCTGGGCAGACACTCAGTTCATCCTGATTATTCTAGCCCATGACCCACCACATGGCTAGATTTTATCTCTCTCTAGATATCTCTCTCTCTCTCTCTCTCTCTCTCTCTCCTTCATATCCTTTCACTCCCTTATGAATCTGCCACTCCTCTTTCTTCTCTCCAAGACCTTCTCCCTGCCTGGAAGCTCTGCCATCCATTTCCTGCCTAGCTATTGGCTGTCAGATCTGTATTAAATCATTCAGCAGGTGAGGAAGGTGAATGTTTACAAAATGTGAGGCCAGTAATGAACCATAAGACTAAAAATGCCACAAAGTCCAGCCACTACTCAGCTCTCTGCCAGTACACCGATCAAGAACTGAATATACGGAGACAAACTTCACACACTATTCTTCTTCTCTGAGACCTCTTGAATCAGGTCATCATATTCTAGGTTGCTCTCAGGAACACTGTCTTCCACACTCCTACTAGTATGGCCCATTAAGCCCCATTTAAAGTATTCAGCTGCTTTCCAAATCCAAAGTCCTAAAGTCCAGATTACACTAACAGGCAGCATGGCCAGGCCAGTCCCAGTAATACCCCACGCCCTGGTAACAAATTCTGTCTTTGTCACTGTTCTGTTGCTGTGAAGAGACACAATTCCTAAGGCAAAACTTATAAAAGAAACCATTTAATTTGGGGCTTGTTTACAGTTTCAGAGGCTTACTCCATTATCACCATGGCAGAGAGTATGGCAGCATGTAGGCAGACATGGTGCTGGAGAAGTGGCTGAAAGCTACAACCTGATCTTCAAGCAGAGACAAAGGCAGGGTGGTGGAGTGGGGAGGGAAGACTGGGCCTGACAGGGGTTTGAAACCTCAAAGCCCACCCCCAATGACACAATTCCTCCAACGAGGGAGGCTACACTTTCTAATGTTTCTAATCCTTTCAAACAGTTCCACACCTTGGTGACTAAGCATTCAAATATATGAGCCTATAGGGACATTCCTGTTCAAACCAGCAAAGGGTCATAGCTTTCCAAATGGAACCAAACAAAACCAATTCCTCCTTACAGGCAAGTGTTTAAACAAAATGTGATCTATCCACCAAAAATGGAATCAACACACACACACACACACACACACACACACACACACACACACACACAATATAGTACTGAAACATTAAACAAAATAAATTAATCACAATATTGAGAATAAGAATCCTGATAAAAACGATGCATGTTCTTTTTTATTTTAATTGCAGAACATTCTAGAAAATGAAGAACAAATTTATAATCATGAGAATTATTGACTAGAATACTGGCTACCTTGGGTGAGAAAAAGACTGAATAGCAAATGGAATGGGAAGTTTTCTGAAGCCTGAGAAAAGTTTGACACCTTGTTTGTAGTAGTAGACATACAGGTTAGGCATTTGTCAAAACTTAATACAGCTGTGATTTCAGTACTTGGAAGGTTGTTTGGAGCAACAGGATCTGGAGGGTTGGTTACATAGTGAGTTTAAGGCTACATAGTGAGTTTAAGGCCAACGTGAGTTACATGAAACTGTGTCTCCAAACTGAACCAAAACAACAACATTAACAAAAATAACTTCAAGAAGCCATGTATCCAAATTGTGTTTGAAAATTAAAACTGGTTGAAAAATTTCAACTCAGGCTGGTTGAGGGTTGCTCAGAGCTAGAGTGTATCTCTAGCATGTGCAGGCACTGGTTAAGATCCCTTAGCACTGAGTAGGGCATGGTGGCACATGCCTGTATTCCCAGCACTCGGGAGGCAGAGACAGGAGGATCTCTGTGACTTTGAAGCCAGCCTGCTCTACAAAGTGAGTCCAGGACAGCTAAAGCTACACAGAGAACCCTTTATGAAAAAAAAAAAAAAATCCTACGGCTGGAGAGGTGGCTTAGGGGTTAAGAGCACTGGCTGCTCTTCCAGAGGACCCTGGTTCAATTCCCGGCACCCACATAGCAGTTCACAATGTCTGTAGCTCCAGCTCCAGGGGATCTGATGCCCTCACACAGACATACATGGAGGCAAAACACCAATGCACATAAAAATGAAAATATTTAAATTATTTTTAAAAAGATGCTCAGCACTAAAAACATAAAAGTTAATTAATTAAGCAGTGTCACACAGAATAAAAATATTAATAATTGTTTTAAAGAATAGTAAAAAAGGAAAAATAATTATCATAAAATCTTCCTTTATCATATAAGTTGATTGTACTTCATGTGAGGTTATGCATTGCTCATAATACTCTATGTAGTCTTGTGTGGTGTTTACCTGTTTATTAGCTCTATAGCCACTGCTAAATTATACTTTCTTAGTTTTTTATTAGGATGTCACATTTCACACATGCAATTTTTAAACAAATAAACATATTAGGCTGACAAGATCATGTAAATATGTAAACATGTTTGCCACCAAGACTTGCAACTTGTTAGAGTCCCAGAAGCCACATAAAAGGGGTAGGAGAGAACTGATTCCACAAGTGATTATATAACTTCCATTCCCTCTTTATAATGCCTCAACAACAAACCAAAGTACAGTTTACACCAAGCTTCACCCTGGGGTATTAATTGGTCTTACAGAGCATGAGTGAGGGATTGCTTATAGGAGCATGGACATCCCAAACCTGATGCACTGGAAAGTTTTACCCAGACTGAATGATGGATCCCCCCTAATGACATAGAGAGAATCTTGTCAACCAACCTTTCCCAGCCTGTATATTCTAGCATCAACCAAGACTCCAAGACCATGTGCAATTAAACCAGAATTGTGTACAAGTGGCTAGGAAGAATTTCTAAAATCTCAAATGAGGGTCCAATGACTTTTCCTATACCCTCCCTCAGTGAGGGAACATCAGTGATAAACAGGATCAATGAGGATAGTCTCTTGTAAGTAGGCGCAGCTGATCTGATGAAGGTGGCCACTGTTTGGCTCAAGGGATGGTACTCTGTAGCAGAAGCCATTGTTTAATGGATGTTAAAATTGTCGGACGGAAAAATTATTATTGGGACTACTAACATACAATTACAATAATGAAGAATGTGATGACAAACTGAAGGTGACTCTAGATAAGCATTGACCATATAGAGTGACTGATAATGGAGAGGATCATAATAATGAAGAAATTTTCAATTCATGGAGAAATGAAATGCAGTGACTGTAAAACAATAACAGCTTTGCCAAGATATTTATGCAGTTTAAAAGGACAATAAAGGCGGCCAGTCATTATAGATTTGAGGAGCTAGTTATGAAGGTTGAATAGTTCAAGAGCAAGCCTAGGCTTGGGAAAATAGAAAATATGAAAATCTATTTTACGTGCCCTGGATATTCAATACAATTTACTTGAACGAAAAAAAAAAATGAGCAAAATAATCCATGTGGCCTCTTCCTACAATCTCTTTGTTGCCAAACACAGACTTTTTAAAATTCCTATTCTCCAGCTCACCTGGAAATGGGTTTACATCTTTGTTGGCACTGGTAGTGAAGACAGTTGAAAGTGGGGCTTCTGGCAACCGAGCCCGGGAAAATGCATTGCCTTTCTGCTTTTGAGACTCTTGCTCTGTGAAGATTGCATAATCCAGTCACTCAGAGTTTAAGGCTCCATCCCCAGAAATACAATTGTAGATTGTGGAGCAATAGCTCCTCCTCTGGCTGTGTTTTCCTTGGCTCTTGATATACCCAGTGACACCGCATTAAAGAAAGTGGATTTTACCTTTCCTAGCAGGTATCCACTCCAAATAGATTCTTGGTTAAGTATGAGATCCTTGTGTCCACTCCTCCCACCTGTCCCCTGCCCCCACCCGCCATCCCCTGCCCTCTGTGCTGGGACCATCTCCCAGTGCTAGGTACTGACTGGAGTGAACCTCTGCAGGTTTTGTGTGTGTGTGTGTGTGTGTGTGTGTGTGTGTGTGTGTGTGTTTAAACAGTCTCTGTAAGTTCGTATGTGTTTCAGTCCTGTTGTGCCTGGAAAACAGTGTTTTCTTGGAGTCATCCATCACCACTGGTTCTTACCATCATTCTCCTCTTCCACATAGATCTTTGAGACTTGAGTGGAGGGTTTTGATGCAGACATTCCATTTAGGACTCCAAAGTCTGTCACTCTCTTCATGCTATCCAGTTGTGAGACTGTTAATTCTCATCTACTGCAAGAAGAAGCTTCTCAGGTTGAGTGATGTAGTGATACTGTGTGGGTCTAGACCGACAGTATGTCAATAGGAGCCATTTTCTTGTTTTGTTCCTTGAACAAAATAATAGTATTTGGTTTCCCCCCTAAGCTTGTGGCCTAACTAGTCTCATTCTTGGCCATGTTAGCAGTATCAGATATGAGTCAACATCTCATGGAGTGGGCCTTACATCTAAAAGTGACTGGCTACCCACATCTCCCAGAACAAGGTATTTTCAAGCCAAAAGACTGTCTGTCTCTTAACCTTCAATTATGTTAAAAGACACATAACTTGAAATTTATCACCTGAATTACTTTTTAAAAGTAGTTTATTTCACATGGAATGTTTTCATCATGCTGTAATCTTCGCCATACATTTTCTATTTTTGGTCAAATAATATTTTTTACTTTTATACATCAACATATTTTGTTCAGACCTTCATCTCCTAGTGAACATTTGGTTCATCACTTCCACCTCTTGATTATTGTGAAAAAATGCAGAACAATGGTTTAAGAATGTCACTATGATCTCAATTCAAATCCCTTGAATACATACACATAACTAGGATTGACGAATCTTATGATAATTGTACTTTTATTGTTGATGGGCCCCCATACTGTGTTTCATGGTGATTACACCTTCTCAGAACTCCAGCAGAAGTACACAAGGCCCCCAGTTTCTTCACATTCTCAACAATACTTTATATGTTCTACTTTCTGGATGATATGGGTAGGAGCACACATACAGACCAGAAAACAACTTACTGGAGTCAGTTCTCTCCTTCCACCATGAGGATCCCAGGATTCTAGCTCTTTCTAGTTGTTAAGCTTGGAGGTAAGTGCTTTTACTCACTGAGACCCCTGTCAGCTCCATACATACTTTTATTGTCATAAACTAATTGTACACAATTCTGGGTTTCATAAAGACTACTTCAAATATATCTATGTTTTGACCATATTCCCTCCCCATACTCTCCCTTTTCTCTCCTCTCCCACTACTCCATTTGCTTCTTCCTGTCTCCCTTATGCTTTTTCAAGCCACATATGTATATAAATAGCTTCATATAGCTATAGAAGACCAAAGATGAACAAATGACCAAAAGAATGGAACATATGTTTTTCTGAGTTTGCCTTAGTTCACTCAGTATGATTATCTCCAGTCACATCAATTTCCAGCAAATAACATAAATCCATTCTCCTTCGTGGCTGAATAAAGCTTCACTGTACATGTTCTTTAGAGAAATAACTACTTAAATCATCTGTCTGTTTTGATTTCTTTGTAATTTATGAGTATGAGTGTTTTGCCTCCATGTAAGTGCATTACATGCATGCAGGGTCAGCAGAGGGCATGGGATGTCCTGGAGCTGGTGATAACAGATGGTGGTGAGCCGCCATATGGATGTTGGGAAACAAACTCAGATCTTCTAAAAAGAGTAATGTGTGTTTTCAGCCACATCTCTTTAGCCCCTCATCTGTCTATTTTTTCTGACATAAAACATTCTTTGTTGTTGTCAAGCCGCAAATGTTCTTTGCATGTACTGGATAACAGATATATTATCAGATATATTAACTACAAATACTTTCATTTCATGGATTACCTTTTTTTTTTCTTTTTTTTTTTTTTGGTCTGTTGTTTCCTTTGGTGCGTAGGTATGTTTTACTTCTGAAGTAGCCTTGTTTATCTAATTGTTCTTTGGTCATGTGTATATTTCGATGACACATTTTTAAAAAGTTATCATACCCAGTGTCATAAAGCTCTTTTCTCCTATTTTCCAAAATATGCTTTATAGTTCAGCCCCATCATTCAGGTATTTGATTCCTTTTGAGTTAATTTATATACATAGTATATTGTGAGGCCCCACCTTGAATCATGTATATTCACTTGTTCCCAGCATTATTTGTTTAAATAGCTCAGCTCTTTAGTAACAGCTCTGAAGTAACAGCAACATGACAACAAGGCCCTCCCTTCTTCTTGCTGAATCAGTCACTCACTCACTCACTCACTCACTCACTCACTCACACAGCCTGGCATATACTGACTCCTCAACATGTGATTCTGTGTTCAATCAAGAGTCCATAACAACCATAGAATTTAAAGAGTCTGTGGAGTTAAATTTGGGAAAGTGTATTTTTGCTTTCGCCAACTTCAAACTGAAATTTAGCGTTATTAGACAAAGGGTGCAAACAGTCAATCACAAGATAATAATAATCAGAACTTTGTCACCAGGAGAATTCCCTGGCATCCTCAGATAACAGTAGTCATGGCAGCAAGTCTCTCCAAATAGCCTTTACACTCGTCAGCACTTTGAAATTACAGTAATTAGGTCTGCCACTCCACATTATTATGTTATGCCCATTTCGTGAGACCCCCAAAGACCACCAGGAATCGACTCTGCTGCAAAACACATGAGGATCTTTTTATTACAAGCTCGAGCCTGGTCACAAACTTCCTGTGGAAGCAGAAGAGGAATGTGGACCCATAGCGTAGGGGAGCAAGGTTTTTAAAGGGAAAAAACACAAGCTGGAAAGTCCAAGCCTTGGCATTACAGGGTTGGGTTTGAGGGTCTTTAGGGGAGTTGATCTTTAAAACAATACATCTGATTTAGGCTCCAAGGCCATAGTGGTCCAGCCCCAGCCATCTGGTGGATATCTGATCATGAGCATGCATGGAGTGTCTTGTTATGTGCCGATTAGGCAGGACGATCTGGGTGGGGGACTGCTGGCCACTTGCTCTGGTTGCCAAGCAATGATATCTTTTGAGGCCCTTAAGGCTGGGCAGGCAGGTCTGTCTTTACTTGTCTGCTTAATTGTCTAAACTTGTGCCCAGGACCACAGTCATGTTGCCCCAGGAATTAAATTTCAAAATTTGGACCTCTCAATTATTTGATGCATTAATGAAGAGACTCATATGTTTTATGACAAAATCACACTGTAAGAAAACTATTTTGGTAGTTATAGTTCCATTAAAATTAAGTTCCTTTCAAAATGTTCTTATTTTATTTCATGCATTCAGAAATGATGTTCCTCTTTCCCCAAACAACCAAAGAGAATATCTGGTGCCTGCTCAGAGTGAGAGGGAACACAGACTGGGATGCATTTGGTGATTTCTGTGCTGGAACACTCGGGACCATGGGAACCCAGCAGACCACATCACTCCAAACTGATCATTCATCACTTAGAGGTTTCTATGTGATGAGAGCAGCACTACTGATTCATGATCTTTGAAGTCAGGCCCTGGCCCTGCTCATCTGTTTGCCCCTCTGTGCAGTCATAAGATACAGTGAAACCAGCCCTTCCCCCTTTGGTAGAAGCAGATTACCCCCCTTCCCCCTCTTCTCCTGACATCAGAGATCTTTCGCTATAGGAAAAGAGATACTGCATGAGCTCTCAGTAACTATGGAAATCCCTGGGTTTCCCTAGCAACAGCTCCAAATGGGCCTTGTTGCTAGGGAACAAGGGGGTTTTCCCAGGCAACCAAAGAACAAAGCTGCCATAGCTCTAGAGCATAAATGTGAACTCAGCTATGACTCTGAGCCCATGGACACTGATGTTTACCCTGGATTCTGATCCTTTAAAAGCACCCAAGGCCAAGCGATGTAAAAGGTGGAGGGGAGGGGGATGCACACTGGGTGAGGAAATCTTGATTAGGGGCTCAGGAGTGCTATTGGTGTGTAAACTAATCAGAGAAATCTAAATGTGCCCAACAGATGCCTAGAAGTGGAAGACAGTAAAGTTTGGAAATTAACTTGATTTTGCGGGACAGCATTTGATGTGCATCAAGCACACTCTCTGAGATAATCACCCAGCACACACGTGTTCAAATTCAAGAGAAGGTAAATGGCTAGAAGCTAGGCTGGTTTCATGGTTGTATAGTCTCAGCAGTCACACATGGACTCTACACACTTAATTTTAAGACTCAGCTGTCCCTGACTTTTAACAACTTTGTTTTGGTGTGTGTTTGGGTGACAAACATAGTTGCTCCTGTGTGTACTCAATGTGTGTAGAGGCCGGAGATATCAAGTGTCTTTCTCTATCATTTCCCACCGCATATTTTGAGTCAGGAGCTCTTATTGAGCCTAGAACTCACCAATTAGCTCTGTGTTAATTAGCAAAATTAGCCCATGTGCTACGTGCTCACCAATTTGCCCAGTGAGCTCTGGAGATCCAACTGTCTCTACTTCCCCCATCCAGTACTGGAGTTGTAGGTACACACTGCCGTACCCAGACTTTGTGTGGGTCCTGAGTATCTAAACTCAGAAACCCAGAACCTCATGATTATGCAGCAAACACTTTACCCACAGAAACATCTCAAAGACACCTTCACTTTTTTTTAAAGACAAGGGACAAATGCCATATGGAAACCTACTACAGTAGGGGCTTTCTAAAAGTGGAGGCCCTGGGTTTTTTGTTTGTTTGTTTTGCAGTGGGTCCCACCAATTATGTATAACTCCGAGAACTTCCA
This sequence comes from Meriones unguiculatus, assembly GCF_030254825.1. Taxonomy (NCBI): domain Eukaryota; kingdom Metazoa; phylum Chordata; class Mammalia; order Rodentia; family Muridae; genus Meriones; species Meriones unguiculatus. The sequence goes on from NW_026843706.1 coordinate 12,478,307, forward strand.
TTTTACAAGGATAAAACTGAACTATAGGGGGCAGGTTTGACAATCCTAAGTTCACTTGTCAACACACTTTCAGAGCCAATGGAATTTTCTTCACTATCTTCAGGCAACAGGAGTCAGAGATTGATCCAAAGAGACATCAGTGTGAGAAGACCCTCCTGAGATGGCCACAGCAGAAAATTGGGTGCCGAGGACCGACCCAGCCGGGAGTCCCTCACCCGCAGGAGAACAGGGATTCGGATATCAGGTTAGACACAGGTTAGGCTGATTGACAGTCAGACCCACACACCAGGGAGTGTTGGATCTACTGCACTTTACTGATGTCAAGCCAACACTTATATAGTGATTACATAAAGAAGCACCTGAAGTTGACATATTTCCCGGAGCATTCAGACTTTTTACCAACAATACAAAGTTTACATTTTAACTGAAAGAGTAACCTGGTAGAAGCAGTGTCTACAAAAAATCTTGGCCTAACAGCCTCTTAAGCAGAGCAAACATAGAACTAGTGCCCTATTTACATAGTGTTATTGCTGCTAATTTAGCGAGTAGAGGGCCAGGGGATTGTTAAACTTGTGGTCTGTTTGCGTAGTTTATTGTTAGTTAATTAGAGGCTGTTAATAATCCTCCGAGTTAAGTTGGCTAAAGATTACAACCTCCCCCCCCCCCCCCCCCGAGATAAGCATGAGGGGAATTCTGCCTGTTTGGCTTGCTAAGGATTTACGCTCTTTCCTTAGAGATAAGATGCTTGAGCTAGCCTGTCTGTAAAACTTATAGTATAATACAAAACTCTCTGACCTTCTATGTTTGCCTATCATAAACATCTGTGTTAGGTAATGGTTTTGTAGTAGTTTTACTACAGTGGGAATATTCAGAGCATTTATCCTAACAGATCCTGATTAAACATTTTCTTTAGAAAGCCTTAAAACTCTATCCCTTTACTACCTACAGTGTTTGGTTTTTTTTTTTTCACAAGCAATTCCTGATGCTGAATATGATTTATTACCTCTCCTAAAAGTTTACTTTCATTCTACTCTTATCTGCTAAAGCTTTTAGTGATCTATTAGAAATGTTCTAAGAACCATAGAGAAACAGCAAAACAGCTCATCAATCCAATCCTGTAACCAAGTAAGTCGTGGGACTCTCAGAATACGTCTTTTGGCTTAAATGGCCATATTAGGGTTCTTGCTAGGGACTTCCAGAGAGCTCTTATTCCCGTGGGACTCGTTTCTCCTGTCTGTTTGCGTAATTTTATGCTTACATAGCACATTTTTATGCTATATAGACGACTCCTGGAGTTAGTGTAGCAATTGGGAGTGGTAGGAAGCATGGTCCCCTCAACTGTCCTGGGGATTCAACTCAGAAGTGGAATAAATAAGATGTTGGAGAGCATGCCACCTCACAGAAAAGATGGACAGAATTAAGAAAATGCAAATGGAATGCAGGCCAAGGTGGCAGCAGGATCAAGATAAAAGCAGAATGGGTTCTTCCCAGAAGCTCCATCTACTTCCTCTTGCCTTAGATTCTGTCTAAAGTGTCTACTTTCCATCTCTGTTCCTTAATCACTTATTCTAGGGTCATCAGAAAAGCCTCATCTAACACACTGCACACATTCAGCAAGGTCATGTCCGACCTTAAGATGATAACTTAAAAGGACTGCATTTTCCCTCTCCTAAATTCATATCCTGAATTCCTAATACCCAGTAGTACTACAGTATGTAATTGTCCTTAGAGAAAGAACTACTAAGGAACGAAGGCAGAGTAAGGTTTGCATGGTAGACCCTAAAGCAGTGTGACTTGTTTCCTAAGGACATAGAAACACAGATGACACAGATGATACAGGTGCAGGCACAGGTACAGGCACAGGTAGAATGAATTCAGCTAACTACATGCCAAAAAGAAAGGGCTCAGGAGAAATCAACTCTGCACATTTTGATATCGGACTTCTGGCCTCTAAAACTGTGAGTCAATGGATTTCTTGCCTTTAACCACAGCTATTTAAGTCACCTAATCTCACTGCCTTATTTTGGAATACCAGTATAGAATCTTTCCCTCACTTTGCTTCTAGGAAGTAAAAGCTATGGCTGTTTAAGAGGGACCTGAAGTTCTGAGGATAAAGTACTTTTCTAAGGGTAATACAGGCTCAGTGGCAGCCACAGCGAATCAATCTGGGATTCTGTTTGACCCGACGTCAAGTATGTGGGTGGGTACAACTTCCCTTGCCTTGGTATAGCTGTACCCCCAGGTCACCGAATTTGGAAAATCTGCAGCCCTTTTCCAGGTACATCCCTCCCTGTTTCTCTGTGGGCTCGGGGTCTTCTTCAGGGTCTATCATTCACACATTTATCTACATGGCTACCATTTCTGAAAACTTCTTTGTTATGATCTTTTTTAAACTCTATTATATTGGGGTTCCTTAAAGCCTCCCCATTCCAACCCCCAACCCTAGGTAGAAGAGAGAAGGTTAGTGGGAATAGAGGGTGCCCACCCCTTTATTTCTTATGGCTGTTAGGGTTGATGGGTTCTTTTGGGGGGTTATACCAATGTCGATTAATAGCAGACACAGACAGCAGTCTCCTCCAAGCCACTGCATTGAAACATTTCTCTCCATCTGCTTTGAAGCCACTATACCAGCTTGGTCTCTCCAAACTGCCACTTGCCACAACTTCTCTTTCTGGGCTCTTACATTTACATCCTCAGAGCCCTAGACACGCCCCTCTCTGTGCTGCATGAGGAACACTGTTACCAGCTGGCAAAGACCACACCCCACATGAGAAAATTATCAGCTGTGGACAAACTAAAGCCTGAACTAAAATCCTACACTTGGGATTAAAACAAAAACAAAGTTACATAACACAACGGAGTTTTTAAAGAAACCAAAACTTCCATTACACTTCTTTGTGCTTTGAACTCCTATCTCAAGCTGAGATGACTTTCCAACCCAAATCCCTCCATAGAAGAACAGGAGCTGAAGAAATATAGAGAACAAACCTGCAGCCTGCAGGAATCCTGGAAGACCTAGTTAGAACATGTGACAAGTAATCTGCAACTTGTAGAACAAGATGCTGAGAGGAAAGGGGGCAGGCGGGAAATGATGTAGACTTCAAGATGCATAAGCAAAGCCCTTGGGGCATCAAAAGCTCCAGAGAACGAGATCAGAAAATACAATACAATCATAGAATGCTGAACAGGGTCAGAAACAAATTCTCATCAGAGAGAAGCAGCACGAAGCTTGCTGTCTTATTTGCAGGGGGTGTCTGAGGCTAGAACTGGCAGTGTCTGTTTAATGTTTGCATCATGTTTCAGTTCTTGTGATCAATGGCTGTTACACAATACATGGAACTACAAGGTGTCATGTGACTTTTGTGAGTAATGTCTAGTGTAAATGTAAATGAATCTCCACCTAATATATGATGCTGCTGAGCAGGTCATAGATATGAAATTGTCCATATACTGCGTCACAGCACTGATTGGTCAAGGGATCCAAAACCCGTTTAGCACTGATGTTTATAACAATCTAACATCAATCTAACATTATAACACATAAATGCATATCAAACTTCATTGTTTCAACAAACCATTTTAGCAGTCTCTAGAAACTTGTTTCATCCTATCTCCCGCTTAAAAGCCCTTCCAGGAAAAGTAAAGTATGCACACACACACACACACACACACACACACACACACACACACACACACAATGATGTTCACACACATAGATGCACACATGTCTGTGTCAGAAACAGCCCATTTCCTAGCATTTCTTCTTATCACCATAAGGCAAATTGCCATATACATGAGCCTGTTTCAAGACTAGTTCTTATTTGTCTAATAGTCTGTTTATTGTTTCCTGAGTCTATATACTATGCTTCTTTTCCTATAATATTCAAACATTCACAAGTTTCTCCCATCCATTTTTTTCTACCCCCATCCTGAGTATCACCTTGCCTGACCAGTACTCTCCTATGCCCTTTCATTATTTTACAATCAAATTCTCAAAAATATTCTCTTATATGTAGATATAGGTATAGTTATAGACAGAGATGTTTAGATATATATTCTCTGTGCTACTAAATCCAAGGAGAAAATTACAGCAGTTTCTTCTTATCCCGTGGCCTTCCAGCCGGCCTTCCTCAAGTCATTTAGCCTACCTTTAGCCTCCCGTCTTTGCCATTCCTCTTCCCATTTCTTCAACACTGAGGCTCTGGGATGATATGGCCTGTGATAACTCTCTTAGCATTCCCACCACACAACTTTCCTAGAAGAACTTCCTACACTTGCCCTGAACACCCATTACATATCCACATACGGTGTGTTCACCAGACACCACTTCCTTTTCCTCCTTCACATGTAGCTACACCACATTTCCTCAAATCTCATTGTTAGGATTCCCTTGGGTGATCAGGTGGCCATGTACCATCCAATGTGAGGCGGACAACAGGTTGGAAGACACTACATGTTCTCTCTTCTCACTTATCCCCAGGAACAAAAAGGAAAGGACTGTGAGTATCTATGGGCCACTGGAGCTTTCAGACAAGAGAAAGCTGGGTCCCTAATAGCTTTCATGGAAAAAAATCTCAACGCCCATCCTAACCTTCTCCATCAGCTTTGAGACACAGCACAGCCACAAAACAATCTTTATTGAAAAATCTCACTGAGATGCAGAAATTATTTGATGCAGCAATTAGTCTAGGTCAACTATTATACTGTCTATCTAGTTACAAGTAAATATTTAAAATCCAGGCTAACGCTTCTAAATATACATCAAATAACTGACAAAAGTGGCTCAAATGACAGGCTATACAATCATTTATTAAGTAGATTAGGAAGTTACAGATATTTATTTATTTAATCACCCAATAGATATGTATCAAGTACTCAACAGTGCGCTAGATACCATGTTAGGCACCAAAGTTGCAGTAATGAGCATGGATAAATCCAGTCCTTGCCACAATAGTTTTCTATCATTTATATTAAATTATTTTCCACTATTTCTATTATTTATAATGCTTTGTGCTAATAACTGAATAACAGAGGATCCACATGCCTTTGTATCAATTCTTAGCTACTAGAACTTCCACAGCATTTGCTTTTCTACCTAAGCATACCATCCACAAAATGGGTGTTGCCCCTCCTTACCGCTTACAACTTACACTCATACCCACATGGTCAACGGCTTAAACAAGAACTAATAGCACAATATCCCTTATGTTAAGAAAAGTTTTCATATTTGTTCTGGAGTGATGATCTGGAACATTTATCATTTTAACTACTTCTAACTGTGCAATTCATTGACGCTAAATCTATTTACAAAACCATGTAACCATTACTAGTATATTTACCTAAAACTTTGTCATTTCCAACAAAAACTCAATACCCATTAAAGACTAAATCATTTCTCTTTTCCCTAGTTTCTGTTAATCTCTCATTTACTTTCTGTATGTATTTGTCTGTCTTATGTAGCATATGTAAACGTATTCATAATATATCTGTCATCAGTGTCTGGATTTACTCAATAAGCATAGTCTCTTCATGATCCATATAAGAATATTATATTATATTACATATAGAGAGAAAATTTTCAGTCATAAAAAGCAAAGCTATGTCATTACCAGGAAAAATGCAAATGGAGAGAAGCATGTTATACAAATTAAGCCAGTCTCACAAAGGCAAATATGTTGTGAACATTTTTGGTTTATGATATGTAAATATGTTTTTGTTACACTCCCAAATGGAGGATTTTAGTTTGTTCACACATGTTAATTGTCTTGGGCAGAGCATGATAGTCTCTGCCAGCTGGAATTATGACAGCCCAGAGGAAGGAGGCATGGCGGCTTGGAGGAGAGGGAGGAGGACTTGCTTGCTGCTCTTACTGGTTTGCTGATTTGCTGGTTACCTGGACATCTGGATTTCCTGATGATGGATATTGGTATTGTGCCCAAAAGAATCCTACAACCTACCCATCAGGGAGAAGTAAAGAGGACCATGTCCCCTTTTCTTTATAACCTTCTTTGTCCCCTACCTGGGGATAGGGGGTTGGAAGAGCGGTATAACTGTTAAAGAAATCACAAATAAAGTAAGGTTTGCAAAACTGAGGCCTACACTAGATATCTCTGGGAAATGCCACAGCCCCACTACAGGATCAGGTTAGTTTTAAGTGTTGGGTGCTAGCACAGCGTTTTAGGGGAGGGACAATGAGCATGTGATTAGTGGGTAGGGTCACTATGGAAGCACCTTAGAAACCTAGAGTTGTGAAGGGATTGGTTCTCCATAGCACCACTCAGTTGCACTGCTACCCTTGCATCTTATTTCCTACAAGACTCCTTGAGTGGCCCAACGTGTCAAGGGGAGCAAAGTGTTCCTAGCGAGGGCTGTGCAGGGGAACCCCCCCCTCTCTCTCTCACACACACACACACACACATCATCATCATCATCATCATCATCATCATGATCATCATCATGATCATCATCATCATCATCAATGGGAGCCAGACTGGGCTGCAACCATGAGGGGTCACTAGGATATGCAGCCAGGCTCAGAAGGGAATGGATATTGGGCATTGGCATCAGAGGCATCTAGGCCCAGAGGCCAGCAGAGTACAGCCAGTGAAGCCAAGCCAGCCTGTGAGGAGTCACGCAAAGCCCAGCATGCCCAAGACCATGCAGAGTAGCCTTCGAAAGTCTTTGTCTCATTGCTCCCGTACCTCCATAGCAGAGCTGACCTTCTCTGTGAGCATGGTGGAGGACCATTTTCAGGAAGGCAGCTATGGCCAAGGACTGAGTGAAATGGTGCCCATCTTCCTGACCACCATCCTGGAGTTCCTGGCCTGCAGGCTGCTGGAGCTGGCAAGCAGTGAGGTGCAATGCCCAGGCACCCACAGGTTCATCACCCTGGAGCTGCTGGTCGTGACAGTCCACGATACACGACTTGCTGAACTGTTCCAGTTCACCACCATCTCCCCAGCTCATAGCAGTCTTTGTAGTCCTCATCCTCACTAGCTACTAGATACTGCTGCCAGCTGGCTCTGGGTCACTGACCAGCCTGCTGCCTGCCCTGTCTACCCATCGCACATTATCATTCCATCCTGTCCAACCTCTCCCACGGTCAGCTCTGCATAGCTGGTCCCTTGCTACCTACCCCCCTCCACCCCCAGGTTGTGCTCTTATTAAAGCTTTAGTTCGAGAAACCCATAGGCTCGTTTTTTTGGAGGTGGGTGTGAGGGTGGTAGTAGAGGAGGATTGTGAGGTGGGCCTAGTTGAAGGAACATGGGGTAGGAGTGGTGCTGGGTGGTCATGGGCTGGTTTCCCTAGCTTTTCTTTTGGGAATGATGTGGGAGTGGGGACAGAAGAAGAGGTTGGCTTAGTTGTGGGAACACAGTGGTGTAAGTGTGCAGGTGTGGAAGGTAGGCAGGGATGGCAGAGGAATACTGAATGCCTTCTCTGGAGAAGTCGAGGAGGGTGCACATGATGCACCTCTTGTCGATGAACCAGTCTGGGCCAGCCTGCCCAGCTGCATTAGAGAGATGGCCTTTGAACAGGAGACCACAGAGCAGTGGGGACCCATATGCAAAAGCAGCCTTCGGTTGAGGATGCAGACCTGAACAGAGCAGTGGCATGTGAGGACTAGGGTCCCTGAGGATAACACCTCATGATTATTCATTGGATGGTCAGCAAGACGTGTCAGGAGGTTCCCCTGGCAAAGCAGGTGAACAAGAGGCAACCTAGCCTACCAGGACCTGAAATATCCCACCACCTATGGCCTTGCCTGCCCTGACTTTGAGCTTTTTATGAGGCTATATCCCTGAGGCTTAAACTACACCTGACATACTGCCTTTTGTTTTTGTTTGTTTGTTTGTTTGTTTGTGCACTTCTCTGATACCTGTCGTACCCTGTCCCTCAATTTATGACTGTCTAAGCTCCACATTCAGCATAGATGGTTCGAAGCTGGTTTCACCCCACAGGTTCTCATTAGCATAGAGAGCTGATGGTCAGACAGAACCTGCAACACCCTGCTAGTGCCTGGAGCTGAAGATCTCTCCATGTGCTCTGGGTAAGAAGGTCATAGCTACTGCCTACTTCTTAGTTCAAACAGCTGCAGCTGCATGTGCCTTTGTTGTGCATGGCCACCCCTCCCAACTTCAGCTTGAGGCCACAGCTGTGAGTAGCTCTGCCCTGTCCCATCAGTCTCAGCACTAACACCACCTCTTCCAACTTCCCAGTTCCCAATGATCTCACCATACTGCCATGCCCTCCCCTGCCAAAAAGTGGAGATTAATGCTTTCATAGGACCATCCAAGTAGGGGAGATATAGAAAAGAATAAATAGACACAATAGGTAAACATCTAATGAAAGTTAAAAAAAAAAGACATACATAGTTGAAAACTCTCACAGCTCATAAAATGAAATTCTGTAAACAAATGGATTCTAATGTAGGATACAGAGAGGAAAAGGCAGACAAAGAAAAACAATCACTACATACTATCTTTCATGTGCAAAGACAAAAAAAAATTAGAGAACCTAAAACCAGAAGGGAGACTTTTAGGAACAGGGAATAGGGAAAGATAGCAAATTTGGGATTAATTAAATTAAAGGGATGAAGATGGTGGCTGGGTATACCCTATGCTGATATTAGGTGGTAATACCACAGATATCATTTATTTGTAAAAGTACTGATAACTTCAAAATATAAATAAAACTTTCAAAAGAAGAGAAGGGTGGTTCATAGGAAAACATGAAAATGGGGAGTATGAAAATCACTGCTCTGAGGCAGGTTTTCTTTTAACACTGCTATAAAACTATGAAAATGGAATTATTACAAATAAATTGAGACAACTTCAAATGATTTCAAAGGCTTTGTAAAAAGGCACTGTTTGTTTTTCTTTTTCAAGACAGGGTTTCTCAGGGTAGTCTTGGCAGTCTTGGAATCGCTTTGTAGACCAGGCTGCCCTTGAACTCACAGAGATCTGCCTGCCTCTGCCTCCCAGAGTGCTGGGATTACAGCGTGCACCTCTGCACCTGGCTGAAACAGTAAATCTTAATTCAGAGTTTGATGTATATGTGTACTTTTCCACATTCAAGCTGAGTAATAAATATGAATAAAACGCACTATACAAAAGACTCCTGTAAACACCCAAAGAAAATACTGACACCATAAATGCTTATGCAGACATGCATCTATAGAACGTTTACAATCAAAGGTAAGGGCGGGTGTCTTTCAACCACTGTCGAGCACAGCAGTGATATGAGTGGGGATTTCTCTGGGAAATGCCATAGCCCCACTACAAGCTCGAACTCAACATGTTAGGACCTGACTCTGCTGTGGAAATCGTGTTCACGGTTTAACACATCTGAGCACATACACAGGAGTTGTGTTCAGCAAGTCTGAGTAAACATGCTGGGTTGGTTTTCCTGTAAAGGTCTGTTTGCACTGGAAATGCCTCTGTGACCTAAGGAGTAAATGAAAGCATGCACAGAAATACGGGCCCCATCTTTATTTAAGGTAACATTCACTTTTGGGAAGTGACAGAGAACCAAAGCAACCAACCATAAAAATCAAATGACATCTGCTTCCAAATGTAACTGCCATGGCTGGGGAGAATGTGTCTCCCTTGCTGCCATGGAGGTTCTGCACTTAACTGTTGCCTCTCACAGAACTGCTGGGGGTTCACTTAATGGTTGACAGAATCTGTCTTATTCGTAACAAACAAAGTAAAGAGAAGGGAGCTGCACTGACTACTACTAACATCCTCTTAGCAAGGCTAATGCTCCCTGCGCATCCTACAGTGAGCTTCAGATGGTTTCTTCAGAGCTGTCAAGGACCAGGGACTGAAGGTATGTTTCAACAACGGACACATCTTGTTCTTGCTGTATGAAAACGGAGATTTAGAGAATCATTATTACATCTCTGCCAACAGGAATCCAGCCCGAGACACACAGTGTTACAGACACACGACTTACAGTTTTCATGATAACTCTGTCCTGAGCCTTGGAGATTTCCTTTTCCACTTCACTTTGGTGACCGCCAATAAAAGTTTTGTGATGTTCACACAAGTCCTTGGCTTTCTGAAACAAAAACCTCTACCTGAGCCAGAAGAAGCTCCAACTTGACTCCTCACCTCACTTAATTTTAAAAGCACCGGCTTTGCATATCTAAATGATGCTTGTAATGAATTCAAAAATAAGAACAGTGGTGACTTGATGTGCACCTATATGGCCACTCCACAAGGAAGTTCAGGTGCCGTAACTGAAGGTAGAATTGTTGTGTGATCAGAACAGCTAAGGCACTTATCTCAGAAAATGGGTGGGTGAGCAGTTAAAGGCCATAAGGAGCAGACATGGAAACACAGGCGCAGACTCCCACAAGAGGTTTCCCGGGGGAAGGGGCCATTCATCCACTGTGTCCACCCACTAGAATGTTATTTTCACAGAGAAGACACAGTATGCAGTTGCATGACTTTTCAAGCTAAGAAAAGCTGGAGTGAGGACTCAATCTCCTCTGATCTCTCAAAGAACACTGCAGTGGTGGATCCAGAGGAGAAAGAAGTGGGTCACTTCTGTCCAGAAATTGCAAAATGCATGCCTGTCCAGACTCTGACCTATTCCTAAGGCCTGGAGGAGCTTAGGAACAGGTGGCATGCACGCCGGCTGAAAACAGGTATGGAAGGGGACCTTGCTGGGCCCTTGGCTGAAGAGGACAGAAATGGTGACTTGCAGTGGTGAAAACACAAGATTTCCTTAGTGAAGACAAGGCACAGGGAGCTCTCCGGCAAAGAGCAGAAGGAAAGCAGCATAGACAGGGGACAGGAGCCACTTCAGGAGAAGCTGGTGCACTGGGAGGAGGGAAGACACACAGAAGAGGCCAGTAAATTTCTGGGGGCGGGGCAGGGTGTTTGCAGAGGACACGGAGGAAGCAGGGAGAATTAAGAAGGAAGGCCACTGGAAAATACTGAAGAGTTTGAAAAAGCCCTGTTTCAGGACAACAACCCCTCACAGCCTAGGACTAGCAAAGGAGGAGTACAGGAGCAGAGGGAGATCAAGAGAGTGAGAGAGGCAGAAGAGCACAGGGCAGAAAGGCAGGGACCACCTGGGAGGCCAGAGATGCCCAGTCAAAAGGCTCTCTCTGTGGTGCTGCTCACACAGTGCGCTCACAGGCAGAAGCAAGCCTTTCTGGTGGGTTCCCAAGCAGTATTCAGCTGCATTGGGGCCACACTTTCTTAGACTCTTACTAAAGGACTGGATGTGTGTGTAGGGGGCTCTCAAGGTCTTGAAAAGCTTTGCTTTTCTGTGTGCGCAGGTGAGTACAGAAAGGTGTTTGTGTATGTGTACTCGCGTATGGAGGCCGGAGACCATAAACATGTGAAAGTAATTTCCTCCATGTGTACGTGTTTGCATATATGTTTGCTCTCAGGTGTGTGCACACCTTCCAGGACCCCTCACCACATTATTTTTTGAGGCACCGTCTCTCATTAAGCACGGGCCTTGCCAATTTGGCTCCAATGGTCTTTTCAGAAGCCCCAGGGATCCCTGTGTGTCTGCCCTCAGGGCTCTTGGATTATAAGCACATGGGTGCTAGGGATGTTCACTAGGTTACTAACTAGGGTATACTGATTCTTGCTCAGTAAAACAGACCTAGTTTCTCACTAGCATGCTGAAAAAAATTAGTTGGCTGGGACACACCAAACACTTTTGTCAAGGTGTCTGAATCAGATTTGAAGAGAGACATTCTATAGTACATTTTAGGAGGGGCATCAAAAAGAATTGCCATTGAAGGGTTGCTTCGATTCCCAGATATATAGATGGGCGCCAAGGTCACTTAGGACCCGGAGCTAGACCCAGGGTGCAATCGCCAGCAGGCAGCTCTCAATCGACCCAAAGACAGTTAATCCTCTACCAGCTTTTTGATTCCCCACATCTAATACTGGAAGACTACAAAATACTCAACAGCAAAGAAAATAAAAGCTACCCTCTCCTATTGCTTATTTCATACACCCTTCTAATTGAAAGGAGCCAAAGAAAACCAGGACGAGATCCTCAGACATCTTTGTCCACTTGAATATCAAAGCATCAACAGAGGTCAATAACTCTGTGATTCAGAGTGTGGTCCTTCCAGAGCAAATTTCCTGCAGGCAGCTCCCGTGCTAGAACACTCTCTCCAAAAGATCATCAGCCTCCCAGCATAAACAAACCCTAGCATTTCTCCTGTGTGGGGAAAAGATTCACCAAGAGAATGTGATCACCAATTTCAAAGTTAATTACTTTCCCCACAAATTGAGAAAAGGCCAGTCTGTCTTCTGCTTTTACAGACACTTGGTGTGAAATAAGGATGTGTTTTGTTAAAAAGGCAGTCTACCAGACCTTCAAAAATTTCTCACACATTTCTTTAGCGTTCTCAAGCTTGACTTCATGATCCACTACAGCTTCCTCTAGAATCTTCATTTGCTGCTGAGTTATGCGCTGAAATAGAGAAAATGAACGACAAAGCGTCAGTAAAAACTGAACACCCAACCCAGCTGCTTACAGGAATTGCTTCCCATGCTGTTTCATCTTCTGCCAACTCATGATCAAGTCTGAAGACAACGTGACCTTCAATACCAAAAATAACATAACAACATCTGACCGTCACAGAGTCAAGACACTCTGTTAAGCCCGTGCAACACGCCCATGAAACAGTTACTCACTTCAAAATTAACTTGGGATCCATTTAATCTGTGGATCCCCACCTCACCAAAATTAAGTATTAAACATTCCTTTGTGGCCCAGTTCTCACTAAGTATTATCATTTTTTGTCAGATTCAATGAGCACATAGATTACCTTCCAAGGAAACCCTTCTTTCCAAAAAATTCCTGACCCAAGCCTTCCTCATCAATCAGTCATTCCTACACTGTGACACTCCATCAACTACATTATCAACCAAACAAGAATGACAGGGAAGACCACAACCATATTCCGGCTCCTGCTGTCAAGCATTCCATAGCAACATGTAAACAAGTGAAACCACCCAACCCACAAGTCTAGAAGGTAGGGGATTCTCCATAAGTCTGCTTCCCCTCCTAGGAAACCGAGGCACAGAGGTAAACTGTTTTCCTGAGTTAGCATAACTGGCAAGTAACTGGACCGTGACTGCCTTTCAATCAGTGACATGCCAGAGGACATGCTTGGAATCACTGGACTGCACAGAGCCTCCATCTCCCCCAGTACTCCAGCCTCTGCTACCCCACCTCTGGAAGTCAGAATCTTCAAGAGGGCAGCTCCATCCTCTACCAGGAAGAGTGAAGCCCCAAAGACTGCACTGTTCAGAGTCCAGTACCTGTCCCGGTTCTCCTTTCCAGGTTAAAGACCAGTCAGTCATCATCAAGTGTCCATCATGGCATGAAGCCTTTCCCTCTTCTCCTCTGGGACTGGGCTGGTCTGAACTCCAACCACTGAAAGCTAAGCCTCCACCTGCTCTTCCGTAGCCACCCTGTCCTCTCCCAGGCTGCATCCCTTATCACTGTGTCAGAAGGCTAGGTTGGGCCTCCTGCTCCTTGGTGTCCTCACATCATGGATCATGAAGGGCTCCATCTCAGGATACAATCCCATACCTTCTCCTGCACTCTCCGTGCAATGCTTGGTCAGCCTCCGACTCCACCCCCATGCTGGCCCCTAACCCATCACTGACCTTGTCACCTCTCCACAGAAAAAGAAGCAAGCCAGGGAGACAGACAGTATGGCCAGTCTCTCTTCAACACATCCACCACCCTCCTGGTCTCCCTAAGCTCACGTCCTGTCCCCTTCCCTCCCCATTTTCAGCACTGGAGCCCTGCCACTTTGGAAACTGGAGCAGTGCATCCATTCCAAGGGAAAGCAACACTCACAGCGAGGTTTTCTTCTTGGTCCTTTGCTCTCTCCACCTCCTCCTGCCACTGCTGGTACAGGGGCCAAAACATCTGGGAGTAGACTGAGTGACGTGCCTTCCTGTAAACACAGTACCAATTAATGAGCATGCTCATAGAGGGTGAGGATACGGCAACAAAACACCCTCATCTTTTTGAAACAAGAGCTAGGAGCAAGATGGGGGTGGGAGGAAGATGCATTAAACTGACTCATGAGAGGCAGACATGTGACTCTCACTCCAGAAGGATTTTGTCTTAAGCCACTACAGAAGACAACACTCCTTCTGTCTCCTCTCTTGAACACAGAGGATGCTCTGATGCATAAGGTTCCATAGATTGCATGTCTGGCTTGAAATTAGATTCTTCTCTTCTTTCCCTTATGGAGTAACCTATAGAGTCTGACAGCCTAAGTCCTGGTTCTGAAGGTAAAATTCCCTTGTATGGGAAGTACATTAAGATTGCACACAACCCTTTCCCCATGTGGGCATGACTTACAAAAGGGAGCTCCTGATAGGTAAAGTTTTGTAGACCACAGAGGACTGGCCTGCCTTACTGGAAGTTAAATGTGTTGTTATCTGAGAGGGGAGAAACTGTTCTCTTGCCAGTCTTGCAGCTGACACATCTCAGTTCCATACAAGGGGGCTGGGTCACACCGGTCATGAATAGGACCAGACAATGAGGAAAAAACACGCAGTGCTTCATAGATCTCCTTGGCTGTTCCACTCTGTGCATGACCACAGTGGCAGGCAGGAGGTACTTGGGAAGGAAGAGTAAAGGTTGTAAATGTCTCCTATACAGAAGGTCACAACTTTACCTTGACTCCTGCTGGGTTTTGAAAATACTCTGCAGGTTTTCATACAGGGATGTGAAAGAGGCATTTATATCCTTCTCAAACTGCTTCCTCTCTACCATGAGGATCTGGGTAATATCATCTATAAGAGAAAGGAAATGGTATAGCTTAAATCCAAGATACAGAGGAAGAAGTGCTTTTTCATCCAGGACACATTATCCTACATGATAATATGAACAAATATATCTATAGTCCATTTTGCTCTTTGTTGTTGTGTATATATATATTATATAGATATATATTATTTCTATCTATAGATAGATAGATAGATAGATAGATACATGCATACATACATACATACATACATACACACTTTTATTTTTTTAATTTGGACAGGGTCTTGTGTAGCCTAGGCTGGTCACAAACTTGACAGTAAGTGAGACCAACCTAAAGTCCCTGATTCTCCCGCCTCCACTTCCTAAGAGCAAGGAATACAGGGGTGGGGCATCCTGCTTGAGTGATGACCACCACCAACAATGAATTTCCCGAATACTTCAAAACCCAAGTGGTTCCTCTGCATCAGAAAGAGCAATGCTGTCAGACATCATTGCTCATATGGAACGACTGTGCACACTGGCAAAGAACCGATGATGCCTCTCTACTAATGCTGTCTTAGGCAAACCTAAACATGTGACTCAGAACTGAAAGAAAACTGCCACAGTTTGAAGCATGAGGTACGCTGACTCGGTTACAAGCTAGTGTGGCACGCATTATGTTTGCGTGCTATCACGCTTTTCTTCCTGGTCCACAGTGTGCTGCTTTCAGCATTCCTTCCAGGCTGAGAAATGTGCACAGGCTAAAGGCTGTTTTCCCTGCCCTCTTTTGGCAGGGGTTCCTGGGGGAGAGCAACTCTGGAAAGTCAGAAAAATGACTTAATTCAGAACTTGAAAAACAGCTGTTGAAATGCGAAGTACCACTTGTGCAGTAAGTTAAAAAGCAGAGATTTATCTGCTGGTCCATCATCCCTAGTAGCAATTACTCTTCAGCAATGCAGGAAGAGGAAGCTCTCTCCCCACCACCCAGGTGACAGCTACAACATTCCTCCTGCTCACAGCAGCTACTTCAAAGTTATGTGAAAGGTAGCCCCTGGAGGCCAAGAGACACTTT
The DNA here is from genome assembly GCF_030254825.1 of Meriones unguiculatus. NCBI lineage: Eukaryota > Metazoa > Chordata > Mammalia > Rodentia > Muridae > Meriones > Meriones unguiculatus. The sequence goes on from NW_026843706.1 coordinate 12,494,133, forward strand.
TACCCTTCCAAAACATCTTGTGGGTGACAGAACTGTTGCAGAGTCCTGTTGGCCTCAGTGACCACATTTTCACCATGTGCAGGTTGTAGAGTTGGAATGAAAGCCCTGGGTCTACCATGATCTGCTCAAACATACCTCTGATGTCTTGCATGCTCATCTCAACAGGCTTCCTGTAAAATAAATAAATAAGTAAATAAAATAAAAATAAAAACTGCACACAGAACTCTTAACTGAGGACAAACACCCTAAGTTTGCTTTGAAGGAAAGGGGAGGCATGCTGCTGTACCGAGACTAGAACTCACATGGGGCAAATTCGGATTTCCCCCTCTTTGGGTCCCTGCTTTTATTCCTGTGTTCACACTGTCATCGTGAGCCAATGAGTTCAGTGCAGATGTGTAAGGGCACACGGCTGAGGGCTACTTACTGGAGCATGGGTGACTGAAAGTCAGCTGTACGCCCAGGAGCCCCAGCCCATCCTGGGGATTGGGCGACTCATGAAAACTGCATTCCAGGTATATTCCCTGCCCATTGCAGGCAGCTCCATGGAAGTAGGTCCTCTCCTCAAACAGTAGCTTTGTGTCGTGTTGTGGCAGGTGGGGGTTTTTATACTGAATGTTTACCGGAATCCATTCACTGTATGGCAGCATTGTGTATCTTAAAGCTGTACTCATCCATGTACATCCCGCCCTCCATCCCTTACTCTCATCCTTCCTCAATACCCTCCCGACATCTGTCCTATGTCACCCAGACAGTGTCTCTTCAAATTTCATACCGTGGGACCATGTTCAACCTCCAGAGTCTGCCTCTCACCAATGCACCCCCAGACCTTCCCCTCAACTGGGTATTGCCTGCCTCTGCCCAGTCTCCCCTCTTATTTCCAGCTCTAACATTTTATGGCCTTATCTGTAACCTAGGATGCTCAAGTGAGAGAAGGCGGGAGACAGGAGTCTCTTTGATGCTGGCTTACTTTGCTCAACAGCACACTCTCCTCTTGGATCCATTTCCCAGGGAAAGGGCAAAATTTTCTTTGTATGCCTGCATATGACTTCACTGAAACTACCTCACTCAACAGGCCAACATTCCTCTAAGACATCACCTGGCCTCTTGCACATTTGATCCCGAGGAACAGCTGCCCAGCTCGCTGGTGTCAACTGCCGGATTTTCTGCTGCATTGAGAAGAAAGGAAAAACCTTTGCAAATGAAATGTGCTGCTCTCTTCACCCCACATGAGAAACAGCTTCACTCTAGAGTTGGGTAAGCCCACGCCCAGAAAAGGTTTTAGAGCAATCTTCCAGGGACTCATGCCCCCACCGCTAGCCCCTAGACACAGGTGAGACTCAGCTCGATCCAAGCCTATTGACATCAGGGTACATGTATTTGTACAAGCCTCAAAAAGGAAATTCCCTGTGACCCATGGGCTTCTTGAGAGACACATGTTGGCCAGGACCAACAGCTCTGTGAGCCTCCCATCTGTGCCATGGGTTAAGAATGTCTAGTGTGGAGACACAGGCACAAACAGTTGCTGCACGCCAGCTGTCCAACTGTGTCACAGCAGCTGATCATTAAATTTACAGCAAGAAACCCAGAAACACGGCAGCTGTCTTCAGGACTTCCCTGGGTGAGAGGAGAACCCTCTCGACTAACAAAGACTACAGTTACCACTCAGGTCTCTATCCCTGAGGTGAGCAGCAGCAACTCTTGAAAAAACGCCAGCCATCCAGGGACTATACCCAAAAAGATGAGAAGACTTCCTTCAAGAAAAACCAGCTTTCTGCCAAGAGGATTCTCTCCACTAAGGGATACACAGGAACCACCAGAAACTAACCCCAAACACCTAAGATAGCCCAATGGGTAGAGGCCAGCGTAAAAGCTCAAGCAACAAAAGACAGAGCAATATGGCATCTCCAGAACCCAGTTACCCAGGGGCAAGTAGTCCTGGACACCCCAGCATAACTGAAATCCAAGAAGATGACCTAACAACTATGCTCAGCAAGATGATAACAGAGGAAACATATAAGATACGTAAAGACATAGAGGAAGATAAACACAAAAAGAATATTGCCATCTGTAAAGAAATAGAGGAAGTTGCAGGCAAACAGTTTGTGGCTTTTAGAAAGGAAATGCTTAAAGAACTGAATGAAATAAAAGAAACAGAGGTTGATTCAAACAAACAGCTGAAAGAAGTGATGGAAAAACAGGAAAATACAGTCAGAGAGGTGAAGGAAATAAAAAAAATGGCTCAAGATCTGAAGATAGAATTGGAAAAATTAAAGAAAACACAAATGGAGGAAACTGCAGAGAGAAAGAACTTAGGGAAGAAAACAGGAACTACAGAGGTTAGCATAACCCATAAACTACAAGAGATGGAAGAAAGAATCTCAGGTGTGGAAGCTACAATGGTAGAAATAGATGTATCTGTCAAAGAAAATGTTAAATCTAAAAAATTCCTGACAGAGACCATCCAAGAAATTCAAGACAACATAAAAAGACAAAATCTAAGAATAAAAGGAATAGAGGAAAAGAAGATTCCCTGCTCCAAGGCCCCGAAAATATTTTCAACAAAATCATTGAAGAAAATTTCCCCAAATTAAAGGAGAGGCCAATAAGAATACAAGAGGACTACAGAACGCCCAATAAATTAGACCAGAAAAGAAAATCCTCCCACCACATAATAATTAAAACGATAAGTATATAGAACAAAGAAAAAATACTAAAAGCTGCAAGGGAAAAAGACCAAGTAACATATAATGGCAAACCCATTAGAATCACACCTGACTTTTCAACAGAGACTATGAAAGCCAGGAGGGCCTGGACAGATATCATGCAGACCCTAAGAGAACACAGATGTCAGCCCAGGCTACTATACCTCACAAAACTCTCAGTCCTCACAGATGGAGAAAACAAGATATTCAATGACAAAAACAAATTTCAACAATACCTACACACAAATCCAGCGTTACAGAAGATACTAGAAGGGAAAATACAACCCAAGAAAACTAGCTACTTTCAAGAAAACACAGGAAATAATTAACCTCACTACAGTAAAAAAAAAAAAAAAAAAAAAAAAAAGCAACCAAGCACACAACCTTATGACCCCACCCAACATCAAAACCAAAAGACCTAACAGCCACTGGTCATTAATCTCTCTCAACATCAATGGACTCAACTCTCTATAAAGACACAGACTAACAGAATGGATACATAAACAAAACCCAGCAATCTGTGGTATTCAAGAAACACACCTAAGTCACAAAGATAGATATTACCTGAGGATAAAGGGTGGGAAGATGGCCTTCCAAGCAAATGGACCTTAGAAGGAAGCAGGAGTAGCCATTCTAATATCTGATAAAATAGACTTTCAACCAAAATTAATCAAAAGAGATGGGGAAGGACACTTCATACTCATTAAGGAAAATTCCACCAAGAAGACATCACAATCCCATCTATGCCCCAAATACAAGGGCACCCACATTTGTAAAAGAAACATTGATAAAACTTAAACCACATATAGATCCCCACACATTAATAGTGGGAGACTTCAACACCCCACTCTCAACAAAGGACAGGTCAACAAAACAGAAATTAAACAAAGAAACAATGTCTCTGACAGTGGTCATGAATCAAATGGACCTAACAGACATTTACAGAACCTTACACCCAAACACAAAAGAATTTACCGTCTTCTCAGCACCTCATGGAACCTTCTCCAAAATAGACCACATAGTTGGTCACAAAGCAAGCCTCAACAGATGCAAGAAGATTGAAATAATCCCTTGTATCCTGTCTGATCACCATGGAATAAAGCTGGACCTCAATAACAACAGAAATAGCAAAATTCCTACACACACATGGAAACTGAACAACTTGCTACTAAATGACAGCTGGGCCAGGGAAGAAATAAAGAAAGAAATTAAAGTTTTCCTAGAACTCGATGAAAATGAAGACAAAACATACCCAAACTTGTAGGACACAATGAAGGCAGTGCTAAGAGGAAAGTTCATAGCACTAAGTGCCTTCAAGAAGAAATTCGAGACAGCGCATTCAAGCAACTTAATGGCTCACTTAAAAACCCTAGAAAAAGAAGAGCTAGAGCAATAAGACAGTTGAAGGAGATCAACGGGATACAAATTGGAAAGGAAGTGGTCAAATTATCACTATTTGCAGATGATATGATAGTATATGTGACCCCAAAAACTCTACCAGGGAACTCCTACAGCTGATAAACACCTTCAGCAAAGTGGCCGGATACAAAATTAACTCCAAAAAATCAGTAGCCCCCCCTGTATACAAAAGACAAAAGGGCTGAGAAAGAAATTAGGGAAACAACACCCTTCACAATAGCCAGAAATGACATAAAGTACCTTGGAGTAACTCTAACCAAGGAAGGCAAAGACTTGTATGAAAAAAATTCCAAGTCTCTGAAGAAAGAAATAGAAGAAGATATCAGAAGATGGAAAGATCTCCCATACTCATGGCTGGGCAGGATTAACATAGTAAAAATGGCCATCTTACCAAGAGCAATCTACAGATTCAATGCAATTCCCATCAAATTACCAACACAGTCCTTTACAGACCTGGGAAGAAAAATTCTCACCTTCATATGGAATAACAAGAAACCCAGAATTGTTAAAACAATTCTCTACAATAAAAGATCTTCTGGAGGTTATCTCCATCCCTGAGCTTAAGCTGTCCTATAGAGCAAAAGTTATAAAAACTGCATGGTACTGGCATAGAAACAGAATGGTGGATCAATGGAACCGAACAGAGGACCCAGAAATAAACCCACACACTTATGGACACCTGACCTTTGACAAAGATGCCAAAACCATACAATGGAAAAAAGATAGCATCTTCAACAAATGGTGCTGGTCTAACTGGATGTTTACCTGTAGAAAAATGAAAATACATCCATACTTATCAAAATGCACAATGCTGAAGTCCAGGTGGATCAAAGACCTCAACATAAAACCAGACACACTAAATCGGTTAGAAGAAAAAGTGGGGAATACCCTTGAACTCATTGGCACAGGAGACAACTTCCTGAACAGAATACCAACAGCACAGGCTCTAAGAGCAACAATCCATAAATGGGACCTCATGAAACTGAAAAGCTTCTGTAAAGCAAAGGACACCATCATCAAAACAAAATGACTGCCTACAGACTGGGAAAGAATCTTCACCAACTGTTTATCTGACAGAGGGCTAATATCCAGTATAAATAAAGAACTAAAGAAGCTGAAAAACAGCAAACAAAGTAATCTACTTAAAAAATGGGGAACAGAGCTAAACAGAGAACTCTCTGTAGAGGAATATCGAATGGCAGAGAAACACTTAAAGAAATGCTCAACGTCATTAGCCATTTGGGAAATGCAAATCAAAACCACCCTGAGATTTCACCTTACACCCATCAGAATGGCCAAGATGAAAAACTCAAGTGACACCACATGCTGGAGAGACTGTGGAGAAAGGAGAACCCTCCTCCACTGCTGGTTGGAATGTAAACTCGTACAACCACTCTGGAAATCAATCTGGCGCCTTCTCAGACAACTAGGAATAGCACTTCCTCAAGATCCGGCCATACCACTCCTAGGCATATATCCAAAAGGGGCTCAAGTACACAATAAAGACATTTGCTCAACCATGTTTGTAGCAGCTTTGTTTGTAATAGCCAGAAGTTAGAAACAGCCCAGATGCCCCTCAACTGAAGAATGGATGCAGAAATTGTGGTACATCTACACAACGGAATATTACTCTGCAATGAAAAATAGGGAAATCATGAAATTTGCAGGAAAATGGTGGGACGTGGAAAGGATCACCCTGAGTGAGCTGTCCCAGAAACAGAAAGACACACACGGTATGTACTCACTCATATAGACATATAACATAGGATAAACCTATTAAAACCCTGAACATCTAAAGAAACTAATCGAGAGTGGACCCTGACTAAAACGCTCAATCCCCATCCCGAAAGGCAAAGAGGATAGACATCAGAAGAAGAAGAAAACAGGAAACAACCTAGGAACCTGCCACAGAGGGCCTCTGAAAGGCTCTGCCCTACAGACTATCAAAGCAGACACTGAGACTTAAGGCCAACTGATGGGCAAAGTGCATGGAATCTTAAGTAAGAAGTGGGAAATAGTAAGATCTTGAGAGGACAGGAACCCCACAAGGAGAGCAACAGAACCGGAAAATTTGAACACAGGGGTCTCCCCAGGGACTCATATTCCAACCAAGGAACATGCATGGAGATAACCTAGAACCCCTGCACAGATGTAGTCCATGACAGCATAGTATCCAAGTGGGTTCCATAGCAATGGGAAGAGGGACTGCCTCTGACATAATCTGATAGGCCTGTTCTTTGATCACCTCCCCCTGAGGGGAGAGCAGCCCTACCAGGCCACAGAAGATGACAATGCAGCCATTCCTGATGGGATCCAACAGACTAAGATCAGAAGGAATGAGAGGAGGACCTCCTTTATCAGTGGAATTGGGAGGGGCAAGCAAGTAGAAAGGAGAAGGAGGGTGGGGCTGGGAGGGGAGGAGAGAGGGGCTTATGGGGGGATACAAAGTGAATAAACTGTAATTAATAAAAAATTTAAAAAAATGAAAAAAGAAAAGACTGTCTACTGGGGACTGAAACACAGAACATGTGTGAGTATTAGAGGCCAGTGTCAGACTACAGCCGTGTTCCTTCCCCCACCCCGACCCCAATGGCCCAGAACTCCACATGCCAAGAGGTAGTAGAGTGTCACCTCCATTGGGCCCAGCCCTATATGCCCCATATCAGTTGTTACCAGGGACGACTGCATCTGTCCTTCGGCGCTTGGCACTTCTCTCTATGGCCTTCCCATCCTTGGATGACATGGCTGGGGCCTTCCTGGGCCAGGCAGGACTCCTGAAATGTTGGCATGCACAGAAAATAAAGACACTGAGAAAGAACTTCATGACTGTAATGGAAACAGGGACTGGGACTCCACCACCTGTGGCCATGTGCCCTGGCACTTGTGCTGGAGCAAAGAGGAGGCAGGAAGGTGACATCAATACCCCACCAGGTCCAATCACATTCTGCCCCATCCCTCTGGCTGAATGCAGAGCTCTCCACAACCCAACAGCCCTCAATCTCAGCCCTTCCTCTTGACTTGTTGTTCCCAGGATAGGACAAGCTTGGACTTCTTCCCAAAACTGTACCACACTTAACTCTGCCTAAACTAAACTGCCCAGGGTCAGGCTCTAGAAGCTTGAACCAGCACCTGCTAGGTAAGGCATGTTGGAAAGGATTTTCTTCTTGACTCTCCAGGATGGTTACTCTGCCTGCCATGGCATTTGCAGGGAGTCTCCTGATGGTCCACACCTCTCTGTAGGGAACTGAAATCTCCCACCGAGGACCCTGCTGTTTCTGCCTGGAACTCACCTCACAGGACAAGCTTGACTCTACCATGCACAGGGTTCATCTCATCTCCCCACACTCTAACACACTTTCCCCAACACGGGACTTCACCAAAGCATCCTCTAGTAACCACCCACCCACCAGGACAGTCTTTTTTCAACACCTTCCCCTCAAGAACCTCTTTCTCTTTAGAAAGGGAGGCAATTTCCTTTGCTACTGCCTGCCTCAACCAGACTGCTTCCTGAGAGGCTGGAACAGCACCTATACAAGAGAAAGGGCCCAGCAAGTGACCCCAGCTGGTGCACTCACACGAAGGGGGTGCCTGGCATGTGTGGAAGGTGCTAGAGGCTAGGCGTCAGTACTCAGCAGGCAAACATGTGTCATTCTGGCCCTGTTTGAGGCCCCTCAGAAAGTCCACACAGTGGAGGCTGACCCAGCCTAGGCCCACTTGCCTGTGGTGGGCCAAGCACTCATCCTTGGTTGAGGCAGCCCGGAACAGGTGAATGGGTGGCCTGCAAACTCAGGAGTTAGGGCTAGGAGGTGCTCTCAGAACAATTGGTTCCAACAGTCACAGATTCATGGTTCAGGCCCGGCAGCCGCCATGCATGAAAGGACCCAAGAGACGTAAGAAATTCTGACGGACATCCCGCTCATGATGTGGTCCAAGGCTGAACCTCAGTGTACCCAGACGTCTCATCTTGAACAAAAGATATCCAATGGGCATGGGGAAGTGAGACTCAGGACACCAGGGGCTATCCTGGGTCCCAATACCTCAGCACAAAATTAGGCGGGCAGGAGCCACCATGAGTCCCTCCTTACCCAGGAAGCTGGGTCACACCTAGTTAACCTGGAAAACACGCATCTGTGCATCTGGAAAAGCAAGAAGGGCAACCCCTTATGCCTGACTGAGTGTGGCGGGCCTCGGGTGAGGACAGGGCAGGGAAGCGGTCATGAGGGGGAGTGGAATCTGCGGGTGCTACTTTTGCGCATGTGCGAACCAAGGGCCTCCTGACGGGAACAGGAAACTGTGCTCCTAAAGCCCAGCAAGGACGGCACACCCATAAAGCTCTTATATGGTCCCACCTGTGGAAATACGGACCACGGGAGAATGTCTGCACTATCACAGACAGGGTCCCTAGCCCCTTCACCGGCACACATGATGCCCTTCCTGCTCCTCTCAGAAGCCCCTGCGGCCCTCCTTCACAAACCTCACCCAGACTGAACTCCGGGGTCTCTATGTGTGATGCGGAATTCAGGATCCGGAAGTCCCCTCCCGGACTACCATGCGTCCAAAGCAGTAACTAATGACACATTTCTAGGGAGATATACCTCACAGAAATCCCCCCAAACCCCGCTTACCCTCTAGAGTGGTCACAGCCTGAGTGACTTCACTTCCAGAACGGTACTGCCCAGGGTCCCGCGAGATCCAGTCACTTCACTGCAATCCCAGAAATCACCTCTCACCCTCGAGGGCAGGCATGCCTAGAGAGACGTCACTTCCGGAAGAGTACTATAGTGGGTCCTGATCCTAAGTCACTCACCTAGGGAGATATAGCTCACAGCATCCCCACACCGCAAAAGAAAATCCCTCTCACCCTCGAGGGTGGGCGCAGCTAGCCAGGAGTCACTCTGGGAAATGCACTACAGGATAGTCACTCAGCTGTGGAAACAGGCCTCACCACAATCCCCCCAAACCCTTCTTACCGTCGAAGGAAAAAACTAGTGCCTACACAGATACCAACTATTTTCTCTGATGTGTAGACCTTGGATTTATAAAATCAGCTATATGCACATGACATGAAATCAGAAATGAAACTATGTAGAGGAGCAAATGTTCCAAACAGGAAGTGTGAGATGTGAGGGATGAGAGGGAACACATCTTAGAGGAATCTGCTTAAAATGCATTATATATTTGTTTGGAAATGTCCTCAGGAAATCCCCCACATGTACGAGATATATACATATACATACATGTATATATATATATATAATCCCCCACATGTACATATCTCGTACATGTGGGGGGGATATATCTTGATACACACACATATATATATATATATATGCTTGCTAGTAAAATTACCTTTAGAAATGATTTTTATCTCTTCTATATACAAGTATATAGGTTGCAAGTTATTAATTCATCCTTCAACAGATGCTTGAATTGCTTGCAGCTTTAGTGTGAATCATGCGCTAGGAACATGTACACATCTCTTTGAAACCCCACTTTGGATTATTGTGGTTATATAATTGGAAGTATACCTATCAGAGGCACCGCCATGCCATTTTACATTCTCAAAAGCAATGAATTACAGCTCTAGCTATTCCACTTCAACAACAGTTATTTCCTTTTTAAAATGATATCCATCTAGGACTGGAGCGTTGACGGATCGGCGGGCACTCACATGCATAAGTATGCTGTCAGTCAGGTTGGTTTCTCTCTGCATTTCACCTATTTCAATGGTCATTCTGTTAAACACATTGAACTTCTGACGTTTTGACCTAAAACTTATCCCACGGGTTGTAAGGTGGCCTTACAGTCTCAGAGAAACCCCGTTGGGAAGTGTTGTTTTTAGAGGCTGAAATTGCTATGACTGGGATAGCACACAATGCCTGCATCACTGCAGGCCTGTTCTAGATTAACCTCATGTCACATATGTCAGTGACCTTTTATGTTACTCTCTTTCTCTGGTGTTGCCTTCCTCCTCGAACAAAAAACAAGAATTAAAAACATTGCTCTGCTAAGACTAGATCAGTTGTGAGCTCGGGGGAAAACCTAATACTAATGTTGTGCTAAGGCAACACAGCAATGCAATACTTGATAATGGCATGTTGATATACTAAAGGATAGTTTCTTGCCCAACCCTCATCTAAGAAATTTCACCTTCCTGTATGTGTTATTTAACAAACAGATCCACAACTGGACAATGTGCACCGAGTGTGAGACTTTGGTGTACTCGGCCCCAAATGGGATACCTGTAGCAAACCCCAACCCTCAAGGCTCAGAGATGTATGTGGAAGCAGAGGTAGAAAGACTGTGAGAGCCTGGGGTGATGGATGACTCCACGGAAACAACATCTCTCAGACACAAGGAAACTGAAACAGTATGAACTCAAAGAAACGATGACCTGAAAGCATGCACAAGACCTGAACAGATTCAGGTTAGACAGCATCCCAGCTTGAAGAAGGGGATATGGGCACAAATTCCCACCTCCAAGAAAACATCTACTTGTAACTGAGAAGAAACGTCAGTCTTCTTCAATGGAGTGACACTGAGTATATGAGCCACACTGCAGGGCATACTTCTTATCCAGAAGTAGACGGCAAACACAAAATGGACTCCGTGTCTTTTGTGTAATTTTTTTGTTTTGTTATAATTGGGTATTTTTTACTTATTTCTTTTGACCAGTTTTTGTTTGTTTGTTCATTTGTTTGTTTATTTAAAGAGAGAACATGAATTTGAATGGTTAGGTATGTAGGATCGGGGGGGTTACAGGTGAGGGGAAAGAATGTAATTGAAATACATTTTCAGTTAAAAAGTTAATTTTAGAAAAGGATTGTTTGGGGGGACAAGATGGCAGCGCCAGGAGAACACTGTGTCTGAGAAGCTGGACAACACACTCTGTGCAGGAACCAAGAGACTGAACTCTGGGCCCTAAAACAACAGCTTTCGTGTTTCCCAGGTGAGGGGAGGCTTCCACGGCGTGGGAATCGGTCGGGTCCACTCTCGGGCCACACAGCCAGAACCCGGAAGAGAACCCAGCTAACACGGGCTTTGGGTCTCTGAGCTGGTGCCACAAGCCTGCGTGTCCCGATCACTTTCCCAGGCTGATTGGTGGGCACAACGGTGCCAGAGACTGGGAGTCCCAGTCACAAAAAAAAACCCACGGGGAAGCAAAGTTGCAAGTCTGATCACGGGTCACCCAGTCTTTCCCTGGAAGATCTCGCTGACTGTGGGTACCCGCTGCCATCAAAACTGAGCTGCCGCCACACGGAGAGCTGCGCGCCCAGCTCAAAATCCCTACTCCCTCTTGGGAGGAGGCAGGAGGCGGCCAGCAGAATCTGCAACAGACCACATTGTCTGTACCCCAACCTGAGATCGGGGCTGAGAAAACCCAATCCTTTCGGGCACTCCCCCAAACGCCGCCATAACCCTGCCGAGGTGGAGCGGAGGGTTAGAGAGGCGCATGGTGGCTTCACAGTGCCGGAACTCCAGTGCTGCCAGCTGCTCCTAGCAAATAAACTTCAGCTCAGGATCTGGGACTGTGGTCATTCTACACGTCCTGAGATTCTCCTGGGTCCAGCGCAATAAGGTCTAGCAGCAAGTTCTATCACCGGTGCCCACCCCCCCCCCAACCTCTGGCAGGGAAACCCTGGCGCAGGATCGATGTGAGAAGCCCCAACCCCTTCTGGCACTCCCCTGAGAACACCTCCATAAGCTTGCCCTAGCGGAGGGGAAGGTCAGAGGGGAAAGACAGAGAGGCAGCCTGCCAAGGACACAGCACCCTCTCTCCAGCTCACCCAGCGGCCCCTAGCAGAGAAACTCAAGCTCTGGATCTGAGGACACTCAACCCTACCTGGTACTCTATCGGGATCCGCAAACATAGGTACTACCGCCAGGCTGCTTCTGGCGGAGAGATCTAGGCCCGGGATCTGGGATTGAGAACACTCAACCTAACTCTTTCCTGCGCCACCCCAGGACCAGTCAACATAACCCCTCCTGGCAGAGGGAAAGGACAGAGAGGCAACACACAGGAAAGGTGGACACTGAGTCCTGCGGCCACAGTGTCACAGAGCTGACTGTTAGCCTACCCGTGCACTCTCCGCAACAGGACCAAACCAGAGAGTAGTGAGCAAGGGGAACCCCTGTGCATTCCAACTGGTCCTGCAAGAGAGTGAGTGAGCCTTCTAGGGAGAGTTTGCCCCAGACCCAGGGCCTCTCCACAGAAGCAACCAGACGAGATCCCTGCCACTCACACCGCTAGTGTGGGCATCATAGGGATTCTTGGGATAGCGACCCCAACATTGAAGACTCTGCCTTGCGGGTCCACCAGTGTAATCCAAGCAAACAATCCCTGGATCTCAGACAGAACTGCGTAATAGTGGCTTGCAGGCCACTGCAATAGTCAAAGAATCCGCACATGCACACTGCGCCCGCTAAAAGCGCACACGAATAGCGCCAGCGTCACATTCCTTACTTAGGCAAAACTGAAACCACAGTGCACACTCCCAAACCAGTGAACCTCTCTCATCTTCCTGAAAAAACAGTCCAGAAAACAGAAAGAGACGATCATAGCCCGAACTACAATCTCGAGGAACAAACAGTGAGGATTATAAATAACCAGATGGCTAGAGGCAGACGTAAGTACACTCCCAACAAAAATCAGGACATAATGACCTCACCAGCAAACCCACAAAACAATGGACACTTCAATTCACTAGATATACAAGAAAACGACCTCAAAACTATGCTTCTCCAGCTATTAGAGGCCCATAAAGATGAAATGAACAAGGCCCTCAGAGAAATGACCAAAGAAATTGAGACGAACCAAGAGGAAACAAATAGAGCTCTCAGAGAAATGACCACGAAAATTGAGGCAAACAAAGAAGAAATGCACAAAGCTCTCAAAGAAATGTCCACACAAATCAAGGCAAATAAAGAAGAAATAAACAAAGCTCTCATAGAAATACAGGCAATTATACCCAAAGAAGTAGAGGCACAATTAGTGATACATAAAGAGGAAACGGACAAAAAAAAAATAGAAGCTGTCATTGAAAAGCAGGACTTCACACTCAAACAGATGAAGGAAATAGTGCAAGACATGAAAAGAGAATTAGAATCAATAAAGAAAACACAAATAGAGAAAAATCAGGAGCTGGAGAACATAGAGAAAAGATCAGGAACTACAAAGGTAAGCATCACCAACAGAATGCAAGAGATGGAAGAAAGAATCTCAGGAGCCGAAGATACACTTGTGGAAATTGACATGTCTCTCAAAGAAAAAGTAAAATCAGAAAAGTTCCAAACACAAAACATCCAAGAAATCAAGGACACCATGAAAAGACAAAACCTAAGAATAATAGGAGTAGAAGAAAAAGAAGACATCAGGATCAAAGGTCCGGAAAATATTTTCAAGAAAATTATAGAAGAAAACTTTCCCAACTTAAAGAAGGAGATGGCCATGAACATACAAGAGGCCTACAGAACACCAAGTAGACGAGTCCAGAAAAGACATTCTTCACGTCACATCATAGTCAAAACACTGAACCTACAGAACAAAGAAAAAATTCTAAAAGCAGCAAGGGAAAAAGGCCAAGTAACATATGAAGGTAGACCTATCAGAATCACACCAGATTTCTCAACAGAAACTATGAAAGCCAGAAGGGCCTGGACAGAAATCATACAGTCCTTAAGGGATCACAGATTCCAACCCAGACTACTATACCCAGCAAAACTTTCAATCAACATAGACGGAGAATTCAAAATATTCCAAGACAAAACCAAATTTAAACAATATCCACATAGTAACCCAGCTCTACAGAAGTTACTAGAAGGGAAACTCCAAACCAAAGAAAACAACTACATCTAAGGAAACAGAGGAAATAGATAACTACACAACAACAACAAAAAAACAAAACAAAACAAAACAAAAAAAACAAAAGAATACAAGCAATGAAACTCAGTGACACCACCAACCCCACATCTAAAGTAAGTAACAATTGTTGGTCACTAGTATCTATCAACATCAACGGACTTAACTCCCCAATAAAAAGACACAGACTAACAGAATGGTTGCAGAAACAGGATCCAACATTCTGTTGCATCCAAGAAACACACCTATGCAACAAAGATAAACACTACCTCAGAGTAAAAGGGCTGGAAAAATGTTTTTCAAGCAAATGGTTCCAGAAAAAAAGTGGGAATAGGCATCCTAATATCTAATAAAAACAGACTTTCAACCCAAGTTAATCAAAAAAGATAATGAGGACCACTATATTCTCATCAAAGGAAAAATCCACCAAGAGGACATCACAATTTTGAGTATCTATGCCCCAAATACAAGAGCACCTACATTCGTAAATGAAACAATATTAAAGCTTAAATCACACATTGATCCTAATACCCTAATAGTGGGAGACTTCAACACTCCACTCTCACCAAGGGACAGATCAACTAGACAGAAAACTAATAGGGAAATAAAAACACTTACAGAGACCCTAAATCAAATGGACGTAATAGATGTCTACAGATCTTTTCATCCAAACTCAAAAGAGTATACCTTCTTTTCAGTACCGCATGGAACCTTCTCCAAAATAGACCATATAGTTTGTCAGAAAGCAAGCCTAAACAGATACAAAAAGATTGAAATATTCCCTTGCATTCTATCTGACCACCATGGACTAAAGCTGGTCCTCAACCACAACAGAAATAACAAACAGCCTACACGCACATGGAAACTGAATAACTTGTTACTCAATGACAGCTGGGTTAAGGAAGAAATAAAGAAAGAAATTAAAGACTTCCTAGAATTCAATGAAAATGAAGGCACAACATACCCAAATTTATGGGACACATTGAAAGCAGTGCTCAGGGGAAAATTTATAGCACTGAGTGCCTGCAAGAAGAAATTCGTAACATCACATACAAACACCTTAATGGCCCAACTGAAAACCCTAGGGAAAAAAAAAAAAGAAGCAGATACAAGATACACCCAAGAGGAGCAGATGGCTGGAAATAATCAAACTCAGGGCTGAAATCAATCAATTAGAAACAAATAAAACTATTCAAAGAATCAATGAAACAAAAAGCTGGTTCTTTGAGAAAATCAACAAGATAGACAAACCCTTAGCCAAACTAACTAAAAAGCAGAGAGAATCTAACCAAATCAACAAAATCAGAGATGAAAAGACACTGAGGAAATTCAAACAATCATTAGGTCATACTACAAAAGCCTATATGCCACAAAATTTGAAAACCTAAATGAAATGGACAAGTTTCTTGATAGATTCCATCTTCCAACATTAACTCAAGATCAGGTAGAAAGACTGAATAGCCCTATATCCCCTAAAGAAATTGAAGCAGTCATTCAGTCTCCCCTCCAAAAAAAGCCCTGGGCCAGATGGTTTCAGCGCGGAATTCTACCAGACCTTCAAAGAAGTGCTAACACCAATTCTCCTCAAACTATTCCACAAAATAGAAACACAAGGTACAGTACCAAACTCATTCTATGAAGCAACAGTCACCCTGATACCTAAACCACACAAAGACCCAACAAAAAAAGAGAACTTCAGACCTATCTCTCTTATGAGCATTGACGCAAAAATACTCAATAAAATACTTGCAAACCGAATCCAAGAACACATCAAAGATATCATCCACCATGACCAAGCAGGCTTCATCCCAGGCATGCAAGGGTGGTTCAACATACGGAAATCCATCAATGTAATCCACCACATAAAAAAACTGAAGGAGAAAAACCACATGATCATCTCCTTAGATGCTGAAAAAGCATTTGACAAAGTCCAACACCCATTCATGTTTAAAGTCTTGTAGAGATCAGGGATACAAGGCACATATCTAAACATAGTAAAGGCAATATACAGCAAGCCTATAGCCAACATCAAACTCAATGCAGAGAAACTTAAATCAATCCCACTGAAATCAGGGACAAGACAAGGCGGCCCACTCTCTCCATACCTCTTCAACATAGTACATGAAGTCCTAGCCAGAGCAATAAGACAACTAAAGGAGATCAAGGGGATACAAATCGGAAAGGAAGAGGTCAAAGTGTCACTATTCGCAGGTGATATGATAGTATATATGAGCAACCCCAAAAGTTTAACCAGAGAACTCCTCCAGCTGATAAACACCTTCAGCAAAGTGGCAGGATACAAAATCAACTCAAAAAAATCAGTAGCCCTCCTGTATATCAAAGAGAAAAGGGCTGAGAAAGAAATTAGGGAAACAACACCCTTCACAATAGCCACTAATAACATAAAGTACCTTGGGGTGACACTAACCAAGCAAGTGAATGACCTGTTTGAGAAAAACTTCAAGTCTCTGAAGAAATAAATTGAAGAAGATATCAGAAGATGGAAAGATCTCCCGTGCTCATGGATTGGTAGGATTAACATTGTGAAAATGGCCATCCTGCCAAAAGCAATCTACAGATTCAATGCAATTCCCATCAAAATACCAACTCAATTCTTTACAGACCTCGAAAAAAAGATTCTCAGGTTCATATGGAGAAACAAAAAACTCAGAATCTCCAAAACAATCCTGTACAACAACAGATCATCTGGAGGTATCTCCATCCCCGATCTCAAGTTGTACTACAGAGCAATAGTACTAAAAACTGCCTGGTATTGGCATAAAACAGAAAGGAGGATCAATGGAACCGCATAGAAGACCCAGAAATAAACCCACACACCTATGAATACTCGATTTTTGACAAAGAAGCCAAAACCATTCAATGGAAAAAAGATAGCATCTTCAACAAATGGTGCTGGTCCAACTGGATGTCCACATGCAGAAAAATGAAAATAGATCTATATTTATCACCCTGCACAAAACTAAAGTCCAAGTGGATCAAAGACCTCAGCATAAAACCAGACACTCTAAATCTGTTAGAAGAAAAAGTGGGGAACAGCCTAGAATTCATTGGCACAGGAGACAACTTCCTGAAGAGAACATCAACAGCACAGGCTCTAAGAGCAACAATCAATAAATGGGACCTCATGAAACTGAAAAGCTTCTGTAAAGCAAAGGACACCGTCATCAAAACAAAACAACTGCCTACAGATTGGGAAAAAATCTTCACTAACCCTTTATCTGACAGAGAGCTAATATCCAGTATGTACAAAGAACTAAAGAAGCTGAAAAGCCGCAAACCAAGTAACCCAATTAAAAAATGGGGAACAGAGCTAAACAGAGAATTTTCGACAGAGGAATATAGAATGGCAGAGAAACACTTAAAGAAATGCGCAACGTCATTAGCCATTCGGGGAAATGCAAATCAAAACAACCCTGAGATTTCACCTTACACCAATCAGAATGGCCAAGATGAAAAACTCAAGTGACAACACATACTGGAGAGGTTGTGGAGAAAGGGGAGCCCTCCTCCACTGCTGGTGGGAATGTAAACTGGTACAACCACTCTGGAAATCTATCTGGCGCTTTCTAAGACAATTAGGAATAGTGCTTCCTCAAGATCCAGCTATACCACTGCTAGGTATATACCCAAAGTTTGCTCAAGTACACAAAAGGGATACTTGCTCAACCATGTTTATAGCAGCTTTATTTGTAATAGCCAGAACCTGGAAACAACCCAGATGTGCATCAACTGAGGAATGGGTACAGAAATTGTGGTATTTTTACACAATGGAATACTACTCAGCAATCAAAAAGGAGGAAATCATGAAATTTGCAGGCAAATGGTGGGATCTAGAAAAGATCATTCTGAGTGAAATATCCCAGAAGAAAAAATAAAAACACAGTATATACTCACTTATATAGACCTATAAGATATGATAAACATAATGAAATCTGTACACCTAAAAAAGATAATCAATTGAGCGGACATGGGGTAAGATGATCAATCCTCGTTTAGAAAGACAGATGGGATGTGCATTGAACGTATGACAGGAGTCTACTGAGCGCATCTGAAAGACTCTAACAAGCAGTGTTTTCAAAGCAAAGACTCATGACCAAACCTTTGGCAGAGTACAGGGAATCATAAGAAAGAAGGGGAGTTAGTCTGATGGGGAAAGGATAGGAGCTCCACAAGGACCAAATATATCTGGGCACAGGGTCTTTTCTGAGACTGACATTCAACCAAGGATCATGTATGGCTATAAACTAGAACCTCCGCTCAGATGTAGCCTGTGGTAGCTTAGTAACCAATTGGTTTCCCAAAGTGAGGGGAACAAGGACTATTTCTAACAGGAACTCAATGACTGGCTCTTTGGTCTCCCCACCCCCGAAGGGAGGAGCAGTCCTGTTAGGCCACAGAGGAGGGCTTTGCAGCCAGTCCTGAAGATACCTGATAAAACAGGATCAGATGAATGGGGAGGAGCCCCCCCCCATCAGTGGACTTGGAAAGGGGCACAGTGGAAATGAGGGAGGGAGGGAAGGACTGGGAGGGAATGAGGGATCGGGACACGGCTGGGATACAGAGTTAATAAAATGTAACTGATAAGAAAAAAATAAAATTAAAAAAAATAAAAAAGCATTGTTGTCCCTTTTAGAGAAAGGTCTCCAACCATGTAAACATGGGAAACAAGCCTAGCTTGATAAAAGATTGCCCTCTGCTGGCTGTGTTAGCCAAGGTTCTAGAGAAATAGCCTCCCAGGATACAGATGAATAATCTATACATATATTTACATAGTATATATATTTATATCACATGAATAAGTATGCACATTATTATATTATAAAATATTCACGTGTGTTATTCCTCATGGAGGCTGAGAAGCCTCAAATCCTGCAGGATGAATCAGCAAGCTGAAGGCCCAGGAGAGCTGATGTGTGGTTTTAGCTTCTACAACAGCAGGTTCAAAACCCAAGAACAGCCTACGTCACAGTTCAAATCCAAAGGCAAGAAAAACTGAATGGTCCTGTTGTAGGCAATTAAAATTACTAAACAAGGAACTAGGGAGATAGTTCACTGGACAAAGTGCTTGCTGAGCATCCATGAAGAGCTAAGTCCAAATCCCCAGGCACAGCGAGTTATGCCCTTAATCCCAGCACTCAGAAGGCAGAGGCAAAAGTATCTCTGTGACTTCATTGAGAGCCTGGTCTATATCACAAGTTGCAGGTTACATAGTGAAACCCTGTCTCCTCGAAATAAAAGGTCCAATGATAATGATACTATCTGTAACTGAGGAACTCCCTGACTGGCTGGGGTAGCCAACATTGCACGCTTCAGATTCAGTGAGTAAAAAACTAAATATAAGGTGAAAAACAATTGGCAAAGACACCACAATGTTAAACTCCGGCCTCCAAACATTCCCACATTGGCAAATGAACCTACACAAACACTCGTACACAAACACACACACACACACACACACACACACACACACACACTCACACACCACACATACACACAAAGCAATAATAAATAATAATAAACAAAAAGACATTATGTGAAAAAAGTATGTAAGCTAAACTGGAAAGAAAAAGACTGCACAGCCAGTGCTTAGCAGGTATCTTCCTATCCTGCTTGAAGCCCCATAATTATTCTCCATCACCCAAATAACATCACCTCTCTTTATAGAGCCTACCAGGTCTGGGCTCATCCCCAATCTGTCTTCTGCCACAACCACATGAGAGTCTTCATAGTTCCCCACTATGCCAGACAAGAAGTCTTTCCATCTCAGGACCTTTGCACTTGCTGACCTCTTGGACTGGGCAGGTTTCCCACAAGACTATGTAAGATTTTACACTTTTGCTCCAGTGTCATCTCCTTGGCTAAGCCTTCCTTCCCCGGTCATTCTGTCTCCATCCCTTTTTATCTTTGCATCCTCTTTTATTTTTCTTGAGCTGATTTTCTGTCTCCTTCACTAGAATACAAATGCAATGAGGCTCTATTTTTTTTTTTATTGCAGGCCTGGGTATGTTTGTAAAGTTGTATGTATGTGTGTACATGTGTATGAATGTGTATACATGTGTGGAGGTGTGCAGCAGACACCTGCCTTTGAGATTCCCCATCCACACAGGAATTCTGAGTAGGTACAAAGCCTTTGCCGAGTAAAAGAAAAGATGAATTAGTCCGAATAATAAGAGACGATATCCACCGAAGGGAAATACATAGTAATGCACATGACGATACAGATCCTAGTCAATAACTAATTTGGGGAAGGCTAAAGCTGAGTGTGAATTAAAGCTTTCAAAATATGCTGAAGATTTTAGTCAGTGTGAAGAAAGAAAAGAGCAATTTCTTAGAGGAAAAGAAACCTTCTTGTTGGTATTTTTTTTCTCCTTCAACAAGATTAAACTTCAAGCTAAAAATGTCAGAGAAGAGGGGAGTAAAATAGCAAACAGATTCATGCAAGGGATGAGGCTATTAAGTCCCAAAGGTCCTAAGGAGCAACTGACTGCATGAGCATCTAGGCTTGTGCAGACACAAACGGCATGGGGGTCCCCAGGGTACAGGACAGTCAGAAAGTAGCAAGTAGTCCTGGGTCCTCCAGCATGGCATGGAATCAGGACTGCATTGCATGTTGGGAAATGCAAAGGCAGGTTAGAAAACCTGTGAGACTCAGAATTCCTGTGTGGATAGAGAATGTCAAAATCAGGTGTCTGCTCCACACCCCAACACATGTACATACACTTAAGTACATATACACACGCACATTCTTATATACACATTGATACATGTGCACACATACATGCACACCTAAGACTGCACCACAGTGCTGTGGGTTTACACATTTCCCTTCGGGCCTATTTCCAATTCTGAATCCTTTTGGGCCCCTGGAAGTCTTTGAACACATTTGACAGAAACTGCCCACCTGCATGTGGCCACAAACTGAACACATTAATGTCAGAAGACTAGGAACTTCTTCAGAAAAATTCATGGAAGCCTGATGACTATGTAACCCGGATTAGAAGCCCCTGCTCTAAAAGTATAACCCTGTCTTATGGTTACTATTGTTGTGAAGAAACACCATGACCAAAGCAACTTGAGGAGGAAAAGGTTTATTTATAAGGCTTACACTTTCACATTACTGTTTAATGCTGAAGGAAGTAATGACGGGAAATCACACAGGGCAGGAACCTGGAGGCAGGAGCTGGTGCAGAGGACAGGGAGGGTGGCAGCGTATTGGCTCCCTCCTCATGTCTTGCTCAGCCTGTTTGCTCACAGAACACAGGACTACCAGCCCAGGAATGTCTGCAGACACACTGAGCTAGGCGCTCTCTCACTATCAGTCTCTAATTAAGAAAATGCCTTACAGGGCTGCCTACCACCTGATCTTATGGAGGCATTTTTTTAATTGAGGTTCCCTCCTCAGAGATGACATTAGCTTCTGTCAAGTAAACATAAAGCTAGCCAGGACAACCTCTTAATTACAACACTGGAATTCTCAGCACAATTCTGCAGTGAAAGATTGCAGCCAAATTCTTGTTTTATTATTTTGACAACATTTATTAAATGACTGCCATGTCCAGGGCCTTTCTAGGCTCTTTAGATGTATTGACTTGATTATGATTTTCACAGTTGCTCTGGAGGTTGGTTATACTAACACACTCCTGGCAGACAGATGAAGTGAATGAGGTCCTAGGGCCTTGGGTAACTTGCTGCAGATCAAAGCAGTAGCAGTGGAACCAGACACAAAAGTCCAACATTTCACTGCTAGCCCTAACAATGCCTCTCACAAGATTGTTTATCTGTTTTTACAAATGTCTACTTTCTTTCTTGCAGGGAGATTTCTTGGGGATGGTTTGTTTAATAACTGAGGATTTCATGTAGCTCAGCCTGGCCTCAAAGTACTCTGCAGCCAAAACTGACCTTGGACTCCTGATCCTCCTGCCTCTGCCTCTCTAGGGCTGGCATTCCAGAATCACCATAGCCAGCATAGCCAGGTTCCTCCAGAAACTATTTCTCTTAAACTGCACATTGCAGGTTAAAAACAACAAGCCCAATGCTGAGGCTACCCCAAGGCTCTGGTAACCTGAAAATGGCTTTCATCTTTCCCAGGCTACTTGTGATCATTGCGTCCAGGCTTTGGGACATATTTGCATGAGGGATGATCAGTATTTTCCTACATCAACCATCTCATCTCAAGAAGAAATGGTCCACTCCTACAGAGTTGTAGTCTAAATTCAGACTACAAGTTGAATAAAAGGAGTCAAGACACATGGACCTCTCCAGAAGAGGCCAGCGACAACATCCATAGGGAAAAAGAGTTTTCTAACAGAGGTTCCAGGATTAAGTTTTGTTTCCTTGACAGTAGATACTGTGCATACTTCTGGCAGAACAGTTCAAGAAGCACGGCAAGTTCTTCAATAAGAGAAGTATATATGTGTTTTGCTAGAGGTCTGGTAGCAAAATACCACCAATGTAGAGGCTTCAGCAAGAGAAATTTGTTTTGTTGGTTTCACAGAAACCCAAGACTTGAGTGTTAGTAGGGCCAGTTCTTTCTAAGGGTATGAGGGAAAGAAGGACTCTAGCATCTCTCCACAGCTTGTAGGCATTCCAGCCATCCTTCTCTCTGTGTCTCTTATATGTCACAAAACTTTGTCATGCTCTATGACAAAGCAGGCTTCATCCCAGCTATGCAGGGGTGGTTCATAATAGGAAAACCCATCAAAACTGAAAGAAAAAAAAAAATAAAAAAAACACGACCATATCCTTGGATGCTGAAGAGGCATTTGATAAAATCCAACACTCATTCAGGTTTAAATTCCTGGAGCAATCAGGGATACAAGGCATTTACCTATACACAGTAAACAGAATATACAGCAAGCCTATAGGCAACATCAAACTAGACGGACAGAAAACTTAAATCAATCCCACTGAAATCAGGGACAAGGCAAGGCTGCCCACTCTCTCCATATCTCTTCAACACAGTATGTGAAGTCCTTGCTAGAGCAATAAGACAATTAAAGGAGATCAAGGGGATTTAAATCGTAAAGAAGTAAAAGTGTCACTGTTTGTAGATGATATGATAATATACATGAGTGACCCCAAAAATTCTACCAGGGAACTCATACAGCTGAGGAACACCTTCAGCAAAGTGGCTGGATAATAAATTAACTGAAAAACAAGTCAGTAGCCCTCCTGTATATAAAAGACAAATGAGCTGAGAATGAAATTAGGGAAACAACACCTATCATAATAGACACAAAGGACATAAAGTAACTCTAACCAGGAAAGTTCAAGTCTCTGAATAAAAAAATAGAAGAAGATATAAGAAGATGGAAAGATCTCCCACGCTCTTGGCTTGGTAGGATTTACATAGTAAAAAGGACCCTCTTACTAAAAACAATCTACAGATTCAATGCAATTCCCATCAATTTACCAACAGAATTATTTACACACCTTGAAAGAACAATTCTCAACTACATATGGAACAACAAGAAACCCAGAATCGCTAAAACAATCCTCTACAATAAAAGTTCTTCCGGAGTTATCTCCATGATACCTCAGGTACCTCAGGTACACCCTGATCTCAAGGTGTACTGTAGAGGAACACTAATACAAACCACATGTTACTGGCATAGAAACAGACTGGTGGATCAACTGAATTGTAATCGAGGACCCAGAAATAAACATACATACTTATGGACACACCTGATTTTTGACAAAGATGCCAAAACTATGCAAAGGAAAAAAAAAAGTATAACATCTTTAACAAATGGTGCTGGTCTTGCTGGATATCTACACATACAAAAATGTAAATAGATCCATACTACCATCCTGCACAAAACTAAAGTCCAAGTGGATCTACGACCTTAAAATAAAACCATACACACCAAACCTGTTAGAAGAAAAAGTGGGGAAGAGCCTTGAACTCATTGTCACAGGAGACAACTTCCTGAACAGAACACCAACGGCACAGGCTCTAAGATCAACAATCAATGAATGGGACCTCATGAAACTGAAAAGCTTCTGTAATGCAAAGGACACTGTCATCAGAACAAAACAACAGCATAGAGATTGGGAAAGGACCTTCACCAACCCTATATGTGACAGAGGTCTAATAGCCAGAATACATGAAGAAATGAAGAAGTTAAACAGCAACAAACAAAGTAATCCAATTTTTAAAAAATGGAGTACAGAGCTAAACAGAGAATTCTCAATAGAGGAATATCAAATGGCAGAGAAACACTTAAAGAAACGTTCAACATCCTTAGTCAACAGGGAAATGCAAATCAAAATGACCCTGAGATTTGACCCTACAACCATCACAATGGCTAACATTAAAAACAAATAAAGTGACAACACATGCTGGAGAGGATGTGGAGAAAGGGGAACCCTCTCCATTGCTGGTAGGAATGTAAACTTGTACAACCACTTTGGAAATCAGTCTGGCACTTTCTCAGACAATTAGGACTAGTGTTACCGCAAGATTCAGCTATACCACTCCTAGGCATATATCCAAAATATGCTCATATATACAATGAGAACATTTGCTCAACCACGTTAGTAGCAGCTTTATTCATAATAGCCAGGATCTGGAAACCACCCAGATGTCCCTCAGCTGAGGAATGGATATAGAAATCCTGGTACATTTACACAGTAGAATACTACTCAGCAATTCAAAACAATGAAATCATGAAATTTGCAGGAAATGGTGGGAACTAGAAAAGATCATCCCGAGTGAACTATCCCAGAAACAAAGATACACATGGTATATAATCACTTGCACATGAATATTAGACATATAATATAGGACAAAAGTACTACAATCTGCACACCTAAAGAAGATGAGCAAGAAGGAGGACCCTGGGTATGCTCAATCCTTATTCAGAAAGGCAAACGGGAGAGATATCAGAAGAGGGAGAAAACAGGAAACAGGACAGGAGCCTATCACAGAGGGCCTCTGAAAGACTCTACCCAGTAGGGTATTAAGGCAGATGCTGAGACTCATAGCCGAACTTTGGGCAGAGGGCAGGGAATTTTGTGAAAGAAAGGGGACATAGAAAAACCTGGAGGGGACAGGAGCTCTACAAGGAGAGAAATAGAGCCAAAAAGTCTGGAACCAGGCATCCTTCTTGAGACTGATACTCCAACCAAGGACCATTCATGGATATAACCTAGAACATCTGCACAGATGTAGCCCATGGCAGCTCAGTCTCCAAGTGGGTTCCCTGGTAAGGGGAACAGGGGCTGTCTCTGACATGAACTCAGTGGCTGGCTCTTTGTTCACCTTCCCTGGAGGGGAGCTGCCTTACCAGGTCACAGAGGAAGACAATGCAGCCAGTCCTGATAGGACCTGATAGGCTAGGCTCAGATGGAAGGGGAGGAGGACCTCCCCTATCAGTGGACTGGGGGAGGGGAGGACAAGACAGAGGGAGGGGAGAATTGGGAGGGGATGAAGGATGGTGCTATAGCTGGAATACAAAGTGAATACATTGTAATAGATGAAAAATAAATTAAAAAATATTGTAAAGAACTTAGAATTTAAAAATGTGATCACGTTATCCTATTTAATTTATCCCAATTAATCTGTAAGTTTAAAGACATTGTGCAAACACTTTTTCATTTTATTGAGTTTTTGATTAAATGCATATTTACTAAAACATTTTAAAGTAAAAGAAAAGTTCTTCCCCTAGGGAGGCAAAAACAATGTGTCCCAATCCTTATGAGGTCCCAAAGACAAAGCACAATAGGATTCCACCAAAGCTTAATGTGGAGAAGCAATGAATTTACTGCAATTACTTACTAAGGACTGGTTGAGGGGTACCTGCAGAAATGTGGGTGACCTCAATGCTGAAAAGGCTTCAGGCAGCATGGATGATGGCTTCTTCCGAGCTGTATGGATAGAACCTCACTTTGTTAACCTTTCATAGCCTATTATACTCCAGCTCCCCCCATCCCCACCCCAGAGATGGAAGCTGCATGCAATTAGGGAACACCAGTTGTTCACAAGCCTGACGATGATGGGTGATCAGATGAATATGACAGCTATTTTATTCAGAGAACCCTATTCTACAATTCCATTTCCTTCTGTGTCCCAACGTCCTCTTTCTATACGCGATTCAGTAACGCTTATAAAAATGTGGGGAACACTTATAGCATATGTGTTGGAAGTCCCTGCTATTAATGTCACAGTCCA
The DNA here is from genome assembly GCF_030254825.1 of Meriones unguiculatus. Taxonomy (NCBI): domain Eukaryota; kingdom Metazoa; phylum Chordata; class Mammalia; order Rodentia; family Muridae; genus Meriones; species Meriones unguiculatus. The sequence goes on from NW_026843706.1 coordinate 12,520,306, forward strand.
CAATGTCTGGACAGCTCTCTGTGCTGGGAGCAAAATGAAAGACTCCCTTTCTCAGTAGGGCTTCCTCCTCTCTGCCTGACCTTATCTGGAGCTTGTCTCTAGGCACAGATGCCTGACCTTGGAGGATGGCCCTGCCCTGCACAGTGCCTCCTGCAAGTTCTACATGACTCAGCACTCAGAGTCAGGCTCCTTCCCTTGCTCCAATGATAATTAGGTACTATGTTATGACCAATCAGTCTTTCCCAACCGTAACCTTGAAACAATGAGCTGCCTCTTTGAAGCTGACTTCTGGAAGTCTAGACGCAGCCCTCCAAACCCCATTTGTCACTTCTGCTCTCTTTGTTCTCATGGACCAGTGACCAATGATCCCCTGGGGGAAGTGAGGACCACAGATATGGGGCCACCCTCATTACCTCATGTTAACTTGGTAACAACCATAAAGACCTTATCCATAATGAGTTTACATTCCGAGGTACCAGGAGTTACAACACTGGGGGAAGCACAATTCAATCTGTAAAAAAGGATAATTGTCAGAAAAATGGTCATGGAAGGCTAGAAAATGTTAATGAGTTAGCAAGTCCTTCCTTTATGAACCACAACAGTAAATAAGTCTGACCACAGCTGGAGCATTGCACCAGGCAGAGCATGTCTGTGGAGAACTCAAAGATGCATCTGTGTCCTCCCTAAAGAGGTATTCAGTGTAGTGGGGATTCTCAATAAGCCATTCTTAATAAGCAGGTAAACAGTTCTGATTGCAAACCTGTCATTATACTCTTTTAATTAGACTCAATAGGGCATCCATTCGAATGAGCTATCATTTCATGAAAACTCACTCCTGCTAGTCTTTCTGTGGGATTCCCAGCCCCACCATGACTGCCCCTCCCCTCTATCCCAGCAGCCCCTCCACTGTGTGCCAAGGCTTTTGAACATCAAGAGGCTGTAGTTGAAACCACTACTGAACTCCATAAACAAGTTGCTGCTGCCTCCAGGCTCTGTCCTGGCACTCCATCTAGTTGCAAGATTGTTTTATGACTGTTGTCTTGCATTAATTCCAGCTTGAAAATCCCCCTTGCTCTCCCCTACCACCTAAAAAAGTTTTTTTGGAAGGAAAGCACTATGGAGAGCTTCCTACACACACACAATCTATATCTATCTATCTATCTATAGATTGTGTGTGTGTGTGTGTATGTGTGCGTGCGCGTGTGTATGTGTATGTATATGTAGGTTAGTGACAAAGACAGGGATGATATTTCAGTTGCGGAAAGGGTAAAGACATTGAGCATGTATAGAGAAATGAGCCCACACAGGCTCTTACAAAAGACAGAGACTCTGAATTCAGGGAAAGTGGAAAGCAGGCATGGAGTGTGATCCTCAGTGCCACAAACGACTGCATAAACTCCTGAAGGCTGCAGGTAAGACCTACAGATCCACTGTGCCCACCAGTTGTTTTTGGTTGTTGTTTTCTGGTATTTATAGGCTCTCTTTGTTCTCACAGCACATCCATTTTGTAGACATGCAAAGCAAGGCTGAAACCATCGAAGGCCACAGCTGCTGAGTACAAATGTTGCTATTTGAAGCACATAGGGCCAAAACTGAAGGTCACACTCTTTTGCAGAGCAAGATAACATGAGAAGGAGGTCTTGGGAAAAGACAAGATAGAGAGAGCCCATGGGAAAGAGTGTAACAATCTACATTTGGACTGAGGTGGTTTCAGAAATTAAAAGGGGAGGGAGCTGATGAGGTGGCTCTGTGGTATAGATGCTTGTCACCAAGACTGATGAGCTGAAATCAACCCCTGGGATTCACACGGTAGAAGGAGATAACTCATTCATGCTGGTTGTCATCTGAACACTCATGTGCTGTGTCATAGACATTCACATAAACAAAATAATTGTAAATTTTAAAAAGAAAATTAAAGATGGAGGCTGACGAGATGGCTCAGCAGTTAAAAGCACTTGCTGTTTTTGCAGAGGACCCAGGTCTGGTCCCCAGGATTCACATGTCAACACACAAGTGTCCGTAACTCCAGTTCCAGGAGCTTCCACACTTTCTGAGGGTGCCAAACATGCACATAGTGTACATATGTACATGGTGACAAAACATATACACAAGATCAAAGTAAATATTTTTAAAGAAATTAATAGGTAGGGGCAGATCTAATTGACTTCTATAGGGTAAGTCCTGGTGGCACCCTAGACGGGTCAGAGCAAAGAACAGAAAGAAAGGGTAAATGACATGCAAAAAGCAGTAGTTAACAGGAGGGCAGATATTCTCAGTGGCAAAAAGAGGGAGGTTTCCCTCCACATCCCTCTAAGGCTGAGAGTGATAGTCTTAGCCATTGAGGCCAGAGCTGTCCTAAGAGTTTAAGTCAGAGATGGAGAGATGGTCAGTGGTTAAGAGCATTTGCTGCTCTTGAGGAGGCACCTGAGTATGAATGCTTGTGGAGAACACAAGTTCAGATCCCTGCATCCATGCTGGGTGGCTCACAATGGCTTTATAACGTCAGTTCCAGGAGATCTGAAGCCCTTTATTGGCCTCTGCTGTCAGAAACACCTGCATGTATGAACACACATACATGAAGAAAACTGTATGTTGCAGAACTGCACACTAGATTGGTGACATGGCCTTATAACTACCATCAGTGCATACTGATCACTTCAGCTACAAAGGAAGGTGTAGGATACACTAGCAAATTCCTGGATATGGAACACTGATCAAAACAGATTGGAAGAGTCATTGTGGAGAAGGCAGAAACTTACTGTAAAATGTCAATCACAGCCTGGCAAAATGGCACACATCTGTAATCCCAGTTCTCAAGGAGGCTGAGTGAAGCAGATCTCTGTGAGTCCAGGCCAGCCTGGTCTACAAAAAGCGTCCAGGACAGCCAAGGCTACACAGTGAAACCCTGTCTCAAAACAAATAAATAAACAACAACAATAAAATCAGTCTCAGTGAAGAGCTCAGAAAGGGCATTTCCTGGATTAGGTGAGGGGGGTGGTGGTCTTGGCTTCAAAAGCAAACGCCATCAGGGCAGCAAGCAATTCTAGCCAAAACTGTATAGTAGGCTGAATACTGTATGTTTTCTGCAACTGATGACTATGTCACAACTGCTATTAAACTGGGTTTAATTGGTGCATCAGTCTTTGCAGGCCCCCATGGGCCCAGATCTGTTGGCTCTGATCATCTCCGTGTGGATCTCTTGTCCCCTCTGAGTCCTTCTATCCCCCTACTCTTTCCCACGACCCCCTGCATTCCCTTCAAAGTTTTTCTGTGGGTCTAAGCATCTGTTTCCATGCCCTGTTGGGTGGAGTATTTCAGAGGACGTCTATTCTGTTTGCCCGTCTAAATGAGAATTAAGCATCCTCCCTAGGGTCCTCCTTGTTATTAGCTTCTTTATGTCTATGGACTATGCATGGAGAGAACCTAGCCCCCTGCTCGGACGTAGCTGATAGGCAGCTCGGTCTCCATGTAGCTTCCCAAGTAAAGGCAGCAGCGGCTGTCTCTGACATTAACTCTGTTGCCTGCTCTTTTTGATTGCTTTGCCCTGGCATGGTGGCTCTGCTAGGACACAGAGGAATAGGATGCTGGCAGTCCTGATAAGACTTGATAGCCTTGGGTCAGATGGCAGGGGAAGAGGGCTCCACTTTCCTGAGGACTATGGGAGGGGGATAGGGAAAAAGGGGGAGGGAGGGTGAGATGGGGAGGAGATGAGGGAACGGGCTATAGTTGTGAAGTAAATTTAATAAATTATAAAAACAATAAATAAATAAATAAAAACAACTGTGGGTTTGATCCTATTGCTTCTTTGACCCTGCAGCCAAACTCTTAGTATTTGAGAGAGTAACAAAAATAAATCCGAGCTGAGCAGCCCTGACACACAGTGAAAAGCAGAAATTGAGGGAAGCCAAAGGTCTTTACACTTGACACTGTTTGCAAGGTCAGCACTCTGAGAAGCCCAGGAGATTGTAGACAGGTGACCTCGTTCTAAACACACAGTGTAACTACTAGGCCATCTTGAGATCCTTTTACCCTCTAACAGGTTTTACAGTCTTTGTGGGGGCACTATTTTGCTTCAGTCTCATGTGAAGAGCTTCTGCTCTTCTTTCCTCATCTTGCTGAGAGAAGCCAGGCTCCATTCAGCCCTCCTCCTCCAATGTCCTGCCTGTATTCTATGCCTATGTCTTGCAAGGCCTGCAACTCAACTACCTCCTGTCTTTAAACAGCTTTGTCAGATAGATTCTGAACTCAACACCAGCGGTTTCAGAATCCAGCTTTTATAACATCTTAGAAAGAAACTTAAAGAAAAACAAAAGACTCATCTACTCAAAACTTCTTTTATGAACACTTCCTATGTCTTCTAAAAAATCTTGGGTCCATTCTTCCCTTCTTTTCCCTTATCCAGTTCTTCCACTGCTGCTATGCCCATATATCCACTGACATGAATGGCTGAGGCTTTCCTTCTCCTTCTGAGTGCCCACATCTCTCTAATGCAGCTATGCTGGAACCAGCCTCAATTGGTTCTACTGCCCATCCCATCTATCTTTTTGCCTTAGTTATTTTTCTTTTTTTTTTAATTTTTATTTTTTTTATATTAATCACAGGTTATTTACTTTGTATCCCGGCTGTAGTCCTCTCCTTCATTCCCTCCCAACCCCACCTTCCCTGGCTGCCATATCCTCCTCTGTATACTAGCAAGACTGTTACTCCCTTTGGGGGGGAGAGTTAAAGAGACATTCATTGAATTCATGTCAGAAATACTTACTGTTCCCCTCACTAGGGAACCTAAGTGGGATGGATAGGGGAAGTAGGAGAAAACAAGTAACAGGACAAAAGCCTACCTCAGAGGGCCTCTGAAAGACTCTACCTAGCAGTGTATCAAAGCAGATGCGGAGATTCATAACCAAACATTGGTCAGAGTGCAGAGAATCATATGAAAGAAGAGGGAGTTAGGATGACCTAGAAAGGACAGGAGCGCCACAAGGATAAACTATATTAGGGCACAGGGGCCCTCTATGAGACTGTTTCTCCAACCAAGGACCATATATGCATATAATGTAGAACCCTTGTTCAGCAAAACGACCCTGAGATATCACCTTACACCCATCAGAATGGCCAAGATGAAAAACTCAAGCGCCAACACATGCTGGAGAGGTTGTGGAGAAAGGGGAACCCTCCTCCACTGCTGGTGGGAATGTAAACTGGTACAACCACTCTGGAAAGCTATCTGGCGCTTTCTAAGACAAATAGGAATAGTGCTTCCTCCAGACCCAGCTATACCACTGCTAGGTATATACCCAAAGTTTGTTCAAGTACACAAAAAGGACACTTGCTCAACCATGTTTATAGCAGCTCTATTTGTAATAGCCAGAACCTGGAAACAACCCAGATGTCCATCAACGGTGGAATGGGTACAGAAATTGTGGTATTTTTATACAGTGGAATACTACTCAGCAATCAAAAAGGAGGAAATCATAAAATTTGCAGGCAAATGGTGGGATCTAGAAAAGATCATTCTGAGTGAAATATCCCAGAAGGAGAAAGACAAACATGGGATATACTCACTTATATAGACCTATAAGATATGATAAACATAATGAAATCTATACACCTAAAAAAGATAATCAATTGAGCGGACATGGGGTAAGATGATCAATCCTCGTTTAGAAAGACAGATGGGATGTGCATTGAACGTATGACAGGAGTCTACTGAGCGCATCCGAAAGACTCTAACTAGCAGTGTTTTCAAAGCAAAGACTCATGACCAAACCTTTGGCAGAGTACAGGGAATCATAAGAAAAAAGGGGAGTTAGTCTGATGGGGAAAGGATAGGAGCTCCACAAGGACCAAATATATCTGGGTACAGGGTCTTTTCTGAGACTGACATTCAACCAAGGACCGTGTATGGATATAACCTAGAACCTCCACTCAGATGTAGCCTGTGGTAGCTCAGTAACCAATTGGTTTCCCAAAGTGAGGGGAACAGGGACTATTTCTAACAGGAACTCAATGACTGGCTCTTTGGTCTCCCCACCCCCGAAGGGAGGAGTAGTCCTGTTAGGCCACAGAGGAGGGCTTTGCAGCCAGTCCTGAAGATACCTGATAAAACAGGATCAGATGAATGGGGAGGAGGTCCCCCCTATCAGTGGACTTGGAAAGGGGCACGATGGAGATGAGGGAGGGAGGGAGGGACTGGGAGGGAATGAGGGATCGGGACACGGCTGGGATACAGAGTTAATAAAATGTAACTGATAAAAAAAAAAAAAGAACCCTTGTTCAGATGTAGCCCATGATAGCTCAATAACCAAGTGGGTTCCTTAGTTATTTTTCTGTCCTGCATACCCAATGCCTACAGTGTCCCTTGCCTGGCTCCACATGAGCTGAACTCCACAGCTCCTGTGGTTCGGCGCCACCTACTTCTTCGGATGACTCACCATGCCTGTTTCCTGTACTGAGAATCACTAAATGGCTGTACTGCAGGACATAGCACTTCCTTATATTTGCTTTCACCACTCGGGATATTACACAAATTGCCGTCCCCTCACCTCCCTCAAGAGAATGTAAAAAGATTCGAAGTCATACTAAGGAACATTAAGCAGGAGGAGAATGTTTTCAGGGTAATTACCTTGATTCCACTATTTTATAAGGTAGACGTATTTCACAATGTAAGTGTGCATACAATAAATATATAGAACTTTTACTTGCCCATTAAACATAATTGATTTTGTAGGGTTATACTTCATAGAGAAATGGGAAGAGGGCCAGTCTTTCCAACCCTTTATCATGTATCAGATCATAGGCCTCTTACTAGAAAACAGAAATGTGACAAAAACGTAAAAAATGCTGTCAAATAAGGGTGGGATCGGGAGGGTAGGAGGGAGGAGCTTATGGGGGAATACAAAATGATTAAGTGTAATTAATAGTAAAAAAATAAATAAAAGAAAAGAAAAAAAGGAAAAAATGCTGTCAACTGACTTTGGGGACAATGATCATAAGCTTCATGAGGCTGCACCAAACTACAAACCAACAAAAAGGAATGAGATCATTCTGAAACAAGTCATTCTTGAACATCATAAAGCAAGGTCCTGTTGGGAAAATTTCATCTGACCACAGAAATTCTCAGTTAAACAGTCCCCCGCAACCACTGTACAGGCAAGGAATCTGAGGCACCAACAGAAGCAACTTACTCCAAATTGTTCATCAGGGAACTAAGTGAACTCATGATATAACCTAAGTCTGAGGTTCCACTTGGCTTTTTGTCTCCCTCTCTGTGTTTTCCAAGGAGTAATCCATCACTCATTCCAGTGGCCCTGGATTCTCAAGATTGCCAGATATAAGGGTGTGCCGAGGAGCACATCTTTTTAACAGGTTCCCAGCTGAAAATACAAAATACCTAGGTAAGTTGAATATTGAATCAAGAGGAGTTAGAGGCATTTATTATTAAACACACACACACACACAAAGAGCAAGAGCACGCGAGAAAGTGACAGATAGAAAGACAGATGAGGCAATTGTCTTCCCTCATCCACTTATGTACTGGAATTATAAGCTTGATCACCTGCCTTGCTCTTGTAGGATTTTTGTTTGTTTGTTTTGCTTTGTTTTGTTTGGGGGTATATATATATATATATATATGTGTGTGTGTGTGTGTGTGTGTGTGTGTGTGTGTCTGTGTGTGTAATGTAATAATATACATTACACACATATGTATGTACATCTATGTGTACATATAAATTGAGCCAATCATTGTTCACTTTCCATTTCCCTTCAGCCCTTCTTGTTCTTCACCCTCACCCTGGAGCAGACTTTAATGCCACATAATTGGGCTTCTCTCATAGGTGATTCTGTGTAGTGCCCAGAGGGCACCTGGACAATACCCATGTCCTTCTCAACCCAACCCCAAAATACTATGAGATGCTATAAGCAATAAACACACAAGATTGCCTGAATTTTACCTACTGCCTATCCCTCTTCATTTTTTCAAAGCACAAATTACCTACAAGAGTCTATAACCTTTACATTTGGCTGGAACTACTTTTAGGGCATCATTTAGACCTAGGTGATATGGAAATTCTACCACTTGTAAAACCCCACAAGTTCTGAATGCAAGAAACCACTTACGACAGAAAAGTAAAAAAAAAGTTAATTCCTTTTTTTCATAGGCTGATGGCGAATTTTATGTATCTACCAAGCCACCCTCAACACAATTGTTACAAGATGAACTCAGTTTTAAATCTAAAAATACTCATCCTTCAAATAATGAAAGGTTAAATTAAGAAAGGTTTTATTTTTTTTAAGACAAAACAAAGGCATTTACTAACTGTCATTCAAAGGCAACGACAAGCATTCATTGACTTTTATAAGAAACAAACAAACAAACAAAACCTGTACTCTGGTGCTGACTAAAAACCAAAACCACTTTAGGACCACTGCTTATGGTGACATGGATTCCTGGACATCTAGGAAGCCATTGTGTGTTTGTAGCTATATGGAAATGCATGAGCAATATGAAGTAATGGCAGATGGAGGGTCACACTTTCAGACCCTTTTCCCCACTCTTTGTGCTCTTGTTCTGCCCTGTTGAAATAGCCATGTTGAAATGGACAAAGAACTTAATATCAAAGAACACTTCAAAGGTCAAAACTAGATTCAAGGTCATGGCTAAAATGACCACAGAGGTTGGGGGGAGGCTATCCAAAAGCCGTATTTCACAAAATGGCAGGCACTAAATCTAGTCACACGTGCTTGCAGTAGAAAAGCAACACTGATCTTAATAGAGGCTGGTCTTCTTCATGACACGCAGGAACTCTTGCTCATTGACCTCTCCATCTCCATCTCGATCTGCTTCATCAATCATTTCCTGCATGGCAGTAAGGGTTTATCTTAGATTAAGTCACAAACTAAACTGAAAAGTGATTCAATAAGAAACTTCAAATAATGCTATGAGGAAAGATGACTATGGTCCATTTAATGTGAGGGTGCCCCTTTTAATGATAGTTACTTGAAAACCAAGTCATAGGTATTGTTACATCCATCAGTTGAAAAGTAGCTGGAAAGTCATTCTGACCTAAAAGCCAGAGGAGTAAGTTCAACTTCACATGTGTATTCTGGAAGCAGGGTCCAGGGGCATTGTCACCAGAGACACAAAGGGATACTAGCATTTCTTTTAGTAAGTTGCCCTACTGGAGAAATGAGAACCTGGGAAAGCCAGAGGCTCCAAAGTGGGGATTCAAGTTTCTGACTGAGGCTTTTCTCACCTGCAGCTCCTCATCAGTCAAGTTCTCGCCTAGCTCCTTGGCCACACGCTTCAGATTTTTAAAGGATATTTTTCCAGTTTCATCATCATTAAAGAGCTTGAAAGCTTTCAGGATTTCTTCTTTGGTGTCTTTCTCAGACTTTAGTACAACATCAAACAGACTGTTATTCACAGCAGCCCTGCCACATCCTACTCATCCTATTGTCTCCAAATACCTAACTGGAGCAACGGCAGGAAGGCAGGCCAGCCAGTTTCTCTTATCCACAGTGGTATGTACTCCCTGTCCATTTCCTACCCCATCATCTATCTCACAGGCAGCTCAGGATTCAGGTCACGAGGACTTGTTTGGGAGCCAAAGAATCATGTGCCAAGGACGGGCTCCTGGTGGAGCTGACTGTCCCTCTTGTGCTTTGTCTGTCCAAAACTTTCTGCCATTCTAAAGATAAGGAGGGAGCTGTAGGAAAACTATCTTCTTAGATTAATTCCCCAGCTCCATCCTAATCATCACAAGGTCCTAGTGGTAGCTGTCGTGATAATATGTCTTCCGCTACAGTAAAACACGTATAATCCATTGTAGAAAAAGAAGAAAAACTTTGTAAACTTAACATATAATACTCAGGGGTTTTACAGGAAATGTCATTGTACCTAAAGTATTGTAAAAACCAGGGGGACACTAGATTCATATTTAAAATAGAGAAGCAGTGAGTAGGGTTATATATATATAAAAATATACTCTTAAGCTAATTAGATGACAGGGACCTATTGACAAGGGCAGAGGAGGAGACAGGTAATTTGCACAATGGCCTTCAAAGAATTACTGGGCCCTGAGTACTCCAACAGTATGGAGCAAAATTTCCGGAAGCATTCAAACCTCAAATGTTTTAGGAAGGTTCTTTTAGTAGCTACAACTGGAGAGCCCACAAGGAAGAGTAATCTCGGAACCAATCTCCCATGTGAAGACCTTGTCTGAAAACTTTATAATGATACCTGAATTATTGTATGCTAATTTAACTTTTAATACTAATATTAAAATTCAAAAATAAAAAAGCAAGACACATGTCTGTAATGCTCTGACCTTAAACAAAGCCAAATGAAACGTAGGGTTCCTCTCAATTAAAAATACAATCTTCTCCCACGAGAATGGGCTAGTTTTGTTGAATGAAGTTCTTTTTATGTCTAGATTCTCATGTATCTCACCATAATGGATGGAAAGTATGCTAATTATGTCAGCTAACTTACCATTTTCTGAGTCATTACTGTCAAAAAGTCACTGAAGCTCATTTTTCCTGTTCCTTCCTTATCAGCTTCACTTATCATTTTCTTGATTTCTTCTTTCTTGGGTTCAAAGCCCAGGGCCCTCATTGCCACCTACAATGTAAACAAGATCATTTAAATAGACACATGTAAGTGATGTAGGAGCAAAAACGACTGTTGAGGGTATTAACCTAATACCGGATAAAATGATGAAAATGATTAGGGAATACAGTAATGATGATTTAGTTAATATTTGCCATCAAATTTATCAATAAGATCATTGTTCCAGGTAAAATATACACAAGGTACCTTTTTCTGTTACTTTTACAGGAAGAAGAGAGAAGAAAGTGACAGGTCAAAGACAGGCAACAGGGAAACACCAGGTGGCAAAGCAGGAATGTGTGGAACTTGCTTTTAGTTCCTTGATGTCTATAGTTCCAGTTCCATCAGCATCAAAGAGATCAAAAGCTTCCCGGATTTCCTGTTTCTGTTCTTCAGTAAATTCAGGCTTAGGGCTCATCCTTTTTCTCTGGCCCCTGGATGTCGCGTTTGTCTTCTTAAAATTAGAGGCCTTCAGATGTCATACAAACACAGAAGCATGGTATTACAAGCTATAGTCCAGATTTTATTTATGACAGTTCTAGACATCCACATCTTTTTCATTTAGGCTCGATTCTGTGTAATGTACTTATGTCGCTACATAAACTTTTGTGGGCTGGGGACATGTCTTCCTGCCAAGCTTGACCTAAGTGGGAACCCAGGACCCACATGGTACAAAAAGAGAACCAACTCTTCCAAGTTGTTCTCTGACCAACACATTCAGACTTCATCATGCTCCCCTTTTCTACCCACAAATGATAAGGGTAAACAGTAAAATAAAATTAACCCTAACTCTAAAGAAAGAAATCTGTGAAGAAAAAGGGAAAATCTCTCTCAACTTAAAACTATTTTAATGGATATACTTTAGTTTTTAAAACACCACATTGTAAAAGATGGAAAATCAGCAATATGCTAGTAAAATGTGGTTAATTTCCTAACATAACTGTAAATTCAATCATCACTTCTGTTAATAAGGCGATGTCTCACATGACTAAATCCAACTATGTATTACTGAGGAGCCAGCAAATTGAAGAAGCTTTTTGTTTTAAAATTTTATATTACCATTTCCTCCTCGTTCCTAGATAGATCAACATAGAGCAAATGAATGAATAAATATGAATTTCTGGTGTTTACATGACCCATTCTTTGTAAGAGATATAATTCTTCTCTCCACTGCCTTAAAGTTTATACTACAGAAAGTTTATGCAATTGTGCCATTAATCAACATATCACTTTAGGAAATTAGAATTCTTAAATCATTTTTTTTCAAGTATAAAGGAGCACCAACAGCTATGTAAATGACAGTATCATTTGTGCCTGGAGGTTCAACGTGCTTGAATTCTTTTTTTCCAAAGTTAGTAAACACAAATGTGAGACGGTATCTGTTTGTAAGGCACACTCTCATTTTATTATGAATAGATTTGTTGTGGCTTCAGTTTTCATTCTCAAAGATGAAAAGGAAAATGATGTCTGTTCTAATGCCACTGCTAACTTAGACAGCTGGGTAATTAATGTGAAAAACTTTATTCCAACGGAATCTAAATATTTGCTCAATAAACAGAGAGATAACAAGGTTTGCGGGAAAGAATAATTAATTCTTCCACGAACCTCGGTCTCTCTCTCCTTTTTTTGTAACTATTGATTTTAGAAGCCAGGAAATTCCTTATTCTTCATTCTGAAAGAGAGCTAGTTGTGCATATATAGAGGATCAACTGTCCATGAACTCGGGAATCTCAGTTCTAGAAATGTACTTAAAACATCTACTTGTGGTGCTAGTTCCCATGAACTCTGCTCCTCCAAATAATAATGCCTAAATTCGGCCAAATGTAAAGTTACTATGATAAACAGTATGCCAGCATGGAATGATAAAAACCAATCCATTTGGCACGTGTGTGCCTCCTCTAGAAGCTCCAAGCATCTCCTGAAAATCTCAGTGCGTTTGCAGCCATCAGAACCCAGTAAACCTCTTAGCGCCATGCATAAACTTTAGCTGAGTGGAAGCAGCCAGGAGGCCTGAGTTTGACTGAGGTCCGGGTCTAGGGGAAGCAAGAGAATTGTGATCCGAGATTCCCGGGAAAACCAGCCAAGGTCGAGTGGCAAGTGTCTGTGTGGAGGGGGATGGTGGTGAAGGTGACTGGGGACAGGGAGGGGTCAGTGGCTAAGAGCTGGCCAGGCAACCAGCGTGAGGGTGTACTTTCTCTCTTACTCTTCCAGGACATAGCTCCAGGGTAGAACTAGTACATCATCTCCAAGAACCGTGCAGGAAACACAGTAGGGCTGCACTGAGGCTTAGGAAAGACCTAGGGGGCCCAAGTGGGGTCCATGAGACACTTATCACTTACCATCACCAAAGGGACTCTGCAACCGTTTGTTAAGGCAACAGGGTTTGCGTGGAATCAGAGCCCTTCCCACTGATGGGTGTGCACGCCCGTGCACTCGCGGGCGGGCACCACTTCCCATTGGTTAGAAGACGAAGCAGGTGGGACTAACCTGACAAAGCCCGCCCCAGGGTAATAGGGCGGTGCGTCGGCGGCCATAGACTGGCCTCATTGGGCAAAATCGCGCTGCAAGGGCCAATTGGCTGCACGGGACCGAACTAGACCAATCAACGTTATGAAGGAAGCTGGGCTGACTGTGGGCTTATACCCCACTCTTGAAAAGAGACGCTGGACTTTGCCTGGAGTTCTGCTGTTTCCAGTTGCATGCAGGTTGAGTGCATCCATTTGAGCGTCTAAACAGGGTAAGATTTGCTGGCTTAGCCTTGGAGCCTGCTGCGTGTAGGGGACAGAGCTGGGAGGAAGTGCTGAGGGATGGGTGGGACGTTCAAAAACCGAGTTGAGGGACACAGAACATCTGAGGGGCCTGGAAAGATGTGACCTAACGGTGTGGAGGGGTGATTGTAAGGGGCAGCTGAGGCCTCGAAAGGGGAGTGGGCGTGCCAGGCATTGTGTCCATGCCCATCGCTGGCAATATATTTTGACCATATTCACTCTCTACTGCTCCCTATCACTATTTTCCAGGTCCACACACCTCCCACCCTTCACTGAAGTTCTGCTTCACCTGGCCCTTCTGTATAGGAGACCTCCATCTTTCCCCACTCCAGGTCTTCAGCCATTGTCACTTTCTCATAACGTTACTCTGAGCACTCTGTTCACTTTGTTCTGTTTTTATAGTAGCACTGGTCACCTCCTAAGCCACTGTCAATTTGACCCTTTTGTTCTTTGTTCCCTCCACTGGAAGGTGGGGACATGAGAGCAGGTATCTTACTTTTGTTCACTGCCGCTACTCCAGTATCTGCAACTGGAAAGAGTCCCTGTTAGGAGTTCAGTGAACCTTAGTCTATCAGCTAGCCGGTAAGTAGTTCCTTCATTTCCCACGACTCATCTGTATACCCCTCTACCAACGTATGCACTTGCACTGCCAGATTAATGTTGCAATGAACAACCCTGGTCAGGTCAGCACCCTGCTTCTAATCTTCAGTTTAGAAAGTAAAGTGCACTCAAGTCTCCTGTCCAGTTTCATCCCACTAATCTTGACTTCATGTCCTTCTATACTCTTTGCTAAAGTGAGTATTAAATATTCCTCTAAAGTCCCTGTATTAAAGGCTTGATCCCCATCCAAGGTATTATTGGAAGGTAGTGAAACCTATGCAGAATGGGGTACACTACCTTGAAAGGGGACTGTAGGGTTCTTGTTTCTCTTTCTCTTCTTTCCTGGCTGCTGAGGGGTGAACAGTCTGTAGCTCCCTCTACCGGCAGAGGAAGAGCAGAGAGACAAATTTCTTCTGGCTTGGATGCCAATTCTGTGACCCTGGCCAAATTCTTTGCTCTCTTGGAGCATACGTTTGCTTTGTTCTTGTGTAGATACAACTTATCGCAGTCTCTAGAACATGTTCCTCCCGCCCTTGAATGTGCTCTGTCTTCTAAGACTCCCATGTCCTCCCTTTGACTCACTCTTCCTGGGGCCCTGCAACTCAAGTTTTCAGATTTTTTCTTATGACCATGTAGCCTGCAGTTGTTCTGTGGGCTTGGCCTCCCTAGGATCCAAACCCAGCTCTGTAATTCTTTGAAGCCTTCTGTTTTCCACACAGGCTGATGCTTCTCTGGAGGTCTGAACTGACCTCAGAAAACAAATGCCCTCCTAAGCACTCACACTGTGCTGTGTCTTTGAATTCTGCAGGAAGAGGCCTTACTCTGTTTCTTACAGGACCCTTGCTTTGCAATATTTACTCAAGGTAATGTATCCATTGGATAAGTAGGTGCCGGCTTTGTGGGAGCCATTCTCTTTCCACTGGATCATCAGACCTGGTCTTGTACAGGGTGCTAAGCCTGAGGTGAGTGGTAATGAGACATAGCTGTCTCCGAGGCTCAGGTTCCCTCATCAGGATTCTTAACTCCAGTGATTGACTTGTCTGGGAGTGTATTTTGTCTTTGGAGTTTATATTTCTTACACAGATCAGCACAGTCTACCCTCAGATGGAGGTAAGGGACTCAAGGTGGGCATCGTCTAGCTTCACACCTATGTTCATTTCCAAAGAGCTCGCAGTCCCAGTCAGAAGATGAGGGGCACTTTCATCTTTGTGGGTTTTGAAACACACTATCCTTTCCTTTTGTCTTCAGCAATCAGTGGTCTCAAACAGTCCCTAGCTTCTTGTATTTTTCCCAGTGTGTGATGTGGGGGTACATCATGGCTTTTAATAGGTTCAAAGTCCCACCATTCTAAATGAAACAGACATAAGGCTTCTGGCATTGCAACCGTCAGCCCACAAACCCATAGGTCTTTGGTGTTTCACTTTTCAGTAGTTCAAAGCAATTCTGTGTTTCTCTGTGTGTGTTCAAATATATGTACCGGAAAATGCAACACTGTGACCATTTTTGCACTCTTTTTTGCATACTGTAGGATAACCTAACACCAACTCCGCTCTGATATTTTCCTACTGAGAAGTGAAACTGCTTTATCAACCCTTCCTAATCCCACCGCTGCCAACTACTACCAGAAATCATCTACTCTCTGTTTCTGTGAGTTTGAGTACCTTGTGGTAATGGCATCAGAAAGTGTTATTCTTTGGTGCCTGGTTCATTTCAGTTACCACTACATCCTCAGAGTACATTCAGGTTGTTGCATATATCAGAATCTTGTTCCTCTTCATGTCTACACACTATCCTGTGGTATGGTCCAAGTAGACCACATTTTATCAGCTCATCCATCAGTGGAAATTTAGGGTATTTTCACCTTTTGGCTACAGTGAACAATGCTGCTGTGGAAATGGACATAGTCCAAGTCCCTGCATGTGATTTACAATCACTGGATCACAAGGTAATTCTGTTTAACTCTGTAGAGAACCTCCAAATTTCCACAGTGGATAAACCATTTCGTGTTGCCGTTAGCCTCACATAAGTATTCCTTTTTCCACATGACCTCAGTAACATTTATTTTCTGTTTCTGACTTCTGATAACAGCCCTCCTAATGGCTATGAGATGGTCTTCTTGTGATTTTGATTGACATTTCTCTAGTGATTTCTAATGTTGAGTCAATTTCACGCTTGCGAACTGTTAAGTGTGTCTTCTCTGGAGAAATGCCTCTTCATTTAGAGCCTTTCCTGATATGCATTGAACCTGAATGTAGAACACCCAGTGCATTTCAGACAACAGACAGGGTTAAAGAAATACCAGTGGGATTTGACTCACTTTTGGAATAGTTCTGATACCCCAAGGCCTACAGACAACAGATAGATGGTATATAATTTGAGACAGTGTAGGTTTAGTGTTGACATGAGGTTGGTGTGCTAAGACCTGTGTGATCATCTTCTGAGCAGTGCTAGGGTGGGGCATGTTGCTTTCACTTCCCATGTCCTCTACTGGCAAATGGGAGAGGGTATATGCTTCTTGCTTTGATTAGTAGTGGGAGAGGGGCTGGCAGCTGGGCTTTGTGTTTCTAGAGTGCACAGAGTTCATCTGCAAAGGTGTTGCAACCTGACCACATACAGCATGGTTTAAAGCACGTTAGGAAGCTTTCCCTCCCTGGAACTCTCACAGATTTTCAGTGGAAAGGTCACTTATTCTCCCCATCACTGGAGGACAACAGTAGAATTTTGTCATCCTTAGATGCACCCCCTATCCAGCTATCCCAGTTTGGGCCCATATTTCTTCCTAGGTCTGGTACCAAGATTTGAGTAGTAGAACGATTGTATTTTCTGTATTTTAATTAAGAACTGGTTGAAACATGTTACAGTTCTGTAGCTGTGTCTTGATGTAGGACTTCTAACAGCAAGGGCAAGGGTGGCCTCTGACTCTGTTGCCTGCATTTAAGACCCTTTCCTCCTGCTGTGCTGCCTAGTCTAGCCTCAATAGGAGAAGATGAGCCTAGTCTTACTGCAACTTGATATGCTATGGCTGATTGATATCCATGGGAGGCCTGCCCTTTTCTGAAGAGAAATTGAGGTGGAGTAGATGGTAGGGGGTGGGGAAGAAGGGAGAAGGGGGACAGGGAAGGGACTTGGAGGAAAGGAGGGAGGGAAAACTACAGACAGATGTAATCAAACAGTGAAAAAGAAAGCAAAAAAGAACTGAGTGGAGCACTTTGGGGTGAATTGTACTCTACATTGAATAAAGTGTGAAGCGAAAGTTTATTGTATCAGTGTTTGCCTGAGAGTCTCTACCTGTGTAACTCATTGATTCCTTCTTTCTGTGCTGGGAACCAAAGCCAAGGCCTTGTACATGTTAAGCAGCCTGTACTGAGTGGACACAGCATGGCCTCAGGTAAGCTGGAGAGGTATGAAGTGGTTTAGTAGTTCAGAAGAGGACCTTTGGGGGGTGAGGTAGGTAGACTGCTGCAGGGAAATAATATTTATAATGACAGTAGATGCTTTTAACAGGGTGTTTAATGAGCATTTGGCATTGTGCTAAGACCTTTGTCTTTGTTTTCCATTTTATTTTCTTTAATTCTCAACATGATCTTACAAAGAAGCAGATGCAATACTTTTTAAATTAAATTTTTATTTTTATATTAATTACAGTTTATTCACTTTGTATCCCAGCTGTAGCCTCCTCCATCATTCCCTCCCAATCCCACCCTCTCTCCCTCATCTCCTCCCATGCCCCTCTCCAAGTCCCCTGATAGGGGAGGTCCTCCTCCCCTTCCATCTGACTCTAGATTATCAGGTCTTATCAGAACTGGCTGCATTGTCCTATTTTGTGGCATGGCAAGGCTGCTCCCCCCTCAGGGAGGCAGTCAAAGAGCTAGCCACTGATGTCAGAGACAGTGCCTGTTCCCCTTACTAGGGTACCCACTTGGATACTGAGCTGCCATGGTCTACTTCTGAGCAGGGGTTTTAGGTTATATCCACAAATGGTCCTTGGTTGGAGTATCAGTCTCAAAAAAGACCAGATATTTTTGTTTTGTTGCACTCCTTGTGGCACTCCTGTCCTCTCCAGATCTTATTATCTCTCCCTTCTTTCCTAAGATTCCCTACCCAAATTTTGGTTAGTAGTCTCAGCATCTGCTTTGATGCCCTACTTGGTAGAGTCTTTCAGAGGCCCTCTGTGGTAGGTTCCTGTCATTTTTCCTGCTTTCTTCTTCTTCCAATGTCCATCCCGTTTGTCTGTCTTTCTGAGTGAGGATTGATCATCTTACCCAAGGTCCTCCTTCTTGCCTTCTTTAGGTGTACAGATTTTTGAAAGTTTATCCTCTACTATATGTCTAATATCGACTTATAAATGAGTATATACCGTATGTGTCTTTCTGTTTCTGGGATACCTCACTCAGGATAATCCTTTCAAGTTCCCACCATTTACCTGCAAATTTCATGATTCCCTTGTTTTGAATTGATGAGTAGTGTTCCGTTGTGTAAATGTACCACAATTTCTGTATGCATTCCTCAACTGAGGGACATCTGGGTTGTTTCCAGGTTCTGGCTATTATGAATAAACCTGCTGAGAACATGGTTGAACAAGTGTCCGTGTCTTGTACTTGAGCATATTTTGGATATATGCCTAGGAGTGGTATAGCTGGATCTTGAGGAAGCGCTGTTCCTAATAGACTGAGAAAGCACCAGATTGACCTCCAAAATGGTTGTACAAGTTTACATTCCCGCCAGCAATGCAGGAGGGTTTCCCTTCTCTACATCCTCTCCAGCATGTGTTGTCACTTGAGTTTTTGATCTTAGACATTCAGATGGGTGTAAGGTAAAATATCAGGGTTGTTTTGATTTGCATTTCCCTAATAACTAAGGACTTTGAACATTTCTTTTAAGTGTTTCTCTGCCATTCTGTATTCCCCTACAGAGAATTCTCTGTTTAGACCTGTACCCTGTTTTTAAATTGGATTAATGGTTTCATTGTGTTTTAACTTCTTGAGTTCCTTTTATATTCTGGATATTAGCCTGCTGTCAGATAGAGGGTTGGTGAAGATCCTTTCCCAATCTCTATGCTGTCTGTAGTTTTGTTCTGATGACAGTGTCCTTTGCTTTACAGAAGCTTTTCAGTTTCATGAGGTTTCATTAATTGATTGTTGATCTTAGAGCCTGTGTTGTTAGTGTTCTGTTCAGGAAGGTGTCTCCTGTACCAATGAGTTCTAGGCTCTTTCCCACTTTTTCTTCTAATTGATTTAGTGTGTCTGGTTTTATGTTGAGGTCTTTGATCCACTTGGACTTTAGTTTTGTACCGGGTGATAAATATGGGTCTATTGGTGCAGTACTTTTTAATGACTCCCAAGAGAGCTTCCCAGTCAGAGGTAGAACTGAGATTTGTGGCCAGGCAGAAGTTCTGTGTTCATTAGTTTACAGCTTTCAAGAGTGGAGGGTTGTGTGCTTTGGCAGTGTAGGTGAGCAGAGTATCCTCCCGGGATGGGTTTGATTAGTAAGCTTGCATTCATCTCCTAGGTCTGTGTAACACCTGACCACACACAGCATGTCTTAAAATATCAGAGTGCCTAACCTGTAGGAAGCATTCCCTCCATGCAACTATGATAGGATCCCACAGGCAGGCAGGGGGAAGACCATCATGGCCCCAGATACACAACACAGACCCCAGCTAGTGAGATCCATAATGACATTTTCAGGGGTTGCAAGCTAGACATGAGAATCCCTTTGCCTACATTGATGCCATCTGCCTTCTCGTTTGTTTATGCTCCCCGGAGGATCTGAAGAATCCGCGAGCAAAGTGAGGAGTAGGCATTTGTGATTTTTATCACACTAGCTTAAGAACAAAGCGAATCTTCTAGATAGGTGTCACAGGGTACAAGAGGAAGAGCAGTAAGGGCTCTGCATATATAAACACTTGATGCAGCCCTGAGGCTGGCAGGCAAGTGAGTGCCTGCTCTGTGCTAGGCCCTGTCTTGGATGCCTATGATTCAGCAGTGACCAAGCCAGCGCAGACTGTTAGGGAGACTGGTACAATGTGTCCTGATCCTTGTTCTCCAGCAGCTTCTGTCCTGCTACATGTAGAGCCATGAGTCCAGTCACTGCCACCTAGGTTTGAGGTGAGTAGATGTCAGGCCCTGCAACTGTTTGGAGGAGTGAGTAATAAAGAGAGGGATGGAGTTGGCACAGAGCTACAGATTAAATGTCTATATTCATTACATGTATAGACAGAGACCCAGAAAAAGGCAAGTTCTCAGATATCCTGAACGGGTTGTTAGGCTTTTTTCTTATTGCTATAAGAAAATACTTGGAGAAAAGCAACCTATGAAAGGTGGGGAGTTAAGTGTATCGTGAGAGTATGTTTAATGATGATGCAGGCATGGCAGCAGGAGTGGAAGGGCCAGGTCACACTGCATCTGCAGTCGGGAAGCAGAGAGAGGTGAGTACTAGTGCTGAGAGGTCACAGAGGTCAGAGGAGGTACTGGAATTAAGGACCGCTGTGAGACACCATGTGGGTGCTGGGAACCAAACACAGTGCCTCTGCAAGAGCAAGTGCTCTTAGCCACTGGGCCACATCTCCATTGCTTTCTCATTGTATTCAGTACAGGATCCCAGCCCACTGAATAATGCCATCCACATTCAGTGTAGGTCTTTACACCTCAGTTAAACTTCTCTGGAAATGCCTCCACAGACATGCTTACAAGTCTCCTAGAGATGGTCCTGAGTGCCGTTAGTTTGACAACATGAAATAATAACTGATAACTTCCATTATGAGTTCACAAAACATGTGCATAAATGACCCATCAAACATTGAGTGTGGTAATATCCATTTCAAGGACATGTGGGGCTTTGATTCTACCACAGAGATCTATACACTCATAAAACCAAGGTCCATAGAGACATATGGTGGCACCCATTGTTTGAAAATGTCAAGCTTTGGAAATTGAATTGAAGCTGTCACAAGATTCAATGGCTGCCTGACTCTTCTTTCCCCAGTGACATTTTCCGCATCTTCTTTCATGGGTAGGCTTTTATTTCTGGTACATTTTTCCATTTTCCATTGCTGCATCACTAAATACATTCTTTGTATTTGCAACTTGCTTTGGTGAGTAAAGGGAGAGGAGAATGCATGACGAGACCTTCACCTGAGCTGCATATTTTTCCTGTTTGGTAGCATCATTGTACTTGGTTACTCCTGTCTTCATCATTGTCCAACCACTACCCGGAGGTTTTCGGTATGACCAGTAACAAAGGTTAATTACCTGTGTTCCTGTCCTGCCTCTTAACCAAGAGCACTTTTAGTTAAAGGGCCCGAAATACAGCCTCTAGCACAGGAATATGAACAGGGCAGTTTGACCAGTAGGTATAATGCCTATGGCTTAGCAATTTATGAACACTCACAATGGCTAAAGATCCTTTGCTTCACACACAATTAATGTCTTTCTCTAATTATGGCTCTAGGAAGAAGAGTTGACTGCACCAATCCCATGATGGAAAAAGCTGTTGATGATGTGTCAAAGAAACACCAGGTCACAGGACCATGTTTGACAGTGAGCATTTCCAACGTAAGTACTAACATTCAAGAAGTAGGGGAGAGAGCTAAACCATTGATATTTACCTGTGTGTTTTTAAAATGTATTTATTCTTTTCTCATATTTTACATCCCAACCACAGTTTCCCCTCCGTCCACTCCTCCCAAACCCTACCCCCCTCCCCTCTACCCCAGATCCACTCTCCCTCTGTTTCACTTGACAAAACAGCAGGTCTCCCAGGGATTTCAACCAAACATGACATAACACAGTTGAATTAGACTAGGTAAAAACCTTCATATCAAGGCCTTACCTGTGCATGTTAAAGTCTTCTTAATCCATTTGTTCAATCAGAGATGGTGGGTTATGATTGAGTGTGTTGTATTCCTTGGCTTACGATATGCCAGTTACTTATTTCTGTGTAACAACAACAACAGAAAGTAACGGCTTTAAAAGAGCAATAATAGGAGCTGGAGCTGGCTTAGTGACTAAGAGCACCAGCTGTTCTTGCAGAAGACCTGGATGCAGTCCCAAGCACCCACATGTTGACTCACCACCATCTGCAGCTCCAGTCCCACGGGATCCCCCTCTTCTGCCTCCCAAGGGCAGTGCATGCAGATGGTGCAGAGACATACATGCAGACAAAACACATTCACATACAAATAATGTAATAAATTGTTAAAACAATAGCATATTTGCTCGTGACTCTGGTTCCAGTTGGGAGATTTTACACTGGTCTTCCCTGGGCTTCTTTATGTAGCTGCAGCCATGCAGGCACCTCTGGCATGCTTGTTCCTGGATGGACTAATGCATGTGATGGTAGTAAATGTTGTCTGCCAGCTAGGCATGTTGGGTTGTCCTCAGTGGCCTGTAGTGTGTTAGCTTAGACTTCCGAGTAGACTGCTGGAAGTTTTCCCAGATGGTGGCAAGTAGCCCCTAAGGTCTAGTATGATGCTCAGAAGAGACATTGAAGGAATTATTGTCCCATCATTCATTGTCCAGCCTTCTGGAAGTTCTTCACAGAGGTCTTTAGTTTACTGTAAAATGGTTCACTCTTGATGAAAGTGCCATTTTCCAAAGTGGGTCTATCAAATATTGGTAAAGTAGACATTCTCATCATTTCTAGTTTTGGTACAGAGTTCACATAAGGCTTCATTTGGCCACCTTTGGTTGAAGCTGTATACCACTTCTATATCTCTTTTTGTATAAACCCAGATTTTTATTATTAATGGCAACCTAAAAATCATAATAACAAACTGCTAGTGTCATCAGATTTCAACCTTCTTTAATGCTTTGGAATCAGCTCTGTTTTCCACTGGGTGATGTTGTAAGACATAAATGTCTAAATTTAAGCTACTAAGAAAGAGTACTTTTTGTCTTATATACATACTCCACATATGACTGCTCTGAAAAAAAAAATAAAGAAGTCATCCTACTGAAGAAAAAGTAAAGCCAGAAAGATTGGAGAAAATGCAGAGGCTCTAGCCATGCCCTCGATATTGTATTACAGTTGAATGCAGTAATTTTCAGGTGCTGGGAGTCAAACATATGGCCTAACAGATATGCTCTATTGCTGAACTATACACCCTACTCCAAGCCCATTCCTTTCCTCCTCTTAACACTATAGTCTCTGAGATGCTCATTTCATCCATTTAATCCATTCTGGAGTCACACTTGCTTCCTATCTAGGACTTCGTTTTTATCAGTACTTATTCTGTTTTTTTCTCTGCTCTGACCACAAACCGTTAGTGATTATGTCACATGGTTTCCTCTAGCCACATAGTCTTAGACATATGATTACAGATATTAGCCTTCACATGTTTGACATCTCTGAACTAGTTTGATTCCCGACACTAAAAAACTCTACCAACTAGCTGCTGGCCCAGTTGTCGCAAGCAGTATCACTACAATATGTCAGTATAAGGAGAGAATCATCCTATCCAAGGGTAGATTAATGATCAGTCACATTTAAAATCAGGAAACGAGAGCCAGGCGTGGTAAAACATGCCTTTAATCCCAGGACTTGTAAGGCAGAGGCAGAGAGATCTCTGTAGGTTCAAGGCCAGCCTGGTCTACATAAGGAATTCCAGGACAGCCAGGGGCATATAGAGAGAACTTTCTTTGATAATTATGTAAGTAAATAAATAAGTGCACAGACAAGTAATTATAAAATCAGGAAATGAAATTTCACTGGAGAATACAATAGCAAAATTATAAGGTGTTTTACTTATTTTTTGAGGTCTTTGTGTGTGTGTGTGTTTGTGTATATATAGATATATATAGTTGTATATGTATACATATATATGTCTATATATACACATGCCTGTACTTGTGTGGTTCATGCATGTGAGTGTACAGATACTCACACCCATGTTTACACAAAGGATAGGGGATGACGTTGAGCATCTTTGTTGGTCTCTGCTTTATTTCTTTAAGACACGGTCTCGCCATATGATTTTTCTATTGCTGTGATAAAATATCATGGCTAGGCAACTCATAGAAGAAAGGGTTGATTTGGGCGTATGATTCCATGGGGATAAGGGTACATCAACCTCACTGCAGGGGCGCTTGGCAGTAGGCACACATGGTGACTGGGGCAGCAAACTGGGAGTTCATATCTTGAACCATAGGTGTAAAGCCGAGAGAGAGCACTAGGAATGACAGGAGACTTTGAAAGTTCAAAGCCCATCCCTAGTAACACACTTCTAGCAATGCCATATCTTCTAAACCTCTCCAAACAGCATCACTACTGTGAATAAGGTATTCAGATGCTCAAGATTACCACAGACATTCTTCTTAAATCCACTATACTCTGTAAATTAGAAGACTGTAGTTTTGCCCAAGATGGCTGGTCAGCAAGCTCTCAGAATCCACCTGTGTCTCTGCTCCTTAAATCTGGGTTGCGAGCATGGGTAGCCATGAGTGCCTTTTCACACTGATGCTGGGGATTTGAACTCATGTTATATATTTGCACAGCAAGCACTCTTAACCTCTAAGTCATTTCAGCAACCCCTAAGTTGTTTTCTTTAAAGATAATTAGAATGTGATCCATATAGAATTCCTGAAGCTATAGATGCGAGAGAGGATCGGGCGAAAGCTCTGAGGAATGGCCAGACTTTTACTAAGCCGAGGAAAACCAGAGTACTTCTAAGTGCATGCATTGTGCCTGTGTAGATGAGGTAGAAAGGGATGGAAGGAAGAGGTTTCCAAAGAGGTGGTTGATGGGCAGTGGTGAGGCTGATCGTGTGTACAGGTTATGCAGAGCTATTTCAGAATGGACTCCCACATTAAGACAGAGGTAAATCTGCAGGAGGGACCTGATTCTGACAAGCCCTGAGTGTGTCACATAGCAGCTTAATTATGCCAGTCTTTAAGGTACAAGAAGGGAGGCTGGGCTAGTTCAGAGCAACCGATGCTCTTCCAGATCTAGATTCAGTTCCCAGTATGGACACAGTGGCTCACAACCATCTATAACACCAGTTCCAGGGTATTTGACTCATTCTTCTGGCCTTTGCAGCCACTGCATGCATAAAATGCACAGGCACACATGCAGGCAAATATCCATATACACAGTTTAAAAAGACCCCAGGCCCTCCTTTAGGGTCAGCGCTAGTGTGGTGTGTTAATCTTCATTGACAACAGAACTAGATTTGTAGTCACCTGGGAGATGTGTCTGGGAAAGTCTCCAGATATACTGAAGTGATGAGGGAAGGCCTGCCCTAGATGTGGGTGGCAGCATCCCATTAGATAGAATCCCAGACTGAATAAAAAGATGAAAGGGAAAAGCCAGCTGGTGCCAGTGATTGAGTGTGTTCCTGTCTTCTGACCAAGAATGCAGTGTAGCCACCTGCCTCTCCTACCATCATGCCACCCCACCCTGATGGGTTAGATCCCTTAAACCGTGAGCCAAGCTAAATCCTGCTCTCCTTAAGTTGTGTCTGACAAATATTTTCTCACTGTGATGGGAAAAGTTAACTATAGCCAGATTACTGAGCAGATGTCAGTTGACATTTTCATTGACATCCTGGAGGCCTAACACCAGGTGCCACCTGCAGGTGCCATGCTATACTTCTATCATCCCACTTTCCATAGTTGGAGTTTAGCCAAGAAATTGGGTGTGCTGAGGAGGCTGGAATCTAAATAACGCGTCCTGCTGCTGATTCTTCAGCTCCTTCAGGTTCAGAGAAGGCACAGCAAATCCCTAGGTGCGAGTGTTGAATGAATGGCTTTCTGATTCTGCCTGGAAATCCCATCAGTGTGGCCCTTAGTTCATGGACTAGGACACAGAGGGGTTAAGTGGTCAGCTCAGAGCCTCAAGATCCACCTTCCTTGTGGGAATGGTGGCAAAGAAAAAAAATCACCATCCTGTGACTCTGGGAACAGATGCTTTACTTGCAGAATCTCAAATGGCTAGATTTTTTTTCTTCTGGCCATGGATAGCCAATCAGGAGCAAGAAGGCATTGCCTTCAGCTTTTTTTTTTTTTGCTTGTTTAGATTGTCCTGGTGTGGTCATGGGCACTTTAATTCCCTTCCACTAAATACAAAGTGTGTGTGGATGATATCATCAAATCTACGAGTCTAGCCTAGTTTCATTTGTTTTCTCTTCCCTCCTTGTTGAACCCAGGAGAAGAAGTGACACTGGAGATGAAACACAATTACTTAAAGCTTTTTCCTGAGCTCAGGCAGTTTCAAAGAGACAGAAGATGTGTGTGTCATTGCAGTGGCTCATGACAGTTAAGCCTGACCTTTATCACATTAGTCCTCACACCTCTGGACCTCTTGCCATTCCTTTCTTTGTCCAGGCTAAGAAGTGCACGGTGATTGGAGGCTCTGGGTTTCTGGGGCAGCACATGGTGGAGCAGTTGCTGGAGCGAGGCTATGCTGTCAATGTTTTTGATATCCGCCAAGGATTTGATAACCCGAAGGTGCAGTTCTTTATAGGCGATCTCTGCAGTCAACAGGTAAGGAGTAATTATAGTTTGAAAAAAATGATTTTGAAAGATTGAAAAGTTTTAGGAAATAATTTTACATACCGTGTTGTCCATATTCAGAAGGAAAAACTGTTACCTGTGTCACATGGGGCTTTAGTGTGTCCTAGGAACATGAAAGCAGCCACGGGGCCATAGTCCGGAGAGCAGACAAGGCCGGATACCAAACAAACTTCATGAAAACATTTCATCCACATATTATGGGTTGCAACATGGCAGCTGCTGCCCTAGACTATGTAGATTGCTCGGCCATATGATATTCATTACTTTTAACTGAGATATAGTTTGCATGCCATAAAATTCATATTTTTCAAATGTATTTTATCATTTTTAGTTATGTATGTATTTCTGTGTTGGTATGTGCATGGAAATTCAGATGTCTGCAGAGGCAAGAGGTGTTGTCTTCCACCCCTAATCAGAACCAGAGTTACAGGCAGTTGTGAGCCATCTGATGTAGGTGTTGGCCCTCAACTCAGGTCCTCTGGAAGAGCAGTGCATGCTCTTAAAACTGCTGAGCCACCTCTCCAGCCCCCAGATTCATGGTTTTGAAATGTGCACTGAAATAAATTTCAGCAGCTCTCTTCAAAACTGTGCAGTCATTCCCACTGTCTACTTCCAGAACGTCTTCTTCGCCTCAAAAGGAAATCCTGTACCTGTTTACTTCCCGCTCTCACCCCAGCCCCTAAGCACTCCTCGTCCACTTTCAGTTATTCCATCTGTCAGCTCTGCAAATTTCATAGGTGGCCAACTTCTTTCTTTAGCGTAATGCTTCCAAGTTCCATCCATGTTCTGTGGGGTATTCATATTTTGAATCTTTGAAGGTATTGCAAGTTGCTCAGCACAGCTGTTGGGTCTGTTTATGGCAGCCATCCATGGCCACTCATTTCCCCTCCCAAGTGACCTGTTTCATTCCACAATGGTTTCAGCTCCTTGCTGATGGTGGCCCCATCAACATTTCTGGTACCATTGTCGATTTGGATGGTTAAGAAGATGGCTTTACTGGTCTTGCGTCTTTTCTTTGCAATGAATGTTCTACTCCACTACTCCCATTGTCATTCCTTGGCCTGGACCTGTCACCCCCAATAAGTACGTTGTCTCAGTGGCATACCCTGCACTCTGAGCACTGTTTCGTCTCTTTCTAGTCCTGCCCTCTAATACTACAGCAGCACCAACTCTGGGTATTTGTACTGTCACTCTCTGTATTGCATCCTCACCAGCCCCGTCTGTTGTAATGTATAACTTTCAACCCCTCTTCCCCAGTCTCTTCTTGTCACTTGTCCCCATGGTTATCCAGAGAAACAATCCACAGTGGGAAGGAGAGGGGCAGTGCACAGGGCAGGAGAGAGACTGAGATTGAAGTCACAGAATAACCTGATGTGGTTGTGGGGGCAATTGTGAAGTTGGTAGGAGAGACAGGAAACTTGGGCAATGCCCCAATTAGAACCACTACCTCTTATAGAAACCTGCTCTGTTTTTTTTAATTTTTATTAATTACAGTTTATGCAGTTTGTATCTCAGCTATAGTCTCCTCCCCCATCCCCTCCCAATCCCACCCTCCCTCCCTCTTCTTCTCCTATACCCCTCCCCTAGTCCACTGATAGGGGAGGCCCTCCTCCTCTTCCATCTGACCCTAGCTTATCAGGTCTCATCAGGACTGTCTTCTATTTCTTCCTCTGTAGGTTGGTAAGGCTGCTCTCCCCTCAGGTGGAGGTGATTAAAGAGCCAGCCCATGAGTTCATGTCAGAGATGGTCCCTGTTCCTATTATTGGGGAACCATCTTGGACACTTGGCTGCCATGGACTACATCTGTGCAGGGGTTCTAAGTTATCTCCATGCATGGCCCTTGCTTGGAGTATCAGTCTCAGAAAAGACCCCTATGCCCAGATTTTTTGGTTCTGTTGCTCTCCTTTTGCAGCTCCTGTTCCCTCCAAGTCTTTCTATCTCCCCTTCTTTTATAATATTCCCTGCACTCTGCAAAAAGTTTGGTTATGAATCTCAGTATATATTTTGATACACTGCTGGGTAGAGTCTTTCAGAGGGCCTTTGTGATAGGTTCCTGTCCTGTTCCCTGTTTTCTCCCTCTTCTGATGTCCATCTCATTTGCCTTTCTGAATGAAGACTGAGCATCTTACCAGGGTCCTCCTTCTTGATTACCTTCCTTAGGTGTTCAGATTTTAGTACAATTATCCTATATTATATGTCTAATAACACTTATAAGTGATTTTATACCATGTGTGTCTTTCAGCTTCTGGAATACCTCACTCAGGATGATTATTTCTAGATCCCAACATTTGTCTGTAAATTTCATGATTTCTTTTCTTTTTCAATTATTTTTATTAATTACAGTTTATTCACTTTGCATCCCCTCAGTAGCTCCCTCCCTCCACCCCTCCCAATCCCACTTGCCCTTCCTCTTCCTCACCCGTGCCCCTCCCCTAGTCCACAGATAAGGGAGGTCCTCCTCCCCTTTCCTCTGATCCTAGTCTGTCGGGTCTCATCAGGAGTAGCTGCATTGTCTTCCTCCGTGGCCTCTTAAGGCTCCTCCCCGCTCAGGAAGGAGATGATCAAAGAGCCAGCCACTGAGATCATATCAGAGACAGTCCTTGTCCCTATTACTATGAGCCCACTTGGACACTGAACTGCCATGGCTACCTCTGTGCAGGGGTTCCAGGCCATCTCCATGAGTGACCTTGGCTGGAGGCAAAGTCTCAGAAAAGATCCCTGTGCCCAAACTTTTTGGATCTGTTGTTCTCCTTGTAGAACTCCTATCCTCTCCAGTTCTTACTATCTCCCAGTTCCTTCATAAGGTTCCCTGCACTCTGCCCAAAGTTTGGCTGTGAGTCTCAGCATCTGCTTTGATACCCTGCAGGTTAGAGCCTTTCAGAGGCCCTCTGTGGTAGGCTCCTGGCCTGTTCCCAGTTTTCTCCTTCTTCCGAGGTCCATCCTCTTTGCCTTTCTGAATGGGAATTGAGCATCTTTGCCAGAGTCCTCCTTCTTGATTAGCTTCCTTAGGTGTACAGATTTTAGTATGTTTATCCTATATTATATGTCTGATATCCACATGTGAGTGAGTATATACCCTGTGTGTCTTTCTGCTTCTGGGATACCTCACTCAGGATTGATCTTTTCCAGTTCCCACCATTTACCTGCAAGTTTTATGATTTCTTTGTTTTTAATTGATGAGTAGTATTCCTTTGTGTAAATGTTTCACAATTTCTGTATCCATTCCTCAACTGAGGACATATGGGTTGTTTCCATCTTCTGGTCATTATGAATAAAGCTGCTATGAACATGGTTGAACAAATGTCCTGGTTGTATACTTGAGCATCCTTTGGATACATGCCTAGGAGCGGTGGGTATAGCTGGGTCTTGAGGAAGTACTATTCCTAATTATCTGAGAAAGTGCCAGATTGAATTCCAAAGTGGTTGTACAGTTTTACATTCCCACCAGCTTCTCCACATCCTCTCCAGCATGTGCTGTCACTTGAGTTTTTGATCTTAGCCATTCTGATGTGTGTAAGGTGAAATCTCAGGGTTGTTTTGATTTGCATTTCACTGATGACTGAGGATGTTGAACATTTCTTTCCGTGTTTCTCTGCCATTCTGTATTCCTCTATAGAGAATTCTCTGTTTAGCTCTGTACCCCATTTTTTAATTGGGTTACTTGATTTGTTGCTGTTTAACTTCTTCAGTTCTTTATATATTTTGGATATTAGCCCTCTGTCAGATAAAGGGTTGGTGAAGATTCTTTCCCAATCTGTAGGCTCCCGTTTTGTTCTATTGACAGTGTCCTTTGCTTTACAGAACTTTTCAGTTTCCGGAGGTCCCATTTATTGATTGTTGATCTTAGAGCCTGTGCTGTTGGTGTTCTGTTCAGGAAGTTGTCTCCTGTGCCAATGAGTTCAAGGCTGTTCCCCACTTTTTCTTCTAACAGGTTTAGTGTGTCCGTTTTTATATTGAGGTCTTTAATCCACTTGTATTTTAGTTTTGTGCAGGGTGATAAATATGGGTCTATTTGCATTTTTCTACATGTAGACCTCCAGTTAGACTAGCACCATTTGTTGAAGATGCTGTCTTTTTTCCATTGTATGGTTTTGGCATCTTTGTCAAAAATCAGGTGTCCATAAATGTATGGGTTTATTTCTGGGTCTTTTCTTCGATTCCATTGATCCACCATTCTGTTTCTATTCCAGTATCGTGCAGTTTTTATTACTGTTGCTTTGTAGTACAGTTTGAGATCACGGATGGAGATACCTCCAGAAGATCTCTTAAGGTGCTTCACCAAACCTTTCAAGGACAGTGCTCTTTTGTCTGGGTCACCTGATTCTTGATTTTCCCCCACAGTGACCACTAAACCAGTTCTGAGGACAGTCGCTAGGGAATAGATAGGCACCAGGTGGTACATCAAACTGTTCTTCAGGTTATAGCCCCAGCACTGGTGAAAACTTTCCATGTCTTCTCCTTCTACTCTCTGGGTAGCAAAGAAATTCTGAATGTTCCTTGATTTTACCATTGCTTGGCCCTCAGCCTCCCCTGGTACCATCCACCCTCCCAGGCATGAGCCTGCCCACACCTGCATGTGATTCCACAGGAAGACCTTCCCAACACAGCGTGTTCTCTAGTCACGCTCAGCCTCTCAGATGCAAGCAGCATGCATCAACCAGGGCACGAGTGTGCCAGACAAATGTGATAAAAGATCAGAGGAAAAAGGTAAAGCTATTATAGTAGATCCTGAATTTTGGGCTAAGGGAAAAAAGGTGGACATGATGCAGGTAAAGATCATGGCAGGGGAATGCTTAGAAATGGTCCTTTGCCTTGGGCTTCCAGTGTTGGAACTACAGGCACCTGCCCCAGCAGCTGTAGAAAAAAAGCTCTCATTGTACTCTCTTTAGGCCCTGGTTCTACCTTCCTTACAAACAGAAGGAAAAAGTTGCATACCAACTGAAAAGGGGGTGGGACAGAGTAGTTCCAGATCTACGGTATTTTTTTTTTTTTGAGATTTTATTTGTTCTTATTTTATCTGTATGGGTGTTTTGCCTGCATGTGCACCTGTGTACCACACATATACAAGTTCCTACAGAGGCCAAAGAGGCTGTCTGATCCTCTGGAACTGGAGATACAGACAAATGAGAATAACCATGTGGTTGCTGGGAAGAGAACCCACATCCTGTGGAAGAGCAACCAGTGCTCTTAAACACTGAGCCATCTCTCTAGCCCCACCAACACCACCCACAACTTCTGGTGTCTTTTGTAATGACAGGAGTCTTTAGTTTAGATTGTGTTCTTAGTAAGCCATCTGGCTTTTCCACTCATGGCTTGAACATTTTCTTAAAAATATCCAGGCCTCAGTTTTAGTCTTTCATTATATTCTCCCTGCATCTTACGTGTTCTTTCTTTATACTATTAGACAGATTCTCTCCTTTACATAATTTCTCATGGCATGTAATCTTTGCCCTCTCACATTATTTTCTTTGTACATGAGGGTGTGGACATGTGGACATGCTTGTGGAAGCCAGAGGTTGATATCAGGTGTCTTTCTTATTGCTTTCTTTGTTATTGCAGCAGGATCACTGAACTTAGAGTTCATTGACTCAGCTAAGATGGCTGGCCAGGAAACGGCAGGGACCTACATGTTTCTCCCTCCCCATCTATGGGATTACAAACATACCTCTGTGCACCAGTGGTTCGTTTCTTTGTTTGTTATAACATGGGTCCTGGGGAATCCAACCCAGGTCCTTATACTTACTTGCACATCAAGCACTTTGCTGACTCAGCCATCTTCTCAGCATGCCCATCCTCCAGGCCCTAATTATTTTGAAACCAGTCTCTCTATAAACATTTCAGCACTTACCTCTAAAACATAAAAAATCATTTTTAATAAAAACATTCTACAATCATATCTCAGAGGCACCATTAATAACTCCTTAATATCAGTCATTCATTGAACACTTCATAAGACTTCTGTAAAATTAATTGCTCTGCAAGAGAAGAATTAAACACAGTCATCAAGACTGTGCATTTGATAAATGTGTCAGGCTCTTATTTCCTAAGATGCCTTAGTATGTGTGTTGTCTTAGTGGTGTTTAGCTTGTTCATTGTCAGGTAGCATATCCCAGGGTCTGGATTTTGCTAGTTGCATCTCCAGATCATCAACATGTCCGTTTGGCACCTGCTGTTTCCTGTAAACTAGTAGTTCTAGGGCTGCATTTTCCAGAAAGGTATCCACTGGCCACATATGGCTACCAAGCACTTCAACTGAGACAAGTCTTCAGTGAGAGACACTTTGAAATCCACGTTAAATTGCAAAGATTGAGTACAAAACCAATAAGTAGCTCAATAATTTTATATTGATTATTTCTAGGTGCTATAAAATCCAGACTTGGATTGATTTACACACACACACGTACACACACACATTCACACATTCTTTGAGATGGGGTCTTGCTTTGTAGCCTAGGCTAGCTTGGAACTCTGTATGTCAACGATACTGAACTGAAATTCACAGCAATCCTTTTCCTTGCGTCTCCCAAGTGAGTATGAGGCAAAGATTTGATGTGGTTCGGGTCCCCCCATCCTGGTACATCATGACTACAAACATTTATGCATATGTATGTGCATACATGTGCACACCTGCATGAGAGAGAGATTGAGAGAGAGAGTTGATATTAAATATATTAAGAGAGGAGAGTGAGTATTGTTTTCATCCACATTTCCTAGTTCACAGCTGCTTGTCTAGGGCAGGCTACAGAAACTACAGTTCATCTCTCTAAAGAGGAGTCATGCTCTTCTCTCTACCTAGTGTCAGAAGGGATCCATCCCCATACCTAGGAGGAAGGAGAATCTGGTCAGACAGACCTTGCTGGGCTTTCTCATTTGCTGTGCTCATGTCTATGCTTTAGTGGTGCTTATGTCATGAGACCAGAGGCTGGTGCACCCAGGGTGGGCATGGAAGTCCCACACCATTTTGTCAACACATCACCCTGTACACCTCTTCACCCATGTCCTTTGTAATTCCTTTATAGTGAGTAAGCAAGTGAATTCTGTTACCTGAATTCTGTTTACCGCTTGTACAAGGTAAACAAAGCCATGAAGATAATCTGTCAGTATAGTAACTATGAATACAAAGATTCTTTTTTTTTACCCAAACACATTATTAAAGAAATCTATGTGTCCCTAGTTACTGAAAAGAAAATTCAGGTGGACAGAGGTCTACATGGCAGAGGAAAGTCAAGTCAGTAAATGTATAGAGCACCCTCAAGTGAGAGTGTCACCATTTGCAGAAAAAAAATGGGCAGAACAGAACCATCAGTGGGTGCTGTAACCAGTCCATGGAATTACCACCCCACAAATTTGGTAAGACTCTGGCAGCTGTCCCCTTCATTGAATGATCCAATTTGACATTACCAGCAGTGTCCTGATAAGCACACACCAGTACTCATGTGGATTGCTTGCCAAAACTATTAAGCGCGAATGTAACTGTGAATGAACAGACAAATGCAAAATGAGAAGTTCATAAACTCTCTGATCTTATGAAATATTACTGTTACAGAAGACAGAAAGCAAAACTCAGGGAATTGCTTCAGATTAAAGGAAATTAAAGGTATGGGTTACATATGCATGGTTCACGTTTGGCTCCCAATTAGAAACAGGTATAAAGGATATCGTGAGAATCGTTAAGGAAGCTTAAATATGGAGCAACTGTTACCTAAGACTCGCTAGGGGCTAAGAAGATGGTTCAGTGAGTTAAAATTCCCAGAACACACAAATAATAAAAAGTCATGCATGGTCATGCAGGCCTGCGAAACAAGCATGAGAGAACTAGAGATGGGTGACTTTTTGGTATTTGTTGACCAGCCAACATCCAGCTGAGGATACATATTGAGACCCTGTTTCAAAAAAATGAAGAGGAGGAAAATATCCCCCATCCTCTTCTGATCTTCAGGTGTGTGTGTGTGTGTGTGTGTGTGTGTGTGTGTGTGTGCGTGCATTGTACATGTATGTGTGCACACACACAAATACAACAATAAAATTTTATTTTTTAAAAATAATGTCCTATCTGTTGCAGTGTGCCTACTGTTCATCATTTGGTAGTTATTTGGGCAAAAGTCTGCATGCCTAGAAGATTACACCTTACTTTCAAGTGGTTTCCCAGCATTGTCATGTTTGTGTATAATTACAAAGGATTTTATGGCATCTAGTGATATTTCTTCTGATGACAACCATGAATTATACCTAAAGCCTACTCCTTTGTGGAGGCTTGCTGTTGTGACATGCTGTCGTTCTGCCCATTTAGTCCCTCAGATCTTTTTTCTCAAGAGTTAACCACTTTATCCCTCTCTGTTCTCTACTTTAACAACTGTTACTGTTATTGTTATTGATGACCAACCTGCCCATGGGAATCTTCTTTGGCCCATAGGAGTCTCTGTATGTTGGTTCTTGAATCTATTTATTCCCCAATATTCTTGGAGAGCCTCCCTATTTGCCTGTGTGGTAAAACAAGGTCTTCCTAGTTTATTTAATATGTTTAATGTCTCAGATCTGCAGCCACCTGTTTGTCTTAAGAGGTTCATTCTGGAAGTAAGTGAAACTGACATGCTTTATGAATCTCCTTCCAGTCACTGCATTGTCTGGCTTCTCCTGCTCCCTTTTTATTCAAGACAAGGTAATAAGAAGGGGTCAATGGAAAAAAAAAAAACTTGGTTTTATCCCACATGGTTTTGTGTAGTTTGAATCTTTTACAAAGAGTGTATTTTTGTGTTGCTTATATACTTATAAAAGGACAAAAGTCCAATAGGCCACAGATGACAGAGAACGTGAGAAGGCTGTTGACCTTCCCTGAGCTGGAATTTGTCTTTGTGTGCTTTTTCAGGACCTGTACCCGGCTCTGAAAGGTGTGAGCACAGTTTTCCACTGTGCATCACCCCCACCGTCCAGTAACAACAAGGAACTCTTTTATAGAGTGAATGTGATTGGCACCAAGAATGTCATTGAAACCTGCAAAGAGGCTGGGGTTCAGGTAAGGGGAATGCAGCAGTGACAAATCCCAGGAGAGTGTGCTGGCTTTTTTAGGGGGAAGGGAGAGGGAGTAGCTCCTGTTACTGTCTTCCTAGGCCCATCCAGGTTTACCTCTTCCATGTTGAGAAGATAAAAACAGGTAAGCGCTGGGCACCAGCTGATATCACAGAGGGCCAGTTGGGGTTATACTGCTACAGACAGACCCTCTGAATGTTCAGCTATGCTAAGGCCTATTGGTCTCTGCTGTAAAAAACTATGAAATTTAGACATTGCTTATTTTCTCTGCCTGGAACAACACATACTTAATCTTTTCCAGCACTGTAACCCTTTCGTGTATTGGTTTGTTGATATTAACTCAGTTTACCTTTTTGTCCAACCATTGCCACTGTCCTTCTCTGTAAGTAAGTAAGTGGCACTTCTACGTTATTCTGCCACTCCCTAGCTCCTAGCAACCACCATTCCCCAGTCTGTCTCTCTGATTACTTTCAGAAGGTCATATGAGTGCATCCCAACAGTTTGTATCCTTTTGTGGTGTGCTCATTTTACTTATAACAATGTCTGTACAGTTTGTCCACCTTGGAGCAGGTCAGAATTTTCTTTATTTGTCAAAGCTAATGTTCCCATTTAATGGATGGACTGTAACTTATTTATTCATTCATCCATCAATAGACATTTGTGTTGGTTTCGCCTTTGGGCTCTTATGAATTATGCTTCTGTGATTGGGGGATGCAAATACCTGCCTCAGTCCTTGCTTTTGATTTTTTGGGTTTCTACCCAAATGTGGAATACCTGCACCATAAGATAAGTTTCGCTGAACTTTAAAAAAAATCATCCCATTGTTTGCTAACCTTGCTTGCATTTTATATCTGATAGGAACCTGTTATGAGTTCGGCCAGAGGGCGAACAAATTTTGGTTTTGTATCAGGTTCAACACTGTTAGAAATCTGAGTCCTAGAAAGACCTTGATGGAACCCCAGCCTCTAGGTGCAACAGCTCACCTGCCCACAGAGCTGCATGCTACAAATACTCTGAAAGTGAGAAAGGGGGCACAGAGAGCAGAGGCTCTTCTTCTAATAATTTTCCTAGGTACATCTGTCTAGTTCCCAGTAATCAGCTGGCTTCGCAGGAATAGGTGGGAGAGGAGCTCTTCTGGATTCTCATTGTTAAAATTCCCACTGGCTAATCGTAGCACTCTGTAAGCAGAAAGTAGAGAGATGGATGCCAGTGTTTAGCTGGCTTCCTCTGTTCTTGTTGTTCAGGACCCCAGCCCATGAACACATTAGGGTGCCTTTCCTTCCATGAACTAAACCTCTCTGGAAATGTACTCACAGGTGTATCTCCTAGATGGTTCCAAACCCCATCAAGTTGACAGTCTGAACTGTCGTTCTCGATTATGCTTTACACTTGACAAGACAGTTTACCCTGCTGAAGTTGTCACCCACTTTGTTTCCTCTTCTTAGGTAGCCACTGGCTATCAATTCCATGCACCTCCAGTATAAGGTATTTGCTTGCTTGCATGTCAGAGGACTTTATAACAGTGGGATCACACTGAACATGTCTTTCTGAAACTTTTTTCCACTATTAGTAAGTTTTAGGCTTGTTCATTCTCTGAGGGGGTAGATAGCTTGCTAGGTAAGGGCAAAGAAAGTGATTTAAGGAACATTTTCTCCAACACCGAAACCAAAATGTCTTTAATGGCATTTTATCTCAAAGTTTTAACGTGTTACTTCCCATATTTTAGGCTAACTGACCAGGTATGTATGACTATATGCAACAGGGTCTTTATTTTGTTTTGCTTTCTTTTTTTCCATTAGCATGGTTTTGGCATCTTCGTCTAAAATCAGGTGTCCATAGGTGTGTGGGTCATTTCTGGGTCTTCAATTACGATTCCATTGATCCACCAGTCTGTTTCTATGCCAGTACCATGCCATGTTCATTACTGCTGCTCTATAGTACAGCTTGAGATCAGGGGTGGAGATACCTCCAGAAGATCTTTTAGTATAGAGGATTGTTTTAGCAATTCTGGGTTTCTTGTTATTCCATATGAAGCTGAGAATTTTTATTTCAAGGTCTGTAAAGAATTGTATTGGTAATTTGATGGGAATTGCATTGAATCTTTAGATTGTTTTTTTGTACGATTGCCCATTTTATTACGTTCATCTTACAGAGCCAATTGCATGAGATATTCTTCCACCTTCTGATATCTTTTTCTAAATTTTTAAGATTTATTTATTTATTTGTTTGTATATTTAATTTTTTTAATTTATTTATGTATTATGTATGCGGTTTTCTGCCTGCATGTACACCTGCACTATAGTAGAGGGCACCAGATCTCATCTCAACCATGCTGTTGCTGAGAATTGAACTAAGGACCTCTGGGAGAGCAGCCAGGTCTCTTAACCTCTGAGCCATCTCTGCAGTTCTTTCTTCTGTATCTTTCTTCAGAGACTTGAAATATTTTTTAATACAAATCTTTGACTTACTTGGTTAGAGTTACACCTACATACTTTATGTTTTTTTGTGGCTCTTGTGAAGGGTGTTGTTTCCCTCATTTCACTCTCAGCCCATCATTTATCTTTTGTATATAGGAGGGTTACTGATTTTTTTTTTTTGAGTAATTTTGTATCCTGCCACTTTGCTGAAGGTCTTTATCAGCTGTAGGAGTTCCCTGGTAGAGTTTTTGGGGTCACTCACGTATACTATCATATCTTCTGCAAATACTGATACTTTGACTTCTTCATTTCCAATTTGAATCCCTTGATCTCCTTTAATTATCTTATTGCTCTAACAGGGACTTCACATACTATGTTGAAGAGATATGGAGAGAGTGGGAAGCCTTCCCTTGTCCCCGATTTCAGTGGGATTGATTTAAGTTTCTCTTTGTTTACTTTGATGTTGGCTATAGGCTTGCTGTATATTGCCTTTACTATGTTTAGGTATGTGCCTTGTATCCCTGATCTCTCCAGGACTTTAAACCTGAAAAAGTGTTGGATTTTATCAAATGCTTTTTCAACATCTAAAGAGATTATCATGTGTTTTTTTTTTTTTTCTTTTACTCTGTTTATATGGTCGTTTACATAGATGAATTTCTGTATATTGAACCACCCATGCATGTCTGGAATGAAGCCTACTTGGTCAGAATGGATGGTATCTTTGATGTGTTCTTGGATTAGGTTTTGCAAGTATTTTATTAGGTATTTTGCATCAATGTTAATAGGAGAGATAGGTCTGAAGTTCTCTTTCTTTATTGTGTCTTTGTGTAATTTAGTTATCAAGGTGATTGTGGCCTCATAGAATGAGTTTGGTAATATTTCCTCTGTTTCTATTTTGTGGAATAGTTTGAAGAGTATTGATGTTGGCTCTTCTTTGAAAGTGTGGTAGAATTCTGCACTGAAACCATCTGGCCTTGAGTTATTTTTTAGAAGGGAGACTCTTTCCTTAGGGAATAAAGGACTATTAAATTTATTTATTTGTCCTTGAGCCTCTTTTGGATATATGCCTAGGAGTGGTATGGCTGGATCATGGGGAAGCACTATTCCTAGTTGTCTGAGAAAGCTCCAGATTGATTTCCAGAGTGGTTGTACAAGTTTACATTCCCACCAGCAGTGGAGAAGGGTTCCCCTTTCTCCACAACCTCTCCAGCATGTGTTGTCACTTGAGTTTTTGATCTTGGCCATTCTCATGGGTGTAAGGTGAAATCTCAGGGTTGTTTTGATTTGCATTTCCCTAATGGCTAGTGAGGTTGAGCATTTCTTTAAGTGCTTCTCTGCCATTCGGTGTTCCTCTACAGAGAATTCTCTGTTTAGCTCTGTTCCCCATTTTTGAACTGGATTACTTGGTTTGCTGCTTTTCAACTTCTTTAGTTCGTTATATATACTGGATATGAGTCCTCTGTCAGATAAAGGGTTGGTGAAGATTCTTTCCCAATCTGTAGGCAATCGCTTCGTTTTGGTGATGGTCTCCTTTGCTTTGCAGAAGCTTTTCAGTTTCATGAGGTCCCATTTATTTTTTGTTTCTCTTAGAGCCTATGCTGTTGGTGTTCTGTTCAGTAAGTTTTCTCCTGTACCAATGAGTTCTAGGGTATTCCCCACTTTTTTTTCTAGCCGATTTAATGTGTCTGGTTTTATGTTGAGGTCTTTGATCCACTTGGACTTCAGTTTTGTGCAGGGGGATAAGTATGGATCTATTTGCATTTTTCTACATGTAGACATCCAGTTGGACCAGCACCATTTGTTGAAGATGGTATCTTTTTTCCATTGTATGGTTTTGGCGCCTTTGTCAAAGATCAGGTGTCCATAAGTGTGTGGGTTTATTTCTGCGTCCTCTGTTTGGTTCCATTGATCCACTATTCTGTTATTATGCCAGTACCATGCAGTTTTTAAAACTATTGCGCTATAGTACAACTTAAGTTCAGGGATGGAGATACCTCCAGAAGATCTTTTATTGTAGAGGATTGTTTTAGCAATTCTGGGTTTCTTGTTATTCCATATGAAGTTGAGAATTTTTCTTTCCAGGTCTGTAAAGAATTGTGTTGGTAATTTGATGGGAATTGCACTGAATCTGTAGATTGCTTTTGGTAAAATGGCCATTTTTACTATGTTAATACTGCCAAGCCATGAACATGGGAGATCTTTCCATCTTCTCATATCTTCTTCTAGTTCTTTCTTCAGAGACTTGAAATTTTTTTTCATACAAGTCTTTGACTTCCTTGGTTAGGGTTACTCCGAGGTACCTTAAGTCATTTGTGGCTATTGTGAAGGGTGTTGTTTCCCTAATTTCTTTCTCAGCCCTTTTGTCTTTTGTATATAGGAGGGCTACTGATTTTTTTGAGTTAATTTTGTATCCAGCCACGTTGCTGAAGGTGTTTATCAGCTGTAGGAGTTCCCTGGTAGAGTTTTTGGGGTCACTCACGTATACTATCATATCATCTGCAAATAGTGATAATTTGACTTCTTCCTTTCCAATTTGTATCCCCTTGATCTCCTTCAACTGTCTTATTGCTCTAGCAAGGACTTCCAGCACTATGTTGAAGAGATATGGAGAGAGTGGGCAGCCTAGTCTTATCCCTGATTTCAGTGGGATTGCTTTAAGTTTCTCTCCGTTCAGTTTGATGTTGGCTATAGGTTTGCTGTATATCGCCTTTACTATGTTTAGATATGTGCCTTGTATCCCTGATCTCTCCAATACTTTAAACATGAATGGATGTTGGATTTTGTCAAATGCTTTTTCAGCATCTAGGGAGATTATCATGTGGTTTTTTTCTTTCAGTTTGTTAATATGGTGGATCACATTGATGGATTTCCGTATATTGAACCACCCCTGCATAACTGGGATGAAGCCTACTTGGTCATGGTGGATGATATCTTTGATGTGTTCTTGTATTCGGTTTGCGAGTATTTTGTTGAGTATTTTTGCATCAATGTTCATAAGGGAGATTGGCCTGAAGTTCTCTTTTTTTGTTGGGTCTTTGTGAGGTTTAGGTACCAAGGTGACTGTGGCTTCATAGAATGAGTTTGGTAATGTTGCTTCTGTTTTGATTTCGTGGAATAGTTTGAAGAGAACTGGAGTTAGCTCTTTTTTGAATGTTTGGTAGAATTCTGCGCTGAAACCATCAGGTCCTGGGCTTTTTTTGGATGGGAGACATTCGATGACTGCTTCTATTTCCTTGGGAGATATAGGACTATTTAATTGATTTACCTGGTCCTGATTTAGCTTTGGTAAGTGGAATCGATCAAGAAAATTGTCCATTTCATTTAAATTTTCAAATTTTGTTGCATATAGACTCTGAGAAAAAGGTATGGGACGGGTCTGATGCTCTTTGGGTGGATGACACCTAAATGAACATCGGTACAAAGTCCCAATTTATTTCTAATATCAGAGATCAGACCTCTACTCTTGCCTGATGCTTCTAAAACAAAAAGGGGGAACTGTAGAGAGCTGCGTAATGCCGCGCCTTAAAGATGGAGCTGGTTTCCGCCTTCCACCTTCCCGATGGTGAGTGCTCTCTGTCACAAACAACTCCACATTTGGCTAAGGCTGAGGATCTGGCTTGCTTCCATGTATGTGGACCTATCTGCATTGCCCACGTGGCACTCTGGGGTTGGCTACCCTGAGCCTATTTAAGCTGTGGGCTGGCTTTCCCCAGGGTCTGATGATTGTTCAAGGTTCCTGAATAAACTGCATTGAAAAAAAAAGAAAAAGAATTTCACAGCTATATAAACCTAAGGGAAATGCCACTAATTACTAAATTATAAATGTTTTGGCAAATGAATTTAATTAATGATGCAATTACCAGAAGTTATTATTTAAAAAAAATGAATTTAATTAATGATGCAATTACCAGAAGTTATTATTTTAAAAAAAAATTTATTTATTTGATCTTGATTCAGCTCAGGAGAATTATCCATTTAGATTTTCAAATTTTGTAGAGTATAGGCTTTTGAAGTAAGACCTAGTGATTGTTTGGATTTCCTTGGTGTTATGTTATGTTATCCTGTTCTCCTTTTCATTTCTGATTTTGCTGATTTGTATAGTGTCTCACTGCCTTTTAGTTTGGCTAATTGTTTGTCTCTTGTCTTTTCTTGATTTTCTCAAAGAACCAGCTGTTTCTTCATTCTTTGAATTGTTCTCTTTGTTTCTAATGTATTGATTTCAGCCCTGAGTTTGATTATTTCCAGGCATCTACTCCTCCTGGGTGTGTCTGCTTCCTTTTTCTCTAGGACTTTCAGGTGAGCCGTTCAGTTGCTTATGTGAGATGATTCAAATTTCTTTATGAATCACTTAATGCTATGAACTTTCCACTTAGCACTGCTTTCATTGTGTCCCATAAGTATGTTGTGCCTTCATTTTCACTGAATTCTAGG
The DNA here is from genome assembly GCF_030254825.1 of Meriones unguiculatus. Classification (NCBI taxonomy): domain Eukaryota; kingdom Metazoa; phylum Chordata; class Mammalia; order Rodentia; family Muridae; genus Meriones; species Meriones unguiculatus. The sequence continues at coordinate 12,562,667 of NW_026843706.1, forward strand.
TAGTCTTTCATTTCTTCCTTTATTTCTTCCCTGACCCAGCTGTTACTGAGTAGAGAGTTGTTGAGTTTCCATGTGTGTGTAGGCTTTTTGCTCTTTCTATTGTTGTTGAGGTCTAGTTCTAGCCCATGGTGGTCACATAGGATGTAAGGGATTATTTCAATCTTCTTGTATATGTGGAGGCTTGCTTCGTCACCAAGTATATGGTCTATTTTGGAGAAGGTTCCATGAGGTGCTGAGAAGAAGGGAAATTTTTTTTGTGATTGGGTGAATAGTTCTCTAGATATCTGTTAGGTCCATTTGATTTATGACATCCGTCAGTGTCATTGTTTCTTTGTTTAGTTTCTGTTTTGTTGACTGTCCTTTGTGGAGAATGGGGTGTTGAAGTCTCCTACTATTAATGTGTCAGCATTGATGTGTGGTTTAAGTTTTATTGATGATTTCTTTTACGAATATGGTTGTCTCTGTATTTGGGGCATAGATGTTCAGAACTGTGATGTCTTCTTGGTGGAATTTTCCCTTGATAGTATGAAGTGATCTTCCCCATCTCTTTTGATTAATTTTGTTGAAAGTCTATCTTATTAGATATTAGAATGGCTAATCCTGCTTACTTCGTGGGTCCATTTGCTGGGACAACTATCTTCCAGCTCTTTACTATCAGGTAATGTCTATCTTTGTGACTTAGGTGTGTTTCTGGTATGCAATAGATTGTTGGGTCTTGTTTACACATCCATTCTGTTAGTCTGTGTCTTTTTATTGGAGAGCTGAGTCCATTGGTGTTGAGAGAGATGAATGAGCAGTGATTGTTAGATCCTTTTATTTTGATGTTGGTTGTGGTAGTGTGTTTGTGTGCTTGGCTACTTTAAGTTTTGCTGTAGTGAGATTATTTATTTCCTGTGTTTTCCTGGATGTAGTTAGCTCTCTTGGGTTGTAGTTTTCCTTCTAGTATCTTCTGTAAGGCTGGATGTGTGGTTAGGAACTGTTTAAATATGCTTTTTTCATTAAATATCTTGTTTTCTCCATGTATGATGCTTGAGAGTTTTGCTGGGTATAGTGGTCTGATCTGACATCTGTGTTCTCTTAGGATCCGCATGATATCTGTCCAGGTCCTTCGGGCTTTCGTAGTCTCTGTTGAGAAGTCAGGTGTTATTCTGATCGGTTTGCCATTATATGTTACTTGGCCTTTTTCCCTTGCAGCTTTTAGAAATTTTTAGAAATTTATTCTGTATACTTACTGTTTTGATTATTATGTGGCAGGAGGATTTTCTTTTCTGGTCTAATCTATTAGGTGTTCTGTAGGCCTCTTGTATGCTTATTGGACTCTCCTTTAAATTGTGGAAATTTTCTTCAGTGATTCTTTCTCTTTTTTCTTTTATTTTCTTTTTTTATTACTTTCAGTTTATTCACTTTATTCTTCTATGATTTTGTTGAAAATATTTTCTGGCCCGTGGAGAAGGGAATGTTCTTTTTCCACTATTCCTAATATTCATAGATTTTGTCTTTTCATGTTGTCTTGGATTTCGTGGATGGTTTGTATGAGGAATTTTTTAGATTTTAACATTTTCTTTGACGGAAACATCGATTTCTTCCATTTTATCTTCAACACCTGAGATTCTTTCTTCCATCTCTTGTAGTCTGTTGGTTATGCTTACCTCTGTAGTTCCTGTTTTCTTCCCTATGTTCTCCCTCTACATGATTTTTTCTCTCTGTGTTTTCTTTAATTTTTCCATTTTTATCTTCAGATCTTGAACTCTTTTGTTGTTTTCCTTCACCTGTTCTTTGTGTTTTCCTGCTTTTCCTTCAATTCCTTCACCTGTTTGTTTGAACTTTCCTCTATTTCTTTTATTTCTTTCCCTGATTTAATTATTTACTCTTTAAAGGCCAAAAACCCTTTGGCTGCATCTTCCTGTATTTATTTATGAATGGCCATAATCTCTTTGACTTTATCTTCCTCTATTTCTTTACCCATTTAGTTTGTTTCCTCCACTCTAGTCTTCATAAGCATAGATTTAAGGTCATCTTCTTGAATTTCACTTACGTTAGCGTATCTATGGCTACTTTCCCCTGGATAACTCTATTCTGCAGATGCCAAATTGCTTTGGCTTTTGTTGGTTGTACTTTTGTGTGGGCCTCTATCCATGTGGCAGTCTCAGGTGTTGGCTGTTAGTTTCTTGTGCCTGCCGGAATCCTGGGATTGGGGGGGAATCCCCTTGCCAGGAAGATGGTCATTCCTGAAGGAGGCCTCTTCAGCTTTTTCGGTATGGTCATCTAATGGCCGGTAATTCTCAGGAATTGCCACAGCTCTCCTCAGTTGTGTGGTCCTGTGTGGTAACTGAGGTTGTTAGTAGTCAGTGTGGGCTATCCTCCCACCAGAAGTAGTCCTGGAGACAGGTGCCCTGCCAACGGGTTTCTTGCTCTGAATTCAGTGTGATGCTGCTGCTGCTCTTACATTGTGTTTGCTGGGTGCAAGCCTCTTGAAAAATCAGGGAGCCACGAGGTTTGCTCTGTCTAGCTAGGGAGAGAAGCTTCACCATGGAGGTGTATCTGGGGGCTGATCCTGTGGATCTCAGGCTTCTGTAGGTCTGAGGTTGGAGAGGTTGGAGCTCTGTGCCACAGTACCCAAGTGGTAATCAGTGGCAGATGAGCGCAGCACACAGGTGTGTGGCTGGAGGCTAGAACCCGGAGCCTGTGGAAACCCAGAAAATTTTCCTGGTATTAGCTAGGTGCCCTTGAGGTCTCACCTGATGTTTCCTCCACTGTGGGGTTACTCCCGACAGGGAAACGCGGTTTCTGGTGCTTGGGGGCCCACAGTTTTTCTGTGACAGTGAGTCACAAGCACAAGAGTGTGTCTCTGGGCTGGCAACTGGGCGCCTGCCAGAGCCTGGGACCTTTTCCCCGGGGGTTGTCTGGGTGACCTGAGATCGGTCTGTGGTGATTGCTTCCTTCACCGTGGGGTATTCTCTCCACTGGAAAACCCAGTCTCTGGTGTTGCAAGGCCCACAGTTCAGTCTGAGATGGTGATCAGAGCATGCAGGCGTGTAGCTCTAGGCTGGCAACAGAGTGCCTGCCACAACCCTGGAACTCTTGGACCCAGGAACTCTTCCAAGGTTTAGCTGGGTGAGCTGAGATTGGATCTGGATGCTTCCCACACCTTGGGGTTTCCTGTCACCTGGGAAACATAATCGCTGGTGTTTTAGGGCCCAGAGTTTGGTCTGTTGGTGGCTGTGCACTCTCTGCTGTCCTGCTCGTCAGACACCTTGTGCTCTGGACACCAACATCTTGGATTCCCCTGGTTTGTTTTTTCCAGACAGGGTTTCTCTGTGTAACCCTGGCTGTACTGTACTCTCTGTAGACCTTGCTGGCCTCAAACTCAGAGATCCACCTGCCTCTGCCTCCTGAGTGCTGAGATTAAAGGCATGCACCAGCACCACCCAGCAAGTCTTCTTTCATAAGGATGAAATATGTTCTGTCTGTAATGCCCACTCAGTGATAGTATACTGTACTTCACAAAGATTTTATACATCTCTTGTTGGAAATAGCAATAACTCCTGACTTGTGTTTTCCTTTCAATGTTTTTCTACCAGAAACTCATTTTAACCAGCAGTGCCAGTGTCGTCTTTGAGGGTGTTGACATAAAAAATGGAACTGAAGACCTCCCTTATGCTGTGAAGCCCATTGACTACTACACAGAGACCAAGATCTTACAGGAGAAAGTATGTGCTTTAAAGTCAGTTAAACGAGCAGTTACTTCAAGTGTCTCCGTTTATAAGAAAAATATCTGTGAACATGGGGAAGTTAGTATTTTGAGGCCTGAGTTCCCAGCATGAGATGTAACTTACTGTGGCCAGATAATGTTCTCAGTATTTTCTGGAGACTACTTCCTTTACACTCCAAAATGATCTTACCATCTCTCTATTATGGGAAAATGCACTGATTCACAGACGGATCCAGAGTCTTCATCAGGGAGCCCATAGTTTCCATGTGATTATGTTACAGGGACACTGGGAATCCCATACTGTAGACTGGGGTTCCACCAAGCACCCAAAGTCATTTGGGCAGCTGTGGAGTTAAATTTCTTAGGCCTTTGCAGCAAATCACATACTGTGCTTTGATCTGCAAGCTGGTACTCATAAACTGAAGCTCTATGCTGAGCTGGCATGGGTCTTACTGCTCTGACTATTCTCACTTCCAGCTCAGCACAGAACACAGTCACATGGAAATCACAGTAGAGCGTGTCCTCAGCTAGCCTCAAGATGCCCTGTGCACTGTTGTCTGAGCTCTGGCTGTCAATATGTCACTGGCATGAAGTTTTGGGTACTGAACGAGAAGTCAGGAGAACTGGAGGTGACTCCAACAGTAACTTGCCTTGTTTTGTGGATGAACACCATTTTAAACCCTCTTAATAATAACGAGTTATCTTTGGGATTAGTCTAAAAACATCCTCAAACTCCCTTCTCTTTAGTAATAGAGCTAGCCATGATAGAGGCCAATTGAAGGCATGGTCATTCCCTTCAGCACCACAGACACTTAGCAGCATTTTAAGTGCCATGGGTTCAGGAAGCTGTGATTGCCATACACTCAGTTTATAGCTAGCTTAAAGTGACTCGGATTATAATCTGTAGACTAATTTTGCCTCCCTGTTTTTACTAACATTATAACAAATCATTTGGGAAATTACTTATGAAGCAAAATATGTTTCTTCATATAGTCATGCTTCATAAGGATAGAGATAGATTCAGAGAAATGCATTATTGACTGACTTGTTATTGTGGGAACATAGAGTATACCTCAACAAACTCAGACAGCTACGTGTCTTTGTGTATATGTGCAAGTCTACACAGTAACGGACGTGTCTGGACGTGTGTATGCTTGTATTGAGACAGGTGTCATCTTCTAAAATGTTGTCCACCTCCTTTGAGACAGGGTCCTTCATTGGCCTAGAAGTTGCCAATTAGACTGAACTGGTTGTCCAGCAAGCTTCAGGTATCCTCAGGTGTCAGTCTCCACAGCCATGAGATTATAAGCATCTCCACACATTATGACATGGCTTCTGGGGATTGTGTCCTTGTGCTTGCAAGAAAGAGATTTGCTGACTGAGGCACCTCCCCAACTATGTGTCTGTTGTCGACTGAACCATTTGTTACATTTGGTGCATGATTATTCTTGAAACCTGTACATGGCACCGAATTCAGGAACTCTTGGTGGTAGCAGCCTTTCTGGAGGCTCAAGGCTACCTCATTAACTGGAAATTTCAGACTGTTTCCATAAATTGAATCCAGGATGTACCCACTGGCAGCACTTCACATAGCCATTGAACCCAACCTTAGCTTTCAGATTTCACCCTAGCAGGTGTTGGCCAGTTTCCTCCTGCATTGGTGGTTTGTCATTGACAGATGGGATCAAGAGTTGCAGTGTGAGATGTTCCAAGGTAGACAGCTGTCCAGTGGTTTGCACAGTCATCAGTCTGTCTCCTAATGGGAATACTGCACACACAATTAGGTATGATCTCAGCTCAGGAAAAGTCTTACAGTGGCCTCTTTCTCTCCTGCTCTTTTTCAGGCAGTACTGGATGCCAACAACCCCAAGAAGAAGTTTTTAACCATAGCCATCCGTCCTCATGGCATTTTTGGCCCAAGGGACCCTCAGTTGGTCCCCATCCTAATTGATGCCGCTAGAAAGGGCAAAATGAAGTTCATGATTGGGTAAGGCAGCTCCCATTGCTCTCTGTCCCCTTCTGACCGTGTGAGCACACACACAGAAAATAATTAGACAGTGCCAAGCTGCACTGTATAACTGTCTGTGTCTGTTCAGGCTTAACAATAACACAATAGTATAGTCTAGTAACTACGAAGTCCAAGATTAGCCATCAGCAAAACTGCTGTTTGCTAAGAGTCTAGTCTTTTACCTGCTGTTTATCTTTATGTGGCCCAAGGGACAAACAGGTTCCCTCAAAGCCTCTTTAATAAGATCCCATTCATGGGGGCAGTGCTTGCATGTTCTAATTACCCTGTAAAGTTTCCACATCTGAACACCAGCACATGGGGGATTAGGTTTTAACAAGAATATTGAGTGAACACAAACATGCAGAACGTACATGTGTCCTTCTCTGTTGTCCTCTATGTCCTCCTGGAACTGCTGTATCAAATTCCCACAGTTTTGAATACAACACAAATTGATTTTCAGTTATGGAAATAGGAGTCTGAAATGCAGCTGTTGACAGGACTGGTTCCTTCTGGCTGCTGTGAGGAGAATATGTCCAAGGCCTCTGTGGGCTTCTCTTTCTAGCTCCTTGCATGCCACTGCATCACTCCTGCTTCTACATAAGACTATCTATGCTATCTGTGGGAAACTTTCCCTTTCTTATAAAGATATCAGCATTGAACTAAGATGTCTGTCCATTACTGACTTCATCTGTAAAGTCTCCCTTTCAGCATGAGGTCACCTCCACAATTTCCAGAGTGGCATAAGTTTTGGAAGGATATTATTCAGTGCTGTATACTCTTTCACGTACACTGGGAAAAGTTGTGCAATCCTGTTTAGAAATTAAAGAAGTTGAGGATCTGGAGGGAAGCAATGACCCTTGACTCCTTGAATATAGAAGGGAGTTAGTGCATTAAAAAATGGAAAGGATGACAACAGGTGTGGCTGGCTGCTGAACATTTTTTTTTTTTGAGACAGTGTTTCTCTGTGTAGCCTTGGCTGCCCTGGAACTCTCTCTGTAGAGCAAGCTGGCCCAGAACTCACAGAGATCTGCCTGCCTCTGCCTCCCTGAGTGCTGGGATTAAAGGCATGTGCAACTACACCCAGTGCCTTTTCTTTTATATTTTTTTTCTTTATCCCTGTGTCTTGTCTTCCTGTGCTTACTAAATCTCACTGATACCCTGAGTTAAGACTGATGGATTACAGAGGCAGTGCTAGAAAACTTGAAGACCATTGGCATGGTGTATCCTGGGCATGTTTTCAAGATCTATACCCCAGATCAGAGCCAAAGAAGACACACTGCTGCAGGTCCTGCTGGGCCATGCAGGACACCATGCTCTCACATTCAATATTTCACTGCACCCACAGGTCCCAGTAGTTCTTCATGGCCACATTTCATTACCTGTTGCAATCATTCAGGTATAGGAGAGGCAGGCACTGCTGAGGTTAAGTGGGTTAGTGACCCGGGCTTAGTGGTGTATGCCTGTAATCCCAGCACTCTGGGAGGCAGAGGGAGGCAGATTTGCTGTGAGTTCGAGGCCAACCTGGTCTAAACAGCAAGTCCAGGACAGCTAGGGCTGCACAGAGAAACCCTGTTTCGAAGAAAAAAAAGAAAGGAAAAGAAAAAGTGGGTTAATCTGTTGAGTCTCAGTGCTGGGGCTTTGTGGGGCTGGTAGCCAAACACTCAGCACAACTAAAATACTTACTGTGTACCTACAGAAATGGGGAGAACCTGGTGGACTTCACCTTTGTGGAGAACGTGGTTCACGGACATATCCTGTCTGCTGAGCACCTCGGTGAAGATGCAGGTCTAGGTGGGAAGGTAAGACACTTGCTTCTCTCAGCACTTCAGGTCCTCCTGGGAAGTTCTGCATCATTGCAGCATCTTATTACTTTGGACAGCCCAAATCCAGGAGCCAATAGCCAGGATGGAACCAACCCTCGGGCTTTTGTTCTCTAGACCTCTGTGCTCACTCCAAGCATGGTCACCTGTTCCTTAGGGTAGATGTTTGCTCCTCACTTTTGTCCTCCTTATATTTCAGACCCATCCTCCCTTCCCAAGCACGTGTGGCTCATATTACTCAGGCTTGCACTCCTGTAACAAGTGATGTATATGAGTCTCCTAACATTTGACCTCCAAAAGGCAACTGAGTTGAGAAAACCTACTGGGTTACTGGCACCTGGCCTCCCATTTCTCAGGCTCACTATTGTCCTTGTGATGCACCCTGAGCACTCAGTACTCTTTTCTCGCCCTGGACCTTTTCCATTTTCTCACTTACTACTTTGGGGGTGGTTGGAAATGGGATGCATATACTTTGTGGGTTGAAAGATCTAATATGGAACATTTGTTCCATGCAAAGATAAAACCAAATGTAACTGCCTAAGAGCAAGCTGAAGTTCACTTAAAGACATGGCCTTTTTGCAGACTTTGTAGCACTGCCCCTCTCTGCCCTTAATTAAACACTGCCCATTCTGCGAGTCTAAGACAGACTGTTATACACTCCACCACTAGGCTTGTGAGGCCTAATAACACAACCACACCCCACACCGTTTAGTGCCCCTGCAAAAGAGATGGGGCAGGTAGGAAGCCAGTGTGCCCTTGCTTTTCCACAGAAAGAGTTGTAGGTGGAGCCAGCAGCTAGCTGAGCTTGGGGACCCATGTTGGCCTGTTTGTTCCAGCAGCTGTGCAGGGCTCTCTAACTCTGTGTTCCTTTACCAGGCATTTCACATTACCAATGATGAGCCAATTCCTTTCTGGACGTTCCTGTCCCGCATTCTGACAGGCCTCAATTATGAGCCCCCCAAGTACCACATCCCCTACTGGGTGGCCTACTACCTTGCTTTCCTGCTGTCTCTGCTGGTGATGGTGGTCAGTCCTCTCGTCCAAATCCAGCCAACTTTTACACCAATGCGCGTGGCACTGGCTGGCACATTTCATTACTACAGTTGTGAGAAAGCCAAAAAACACATTGGGTACCAGCCACTGGTCACCATGGATGACGCCGTGGAAAGGACTGTGCAAAGTTTTCACTACCTGCGGAAGGACAAGTGAGGTTCCCCAGTGACCTCACTAATAACTTTCCCTTCTTTGTTCTGATGAGCCAATATCCTTAAGGGAGTTTCTTCTGAGCTGTGAGTCCCTTGCTGGTTAGATGGTAGCGTACCTGAGTCCCCCACATGACACTGCAGTGACGAAAGGAGACATGTCTTCCAAAAAAGCATTGGACTTCTCAAAGCAAGCAGACACCTGTCCTACTGCTTTGGTCTTTCTCTCTCCTCCCCCTACTAATCTCTCCTGGGATCATTAAGACAACACTAAGTAGACCAACACCAAAGTGAAAGCCACAAGACTTCATTCAAGGTCTTAAGAATTGAAGTAAAACCAGAGATTGTAATCACAGAATAAGACTTCAGACATATATTTCGTAGGTTCACAATAAAATAGAAATATTGATGACTGTAATCGCTAATCCCCAATCCCTAAGGATAAATCTATAAATGGTTCCTTGTTCCCTTGCCTGCTGTCAGGGTCTCTTTCAAAGGTGGTTGCACTGTCTGCCTGCATTGTTTTTCCATGAAACATTTCCTTTTATCCACTGTATCTGGTGGAGGTCTTTATTGGTCAGTGGTGATGCAGTGTGTGCTAATATGGTACAGTGTGTGCTGTGTCAGCTGGTCAGCTCCTAATTAACATGGGATGCTTGGCTGGATGGAAATAAGCCGAGGACGGTGGCCTCCTTTACCTCCATGATGTTTGAGAGAAAGTCTTCCATGAGTCGATGCAGAATGCAGACATCCTTGCAGCTCACTTCACAAAACATATCTGGCCACCTTCCAAAGAGTACAGCCGATCCAAACATCCAGCTTTTTCTGTTCTCTGAACTCACTGAAATGTATTTCTGAAGAATTCTAAGATCTTCTTTTTCTTCTTTTTTTTTTTTTTTAAATCACTGTGTAATGCCATGAAGGCAATTCGAGAAAAATACAAATAAAGATCTAAAAGCCATACAGTTTGCATTGCTGGCTTATTAGCTCTGCCTGGGGAAAGACCATGCTAAGCTGCCGAGTCATTTGAATATGAATGTAATTAAGATGCTGCTTTTGCCCACAAAGCTTACAATAATGGAGTTACATTCATAAACTCCTGAAGTATGATTTTAAAATGATGCATTAATGCACTTATGTAAGACAAAGTGAAGTGACAGGACTTCTTCAGAACAGGAGATGCCCTGAGGTTAAACCTGGAAGGAATGGAGAAATGGTCGGTGAGTACAGAGCCACCAACTGGCATTTCAGACTGAAGAGGCCAGTCTCATAGTCAACAGCTTTCAGCAGCATGTGTTCCTAGACCGTATATGAAACAATAGTGTATCTTGCACTTTCTGGTATAACTTCAGTAAAGCATACAAGTGGGAAGGCTAGTTTGGGAAGCAGTGGAACATTGGTCAGGCTAAAGCGGGAGGCAGGGAATGACCTTTATTCTGTAGGTATAGACAACCTGTGATGGTTTTGACAATTAAGGATTTACTCAGTGGAGGTCAAGGATCAAGAAAATCCTCAGTACTCTCATGGGAGACCAGACAGTAGTAACATAACAATGAGTTATAAATGAACACTTGGTGGAAGTACTTAGAAAGGAATCATAATTCAGCTCAGAACAGGAAGATGCACCTTGGGAGGTGCTCAGAACTGCTGGATGAGAAGGCAGTACACTTAGCCAGCAAACACCAAGAATGATATGCCTTAAAATGGTAACTGCTCTTGGACCAAAGACCTCCCTCGACAAGCTCAATTGTCCACTCTATTCTTCTCTCTGTTTTGTAAGCCTTCTGGCACTGACAAAATACCTGACATAAACAACTTGAGAGGAGGAAATGTTTGTTTGGGCACATAGTTTTAAAGAATTTACTCTGTGGTCAGTTGGCGCTGTTGCTTTTGAGACTGTGTTGCCCTGTCTCGATCAAGGGCATAACCTCAAAGACCTCATTTCCTCCCACTAGGACACATCTGTTAAAGGGCCCACCACTTCCATGGGATGGAGTCCAAGCCTTCAACATACAGACCTGTAGGGAATATTCAAGACTCAAACTATGACTTTTGTTTGCTTGTGTAGTCCACACATTTCCACCGGATTCTGCTCTGAGCTTCTGTAGTGAGCATAACAGACAGTGATCCTGCCTGCCTGGCATGGACATTGTTACAGAGTCACACAACTGAGTATAACAGAGATGTGTTCTAAATTCAAAAGGGGATGATTGGGTCTAAGACTATGGCTCAGTGTTAAACAGCACTGGTTGGTCTTGCATAGGACCCAGTTCAGTTCTCAGTACCCATAGGGTGGCTCACAAGGATCTGTAGCTCCAGTTCATTGGGATCTGATGCCCATTCTGGCTTCCATGGGTACCAGGCATGCATGTAATGCACGTACATACATGTGTGCCAGCAAAACACTCCGATGTAAAAATAAATGAATGAATAAAATAAAAAGTTATTTTCTTAAAGAGAAACGTAGGAGCTGGAGAGATGGCTCAGCAGTTGAGAGCATTGGCTGTTCTTCCAGAGGACATGGGTTCAATTCCCAGTGTCCACGTGGCAGCTCACAACTGTCTTTAACTCTAGTTCCAGGGGATCTGCCATCCTCACACAGACATACTTGCAAGTAAAACACCAATGTACATAAAATACAAGTAAATAAATTATAAAAGAGAGAAGAGTATAGAGTGTCACGGGCAGGAGATGGGCCTGTGAGTGAACCTGGTATAGGTTGAAACGGGAAATAGTGTCCTCTCAGACCTAAAAGATGAGGTGAGGTAATTAGAAAGATACTGGGAAGTCCTCCAGATAGACCCTTAGTTCCCAGCTGGCCACTCTTTCCTGCATTCCCCACTCAGGCCCACTGCTCCCTGTAGTCATTTGGAGGAAGTGCAACCTGCCAGGAAACTTCAGGCTCAGGCCACACCCAAACAGGCCGAACTGAGACTTAGGGTGGGCCTGGCCCCATGTCCGCAAGCCCTGCAGATAGTTCCAACCACGAAAGTCTCCTCCCCAGGTCACTGGGTCCAGCTAGAGCCTCACCTCAGCCAGTACAAGACACAGCTTGCTCTCATCACAGGCCGAGTGGGGTTACACCACTTGTTTCATTCCTGATGACTAATGGCCTACAGTAGATGCCTAGAGCATGCCTCTCCCATGCAGTCCTTTCTCTGGAGAATCAGGGCTAGAGGAGAGCAGTTAACTAACTCCCTGTGTGTCTCCCATTTCAGTCCCTTTCCTCATCTCTATAGCTCTGACCTAGTTCTTCCTGGCCCATCTAACACCTGAGTCAGGTATGCTGTGACAGCAAGCTGATCTGTCCCATCTTCCAGTGGAATGTTTACACCAGGTAGGTCAAAGCTGAAACAGTTCTGGATTCTGCTTCATTACCAACAGTGCTTTAGCAGGTGGCAATGTTCTCCAGCCTACCTTTCCACTTCTACCATTAGACTAAGATGTGCTGGATGCCAACAAAACTGCCATGATTCTGTCAAACATGTACTTGCTCATGTTGTCCTGATTGCAGATTGCACTTTTGTGGCTGTGTCTCCAGGTCTGGAGTAGCCGGTCCTTTCCATCACGGAACCCCGGCCTGTGTCTCTTGACCTTCACCTCATTTCATGTGTTCCCTGCCTTTGCTTTCTCCCACTTCCACCAGGCCAGAAATTCTTTCAGGCGCAAAGCTAGCCAGTGTTCCTGCCAGCACAGAGTGGGTCTTTTTAGTAAGCAGAGGTGATGCTCCTTCCTGACTTGGTGTCCTAGAGGAACAGCAGTGACCACAAAGGGAACAGCCAGCCGGGTTGGATAGAGCAGAGCCACAGTCCCAGCATGCATGTATAAGGTCTACAGCCTCTGAGTAACATAAGTTAACCTTTCAGCATGTATCTTTCACCAGTGTGCCAGACAAGACCGTGACCTATAGAAATTAGAAGCCAGGGAATTGGGGCTCGGCAGCTGGGGGCAAACTGCAAAACCAAGGGTTAGTAGGCATCCCTGTGTGCAAGTCTCTGCACTAGCCGTTCTGCTGTGAGGTCCACGACTCCCAAATGGTAGTGATGGAACCCCTGCAAAGGACTGAAATGGCCTTTGCCCTTCAAAGGTTCCAGGTTTGCTGTGAGGAAACACATGCTAGTCTTCCCTCCATACCCTCTCCCTCTCCCATCTCCTTCCATGTCCAGGAGTGCAGCTTGTGCCACCCTCCACTGACTTCCTCGGCAGCATTCTCTCATACCTGACATACAGCTCACTCTGGGGGAGGCAGCAGCTAATTTTCTTTCAGACTCTATCTCCACCATAATATCTTCCTTATAGCTCCCCTCACTTCCTGCATGTCCATCTAATTGTGCCCTCAATCACATAATAAGCATTCTTCCAACTGCCCACCAACCATTATAGAAGTCCTTGCTACTCAGAGGCCAAGGACTTTTTACTCCTTCCCTATTCCGGGGTAAGGTACCCACTAAGTATGCCAAGACTTGAGGAGTTGTTTTTTTAGGGGGAAAAAAAGCTAACAGTTCACACATTAGCCACCTGAGGGAGCTCAGAACCAGGATGGGGACCACTTGTTTTATCTCTCTTGAGGCCAGAAAAACCTCACCTTTCACATTCCTATTCAGCCAGCCTGATAAAACTAAGAGTACCTAAGCCTACAGGACAGCAGGCTGTAATTTGATGTTTCTGATCTGAAGGGTTGCAAAAGTACAAATAGAGCTGGGGAAATGACTCAGTGAATAAGAGCAATTGTACAAGCATCCGGACCTGTGTTCAAATCTCCAGCACCCACATAAAAAGCTGGGCATGGTTGTACATGCTTGTAATGCTAGTGCTGGGAGTGGGGAAGAGAGGCAGGAGGAATGCTGGGACTTGCTGGCCCCCTAGCCAAAAGCAATGAGCTCCAGGGAACTGAGAAACCTTGCCTCAACAAAATAAGGTGGAAAGCTATTGAGGAAGATACCTGCTGTCCTCTTCCAGCCTGCACACGTGCACTCACAGGAGGGCGCACCTGACCATGTGTGTACATGCACACATAAGCACAAATAGAAACGGTGAAAAAGAAAAGAAGCACCGTGGAAGACACTAGAGTCTCCCATTCTGGTATGCTCCGTTCTTCAGCCTGGCTTAGCCATTGACCGTGGAAGGTTCCACACAGTGATGGCCAAAGTAGAGATCTCCCTTTGCCAGCTATATCTCCTCCATGCTCATCCCCAGGGGGATTGTTCACATCAGCTCAGTGGGGACTGAGAGTTCCTGTAGAGAAAATTTTCAGCATGCCCTAAGCAGACCTAGAAGGGAGGGAAGGAGGTGAAGGCAATCTGTCTCCCAGTGACTCCTTTGAGATTCTGTAGCAGGGAACACATAAGCCACCTGCTTTCTTCTTCATGGGAGGAGAGAAAGTCTTAGCTCTATCAAAGGAAACTGGAGGTAGCAAGACAGCCCTTGCCCTCCAACAGTTCACATACCCACCAAAGAAATGCCAAAGTTAGCCTAAGTATTCCTGTGCTAACTATGAACCTGGCCTCAAATATTGCTTGATACATGCTTTTATAGCATTCTATTGGTATGCAGCCACAGCTACAATGGCAGAATTCATTCTGGGACAACATACTTAAAATATTTTTGGTTTCCCTTTCACGGTAAAGGTTTATAAACTGCTGCTTAATTAAGACTGATAGGACAAAAGACACTGGAATGATATTCAGTGTTGGGGGAAGCATTGGAAGGATCTTGTTAGGAATTAAGGTAGGGGGAAAACATGATCAAAATATATGACACTTTTAGCTAAAAGGTAAAAAAAGATACTCAGCTCCATTGTATAAATCAACATCAGCTCACACATATTAGGGCTGATGGTAGTTTTTTGGTTTTTTTTTAAACTGGGAAAGAGTGATAGTTCAGTATTTGTGTTACAAGCATGAAGATGTAAGTTGAAGTCTTAAAATAGACACTGAAAGAAAAATAGAAAACCACATGATAATCTCTCTAGATGCTGAAAAAGCATTTAACAAAATCCAACATCCATTCATGTTTAAAGTCTTGGAGAGATCAGGGATACAAGGCACGTACCTAAACATAGTAAAGGTGATATACAGCAAGCCTATAGCCAACATCAAACTGAACGGAGAGAAACTTAAAGCAATCCCACTAAAATCAGGGACAAGATAAGGCTGCCCACTCTCTCCATATCTCTTCAACATAGTTCTGGAAGTCCTTGCTAGAGCAATAAGACAGTTGAAGGAGATCAAGGGGATACAGATTGGAAAGGAAGAAGTCAAATTATCACTGTTTGCAGATGATATGATAGTATACGTGAGTGACCCCAAAAACTCTACCAGGGAACTCCTACAGCTGATAAACACCTTCAGCAAAGTGGCTAGATACAAAATTGACTAAAAAAAAAAAAAATGAGTAGCCCTCCTGTACACAAAAGACAAAAGGGCTGATAAAGAAATTAGGGAAACAACACCCTTCACAATAGCCACAAATGACATAAAGTACCTTGGTGTAAACCTAACCAAGCAAGTCAAAGACTTGTATGAAAAAACTTTCAAGTCTCTGAAGAAAGAATTAGAATAAGATATCAGAAGATGGAAAGATCTCGCATACTCATGGCTTGGCAGAATTAACATAGTAAAAATGGCCATCTTACCAAAAGCAATCTACAGATGTAATTCAATCCCCATCCCATTGCCAACACAATTCTTTACAGACCTGGAAAGAAAAATTCTCACCTTCGTATGGAATAACAAGAAACCCAGAATTGCTAAAACAATCCTCTACAATAAAAGATCTTCTGGAGGTATCTCCATCCCTGATCTTAAGCTGTACTATAGAGCAACAGTTATAAAAACTGCATGGTACTGTCATAGAAACAGAATGGTGGATCAATGGAACCGAACAGAGGACCCAGAAATAAACCCACACACTTATGGACACCTGATTTTTGACAAAGATGCCAAAACCATACAATGAAAAAAAGATAGCATCTTCAATAAATGGCGCTGGTCCAACTGGATGTCTACATGTAGAAAAATGCAAATAGATCCATACTTATCCCCCTGCAGAAAACTGAAGTCCAAGTGGATCAAAGACCTCAACATAAAACCAGACACATTAAATTGACTAGAAAAAAAAAGTGGAGAATACCCTAGAACTCATTGGCCCAGGGGACAACTTCCTGAACAGAACAGCAACAGCACAGGCTCTAAGATCAACAATCAATAAATGGGACCTCATGAAACTGAAAACCTTCTGTAAAGCAAAGGACACCATCATCAAAACAAAACGACTGCCTACAGATTGGGAAAGAATCTTCACTAACCCTTTATCTGACAGAGGGCTAATATCCAGCATATACAAAGAATTAAAGAAGCTGAAAAGCAGCAAACCAAGTAATCCAGTTCAAAAATGGGGAACAGAGCTAAACAGAGAATTCTCTGTAGAGGAATTTTGAATGGCAGAGAAACACTTAAGGAAATGCTCAGCCTCATTAGCCATCAGGGAAATGCAAATCAAAACAACCCTGAGATTTCACCTTACATCCATCAGAATGGCCAAGATGAAAAACTCAACTGACAATCCATGTTGGAGGGGTTGTGGAGAAAGGGAAACCCTCCTCCACTGCTGGTGGGAATGTAAACTTGTACAACCACTCTGCAAATCAATCTGGCGCTTTCTCAGACAACTAGGAATAGCACTTCCTCAAGATCCAGCCATACCACTACTGGGCATATATCCAAAATTTGCTCAAGTACAAAATAAGGACATTTGCTCAACCATGTTTGTAGCAGCCTTATTTGTAATAGCCAGAAGCTGGAAACAACACAGATGTCCCTCAACTCAAGAATGGATGCAGAAATTGTTGTACATCCACACAATGGAGTATTACTCTGCCATGAAAAATAAGGAAATCATGAAATTTGCAGGTAAATGGTGGGACCTGGAAAGGATCATCCTGAGTGAGCTGTCCCAGCAGCAGAAAGACACACAGGGTATATATTCATTCATATAGACTTATAGGATAAACCTACTAAAATCTGTACATCTAAAGAAACTACTATGATGGAGCAGCTGAGAGTGGCCATTGTTACGGCAAATTCTACCAGAGTGGATGCAGGACTAGCCACAGGATTATCATCATGGATTGCTGCAGCCGTGAATCATCTGAAGGAATGGTTGGGCATGGGAGCGTTAGCAGGCCTTCTGGTGTTGGTCTCCTTGATTTGCCTGTGGTGTATATGAAAGATTAGAGTCTCACAACAGCGTAATGCAGCCATGATCATTCAGGCCTTTACAGCCATTGAAGCAGGACAGTCTCCCCAAGCATGGTTGGCTACCATAAAAAGCTGAAATGTTACGCTCAGGATGCAAGGCTAAGCACTGCACTCAGGGTCAGCCACTTTCGACCCAGAGAAGAGCATGTCTGATTGCATGCAGGTTGATGCCCCAGGTCCCGCCTCTGAGAAAAAGGTATCGGACGGGTCTGATGCTCTTTGGGTGGATGACACCTAAATGAACATTGGTATAAAGTCCCAATTTATTTCTAATAATAGAGATCAGACCTCTACTCTTGCCTGATGCGTCTAAAACAAAAAGGGGGAACTGTAGAGAGCTGCGCGATGCCGCGCCTTAAAGATGGAGCTGGTTTCCACCTTCCACCTTCCCGATGGTGAGTGCTCTCTGTCACAAACAACTCCATATTTGGCTAAGGCTGAGGATCTGGCTTGCTTCCGTGTATGTGGATCTATCTGCATTGCCCATGAGGCACGCTGGGGTTGGCTACCCAGAGGCTACTTTAAGCTGTGGGCTGGCTTTCCTCAGGGTCAGAAGATTGTTCAAGGTTCCTGAATAAACTGCATTGAGAAGAACAAAAAAAAAAAAAGAAAAGATCAGAAAGAAGGAGAGGAGGACCTCCCCTATCAGTGGACTTGGGGAGAGGCATGCATGCAGAAAGCAGGGGGGGGGGGGAGGGTGGGACCGGGAGGGGGGGGAGGGAGGGGCTTATGGGGGGATACAAAAGCAATAAAGTGTAATTAATAAAAGTTAAATAAAAAATTAAAAAAAAAGAAACTAATCAAGAGAGAGGACCCTGACTAAAACACTCAATCCCCATTCCAAAAGGCAAAGAGGATGGACATCAGAAGAAGGAGAAAGCAGGAAACAACCTAGGAACCTGCCACAGAGGGCCTCTGAAAGACTCTGCCCTGCAGACTATCAAAGCAGCTGCTGAGACTTTAAGGCCAACTGTTGGGCAGAGTGCATGGAATCTTATGTAAGAAGTGGGAAATAGTAGGTTATGGAGAGGACAGGAACCCCACAAGGAGAGCAACAGAACCAGAAAATTTGAACACAGTGGCCTTCCCAGAGACCCATACTCCAAACAAGTACCAGGCATGGAGATAACCTAGAACCCCTGCGCAGATGTAATCCATGGCAGTTTAGTGTCTAAGTGGGTTACATAGTAATGGGAAGAGGGACGGTCCCCGACACAGTCTGATTGGCCTGCTCTTTGATAACCTCCCCCTGAGGGTAGAGCAGCCACAGAAGATGACAATACAGTCATTCCTGATGTGATCTGATAGACTAAGATCAGAAGGAAGGAGAGGAGGACCTCCCCTATCAGTGGACTTGGGGAGGGGCATGCGTGAAGAAGGGGGAGGGAGGGTGGGTTCGGGAGGGGAGGGGGGAGGGGCTTATGGTGGGATACAAAGTGAATAATGTGTAAAAAAAATTAAAAAATTAAAAAACAAAAAAACTGGGAAAGAGTAATAGTTCAATATTGTGTTACAAGCATGAAGATGTAAGTTGGAAGTCTTACAATACACACTTTAAAAAATTACCCACATATGCTGACACACTCTCGTTATCCTAGATCTGGTGAGGTAAAGACAGGTAGATTCCTGGAGGTCACTAGCCAGCTAGTGTATGCCAATTGATGAGCTGCAAGCCAATGACAGACTCCTTCTCAAAAAACAAAGTGGACAGCAATAGAGTAATTAAACCATGTATGTACATTTTTATGCAGTCCAGAGGACATACCTGTATATTTCCACATACATGTATACCTGCACACACACAAACATGTACATATGCAGAAGCACAAGGTGTTACTGAGCTTGTAGAATCTGTGTACTCTGATGAATTATGATTCAGTCTGACAGTTACACCTCTGGATGCATACCCAAGAAAATTGGAAGCAAAGTCTTGAGCTAATTGTAGACCCAGGTTCCTAGGAGCATTAATTAAGAATAGCCATAAAGTGGAAACAGCCCAAGGTATTTATCAACATAAGAATGAATAAACAATATGTGATATATATGCAATACAATGATAGGAATTCTTTAAAATGCAGAGAATTTGAGGCGTGTTGTAACATAGATGAACTGTGGGACATAATGTTGAGTGAAATAAGCTAGTCATGAAAGGACAAATCCACAATGATTCCACTTAGAGATACTAAATAAAACAGCAGTGATACTGAGTAGAACAGTGTTTGGGCTGAGGAAAAGGGAGAGAGACAATGCATTTGTGTTTGGATGGTTGAGCAAGTGCACGGAGAGAGAGGGACGAGAGGCTGGGAAATAAATGAAGAAGGGTGTCTGAACTAGAGCGCTGGTGATAATGTGAAAAGGTGAGAGTATCATCTGAGGAATGCCCTGACAATAGAGTGCACACTCCTTAGCTGGCTATTAATTGGATGTAGGACTAAGGAAGAGGGACAAGGCTAAGATACCTAGGATGGTCACCCAGAGAATTGGTGGCTAGTGGTGCCATTAACTAAACTAGGCACCCAGAATGGGTCAAGATTTGGGCATCAGCAAGGTAGAGGTCTAATTCCTAGCCTTGCCAAGTTTGCTGAGCCTGGGAGTTTCTGGATATAAGAGTCTAAAATACAAGAAAGACAACTGTAGCATCTTGGCTAGTTATTGCAACTTGAAGCCATAGGAGCATAAGCAGATGAAGGTAGGACCTTGAAAATTCAGAGATGAGCCAAAAGCCGAGGGAACCTAGGGAGAAGAAGGTCGAGGATACAAGGGTGGCTAGCCATGTGAATGAGGAGTCAGGTTTATGGGGACGAGGGCATCTCCTCTCATCAGCCAACAGGCCTACCCATTCCCAAATACTCAGAAAGACAAATGGCCATTTGCTCTCTCCTTTGATTTTCCCAATGAGGTCTACTATTATCCCTTCTTTGTGCAAGGAAATTCTGAATCATCGAGGAGGAAAAGCAGACTTTCTCAGACATACAGCTCGTTAAAGTAGAAGTGAACTTTGACCCCCGGGCTGGCAGCCCCCCAACTCGGTAATCTTTTGCTAATGACATTCTGTTCTCTTCAGGTGAAACTAAGACTGTCTTTGTATCGCTAAAATGATGTTTAGATCTGAAGTTCCACATCGGGTGGGAGCCTGGGCTTTGACAGGTACTCTTCCAGATAGCTCAGGACCGTCAAGCATAAAATTGAAGTGCATGATTGGGAAGAAAGGGGTGAAGATTCTGGGTCAAAGGAACTGGATCCAGGTTACCTGACTTGGGCAGGTCGGTGGCTGCTTCTTGAGCAGCTGTAAGGAACAGACGCTTGCTCGGAGATCTAAAACCGAGAGAGAGAGAGATGTGGGGGCCAGTTTTGTCCAGGAGGACAAAGACAGCAGCTTTGGGAACAACCAGCTGCTTGCTCTCACAGAGGACCACCTGCAGTGGGCAGAGCAGTGCTAGAAAGATGCTGGCACCTGTCCACACTGACACACCGACAGCACATGGCTGGCTGACCAGCAGCCAAGCCTTAGGGGTTCAGTGAAGCATTCTTCAGACAGTAGGGGAGCCCTTATTTCCCCAGAATAAATGATGAGTCTCTACTGTGGTGAAATAGGTGATGGGAGCCCCCCCCCCACCCCCGTTGATTTCATGTGAAACAGGGACTTTTAAACCTTGGGCAGTGAGAGAGGTTTTAAGTGTAAACTGTTTGATTCACAGGTCAGGAGTGACAGGGATACTTGATCTTCATGGACAAAAGCAGTCCTACCATAAGAGGGGGAAAGCAGTACTCAATTATCCTATGAGTGGGAGAAGAACTCCAGGTACAGTTAAAAGTCATTGGTTGAAAGCCAAGTCACCAAGACATCTCATTAGCATAGGATAGGTGTTTCCAGGAATCCCCAGGTGCTTGCTGAACAGGTTTCTTATCAGGAAAGGATTGGATTCCTCCCTGAGGGCTGTGTGATACTCCTTAGAAAATCTGGGGTTCTCCAGATCAGGCGGAAAGGGAACCTGCCTGAGAAAGAGAGTCCATAGTATTATACCGATGACCGTACACTTATGATCATCCTTAAGCCCACCTACATGATCCAGGATTCTCATCTGTTCATTTTAAGGTCCTTGATCACACCTACAAACTCTCTTTCACCCATATAACAAAACAGGAGGCACTGGGGCTTAGGAGACAGACAGTATTGAGGGGACTATTATCCGGAAATGCCAGACATAAACCTTAATAGCAGGGTACCACAACACATATAGATGTTGGGACACATAAGTGATGTGTATACCCCTGCCTTGGCATGGGATGAGGGCCCAGAATGGATTTCTTTACTGTGGTTGCTGTACCAAATCACCACCATTTCAGTGGCTTAAAACAATATTTCAAGAAAATATCTTTTCTTGTTTTGAGGACAGAGGTAAGATGCTCAAAATGTATTTCACAAGATTAAGGTGAAGTTACTGTCAGGGCTGGTTGCTTCTGGAGCCTCAGGTAGCAAACCAGTTGCCTTTTTGTTCTCAGATCAAACGGTCATGTTCGATAAGCTTGTGCCCCTTTCTCTGTCTGCACAGGATATTATTTCAGGGGCAGGAGTGATGGCTCAGAGGTTAAGAGCACTGGCCACTGGCAACTCAGAGGTTCTGAGTTGCCAGCAACCACCTGATGGCTCACAGCCATCTATAATGAGATTCGGTGCCCTCTTCTGGCCTGCAGGCATACATGCTGGCAGAACACTATATACAGAATAAATAAACAAATCTTTTAAAAAAAAAAGCTTTTGTAACAAAGCATACTACTTCATTCTCTGCTTATTCTATCCTATTTCTCTCTCACTTACTCTTAATGAAGACACTTATGATCATCCTTAAGCCCACCTACATGATCCAGGATTCTCATCTGTTCATTTTAAGGTCCTTGATCACACCTACAAGCTCTCTTTCACCCATATAACAAAACAGGAGGCTCTGGGGCTTAGGAGACAGACAGTATTGAGGGGACTATTATTCAACCTACCGTAATGAGTGAGACACAGAAAGGGCTCCTCTGGCTGGTGGGACTGCAAGGCAGGAGCATCCTGGTCCAGTCAGACATGAAGTTCTACAAAGGTAGAGACAGAAGCAGCTCAAGCAGGTCGGAGCAGGCAGCCTTGAATCTAAAGTTCCAAAACCTTGGAGAAGCACAGACAAAAGAGGGAAGCAAGCCTCCTGCTAAGGCATGGAGTATACTTGTGCCTCAGTTTTAAAGCTAAATTCTACCTGGAAGAGAGGTCAAAGGGCAGGCAAGTTCTAGCAGGTTCACTTGCCACAAATCTGAGGCAGCGTAGCCAGGCAAGTTGGTGCAGAGAACAAAGTGCTAAATGACTGCCTACCTTATTCTCCTTCTTGCCACACAAGGGCACCTGATAAGCTTCCACTAGGCCCAGGGCCTTGAGAAAACTTAGTTACCTTCAGTCCTGAACCAGAACTATTCAGATCATCCACTGGGCTGGTTTGAATAGTACAAAACCTATATAGAGATCACCAAGAGGATGGTGCTGAGAAATGTGGGTGGATCCTCCTAAGAAATCAGTGGCCTAGAGTGAGCAAGTGCTTGCTCCACACTGCTCCAGATTCCAGACTGAGATATCTGCTACTAGGTGTGGGCCTGTAGCACCAGCAAGGATGGGACTCAGAGGCTTAGGCCTACCCCTTCCTACCTCATGTGGGTCTGTGATTAGCATGTATGGGGAGGAAGTTGAGAGACTGAGCTAAAGGCTTCCAGCCAATGGCTATCTATTTTTATTCTAACTGAAGGGGCTTCCAGCTTGGCACTATGTGACCTTGATGCAAGACTGTAAAAGCTGGACCCTGCACCAAATGACAGCAAAGAGTCCCAAGGTGTAAAAGTCCCTGTAGGCTTTTCAAAAGAAGGAAGGAGGGGCAAGTCAGGAAATTATGCAGATAGTCAGGTAGACACTGTCAAGCCTGATTTCATGACCATGGTGCTATGTCCAAGTCCTAACCCCTGTGAGATGGCCTTGTTTGTAAATAGTCTTTGCAGAAATGAAGATCATATGAGCCTAAATTCAAATATGATGGTGTTCTGAGAAGAAAAGAATAGAGCCACATACACGAATGAAGAAAGACACAAATGGGAGCCATATGTTTACAAGCCAAGTCACACTTAGGGCTACTGAGGCTGAAAGACACAAAGATGAACCATCCTTAGAGGTTTTCTGAGGAGGATAACACTGCCAACACTTCGATTTATTTAAGTCTTCTGGCCTTTAGAACTGAGCAAGGATCCACTTCCGTTGTATTAAGCACCCTGGTTTGTGGTTCTTTGTTCTAGCAGCCCTGGCACACTAACCTTCCCCATGAGTGTGCAGAGATATAAGTGTTACATGTCTTCCAAATGAGTGATCCTCCTGCTGACACTCCAACAGTGAAATAAACAGCACTCCTCTCCTTCAAAGCACCTTGCAAATACTAATTAACTCTCACTTAATTGGGTGAAATAATGTGAAGCTCTTGTGACATCATCTCCATCCTGTTTCCAGATATATCCACAAGCACAGTCACCTGACTGTTTGGCTCTGAGGCTTGTCTTGTGGTAACATGTTCCCAGCTGTCCCACAGAAATGGCTGGGGAGGGCCCTCCACTCATCTTAGTAACTAGGACTTAAAGATGGCTAGCTGTGTGAACCCTTAGTCAGTGAGCACAGGCCCACAAGTGGATTCTGGGACTGAGGATGACAAGGACTGCAAGGATGTTAAGCATATGCACTACATGTGGCCATGTTCTGCCATGTTTCTGGTTCGCGAACCCCAAAAGACCAGGAATGAATAGACTCCGCTGTAAATACATGAGGTTTTTTAATTGTATATGCATTTGAACACGGGACACAAACCTCCTGTAGAAACAGAAGAGGAACGAGGCCCCACGGTCTAGGGGTGCCGAGTTTTTAAGGGAAAAATGTGTAAGCAGTGATGTACATGCTTTTGGCATTACATGCTTGGGTAAAGGAAATTGATTTTTGAAATGATTGGTCCACTTTAGGAGCCAAGACTACAAACAGTTCTGGCCTGGTCATATGGGCTGGTTTCCTAACAACTGTATAATTAGAGGGCAGGGAAAGAATGCAGTAAGGCGAGTTCTTCTCCTCAGGGTATTATTGGACAAGTCTGCACTCAGGTAGCCCTAGATCAGGCCTTAACCTTTAATAATAGCCGCTGATTTTTAATTTTTGGTCTCTCATTCCCCCCTTCCCATGATCATTTGAAGAGCCAATCTTAGGCCTTCCAGATATGACCCCTTGTATCCTATAGATTTACCTGTTTAAAGTGGGATCTGAGTATCATTAGCTATATTGCTCTCAAGCATTCCTTCATGAAATCCATCAAGTGATTTAAAATACAAGGCTCAAAGATAAAAATCAAAATGAGTAGGGGTCTCTTTAGGCTGGATGTAGGGGTAGTAAGCCAAGGAGAACTATTATCCTTTCTCTCTACGGTTTCTCTAGGCTTTCAGCCCAGTTGCTGCAATATTGGTTCCTATTCCAGTTAAGCAGGTACCCAAGATAATAGCTAATGTCAGGGAGCCCCTTTTGACCTAGCATTTCAGCCTCCAAGGTGGGATATTGGGTCGAGAGTCTTGTCTTCTGAATCTGCTTCAGCCTTGACAATAGGACCGTTAGCATCAGGGGCTAGGAGGGCTGAAATGCCAGTCAAAGGCTGGGCAAAAGGGCAGTCCTCAGAAGCGTCTGGTTATTTGATCCACCCGAAGAGGCAGGGAGCAATCATGTCAGTTTCCAGGAAGTCTAGATTTCAGCTTGCAGTCCATAGCTGATTCTGGAATACAGTCAAACAGGTAAAAAACTGCTGAGACAAATTCAGACTGGAGACAGAAGTTAAGATTTGTCTATTAAATGGGAAAAAGTGAGGAATCCCAAGATCAGGGGAAAACTCATCTGGGATCCGTTTGAGCTATGCCAGATCCAGATTACATGACTTTTTGATTTCCTGAAACTCATGAATTTTTGGTATACAAAAGGACATATATATTTAAAAAAAAACTCAGAAAAGTAACATATCAGCAAATCTAATATGACAACATTCTGAGAGTAACAGGTAAAACTGCATCCCACTGAATGAGTATCAGTTAGCTGTTTGTTTTGTAACGTTTATAAGCAACTTAAGCATGTCCACAGTCTGAAACTCTACACTTTAACTGTGGGCCCTGTCAGTAATCAGCCACCAATAGAGTTTGGCCATTTTTTTGTATACTCAGCATCTACTTTTAGTGGCCATCCCCATGTCACACTGGAAATTTAGGCAGAAATACATTACTGGCTTTAGTGCTGAACCCTGGATGCTTGGATTTTTTTTTTTTTAAATAAAGCAACTAGAAGGAATAGGTTTAAGTTATTCCTATGTCAAAGTCTACCCCAGAAATGGCAGATATTAAAAATACTATAGTAAAGGCTATGGCTTTGGGTCAGATATACACATTAAACAGATGTTTTAAACATGACGAGAAGCACCTTTAAGTCTATCTCGAGAAGACAACCAAAGGAAATTAAAGTCTCAAGCTGGTGAATGAATAATAAGCAGTCAGTGCTCCATCAACTTATCAGAACTCTATTGATCATTGCCAAAACTCTGACCTTCTGAAATCTTAATAGCACAACAGTAGCAAAGAGAGGGGAGAAATCTAAAGTAGCTCCCATTTTTAATATGCTTTAAACCATTTTATATCATTATAACTCATATTTATATACCTTAAAACACCTACTTAGACTCTTTAATCTTTTTTGCATTTGTCAACCCTGAAACATTTTTCTAGACCAAATAACACTCTAGATTTTTATAAACTACACTCCTATATTCTCAGAGCCTACATAAACTCCATCTCTTTTTATCCAGCTATATATCTTAAGACACAGGGAACTAACATGAATCCTGTGAGTAAGGCAAACCTGTTTTTCTTTCTAAATAAGAGATCTAGACTGCAAACAGTTCTGGCCTGGTCATATGGGCTGGATTCCTAGCAACTGTATAATTAGAGGGCAGGGAAAGAATGCAGTAAGGTGAGTTCTTCTCCTCAGGGCATTACTGGACAAGTCTGCACACAGGTAGCCTTAGATCAGGCCTTAACCTTTAATAATAGCTGCTGATTTTTCATCTTTTGGTCTCTCAACCACACACCAGCAAGATGGTCTTACTAGTGCTTCACCTACAAAAGCTCATGTCCTTCAATTTATTCTACACTGTGAGCCCAAGCCCTGTGGCCCTGAGGACCCCTGTGGCTCCTGCCTAATAGAACCAAAGGAGAAAAATCCCTCTGGAGTTTCTGCTAAGATCCCAGCAGGCAAGAAGTACTCGAAGTGGGTAAGTAGCTGCTTGCAAGGCCGGGAGGCAGAGGTAGTCTGGGCTAAATTTAGTGAGAGGAGATGCAGATCAAATTCCACGGGCCCTGATGAGGAGTGCCAGGGCTGGAGCTGTCCCTATCATGTCAGAATCATTGAGGGTCAGGAAACTGAGGTGAGAATACTGCCCTTAACTCTGCCACTAGTTAAAATGACAACAACGGCCCAAAACTACACTATCCAGACTCCAAGCCATAACCCCTTGCCTGGATCATTTTGTACCAGGCAAATCCACTCTTGGCTCAGTCTGCTGAAAACTTCACTTGTGTGTCCCAACAGATAGACCTGAAAATCATTGGTAACACAAAGACTGTCTTTGTTGATAAGTAAAGAAAGGAAGGCCTCCTTGCTGGATTCTCTTCCAGTCCTTCATATTACACAAGGGAAGAAAAGCTTTAAACAACTCAAGCCTCAAAACCATATACTCTTATTTTCACTCTGTATTAAAGCGTAACACAGAAAAGCAGAGCTCAGCCATGCATGAGTTTTCATGTTGATGACTGCTCACAAGCAAGTCCATGTAAAAACACCCAGACATGGAAATGCTTTGCTTTTATATTGTATTTTCAGGGACTTCAGACCATGAAAGTTTGGCTCCACTACTTTGGGCCTAGGAGTAAGCATCCATCACCATGGGAGTTTGTGACAGACTAAACCATTCACCTTGTGATTAAAATATAAAAGAAAGGGAAAGAGGCTAGTAGATTATATTCTGTTCTCATGAGAATTGGGTAAATTCTATCTCTGGCTCTCTGACTCATTCTCCCCAACCTTTCTCTGATTCCTCACTTTGTCTGCCTCTCAAGTAGGTGTCACTTTCAAACATGGCTGCTTTTGTCTTTAAGCTAATCTTACCTTCCTTGTTTGGGATTAAAGGTGTGTACTAAGGGTGTGTCTGTATTCCAGCCAGATCATACTGTAATCCATAGCATGTCTGCATTACAGCTGGATCACAGAGTCCTAGAAGGTCTTTGGATGTGGTCCCTTGCCAGAGCAGCCATGTTGCTGGATTAAAATTCCTGCACACCATAATCCTTTTCAGGGGCCCTTCCTACAGCAACAGAAAGACCTGCCATGAAAACCCATCTTCTAAAAACTCTCATCACCACCCAGCATTACCACGCCAGGGAGTAAGCCTTTAAGTCATGGTCCTTTAGAAAGAACACTCAACATCAGAATCAACCATAGAATGCCCGTGAGGACATGGAAACCCATCACATTTTTCTCCACACTCTCCCCTGTGAAGCACTTTCTTTGGGCTGGTCCTGAGCTACATTCTTTATAACAAACAGTAACAGCAAGTAAAGTGATTTCCAGAGTTCTTGGGGCCACTCCAGTAAACTATTGAACTTGAAGAAGGGGTGATAAGAACCCTGAATTTGTAGCCAGCCATCTGGAAGGGCAGGTGGCAACATAGGATTTGAACTGGACTCTAAAGTGGAGGCAATCCCATGGGAGGTAAGACTACCTCTAGGTAGCTTTGTGTCAGAGGTGAATCTCATTGCAGAACATGTAGTTGGTATCTGGATATCAGAGAATCATTTGCTGGACAGAAGAAAACACCTGCACATTTAGGCTGGATGGGTCAGTATGAGTCAAAGTGATTGAGACCCCAGTTATTCAATCAATCATTAATCTGGTTGCTACTGTGAAACATTCTGGAGTAGTCATTCAAGTCCATCGTTATTTGACTCTAAAGTAGACTGATGAGTCTAGAACCTCAGCCTCAGTCACTCAGCTAGAAGGTTTTAAGGCAGAAGGGAGGCTTTCTGAGAAAGAAGAAATGGTCATGACCCATATCCAAAAGGCCCAGATGACTCTTCCTGATGGCCATGCTCTGAAAGTTAGACCTCCCTGGGCATCCCCGACCACCACACAACCCAGTTCCTCTCAGTGTTAAGATGGATCTTCTGCTGATTTTTTTTTTTTTTTCTGCTGAAACTGATAACCAACTCATCCTCTCATCAAAACATTCAGACTCGGGGAATTGGATAGTGAATTCTCTCAACCACTTATCACAACCTAGATAGAGAAGGTACATTCACTGAAAGGGAATGGAAAATAAGAAAACAAGACGTAAAATAAAACTCAACTGTAATAGAAGTTTTGGTTTCTTTGTATGTTATGTAAATATACTTTTGTTTTAATCCCAAGTGTGGGACGTTAGTTGGACTATAGTTTGTTCACACCTGTTAATTGTCTAGTGAGGAAGGAGCGTGGCTTTTGCCAGCTGATAAGGACCTTTCAGGTGCAACATGGAGAAGGACTCTGAGAGTATAAATATGGGAGTCGAGAAAGAGAAGGTGTGGCGTTCAGTGTTGGAGTGTGGTGTGTAGCAGTTTGGAGAGGCCAGAGACAGTGTGGTGGTTTGGAGCAGACAGATGGAGAGAAATGCTTTGCGGCTCAGTGGCGTGGAGGAGACTGTTAGCTGCTTCTACAGTTTACAGGGATTGGTACAGAGCCCTAAGAGAACCCATTGGCCCTGACTGTCTGGGAGAAGTGAAGAGGTTTGGACCCTTGTTGCCCACTAAACTTTTCTCTCTCCTACTTAAGATTGGGGTCGGGGGTGGGGGGTTGGTGCAAGGGAGGTAGAAGCCTGAATACTCCAAATAAAAGATAATATTTAAAAAGAACACCATTCTCCACCACCTCAACACACTCATGACTAAGGAAGGGATAGATGCATAGTCTTGTATCATAAGCAAGTTGCTTAGGTCACTCACATTAATATATGGCAGGACAGAAGTCAGTCAAAAATTGGCACATTAACTATCAAACTTTTGGAAACGCAATTGACAACGATGGCCATGTGCTTTGATTATGTCATACCCTTTTTTTGCCTCTTGATGTCTTTCATGCCTCAGGGCCCAAAGCTAAGACACAAGGTGGAAGAGGCTCCCTGGTTCAACTGTAGGCCTGCATCACTCTTGTACTACCCAAATCTATGGTGAAGCCTGAGTGTACAGGAACAGTTGCTACAAAGGTGCATTGTGTCCCTGGGGCAAGTCATTTAACCTGGCACAGTCACTCTTCTGAAGGGTTCTGGGTGCTTTGGATTACTATGTGGTCACAGCCACTTCAAAGCTATATGTCTATGTTCCCTCAATACCCTAAGCCTCAGTACCCTCTGATGGACCATACCCCAACGGGAAAGTATGATCCTTTTCCAGCTGTGCAGGATACCGCCTTTCCCAGTGGCAGCATCTGGTAGAAAGCACAGGAATATATGCCACAGACCGGCCCTGTTGGGTGCCCCGACGAGTCTGTGGGAAAATCAGAAAATGTGGATATCAGGAAGGCACAGATAGGTGAAATGACAGAGACCACACCACTGTAATGTTGATTTGGATCTTCTGCACTTTACTGAAGTCAAGCCAACACTTTTATAGTAATCTTACAAAGAAGCACCTTAAAGTTGACATATCCCCCGGAACATTTACAAAGTTTATATTTTAACTGAAAGAGTAACCTGGTAGAAGCAATGTCTACAAAAAATCTTGGCCTAACAGCCTCTTAAGCAGAGCAAACATAGAACTAGTGTCTTGTTTGCCAATTTAGCGAGTAGAGGGCCAGGGGCTTGTTAAACTTGTGGTCTGTTTATGTAGTTTATTGTTAGTTAATTAGGGGTTGTTAATAATCCTCCAAACTAGGTCGGCTAAAGATTTATAAGCGCCCTGGAGGTAAGCACTGAGAGGAATTCCTCCTGTTTGGCTTGCTAAGGGTTTACAATCTTTCCTTAGAGATAAGATGCTTGAGTTAGCTGTCCATAAAACTTACAGTATAATACAAAACTTTTTGACCTCCTATGTTTGCCTATCTTTTTTCTGCCTCATCATGAATACCTGTGTTAGGTAATGGTTTTGTAGTAGCTTTACTGCAGTGGGAATATCCAGAGCATTTATCCTAACAGATCCCGATTAAACATTTTCTTTAGAAAGCCCTAAAACTCTTGTCCTTTTACTACCTACAATGTTTGGTTTTTCCACAAGCAATTCCTGATGCTGAATCTGATTTATTACCTCTCCTAAAATTTTATTTTCCTTCTACTCTTATTTGCTAAAGCTTTTAGTGATCTATTAGAAATGTTTCCTTGAATAGTTAATTGTATTGTTTCAAGAATCATAGAGAAACAGCAAAAAAGCTCATCAATTTAATCCTGTAACCAAGTAAGCGTGGGACTTAAAATACGTCTTTTGGCTTAGATGGCCATGTTAGGGTTCTTGCTAGGGACTTCCAGGAAGCTGATCCCATAGGAAACGTGTCTTCTTATTTGTTTGCATAATTTTATGCTTGCATAACATATTTTTATGTTACACAGATGGTTCTGGAGTTAGTGTAGCAAATATATCCTGGATCATGTCTGGTCTGCATGGACTCTCCGTAGGGGCTTCAACAACAGGTAGCTAAGGTCACAGCCCACTGAAAGAAAGCCAATGGACTATGCCCAGCTGAGGACTATGAGGCCTTCACTCCCATTGCAAGCAGTTGAACATTTAGGGTGAAGCTTCTGACTATCAGTTACCTCCTGATCTTTCTAGAAATATCCTACTAAAAAGCCATGTGCTTTCTGTCATATGTGGCATTAGCACACATTTTGATTTTAGCATAAACACACTTACATCTGATTCTTAAGTTCACTTTTGAGAAAGGCTGTTGGCATGTAGCCCTAGGTAGCCTCAAGCTCAGTATGTACTGCCCAGAGTGGTCTCAAAGCACTTCTGCCTCAGCCTCACGAGGGCTAGGACTACAAAGAGCCACCATCCCCAGCCAATGATGTAATTTTTACCAAAAAAAAAAAAAATCCTCCTTATGGAGTGGCTGAAAGAAGAGGGCCAAAATATCAAGGATGGATTCCTCAGGACACATAACAGAGGCACTTAACATCATTCTTAACACATAGTAAGGCCTCAGTAAAAATTACCTTCTTTGTTGATATCAGGGGCAGCACTGCTTGCCAGCTGTCCAATCTTAGCACCCTATGTAATACGTAAATATGATCAGTATCCACCATAGAGTGGTGTAAGGCTGGAAGGAAATGATTCCTCACATAAAAAGTGATAAGTAAACATCAACTAACTATCCACAAGAGAATCACGTGCCTTGATCCAGCTTTATCAAGTTGGCCTTGGTCTATCCTGAATTTCATGCCCGGCAGGATTCAGAAGTCTCTGGTCTTTACAGAAATTCAGATCAGATTGAAATGTCAGTTGCAGACTTCACTCACTGTTCCCCGGGGAGGGTAGCTTCCTCAAGGGGAGGTCTGCCCTTGGCATGCAGGTAAATCTCAGGCTAGGTGACTTCCCAGTCATTCTGGGAATCCTCTCATGAAAGTGTAGTTCTCTCTTGCCTTCTCTGATCATTTTGACAAACTCACTCTTATGCTACCTACATGATGCCGTGTCCACCAGGAGCTGCCTCCACCCCTACATAATTAGGCCTCTCTGAGCCCCGGCCATGTCACTGCATGTCAACTTAATCTACTCTGGGTTGGCACATAAGCCCCTCAGCCCCACTGTGAGTACCCACCCGGTTAGCCATTCAGTCCTGAAGAGCAGACAGTTTTCCTAAATTGACTTTCATGGCAGTTCTGATTCCTAAGTAAAAGATGATTGGTGGAAACAGCTGATGCAAGCAGGCTGTCTTCTCACTGGACTCCATCTGGTTTTAATCCACTCTGCCATGTGAGGTACGCCAAACACCAGTCCTTCTGTGTGGGCTTTGTCCCCACTGTTGAACCCGAAGCCCTCCTGGTCGAAGCTGGGAAGTGGAATGAGGGAAAGAGGTGATGAAAGTGTGTGCCAGCCACAGTGGATCATTCTGCTGCTGCAAGAAACCTACCTCAAACTAGTCATAGGGTGAGCTAATGAAAGTTGGCTCCACATTCATCGCCCTTTATGAGGAATCCAGACTTTATAGGCAGGGAGGGGCTGAGATTATAGGTGTGCACTGCTAGGTCTAGTAGATATAATGCTGGACACTGAATCCAGGGTTTTGTGCATGCTAGGAGCTTTCTTCTACCTGAGGCAGACACTAGAAGCAGAAGCAGTAGGATCAGAAGTTCAAGGTCATTGAGCGCTATTTAGCAAAGAAAGTTGGAGCCAGCCTGTGCTACAAGAGACTCTGTCTCAAAAATAAATAAAAAGTAAACCAAAGACAGGCTAGCTTGTTATTGGAGCTTTTAGCGACTGAAAACCTATTGGCTCCATGACTGTGTTAATATTTCCTTTCTGGGTCTCTAGGGGTTGACCTCTCCCTCCAGCAAAGAGAATGAAGCAGCCCACAACCACCTATTTTATGGGGGTGACACAGTTTCTAGCTTAAGGCGCTTCCCAGAAGCAGAAACTGCCACTGGCTCTGGACCTCACAGGTTCCTTGGAAAGAGCAGTTTGGCATGGCTTGAGTTGGCTCTCTGTAAAGTATTTGGGGGCATCAGAGTCACTTCTCTAGCTGGATCTAACGTTTCTGAGACTGTTAAAGCTTGCCTGGATGCTAAGAGCAGCTTTCCCTTTTGCTTTTTTTATTAGTTGACTTTACTTACTATGAAAGTAGCATACTGTCACAAAATAATCAAAGAACATAGAAAGGAATAAAGAAAAATTTAAATACCCTCTTACTCTGCCCTCAAAAACCTACTTCCCAGAGGCAGCCACTATGATCATTTTTGTTTGAAACCTTCTAGATACTTTGTACTTGGAAATATGAGATACAGTAAAACGATTTTTGAAAATTGCTTTTTCTAAAGAAGATTCAGTTAGCATCATTTTTGGCAATTGCATAGGAATGTGCACTTGCACATGCAAACACACACAGGATGTATTGCGATCATACTCATCCCATTAACCCCTCATCCCCTCCTGCTCCTGATGACCCCTTCTTCCCAACTATTCCCTCCGACCTTTGTGTCTTCTTTTTGAAATCACTGAGACTCATTAGGATCACTTTGGTTGTGGAACATATAGAAATCATGCTCTAACACATGACTGTTCAGGGTCATAAGCCCACGCAGATGTATGGGGACGACAGAGGAACACCTTGAGTGACTTCTTTTGCTCTCTCTGCCTTTTTCCCTTTTGATGAGGTCTCTCTCTGAACCAGAAGTTCACTGTTTCAGCTAGGCTAGCTGGAGCTTCCTGAATCTGCCTTTCTGTACTTCCCAATGCTGAAGTTACAGGCACAACCATGCCCTGCTTTTTCAAGGGTTCTAGGAATTCAAACCCAGGTCCTCGCTCTTGTAAGTACCAGGCATTCAGAAGAAAGCATTGCACCACACTTCTCTGTGTTTCTAGTCTTTTGTATTCTCTCTGTCCCTGTTTCCACAGAGTTACCTGGCATGCACAAAACCCTGGAAGGGGTGATACAGATATACTCTTAAGGGCTGAGCACTCAAATGTCACTTATTCTCAGCACTTTGACCAGTCTTAATCTCTGCAAAAACCACCAACCACTACAAACAGATACTTCTCTGCCCAGCATTAGTCTATGGGTAAACCATGAACACTTAGAATGCAATTTGGCTACATGTCCAATTAGCAAAACATCAATAGTACATTGCTTCCTAGGGCATATGACTTACCCGGCTATAGTCTTTTGATGAGTTTTATATGTATTACCTACTATATATAAGGCCTCAGATGTAATCAGAAAGTGATTACCCTCCAACCAGTCATGCCACCATTGAACGAGCAGGTGAGCATGCAGGATCCACAGCTGAGTGAAATCACTAATAAGTATTCTTCCCACGAAGCCTGCACAGAACATCTTGGCACCATGAAAGCTAGCCAGGAAAGAAGGTTCCGAATCAGTTTCAACTTGATTTCTACATGTCCTGCAACCAAAGTGGGTGGTTCCTTAAGCAATAGGTTCTTACCATCTAGTCCCACTGGGAAGCCAAGAGCAATTGCTCTATCCTGTATGATTTCGGGATACAGTAACACATATGGAGGTATTTCTGTTTGTGTTTGGTTTGCTTTGGTTTGGTTTTTGAGTCAAGGTTTCATGTAGTTCAGGCCAGGCTGTTGTTGAACTGTATCAGTAGCTGAGGATGACCTTCAGCTCCGATTGTCCTGCCTTTACCTCCGACTGGCATTACAGGAATGATTTTTTTTAATGGAAGGGGATGGACAGATGGCTCAGCAGGTTAAGAGCAGTGGTTGTTCTTCCAGAGGACCCAGGTTTTATTTCTAGAACCCACATAACCATATATTCCCATATAACCCCAGTTGTTGGGAATCTGGTGCCCTCTTCGGTATTCCATGTGCACTTCACACATGTGATACACAAACGTGTGCAGGTCAAAATCCCATACATATAAAATAAAAACAAATAAATCCTTTAAGTAATGAAACATAGAAAATGGAACATGGGACTAAATAAAGTGACTCAAGTTCCAGCTTATAGACCATAGCAAGGTTTTAGGTATCTTTTCTGTGTTATAGAAAGCAAATCACACTGTGCAATCAAGTATCTTTTCTTTGATCTTGTTTTGTTTGTTTGTTTGTTTGTTTGTTTGTTTGTTTGTTTTGAGACAGTCTCACTATATATCCTAAGGCTATGGATACCAGTCTGGCTTTGAACCCATAGAGTTTCATTTGCCTCTGCCTCTTGAGGATTAAAAGCATGCATCATCATGCCTTATTATGCAGCAATGTGCCTTATTTTCATGCAAGCCACATTTTCCCTCTTCCATTTAGCAATATAATGTATGATTTCCTGGGTCTTGCTTGAAATCTAAAATCATCACCTTGATCAACCAGAGTACCCTGTTGTAAATTTGGGATATTGTTGTAATTTTGAACGTGAAATGTTGCCGATGAGCTCATGTCCTCGAACTCTTGGTCCCCACCTGGTGGTATTGTTTGGGGGAGGTTGTGGTGTCTTTGGAACATGGGGCCTACTTGAAAGAAGTATATCGTTAAGTACGGGTTTTGAAGAGTACACTCACATTGGCTCCAGCCCTGTGCTCTCTACTTTCCTGGTCTACAACATGTGAAGAGCCACTGGCACAGTTCCCAGCACCGTGGGCTCAGCACCTCTGTTTTACATTCCTGCTATGATGGACTGTTATCCTTTCAAACCATAAGTCAAATAAACCTTTATGTTATTGCTGTGAGGTATTTTGTGCCTATTGATTAAAACTTGGTGGGTTTTGCTACTACTGACTGTTTTTGTTTGTTTGTTTTGAAACACAGTCTCCTGTGACCCAACATCCTGATGGCCTTGAGCTCCTCCTGATCCTTCTGCCTTTGCCTCCTGAATGCTGGGATTACAGGCTTCTACTACAATGCCCAGCACAAACAAGACTTTAAAAATACCAGTGAACAGTATTGTAGTGAGCATACTTGTACTTCATTTTCCTTACTATGATAATGATGCAAACTAAGAATAAACATCTGAATTTCTAAATTTGGGAACCCTTACAATAATATTGAACACAGCAAGTTAGCATCTGGTATCCACTGTACTGACAAACATAACACATCTGGCAGCATCAAGTGTTAGCAAGGATTTAAAACACTAGAGCTACTGAGGAAGGAAAATTAGTGTTCTATTGTCAGGTCAAACAGGTTTGGTATGACATCATATTTAACAAGGATATCTGAGCATTCTGGTTGATGTGGGTGGAGTTGTCTTTTTTCATTGACACCTAAGAAATATGCAGATGGAGATACTGAGATCACAGAATGGGATTGAGTAAGGGACTAGAATTCAAAATTTAGAATCTGTCATGATCTAAGTAGTCTTTAAAGGTACAAGGTGAATTGAAGTCACCATAGAAATTAGTATAGTAGATAAGAGTTCCAAGGACTGAGCCCTGGGTCCCTCCAAAATTAAGAGGGTGTGGCCTGCAGAGACAGGAAGAGCTGAGAAGGGACTACAGGGAATACTAGTGGTGCCCAGTGAAATATGAACTTTAAAAATAACCGTTGGATTTAGCAACACAACAGATTTCTGACCTTGACAAGAGATATTTTCATGTAGTAACAGAAATGAGAAAAAGAAGGAAAAGAGAAGAGCCAGAAGCAGGAAATGTAGATGCTCTCTGAAGAGACAGGGATCAACTGAAAGCTGGCTTCCTATAGAGAGAATTCGAGAACACTGTCAGAATGGCCCTGTTCGGAGGGACTAATTGCTAACCCCGGAGGAAGGATGTATGTGGCAGGAGATGGGATACACATCCTATAAGGTGGCCTTTCATCTTACCTAGGACAGGTCATGTCTGAGCACCAGGACAGGGGCACTGACATGGATACATGTTTATATACCTTATGTTTTATGTAACATGCAAATGGGCCTATCAGATATCACACAGTAAAGGGAATCTGTACCTGTTAGTACTCCTGGATGAAAGGGAGTCACCATTTGTTACCCAGAACACTTTGAAGGCAGAAGTCAGCACTGATCTATATTCCCAATCCTAGGCCTCCTGGAACACACGTGAACCCACTTTCTCTTACCACAGATAGCCTATGTTTTACAGGTTTCTTTTTTAATTCTTTGTACCTCAGGCAGAAGTAGAAATAGCCATATTCCATTGCATTCCAACATGTATTAATTGACAACTGATGAGTTCTCTATTGTTGTTTTTTTGTTTTTTTTGTTTTTTTTTTTTGTCTGATTTCTTTACTGACCCATTTTCCTGTTGTGTTAATTTTAAGAAGATGAGAGTGCTGTACAGAGGTTTTTTATTTCTCCATGTTTTCTTTTATGGTTTCTGATTTTCATGACATACATAGAAAGGCTGTTCCCACCCCGGGATTTCTTCTGGTGCTTTTATGGTTTCATTTTTACATTAAATTTTTGAGCTATCTGGAGTTTATGTTCATATGCAGTGTGAAGTGGGAAACACAACTTGTAGTTCCAATTTGCTTTCTTAGATAATAGTGATTTTAATACAATGATTTGAAATATTACCTTCGTCATACACTGCATTTGAAATGAATTTTTATTCCTTCCTGCCTTCCTTCAAGTATTTGCCGGATATTTCCTGCATACTGACTCAGGCACAGTGGCAAGGGCTCACTCGGGACAGGGAAGATGTGAAGGATCTACCCTGCATTCAGGAAGAATGGAGGCGAGAGACAATGACCATGACAGGTAGTAAGTACTGTGACAAAGCAGATGGAAGAGACCTTGTCCTGGGTCTTAGTGGTTAAGAACGACTTCCTGTTAGAAGCAATCACCTTGCCTTGAAAATCGAGAGTGGTAGTAAGGTAGGTGAGGGAGACCAGTCAAAGCTTGGTCAAAGTCTGGAGACAGGGTGAGTCTTGGATGGGAGCAAGCAGAAATCAGTATGAACTCAAGGTAGATCTGAAGAGGCTGGGCTTGTAGCTTGCATTAGATGCCCTGTTGCCAGCTTGAATAGAGAGCACAGGGATAAACCCCTTTGGCTGCTTTGAGATGTGTGGACACAGGATTGACAGCAGCAGCCAAGAGAGCAGAGACCAGGTGAGTGAGGGCACCACTATAGACTGGGACGGAGATGGCACTGGCTGTGGGTAGGAAGTGCTCAGGAATGTAGAGCTTCAGTTAGGACTTGCTGACTGTTTGGATGTGGCAGAGCCATTCTGATGATGAAGTCAGGAGGAGAAGTTTGCTTTGAAGGGCCGTTTAGATAAGTTTATTCTGAGACTAAAATATTCCATCTCTCAGAGAAGCTCAAAGCTCCTTAAGACAGAAGGTAAGCAACTCAAAATAGCTCCATCAGGTCCCTAAAACTGAAGAGATTCACTAGGCTCCCTTCTTTCCTCCTGAGAGTAAATAATAAAGACTGCTGAGACCTACTCTCAGCCACACCACGCTACAAAGAAGACTGAGACCAGACCAGCTGCCCAAAGAAGCTGAAACCAGCCGAGCTGCCTGGAAGAGGTTTAGACTAACTAAGTCACTTGAAAAGGACACTCTCCAACCTGTTGAGCTCCCTGCAGACTCTGCAGTGTGCTCCAGGTTGCTAGTTCTTCTTGTCATCCATGCTGGGGTGTGTTTGGTGATGCAGCTATTTTTGAAGAATTTTGCTCCTGTAAGTAATCCCTCACCCACACTCCTGTAAGTAACCCCAACAAAACTCATTGGTTTACTAAGTTGAACTTGGGAAATACCCATGTTTTGATCTGTGGTAGGTTCCCTATCTGGGATGAGTAAGAGTGCGTGGTTGCTTCTCTTTCTGTCTGTCTCTCTGTGGTTGCATGTGTATCTCTAGCTGTCTGTCTGGCTGTCTAGCTATCTCTGTGTGTGTGCCTCTGTGTCTTTGTGTGGTGTGAAAGTCTGTCACAAAACAAGGGCTTAGAATGCAGGAACTAGAATTTATTTGAAAATGTTTAATTTTAGTTGACCCTTAAACATCCACGTGGTGAATTCAATTAGCAAAATTTACACCTGGAAACATTCATTGAGCACTGCCAAGTAACAAGCTGTATTCAAAATGGAATGCATGTGCTGTACTTTATAAAACTTCTACACTTTCCCATGAAGGCAGGTGATGATATTCTTGCTTTAGGTGTCCAGAAAGGAAACTGAAATACAGACAGGGCAAATCACTTGGCTAATTTGCACATGCAGGAATTGTACCAAGATAATCTGGTTCCAGAGATTGTGCACCTATGAAATTTCCAAATAATTAATAAAAATACTATTGGGGGAAAATTACAAATGACATGTGCAAAAAACTTAAATGACACAGATAAGAGTCAAGAAAACAAGACTACTTAGGGCATGGATTAATGAGAAAACCAAACACTAGTTTTTACTAAAGAAACACAACATTAATATGAGTATTAATGACATTCTGCTACACCATAAATCATTCAGCCATCATCAGAGAAGTTTCCTCCTGAAGATAAGAACTAATACAGAGACCCACAGCTGGAGAAGGTGCAGACAGTGAGTAGAGACCTTGAAACAGTCTGAATGGGACGTCTTCGTCAACACCTCTTCTCAGGGCACAGGGAACTAACTATACAGAGATGACGCAGAATGATTGTTAAGAGCCAGATGGGAGGGATGATACTAAGGAAAGCAATTATTGTGGCTAGCTATCAGTTCAGAGGTTTAATTCTTCATCATCATGGTGGGAATTATGGAACCATGCAGGCAGACATGGTGCTGGAGATGATAAAGAATTAAATCTCTGAACTGATAGCCAGCCCCAATTAGATGTTTTCCTTTAGAAGAGTTGCTGTCGTCATAATGTCTTTTCCCAGCATCGAAACCGTTACTAAGACAAGAACCTCGGGCTAATTTAAGTTCTTCAGTTAAAAAAAGCAATATTTTAGGCTTATTCTGTGCCTTGGTGATAGATCATTTGCTTAGCACACATGTAGCCTGGTGTTCAATTCTTAGTACTGCCAAAATAAAATGTATCTTATTTTGTAAAATAAAGTTTTTCATATTTGATAAAAGAGTTTTGCAGTTATATTTTCCCTTAAAACATAGCTTTAAGAATAATTGTCTATATGAGAAATACAAGAATACATGGCTGGAGAAATAGATCAATGGTTAAGAGCACTTGATGCCCATGGAGAGGAACCAGGTTTGTTTCCCAGCATCCATCTCTTGTTTCACAGCCTTTTGTAACTTTAGTTCCAGGGCAGCTGTTGCTCTCTTATGACTTCTGTGAGCACTAGGCGTGCAAATGGTGTGCATACATACATGATGGCAAACACTCGTATGCATAAAATGAAGTAAATACAAGGAGAAATACAAGAACACTAACTGACGTATCAGGGATTATCTGGATTATAGTAAGATACAGTAAATTCCAGACAAATGTTACAAGAGATTAAATATGGTTCATGATAAAGAAGTCAGTCTCCTTAGAAAGTGTACTAACTCTTAATAATGAGAGTTTAAAATAAGTGAGGCAAATATTATAGTAGAAATAGATAAGTATATCATTGCATTTGGAGTCTTTTTGCCTCCTTTTCAGTAATCATTAGAATGAGTGTACAAACATCAATAAACATATGAAGAGTTGAAAGACAGTATTATCTACCAACATGGTATAACATAGCTAGAGAACACTCAATTAGACAATTGAATTAGTAGTCAAAAGTCTCTCAAAAATAAAATTCCAGTATCACTCAGCTTCAGTGAAATCTCTATCAAATACTAGAGGAAGAAATGATGCAACTCTGTACATAATTTCCCAAAAAAAACCGAAGAGGAAAAAATGCTTTTCAACTCATTTCATAGGACCCTTATTACTCTGATCTGAGAGGCAGATAAAGACAGCACAAATATAAAAAGAAAAACCACAAGACCAGTATCTCTAATGAACTTTAGACACAAACCTCTCAAAAAAAAGTTAGTAAAGTCAACTCCAAAATATATAAAATTACTGTTCCTCATGTCTAAGTTGGATTTGTCTAGGTATACAAATTTGTTCTATATTTGAAAAAGCACTGCAATCCCTTAACATACAGAAAAACACACATGATTATGTTAATTTGAGGCAAAAAAAATCTGTTAAAATTCAACAGCTGTTTATAATAAAAATGAAACTCTTTCCAGTTGGTAATAATTCACATTACATCATACTTCAAGGTGAAGAACAATGTTTTCTCCTTTCAGGTTGGCAAGCAAAGGATGCCAGTTCTCAGCTTTTTCAGTCTTCTGCCGCATAGCACTGGGAGTTCTAGCCACAGGGGAAAAAAGGCAAAAGATCCATGGACAACAAATACTTGTATGAAAAGATATTCCACACCATCATGGAAAGCAAGGTAAAACCTGCAGTAAGATGTTACTACTTGGCTGTCATAACAGCTGCAATAAAAATCAGTGATATAAATGCTGGCCAGGATGTTCAAAACTTTCTATTCTTGTGTTTTGCTTGTAGGACTATAAATTAGTTATGGTCACTGCCTCAGTCGATGATCCATTGCTGTGAAGAGACACCATGACCAAGGCAACTCATAAAGGAAAGCATTTCATTGGGAGCTGGCTTACAATTTCAGAGGATTAGTCCATTATCATCATGGCAGGAAGCACTGCAGCATGCACACAGACATGGTGCTGGAGAAGTAGCTGAGAGTTCTGCATCTGGATCCAAAGGCTGCAGGAAGAGAGTGACACTGGGCTTGGCTTGGGCCTCAAGCCCACCACCAGTGACACATTTCCTCCAACAAGGCCACACTTCCTAATTCTTTCAAATATTGCCAATCCCTAAGCATTCAAATATATAAACTTACCGAGGCCATTCTTAGTCAAACCACCACGGTCACTCTGAAGAAGAACTTGGTACTTCCTATTAACACTAAATATATAGTGTTAACATTATATAGTAACACTAGATGTAAGTATATAACTCTGAAACTGAGCTGTTGGATATTTATCTCAGAGAAATGGAGCCTTAAGAGGCTTTGTTTTCCATCTCTTAAAGTTTTCAATCGACTGCATGTGAGTGACCAACATTACGGGTAAACTGCTTCACCTGATTTAAATATTAATCATATCTACAAAATACTTTTACTTATACTTATAGATCAATGACTATTTGACGAGATATCTGTGTGAAATACTCTAAGTGACATACAAAATTAAGCACCACAAACTAGAATGAAACAACGTCTGGTTTTAGCTATTCTGAAACCACTTCTCTGTGTACTCTTTGGTACATATTGTCACCATCTGCACACCACACTTATCAGGTTACCCTGCACATACACATAGGGGTAGAAATGCCAAGCTCTTTTCTCTTTCATGGGTCAACATATTAAGGCAAATTTGGCCTTCCACAATATGATCTGACCTGGTAATTATCTTCCATATCTGGTTCACTGTGGACCTGATATTCACACCCCAAATTTTGTAGAACCCACTTCATAACCTTCCTTCACACTCAACAACCTCATTCCTTGCCATAAGAGCTTGATTTTATTTTCACCATTATTGACCACTTCCTGTAAAAATCCTTTCTTTGTGGTTGTCCACCCTGCAGCAGCCGGCGCTCTGGAGAATTGCTAGATGGTTCTGAGGTCTCCTATCTTCTTTCCTTACTTGCTGTCCAGGTCATCCTCCGGACAATGGAACACTCACCGGTTAGGTCAGCCATGGCCTATCTTCATTCAGCCTTTCAGCTGCTGATTGTGGGCAGATGGTACTGGCCCTCTCCCTTTCTTAAGATTAAGAGGAAGGGTCTGAGTTTTGAGAGAAGGCTTTTCCCCTCAAACTTTTCAGACAGTTTCTGATGTCTTTGGTGTTATGGGTAACTGGAAAGAAAACAGGGAGAATGCAGTTTAGTTTGCAGGGAAAGGGTGGAGGAAGGATTATAAAATCAAGGGATTTATGGAGAGGTGTATGGCCTGAAGGTTGTGTTCTATGAGAGGACAGGGTAGAAGTGATGGGCCAAGGAAACAAGGAGAACAGGAGGAGAGCTTTAGATAGCTCATCACACCTTGATATTGTCCCTAGATCTGGTTGAGAGGGGAGTTTTCCTTTCCTTCCCTCCTTTGGTGTTTGGGGTCACTTTGTGAATTTCTGTAATATGTGCTGCTCGTTTTCTTTTATATTCTCCATCTCTACACTACCAAAGGGTCTGTCCCAGTCCTCCTGCCTTCATATATATATATATATATACAGGCTAAGGGAGGCCACTCCCTTAGACTTAGTTTGATTTGCAGCCATGCACCTAGCCAAGAGGGTTGTGGGGACTTAGCCATCCCTGAATCCGGGGTGGGAGAGGGAAGCTAATATTCATAGTATATTATTTTCCCTTTCCATGGGGTAGAAGGTATGCGGTACTCCAATAAACTCTAGATGGAGAAAGGGATCATTATTCAGTACCTCTTTGCCTTCCCAACTGGTCTTCTATTATCTTATCTACTTGTATTCCAGTGAATTACATAGGATTGAGAAAATGGTTCATACAATCGTCTTCTTTAGGTACCCTATTCAGTTCATTCTACTTTTGTCCACCATTCATAACTACCTATTGCTCATATGTCTTA
This sequence comes from Meriones unguiculatus, assembly GCF_030254825.1. Lineage (NCBI taxonomy): Eukaryota > Metazoa > Chordata > Mammalia > Rodentia > Muridae > Meriones > Meriones unguiculatus. Next base: position 12,605,995 of record NW_026843706.1, read on the forward strand.
TATAAAACTCTTCCAAGATTAATATGACTGTATTAAGCTTCTGTGGAGATATAAATCATCAATATTCCGTTAAAATTACTCTTTGTTTAAATTAATTAATGTGTGTGTGTGTTTGTGCGCACGCACACGTGTGTTTGTCAGATGATAGCTTGTCAAAGTCAACTCTTTTTTTCAACCATGTAGTGCCCAGGAATTGAACTTTGGTCCTCAAGCTTGATGGCAAGCACCTTTACTCACCAAGACATCTCACCTGCCTGAATCATCTCACTTCCAGACTACAAACTGTTTTGTGCAGCCATGTATGGCTACTAACACAGAATTTTTCTATCCATTTACTTTTCTTTTGTCTTTAGGGCCCACCTCCATTTTCTGCTGTCCAAGTTGAAGTCAGTGTCTTCCAGATGTCAGTAAATAATCTTGTTCCTCTAGCCATTATTATTTTGTTTCAAATATGTGGATTATGTTGATCTCAGTCAGTGAAATGTGGAGGTTAGGATTAAGAGTGTAGCGGCTGAGGCAGATACTCCTCTGCTGTAAGTCATGCTATAGAAAGCTACTACATAAAATGAATATATATTGGATCTTGGAGAGTGCCTTAAACATTTCTTTTCTGTTGCTATGATAAAATACACTGACAAAATGAACTTGTGGGAGAGAGGATTTTAGGTCCATCCTAATGGAGAAATCAGTGTGTATTTTGAGAACAATGATAACATTATATCTATAATCAGGTATGAAAGCATCTCCGTGCTCAACTGGCTTTTGCCATTCTTATACAGTTCAGAATCTCCTGTCGAAGGAATGGTGTCACCTACAGTGGGTGAATCTTCCCACTTCAATTAATATAATCAAGACAATGGCCCACAGACATGGCCGCAGGTAATCCCTTACTGAGACTCTCCTCCCCATTTGCTTGTAGATTGTGCAGGTTGACAATTAGCTCTAAGCATCACAGACCTCCATATGACCAAAAGTGGAAAGTAAATCATCTTTACACACAGATCATAGTGCCATGCAAGAAATTCTTTCAATCTGAAGAAATTCTTTTAGAACTAACCATGGAGTTCAGCAAGGTTATATCAGATCAACAGAAAGTATCAATTATATTTTTACTTTATAATACATATTTGGAAACTGATGGTGAATTTAAAAATCTACTTATTCTCTCTCTCTCTTTCTGTGTGTGTGTGTGTGTCTGTGTGTGTGTTTATGCACATGAACCTCTATGTGCATGTGGAGGTCAGAGGACAACTTGCAGAATAGAGTTCTCTTCAGCTGTGTGGGTCTTAGAGGTTGAACTTAGCTCATCAGGCTTGGAAGCAAGTGTCCTTAACACACTGAGCCATCATTCTGGCCCAAATTTATGGTGAATTTACAACAGGTTTAGCAAAAGTCACATACTTAAGAATGAAACTGGTGCAGACATGCAAATTTGTGCACTGAAATCTACAGAACAGATAAGACAATAAAAGCCTATATATATATATATAGATAGATAGATATAGATGGATTGATAGACAGATAAATAGATAGATAGATAAATATTGCTTGTTGAAGAATTAAAAGATGTCCTTGTTAAGATATCATTTTTCTAAATTCACTGAAAATTTTCAGGAAATACAACCAAAATCCATATGCAAAGCTGTATGTCAAAGGAAATTGCTACACAACAGTCTGATATTTTATAAAAGTCACAAACCTATGGCAAGCTAATTCCAGAAATCGAGTGAATCTCAACTAAGAACAAATAAAAAAAATCCACACAAAGGCATGTCATAACCAGAACACTAGATAACTAAATATAAAGAAATGATTTTGTATACTCTGGAGCTGGTGCTGAAGCAGTTCTCAGCTGTTCAACATAAATGGCAAGAATCCATCTCAAGTCTTCTGCAGCAGTAAGCACTCTTAACCACTGAGCTATCTCTCCAACACCAAAGCAATAAATTTCAAAGTATTAAGAAAAAAAAATGACAACCTTCCTCTTAGGAAATATTTTAGGTGGCAAGAGATTTCTTATAAGAAATCATGTGATGCATACAACAACTTCTATGGACCTGAATGTGTAGAGAGAGTCATGCTTCACTCTTGACTAAGGCAAGGTTTCTGAATATTCTCTTTCTTGTTTTTATCTTGGACTCAGCCATATACTCCACACTTGGCAGACTCTAAACGACATGGTAAAAAGAAAATGTGGGAAGAGACTGGAGCAGGGAACAGTAGGCCTGGTTTCTAGGCTACTCATAAACACTGAAAAAAAAATCTCAGCTACATAGAAAAAAGAACGAATTGAGTCCTGGCGCTATTGATCTCTGCAGTAACATTTTTCATCTGTACAGTGAAGTTTTTCTTTCTTTTAAAAATTATTATCAGACATGGCCTTACCATGTAGCCCAGGCTGGCTTAGCATGAGATCAAAATGTTTTCTTGCTTCAGCTTAAATAAAAAACATAACTCAATCCTGCATGCTGGATGCCTGTGATGATGGCTTCTTCTGAAGTCTTTTTATAGATAACTTCGTCTGTGTTTTCAGTTATTTGTCGTGTGTGTGTGTGTGTGTGTGTGTGTGTATGTATGTATGTATTCCCTGTTATAAGAAACCAAGTCTTATTGGATTAGGGTCTATACTAATGACTTTTATATTAGCTCACCCATTACAGACTCTGTATTCATATATAGTCACAGTCTCAAGTACTGGAGGTGCAGATTTTTACATAGGAATTTCAAGACGGGCACAATTCTACCTGTCTTAACAGTAATCTCATTCCAGTTGTGTCAATTATAAGCCATACAGTTTTGGGGAAATTACAAAACCGTGTGAACTTTAGGTTCTTCAACTATGAAGTAGATTTGTTGGGATGTTTGTGATGCATGTAAAGTGCATCCAAAGCATGCTGTGTATTAGAATACAAATATCGGACAGATATCTCTATGCTGCCATCCTTCCCCCACTACGTGATCTATTATTTAATTTATCTACAGCCTTTCCTAACTGGACACAACTGAAACTGCTGTAATTTAAGTAAGTATTGTGTATTAGTTATGATTTCTTTTGCTGCTATGAAATATCATGACCAAAGCAACTTGGGGAGGAAAGGGTTTATTCAGCTTGTACTTCCATATCACTGTTCATCATTGAAGGACATCAAGATAGGAACTCAAATAAGGCAGAAATTCAGAGGCAGGCACTAACACAGAGGCCATGGAGGGGTGCTGTTTTACTGCTTGCTCACCCTGCTTTATTATAGAGAACCCGGGACCACCAGTGTAGGGATAGCACCACCCGCAATGAGCTGGGCCTTCCTCCAGCAATCACAAGCAGTCGGCGTGTCTACAACCTGAACTTATGGAGGCATTTCCTCATTTGAGGTTTCCTCCTCTAAGATGACTTCAGCTTGTGTCAATCTGACACAAAATTATCCAGCACATACTAGGATGTTAATATATATTTTTATTCACTATTCACATTTTGATTAAAAATTTTCATATGGCATGATTTCATCATGTTCCTTCCCCTGATCTAGGTTCTCTGTCCCTACCCACCTAACTCTGTTTTCTTTTTCACACTCAAAAAACCACAAAACACAAAAACAGAAATCAAAGCACACAGCAAAAAAAATCAATAAGACAAAAACAAATCAAAAAAACCCAACCAAACAAAAACAAAAATCAAAACAAAGCCCAAATCCAACAAACTCAAAACAACAATAACAACTGAGAGACCAAAGAATTAAATATTAGGGGTTTTTGGGTCGTATTTGTTTAAAGTTTAAAGTATAAGCCTGAACGAAGGCCTGACAGGTGGAGACACGTCTTGCCGCCTACCGAGAGAAACTCGCCTTACCACTTTCTTTTCCTGCCCACTAGAGATACGGTTGTTAAGAAACCAGCCCAGATCTTGGAGCCTAAAGTAAACCAATCGTTTCAAAAGGCAATTTCCCTTACCCAATTATGTAATGCCAAGGCATGTAATCCCCACTTTCATTTTTTCTCTTTAAAAACCTTGAATCCCTAGACCTTCCCACCACACTCCTCCTCTTCACCAAGGAGGTTGCTGTGACCCAGGCTCAAGCATGTATTAAATAAACCCTCATGTATTTTCAGCAGAGTTGATTCCTGGTGGTCTTTGGGGGTCTCAGGAACTGGGCATAACACAGCAACAACAACAAATCGTAGCATTTGTTTTATGTTGCCCAGCTATTGCTGGACATGGGGTTTGTCCTGGAGTGTGGTTGACAGTTGTTGGAGAAAACAGATTTTCCCTTTGCCAGTTGCAAACCACTTCTTGATTAGGGATGAGACTCTTCATCCACTCCTCCTCTCAGGGCTGAGACCCCATCTGGTGTTGTGATGGTAATACTGATTTTGAAAATGCGAGCATCACCTAGAAAATAAGCCTCCAGGCATACCTGCTGGGGTTTATCAGGTTAGTCTCTGGCCATGCCAGTCACTGGTTTTGATGGAAAGGTGGCTGAACACAGGCATTCTAGCTCTTCTTGAACAGCTACCTCCAGCTCCTGCTTCCAGGACGTCCCCAAGATGATGACCTTTATCCAAAAGTAATCCCTTTCTCCCATTAGTTTTGTCAGTTTCTGAATGCTCTTCCATTTAGGTCACTGGGTAACTTATAAAGAGGACTTTATTTGGCCCCTAATTTTAGAGATTAAAAGTCCAAGAACACAACTCTGCTCTGATAAAGGCCTCATGGCAGCCACCATTATAGTGGGATTGTGTGCAAGAGGGACAGATCAGGAATCCAGAGAGCTATTCTGGAGTCAGGCTCTGTTAAAAATGATTGTTTTTATTTTATGAATGCTTTGTCTGAATATATCTTTGCACCACATTCATGCGTGGAACCTGTGAAGACCAGAAGAGGACAACAGATTCCCTGGAAGTGCAGTTTAGGAGTTGCAGAAAGCTGCTATGTGGGTCTGGGTTCCAAATCTAAGTCCTCTGCAAGAAGAATTGATCCATCTCCAACTCAAAGGCTAACTCTTTCAATAACCACCTCTTGCAAGAAATAGCCAGGGTACTCTGTGAATTATATCAGTTATTACTTTTTTTTTAATGTATATAATGTTCTGCCTGCTTGTACACCTGCAGGCCAGAAGAGGGCACCAGATATCATTATAGATGGCTGTGAACCACCATGTGGTTGCTGGGAATTGAACTCACTGGGAGAGCAGGCAGTGCTCTTAACCTCTGAGCCAACTCTCCAACCCCGAGTTATTACTTTTTTTAATTTATTTTTTATTTATACATTCCATTTACAACCTGGTCGTAGCCCCTTCCTTCCTCTCATCCTAGTCCCAACTTCCTACGCTCTTACTCCTATAACTCTCCCCTCTTCCTCAGAAAAGGGGCCTCCACTGCCCCCACCAACCCACTCCAGCACAAGTCACATTAGGGCTGAGCTCATCCTCAACCACTGATACCAGGCAAGGCTGCCTGCAAAAAACTCAAGTCCAATTGGATCAAAGACCTCAATGTAAAATTAGATACACTACATCTATTAGAAGAGAGTGGAGGTCAACCTTGAACTCATTGGCACAGGAAGGAGATAACTTCCTAAATACAATATATCAGTTATTTCCAGGAGGATGATGCTCCCAAAGAGTTCCCATTTGACTCAACCTCTTGGAAGTCCCACCAACTCTGCATCACACTGAAGACCACATTTCCTGCACAAGATCTAGATGGGGATTCCTGTCTGTCATATCCATCTGCTATTCAAAAGGAACTGTTTATGGCACTGGAGAGATAGCTCACTGGTTAAGAGACCATACTTCTCTTCCAAAGGAGCCAGGTTCAATTTCTAGCACCTGTAGGAAGTGTATTATGCCTATAACTTCAGCTCCAGGGGCATCTGACAACTCGGGCCTCCTAGCACACTGGCACTGACATGCGCAGACCCACACACGTACACAAAATCACTAACAATAAAATAATTAAAAACCCAAACTAACATCAGAAGGAACTGTTTTAAAATTGGAAAAGGAACTGCTCAGAATTGAAAACTTTACTTCTTGGGCGTAAGAGAGAGCATGACATAATTCCTTTGGTATAAGAAGACACCCCATTTCTTCTTGATATAGCCGCTGATGATAGACTTTATCATTTATGGGTAAAGACAGCTCTAGATTTACCCAGAATTCCCCTGTGAACACAGAACCTTGCAATGGTCCTCAACGAATCAGACAGTAAGTGGAATGCCTTATTTATTTGCATTGTGATTTTATTAAAACAACTTGCAGATAAAAAACCACACACTGAACTTAACCACATCCAAACTACATATCTGTCAGTTAGCTTCTCTTCTTCTGAAGCTGTGGAGCTTCCCGCCAGAAAAATTTATTAGGATGTAATTCCTTACACATTTTCAAAACATCAGGTATAGTTAAGTTTACACATGTAACTTAATTTTATGGCGAAACAGATTTTGTTGAAGGGGAAAATATGAGTTAACATTTTCTTTCATTTTTCTCAATTTCTCAACATTGGATATATTGCTAGGTTCTTCCACAATTCAAATTAAATTCATATTCTTCAGTTATCACAACATAAGATGGGAGCTTTTGTTATATAAAATGACAAAAGATGGCCAGGTGTGGTGGCACAATATTTAATACTCAAGAAGAAGAAGCAGGCAGATATCTGTGATTTCAAGCCCAGCTTGGTCTACATAGAGAATTTCAGCCTAGATAGGGCTATATAGTGTAACCCTACTTCAGAAAGTAATCAATGTGTTATCAATGCCATTTACAGACTTAGAACACGAAGCCCATGAAATCCTCCAATTAAGAGGAACAAACTTTGAAAAAAATAATTCCAAAAAAATAGTTATTTACTTCCAAGTTCTAGTGCCACCACATTCAGAAGCTTCCTGCATGAAGTCTCAGACTCTTCACTGTGTCTGAAGTCAGCAGTTAGTGTTGTAAGTGGTAAAGGGGTGGTGGCACTAGAACTTGTGTTGGACATGGCACTATGCCATTTGTGGTGGCAATTCTAAACAAAATTCCCTGTTCTCTCAAAGCTTCCTGAACACAGGGGTGGGAAGGAGCTGGAATCACTTAGGTCATACTGTTGACCCAAACCAAATACTCTAAGACATCTATAATTCTGGCTTCAGCCTGGGCCCTTGGGCCCCACAGGAACTCGTGGTGAGGGGGATCACTGTCAGGCACCAGATTGTATTGCAGATACCCCTCCTGCACAAAATTTTCAGTGAAAAGCTCCTTGGCATTCCCAGCTACGTAGTGATTTTCCACAGAAGTTACTCCCATCCTATTGAGTGCTCGCCAGATCACGTCCTCATGGACACGGTCGCCATGCATGCAGATGACACCTAGGGCAATTATTAGGAGGCCTGTCTTAGGCATGCCCTGGACATCAGTAAGCATGCCGTCATAGGTGATCCCCAGGGCTATGGCAATGGAATAGGTATGGACAACAGGGTCCACTTCTATCACATCAAGGCCAAAGACTATCTTCAAACCCACAGTGGCCTCATTAAAGATCCTATCGTAATGCGGCTCATCATCTTTGATAATATTTTCTACAATCTCTGCCTTGTTGGTCAGCTCCTTCATTCTGTACTTGAAGAGCAGGAACTGCACCACACCACCCACCTTTGCAATTAGTGCATGCTGCAACTGAATGGGCTCCTCCTCTCTTTGGTAGCCAGGGGCCTCATCAGATGGGGATATTGGAATGGCAGCCATGACATTGGGAGGAGACGGAGCTCTCTGAGGACTCTGGTGAATTGGTATTCCACCAGCGGGCTTCTTCCTGGGAAGGGTTGGGCTACTGAAAGAGGAGGAGTTATTGTCAGTGGACTCTCCCCACTCAGCCATCAGGCCCTTTTCTTCTCTTTGGGCCTGAGATTCTCCCTGAAACTGGAAACACTGCCTCTTCTGACCATGAGACATGCTGACGTTCCTTGCAGCTTGAAGGCAGGAGGATGGACAGGATCACAGTGATACGGACTCAGACCTGGGGCAAGAAGAGGCAGTGTGAGAATACATTGCTGACAGTTGAAACCTGTCAAAATAGTCAAAATAGTTTTTCTCTCGGGTGGTTCCGTATGGCAACAGGGGAACCCAACTGCCTGTCAGTCCTATTACTTTTGAGACTGAGGGAAGTAGTGAGAAATGTCTCCAGAGCACAGCTATGTTTACAGAGCTTGACATTTCAGTGGTGCTGGGAACTATGGAGTCCCTGTGTTCTGGGGTGGATGGGAGCCTTGGTACCTCCCTCTCACTCTTGACTGCTTGGTCTGACCCCATGTCTGACCTCAGGATCCGTCCCTAGACTAAGCCCTTCATTTCTGGCCCCTGGAGCTCCTGTAAGAGCTGCCGAGGCATCCCAGAGCTTCAGACTCTGAGAACACCATGTATCCGGCTCCCATAGGAAAGGAGAGCTGGACTCTGGGGCACACTTCTGTTGTCTCCTGTGATACCTTCTGCAGTCACGCTGAGCTCTCAACTTTGCACTGTCAGGACCTACACCCACCCCTCTGCCATCCTGCGGCCCAAGTCCTTGCAATGGAAGTCCACAGCTCTGGGCTGGAAAAAGGGAGTGAGGCAGCCTTACATCTGGCTAAACTTGCCTGGGGTGATGGGAAGAGGTAACACACTTCCCTAAAGTCCTTGTGTATTGGGAGGTGGAGCCTGTCTCATACTTACCTTGATAAATGGCAAGGACTGAACTGCTTCCCCTGAGAAACGGAACTCACCCTCCTTAATGTGGAGGCTTATTTCTGTGAGGAGGAAGAAGAGGTAAGTGAGGGGAGGGAATGTGTCCCACATCCAACAGAAGGGCTGGGTCCCGTGTGTTTACATGATGGGAGTCTCTCTGTCCTCACCTTGAGTCCTGACACAACTCCGAGGTTTTTGGTGCTTGAGTCAAGATCTGCTTGATGAGGCCTTCAGCTCTCTGAGATGAACAACCTAGAAACAGATAAAGGGCTTAGTCTGATGGCCCTGACCCAAAGTCTGCTGAGGCAGATAGAGGATGTTGGTCTTCATTTGAACAAAGCCCACCCCTATTATGGTGAAGGCCATTAAGAGCTGCGGTTAGGTTTTACTATTAGGACCGGGGCTTCCTCAGTACATCCTCATGATCTCACCACGTCCCTTCACAGAGCTTGCCCCTCAAAAATGTTCCGTAAACTGAGTGCAGTCTAAGTACACAGGAGGCCGAGGAGAGGCTCACCTGGTCTCGACAGAGTTTCAGGACAGCTTGGACTACATAATGAGGATCATCTCAAAACAAAACCAAATAAACCAACCAAACCAAAGAGCCTGTCTCAAAAAGTCAAAACAATCAAAACGACAATATCTCTGAAATACATACGCACAAACAACCATAAGTTCACTGGCACACACCTACCCATAAATAAAAACAAAAACAAACCTAACAGCAAAAAAGAGAAAAACAATAACTCTGATTCTCTACTGAGGAGGAAGTGACTTTGAGGAGGTGGAGGTTACCACTGGATTCTGTGGGGGAGGGGCTGTTCCCCTGTCAGGTCTGGGGCTTTGTCAGTCCCATAGCCTTAACATGTCTCCTCGTGTATCCCAGCCCTCAGAAAAATGTTTCTTAAATAGTGCGTGGTGGCACATGCCTGCAGTACCAACATTAAGGAGGTTGGGGCAGACTGTACTGCAAGGTCAATCTGTACAACTTTTGGGACACTCTGGGCTAGGTAAAGGGGATCCTGTTCTAAAACAAAACCAGGGACTGAAGAGATGGATCACTGGAGCACCTGCTGGTTTTATAGGGCACTGGAGCTTGGTTCTTAGCCCCCACTTTGGCTGGCTCACAACTCGGAGCTCTGGAGAATCCAGTGCCTGCTTCTGGCCTCGACCTCGAATTCACTAGCTCCATCACTGAAAACACACTCAAATACACAAATAAAAGTAAAATAAACGTAACCTTCCCTCCCTCCCCACAAAAACCCCAACCAACCAACCAACAACAAAACTAAAACAAAAAATCATAGGGACGAGAAGGTGAGGGCTCTGGAACTCTTCTGAGGAGGAAGAGACTGGAGAGAGGCTTCTTGCTTATTATGTGGGAGGCCCTCTCTCAGGCGGCTGCGTCCCTCTTCTGAGTCTCAGCTTGTTTCCTCATAGAGCTTCAGCTCTTTCCGCTCGGCCCACCTCATAAGGTGGTTCTGAATGTCAGAGTCCACGGAGGCCAGCTTCCTAAAGTTTGCAGTCTAACCAGGAATCAAGTAGCGTTATATGCTGACTAACTCTCTTGGGTAGCGCTTCCAGAGTCCACCCTCAGCTTTCCAACCAACCCCTCAGAGAATTGGAACCTTCTCCATTCAAAATGGCTCCCCAGCGGGACGTGCTCCATCACATTTACGTTCGTGGCCCCGGCGAGGCTGAAAACCTATTGCCAAGTTTGAGGCCAGCGCGGACTGCACAATAAGAGCCTGTCTCAATCAGTGAAACCAACCACCAACCAAGAGAAGCACAGCCGTCGGCCCTCACCCTGACGGCTTGGCCACGGAGGACAGGAAGACGGCTAATTCCTACCACTCACGCCAGGGTCGGCTGTGGCGGTTGGGAACACAGATTACAGCAGTAGTGGACATGACAGCGGTGCCTTCGAATTATCTGGGGGTCCTTTGTCGAGGCTGGGGCTCTCCCACTCCACCCTCAAGGTCTTACCCACTCGCTTCAAAGCTCCTCTGTCTTCTCCTGCTTCAGACAGCCGTGGATCTGGACTCAGGCTCCCAGAATGCAGCGAGGCAGAAGGCACGAACAGAGTGCTTCCCTCTGACCTGGGGGCGTGTTAGCGTGGAGCACAAAGCATGCTGAGTGCAGATGGGCTACTTGGAGAACTTGCATGAGGACTGCCGTTTCCTCAACTTACCGTCAGGGTCTCGGGTTTTCTCACAGACCTTGGTTCCATTTCTTCTCAGTGGACCTCGGAAAAAGGCTCTAGGCAGGTGGTGGAAGCAGAAGGATAAGAATACTAATTATTATTACTATTATTATCATTATTATTTCGTGTGAAGTAGTTCCGCTTTGATTACAGGCTAACCACAGAGGAACACGTGTATTATTTTGGACTCCTCTAACCAGACTGAGGCTTTAAAAAAATGATTCTCTCAGCTCATAAAATACATCCCCGCGTGCAGTTTACCCATCTTCCAGTCCTCAGAGTTCCCACCTCCCCTGTCCCACAGATCTATCCCTTCGATTTTTCTTCAGAAATGATCAGGCCTCCCGGAGTGAGACTTTCCTGGTGTGCCTTGACTCCTAAATGCTCAGGCTCTCTCTGCTCTGCCGGTCTGAAATGGGGACGTCAGATAAGGTTCTCAACACCCGGCCCATCCCTTAACTCTCCCAGAGTAAATTTAGTGGATGTTGCATTCCATAACTCACACTAAGGGCAGAGCCTGACTCTCTAGAGGCCAATGGTCCTTCCCGTGATGCTAGACAGTGTCTGAGCCTGTTTTTGTCTGGGAGTGTGCTCAGAGGTCACAACAGGGATAAAACTGGGTTTCCTCTGTCCTCGGGTTCTTCAGTCTTCTCCTTCAGCCCAGACAGTACCTAAGCCACTTCTTTAAAACATTTGTTAAAGCTAAAATATTCATATAATTTTCCCCTTTCCTCTCCTCCCTCCAAAGCCCTTCTTTTTTTTTTTAGTTGAAATTCTTTTTTTTATTTTATTATTATTTCTTTATCAGTTACATTTTATTAACTCTGTATCCCAGCCGTGTCCCGATCCCTCATTCCCTCCCAGTCACTCCCTCCCTCCCTCATCTCCACCGTGCCCCTTTCCAAGTCCACTGATAGGGGGGACCTCCTCCCCATTCATCTGGTCCTGTTTTATCAGGTATCTTCAGGACTGGCTGCAAAGCCCTCCTCTGTGGCCTAACAGGACTGCTCCTCCCTTCGGGGGTGGGGAGACCAAAGAACCAGTCATTGAGTTCCTGTTAGAAATAGTCCTTGTTCCCCTCACTTTGGGAAACCAATTGGTTACTGAGCTACCACAGGTTACATCTGAGTGGAGGTTCTAGGTTATATCCATACATGGTCCTTGGTTGAATGTCAGTCTCAGAAAAGACCCTGTGCCCAGATATATTTGGTCCTTGTGGAGCTCCTATCCTTTCCCCATCAGACTAACTTCCCTTCTTTCTTATGATTCCCTGTACTCTGCCAAAGGTTTGGTCATGAGTCTTTGCTTTGAAAACACTGCTAGTTAGAGTTTTTCAGATGTGCTCAGTAGACTCCTGTCATACGTTCAATGCACATCCCATCTGTCTTTCTAAACGAGGATTGATCATCTTACCCCATGTCCGCTCAATTGATTATCTTTTTTAGGTGTATAGATTTCATTATGTTTATCATATCTTATAGGTCTATATAAGTGAGTATATCCCATGTTTGTCTTTCTCCTTCTGGGATATTTCACTCAGAATGATCTTTTCTAGATCCCACCATTTGCCTGCAAATTTCATGATTTCCTCCTTTTTGATTGCTGAGTAGTATTCCATTGTGTAAAAATACAATTTCTATACCCATTCCTCCGTTGATGGACATCTGGGTTGTTTCCAGGTTCTGGCTATTACAAATAAAGCTGCTATAAACATGGTTGAGCAAGTATCCCTTTTGTGTACTTGAAGGAACTTTGGGTATATACCTAGTAGTGGTATAGCTGGGTCTTGAGGAAGCACTATTCCTAATTGTCTTAGAAAGGGCCAGATAGCTTTCCAGAGTGGTTGTACTAGTTTACATTCCCCCCAGCAGTGCAGGAGGGTTCCCCTTTCTCCACAACCTCTCCAGCATGTGTTATCACTTGAGTTTTTCATTTTGGCCATTCTGATGGGTGTAAGGTGATATCTCAGGGTCGTTTTGATTTGCATTTCCCTGATGGCTAATGAGGATGAGCATTTCTTTAAGTGTTTTTCTGCCATTCGATATTCCTCTGTCGAGAATTCTCTGTTTAGCTCTGTTCCCCATTTTTTAATTGGATTACTTGGTTTGCTGCTTTTCAGCTTCTTTAGTTCTTTGTATATACTGGATATTAGTCCTCTGTCAGATAAAGGGTTAGTGAAGATTCTTTCCCAATCTGTAGGCAGTCGTTTTATTTTGAAGACGGTGTCCTTTGCTTTACAGAAACTTTTCAGTTTCATGAGGTCCCATTTATTGATTGTTGCTCTTAGGGCCTGTGCTGTTGGTGTTCTGTTCAGGAAGTTGTCTCCTGTGCCAATGAGTTCTAGGCTGTTCCCCACTTTTTTTCCAATTGATTTAGGGTATCTGCTTTTATGTTGAGGTCCTTGATCCACTTTGACTTTTGTTTTGTGCAGGGTGATAAATATGGATCTATTTTCATTTTTCTGCATGTAGACATCCAGTTGGTCCAGCACCATTTGTTGAAGATGCTGTCTTTTTTCCATTGAATGGATTTGGCTTCTTTGTCAAATATCGAGTATTCATAGGTGTGTGGATTTATTTCTGGGTCTTCTATGCAGTTCCATTGATCCTCCTTTCTGTTTCTATGCAAATACCATGCAGTTTTTATTACTGTTGCCCTATAGTACAGCTTGAGATCAGGTATGGAGATACCTCCAGATGATCTGTTGTTGTACAGGATCGTTTTGGAGATTCTGGGTTTTTTGTTTCTCCATATGAAGGTGAGAATCTTTTTTTCAAGGTCTGTAAAGAATTGAGTTGGTATTTTGATGGGAATTGCATTGAATCTGTACATTGCTTTTGGCAGTATGGCCATTTTCACAATGTTAATCCTACCAATCCGTGAGCACAGGAGATCTTTCCATCTTCTGATATCTTCTTTGATTTCTTTCTTCAGAAACTTGAAGTTTTTCTCAAACAGGTCTTTCACTTGCTTGGTTAGAGTCACACCAAGGTACTTTATGTTATTAGTGGCTATTGTGAAGGGTGTTGTTTCCCTAATTTCTTTCTCAGCCTTTTTGTCTTTGGTATATAGGAGGGCTTCTGATTTTTTTGAGTTGATTTTGTATCCTTCCACTTTGCTGAAGGTGTTTATCAGCTGAAGGAGTTCTCTGGTTGAATTTTTGGGGTCGCTCATGTATACTATCGTATCATCTGCAAATAGTGACACTTTGACCTCTTCCTTTCCGACTTATATCCCCTTGATCTCCTTTAGTTGTCTTTTTTTTTAATTATGTTGATTGTTATTCTTCCTTCAATTCTTTTTTTTTTTTCAATGCAGTTTATTCAGGAACCTTGAACAATCATCTGACCCTGGGGAAAGCCAGCCCACAGCTTAAATAGCTTCTGGGTAGCCAACCCCAGCGTGCCACGTGGGCAATGCAGATAGGTCCACATACATGGAAGCAAGCCAGATCCTCAGCCTTAGCCAAATGTGGAATTGTTTGTGACAGAGAGCACTCACCATCGGGAAGGTGGAAGGCGGAAACCAGCTCCATCTTTAAGGCACAGCATTCCGTAGCTCTCTAAAGTTTCCCCTTTTTGTTTTAGACGCATCAGGCAAGAGCAGAGGTCTGATCTCTGATATTAGAAATAAATTGGGACTTTTTACTGATGTTCATTTAGGTGTCATCCACCCAAAGAGCATCAGACCCGACCGATACCTTTTTCTCAGAGGCGGGACCTGGGGCATCAACCCGCATGCAATCAGACATGCTCTTCTCTGGGTCCAAAGCGGCTGACCCTGAGTGCAGTGCTTAGCCTCGCATCCTGAGCATAACATTTTAGCTTTTTATGGTAGCCAACCATGCTTGGGGAGACTGTCCTGCTTCAATGGCTGTAAAGGCCTGAATGGTCATGGCTGCATTATGCTGTTGTGAGACTCTAATCTTGCATATATACCACAGGCAAACCAAGGAGACCAACACCAGAAGGCCTGCTAAAGCTCCCATGCCTGCCCATTCCTTCAGATGATTCATGGCTGCAGCAATCCATGATGATAATCCTGTGGCTAGTCCTGCATCCACTCTGGTAGAATTTACTGTGACTATGGCCACTCTCAGCTGCTCCATCTTAGTATCGAATTCTCCAGTCCAATTACCTAAAATATAGCTCGACAATTGTTTAGACAGATTTGCAGCACAGGAAAAATTCTCATGTTATATGCTAGTGACTCAAAGTCCAGCATATTTTCATTGACAGCCAAGTTGAGCGATTTGCCATAGGGTATCAATTTGCTCCTGCACGAGGTCAGTCCTCTGATTGAACAACATCAAGCTTCCTTTTAGTTGAGCATTAATTCCTTTTTGTACAACTAAGGCATCAGCTACATTGTCTAAATGATTATTCAGGGTCTGAGGAGTCTGCCCAGTATGACTCATGGCTAATGCCCCGGTGGTAGCTCCAACAGCCGCCAATGAGATGGCAGTAACAATGGTGGCTGTAGTTCCAAGATCCCTTTTCTGTCTGAAGAGAGTCATAGCGTGAGGGGCATCAATGGGCACAGGCACCCAGCGAGGCATGCAAGTAACCAGCGCATACCTAAATTTACTAGCATTCCAGCATTGGGCAAAAAAGCAAGTATCATTACCACAATTACTTGGCTCTATCTGGCTAATAATGAATAAAAATGGGGGATATAAACAAACAGGTGTGGGTTTATAGGAAATATTATGAGAAGCCTTAACCCCCTCGTTGGAACATCCTGCATCAGTTCTAGAACTAGCAGTGGTGGTGTCCGAGGTCTGAGTAGGTTCAGGAGACCATTGCCCCCAGGTGCGAGACGTGCTCCATGCCAATTGACTAACTCCATGTTTTCCTCCACTTTTGAAAGTCATTTAAGGTTCTTAAATTATTTTTTCCCTTTTTAAAATTTTTCATCAATTACACTTTATTCATTCTGCATCCCCCCATAAGCCCCTCCCTCCTCCACTCCCAATCCCACCCTCCCTCCTCCCTCTGCTTGCATGCCACTCCCCAAGTCCACTGATAGGGGAGGTTCTCCTCTCCTTTCTGATCTTAGTCTATCAGTTCACATCAAAAGTGGCTGCATTGTCCTCTACTATGGCCTGGTAAGGCTGCTCCCCCCCAGAGGGAGGTGATCAAAGAGCAGGCCAATCAGATTATGTCAGAGGCAGTCCCTCTTCCCATTACTATGAAACCCAATTGGACTCTGAACTGCCCTGGGCTACATCTGTGCAAGGGTTCTGGGTTATCTCCATGAATAGTCCTTGGTTGGAGTATGAGTCTCTGGGAAGTTCCCTGTGTTCAAATTTTCTTGTTCTATTGCTCTCCTTGTGGAGACCCTGTCCTCTCCAGCTCTTACTATTTCCCAGTATTACCTAAAATTCCATTCACTCTGCCCAACAGTTGCCCATCAGGCTCAGCATCTGCTTTGATAGTCTGAAGGGCAAAGGCTTTCAAAGGCCCTCTGTGGTAGGTTCCTAGGTTGTTTCCTGTTTTCTTCTTCTTCTGATGTCCATCCTCTTTGCCTTTCCGGATGGGGATTGGACATTTTTGTTAGGGTCCTCTCTCTTGCTTAGTTTCTTTAGATGCACAGGTTTTAGTGGGTTTGTCCTATGTTGTATGTCTATATGAGTGAGTATATACCATGTGTGTCTTTTTGCTTCTGGGACAACTCACTCAGGATGATCCTTTCCAGATCCCACCATTTACCTGCAAATTTCATGATTTCCTTATTTTTCATTGCTGAGTAATATTCCATTGTGTAGATGTACCACAATTTCTGCATCCATTCTTCAGTTGAGGGGCATCTGGGTTGTTTCCAGCTTCTGGCTATTACAAATAAAGCTGCTACAAACATGGTTGAACAAATGTCCTTTTTGTGTACTTGAGCCTCTTTTGGATATATGCCCAGTAGTGGTATGGCTGGATCTTGAGGAAGCGCTATTCCTAGTTGTCTGAGAAAGCGCCAGATTGATTTCCAGAGTGGTTGTACAAGTTTACATTCCCACCAGCAGTGGAGAAGGGTTCCCCTTTCTCCACAACCTCTCCAGCATGTGTTGTCACTTGAGTTTTTGATCTTGGCCATTCTCATGGGTGTAATGTGAAATCTCAGGGTTGTTTTGATTTGCATTTCCCTAATGGCTAGTGAGGTTGAGCATTTCTTTAAGTGCTTCTCTGCCATTCGGTATTCCTCTACAGAGAATTCTCTGTTTAGCTCTGTTCCCCATTTTTTAAGTGGATTACTTGGTTTGCTGCTTTTCAGCTTCTTTAGTTCTTTATATATACTGGATATGAGTCCTCTGTCAGATAAAGGGTTGGTGAAGATTCTTTCCCAATCTGTAGGCGGTCGCTCCAACGCCCTTCTTATATACCCTTCACATTGCTCCATGTGGAATTCAGGGATTCTTTTTCTTTAATTGTTATTACACACACACACACACACACACACACACACACACAAATATGTAAATACAAACTGCTTGGTCCATTTAGTGTAACTGGTATGTATATGATTTCAGAGCTGTTCTTTGGTATTGAATAACCAACTCAGGGGTTCATCTTTGGGTATGACTATTTCTTCTGCTCTCAGCACTCCTTAGTTACTTTGCCTCAGAAGAGGACCCCATAAAATTTCCCTCTTCTGTGTCAACATGAATACTGGTGGCATAGTTATGTACATCTTGTTTAGGGAACAATATCAGTGAGGTATCATGGGTACTGTTTCTTACACCTTTCTAGGAGATAAAACCTTCAGAGAAGATTTCCTAGTCCTCTGATTCAATCTTTCTGTCCACTCTTCCTAGATGTTTCCTGGGCCTTAGTGTAGGAGTTTTCTTGTAGATGTTTCAATTAAGGTTGCACAGTCCACCATCAGCTGTTTTATGTACTTTGGCCAGCCGTGTTTTTTTTTTTTTTTTTTTTTTTTTTTTTTTTTTTGTAATGGTTTCCACCTATTGCAAAGAAAAGTTTATTTGATGAGGAGTATGTTTGCTAGTTTTATGCCAACCTGTCACAAGCTAGAGTTGTTTGAGAAGAGCCTCGATTTAGAAAATGTTCCCAACTGATTGGCCTGTGGGCTGTCTTCTTTATTCATAATTGATAAAGGAGGGCCCAGCTAACTGTGGGTGGTGCCATTCCTGGACTAGTGGTCTTAGGTGTTATAAGAAAGCAGGCTGAGCAAGCCATGAGGATCAAACCTGTGAGCAGTGTTCCTCCATGATCTCTGCATCAGTTCCTGTCTCCAGGTTCCTGCCTTGAGCTCCTGCCTTGGCTTCCTTGGATGACAGACTACAAGTTGGAAGCTGAAATAATCTTTTCCTCCCCAAGTTCCTTTAGGTCATGGTCTTTTATCACAGCGATAGAAACCCCAAGACAAAGGGCGAGAGCTATGCTTCTCTGTGGGTGTAAGGATAAGCATTAAGCGTTCAGGTATGAATTATGCTGAGAAGATAAAGTGAGAGCGGTAGGTTCTCCTTCAAGTTCTATCACCTCCCTAGCCTTACACGGATGGGTTGGTTCCCGATACCAGACATGATTTTCCTCCTATTGAATGGGCCGTATGTCCTGTTAGGAAACTGTTATTGCTAAAGTATGAATGCCATAATTGTGCCCTTAGGGATATTGTGCTATGCTGGTCATTGTGCTCTATAGGCGTTAACACACACACACACACACACACACACACACACACACACTCACTCACACTCATAAAAACACAAAAATGGAAACCATAATAAACCAGAAAGGAACCAATAAAGTAAAATGCCCAAAAAAAGCAGCATGAGAAAAAAAATCTCCAGAAATGCTATTGAGTTCATTTTGTGTTGGCCATCTACTGCTGGCCGTGAGACCTGCCCTTAGGTGTGGTTTATATACCCAGTGAGACTCCATTAGAGAAACCTGTTTTCCTTTTGCAAGTGGTTATCAATTGCAGATAGCTTCTTGTTTAGGGATGGGGATTTCTGTACACCTTTTCTCTCAGCCCTAGGATCCCACCTTACTAAGACCTGTACAGACCCTGTCCATGCTGCTGCAATCTCTTAGAGTGCAACTGTGCTTCCGTATTGTATTGCTGTGTCTGGAAGACATGCTTTCCTCAGTGTCATCCCTCCCATCGGGCTCTTAACAATCATTCTGCGTCATCTCTGTATAGTTCCCTATGCCCTGAGGAGAGGTGATGATGAAGACGTCCCATTCAGGCTGTTTCAAGGTCTCTACTCACTCTCTGCGCCTTCTCCAGCTGTGGGTCACTGTATTAGTTCTCATCTGCAGGAGGAAACTTCTCTGATGATGGCTGAATGATCGATGGTGTAGCAGAATGTCATTAATAGTCACATTAATGCTTTGTTTCTTTAGTAAATGATAGTGTTTTGTTTTCTCATTAATTCATGCCCTAATTAGTCTTGTTTTCTTGACTCTTATCTGTGTCATTTAAGTTTTTTGTACATGTCATTTGTAATTTTCCCACAAATAATATTTTTATTAATTATTTGGAAATTTCATACAGTGCACCAAGATTTACTTTCTTCCCATTCCTCCTAGGTCAAACTTCCCACCTTTGCCCAACCCTAAACCAAACCCCGAAACCCCCACCTACTCCAGATTGTGTTTACCATACACGCATTGGTGCATGGTTGAACTCCCAGTGTCCAGTCCCTTAAAGAAAACTGAGCGTCCCTTTTCCACCCCCTTCTCCAACTGTGAAGAGCTACACTTTAGCATCTTTATCACAGTTTTAAAGGACTCTCTTCAATGGCTTCCTGTCTGGGCTGTTGCTTGAGTGGGAGGGGTGAGCTTGTCACAGAAGCCTTTAATGGCTTCCATTCTCAGTTAAGTCTGCAGTTTTCAATATTACTGCAAAAGAATCTTCCTTGCACATAATAGCAGGCGGAAGCATGGATCATAGACTTCCGCACAGTTTTCAGTGGCAGCCTGGATCATTGAACAAGGTCCTTTGCAGCAGCACATAACACAGACCACAAACACTAACATGGCCTGCAGCTTCATCACAGACCATGGAAGTATTTGAGGAGACTTCATTCAGAAAATGAACCATTCATCATCTCAGATATCTTCCTGTTGTTTAACATCAGGGTGATCATACTGTTTGGAAGCATGCCTGAGGGTCATAATCTTCCTGAGCCCCAGGATTATGTACTCCACACTGCATACTGCCCTCAGTGCTGGCTGCCTTGCCTGCACTCCAGACTTGACCATCGTGTTTACAGCCACAGATCAGCACCATGACCAACCCCATGCTCTCCTCCAGGAGCAGGTGTACCTCACAAGCAGTAGCCAGGTTAGCAGCAGCAGCAGCAGCAGCAGCAGCAGCGGGTCCATACTGTATGGCATTTAAATTTCACACTGAGGTCCCTGGCATGTGCTGATTGCCAGGAACCATGTGTAAGTCCGTGACCTGTGCTGCCACTGACTGTAAAGGACAAGGAAAGTACTTTTTCAGGGGAATTGATGACTGCAGACTCACAGAAGAAAAACAGATCACTAAAAGGTGCAGGAAACAGAGACCCCGCTTGTTTGCAGACTCAAGGATCACCCCCCCAACACTAAACTGGAAGCCTTAATATATATGCAGAGGACCTAAAGGGTAAAAAGAGAGAAGACTGTATGCATGTATGTATGTATGTATGTATGATACATTTAAAAATTCTAAAAAGGGAAAACTAGAGCTGGGGTGAAGTCTTTATGTAGGTACCAGCTAGACTTCTCCATGTTCAATGAATTGTGTAGCTGTTGTCTTCAGCCATGGGCCCTGGCTATTAGTTGTGGAGAGCAACTTAGAGTCTTGTCAAGAGCTTGGCTTATTTGGGGGTTCCCATGGTATTCCTTTGGCCAACAGCTCAATTAGATGTAACCCAATCTGGTACTGGAAGCTTCATCTGGTAACAAGAGATGGCCAGCTGGGGCTCTGTTTCCTCTATTATTGGGCAATTTCATTTGATCACTTTTATATAGGTATATATTTTAGGAAGCTTCTACTATATTGGGATTTAATACTACCCCACAATTTAGCCATCTTTTCCTTGCTTCCTTTTCTAGACTCCCTCTTCCCTCCTCTTCCCTCTGTTTACTTCTATATACCTGGGTTTACTTTGACTAGACCAAGGGCAAGTCTAAATTTATGTATGAGTTAACTACTCTATACGTGGTAACAGGGGGTGGTCAGCGTGACAATTCTGCCTAGGAACAGGGCCCATGAAATTTTGCCTTTTCATGTTAGCATGTTTACGGGCAGTATTGCATATTTGTTCAGATGTTGTTTAGGCAATATTGGTGAGATATAATAGGTGAGGTTTTCCTGCCATATCTAGGAGATTGAATCTTACAACAGGTTTCCTAGTCCCAGACGATGTTTCCCAGGGCTGACAGTACTCTGGTGAGTAGAACACCCCTCCCCCAACCAGGTCTTCATGCATGGGGATCCTCGCTTTGATTTCAACGTCTTGACTAAACGGTTCCTGGGATATGTCCTTTCTCTGCCACATTTGAACATCTGTCAGCTACAGCCTTTGTGGACGCTAACTGAGCTTCCGGGCTCATGATAAACAAGCTGGAAAGCCCTATTTGTTGTATGGTCTTATAACATTTAAGTCAATAGGTATATCCACATTTGTTTGTTTACAAACTTGTTGTTTATGCATTTTTCTTTACTACTTGATCATATTTGCAAAAATGTGTTTTATAAGTAGTGTCAAAGAACTGAATTTTGTTACTTGTAGTTTTTTTAAGGTTTATTTTATGTTTGCGAATGTTTTGCCTACATGCATGGACAGTGGCAGTGGAGATCAGAAGCAGACTTTAAGTCTCCTAGATCTGGAGTTACAAATGGTTGTGAGGTACTACATGGGCAGCTGAGAACTGAACCCAAGACTTCTGAAAAAGAAAGAAATACTCTTAACCAGTGACTTATCTCTTCTACCCTGATTTTGTAACCTTTACTGTTATTACCTATTTTGTTATTTCCTCATTTATCTTGTTTTCTAACTTAAATTAGCTTAGGTTTGTAATATTCATTCTGAGCTTCTTGAACTGATTGGGTATCATCAATGTAGCAATAATTATTATTGTTATTTATATGTGTACGTATTTTGCTTTCATGTCTGTGCACCGTGTGTATGCCTTGTCATGCCTGGTATCCTTGGGAGATGGAAGAGGTAATCAAATCCCTTGGACACGATGTTAGCAAGTTAACAGGGGATTGTGAGTAGCTATGTGGGTATTGGGGATTGAACTTGGGTCCTTTAGAAAAGCAGCAGGCCGGTATTCTTAACTGCAGAGCCATCTTGCCAGGCTCTTAAATATCCTTTCTTTCTTTGTTCTTCTCTCTGTTTGTGTGTCTCTCTGTCTCTGTCTCTCTGTCTGTCTGTGTCTCTCACTCTCTTATTTTGAGACAGGGTTGATCTGTGTAGAGGCCTGGCTGTCCTGGACTCATTTTTGTAGACCAGGCTGGTCTGATCTCACAGAGGTCTACCTGCCTCTGCCTCCCAAGTGCTGGAATTAAAGACATGTGCCATCACTGCATGGTTTACATATATTTTTATATTCTGTGTATTTAAGGCTAGTCACTCCCATCGAAAGGTTGCTCAACCTGTTGCTATTATATAGTTTTGAATCTTTTGCAAATTGAACATAATCTTCTGCAGATACTGTCAGCATCCCCCTTGCACTGTTCATCAAGGCCAAACTAGCTGCTCTTGGTACTGATGTCACCCTGTAAGCTCTCAATATTATCAAGTTTCCAACTCACTTCTTCCACACACCACTGTCCACTGTCAAGCACGAGCCTTCCACTAGGGCTGCTTCCATGGCTCTCATCAGAGCTTAGGCTCTTTTGGAGTCTTCAACGCCATGGGTCTCAGAGTGGCTGTGGATTTTGGTGGGCATAATACTGTCATTAGTGAGAAAGCCATGAAAGTGAGTGGTACAGTCATGCAAAGATTGCTGAGAGTTGGAGGTCAGATCACTCAGGCTTTCTCCAGTGAGTAACTGGGCTTGGCTCAAGATGGCTGAGGATTTCTGAGGTAGCCAGCTGGGGCTGCTCTGAGGGGAACACCAAGGATCCAAGACTTTCTGGGTTTGCCAGATGAGCCTGCATGGGGCTGTCTGGAAGGGAACCAGCTCTGTCTTCCAATCTGTCTTCCATATTAACCAGGCCATCCTTGGAGGAGATAATGGATAAGCTGATTAGTTCCATATCACATATGGCACACACATGAATGGGGGAAGAGAAAAGAGAAGGAACTTTCCTGATTGGTGCTTGCAATGCTACTGGTGATGTCTTTGATAGACAGAGCCATCTTCAGTTGGGCTCTCTGGGGAGCTTAGAGAGATTCAGAAACAGAACCAGGAGATTTTAGCATGCAGAGAATGCCATAGCTTCAGCCAATCAACCGTCTCCCCGTTATGACCTCGTGAGTGTCATATATAGGCTTTCAGGTTTCAGGAGGCTGAACTTTCTGCAAAGAAGTGGTGTTGCTGGGCGTTCATATATACCCCAAAGCAAAACTTTCAGTATTTTCCCAGATGTCTGAAGTGGAAGGGAAGGTAAAGCATGAAGGACAGCTTCTCTGGTATCTGTTTTCCTTCCAGTCTCCCTGTGCCCAGCCTTCCCTTCTTGCTTCATCACTTACTCTGGAAGCCCCTAAAATAGAGAAAATGTGTATCAAAGATCTAGAGAAATCAACTCTGACTTTTTTTTATGCTGCCATATACAAGGAAAATATGAAGATTAAAGCAATTACTAAATGTGTGGGTAGAGAGATGGGAGTGCCTAGCAGAGGAGCTGCATGGTTCCTCTCAGTGTCAATTCTACTCCTGCTGACTGCTGCGGCCCCATTCAGGGATGAAGGGTCCACAGGAGAAATACGTACAGCTCTCCACCTCCAGCTTGCAGCCTTGTTTGTCCATAGGGATTTTTTTCAGATCCCAGGAACAGGCTGCTGTTGTGGTAAGTCTGCAAAGGAAAACAAAAAGGAAGGGAAAAGAATTCAAGCTTATTCCTTAGCATTCTCTAGGGTGGGGAGGCAAGAGTTAGCTGGAGGATTGTCCCATGTGTATGGCATTAGGGAGGGGGAGAGAAAGAGAGAAAATTGGAATTTGACAAAGAATCGACAAGATTTGGCAGAACTGAAACAAAGAGCAGATCCATGTCCTGCCAGTAAAACCACAGAGCATGAGAAAAGGAGGGGGCATTGAAGAAACAATACAGAGGCAGAAACACTTGTGCTTCTTACAGTATCAGCGAGGCTGTCGGGAGAACACTGTGTGCTATGTGTAATGTGCTGAGGCTGCACAGCCATTGAGGAAGGCAGATATGGGGTGTGCAGGTACAGAGTGGGCAGTGACCCAGGCCAACCTCAGACCATATCTACATCCAGGTCAGTGGTGGGCCTCTGTGGCGCTTGGGGCTACAGAGATGTCAGTGGGGACAAAATCCCTATCCATGAAGGGCCCAGACAGTGCTGACAGTAGATACAGCCAGAAGAGGCATTAACTTGCTGTGTTGTGTACCCAGGAGAAGAATCTGAGCAAATGGCCTTGGACCAGCCAGGAAGGTGGCTTCTGTTTGAAAAGAGCAAAATGAAAATAACTCCCTACTGCCTCACTTCTGTCCTATCTATTTTTCTTCTCTTCACATCTGCTAACCATGCCTAGGCCCTGTCAACCCTTGCAGGAATTTCATTTTGGTGACCGGGTAATGTGTATATGTATGTGCACTTCCAACTTTTCAAAAAATATATGTATTTCCCAAGTATTATTCACCTGCCACACCTCCCTTAATTTAAACAAGAGGGATTATTGATAGGTTTCATGGAAGCAATGATATTCCATGACTTCATGAGAATGTGGATGGAGATAGGAGGAAGAAAAGAGCACCCCAGGATAAGAGAAACTCAATGATTAGAAGTATAACAACCTGTCAAGCAAACTGTGGTAGCTACCACCAGGAAACAGTTTCTGGGCTAAGATGACCTCTCAGCTTACATTTACTGACAAGCAGTTTGAGCTGAAACTGTAAAGTCAGCTCTGGTGGCTGCTCTATTGCAAGTGGAGAAAGAGAAAGGGCCACTGTAGAAAGGAGTAGCAGAAGCAAAAGTGTGGGAACAGGGAAGCCTAGGATGTATGTCTCTGGAAAGCTCTGAAAATGTATGTGCATACACGGCAGATGTGGAAAGCATGGGTCTCTTCTGTATATCCCTTCTAATGTATTGTATTTGTGGGATACACAGTAGGAAGAATGAAGATTACTGGGACCACCCAAGGCTCTTGCAGGGACTCACCTGATGCCGTATCGCACTGTCCCTCCTGGGTGAAACTTAAAAACACGATTCTCCACAGTTACAGCATGCACAAAGGCATCTTTGCTATTCACAAAGTAGCAGTTAGGGACCCAGAGTTTCTTCTGCATCTCATATTCCAGAGTCAGGTTCAGGTTGGTCTCATAGTAAGCTAAGCATTTGTCCTTCCAGGTCTGATGCAAAAACATTGTGATTGTATAGTCCTGGGGAGAGATAGGTGAACGACAGCTTAGCTCTCTGTCTTCTGTATACACAGATTATATATGCACACATACATATGCACCACAATATGAAACCATGTAAAAAAGTACCATGCATGCTCAAAACAGGAAGAGATAACAACGGCAAAGTGAAAGTGGTCACTTGCTTTCAGTGAAAGCTGAGAACAGGTGAGGCTTAGTGGTGCTTCCACATAACCAACATCAGTAGAACCTGACTCCTGTTTTGAGCAATGTGTGCCTTATGAAATATATATATATATATATATATATATATATATATATATAGTCTAGCTCACAATAGCTTTTTTATTTATTACAGTTTATTCACTTTGTATCCCAGCTGTAGCCACCTCCCTCGTCCCCTCCCTCCCTCTTCTCCTCCCAATCCCCTCTCCTAGTCCACTGATAAGCAGGTCCTCCTATCCTTCCATCTGACCCTAGCCTATTAGGTCTCATCAGAACTATCTGCATTGTTTTCCTCTGTGGCCTGGTAAGGCTGCCCCCCCCCTCAGGGGGAGGTGGTCAAAGAGCTAGCCACTGAGTTCATATCAGAGACAGTCCCTGCTCCCCTTACTAGAAAACCCACTTGGAGACTGAGCTGCCATGGGCCAAAAGGAGACCAACAGAAGCAAAAAATCTGGGCCCAGGAGCCTTTTCTGACTCCAACCAAGGACCATTCACGGAGATAACCTAGAACCACTGCACAAATGAAATAAATCTTTACCTACCCTGCTTTACAAAGAAAAAGTGTTAGTGTGCTTTTAAACGCTTCATATATATATATATATATATATATATATATTTGATCATATACAAGTAACTGCATTTTTTTGGATATGCTGTGATGTGGACCTTCAACTGTTTTTTTTTTTTTTTTCCTATTCCAGAGGGCTGTCACTTCCAAACCTACCTTTACTCCATTTCCTGTAGTTCTGTCACAGGGTCAGAACAATTAGAACTGGGTTATGACTGTACTTCTTGTCCCTTGTCTCCAGCACCGTCATTGGAACCTACAGACTTAGCCATATTTATTTCTGAGATCTGCTCAATGCTGGAGACACAGATGGGAACCAACACAGGCACAGGGGCACCTACAATACAGGATGTATTTGACAGCACGTGTGAATGTGTTTTTATATATGTTCATAATTATGAGTGTGCTCATGCAAATGTCTGATTGGATTATCTGAGGTGACGTATGTGCTAATATGTGTACATGAATTTTTGTGATTACTTCTATATGTCTGTGCATGATCAAGTGTTTTGTTAATATGTAGGCGTGCATGTGTGGCTATTTTTACATAAGTGTTAGTGAGTGAGTTCAGGTCACATTTGTATGTGTGCATTAATGTATAAATTTAAGTTAGTAATCATGCTTGTGTGAGTGTGTGTATCTATTCGAGTTAATTCATGAGTGTGTTCATAAGAGTGATAAGAGAAAGTCTTTCACAAAGACTTTCTTAACTCTATCTATCTATCTGTCTGTCTGTCTGTCTGTCTGTCCATCCACCCATCCATCATCATCTATCTATCTATCTATCTATCTATCTATCTATCTATCTATCTATCTATCTATCTATTTATCTGTCTGTCTGTCTATCTACCTATTGAGACAGGGTCTCACTATGTAGCTGTGGCTGGTCTGGTACTTGCTTCATAGACCAGGCTGTCCTTGAGCTCACAGTGATCCACCCACCTTAGCTTCCAGAGTATTAGAAATAAAGATATAAGTCACTATGCTTGGCCATTTTATCTTTTTGAAACAAGATTTATAACTAAACTCGGGGCATGCTGGTTCAGTTATAGTAGCTGGCCACTGAGTCCCACAGCACTCCTGTCTCCACCACCCTGTTGCTGGGATTACAGGTGTAGCCTGAGGCACCTGGATTTTTTTTTAAGAGAGGTCACGGGGTTAAGCTCAGGTACTCATGCTTATATGGCAAACAGTTTACTGACACAGCCTCTCTTTACGTTCATAACTATCTTCTTTCCTTTTGTGTCAAGCAATGTCGTGTCACGAGCAATGCAGTTCACTGGCAGAATGCCCACTTAGCATGTGCAAGGCCTTCAGATCAATCCCTAGCAGTTCAAAAGAAGTGGCCATCTTCTCTGGAACATTCCCCATCAACATTATTGTGATTATTATTAGTATTATCATTATTGTTATTATTATTCCCCACTGCCACCTCTAATTACTGCTCCATTTCTATTCCTGAAGGAGTTTTCTAGAGCCATTGTCTCTACTTCTACCATTCTCTCACAATTTTTCAATCCTACCATTTGCTAAAATCAATCTTGTCATTAATTTATATTGTCAAACTCACAGTTCACACCCTTCCCTTACTTCACAGGTAAAATTCCTTCTAGAAATACTTGCTTTGTGTGGCATCTGTGACACCCCACTTATCAAGAGATATGAAAGTTAGGTGGACAAACTCTGGAACCAGATTATCTTGGTACAATTCCTGCATGTGCAAATTAGCCAAGTGATTTGCCCTGTCTGTGTTTCAGTTTCCTTTCTGGACACCTAAAGCAAGAATATCATCACCTGCCTTCATGGGAAAGTGTAGAAGTTTTATAAAGTACAGCACATGCATTCCATTTTGAATACAGCTTGTTACTTGGCAGTGCTCAATGAATGTTTCCAGGTGTAAATTTTGCTAATTGAATTCACCACGTGGATGTTTAAGGGTCAACTAAAATTAAACATTTTCAAATAAATTCTAGTTCCTGCATTCTAAGCCCTTGTTTTGTGACAGACTTTCACACCACACAAAGACACAGAGGCACACACACAGAGATAGCTAGACAGCCAGACAGACAGCTAGAGATACACATGCAACCACAGAGAGACAGACAGAAAGAGAAGCAACCACGCACTCTTACTCATCCCAGATAGGGAACCTACCACAGATCAAAACATGGGTATTTCCCAAGTTCAACTTAGTAAACCAATGAGTTTTGTTGGGGTTACTTACAGGAGTGTGGGTGAGGGATTACTTACAGGAGCAAAATTCTTCAAAAATAGCTGCATCACCAAACACACCCCAGCATGGATGACAAGAAGAACTAGCAACCTGGAGCACACTGCAGAGTCTGCAGGGAGCTCAACAGGTTGGAGAGTGTCCTTTTCAAGTGACTTAGTTAGTCTAAACCTCTTCCAGGCAGCTCGGCTGGTTTCAGCTTCTTTGGGCAGCTGGTCTGGTCTCAGTCTTCTTTGTAGCGTGGTGTGGCTGAGAGTAGGTCTCAGCAGTCTTTATTATTTACTCTCAGGAGGAAAGAAGGGAGCCTAGTGAATCTCTTCAGTTTTAGGGACCTGATGGAGCTATTTTGAGTTGCTTACCTTCTGTCTTAAGGAGCTTTGAGCTTCTCTGAGAGATGGAATATTTTAGTCTCAGAATAAACTTATCTAAACGGCCCTTCAAAGCAAACTTCTCCTCCTGACTTCATCATCAGAATGGCTCTGCCACATCCAAACAGTCAGCAAGTCCTAACTGAAGCTCTACATTCCTGAGCACTTCCTACCCACAGCCAGTGCCATCTCCGTCCCAGTCTATAGTGGTGCCCTCACTCACCTGGTCTCTGCTCTCTTGGCTGCTGCTGTCAATCCTGTGTCCACACATCTCAAAGCAGCCAAAGGGGTTTATCCCTGTGCTCTCTATTCAAGCTGGCAACAGGGCATCTAATGCAAGCTACAAGCCCAGCCTCTTCAGATCTACCTTGAGTTCATACTGATTTCTGCTTGCTCCCATCCAAGACTCACCCTGTCTCCAGACTTTGACCAAGCTTTGACTGGTCTCCCTCACCTACCTTACTACCACTCTCGATTTTCAAGGCAAGGTGATTGCTTCTAACAGGAAGTCGTTCTTAACCACTAAGACCCAGGACAAGGTCTCTTCCATCTGCTTTGTCACAGTACTTACTACCTGTCATGGTCATTGTCTCTCGCCTCCATTCTTCCTGAATGCAGGGTAGATCCTTCACATCTTCCCTGTCCCGAGTGAGCCCTTGCCACTGTGCCTGAGTCAGTATGCAGGAAATATCCGGCAAATACTTGAAGGAAGGCAGGAAGGAATAAAAATTCATTTCAAATGCAGTGTATGACGAAGGTAATATTTCAAATCATTGTATTAAAATCACTATTATCTAAGAAAGCAAATTGGAACTACAAGTTGTGTTTCCCACTTCACACTGCATATGAACATAAACTCCAGATAGCTCAAAAATTTAATGTAAAAATGAAACCATAAAAGCACCAGAAGAAATCCCGGGGTGGGAACAGCCTTTCTATGTATGTCATGAAAATCAGAAACCATAAAAGAAAACATGGAGAAATAAAAAACCTCTGTACAGCACTCTCATCTTCTTAAAATTAACACAACAGGAAAATGGGTCAGTAAAGAAATCAGACAAAAAAAAAAAACAAAAAAAACAAAAAAACAACAATAGAGAACTCATCAGTTGTCAATTAATACATGTTGGAATGCAATGGAATATGGCTATTTCTACTTCTGCCTGAGGTACAAAGAATTAAAAAAGAAACCTGTAAAACATAGGCTATCTGTGGTAAGAGAAAGTGGGTTCACGTGTGTTCCAGGAGGCCTAGGATTGGGAATATAGATCAGTGCTGACTTCTGCCTTCAAAGTGTTCTGGGTAACAAATGGTGACTCCCTTTCATCCAGGAGTACTAACAGGTACAGATTCCCTTTACTGTGTGATATCTGATAGGCCCATTTGCATGTTACATAAAACATAAGGTATATAAACATGTATCCATGTCAGTGCCCCTGTCCTGGTGCTCAGACATGACCTGTCCTAGGTAAGATGAAAGGCCACCTTATAGGATGTGTATCCCATCTCCTGCCACATACATCCTTCCTCCGGGGTTAGCAATTAGTCCCTCCGAACAGGGCCATTCTGACAGTGTTCTCGAATTCTCTCTATAGGAAGCCAGCTTTCAGTTGATCCCTGTCTCTTCAGAGAGCATCTACATTTCCTGCTTCTGGCTCTTCTCTTTTCCTTCTTTTTCTCATTTCTGTTACTACATGAAAATATCTCTTGTCAAGGTCAGAAATCTGTTGTGTTGCTAAATCCAACGGTTATTTTTAAAGTTCATATTTCACTGGGCACCACTAGTATTCCCTGTAGTCCCTTCTCAGCTCTTCCTGTCTCTGCAGGCCACACCCTCTTAATTTTGGAGGGACCCAGGGCTCAGTCCTTGGAACTCTTATCTACTATACTAATTTCTATGGTGACTTCAATTCACCTTGTACCTTTAAAGACTACTTAGATCATGACAGATTCTAAATTTTGAATTCTAGTCCCTTACTCAATCCCATTCTGTGATCTCAGTATCTCCATCTGCATATTTCTTAGGTGTCAATGAAAAAAGACAACTCCACCCACATCAACCAGAATGCTCAGATATCCTTGTTAAATATGATGTCATACCAAACCTGTTTGACCTGACAATAGAACACTAATTTTCCTTCCTCAGTAGCTCTAGTGTTTTAAATCCTTGCTAACACTTGATGCTGCCAGATGTGTTATGTTTGTCAGTACAGTGGATACCAGATGCTAACTTGCTGTGTTCAATATTATTGTAAGGGTTCCCAAATTTAGAAATTCAGATGTTTATTCTTAGTTTGCATCATTATCATAGTAAGGAAAATGAAGTACAAGTATGCTCACTACAATACTGTTCACTGGTATTTTTAAAGTCTTGTTTGTGCTGGGCATTGTAGTAGAAGCCTGTAATCCCAGCATTCAGGAGGCAAAGGCAGAAGGATCAGGAGGAGCTCAAGGCCATCAGGATGTTGGGTCACAGGAGACTGTGTTTCAAAACAAACAAACAAAAACAGTCAGTAGTAGCAAAACCCACCAAGTTTTAATCAATAGGCACAAAATACCTCACAGCAATAACATAAAGGTTTATTTGACTTATGGTTTGAAAGGATAACAGTCCATCATAGCAGGAATGTAAAACAGAGGTGCTGAGCCCACGGTGCTGGGAACTGTGCCAGTGGCTCTTCACATGTTGTAGACCAGGAAAGTAGAGAGCACAGGGCTGGAGCCAATGTGAGTGTACTCTTCAAAACCCGTACTTAACGATATACTTCTTTCAAGTAGGCCCCATGTTCCAAAGACACCACAACCTCCCCCAAACAATACCACCAGGTGGGGACCAAGAGTTCGAGGACATGAGCTCATCGGCAACATTTCACGTTCAAAATTACAACAATATCCCAAATTTACAACAGGGTACTCTGGTTGATCAAGGTGATGATTTTAGATTTCAAGCAAGACCCAGGAAATCATACATTATATTGCTAAATGGAAGAGGGAAAATGTGGCTTGCATGAAAATAAGGCACATTGCTGCATAATAAGGCATGATGATGCATGCTTTTAATCCTCAAGAGGCAGAGGCAAATGAAACTCTATGGGTTCAAAGCCAGACTGGTATCCATAGCCTTAGGATATATAGTGAGACTGTCTCAAAACAAACAAACAAACAAACAAACAAACAAACAAAACAAGATCAAAGAAAAGATACTTGATTGCACAGTGTGATTTGCTTTCTATAACACAGAAAAGATACCTAAAACCTTGCTATGGTCTATAAGCTGGAACTTGAGTCACTTTATTTAGTCCCATGTTCCATTTTCTATGTTTCATTACTTAAAGGATTTATTTGTTTTTATTTTATATGTATGGGATTTTGACCTGCACACGTTTGTGTATCACATGTGTGAAGTGCACATGGAATACCGAAGAGGGCACCAGATTCCCAACAACTGGGGTTATATGGGAATATATGGTTATGTGGGTTCTAGAAATAAAACCTGGGTCCTCTGGAAGAACAACCACTGCTCTTAACCTGCTGAGCCATCTGTCCATCCCCTTCCATTAAAAAAAATCATTCCTGTAATGCCAGTCGGAGGTAAAGGCAGGACAATCGGAGCTGAAGGTCATCCTCAGCTACTGATACAGTTCAACAACAGCCTGGCCTGAACTACATGAAACCTTGACTCAAAAACCAAACCAAAGCAAACCAAACACAAACAGAAATACCTCCATATGTGTTACTGTATCCCGAAATCATACAGGATAGAGCAATTGCTCTTGGCTTCCCAGTGGGACTAGATGGTAAGAACCTATTGCTTAAGGAACCACCCACTTTGGTTGCAGGACATGTAGAAATCAAGTTGAAACTGATTCGGAACCTTCTTTCCTGGCTAGCTTTCATGGTGCCAAGATGTTCTGTGCAGGCTTCGTGGGAAGAATACTTATTAGTGATTTCACTCAGCTGTGGATCCTGCATGCTCACCTGCTCGTTCAATGGTGGCATGACTGGTTGGAGGGTAATCACTTTCTGATTACATCTGAGGCCTTATATATAGTAGGTAATACATATAAAACTCATCAAAAGACTATAGCCGGGTAAGTCATATGCCCTAGGAAGCAATGTACTATTGATGTTTTGCTAATTGGACATGTAGCCAAATTGCATTCTAAGTGTTCATGGTTTACCCATAGACTAATGCTGGGCAGAGAAGTATCTGTTTGTAGTGGTTGGTGGTTTTTGCAGAGATTAAGACTGGTCAAAGTGCTGAGAATAAGTGACATTTGAGTGCTCAGCCCTTAAGAGTGTATCTGTATCACCCCTTCCAGGGTTTTGTGCATGCCAGGTAACTCTGTGGAAACAGGGACAGAGAGAATACAAAAGACTAGAAACACAGAGAAGTGTGGTGCAATGCTTTCTTCTGAATGCCTGGTACTTACAAGAGCGAGGACCTGGGTTTGAATTCCTAGAACCCTTGAAAAAGCAGGGCATGGTTGTGCCTGTAACTTCAGCATTGGGAAGTACAGAAAGGCAGATTCAGGAAGCTCCAGCTAGCCTAGCTGAAACAGTGAACTTCTGGTTCAGAGAGAGACCTCATCAAAAGGGAAAAAGGCAGAGAGAGCAGAAGGTGTTCCTCTGTCGTCCCCATACATCTGCGTGGGCTTATGACCCTGAACAGTCATGTGTTAGAGCATGATTTCTATATGTTCCACAACCAAAGTGATCCTAATGAGTCTCAGTGATTTCAAAAAGAAGACACAAAGGTCGGAGGGAATAGTTGGGAAGAAGGGGTCATCAGGAGCAGGAGGGGATGAGGGGTTAATGGGATGAGTATGATCGCAATACATCCTGTGTGTGTTTGCATGTGCAAGTGCACATTCCTATGCAATTGCCAAAAATGATGCTAACTGAATCTTCTTTAGAAAAAGCAATTTTCAAAAATCGTTTTACTGTATCTCATATTTCCAAGTACAAAGTATCTAGAAGGTTTCAAACAAAAATGATCATAGTGGCTGCCTCTGGGAAGTAGGTTTTTGAGGGCAGAGTAAGAGGGTATTTAAATTTTTCTTTATTCCTTTCTATGTTCTTTGATTATTTTGTGACAGTATGCTACTTTCATAGTAAGTAAAGTCAACTAATAAAAAAAGCAAAAGGGAAAGCTGCTCTTAGCATCCAGGCAAGCTTTAACAGTCTCAGAAACGTTAGATCCAGCTAGAGAAGTGACTCTGATGCCCCCAAATACTTTACAGAGAGCCAACTCAAGCCATGCCAAACTGCTCTTTCCAAGGAACCTGTGAGGTCCAGAGCCAGTGGCAGTTTCTGCTTCTGGGAAGCGCCTTAAGCTAGAAACTGTGTCACCCCCATAAAATAGGTGGTTGTGGGCTGCTTCATTCTCTTTGCTGGAGGGAGAGGTCAACCCCTAGAGACCCAGAAAGGAAATATTAACACAGTCATGGAGCCAATAGGTTTTCAGTCGCTAAAAGCTCCAATAACAAGCTAGCCTGTCTTTGGTTTACTTTTTATTTATTTTTGAGACAGAGTCTCTTGTAGCACAGGCTGGCTCCAACTTTCTTTGCTAAATAGCGCTCAATGACCTTGAACTTCTGATCCTACTGCTTCTGCTTCTAGTGTCTGCCTCAGGTAGAAGAAAGCTCCTAGCATGCACAAAACCCTGGATTCAGTGTCCAGCATTATATCTACTAGACCTAGCAGTGCACACCTATAATCTCAGCCCCTCCCTGCCTATAAAGTCTGGATTCCTCATAAAGGGCGATGAATGTGGAGCCAACTTTCATTAGCTCACCCTATGACTAGTTTGAGGTAGGTTTCTTGCAGCAGCAGAATGATCCACTGTGGCTGGCACACACTTTCATCACCTCTTTCCCTCATTCCACTTCCCAGCTTCGACCAGGAGGGCTTCGGGTTCAACAGTGGGGACAAAGCCCACACAGAAGGACTGGTGTTTGGCGTACCTCACATGGCAGAGTGGATTAAAACCAGATGGAGTCCAGTGAGAAGACAGCCTGCTTGCATCAGCTGTTTCCACCAATCATCTTTTACTTAGGAATCAGAACTGCCATGAAAGTCAATTTAGGAAAACTGTCTGCTCTTCAGGACTGAATGGCTAACCGGGTGGGTACTCACAGTGGGGCTGAGGGGCTTATGTGCCAACCCAGAGTAGATTAAGTTGACATGCAGTGACATGGCCGGGGCTCAGAGAGGCCTAATTATGTAGGGGTGGAGGCAGCTCCTGGTGGACACGGCATCATGTAGGTAGCATAAGAGTGAGTTTGTCAAAATGATCAGAGAAGGCAAGAGAGAACTACACTTTCATGAGAGGATTCCCAGAATGACTGGGAAGTCACCTAGCCTGAGATTTACCTGCATGCCAAGGGCAGACCTCCCCTTGAGGAAGCTACCCTCCCCGGGGAACAGTGAGTGAAGTCTGCAACTGACATTTCAATCTGATCTGAATTTCTGTAAAGACCAGAGACTTCTGAATCCTGCCGGGCATGAAATTCAGGATAGACCAAGGCCAACTTGATAAAGCTGGATCAAGGCACGTGATTCTCTTGTGGATAGTTAGTTGATGTTTACTTATCACTTTTTATGTGAGGAATCATTTCCTTCCAGCCTTACACCACTCTATGGTGGATACTGATCATATTTACGTATTACATAGGGTGCTAAGATTGGACAGCTGGCAAGCAGTGCTGCCCCTGATATCAACAAAGAAGGTAATTTTTACTGAGGCCTTACTATGTGTTAAGAATGATGTTAAGTGCCTCTGTTATGTGTCCTGAGGAATCCATCCTTGATATTTTGGCCCTCTTCTTTCAGCCACTCCATAAGGAGGATTTTTTTTTTTTTTGGTAAAAATTACATCATTGGCTGGGGATGGTGGCTCTTTGTAGTCCTAGCCCTCGTGAGGCTGAGGCAGAAGTGCTTTGAGACCACTCTGGGCAGTACATACTGAGCTTGAGGCTACCTAGGGCTACATGCCAACAGCCTTTCTCAAAAGTGAACTTAAGAATCAGATGTAAGTGTGTTTATGCTAAAATCAAAATGTGTGCTAATGCCACATATGACAGAAAGCACATGGCTTTTTAGTAGGATATTTCTAGAAAGATCAGGAGGTAACTGATAGTCAGAAGCTTCACCCTAAATGTTCAACTGCTTGCAATGGGAGTGAAGGCCTCATAGTCCTCAGCTGGGCATAGTCCATTGGCTTTCTTTCAGTGGGCTGTGACCTTAGCTACCTGTTGTTGAAGCCCCTACGGAGAGTCCATGCAGACCAGACATGATCCAGGATATATTTGCTACACTAACTCCAGAACCATCTGTGTAACATAAAAATATGTTATGCAAGCATAAAATTATGCAAACAAATAAGAAGACACGTTTCCTATGGGATCAGCTTCCTGGAAGTCCCTAGCAAGAACCCTAACATGGCCATCTAAGCCAAAAGACGTATTTTAAGTCCCACGCTTACTTGGTTACAGGATTAAATTGATGAGCTTTTTTGCTGTTTCTCTATGATTCTTGAAACAATACAATTAACTATTCAAGGAAACATTTCTAATAGATCACTAAAAGCTTTAGCAAATAAGAGTAGAAGGAAAATAAAATTTTAGGAGAGGTAATAAATCAGATTCAGCATCAGGAATTGCTTGTGGAAAAACCAAACATTGTAGGTAGTAAAAGGACAAGAGTTTTAGGGCTTTCTAAAGAAAATGTTTAATCGGGATCTGTTAGGATAAATGCTCTGGATATTCCCACTGCAGTAAAGCTACTACAAAACCATTACCTAACACAGGTATTCATGATGAGGCAGAAAAAAGATAGGCAAACATAGGAGGTCAAAAAGTTTTGTATTATACTGTAAGTTTTATGGACAGCTAACTCAAGCATCTTATCTCTAAGGAAAGATTGTAAACCCTTAGCAAGCCAAACAGGAGGAATTCCTCTCAGTGCTTACCTCCAGGGCGCTTATAAATCTTTAGCCGACCTAGTTTGGAGGATTATTAACAACCCCTAATTAACTAACAATAAACTACATAAACAGACCACAAGTTTAACAAGCCCCTGGCCCTCTACTCGCTAAATTGGCAAACAAGACACTAGTTCTATGTTTGCTCTGCTTAAGAGGCTGTTAGGCCAAGATTTTTTGTAGACACTGCTTCTACCAGGTTACTCTTTCAGTTAAAATATAAACTTTGTAAATGTTCCGGGGGATATGTCAACTTTAAGGTGCTTCTTTGTAAGATTACTATAAAAGTGTTGGCTTGACTTCAGTAAAGTGCAGAAGATCCAAATCAACATTACAGTGGTGTGGTCTCTGTCATTTCACCTATCTGTGCCTTCCTGATATCCACATTTTCTGATTTTCCCACAGACTCGTCGGGGCACCCAACAGGGCCGGTCTGTGGCATATATTCCTGTGCTTTCTACCAGATGCTGCCACTGGGAAAGGCGGTATCCTGCACAGCTGGAAAAGGATCATACTTTCCCGTTGGGGTATGGTCCATCAGAGGGTACTGAGGCTTAGGGTATTGAGGGAACATAGACATATAGCTTTGAAGTGGCTGTGACCACATAGTAATCCAAAGCACCCAGAACCCTTCAGAAGAGTGACTGTGCCAGGTTAAATGACTTGCCCCAGGGACACAATGCACCTTTGTAGCAACTGTTCCTGTACACTCAGGCTTCACCATAGATTTGGGTAGTACAAGAGTGATGCAGGCCTACAGTTGAACCAGGGAGCCTCTTCCACCTTGTGTCTTAGCTTTGGGCCCTGAGGCATGAAAGACATCAAGAGGCAAAAAAAGGGTATGACATAATCAAAGCACATGGCCATCGTTGTCAATTGCGTTTCCAAAAGTTTGATAGTTAATGTGCCAATTTTTGACTGACTTCTGTCCTGCCATATATTAATGTGAGTGACCTAAGCAACTTGCTTATGATACAAGACTATGCATCTATC
The DNA here is from genome assembly GCF_030254825.1 of Meriones unguiculatus. Lineage (NCBI taxonomy): Eukaryota > Metazoa > Chordata > Mammalia > Rodentia > Muridae > Meriones > Meriones unguiculatus. The sequence continues at coordinate 12,643,761 of NW_026843706.1, forward strand.
CCTTCCTTAGTCATGAGTGTGTTGAGGTGGTGGAGAATGGTGTTCTTTTTAAATATTATCTTTTATTTGGAGTATTCAGGCTTCTACCTCCCTTGCACCAACCCCCCACCCCCGACCCCAATCTTAAGTAGGAGAGAGAAAAGTTTAGTGGGCAACAAGGGTCCAAACCTCTTCACTTCTCCCAGACAGTCAGGGCCAATGGGTTCTCTTAGGGCTCTGTACCAATCCCTGTAAACTGTAGAAGCAGCTAACAGTCTCCTCCACGCCACTGAGCCGCAAAGCATTTCTCTCCATCTGTCTGCTCCAAACCACCACACTGTCTCTGGCCTCTCCAAACTGCTACACACCACACTCCAACACTGAACGCCACACCTTCTCTTTCTCGACTCCCATATTTATACTCTCAGAGTCCTTCTCCATGTTGCACCTGAAAGGTCCTTATCAGCTGGCAAAAGCCACGCTCCTTCCTCACTAGACAATTAACAGGTGTGAACAAACTATAGTCCAACTAACGTCCCACACTTGGGATTAAAACAAAAGTATATTTACATAACATACAAAGAAACCAAAACTTCTATTACAGTTGAGTTTTATTTTATGTCTTGTTTTCTTATTTTCCATTCCCTTTCAGTGAATGTACCTTCTCTATCTAGGTTGTGATAAGTGGTTGAGAGAATTCACTATCCAATTCCCCGAGTCTGAATGTTTTGATGAGAGGATGAGTTGGTTATCAGTTTCAGCAGAAAAAAAAAAAAATCAGCAGAAGATCCATCTTAACACTGAGAGGAACTGGGTTGTGTGGTGGTCGGGGATGCCCAGGGAGGTCTAACTTTCAGAGCATGGCCATCAGGAAGAGTCATCTGGGCCTTTTGGATATGGGTCATGACCATTTCTTCTTTCTCAGAAAGCCTCCCTTCTGCCTTAAAACCTTCTAGCTGAGTGACTGAGGCTGAGGTTCTAGACTCATCAGTCTACTTTAGAGTCAAATAACGATGGACTTGAATGACTACTCCAGAATGTTTCACAGTAGCAACCAGATTAATGATTGATTGAATAACTGGGGTCTCAATCACTTTGACTCATACTGACCCATCCAGCCTAAATGTGCAGGTGTTTTCTTCTGTCCAGCAAATGATTCTCTGATATCCAGATACCAACTACATGTTCTGCAATGAGATTCACCTCTGACACAAAGCTACCTAGAGGTAGTCTTACCTCCCATGGGATTGCCTCCACTTTAGAGTCCAGTTCAAATCCTATGTTGCCACCTGCCCTTCCAGATGGCTGGCTACAAATTCAGGGTTCTTATCACCCCTTCTTCAAGTTCAATAGTTTACTGGAGTGGCCCCAAGAACTCTGGAAATCACTTTACTTGCTGTTACTGTTTGTTATAAAGAATGTAGCTCAGGACCAGCCCAAAGAAAGTGCTTCACAGGGGAGAGTGTGGAGAAAAATGTGATGGGTTTCCATGTCCTCACGGGCATTCTATGGTTGATTCTGATGTTGAGTGTTCTTTCTAAAGGACCATGACTTAAAGGCTTACTCCCTGGCGTGGTAATGCTGGGTGGTGATGAGAGTTTTTAGAAGATGGGTTTTCATGGCAGGTCTTTCTGTTGCTGTAGGAAGGGCCCCTGAAAAGGATTATGGTGTGCAGGAATTTTAATCCAGCAACATGGCTGCTCTGGCAAGGGACCACATCCAAAGACCTTCTAGGACTCTGTGATCCAGCTGTAATGCAGACATGCTATGGATTACAGTATGATCTGGCTGGAATACAGACACACCCTTAGTACACACCTTTAATCCCAAACAAGGAAGGTAAGATTAGCTTAAAGACAAAAGCAGCCATGTTTGAAAGTGACACCTACTTGAGAGGCAGACAAAGTGAGGAATCAGAGAAAGGTTGGGGAGAATGAGTCAGAGAGCCAGAGATAGAATTTACCCAATTCTCATGAGAACAGAATATAATCTACTAGCCTCTTTCCCTTTCTTTTATATTTTAATCACAAGGTGAATGGTTTAGTCTGTCACAAACTCCCATGGTGATGGATGCTTACTCCTAGGCCCAAAGTAGTGGAGCCAAACTTTCATGGTCTGAAGTCCCTGAAAATACAATATAAAAGCAAAGCATTTCCATGTCTGGGTGTTTTTACATGGACTTGCTTGTGAGCAGTCATCAACATGAAAACTCATGCATGGCTGAGCTCTGCTTTTCTGTGTTACGCTTTAATACAGAGTGAAAATAAGAGTATATGGTTTTGAGGCTTGAGTTGTTTAAAGCTTTTCTTCCCTTGTGTAATATGAAGGACTGGAAGAGAATCCAGCAAGGAGGCCTTCCTTTCTTTACTTATCAACAAAGACAGTCTTTGTGTTACCAATGATTTTCAGGTCTATCTGTTGGGACACACAAGTGAAGTTTTCAGCAGACTGAGCCAAGAGTGGATTTGCCTGGTACAAAATGATCCAGGCAAGGGGTTATGGCTTGGAGTCTGGATAGTGTAGTTTTGGGCCGTTGTTGTCATTTTAACTAGTGGCAGAGTTAAGGGCAGTATTCTCACCTCAGTTTCCTGACCCTCAATGATTCTGACATGATAGGGACAGCTCCAGCCCTGGCACTCCTCATCAGGGCCCGTGGAATTTGATCTGCATCTCCTCTCACTAAATTTAGCCCAGACTACCTCTGCCTCCCGGCCTTGCAAGCAGCTACTTACCCACTTCGAGTACTTCTTGCCTGCTGGGATCTTAGCAGAAACTCCAGAGGGATTTTTCTCCTTTGGTTCTATTAGGCAGGAGCCACAGGGGTCCTCAGGGCCACAGGGCTTGGGCTCACAGTGTAGAATAAATTGAAGGACATGAGCTTTTGTAGGTGAAGCACTAGTAAGACCATCTTGCTGGTGTGTGGTTGAGAGACCAAAAGATGAAAAATCAGCAGCTATTATTAAAGGTTAAGGCCTGATCTAAGGCTACCTGTGTGCAGACTTGTCCAGTAATGCCCTGAGGAGAAGAACTCACCTTACTGCATTCTTTCCCTGCCCTCTAATTATACAGTTGCTAGGAATCCAGCCCATATGACCAGGCCAGAACTGTTTGCAGTCTAGATCTCTTATTTAGAAAGAAAAACAGGTTTGCCTTACTCACAGGATTCATGTTAGTTCCCTGTGTCTTAAGATATATAGCTGGATAAAAAGAGATGGAGTTTATGTAGGCTCTGAGAATATAGGAGTGTAGTTTATAAAAATCTAGAGTGTTATTTGGTCTAGAAAAATGTTTCAGGGTTGACAAATGCAAAAAAGATTAAAGAGTCTAAGTAGGTGTTTTAAGGTATATAAATATGAGTTATAATGATATAAAATGGTTTAAAGCATATTAAAAATGGGAGCTACTTTAGATTTCTCCCCTCTCTTTGCTACTGTTGTGCTATTAAGATTTCAGAAGGTCAGAGTTTTGGCAATGATCAATAGAGTTCTGATAAGTTGATGGAGCACTGACTGCTTATTATTCATTCACCAGCTTGAGACTTTAATTTCCTTTGGTTGTCTTCTCGAGATAGACTTAAAGGTGCTTCTCGTCATGTTTAAAACATCTGTTTAATGTGTATATCTGACCCAAAGCCATAGCCTTTACTATAGTATTTTTAATATCTGCCATTTCTGGGGTAGACTTTGACATAGGAATAACTTAAACCTATTCCTTCTAGTTGCTTTATTTAAAAAAAAAAAAAATCCAAGCATCCAGGGTTCAGCACTAAAGCCAGTAATGTATTTCTGCCTAAATTTCCAGTGTGACATGGGGATGGCCACTAAAAGTAGATGCTGAGTATACAAAAAAATGGCCAAACTCTATTGGTGGCTGATTACTGACAGGGCCCACAGTTAAAGTGTAGAGTTTCAGACTGTGGACATGCTTAAGTTGCTTATAAACGTTACAAAACAAACAGCTAACTGATACTCATTCAGTGGGATGCAGTTTTACCTGTTACTCTCAGAATGTTGTCATATTAGATTTGCTGATATGTTACTTTTCTGAGTTTTTTTTTAAATATATATGTCCTTTTGTATACCAAAAATTCATGAGTTTCAGGAAATCAAAAAGTCATGTAATCTGGATCTGGCATAGCTCAAACGGATCCCAGATGAGTTTTCCCCTGATCTTGGGATTCCTCACTTTTTCCCATTTAATAGACAAATCTTAACTTCTGTCTCCAGTCTGAATTTGTCTCAGCAGTTTTTTACCTGTTTGACTGTATTCCAGAATCAGCTATGGACTGCAAGCTGAAATCTAGACTTCCTGGAAACTGACATGATTGCTCCCTGCCTCTTCGGGTGGATCAAATAACCAGACGCTTCTGAGGACTGCCCTTTTGCCCAGCCTTTGACTGGCATTTCAGCCCTCCTAGCCCCTGATGCTAACGGTCCTATTGTCAAGGCTGAAGCAGATTCAGAAGACAAGACTCTCGACCCAATATCCCACCTTGGAGGCTGAAATGCTAGGTCAAAAGGGGCTCCCTGACATTAGCTATTATCTTGGGTACCTGCTTAACTGGAATAGGAACCAATATTGCAGCAACTGGGCTGAAAGCCTAGAGAAACCGTAGAGAGAAAGGATAATAGTTCTCCTTGGCTTACTACCCCTACATCCAGCCTAAAGAGACCCCTACTCATTTTGATTTTTATCTTTGAGCCTTGTATTTTAAATCACTTGATGGATTTCATGAAGGAATGCTTGAGAGCAATATAGCTAATGATACTCAGATCCCACTTTAAACAGGTAAATCTATAGGATACAAGGGGTCATATCTGGAAGGCCTAAGATTGGCTCTTCAAATGATCATGGGAAGGGGGGAATGAGAGACCAAAAATTAAAAATCAGCGGCTATTATTAAAGGTTAAGGCCTGATCTAGGGCTACCTGAGTGCAGACTTGTCCAATAATACCCTGAGGAGAAGAACTCGCCTTACTGCATTCTTTCCCTGCCCTCTAATTATACAGTTGTTAGGAAACCAGCCCATATGACCAGGCCAGAACTGTTTGTAGTCTTGGCTCCTAAAGTGGACCAATCATTTCAAAAATCAATTTCCTTTACCCAAGCATGTAATGCCAAAAGCATGTACATCACTGCTTACACATTTTTCCCTTAAAAACTCGGCACCCCTAGACCGTGGGGCCTCGTTCCTCTTCTGTTTCTACAGGAGGTTTGTGTCCCGTGTTCAAATGCATATACAATTAAAAAACCTCATGTATTTACAGCGGAGTCTATTCATTCCTGGTCTTTTGGGGTTCGCGAACCAGAAACATGGCAGAACATGGCCACATGTAGTGCATATGCTTAACATCCTTGCAGTCCTTGTCATCCTCAGTCCCAGAATCCACTTGTGGGCCTGTGCTCACTGACTAAGGGTTCACACAGCTAGCCATCTTTAAGTCCTAGTTACTAAGATGAGTGGAGGGCCCTCCCCAGCCATTTCTGTGGGACAGCTGGGAACATGTTACCACAAGACAAGCCTCAGAGCCAAACAGTCAGGTGACTGTGCTTGTGGATATATCTGGAAACAGGATGGAGATGATGTCACAAGAGCTTCACATTATTTCACCCAATTAAGTGAGAGTTAATTAGTATTTGCAAGGTGCTTTGAAGGAGAGGAGTGCTGTTTATTTCACTGTTGGAGTGTCAGCAGGAGGATCACTCATTTGGAAGACATGTAACACTTATATCTCTGCACACTCATGGGGAAGGTTAGTGTGCCAGGGCTGCTAGAACAAAGAACCACAAACCAGGGTGCTTAATACAACGGAAGTGGATCCTTGCTCAGTTCTAAAGGCCAGAAGACTTAAATAAATCGAAGTGTTGGCAGTGTTATCCTCCTCAGAAAACCTCTAAGGATGGTTCATCTTTGTGTCTTTCAGCCTCAGTAGCCCTAAGTGTGACTTGGCTTGTAAACATATGGCTCCCATTTGTGTCTTTCTTCATTCGTGTATGTGGCTCTATTCTTTTCTTCTCAGAACACCATCATATTTGAATTTAGGCTCATATGATCTTCATTTCTGCAAAGACTATTTACAAACAAGGCCATCTCACAGGGGTTAGGACTTGGACATAGCACCATGGTCATGAAATCAGGCTTGACAGTGTCTACCTGACTATCTGCATAATTTCCTGACTTGCCCCTCCTTCCTTCTTTTGAAAAGCCTACAGGGACTTTTACACCTTGGGACTCTTTGCTGTCATTTGGTGCAGGGTCCAGCTTTTACAGTCTTGCATCAAGGTCACATAGTGCCAAGCTGGAAGCCCCTTCAGTTAGAATAAAAATAGATAGCCATTGGCTGGAAGCCTTTAGCTCAGTCTCTCAACTTCCTCCCCATACATGCTAATCACAGACCCACATGAGGTAGGAAGGGGTAGGCCTAAGCCTCTGAGTCCCATCCTTGCTGGTGCTACAGGCCCACACCTAGTAGCAGATATCTCAGTCTGGAATCTGGAGCAGTGTGGAGCAAGCACTTGCTCACTCTAGGCCACTGATTTCTTAGGAGGATCCACCCACATTTCTCAGCACCATCCTCTTGGTGATCTCTATATAGGTTTTGTACTATTCAAACCAGCCCAGTGGATGATCTGAATAGTTCTGGTTCAGGACTGAAGGTAACTAAGTTTTCTCAAGGCCCTGGGCCTAGTGGAAGCTTATCAGGTGCCCTTGTGTGGCAAGAAGGAGAATAAGGTAGGCAGTCATTTAGCACTTTGTTCTCTGCACCAACTTGCCTGGCTACGCTGCCTCAGATTTGTGGCAAGTGAACCTGCTAGAACTTGCCTGCCCTTTGACCTCTCTTCCAGGTAGAATTTAGCTTTAAAACTGAGGCACAAGTATACTCCATGCCTTAGCAGGAGGCTTGCTTCCCTCTTTTGTCTGTGCTTCTCCAAGGTTTTGGAACTTGAATCCAAGGATTCAAGGCTGCCTGCTCCGACCTGCTTGAGCTGCTTCTGTCTCTACCTTTGTAGAACTTCATGTCTGACTGGACCAGGATGCTCCTGCCTTGCAGTCCCACCAGCCAGAGGAGCCCTTTCTGTGTCTCACTCATTACGGTAGGTTGAATAATAGTCCCCTCAATACTGTCTGTCTCCTAAGCCCCAGAGCCTCCTGTTTTGTTATATGGGTGAAAGAGAGCTTGTAGGTGTGATCAAGGACCTTAAAATGAACAGATGAGAATCCTGGATCATGTAGGTGGGCTTAAGGATGATCATAAGTGTCTTCATTAAGAGTAAGTGAGAGAGAAATAGGATAGAATAAGCAGAGAATGAAGTAGTATGCTTTGTTACAAAAGCTTTTTTTTTAAAAGATTTGTTTATTTATTCTGTATATAGTGTTCTGCCAGCATGTATGCCTGCAGGCCAGAAGAGGGCACCGAATCTCATTATAGATGGCTGTGAGCCATCAGGTGGTTGCTGGCAACTCAGAACCTCTGAGTTGCCAGTGGCCAGTGCTCTTAACCTCTGAGCCATCACTCCTGCCCCTGAAATAATATCCTGTGCAGACAGAGAAAGGGGCACAAGCTTATCGAACATGACCGTTTGATCTGAGAACAAAAAGGCAACTGGTTTGCTACCTGAGGCTCCAGAAGCAACCAGCCCTGACAGTAACTTCACCTTAATCTTGTGAAATACATTTTGAGCATCTTACCTCTGTCCTCAAAACAAGAAAAGATATTTTCTTGAAATATTGTTTTAAGCCACTGAAATGGTGGTGATTTGGTACAGCAACCACAGTAAAGAAATCCATTCCGGGCCCTCATCCCATGCCAAGGCAGGGGTATACACATCACTTATGTGTCCCAACATCTATATGTGTTGTGGTACCCTGCTATTAAGGTTTATGTCTGGCATTTCCGGATAATAGTCCCCTCAATACTGTCTGTCTCCTAAGCCCCAGTGCCTCCTGTTTTGTTATATGGGTGAAAGAGAGTTTGTAGGTGTGATCAAGGACCTTAAAATGAACAGATGAGAATCCTGGATCATGTAGGTGGGCTTAAGGATGATCATAAGTGTACGGTCATCGGTATAATACTATGGACTCTCTTTCTCAGGCAGGTTCCCTTTCCGCCTGATCTGGAGAACCCCAGATTTTCTAAGGAGTATCACACAGCCCTCAGGGAGGAATCCAATCCTTTCCTGATAAGAAACCTGTTCAGCAAGCACCTGGGGATTCCTGGAAACACCTATCCTATGCTAATGAGATGTCTTGGTGACTTGGCTTTCAACCAATGACTTTTAACTGTACCTGGAGTTCTTCTCCCACTCATAGGATAATTGAGTACTGCTTTCCCCCTCTTATGGTAGGACTGCTTTTGTCCATGAAGATCAAGTATCCCTGTCACTCCTGACCTGTGAATCAAACAGTTTACACTTAAAACCTCTCTCACTGCCCAAGGTTTAAAAGTCCCTGTTTCACATGAAATCAACGGGGGTGGGGGGGGGCTCCCATCACCTATTTCACCACAGTAGAGACTCATCATTTATTCTGGGGAAATAAGGGCTCCCCTACTGTCTGAAGAATGCTTCACTGAACCCCTAAGGCTTGGCTGCTGGTCAGCCAGCCATGTGCTGTCGGTGTGTCAGTGTGGACAGGTGCCAGCATCTTTCTAGCACTGCTCTGCCCACTGCAGGTGGTCCTCTGTGAGAGCAAGCAGCTGGTTGTTCCCAAAGCTGCTGTCTTTGTCCTCCTGGACAAAACTGGCCCCCACATCTCTCTCTCTCTCGGTTTTAGATCTCCGAGCAAGCGTCTGTTCCTTACAGCTGCTCAAGAAGCAGCCACCGACCTGCCCAAGTCAGGTAACCTGGATCCAGTTCCTTTGACCCAGAATCTTCACCCCTTTCTTCCCAATCATGCACTTCAATTTTATGCTTGACGGTCCTGAGCTATCTGGAAGAGTACCTGTCAAAGCCCAGGCTCCCACCCGATGTGGAACTTCAGATCTAAACATCATTTTAGCGATACAAAGACAGTCTTAGTTTCACCTGAAGAGAACAGAATGTCATTAGCAAAAGATTACCGAGTTGGGGGGCTGCCAGCCCGGGGGTCAAAGTTCACTTCTACTTTAACGAGCTGTATGTCTGAGAAAGTCTGCTTTTCCTCCTCGATGATTCAGAATTTCCTTGCACAAAGAAGGGATAATAGTAGACCTCATTGGGAAAATCAAAGGAGAGAGCAAATGGCCATTTGTCTTTCTGAGTATTTGGGAATGGGTAGGCCTGTTGGCTGATGAGAGGAGATGCCCTCGTCCCCATAAACCTGACTCCTCATTCACATGGCTAGCCACCCTTGTATCCTCGACCTTCTTCTCCCTAGGTTCCCTCGGCTTTTGGCTCATCTCTGAATTTTCAAGGTCCTACCTTCATCTGCTTATGCTCCTATGGCTTCAAGTTGCAATAACTAGCCAAGATGCTACAGTTGTCTTTCTTGTATTTTAGACTCTTATATCCAGAAACTCCCAGGCTCAGCAAACTTGGCAAGGCTAGGAATTAGACCTCTACCTTGCTGATGCCCAAATCTTGACCCATTCTGGGTGCCTAGTTTAGTTAATGGCACCACTAGCCACCAATTCTCTGGGTGACCATCCTAGGTATCTTAGCCTTGTCCCTCTTCCTTAGTCCTACATCCAATTAATAGCCAGCTAAGGAGTGTGCACTCTATTGTCAGGGCATTCCTCAGATGATACTCTCACCTTTTCACATTATCACCAGCGCTCTAGTTCAGACACCCTTCTTCATTTATTTCCCAGCCTCTCGTCCCTCTCTCTCCGTGCACTTGCTCAACCATCCAAACACAAATGCATTGTCTCTCTCCCTTTTCCTCAGCCCAAACACTGTTCTACTCAGTATCACTGCTGTTTTATTTAGTATCTCTAAGTGGAATCATTGTGGATTTGTCCTTTCATGACTAGCTTATTTCACTCAACATTATGTCCCACAGTTCATCTATGTTACAACACGCCTCAAATTCTCTGCATTTTAAAGAATTCCTATCATTGTATTGCATATATATCACATATTGTTTATTCATTCTTATGTTGATAAATACCTTGGGCTGTTTCCACTTTATGGCTATTCTTAATTAATGCTCCTAGGAACCTGGGTCTACAATTAGCTCAAGACTTTGCTTCCAATTTTCTTGGGTATGCATCCAGAGGTGTAACTGTCAGACTGAATCATAATTCATCAGAGTACACAGATTCTACAAGCTCAGTAACACCTTGTGCTTCTGCATATGTACATGTTTGTGTGTGTGCAGGTATACATGTATGTGGAAATATACAGGTATGTCCTCTGGACTGCATAAAAATGTACATACATGGTTTAATTACTCTATTGCTGTCCACTTTGTTTTTTGAGAAGGAGTCTGTCATTGGCTTGCAGCTCATCAATTGGCATACACTAGCTGGCTAGTGACCTCCAGGAATCTACCTGTCTTTACCTCACCAGATCTAGGATAACGAGAGTGTGTCAGCATATGTGGGTAATTTTTTAAAGTGTGTATTGTAAGACTTCCAACTTACATCTTCATGCTTGTAACACAATATTGAACTATTACTCTTTCCCAGTTTTTTTGTTTTTTAATTTTTTAATTTTTTTTACACATTATTCACTTTGTATCCCACCATAAGCCCCTCCCCCCTCCCCTCCCGAACCCACCCTCCCTCCCCCTTCTTCACGCATGCCCCTCCCCAAGTCCACTGATAGGGGAGGTCCTCCTCTCCTTCCTTCTGATCTTAGTCTATCAGATCACATCAGGAATGACTGTATTGTCATCTTCTGTGGCTGCTCTACCCTCAGGGGGAGGTTATCAAAGAGCAGGCCAATCAGACTGTGTCGGGGACCGTCCCTCTTCCCATTACTATGTAACCCACTTAGACACTAAACTGCCATGGATTACATCTGCGCAGGGGTTCTAGGTTATCTCCATGCCTGGTACTTGTTTGGAGTATGGGTCTCTGGGAAGGCCACTGTGTTCAAATTTTCTGGTTCTGTTGCTCTCCTTGTGGGGTTCCTGTCCTCTCCATAACCTACTATTTCCCACTTCTTACATAAGATTCCATGCACTCTGCCCAACAGTTGGCCTTAAAGTCTCAGCAGCTGCTTTGATAGTCTGCAGGGCAGAGTCTTTCAGAGGCCCTCTGTGGCAGGTTCCTAGGTTGTTTCCTGCTTTCTCCTTCTTCTGATGTCCATCCTCTTTGCCTTTTGGAATGGGGATTGAGTGTTTTAGTCAGGGTCCTCTCTCTTGATTAGTTTCTTTTTTTTTAATTTTTTATTTAACTTTTATTAATTACACTTTATTGCTTTTGTATCCCCCCATAAGCCCCTCCCTCCCCCCCTCCCGGTCCCACCCTCCCCCCCCCCCTGCTTTCTGCATGCATGCCTCTCCCCAAGTCCACTGATAGGGGAGGTCCTCCTCTCCTTCTTTCTGATCTTTTCTTTTTTTTTTTTTTTTTTTTTTTTTTGTTCTTCTCAATGCAGTTTATTCAGGAACCTTGAACAATCTTCTGACCCTGAGGAAAGCCAGCCCACAGCTTAAAGTAGCCTCTGGGTAGCCAACCCCAGCGTGCCTCATGGGCAATGCAGATAGATCCACATACACGGAAGCAAGCCAGATCCTCAGCCTTAGCCAAATATGGAGTTGTTTGTGACAGAGAGCACTCACCATCGGGAAGGTGGAAGGTGGAAACCAGCTCCATCTTTAAGGCGCGGCATCGCGCAGCTCTCTACAGTTCCCCCTTTTTGTTTTAGACGCATCAGGCAAGAGTAGAGGTCTGATCTCTATTATTAGAAATAAATTGGGACTTTATACCAATGTTCATTTAGGTGTCATCCACCCAAAGAGCATCAGACCCGTCCGATACCTTTTTCTCAGAGGCGGGACCTGGGGCATCAACCTGCATGCAATCAGACATGCTCTTCTCTGGGTCGAAAGTGGCTGACCCTGAGTGCAGTGCTTAGCCTTGCATCCTGAGCGTAACATTTCAGCTTTTTATGGTAGCCAACCATGCTTGGGGAGACTGTCCTGCTTCAATGGCTGTAAAGGCCTGAATGATCATGGCTGCATTACGCTGTTGTGAGACTCTAATCTTTCATATACACCACAGGCAAATCAAGGAGACCAACACCAGAAGGCCTGCTAACGCTCCCATGCCCAACCATTCCTTCAGATGATTCACGGCTGCAGCAATCCATGATGATAATCCTGTGGCTAGTCCTGCATCCACTCTGGTAGAATTTGCCGTAACAATGGCCACTCTCAGCTGCTCCATCATAGTAGTTTCTTTAGATGTACAGATTTTAGTAGGTTTATCCTATAAGTCTATATGAATGAATATATACCCTGTGTGTCTTTCTGCTGCTGGGACAGCTCACTCAGGATGATCCTTTCCAGGTCCCACCATTTACCTGCAAATTTCATGATTTCCTTATTTTTCATGGCAGAGTAATACTCCATTGTGTGGATGTACAACAATTTCTGCATCCATTCTTGAGTTGAGGGACATCTGTGTTGTTTCCAGCTTCTGGCTATTACAAATAAGGCTGCTACAAACATGGTTGAGCAAATGTCCTTATTTTGTACTTGAGCAAATTTTGGATATATGCCCAGTAGTGGTATGGCTGGATCTTGAGGAAGTGCTATTCCTAGTTGTCTGAGAAAGCGCCAGATTGATTTCCAGAGTGGTTGTACAAGTTTACATTCCCACCAGCAGTGGAGGAGGGTTTCCCTTTCTCCACAACCCCTCCAACATGGATTGTCAGTTGAGTTTTTCATCTTGGCCATTCTGATGGATGTAAGGTGAAATCTCAGGGTTGTTTTGATTTGCATTTCCCTGATGGCTAATGAGGCTGAGCATTTCCTTAAGTGTTTCTCTGCCATTCAAAATTCCTCTACAGAGAATTCTCTGTTTAGCTCTGTTCCCCATTTTTGAACTGGATTACTTGGTTTGCTGCTTTTCAGCTTCTTTAATTCTTTGTATATGCTGGATATTAGCCCTCTGTCAGATAAAGGGTTAGTGAAGATTCTTTCCCAATCTGTAGGCAGTCGTTTTGTTTTGATGATGGTGTCCTTTGCTTTACAGAAGGTTTTCAGTTTCATGAGGTCCCATTTATTGATTGTTGATCTTAGAGCCTGTGCTGTTGCTGTTCTGTTCAGGAAGTTGTCCCCTGGGCCAATGAGTTCTAGGGTATTCTCCACTTTTTTTTTCTAGTCAATTTAATGTGTCTGGTTTTATGTTGAGGTCTTTGATCCACTTGGACTTCAGTTTTCTGCAGGGGGATAAGTATGGATCTATTTGCATTTTTCTACATGTAGACATCCAGTTGGACCAGCGCCATTTATTGAAGATGCTATCTTTTTTTCATTGTATGGTTTTGGCATCTTTGTCAAAAATCAGGTGTCCATAAGTGTGTGGGTTTATTTCTGGGTCCTCTGTTCGGTTCCATTGATCCACCATTCTGTTTCTATGACAGTACCATGCAGTTTTTATAACTGTTGCTCTATAGTACAGCTTAAGATCAGGGATGGAGATACCTCCAGAAGATCTTTTATTGTAGAGGATTGTTTTAGCAATTCTGGGTTTCTTGTTATTCCATACGAAGGTGAGAATTTTTCTTTCCAGGTCTGTAAAGAATTGTGTTGGCAATGGGATGGGGATTGAATTACATCTGTAGATTGCTTTTGGTAAGATGGCCATTTTTACTATGTTAATTCTGCCAAGCCATGAGTATGCGAGATCTTTCCATCTTCTGATATCTTATTCTAATTCTTTCTTCAGAGACTTGAAAGTTTTTTCATACAAGTCTTTGACTTGCTTGGTTAGGTTTACACCAAGGTACTTTATGTCATTTGTGGCTATTGTGAAGGGTGTTGTTTCCCTAATTTCTTTATCAGCCCTTTTGTCTTTTGTGTACAGGAGGGCTACTCATTTTTTTTTTTTTTTAGTCAATTTTGTATCTAGCCACTTTGCTGAAGGTGTTTATCAGCTGTAGGAGTTCCCTGGTAGAGTTTTTGGGGTCACTCACGTATACTATCATATCATCTGCAAACAGTGATAATTTGACTTCTTCCTTTCCAATCTGTATCCCCTTGATCTCCTTCAACTGTCTTATTGCTCTAGCAAGGACTTCCAGAACTATGTTGAAGAGATATGGAGAGAGTGGGCAGCCTTATCTTGTCCCTGATTTTAGTGGGATTGCTTTAAGTTTCTCTCCGTTCAGTTTGATGTTGGCTATAGGCTTGCTGTATATCACCTTTACTATGTTTAGGTACGTGCCTTGTATCCCTGATCTCTCCAAGACTTTAAACATGAATGGATGTTGGATTTTGTTAAATGCTTTTTCAGCATCTAGAGAGATTATCATGTGGTTTTCTATTTTTCTTTCAGTGTCTATTTTAAGACTTCAACTTACATCTTCATGCTTGTAACACAAATACTGAACTATCACTCTTTCCCAGTTTAAAAAAAAACCAAAAAACTACCATCAGCCCTAATATGTGTGAGCTGATGTTGATTTATACAATGGAGCTGAGTATCTTTTTTTACCTTTTAGCTAAAAGTGTCATATATTTTGATCATGTTTTCCCCCTACCTTAATTCCTAACAAGATCCTTCCAATGCTTCCCCCAACACTGAATATCATTCCAGTGTCTTTTGTCCTATCAGTCTTAATTAAGCAGCAGTTTATAAACCTTTACCGTGAAAGGGAAACCAAAAATATTTTAAGTATGTTGTCCCAGAATGAATTCTGCCATTGTAGCTGTGGCTGCATACCAATAGAATGCTATAAAAGCATGTATCAAGCAATATTTGAGGCCAGGTTCATAGTTAGCACAGGAATACTTAGGCTAACTTTGGCATTTCTTTGGTGGGTATGTGAACTGTTGGAGGGCAAGGGCTGTCTTGCTACCTCCAGTTTCCTTTGATAGAGCTAAGACTTTCTCTCCTCCCATGAAGAAGAAAGCAGGTGGCTTATGTGTTCCCTGCTACAGAATCTCAAAGGAGTCACTGGGAGACAGATTGCCTTCACCTCCTTCCCTCCCTTCTAGGTCTGCTTAGGGCATGCTGAAAATTTTCTCTACAGGAACTCTCAGTCCCCACTGAGCTGATGTGAACAATCCCCCTGGGGATGAGCATGGAGGAGATATAGCTGGCAAAGGGAGATCTCTACTTTGGCCATCACTGTGTGGAACCTTCCACGGTCAATGGCTAAGCCAGGCTGAAGAACGGAGCATACCAGAATGGGAGACTCTAGTGTCTTCCACGGTGCTTCTTTTCTTTTTCACCGTTTCTATTTGTGCTTATGTGTGCATGTACACACATGGTCAGGTGCGCCCTCCTGTGAGTGCACGTGTGCAGGCTGGAAGAGGACAGCAGGTATCTTCCTCAATAGCTTTCCACCTTATTTTGTTGAGGCAAGGTTTCTCAGTTCCCTGGAGCTCATTGCTTTTGGCTAGGGGGCCAGCAAGTCCCAGCATTCCTCCTGCCTCTCTTCCCCACTCCCAGCACTAGCATTACAAGCATGTACAACCATGCCCAGCTTTTTATGTGGGTGCTGGAGATTTGAACACAGGTCCGGATGCTTGTACAATTGCTCTTATTCACTGAGTCATTTCCCCAGCTCTATTTGTACTTTTGCAACCCTTCAGATCAGAAACATCAAATTACAGCCTGCTGTCCTGTAGGCTTAGGTACTCTTAGTTTTATCAGGCTGGCTGAATAGGAATGTGAAAGGTGAGGTTTTTCTGGCCTCAAGAGAGATAAAACAAGTGGTCCCCATCCTGGTTCTGAGCTCCCTCAGGTGGCTAATGTGTGAACTGTTAGCTTTTTTTCCCCCTAAAAAAACAACTCCTCAAGTCTTGGCATACTTAGTGGGTACCTTACCCCGGAATAGGGAAGGAGTAAAAAGTCCTTGGCCTCTGAGTAGCAAGGACTTCTATAATGGTTGGTGGGCAGTTGGAAGAATGCTTATTATGTGATTGAGGGCACAATTAGATGGACATGCAGGAAGTGAGGGGAGCTATAAGGAAGATATTATGGTGGAGATAGAGTCTGAAAGAAAATTAGCTGCTGCCTCCCCCAGAGTGAGCTGTATGTCAGGTATGAGAGAATGCTGCCGAGGAAGTCAGTGGAGGGTGGCACAAGCTGCACTCCTGGACATGGAAGGAGATGGGAGAGGGAGAGGGTATGGAGGGAAGACTAGCATGTGTTTCCTCACAGCAAACCTGGAACCTTTGAAGGGCAAAGGCCATTTCAGTCCTTTGCAGGGGTTCCATCACTACCATTTGGGAGTCGTGGACCTCACAGCAGAACGGCTAGTGCAGAGACTTGCACACAGGGATGCCTACTAACCCTTGGTTTTGCAGTTTGCCCCCAGCTGCCGAGCCCCAATTCCCTGGCTTCTAATTTCTATAGGTCACGGTCTTGTCTGGCACACTGGTGAAAGATACATGCTGAAAGGTTAACTTATGTTACTCAGAGGCTGTAGACCTTATACATGCATGCTGGGACTGTGGCTCTGCTCTATCCAACCCGGCTGGCTGTTCCCTTTGTGGTCACTGCTGTTCCTCTAGGACACCAAGTCAGGAAGGAGCATCACCTCTGCTTACTAAAAAGACCCACTCTGTGCTGGCAGGAACACTGGCTAGCTTTGCGCCTGGTGGAAGTGGGAGAAAGCAAAGGCAGGGAACACATGAAATGAGGTGAAGGTCAAGAGACACAGGCCGGGGTTCCGTGATGGAAAGGACCGGCTACTCCAGACCTGGAGACACAGCCACAAAAGTGCAATCTGCAATCAGGACAACATGAGCAAGTACATGTTTGACAGAATCATGGCAGTTTTGTTGGCATCCAGCACATCTTAGTCTAATGGTAGAAGTGGAAAGGTAGGCTGGAGAACATTGCCACCTGCTAAAGCACTGTTGGTAATGAAGCAGAATCCAGAACTGTTTCAGCTTTGACCTACCTGGTGTAAACATTCCACTGGAAGATGGGACAGATCAGCTTGCTGTCACAGCATACCTGACTCAGGTGTTAGATGGGCCAGGAAGAACTAGGTCAGAGCTATAGAGATGAGGAAAGGGACTGAAATGGGAGACACACAGGGAGTTAGTTAACTGCTCTCCTCTAGCCCTGATTCTCCAGAGAAAGGACTGCATGGGAGAGGCATGCTCTAGGCATCTACTGTAGGCCATTAGTCATCAGGAATGAAACAAGTGGTGTAACCCCACTCGGCCTGTGATGAGAGCAAGCTGTGTCTTGTACTGGCTGAGGTGAGGCTCTAGCTGGACCCAGTGACCTGGGGAGGAGACTTTCGTGGTTGGAACTATCTGCAGGGCTTGCGGACATGGGGCCAGGCCCACCCTAAGTCTCAGTTCGGCCTGTTTGGGTGTGGCCTGAGCCTGAAGTTTCCTGGCAGGTTGCACTTCCTCCAAATGACTACAGGGAGCAGTGGGCCTGAGTGGGGAATGCAGGAAAGAGTGGCCAGCTGGGAACTAAGGGTCTATCTGGAGGACTTCCCAGTATCTTTCTAATTACCTCACCTCATCTTTTAGGTCTGAGAGGACACTATTTCCCGTTTCAACCTATACCAGGTTCACTCACAGGCCCATCTCCTGCCCGTGACACTCTATACTCTTCTCTCTTTTATAATTTATTTACTTGTATTTTATGTACATTGGTGTTTTACTTGCAAGTATGTCTGTGTGAGGATGGCAGATCCCCTGGAACTAGAGTTAAAGACAGTTGTGAGCTGCCACGTGGACACTGGGAATTGAACCCATGTCCTCTGGAAGAACAGCCAATGCTCTCAACTGCTGAGCCATCTCTCCAGCTCCTACGTTTCTCTTTAAGAAAATAACTTTTTATTTTATTCATTCATTTATTTTTACATCGGAGTGTTTTGCTGGCACACATGTATGTACGTGCATTACATGCATGCCTGGTACCCATGGAAGCCAGAATGGGCATCAGATCCCAATGAACTGGAGCTACAGATCCTTGTGAGCCACCCTATGGGTACTGAGAACTGAACTGGGTCCTATGCAAGACCAACCAGTGCTGTTTAACACTGAGCCATAGTCTTAGACCCAATCATCCCCTTTTGAATTTAGAACACATCTCTGTTATACTCAGTTGTGTGACTCTGTAACAATGTCCATGCCAGGCAGGCAGGATCACTGTCTGTTATGCTCACTACAGAAGCTCAGAGCAGAATCCGGTGGAAATGTGTGGACTACACAAGCAAACAAAAGTCATAGTTTGAGTCTTGAATATTCCCTACAGGTCTGTATGTTGAAGGCTTGGACTCCATCCCATGGAAGTGGTGGGCCCTTTAACAGATGTGTCCTAGTGGGAGGAAATGAGGTCTTTGAGGTTATGCCCTTGATCGAGACAGGGCAACACAGTCTCAAAAGCAACAGCGCCAACTGACCACAGAGTAAATTCTTTAAAACTATGTGCCCAAACAAACATTTCCTCCTCTCAAGTTGTTTATGTCAGGTATTTTGTCAGTGCCAGAAGGCTTACAAAACAGAGAGAAGAATAGAGTGGACAATTGAGCTTGTCGAGGGAGGTCTTTGGTCCAAGAGCAGTTACCATTTTAAGGCATATCATTCTTGGTGTTTGCTGGCTAAGTGTACTGCCTTCTCATCCAGCAGTTCTGAGCACCTCCCAAGGTGCATCTTCCTGTTCTGAGCTGAATTATGATTCCTTTCTAAGTACTTCCACCAAGTGTTCATTTATAACTCATTGTTATGTTACTACTGTCTGGTCTCCCATGAGAGTACTGAGGATTTTCTTGATCCTTGACCTCCACTGAGTAAATCCTTAATTGTCAAAACCATCACAGGTTGTCTATACCTACAGAATAAAGGTCATTCCCTGCCTCCCGCTTTAGCCTGACCAATGTTCCACTGCTTCCCAAACTAGCCTTCCCACTTGTATGCTTTACTGAAGTTATACCAGAAAGTGCAAGATACACTATTGTTTCATATACGGTCTAGGAACACATGCTGCTGAAAGCTGTTGACTATGAGACTGGCCTCTTCAGTCTGAAATGCCAGTTGGTGGCTCTGTACTCACCGACCATTTCTCCATTCCTTCCAGGTTTAACCTCAGGGCATCTCCTGTTCTGAAGAAGTCCTGTCACTTCACTTTGTCTTACATAAGTGCATTAATGCATCATTTTAAAATCATACTTCAGGAGTTTATGAATGTAACTCCATTATTGTAAGCTTTGTGGGCAAAAGCAGCATCTTAATTACATTCATATTCAAATGACTCGGCAGCTTAGCATGGTCTTTCCCCAGGCAGAGCTAATAAGCCAGCAATGCAAACTGTATGGCTTTTAGATCTTTATTTGTATTTTTCTCGAATTGCCTTCATGGCATTACACAGTGATTTAAAAAAAAAAAAAAAGAAGAAAAAGAAGATCTTAGAATTCTTCAGAAATACATTTCAGTGAGTTCAGAGAACAGAAAAAGCTGGATGTTTGGATCGGCTGTACTCTTTGGAAGGTGGCCAGATATGTTTTGTGAAGTGAGCTGCAAGGATGTCTGCATTCTGCATCGACTCATGGAAGACTTTCTCTCAAACATCATGGAGGTAAAGGAGGCCACCGTCCTCGGCTTATTTCCATCCAGCCAAGCATCCCATGTTAATTAGGAGCTGACCAGCTGACACAGCACACACTGTACCATATTAGCACACACTGCATCACCACTGACCAATAAAGACCTCCACCAGATACAGTGGATAAAAGGAAATGTTTCATGGAAAAACAATGCAGGCAGACAGTGCAACCACCTTTGAAAGAGACCCTGACAGCAGGCAAGGGAACAAGGAACCATTTATAGATTTATCCTTAGGGATTGGGGATTAGCGATTACAGTCATCAATATTTCTATTTTATTGTGAACCTACGAAATATATGTCTGAAGTCTTATTCTGTGATTACAATCTCTGGTTTTACTTCAATTCTTAAGACCTTGAATGAAGTCTTGTGGCTTTCACTTTGGTGTTGGTCTACTTAGTGTTGTCTTAATGATCCCAGGAGAGATTAGTAGGGGGAGGAGAGAGAAAGACCAAAGCAGTAGGACAGGTGTCTGCTTGCTTTGAGAAGTCCAATGCTTTTTTGGAAGACATGTCTCCTTTCGTCACTGCAGTGTCATGTGGGGGACTCAGGTACGCTACCATCTAACCAGCAAGGGACTCACAGCTCAGAAGAAACTCCCTTAAGGATATTGGCTCATCAGAACAAAGAAGGGAAAGTTATTAGTGAGGTCACTGGGGAACCTCACTTGTCCTTCCGCAGGTAGTGAAAACTTTGCACAGTCCTTTCCACGGCGTCATCCATGGTGACCAGTGGCTGGTACCCAATGTGTTTTTTGGCTTTCTCACAACTGTAGTAATGAAATGTGCCAGCCAGTGCCACGCGCATTGGTGTAAAAGTTGGCTGGATTTGGACGAGAGGACTGACCACCATCACCAGCAGAGACAGCAGGAAAGCAAGGTAGTAGGCCACCCAGTAGGGGATGTGGTACTTGGGGGGCTCATAATTGAGGCCTGTCAGAATGCGGGACAGGAACGTCCAGAAAGGAATTGGCTCATCATTGGTAATGTGAAATGCCTGGTAAAGGAACACAGAGTTAGAGAGCCCTGCACAGCTGCTGGAACAAACAGGCCAACATGGGTCCCCAAGCTCAGCTAGCTGCTGGCTCCACCTACAACTCTTTCTGTGGAAAAGCAAGGGCACACTGGCTTCCTACCTGCCCCATCTCTTTTGCAGGGGCACTAAACGGTGTGGGGTGTGGTTGTGTTATTAGGCCTCACAAGCCTAGTGGTGGAGTGTATAACAGTCTGTCTTAGACTCGCAGAATGGGCAGTGTTTAATTAAGGGCAGAGAGGGGCAGTGCTACAAAGTCTGCAAAAAGGCCATGTCTTTAAGTGAACTTCAGCTTGCTCTTAGGCAGTTACATTTGGTTTTATCTTTGCATGGAACAAATGTTCCATATTAGATCTTTCAACCCACAAAGTATATGCATCCCATTTCCAACCACCCCCAAAGTAGTAAGTGAGAAAATGGAAAAGGTCCAGGGCGAGAAAAGAGTACTGAGTGCTCAGGGTGCATCACAAGGACAATAGTGAGCCTGAGAAATGGGAGGCCAGGTGCCAGTAACCCAGTAGGTTTTCTCAACTCAGTTGCCTTTTGGAGGTCAAATGTTAGGAGACTCATATACATCACTTGTTACAGGAGTGCAAGCCTGAGTAATATGAGCCACACGTGCTTGGGAAGGGAGGATGGGTCTGAAATATAAGGAGGACAAAAGTGAGGAGCAAACATCTACCCTAAGGAACAGGTGACCATGCTTGGAGTGAGCACAGAGGTCTAGAGAACAAAAGCCCGAGGGTTGGTTCCATCCTGGCTATTGGCTCCTGGATTTGGGCTGTCCAAAGTAATAAGATGCTGCAATGATGCAGAACTTCCCAGGAGGACCTGAAGTGCTGAGAGAAGCAAGTGTCTTACCTTCCCACCTAGACCTGCATCTTCACCGAGGTGCTCAGCAGACAGGATATGTCCGTGAACCACGTTCTCCACAAAGGTGAAGTCCACCAGGTTCTCCCCATTTCTGTAGGTACACAGTAAGTATTTTAGTTGTGCTGAGTGTTTGGCTACCAGCCCCACAAAGCCCCAGCACTGAGACTCAACAGATTAACCCACTTTTTCTTTTCCTTTCTTTTTTTTCTTCGAAACAGGGTTTCTCTGTGCAGCCCTAGCTGTCCTGGACTTGCTGTTTAGACCAGGCTGGCCTCGAACTCACAGCAAATCTGCCTCCCTCTGCCTCCCAGAGTGCTGGGATTACAGGCATACACCACTAAGCCCGGGTCACTAACCCACTTAACCTCAGCAGTGCCTGCCTCTCCTATACCTGAATGATTGCAACAGGTAATGAAATGTGGCCATGAAGAACTACTGGGACCTGTGGGTGCAGTGAAATATTGAATGTGAGAGCATGGTGTCCTGCATGGCCCAGCAGGACCTGCAGCAGTGTGTCTTCTTTGGCTCTGATCTGGGGTATAGATCTTGAAAACATGCCCAGGATACACCATGCCAATGGTCTTCAAGTTTTCTAGCACTGCCTCTGTAATCCATCAGTCTTAACTCAGGGTATCAGTGAGATTTAGTAAGCACAGGAAGACAAGACACAGGGATAAAGAAAAAAAATATAAAAGAAAAGGCACTGGGTGTAGTTGCACATGCCTTTAATCCCAGCACTCAGGGAGGCAGAGGCAGGCAGATCTCTGTGAGTTCTGGGCCAGCTTGCTCTACAGAGAGAGTTCCAGGGCAGCCAAGGCTACACAGAGAAACACTGTCTCAAAAAAAAAAAATGTTCAGCAGCCAGCCACACCTGTTGTCATCCTTTCCATTTTTTAATGCACTAACTCCCTTCTATATTCAAGGAGTCAAGGGTCATTGCTTCCCTCCAGATCCTCAACTTCTTTAATTTCTAAACAGGATTGCACAACTTTTCCCAGTGTACGTGAAAGAGTATACAGCACTGAATAATATCCTTCCAAAACTTATGCCACTCTGGAAATTGTGGAGGTGACCTCATGCTGAAAGGGAGACTTTACAGATGAAGTCAGTAATGGACAGACATCTTAGTTCAATGCTGATATCTTTATAAGAAAGGGAAAGTTTCCCACAGATAGCATAGATAGTCTTATGTAGAAGCAGGAGTGATGCAGTGGCATGCAAGGAGCTAGAAAGAGAAGCCCACAGAGGCCTTGGACATATTCTCCTCACAGCAGCCAGAAGGAACCAGTCCTGTCAACAGCTGCATTTCAGACTCCTATTTCCATAACTGAAAATCAATTTGTGTTGTATTCAAAACTGTGGGAATTTGATACAGCAGTTCCAGGAGGACATAGAGGACAACAGAGAAGGACACATGTACGTTCTGCATGTTTGTGTTCACTCAATATTCTTGTTAAAACCTAATCCCCCATGTGCTGGTGTTCAGATGTGGAAACTTTACAGGGTAATTAGAACATGCAAGCACTGCCCCCATGAATGGGATCTTATTAAAGAGGCTTTGAGGGAACCTGTTTGTCCCTTGGGCCACATAAAGATAAACAGCAGGTAAAAGACTAGACTCTTAGCAAACAGCAGTTTTGCTGATGGCTAATCTTGGACTTCGTAGTTACTAGACTATACTATTGTGTTATTGTTAAGCCTGAACAGACACAGACAGTTATACAGTGCAGCTTGGCACTGTCTAATTATTTTCTGTGTGTGTGCTCACACGGTCAGAAGGGGACAGAGAGCAATGGGAGCTGCCTTACCCAATCATGAACTTCATTTTGCCCTTTCTAGCGGCATCAATTAGGATGGGGACCAACTGAGGGTCCCTTGGGCCAAAAATGCCATGAGGACGGATGGCTATGGTTAAAAACTTCTTCTTGGGGTTGTTGGCATCCAGTACTGCCTGAAAAAGAGCAGGAGAGAAAGAGGCCACTGTAAGACTTTTCCTGAGCTGAGATCATACCTAATTGTGTGTGCAGTATTCCCATTAGGAGACAGACTGATGACTGTGCAAACCACTGGACAGCTGTCTACCTTGGAACATCTCACACTGCAACTCTTGATCCCATCTGTCAATGACAAACCACCAATGCAGGAGGAAACTGGCCAACACCTGCTAGGGTGAAATCTGAAAGCTAAGGTTGGGTTCAATGGCTATGTGAAGTGCGGCCAGTGGGTACATCCTGGATTCAATTTATGGAAACAGTCTGAAATTTCCAGTTAATGAGGTAGCCTTGAGCCTCCAGAAAGGCTGCTACCACCAAGAGTTCCTGAATTCGGTGCCATGTACAGGTTTCAAGAATAATCATGCACCAAATGTAACAAATGGTTCAGTCGACAACAGACACATAGTTGGGGAGGTGCCTCAGTCAGCAAATCTCTTTCTTGCAAGCACAAGGACACAATCCCCAGAAGCCATGTCATAATGTGTGGAGATGCTTATAATCTCATGGCTGTGGAGACTGACACCTGAGGATACCTGAAGCTTGCTGGACAACCAGTTCAGTCTAATTGGCAACTTCTAGGCCAATGAAGGACCCTGTCTCAAAGGAGGTGGACAACATTTTAGAAGATGACACCTGTCTCAATACAAGCATACACACGTCCAGACACGTCCGTTACTGTGTAGACTTGCACATATACACAAAGACACGTAGCTGTCTGAGTTTGTTGAGGTATACTCTATGTTCCCACAATAACAAGTCAGTCAATAATGCATTTCTCTGAATCTATCTCTATCCTTATGAAGCATGACTATATGAAGAAACATATTTTGCTTCATAAGTAATTTCCCAAATGATTTGTTATAATGTTAGTAAAAACAGGGAGGCAAAATTAGTCTACAGATTATAATCCGAGTCACTTTAAGCTAGCTATAAACTGAGTGTATGGCAATCACAGCTTCCTGAACCCATGGCACTTAAAATGCTGCTAAGTGTCTGTGGTGCTGAAGGGAATGACCATGCCTTCAATTGGCCTCTATCATGGCTAGCTCTATTACTAAAGAGAAGGGAGTTTGAGGATGTTTTTAGACTAATCCCAAAGATAACTCGTTATTATTAAGAGGGTTTAAAATGGTGTTCATCCACAAAACAAGGCAAGTTACTGTTGGAGTCACCTCCAGTTCTCCTGACTTCTCGTTCAGTACCCAAAACTTCATGCCAGTGACATATTGACAGCCAGAGCTCAGACAACAGTGCACAGGGCATCTTGAGGCTAGCTGAGGACACGCTCTACTGTGATTTCCATGTGACTGTGTTCTGTGCTGAGCTGGAAGTGAGAATAGTCAGAGCAGTAAGACCCATGCCAGCTCAGCATAGAGCTTCAGTTTATGAGTACCAGCTTGCAGATCAAAGCACAGTATGTGATTTGCTGCAAAGGCCTAAGAAATTTAACTCCACAGCTGCCCAAATGACTTTGGGTGCTTGGTGGAACCCCAGTCTACAGTATGGGATTCCCAGTGTCCCTGTAACATAATCACATGGAAACTATGGGCTCCCTGATGAAGACTCTGGATCCGTCTGTGAATCAGTGCATTTTCCCATAATAGAGAGATGGTAAGATCATTTTGGAGTGTAAAGGAAGTAGTCTCCAGAAAATACTGAGAACATTATCTGGCCACAGTAAGTTACATCTCATGCTGGGAACTCAGGCCTCAAAATACTAACTTCCCCATGTTCACAGATATTTTTCTTATAAACGGAGACACTTGAAGTAACTGCTCGTTTAACTGACTTTAAAGCACATACTTTCTCCTGTAAGATCTTGGTCTCTGTGTAGTAGTCAATGGGCTTCACAGCATAAGGGAGGTCTTCAGTTCCATTTTTTATGTCAACACCCTCAAAGACGACACTGGCACTGCTGGTTAAAATGAGTTTCTGGTAGAAAAACATTGAAAGGAAAACACAAGTCAGGAGTTATTGCTATTTCCAACAAGAGATGTATAAAATCTTTGTGAAGTACAGTATACTATCACTGAGTGGGCATTACAGACAGAACATATTTCATCCTTATGAAAGAAGACTTGCTGGGTGGTGCTGGTGCATGCCTTTAATCTCAGCACTCAGGAGGCAGAGGCAGGTGGATCTCTGAGTTTGAGGCCAGCAAGGTCTACAGAGAGTACAGTACAGCCAGGGTTACACAGAGAAACCCTGTCTGGAAAAAACAAACCAGGGGAATCCAAGATGTTGGTGTCCAGAGCACAAGGTGTCTGACGAGCAGGACAGCAGAGAGTGCACAGCCACCAACAGACCAAACTCTGGGCCCTAAAACACCAGCGATTATGTTTCCCAGGTGACAGGAAACCCCAAGGTGTGGGAAGCATCCAGATCCAATCTCAGCTCACCCAGCTAAACCTTGGAAGAGTTCCTGGGTCCAAGAGTTCCAGGGTTGTGGCAGGCACTCTGTTGCCAGCCTAGAGCTACACGCCTGCATGCTCTGATCACCATCTCAGACTGAACTGTGGGCCTTGCAACACCAGAGACTGGGTTTTCCAGTGGAGAGAATACCCCACGGTGAAGGAAGCAATCACCACAGACCGATCTCAGGTCACCCAGACAACCCCCGGGGAAAAGGTCCCAGGCTCTGGCAGGCGCCCAGTTGCCAGCCCAGAGACACACTCTTGTGCTTGTGACTCACTGTCACAGAAAAACTGTGGGCCCCCAAGCACCAGAAACCGCGTTTCCCTGTCGGGAGTAACCCCACAGTGGAGGAAACATCAGGTGAGACCTCAAGGGCACCTAGCTAATACCAGGAAAATTTTCTGGGTTTCCACAGGCTCCGGGTTCTAGCCTCCAGCCACACACCTGTGTGCTGCGCTCATCTGCCACTGATTACCACTTGGGTACTGTGGCACAGAGCTCCAACCTCTCCAACCTCAGACCTACAGAAGCCTGAGATCCACAGGATCAGCCCCCAGATACACCTCCATGGTGAAGCTTCTCTCCCTAGCTAGACAGAGCAAACCTCGTGGCTCCCTGATTTTTCAAGAGGCTTGCACCCAGCAAACACAATGTAAGAGCAGCAGCAGCATCACACTGAATTCAGAGCAAGAAACCCGTTGGCAGGGCACCTGTCTCCAGGACTACTTCTGGTGGGAGGATAGCCCACACTGACTACTAACAACCTCAGTTACCACACAGGACCACACAACTGAGGAGAGCTGTGGCAATTCCTGAGAATTACCGGCCATTAGATGACCATACCGAAAAAGCTGAAGAGGCCTCCTTCAGGAATGACCATCTTCCTGGCAAGGGGATTCCCCCCCAATCCCAGGATTCCGGCAGGCACAAGAAACTAACAGCCAACACCTGAGACTGCCACATGGATAGAGGCCCACACAAAAGTACAACCAACAAAAGCCAAAGCAATTTGGCATCTGCAGAATAGAGTTATCCAGGGGAAAGTAGCCATAGATACGCTAACGTAAGTGAAATTCAAGAAGATGACCTTAAATCTATGCTTATGAAGACTAGAGTGGAGGAAACAAACTAAATGGGTAAAGAAATAGAGGAAGATAAAGTCAAAGAGATTATGGCCATTCATAAATAAATACAGGAAGATGCAGCCAAAGGGTTTTTGGCCTTTAAAGAGTAAATAATTAAATCAGGGAAAGAAATAAAAGAAATAGAGGAAAGTTCAAACAAACAGGTGAAGGAATTGAAGGAAAAGCAGGAAAACACAAAGAACAGGTGAAGGAAAACAACAAAAGAGTTCAAGATCTGAAGATAAAAATGGAAAAATTAAAGAAAACACAGAGAGAAAAAATCATGTAGAGGGAGAACATAGGGAAGAAAACAGGAACTACAGAGGTAAGCATAACCAACAGACTACAAGAGATGGAAGAAAGAATCTCAGGTGTTGAAGATAAAATGGAAGAAATCGATGTTTCCGTCAAAGAAAATGTTAAAATCTAAAAAATTCCTCATACAAACCATCCACGAAATCCAAGACAACATGAAAAGACAAAATCTATGAATATTAGGAATAGTGGAAAAAGAACATTCCCTTCTCCACGGGCCAGAAAATATTTTCAACAAAATCATAGAAGAATAAAGTGAATAAACTGAAAGTAATAAAAAAAGAAAATAAAAGAAAAAAGAGAAAGAATCACTGAAGAAAATTTCCACAATTTAAAGGAGAGTCCAATAAGCATACAAGAGGCCTACAGAACACCTAATAGATTAGACCAGAAAAGAAAATCCTCCTGCCACATAATAATCAAAACAGTAAGTATACAGAATAAATTTCTAAAAATTTCTAAAAGCTGCAAGGGAAAAAGGCCAAGTAACATATAATGGCAAACCGATCAGAATAACACCTGACTTCTCAACAGAGACTACGAAAGCCCGAAGGACCTGGACAGATATCATGCGGATCCTAAGA
This sequence comes from Meriones unguiculatus, assembly GCF_030254825.1. Taxonomy (NCBI): domain Eukaryota; kingdom Metazoa; phylum Chordata; class Mammalia; order Rodentia; family Muridae; genus Meriones; species Meriones unguiculatus. The sequence goes on from NW_026843706.1 coordinate 12,671,748, forward strand.
GAACACAGATGTCAGATCAGACCACTATACCCAGCAAAACTCTCAAGCATCATACATGGAGAAAACAAGATATTTAATGAAAAAAGCATATTTAAACAGTTCCTAACCACACATCCAGCCTTACAGAAGATACTAGAAGGAAAACTACAACCCAAGAGAGCTAACTACATCCAGGAAAACACAGGAAATAAATAATCTCACTACAGCAAAACTTAAAGTAGCCAAGCACACAAACACACTACCACAACCAACATCAAAATAAAAGGATCTAACAATCACTGCTCATTCATCTCTCTCAACACCAATGGACTCAGCTCTCCAATAAAAAGACACAGACTAACAGAATGGATGTGTAAACAAGACCCAACAATCTATTGCATACCAGAAACACACCTAAGTCACAAAGATAGACATTACCTGATAGTAAAGAGCTGGAAGATAGTTGTCCCAGCAAATGGACCCACGAAGTAAGCAGGATTAGCCATTCTAATATCTAATAAGATAGACTTTCAACAAAATTAATCAAAAGAGATGGGGAAGATCACTTCATACTATCAAGGGAAAATTCCACCAAGAAGACATCACAGTTCTGAACATCTATGCCCCAAATACAGAGACAACCATATTCGTAAAAGAAATCATCAATAAAACTTAAACCACACATCAATGCTGACACATTAATAGTAGGAGACTTCAACACCCCATTCTCCACAAAGGACAGTCAACAAAACAGAAACTAAACAAAGAAACAATGACACTGACGGATGTCATAAATCAAATGGACCTAACAGATATCTAGAGAACTATTCACCCAATCACAAAAAAAAATTTCCCTTCTTCTCAGCACCTCATGGAACCTTCTCCAAAATAGACCATATACTTGGTGACGAAGCAAGCCTCCACATATACAAGAAGATTGAAATAATCCCTTACATCCTATGTGACCACCATGGGCTAGAACTAGACCTCAACAACAATAGAAAGAGCAAAAAGCCTACACACACATGGAAACTCAACAACTCTCTACTCAGTAACAGCTGGGTCAGGGAAGAAATAAAGGAAGAAATGAAAGACTACCTAGAATTCAGTGAAAATGAAGGCACAACATACTTATGGGACACAATGAAAGCAGTGCTAAGTGGAAAGTTCATAGCATTAAGTGATTCATAAAGAAATTTGAATCATCTCACATAAGCAACTGAACGGCTCACCTGAAAGTCCTAGAGAAAAAGGAAGCAGACACACCCAGGAGGAGTAGATGCCTGGAAATAATCAAACTCAGGGCTGAAATCAATACATTAGAAACAAAGAGAACAATTCAAAGAATGAAGAAACAGCTGGTTCTTTGAGAAAATCAAGAAAAGACAAGAGACAAACAATTAGCCAAACTAAAAGGCAGTGAGACACTATACAAATCAGCAAAATCAGAAATGAAAAGGAGAACAGGATAACATAACATAACACCAAGGAAATCCAAACAATCACTAGGTCTTACTTCAAAAGCCTATACTCTACAAAATTTGAAAATCTAAATGGATAATTCTCCTGAGCTGAATCAAGATCAAATAAATAAATTTTTTTTTAAAATAATAACTTCTGGTAATTGCATCATTAATTAAATTCATTTTTTTTAAATAATAACTTCTGGTAATTGCATCATTAATTAAATTCATTTGCCAAAACATTTATAATTTAGTAATTAGTGGCATTTCCCTTAGGTTTATATAGCTGTGAAATTCTTTTTCTTTTTTTTTCAATGCAGTTTATTCAGGAACCTTGAACAATCATCGGACCCTGGGGAAAGCCAGCCCACAGCTTAAATAGCCTCTGGGTAGCCAACCCCAGAGTGCCACGTGGGCAATGCAGATAGGTCCACATACATGGAAGCAAGCCAGATCCTCAGCCTTAGCCAAATGTGGAGTTGTTTGTGACAGAGAGCACTCACCATCGGGAAGGTGGAAGGCGGAAACCAGCTCCATCTTTAAGGCGCGGCATTACGCAGCTCTCTACAGTTCCCCCTTTTTGTTTTAGAAGCATCAGGCAAGAGTAGAGGTCTGATCTCTGATATTAGAAATAAATTGGGACTTTGTACCGATGTTCATTTAGGTGTCATCCACCCAAAGAGCATCAGACCCGTCCCATACCTTTTTCTCAGAGTCTATATGCAACAAAATTTGAAAATTTAAATGAAATGGACAATTTTCTTGATCGATTCCACTTACCAAAGCTAAATCAGGACCAGGTAAATCAATTAAATAGTCCTATATCTCCCAAGGAATTAGAAGCAGTCATCGAATGTCTCCCATCCAAAAAAAGCCCAGGACCTGATGGTTTCAGCGCAGAATTCTACCAAACATTCAAAAAAGAGCTAACTCCAGTTCTCTTCAAACTATTCCACGAAATCAAAACAGAAGCAACATTACCAAACTCATTCTATGAAGCCACAGTCACCTTGGTACCTAAACCTCACAAAGACCCAACAAAAAAAGAGAACTTCAGGCCAATCTCCCTTATGAACATTGATGCAAAAATACTCAACAAAATACTCGCAAACCGAATACAAGAACACATCAAAGATATCATCCACCATGACCAAGTAGGCTTCATCCCAGTTATGCAGGGGTGGTTCAATATACGGAAATCCATCAATGTGATCCACCATATTAACAAACTGAAAGAAAAAAACCACATGATAATCTCCCTAGATGCTGAAAAAGCATTTGACAAAATCCAACATCCATTCATGTTTAAAGTATTGGAGAGATCAGGGATACAAGGCACATATCTAAACATAGTAAAGGCGATATACAGCAAACCTATAGCCAACATCAAACTGAACGGAGAGAAACTTAAAGCAATCCCACTGAAATCAGGGATAAGACTAGGCTGCCCACTCTCTCCATATCTCTTCAACATAGTGCTGGAAGTCCTTGCTAGAGCAATAAGACAGTTGAAGGAGATCAAGGGGATACAAATTGGAAAGGAAGAAGTCAAATTATCACTATTTGCAGATGATATGATAGTATACGTGAGTGACCCCAAAAACTCTACCAGGGAACTCCTACAGCTGATAAACACCTTCAGCAACGTGGCTGGATACAAAATTAACTCAAAAAAATCAGTAGCCCTCCTATATACAAAAGACAAAAGGGCTGAGAAAGAAATTAGGGAAACAACACCCTTCACAATAGCCACAAATGACTTAAGGTACCTCGGAGTAACCCTAACCAAGGAAGTCAAAGACTTGTATGAAAAAAAAATTTCAAGTCTCTGAAGAAAGAACTAGAAGAAGATATGAGAAGATGGAAAGATCTCCCATGTTCATGGCTTGGCAGTATTAACATAGTAAAAATGGCCATTTTACCAAAAGCAATCTACAGATTCAGTGCAATTCCCATCAAATTACCAACACAATTCTTTACAGACCTGGAAAGAAAAATTCTCAACTTCATATGGAATAACAAGAAACCCAGAATTGCTAAAACAATCCTCTACAATAAAAGATCTTCTGGAGGTATCTCCATCCCTGATCTTAAGCTGTACTATAGAGCAATAGTTTTAAAAACTGCATGGTACTGGCATAATAACAGAATAGTGGATCAATGGAACCAAACAGAGGACGCAGAAATAAACCCACACACATATGGACACCTGATCTTTGACAAAGGTGCCAAAACCATACAATGGAAAAAAGATACCATCTTCAACAAATGGTGCTGGTCCAACTGGATGTCTACATGTAGAAAAATGCAAATAGATCCATACTTATCCCCCTGCACAAAACTGAAGTCCAAGTGGATCAAAGACCTCAACATAAAACCAGACACATTAAATCGGCTAGAAAAAAAAGTGGGGAATACCCTAGAACTCATTGGTACAGGAGAAAACTTCCTGAACAGAACACCAACAGCATAGGCTCTAAGAGAAACAAAAAATAAATGGGACCTCATGAAACTGAAAAGCTTCTGCAAAGCAAAGGAGACCATCACCAAAACGAAGCGATTGCCTACAGATTGGGAAAGAATCTTCACCAACCCTTTATCTGACAGAGGACTCATATCCAGTATATATAACGAACTAAAGAAGTTGAAAAGCAGCAAACCAAGTAATCCAGTTCAAAAATGGGGAACAGAGCTAAACAGAGAATTCTCTGTAGAGGAACACCGAATGGCAGAGAAGCACTTAAAGAAATGCTCAACCTCACTAGCCATTAGGGAAATGCAAATCAAAACAACCCTGAGATTTCACCTTACACCCATGAGAATGGCCAAGATCAAAAACTCAAGTGACAACACATGCTGGAGAGGTTGTGGAGAAAGGGGAACCCTTCTCCACTGCTGGTGGGAATGTAAACTTGTACAACCACTCTGGAAATCAATCTGGAGCTTTCTCAGACAACTAGGAATAGTGCTTCCCCATGATCCAGCCATACCACTCCTAAGCATATATCCAAAAGAGGCTCAAGGACAAATAAATAAATTTAATAGTCCTTTATTCCCTAAGGAAAGATTCTCCCTTCTAAAAAATAACTCAAGGCCAGATGGTTTCAGTGCAGAATTCTACCACACTTTCAAAGAAGAGCCAACACCAATACTCTTCAAACTATTCCACAAAATAGAAACAGAGGAAATATTACCAAACTCATTCTATGAGGCCACAATCACCTTGATAACTAAATTACACAAAGACACAATAAAGAAAGAGAACTTCAGACCTATCTCTCCTATTAACATTGATGCAAAATACCTAATAAAATACTTGCAAAACCTAATCCAAGAACACATCAAAGATACCATCCATTCTGACCAAGTAGGCTTCATTCCAGACATGCATGGGTGGTTCAATATACAGAAATTCATCTATGTAAACGACCATATAAACAGAGTAAAAGAAAAAAAAAAACACATGATAATCTCTTTAGATGTTGAAAAAGCATTTGATAAAATCCAACACTTTTTCAGGTTTAAAGTCCTGGAGAGATCAGGGATACAAGGCACATACCTAAACATAGTAAAGGCAATATACAGCAAGCCTATAGCCAACATCAAAGTAAACAAAGAGAAACTTAAATCAATCCCACTGAAATCGGGGACAAGGGAAGGCTTCCCACTCTCTCCATATCTCTTCAACATAGTATGTGAAGTCCCTGTTAGAGCAATAAGATAATTAAAGGAGATCAAGGGATTCAAATTGGAAATGAAGAAGTCAAAGTATCAGTATTTGCAGAAGATATGATAGTATACGTGAGTGACCCCAAAAACTCTACCAGGGAACTCCTACAGCTGATAAAGACCTTCAGCAAAGTGGCAGGATACAAAATTACTCAAAAAAAAAATCAGTAACCCTCCTATATACAAAAGATAAATGATGGGCTGAGAGTGAAATGAGGGAAACAACACCCTTCACAAGAGCCACAAAAAAACATAAAGTATGTAGGTGTAACTCTAACCAAGTAAGTCAAAGATTTGTATTAAAAAATATTTCAAGTCTCTGAAGAAAGATACAGAAGAAAGAACTGCAGAGATGGCTCAGAGGTTAAGAGACCTGGCTGCTCTCCCAGAGGTCCTTAGTTCAATTCTCAGCAACAGCATGGTTGAGATGAGATCTGGTGCCCTCTACTATAGTGCAGGTGTACATGCAGGCAGAAAACCGCATACATAATACATAAATAAATTAAAAAAATTAAATATACAAACAAATAAATAAATAAATCTTAAAAATTTAGAAAAAGATATCAGAAGGTGGAAGAATATCTCATGCAATTGGCTCTGTATGATGAACGTAATAAAATGGGCAATCTTACAAAAAAAACAATCTAAAGATTCAATGCAATTCCCATCAAATTACCAATACAATTCTTTACAGACCTTGAAATAAAAATTCTCAGCTTCATATGGAATAACAAGAAACCCAGAATTGCTAAAACAATCCTCTATACTAAAAGATCTTCTGGAGGTATCTCCACCCCTGATCTCAAGCTGTACTATAGAGCAGCAGTAATGAACATGGCATGGTACTGGCATAGAAACAGACTGGTGGATCAATGGAATCGTAATTGAAGACCCAGAAATGACCCACACACCTATGGACACCTGATTTTAGACGAAGATGCCAAAACCATGCTAATGGAAAAAAAGAAAGCAAAACAAAATAAAGACCCTGTTGCATATAGTCATACATACCTGGTCAGTTATCCTAAAATATGGGAAGTAACACGTTAAAACTTTGTGATAAAATGCCATTAAAGACATTTTGGTTTCGGTGTTGGAGAAAATGTTCCTTAAATCACTTTCTTTGCCCTTACCTAGCAAGCTATCTACCCCCTCAGAGAATGAACAAGCCTAAAACTTACTAATAGTGGAAAAAAGTTTCAGAAAGACATGTTCAGTGTGATCCCACTGTTATAAAGTCCTCTGACATGCAAGCAAGCAAATACCTTATACTGGAGGTGCATGGAATTGATAGCCAGTGGCTACCTAAGAAGAGGAAACAAAGTGGGTGACAACTTCAGCAGGGTAAACTGTCTTGTCAAGTGTAAAGCATAATCGAGAACGACAGTTCAGACTGTCAACTTGATGGGGTTTGGAACCATCTAGGAGATACACCTGTGAGTACATTTCCAGAGAGGTTTAGTTCATGGAAGGAAAGGCACCCTAATGTGTTCATGGGCTGGGGTCCTGAACAACAAGAACAGAGGAAGCCAGCTAAACACTGGCATCCATCTCTCTACTTTCTGCTTACAGAGTGCTACGATTAGCCAGTGGGAATTTTAACAATGAGAATCCAGAAGAGCTCCTCTCCCACCTATTCCTGCGAAGCCAGCTGATTACTGGGAACTAGACAGATGTACCTAGGAAAATTATTAGAAGAAGAGCCTCTGCTCTCTGTGCCCCCTTTCTCACTTTCAGAGTATTTGTAGCATGCAGCTCTGTGGGCAGGTGAGCTGTTGCACCTAGAGGCTGGGGTTCCATCAAGGTCTTTCTAGGACTCAGATTTCTAACAGTGTTGAACCTGATACAAAACCAAAATTTGTTCGCCCTCTGGCCGAACTCATAACAGGTTCCTATCAGATATAAAATGCAAGCAAGGTTAGCAAACAATGGGATGATTTTTTTTAAAGTTCAGCGAAACTTATCTTATGGTGCAGGTATTCCACATTTGGGTAGAAACCCAAAAAATCAAAAGCAAGGACTGAGGCAGGTATTTGCATCCCCCAATCACAGAAGCATAATTCATAAGAGCCCAAAGGCGAAACCAACACAAATGTCTATTGATGGATGAATGAATAAATAAGTTACAGTCCATCCATTAAATGGGAACATTAGCTTTGACAAATAAAGAAAATTCTGACCTGCTCCAAGGTGGACAAACTGTACAGACATTGTTATAAGTAAAATGAGCACACCACAAAAGGATACAAACTGTTGGGATGCACTCATATGACCTTCTGAAAGTAATCAGAGAGACAGACTGGGGAATGGTGGTTGCTAGGAGCTAGGGAGTGGCAGAATAACGTAGAAGTGCCACTTACTTACTTACAGAGAAGGACAGTGGCAATGGTTGGACAAAAAGGTAAACTGAGTTAATATCAACAAACCAATACACGAAAGGGTTACAGTGCTGGAAAAGATTAAGTATGTGTTGTTCCAGGCAGAGAAAATAAGCAATGTCTAAATTTCATAGTTTTTTACAGCAGAGACCAATAGGCCTTAGCATAGCTGAACATTCAGAGGGTCTGTCTGTAGCAGTATAACCCCAACTGGCCCTCTGTGATATCAGCTGGTGCCCAGCGCTTACCTGTTTTTATCTTCTCAACATGGAAGAGGTAAACCTGGATGGGCCTAGGAAGACAGTAACAGGAGCTACTCCCTCTCCCTTCCCCCTAAAAAAGCCAGCACACTCTCCTGGGATTTGTCACTGCTGCATTCCCCTTACCTGAACCCCAGCCTCTTTGCAGGTTTCAATGACATTCTTGGTGCCAATCACATTCACTCTATAAAAGAGTTCCTTGTTGTTACTGGACGGTGGGGGTGATGCACAGTGGAAAACTGTGCTCACACCTTTCAGAGCCGGGTACAGGTCCTGAAAAAGCACACAAAGACAAATTCCAGCTCAGGGAAGGTCAACAGCCTTCTCACGTTCTCTGTCATCTGTGGCCTATTGGACTTTTGTCCTTTTATAAGTATATAAGCAACACAAAAATACACTCTTTGTAAAAGATTCAAACTACACAAAACCATGTGGGATAAAACCAAGTTTTTTTTTTTTCCATTGACCCCTTCTTATTACCTTGTCTTGAATAAAAAGGGAGCAGGAGAAGCCAGACAATGCAGTGACTGGAAGGAGATTCATAAAGCATGTCAGTTTCACTTACTTCCAGAATGAACCTCTTAAGACAAACAGGTGGCTGCAGATCTGAGACATTAAACATATTAAATAAACTAGGAAGACCTTGTTTTACCACACAGGCAAATAGGGAGGCTCTCCAAGAATATTGGGGAATAAATAGATTCAAGAACCAACATACAGAGACTCCTATGGGCCAAAGAAGATTCCCATGGGCAGGTTGGTCATCAATAACAATAACAGTAACAGTTGTTAAAGTAGAGAACAGAGAGGGATAAAGTGGTTAACTCTTGAGAAAAAAGATCTGAGGGACTAAATGGGCAGAACGACAGCATGTCACAACAGCAAGCCTCCACAAAGGAGTAGGCTTTAGGTATAATTCATGGTTGTCATCAGAAGAAATATCACTAGATGCCATAAAATCCTTTGTAATTATACACAAACATGACAATGCTGGGAAACCACTTGAAAGTAAGGTGTAATCTTCTAGGCATGCAGACTTTTGCCCAAATAACTACCAAATGATGAACAGTAGGCACACTGCAACAGATAGGACATTATTTTTAAAAAATAAAATTTTATTGTTGTATTTGTGTGTGTGCACACATACATGTACAATGCACGCACACACACACACACACACACACACACACACACACACACCTGAAGATCAGAAGAGGATGGGGGATATTTTCCTCCTCTTCATTTTTTTGAAACAGGGTCTCAATATGTATCCTCAGCTGGATGTTGGCTGGTCAACAAATACCAAAAAGTCACCCATCTCTAGTTCTCTCATGCTTGTTTCGCAGGCCTGCATGACCATGCATGACTTTTTATTATTTGTGTGTTCTGGGAATTTTAACTCACTGAACCATCTTCTTAGCCCCTAGCGAGTCTTAGGTAACAGTTGCTCCATATTTAAGCTTCCTTAACGATTCTCACGATATCCTTTATACCTGTTTCTAATTGGGAGCCAAACGTGAACCATGCATATGTAACCCATACCTTTAATTTCCTTTAATCTGAAGCAATTCCCTGAGTTTTGCTTTCTGTCTTCTGTAACAGTAATATTTCATAAGATCAGAGAGTTTATGAACTTCTCATTTTGCATTTGTCTGTTCATTCACAGTTACATTCGCGCTTAATAGTTTTGGCAAGCAATCCACATGAGTACTGGTGTGTGCTTATCAGGACACTGCTGGTAATGTCAAATTGGATCATTCAATGAAGGGGACAGCTGCCAGAGTCTTACCAAATTTGTGGGATGGTAATTCCATGGACTGGTTACAGCACCCACTGATGGTTCTGTTCTGCCCATTTTTTTTCTGCAAATGGTGACACTCTCACTTGAGGGTGCTCTATACATTTACTGACTTGACTTTCCTCTGCCATGTAGACCTCTGTCCACCTGAATTTTCTTTTCAGTAACTAGGGACACATAGATTTCTTTAATAATGTGTTTGGGTAAAAAAAAAGAATCTTTGTATTCATAGTTACTATACTGACAGATTATCTTCATGGCTTTGTTTACCTTGTACAAGCGGTAAACAGAATTCAGGTAACAGAATTCACTTGCTTACTCACTATAAAGGAATTACAAAGGACATGGGTGAAGAGGTGTACAGGGTGATGTGTTGACAAAATGGTGTGGGACTTCCATGCCCACCCTGGGTGCACCAGCCTCTGGTCTCATGACATAAGCACCACTAAAGCATAGACATGAGCACAGCAAATGAGAAAGCCCAGCAAGGTCTGTCTGACCAGATTCTCCTTCCTCCTAGGTATGGGGATGGATCCCTTCTGACACTAGGTAGAGAGAAGAGCATGACTCCTCTTTAGAGAGATGAACTGTAGTTTCTGTAGCCTGCCCTAGACAAGCAGCTGTGAACTAGGAAATGTGGATGAAAACAATACTCACTCTCCTCTCTTAATATATTTAATATCAACTCTCTCTCTCAATCTCTCTCTCATGCAGGTGTGCACATGTATGCACATACATATGCATAAATGTTTGTAGTCATGATGTACCAGGATGGGGGGACCCGAACCACATCAAATCTTTGCCTCATACTCACTTGGGAGACGCAAGCAAAAGGATTGCTGTGAATTTCAGTTCAGTATCGTTGACATACAGAGTTCCAAGCTAGCCTAGGCTACAAAGCAAGACCCCATCTCAAAGAATGTGTGAATGTGTGTGTGTACGTGTGTGTGTGTAAATCAATCCAAGTCTGGATTTTATAGCACCTAGAAATAATCAATATAAAATTATTGAGCTACTTATTGGTTTTGTACTCAATCTTTGCAATTTAACGTGGATTTCAAAGTGTCTCTCACTGAAGACTTGTCTCAGTTGAAGTGCTTGGTAGCCATATGTGGCCAGTGGATACCTTTCTGGAAAATGCAGCCCTAGAACTACTAGTTTACAGGAAACAGCAGGTGCCAAACGGACATGTTGATGATCTGGAGATGCAACTAGCAAAATCCAGACCCTGGGATATGCTACCTGACAATGAACAAGCTAAACACCACTAAGACAACACACATACTAAGGCATCTTAGGAAATAAGAGCCTGACACATTTATCAAATGCACAGTCTTGATGACTGTGTTTAATTCTTCTCTTGCAGAGCAATTAATTTTACAGAAGTCTTATGAAGTGTTCAATGAATGACTGATATTAAGGAGTTATTAATGGTGCCTCTGAGATATGATTGTAGAATGTTTTTATTAAAAATGATTTTTTATGTTTTAGAGGTAAGTGCTGAAATGTTTATAGAGAGACTGGTTTCAAAATAATTAGGGCCTGGAGGATGGGCATGCTGAGAAGATGGCTGAGTCAGCAAAGTGCTTGATGTGCAAGTAAGTATAAGGACCTGGGTTGGATTCCCCAGGACCCATGTTATAACAAACAAAGAAACGAACCACTGGTGCACAGAGGTATGTTTGTAATCCCATAGATGGGGAGGGAGAAACATGTAGGTCCCTGCCGTTTCCTGGCCAGCCATCTTAGCTGAGTCAATGAACTCTAAGTTCAGTGATCCTGCTGCAATAACAAAGAAAGCAATAAGAAAGACACCTGATATCAACCTCTGGCTTCCACAAGCATGTCCACATGTCCACACCCTCATGTACAAAGAAAATAATGTGAGAGGGCAAAGATTACATGCCATGAGAAATTATGTAAAGGAGAGAATCTGTCTAATAGTATAAAGAAAGAACACGTAAGATGCAGGGAGAATATAATGAAAGACTAAAACTGAGGCCTGGATATTTTTAAGAAAATGTTCAAGCCATGAGTGGAAAAGCCAGATGGCTTACTAAGAACACAATCTAAACTAAAGACTCCTGTCATTACAAAAGACACCAGAAGTTGTGGGTGGGGTTGGTGGGGCTAGAGAGATGGCTCAGTGTTTAAGAGCACTGGTTGCTCTTCCACAGGATGTGGGTTCTCTTCCCAGCAACCACATGGTTATTCTCATTTGTCTGTATCTCCAGTTCCAGAGGATCAGACAGCCTCTTTGGCCTCTGTAGGAACTTGTATATGTGGTACACAGGTGCACATGCAGGCAAAACACCCATACAGATAAAATAAGAACAAATAAAATCTCAAAAAAAAAAAAAATACCGTAGATCTGGAACTACTCTGTCCCACCCCCTTTTCAGTTGGTATGCAACTTTTTCCTTCTGTTTGTAAGGAAGGTAGAACCAGGGCCTAAAGAGAGTACAATGAGAGCTTTTTTTCTACAGCTGCTGGGGCAGGTGCCTGTAGTTCCAACACTGGAAGCCCAAGGCAAAGGACCATTTCTAAGCATTCCCCTGCCATGATCTTTACCTGCATCATGTCCACCTTTTTTCCCTTAGCCCAAAATTCAGGATCTACTATAATAGCTTTACCTTTTTCCTCTGATCTTTTATCACATTTGTCTGGCACACTCGTGCCCTGGTTGATGCATGCTGCTTGCATCTGAGAGGCTGAGCGTGACTAGAGAACACGCTGTGTTGGGAAGGTCTTCCTGTGGAATCACATGCAGGTGTGGGCAGGCTCATGCCTGGGAGGGTGGATGGTACCAGGGGAGGCTGAGGGCCAAGCAATGGTAAAATCAAGGAACATTCAGAATTTCTTTGCTACCCAGAGAGTAGAAGGAGAAGACATGGAAAGTTTTCACCAGTGCTGGGGCTATAACCTGAAGAACAGTTTGATGTACCACCTGGTGCCTATCTATTCCCTAGCGACTGTCCTCAGAACTGGTTTAGTGGTCACTGTGGGGGAAAATCAAGAATCAGGTGACCCAGACAAAAGAGCACTGTCCTTGAAAGGTTTGGTGAAGCACCTTAAGAGATCTTCTGGAGGTATCTCCATCCGTGATCTCAAACTGTACTACAAAGCAACAGTAATAAAAACTGCACGATACTGGAATAGAAACAGAATGGTGGATCAATGGAATCGAAGAAAAGACCCAGAAATAAACCCATACATTTATGGACACCTGATTTTTGACAAAGATGCCAAAACCATACAATGGAAAAAAGACAGCATCTTCAACAAATGGTGCTAGTCTAACTGGAGGTCTACATGTAGAAAAATGCAAATAGACCCATATTTATCACCCTGCACAAAACTAAAATACAAGTGGATTAAAGACCTCAATATAAAAACGGACACACTAAACCTGTTAGAAGAAAAAGTGGGGAACAGCCTTGAACTCATTGGCACAGGAGACAACTTCCTGAACAGAACACCAACAGCACAGGCTCTAAGATCAACAATCAATAAATGGGACCTCCGGAAACTGAAAAGTTCTGTAAAGCAAAGGACACTGTCAATAGAACAAAACGGGAGCCTACAGATTGGGAAAGAATCTTCACCAACCCTTTATCTGACAGAGGGCTAATATCCAAAATATATAAAGAACTGAAGAAGTTAAACAGCAACAAATCAAGTAACCCAATTAAAAAATGGGGTACAGAGCTAAACAGAGAATTCTCTATAGAGGAATACAGAATGGCAGAGAAACACGGAAAGAAATGTTCAACATCCTCAGTCATCAGTGAAATGCAAATCAAAACAACCCTGAGATTTCACCTTACACACATCAGAATGGCTAAGATCAAAAACTCAAGTGACAGCACATGCTGGAGAGGATGTGGAGAAGCTGGTGGGAATGTAAAACTGTACAACCACTTTGGAATTCAATCTGGCACTTTCTCAGATAATTAGGAATAGTACTTCCTCAAGACCCAGCTATACCCACCGCTCCTAGGCATGTATCCAAAGGATGCTCAAGTATACAACCAGGACATTTGTTCAACCATGTTCATAGCAGCTTTATTCATAATGACCAGAAGATGGAAACAACCCATATGTCCTCAGTTGAGGAATGGATACAGAAATTGTGAAACATTTACACAAAGGAATACTACTCATCAATTAAAAACAAAGAAATCATAAAACTTGCAGGTAAATGGTGGGAACTGGAAAAGATCAATCCTGAGTGAGGTATCCCAGAAGCAGAAAGACACACAGGGTATATACTCACTCACATGTGGATATCAGACATATAATATAGGATAAACATACTAAAATCTGTACACCTAAGGAAGCTAATCAAGAAGGAGGACTCTGGCAAAGATGCTCAATTCCCATTCAGAAAGGCAAAGAGGATGGACCTCGGAAGAAGGAGAAAACTGGGAACAGGCCAGGAGCCTACCACAGAGGGCCTCTGAAAGGCTCTAACCTGCAGGGTATCAAAGCAGATGCTGAGACTCACAGCCAAACTTTGGGCAGAGTGCAGGGAACCTTATGAAGGAACTGGGAGATAGTAAGAACTGGAGAGGATAGGAGTTCTACAAGGAGAACAACAGATCCAAAAAGTTTGGGCACAGGGATCTTTTCTGAGACTTTGCCTCCAGCCAAGGTCACTCATGGAGATGGCCTGGAACCCCTGCACAGAGGTAGCCATGGCAGTTCAGTGTCCAAGTGGGCTCATAGTAATAGGGACAAGGACTGTCTCTGATACGATCTCAGTGGCTGGCTCTTTGATCATCTCCTTCCTGAGCGGGGAGCAGCCTTAAGAGGCCACGGAGGAAGACAATGCAGCTACTCCTGATGAGACCCGACAGACTAGGATCAGAGGAAAGGGGAGGAGGACCTCCCTTATCTGTGGACTAGGGGAGGGGCACGGGTGAGGAAGAGGAAGGGCAAGTGGGATTGGGAGGGGTGGAGGGAGGGAGCTACTGAGGGGATGCAAAGTGAATAAACTGTAATTAATAAAAATAATTGAAAAAGAAAAGAAATCATGAAATTTACAGACAAATGTTGGGATCTAGAAATAATCATCCTGAGTGAGGTATTCCAGAAGCTGAAAGACACACATGGTATAAAATCACTTATAAGTGTTATTAGACATATAATATAGGATAATTGTACTAAAATCTGAACACCTAAGGAAGGTAATCAAGAAGGAGGACCCTGGTAAGATGCTCAGTCTTCATTCAGAAAGGCAAATGAGATGGACATCAGAAGAGGGAGAAAACAGGGAACAGGACAGGAACCTATCACAAAGGCCCTCTGAAAGACTCTACCCAGCAGTGTATCAAAATATATACTGAGATTCATAACCAAACTTTTTGCAGAGTGCAGGGAATATTATAAAAGAAGGGGAGATAGAAAGACTTGGAGGGAACAGGAGCTGCAAAAGGAGAGCAACAGAACCAAAAAATCTGGGCATAGGGGTCTTTTCTGAGACTGATACTCCAAGCAAGGGCCATGCATGGAGATAACTTAGAACCCCTGCACAGATGTAGTCCATGGCAGCCAAGTGTCCAAGATGGTTCCCCAATAATAGGAACAGGGACCATCTCTGACATGAACTCATGGGCTGGCTCTTTAATCACCTCCACCTGAGGGGAGAGCAGCCTTACCAACCTACAGAGGAAGAAATAGAAGACAGTCCTGATGAGACCTGATAAGCTAGGGTCAGATGGAAGAGGAGGAGGGCCTCCCCTATCAGTGGACTAGGGGAGGGGTATAGGAGAAGAAGAGGGAGGGAGGGTGGGATTGGGAGGGGATGGGGGAGGAGACTATAGCTGAGATACAAACTGCATAAACTGTAATTAATAAAAATTAAAAAAAACAGAGCAGGTTTCTATAAGAGGTAGTGGTTCTAATTGGGGCACTGCCCAAGTTTCCTGTCTCTCCTACCAACTTCACAATTGCCCCCACAACCACATCAGGTTATTCTGTGACTTCAATCTCAGTCTCTCTCCTGCCCTGTGCACTGCCCCTCTCCTTCCCACTGTGGATTGTTTCTCTGGATAACCATGGGGACAAGTGACAAGAAGAGACTGGGGAAGAGGGGTTGAAAGTTATACATTACAACAGACGGGGCTGGTGAGGATGCAATACAGAGAGTGACAGTACAAATACCCAGAGTTGGTGCTGCTGTAGTATTAGAGGGCAGGACTAGAAAGAGACGAAACAGTGCTCAGAGTGCAGGGTATGCCACTGAGACAACGTACTTATTGGGGGTGACAGGTCCAGGCCAAGGAATGACAATGGGAGTAGTGGAGTAGAACATTCATTGCAAAGAAAAGACGCAAGACCAGTAAAGCCATCTTCTTAACCATCCAAATCGACAATGGTACCAGAAATGTTGATGGGGCCACCATCAGCAAGGAGCTGAAACCATTGTGGAATGAAACAGGTCACTTGGGAGGGGAAATGAGTGGCCATGGATGGCTGCCATAAACAGACCCAACAGCTGTGCTGAGCAACTTGCAATACCTTCAAAGATTCAAAATATGAATACCCCACAGAACATGGATGGAACTTGGAAGCATTACGCTAAAGAAAGAAGTTGGCCACCTATGAAATTTGCAGAGCTGACAGATGGAATAACTGAAAGTGGACGAGGAGTGCTTAGGGGCTGGGGTGAGAGCGGGAAGTAAACAGGTACAGGATTTCCTTTTGAGGCGAAGAAGACGTTCTGGAAGTAGACAGTGGGAATGACTGCACAGTTTTGAAGAGAGCTGCTGAAATTTATTTCAGTGCACATTTCAAAACCATGAATCTGGGGGCTGGAGAGGTGGCTCAGCAGTTTTAAGAGCATGCACTGCTCTTCCAGAGGACCTGAGTTGAGGGCCAACACCTACATCAGATGGCTCACAACTGCCTGTAACTCTGGTTCTGATTAGGGGTGGAAGACAACACCTCTTGCCTCTGCAGACATCTGAATTTCCATGCACATACCAACACAGAAATACATACATAACTAAAAATGATAAAATACATTTGAAAAATATGAATTTTATGGCATGCAAACTATATCTCAGTTAAAAGTAATGAATATCATATGGCCTAGCAATCTACATAGTCTAGGGCAGCAGCTGCCATGTTGCAACCCATAATATGTGGATGAAATGTTTTCATGAAGTTTGTTTGGTATCCGGCCTTGTCTGCTCTCCGGACTATGGCCCCGTGGCTGCTTTCATGTTCCTAGGACACACTAAAGCCCCATGTGACACAGGTAACAGTTTTTCCTTCTGAATATGGACAACACGGTATGTAAAATTATTTCCTAAAACTTTTCAATCTTTCAAAATCATTTTTTTCAAACTATAATTACTCCTTACCTGTTGACTGCAGAGATCGCCTATAAAGAACTGCACCTTCGGGTTATCAAATCCTTGGCGGATATCAAAAACATTGACAGCATAGCCTCGCTCCAGCAACTGCTCCACCATGTGCTGCCCCAGAAACCCAGAGCCTCCAATCACCGTGCACTTCTTAGCCTGGACAAAGAAAGGAATGGCAAGAGGTCCAGAGGTGTGAGGACTAATGTGATAAAGGTCAGGCTTAACTGTCATGAGCCACTGCAATGACACACACATCTTCTGTCTCTTTGAAACTGCCTGAGCTCAGGAAAAAGCTTTAAGTAATTGTGTTTCATCTCCAGTGTCACTTCTTCTCCTGGGTTCAACAAGGAGGGAGGAGAAAACAAATGAAACTAGGCTAGACTCGTAGATTTGATGATATCATCCACACACACTTTGTATTTAGTGGAAGGGAATTAAAGTGCCCATGACCACACCAGGACAATCTAAACAAGCAAAAAAAAAAAAGCTGAAGGCAATGCCTTCTTGCTCCTGATTGGCTATCCATGGCCAGAAGAAAAAAAATCTAGCCATTTGAGATTCTGCAAGTAAAGCATCTGTTCCCAGAGTCACAGGATGGTGATTTTTTTTCTTTGCCACCATTCCCACAAGGAAGGTGGATCTTGAGGCTCTGAGCTGACCACTTAACCCCTCTGTGTCCTAGTCCATGAACTAAGGGCCACACTGATGGGATTTCCAGGCAGAATCAGAAAGCCATTCATTCAACACTCGCACCTAGGGATTTGCTGTGCCTTCTCTGAACCTGAAGGAGCTGAAGAATCAGCAGCAGGACGCGTTATTTAGATTCCAGCCTCCTCAGCACACCCAATTTCTTGGCTAAACTCCAACTATGGAAAGTGGGATGATAGAAGTATAGCATGGCACCTGCAGGTGGCACCTGGTGTTAGGCCTCCAGGATGTCAATGAAAATGTCAACTGACATCTGCTCAGTAATCTGGCTATAGTTAACTTTTCCCATCACAGTGAGAAAATATTTGTCAGACACAACTTAAGGAGAGCAGGATTTAGCTTGGCTCACGGTTTAAGGGATCTAACCCATCAGGGTGGGGTGGCATGATGGTAGGAGAGGCAGGTGGCTACACTGCATTCATGGTCAGAAGACAGGAACACACTCAATCACTGGCACCAGCTGGCTTTTCCCTTTCATCTTTTTATTCAGTCTGGGATTCTATCTAATGGGATGCTGCCACCCACATCTAGGGCAGGCCTTCCCTCATCACTTCAGTATATCTGGAGACTTTCCCAGACACATCTCCCAGGTGACTACAAATCTAGTTCTGTTGTCAATGAAGATTAACACACCACACTAGCGCTGACCCTAAAGGAGGGCCTGGGGTCTTTTTAAACTGTGTATATGGATATTTGCCTGCATGTGTGCCTGTGCATTTTATGCATGCAGTGGCTGCAAAGGCCAGAAGAATGAGTCAAATACCCTGGAACTGGTGTTATAGATGGTTGTGAGCCACTGTGTCCATACTGGGAACTGAATCTAGATCTGGAAGAGCATCGGTTGCTCTGAACTAGCCCAGCCTCCCTTCTTGTACCTTAAAGACTGGCATAATTAAGCTGCTATGTGACACACTCAGGGCTTGTCAGAATCAGGTCCCTCCTGCAGATTTACCTCTGTCTTAATGTGGGAGTCCATTCTGAAATAGCTCTGCATAACCTGTACACACGATCAGCCTCACCACTGCCCATCAACCACCTCTCTGGAAACCTCTTCCTTCCATCCCTTTCTACCTCATCTACACAGGCACAATGCATGCACTTAGAAGTACTCTGGTTTTCCTCGGCTTAGTAAAAGTCTGGCCATTCCTCAGAGCTTTCGCCCGATCCTCTCTCGCATCTATAGCTTCAGGAATTCTATATGGATCACATTCTAATTATCTTTAAAGAAAACAACTTAGGGGTTGCTGAAATGACTTAGAGGTTAAGAGTGCTTGCTGTGCAAATATATAACATGAGTTCAAATCCCCAGCATCAGTGTGAAAAGGCACTCATGGCTACCCATGCTCGCAACCCAGATTTAAGGAGCAGAGACACAGGTGGATTCTGAGAGCTTGCTGACCAGCCATCTTGGGCAAAACTACAGTCTTCTAATTTACAGAGTATAGTGGATTTAAGAAGAATGTCTGTGGTAATCTTGAGCATCTGAATACCTTATTCACAGTAGTGATGCTGTTTGGAGAGGTTTAGAAGATATGGCATTGCTAGAAGTGTGTTACTAGGGATGGGCTTTGAACTTTCAAAGTCTCCTGTCATTCCTAGTGCTCTCTCTCGGCTTTACACCTATGGTTCAAGATATGAACTCCCAGTTTGCTGCCCCAGTCACCATGTGTGCCTACTGCCAAGCGCCCCTGCAGTGAGGTTGATGTACCCTTATCCCCGTGGAATCATACGCCCAAATCAACCCTTTCTTCTATGAGTTGCCTAGCCATGATATTTTATCACAGCAATAGAAAAATCATATGGCGAGACCGTGTCTTAAAGAAATAAAGCAGAGACCAACAAAGATGCTCAACGTCATCCCCTATCCTTTGTGTAAACATGGGTGTGAGTATCTGTACACTCACATGCATGAACCACACAAGTACAGGCATGTGTATATATAGACATATATATGTATACATATACAACTATATATATCTATATATACACAAACACACACACACAAAGACCTCAAAAAATAAGTAAAACACCTTATAATTTTGCTATTGTATTCTCCAGTGAAATTTCATTTCCTGATTTTATAATTACTTGTCTGTGCACTTATTTATTTACTTACATAATTATCAAAGAAAGTTCTCTCTATATGCCCCTGGCTGTCCTGGAATTCCTTATGTAGACCAGGCTGGCCTTGAACCTACAGAGATCTCTCTGCCTCTGCCTTACAAGTCCTGGGATTAAAGGCATGTTTTACCACGCCTGGCTCTCGTTTCCTGATTTTAAATGTGACTGATCATTAATCTACCCTTGGATAGGATGATTCTCTCCTTATACTGACATATTGTAGTGATACTGCTTGCGACAACTGGGCCAGCAGCTAGTTGGTAGAGTTTTTTAGTGTCGGGAATCAAACTAGTTCAGAGATGTCAAACATGTGAAGGCTAATATCTGTAATCATATGTCTAAGACTATGTGGCTAGAGGAAACCATGTGACATAATCACTAACGGTTTGTGGTCAGAGCAGAGAAAAAAACAGAATAAGTACTGATAAAAACGAAGTCCTAGATAGGAAGCAAGTGTGACTCCAGAATGGATTAAATGGATGAAATGAGCATCTCAGAGACTATAGTGTTAAGAGGAGGAAAGGAATGGGCTTGGAGTAGGGTGTATAGTTCAGCAATAGAGCATATCTGTTAGGCCATATGTTTGACTCCCAGCACCTGAAAATTACTGCATTCAACTGTAATACAATATCGAGGGCATGGCTAGAGCCTCTGCATTTTCTCCAATCTTTCTGGCTTTACTTTTTCTTCAGTAGGATGACTTCTTTATTTTTTTTTTCAGAGCAGTCATATGTGGAGTATGTATATAAGACAAAAAGTACTCTTTCTTAGTAGCTTAAATTTAGACATTTATGTCTTACAACATCACCCAGTGGAAAACAGAGCTGATTCCAAAGCATTAAAGAAGGTTGAAATCTGATGACACTAGCAGTTTGTTATTATGATTTTTAGGTTGCCATTAATAATAAAAATCTGGGTTTATACAAAAAGAGATATAGAAGTGGTATACAGCTTCAACCAAAGGTGGCCAAATGAAGCCTTATGTGAACTCTGTACCAAAACTAGAAATGATGAGAATGTCTACTTTACCAATATTTGATAGACCCACTTTGGAAAATGGCACTTTCATCAAGAGTGAACCATTTTACAGTAAACTTGAAGACCTCTGTGAAGAACTTCCAGAAGGCTGGACAATGAATGATGGGACAATAATTCCTTCAATGTCTCTTCTGAGCATCATACTAGACCTTAGGGGCTACTTGCCACCATCTGGGAAAACTTCCAGCAGTCTACTCGGAAGTCTAAGCTAACACACTACAGGCCACTGAGGACAACCCAACATGCCTAGCTGGCAGACAACATTTACTACCATCACATGCATTAGTCCATCCAGGAACAAGCATGCCAGAGGTGCCTGCATGGCTGCAGCTACATAAAGAAGCCCAGGGAAGACCAGTGTAAAATCTCCCAACTGGAACCAGAGTCACGAGCAAATATGCTATTGTTTTAACAATTTATTACATTATTTGTATGTGAATGTGTTTTGTCTGCATGTATGTCTCTGCACCATCTGCATGCACTGCCCTTGGGAGGCAGAAGAGGGGGATCCCGTGGGACTGGAGCTGCAGATGGTGGTGAGTCAACATGTGGGTGCTTGGGACTGCATCCAGGTCTTCTGCAAGAACAGCTGGTGCTCTTAGTCACTAAGCCAGCTCCAGCTCCTATTATTGCTCTTTTAAAGCCGTTACTTTCTGTTGTTGTTGTTACACAGAAATAAGTAACTGGCATATCGTAAGCCAAGGAATACAACACACTCAATCATAACCCACCATCTCTGATTGAACAAATGGATTAAGAAGACTTTAACATGCACAGGTAAGGCCTTGATATGAAGGTTTTTACCTAGTCTAATTCAACTGTGTTATGTCATGTTTGGTTGAAATCCCTGGGAGACCTGCTGTTTTGTCAAGTGAAACAGAGGGAGAGTGGATCTGGGGTAGAGGGGAGGGGGGTAGGGTTTGGGAGGAGTGGACGGAGGGGAAACTGTGGTTGGGATGTAAAATATGAGAAAAGAATAAATACATTTTAAAAACACACAGGTAAATATCAATGGTTTAGCTCTCTCCCCTACTTCTTGAATGTTAGTACTTACGTTGGAAATGCTCACTGTCAAACATGGTCCTGTGACCTGGTGTTTCTTTGACACATCATCAACAGCTTTTTCCATCATGGGATTGGTGCAGTCAACTCTTCTTCCTAGAGCCATAATTAGAGAAAGACATTAATTGTGTGTGAAGCAAAGGATCTTTAGCCATTGTGAGTGTTCATAAATTGCTAAGCCATAGGCATTATACCTACTGGTCAAACTGCCCTGTTCATATTCCTGTGCTAGAGGCTGTATTTCGGGCCCTTTAACTAAAAGTGCTCTTGGTTAAGAGGCAGGACAGGAACACAGGTAATTAACCTCTGTTACTGGTCATACCGAAAACCTCCGGGTAGTGGTTGGACAATGATGAAGACAGGAGTAACCAAGTACAATGATGCTACCAAACAGGAAAAATATGCAGCTCAGGTGAAGGTCTCGTCATGCATTCTCCTCTCCCTTTACTCACCAAAGCAAGTTGCAAATACAAAGAATGTATTTAGTGATGCAGCAATGGAAAATGGAAAAATGTACCAGAAATAAAAGCCTACCCATGAAAGAAGATGCGGAAAATGTCACTGGGGAAAGAAGAGTCAGGCAGCCATTGAATCTTGTGACAGCTTCAATTCAATTTCCAAAGCTTGACATTTTCAAACAATGGGTGCCACCATATGTCTCTATGGACCTTGGTTTTATGAGTGTATAGATCTCTGTGGTAGAATCAAAGCCCCACATGTCCTTGAAATGGATATTACCACACTCAATGTTTGATGGGTCATTTATGCACATGTTTTGTGAACTCATAATGGAAGTTATCAGTTATTATTTCATGTTGTCAAACTAACGGCACTCAGGACCATCTCTAGGAGACTTGTAAGCATGTCTGTGGAGGCATTTCCAGAGAAGTTTAACTGAGGTGTAAAGACCTACACTGAATGTGGATGGCATTATTCAGTGGGCTGGGATCCTGTACTGAATACAATGAGAAAGCAATGGAGATGTGGCCCAGTGGCTAAGAGCACTTGCTCTTGCAGAGGCACTGTGTTTGGTTCCCAGCACCCACTTGGTGTCTCACAGCGGTCCTTAATTCCAGTACCTCCTCTGACCTCTGTGACCTCTCAGCACTAGTACTCACCTCTCTCTGCTTCCCGACTGCAGATGCAGTGTGACCTGGCCCTTCCACTCCTGCTGCCATGCCTGCATCATCATTAAACATACTCTCACGATACACTTAACTCCCCACCTTTCATAGGTTGCTTTTCTCCAAGTATTTTCTTATAGCAATAAGAAAAAAGCCTAACAACCCGTTCAGGATATCTGAGAACTTGCCTTTTTCTGGGTCTCTGTCTATACATGTAATGAATATAGACATTTAATCTGTAGCTCTGTGCCAACTCCATCCCTCTCTTTATTACTCACTCCTCCAAACAGTTGCAGGGCCTGACATCTACTCACCTCAAACCTAGGTGGCAGTGACTGGACTCATGGCTCTACATGTAGCAGGACAGAAGCTGCTGGAGAACAAGGATCAGGACACATTGTACCAGTCTCCCTAACAGTCTGCGCTGGCTTGGTCACTGCTGAATCATAGGCATCCAAGACAGGGCCTAGCACAGAGCAGGCACTCACTTGCCTGCCAGCCTCAGGGCTGCATCAAGTGTTTATATATGCAGAGCCCTTACTGCTCTTCCTCTTGTACCCTGTGACACCTATCTAGAAGATTCGCTTTGTTCTTAAGCTAGTGTGATAAAAATCACAAATGCCTACTCCTCACTTTGCTCGCGGATTCTTCAGATCCTCCGGGGAGCATAAACAAACGAGAAGGCAGATGGCATCAATGTAGGCAAAGGGATTCTCATGTCTAGCTTGCAACCCCTGAAAATGTCATTATGGATCTCACTAGCTGGGGTCTGTGTTGTGTATCTGGGGCCATGATGGTCTTCCCCCTGCCTGCCTGTGGGATCCTATCATAGTTGCATGGAGGGAATGCTTCCTACAGGTTAGGCACTCTGATATTTTAAGACATGCTGTGTGTGGTCAGGTGTTACACAGACCTAGGAGATGAATGCAAGCTTACTAATCAAACCCATCCCGGGAGGATACTCTGCTCACCTACACTGCCAAAGCACACAACCCTCCACTCTTGAAAGCTGTAAACTAATGAACACAGAACTTCTGCCTGGCCACAAATCTCAGTTCTACCTCTGACTGGGAAGCTCTCTTGGGAGTCATTAAAAAGTACTGCACCAATAGACCCATATTTATCACCCGGTACAAAACTAAAGTCCAAGTGGATCAAAGACCTCAACATAAAACCAGACACACTAAATCAATTAGAAGAAAAAGTGGGAAAGAGCCTAGAACTCATTGGTACAGGAGACACCTTCCTGAACAGAACACTAACAACACAGGCTCTAAGATCAACAATCAATTAATGAAACCTCATGAAACTGAAAAGCTTCTGTAAAGCAAAGGACACTGTCATCAGAACAAAACTACAGACAGCATAGAGATTGGGAAAGGATCTTCACCAACCCTCTATCTGACAGCAGGCTAATATCCAGAATATAAAAGGAACTCAAGAAGTTAAAACACAATGAAACCATTAATCCAATTTAAAAACAGGGTACAGGTCTAAACAGAGAATTCTCTGTAGGGGAATACAGAATGGCAGAGAAACACTTAAAAGAAATGTTCAAAGTCCTTAGTTATTAGGGAAATGCAAATCAAAACAACCCTGAGATTTTACCTTACACCCATCTGAATGTCTAAGATCAAAAACTCAAGTGACAACACATGCTGGAGAGGATGTAGAGAAGGGAAACCCTCCTGCATTGCTGGCGGGAATGTAAACTTGTACAACCATTTTGGAGGTCAATCTGGTGCTTTCTCAGTCTATTAGGAACAGCGCTTCCTCAAGATCCAGCTATACCACTCCTAGGCATATATCCAAAATATGCTCAAGTACAAGACACGGACACTTGTTCAACCATGTTCTCAGCAGGTTTATTCATAATAGCCAGAACCTGGAAACAACCCAGATGTCCCTCAGTTGAGGAATGCATACAGAAATTGTGGTACATTTACACAACGGAACACTACTCATCAATTCAAAACAAGGGAATCATGAAATTTGCAGGTAAATGGTGGGAACTTGAAAGGATTATCCTGAGTGAGGTATCCCAGAAACAGAAAGACACATACGGTATATACTCATTTATAAGTCGATATTAGACATATAGTAGAGGATAAACTTTCAAAAATCTGTACACCTAAAGAAGGCAAGAAGGAGGACCTTGGGTAAGATGATCAATCCTCACTCAGAAAGACAGACAAACGGGATGGACATTGGAAGAAGAAGAAAGCAGGAAAAATGACAGGAACCTACCACAGAGGGCCTCTGAAAGACTCTACCAAGTAGGGCATCAAAGCAGATGCTGAGACTACTAACCAAAATTTGGGTAGGGAATCTTAGGAAAGAAGGGAGAGATAATAAGATCTGGAGAGGACAGGAGTGCCACAAGGAGTGCAGCAAAACAAAAATATCTGGGCAAAGGGGTCTTTTTTGAGACTGATACTCCAACCAAGGACCATTTGTGGATATAACCTAAAACCCCTGCTCAGAAGTAGACCATGGCAGCTCAGTATCCAATGGGTACCCTAGTAAGGGGAACAGGCACTGTCTCTGACATCAGTGGCTAGCTCTTTGACTGCCTCCCTGAGGGGGGAGCAGCCTTGCCATGCCACAAAATAGGACAATGCAGCCAGTTCTTATAAGACCTGATAATCTAGAGTCAGATGGAAGGGGAGGAGGACCTCCCCTATCAGGGGACTTGGAGAGGGGCATGGGAGGAGATGAGGGAGAGAGGGTGGGATTGGGAGGGAATGATGGAGAGGGCTACAGCTGGGATACAAAGTGAATAAACTGTAATTAATATAAAAATAAAAATTTAATTTAAAAAGTATTGCATCTGCTTCTTTGTAAGATCATGTTGAGAATTAAAGAAAATAAAATGGAAAACAAAGACAAAGGTCTTAGCACAATGCCAAATGCTCATTAAACACCCTGTTAAAAGCATCTACTGTCATTATAAATATTATTTCCCTGCAGCAGTCTACCTACCTCACCCCCCAAAGGTCCTCTTCTGAACTACTAAACCACTTCATACCTCTCCAGCTTACCTGAGGCCATGCTGAGTCCACTCAGTACAGGCTGCTTAACATGTACAAGGCCTTGGCTTTGGTTCCCAGCACAGAAAGAAGGAATCAATGAGTTACACAGGTAGAGACTCTCAGGCAAACACTGATACAATAAACTTTCGCTTCAAACTTTATTCAATGTAGAGCACAATTCACCCCAAAGTGCTCCACTCAGTTCTTTTTTGCTTTCTTTTTCACTGTTTGATTACATCTGTCTGTAGTTTTCCCTCCCTCCTTTCCTCCAAGTCCCTTCCCTGTCCCCCTTCTCCCTTCTTCCCCACCCCCTACCATCTACTCCACTTCAATTTCTCTTCAGAAAAGGGCAGGCCTCCCATGGATATCAATCAGCCATAGCATATCAAGTTGCAGTAAGACTAGGCTCATCTTCTCCTATTGAGGCTAGACTAGGCAGCACAGCAGGAGGAAAGGGTCTTAAATGCAGGCAACAGAGTCAGAGGCCACCCTTGCCCTTGCTGTTAGAAGTCCTACATCAAGACACAGCTACAGAACTGTAACATGTTTCAACCAGTTCTTAATTAAAATACAGAAAATACAATCGTTCTACTACTCAAATCTTGGTACCAGACCTAGGAAGAAATATGGGCCCAAACTGGGATAGCTGGATAGGGGGTGCATCTAAGGATGACAAAATTCTACTGTTGTCCTCCAGTGATGGGGAGAATAAGTGACCTTTCCACTGAAAATCTGTGAGAGTTCCAGGGAGGGAAAGCTTCCTAACGTGCTTTAAACCATGCTGTATGTGGTCAGGTTGCAACACCTTTGCAGATGAACTCTGTGCACTCTAGAAACACAAAGCCCAGCTGCCAGCCCCTCTCCCACTACTAATCAAAGCAAGAAGCATATACCCTCTCCCATTTGCCAGTAGAGGACATGGGAAGTGAAAGCAACATGCCCCACCCTAGCACTGCTCAGAAGATGATCACACAGGTCTTAGCACACCAACCTCTTGTCAACACTAAACCTACACTGTCTCAAATTATATACCATCTATCTGTTGTCTGTAGGCCTTGGGGTATCAGAACTATTCCAAAAGTGAGTCAAATCCCACTGGTATTTCTTTAACCCTGTCTGTTGTCTGAAATGCACTGGGTGTTCTACATTCAGGTTCAATGCATATCAGGAAAGGCTCTAAATGAAGAGGCATTTCTCCAGAGAAGACACACTTAACAGTTCGCAAGCGTGAAATTGACTCAACATTAGAAATCACTAGAGAAATGTCAATCAAAATCACAAGAAGACCATCTCATAGCCATTAGGAGGGCTGTTATCAGAAGTCAGAAACAGAAAATAAATGTTACTGAGGTCATGTGGAAAAAGGAATACTTATGTGAGGCTAACGGCAACACGAAATGGTTTATCCACTGTGGAAATTTGGAGGTTCTCTACAGAGTTAAACAGAATTACCTTGTGATCCAGTGATTGTAAATCACATGCAGGGACTTGGACTATGTCCATTTCCACAGCAGCATTGTTCACTGTAGCCAAAAGGTGAAAATACCCTAAATTTCCACTGATGGATGAGCTGATAAAATGTGGTCTACTTAGACCATACCACAGGATAGTGTGTAGACATGAAGAGGAACAAGATTCTGATATATGCAACAACCTGAATGTACTCTGAGGATGTAGTGGTAACTGAAATGAACCAGGCACTAAAGAATAACACTTTCTGATGCCATTACCACAAGGTACTCAAACTCACAGAAACAGAGAGTAGATGATTTCTGGTAGTAGTTGGCAGCGGTGGGATTAGGAAGGGTTGATAAAGCAGTTTCACTTCTCAGTAGGAAAATATCAGAGCGGAGTTGGTGTTAGGTTATCCTACAGTATGCAAAAAAGAGTGCAAAAATGGTCACAGTGTTGCATTTTCCGGTACATATATTTGAACACACACAGAGAAACACAGAATTGCTTTGAACTACTGAAAAGTGAAACACCAAAGACCTATGGGTTTGTGGGCTGACGGTTGCAATGCCAGAAGCCTTATGTCTGTTTCATTTAGAATGGTGGGACTTTGAACCTATTAAAAGCCATGATGTACCCCCACATCACACACTGGGAAAAATACAAGAAGCTAGGGACTGTTTGAGACCACTGATTGCTGAAGACAAAAGGAAAGGATAGTGTGTTTCAAAACCCACAAAGATGAAAGTGCCCCTCATCTTCTGACTGGGACTGCGAGCTCTTTGGAAATGAACATAGGTGTGAAGCTAGACGATGCCCACCTTGAGCCCCTTACCTCCATCTGAGGGTAGACTGTGCTGATCTGTGTAAGAAATATAAACTCCAAAGACAAAATACACTCCCAGACAAGTCAATCACTGGAGTTAAGAATCCTGATAGGGAACCTGAGCCTCGGAGACAGCTATGTCTCATTACCACTCACCTCAGGCTTAGCACCCTGTACAAGACCAGGTCTGATGATCCAGTGGAAAGAGAATGGCTCCCACAAAGCTGGCACCTACTTATCCAATGGATACATTACCTTGAGTAAATATTGCAAAGCAAGGGTCCTGTAAGAAACAGAGTAAGGCCTCTTCCTGCAGAATTCAAAGACACAGCACAGTGTGAGTGCTTAGGAGGGCATTTGTTTTATGAGGTCAGTTCAGACCTCCAGAGAAGCATCAGCCTGTGTGGAAAACAGAAGGCTTCAAAGAATTACAGAGCTGGGTTTGTATCCTAGGGAGGCCAAGCCCGCAGTACTAATGCAGGCTACATGGTCATAAGAAAAAATCTGAAAACTTGAGTTGCAGGGCCCCAGGAAGAGTGAGTCAAAGGGAGGACATGGGAGTCTTAGAAGACAGAGCACATTCAATGGCGGGAGGAACGTGTTCTAGAGACTGCGATAAGTTGTATCTACACAAGAACAAAGCAAACGTATGCTCCAAGAGAGCAAAGAATTTGGCCAGGGTCACAGAATTGGCATCCAAGCCAGGAAGAAATTTGTCTCTCTGCTCTTCCTCTGCCGGTAGAGGGAGCTACAGACTGTTCACCCCTCAGCAGCCAGGAAAGAAGAGAAAGAGAAACAAGAACCCTACAGTCCCCTTTCAAGGTAGTGTACCCCATTCTGCATAGGTTTCACTAACTTCCAATAATACCCTGGATGGGGATCAAGCCTTTAATACAGGGACTTTAGAGGAATATTTAATACTCACTTTAGCAAAGAGTATAGAAGGACATGAAGTCAAGATTAGTGGGATGAAACTGGACAGGAGACTTGAGTGCACTTTACTTTCTAAACTGAAGATTAGAAGCAGGGCGCTGACCTGACCAGGGCTGTTCATTGCAACATTAATCTGGTAGAGCATGTGTATACGTTGGTAGAGGGAAATGAAGGAACTACTTACCGGCTAGCTGATAGACTAAGGTTCACTGAACTCCTAACAGGGACTCTTTCCAGTTGCAGATACTGGAGTAGCAGCAGTGAACAAAAGTAAGATACCTGCTCTCATGTCCCCACCTTCCAGTGGAGGGAACAAAGAACAAAAGGGTCAAATTGACAGTGGCTTAGGAGGTGACCAGTGCTACTATAAAAACAGAACAAAGTGAACAGAGTGCTCAGAGTAACGTTATGAGAAAGTGACAATGGCTGAAGACCTGGAGTGGGGAAAGATGGAGGTCTCCTATACAGAAGGGCCAGGTGAAGCAGAACTTCAGTGAAGGGTGGGAGGTGTGTGGACCTGGAAAATAGTGATAGGGAGCAGTAGAGAGTGAATATGGTCAAAATATATTGCCAGCGATGGGCATGGACACAACGCCTGGCACGCCCACTCCCCTTTCGAGGCCTCAGGTGCCCCTTACAATCACCCCTCCACACCGTTAGGTCACATCTTTCCAGGCCCCTCAGATGTTCTGTGTCCCTCAACTCGGTTTTTGAACGTCACACCCATCCCTCTGCACTTCCTCCCAGCTCTGTCCCCTACACGCAGCAGGCTCCAAGGCTAAGCCAGCAAATCTTACCCTGTTTAGACGCTCAAATGGATGCACTCAACCTGCATGCAACTGGAAACAGCAGAACTCCAGGCAAAGTCCAGCCGCTCTTTGAAAGAGTGGAGTATAAGCCCACAGTCAGCCCAGCTTCCTTCATAACGTTGATTGGTCTAGTTCGGTCCCGTGCAGCCAATTGGCCCTTGCAGCGCGATTTTGCCCAATGAGGCCAGTCTTCGGCCGCCAACGCACCGCCCTCTGACCCTGGGGCGGGCTTTGCCAGGTTATTCCCACCCACTAAGTCTTCTAACCAATGGGAAGTGGTGCTCGCCTGCAAGTGTGCGCGCGCACACCCATCAGTGGGAAGGGCTCTGATTCCACGCAAACCCTGTTGCCTTAACAACCGGTTGCAGAGTCCCTTCGGTGATGGTAAGTGATGAGTGTCTCATGGACCCCACTTGGGCCCCCTAGGTCTTTCCTAAGTCTCAGTGCTGCCCTACTGTGTTTCCTGCACGGTTCTTGGCGATGATGCACTAGTACTACGGTGGAGCTATGTGCTGGAAGTGTAAGAGAGAAAGTATGGCCTCAGGCCTCTTGCCTGGCCTGCACTTAGCCACTGACTCCTCCCTGTCCCCAGTCACCTTCATCCCCCCCCCCCCCACACCTCACCTCCACACAGACACTTGCCACTCGACCTTGGCTGGTTTTCCCGGGAATCTCGGATCACAATTCTCTTGCTTCCCCTAGACCTGGACCTCAGTCAAAGTCAGGCCTCCTGGCTGCTACCCCTTAGCTAAAGTTTATGCATGGCGCTAGAGGTTTATTGGGTTCTGATGGTTGCAAATGCGCTGAGACTTTCAGGAGATGCTTGGAGCTTCTCAGAGAAGGCACACACGTGCCAAATGGATTGTTTTTTATCATTCCAAGCTGGCATACTGTTTATCATAGTAACTTTACATTTGGCCGAATTTAGGCATTATTATTTGGAGGAGCAGAGTTCATGGGAACTAGCACCACAAGTAGATGTTTTAAGTACATTTCTAGAACTGAGATTCCCGAGTTCATGGACAGTTGATCCTCTATATATGCACAACTAGCTCTCTTTCAGAATGAAGAATAAGGAATTTCCTGGCTTCTAAAATCAATAGTTACAAAAAAAGGAGAGAGAGACCGAGGTTCGTGGAAGAATTAATTGTTCTTTCCCGCAAACCTTGTTATCTCTCTGTTTATTGAGCAAATCTTTAGATTCCATTGGAATAAAGTTTTTCACATTAATTACCCAGCTGTCTAAGTTAGCAGTGGCATTAGAACAGACATCATTTTCCTTTTCATCTTTGAGAATGAAAACTGAAGCCACAACAAATCTATTCATAATAAAATGAGCGTGTGCCTTACAAACAGATACCGTCTCACATTTGCTGTTTACTAACTTTGGAAAAAAAGAATTCAAGCACGTTGAACCTCCAGGCACAAATGATACTGTCATTTACATAGCTGTTGGTGCTCCTTTATACTTGAAAAAAAAATGATTTAAGAATTCTAATTTCCTAAAGTGATATGTCGATTAATGGCACAATTGCATAAACTTTCTGTAGTATAAACTTTAAGGCAGTGGAGAGAAGAGTTATATCTCTTACAAAATACGGGTCATGTAAACACCAGAAATTCATATTTAGTCATTCATTTGCTCTATGTTGATCTATCTAGGAACGAGGAGGAAAATGGTAATATAAAATTTTAAAACAAAAAGTTCCTTCAATTTGCTGGCTCCTCAGTAATACATAGTTGGATTTAGTCATGTGAGACATTGCCTTATTAACAGAAGTGATGATTGAATTTACAATTATGTTAGGAAATTAACCACATTTTACTAGTATATTGCTGATTTTCCATCTTTCACAATGTGGTGTTTTAAAAACTAAAATATATCAAATAAAATAGTTTTAAGTTGAGAGAGATTTTCCCCTTTTCTTCACAGATTTCTTTATTTAGAGTTAGGGTTAATTTTATTTTACTGTTTACCCTTATCATTTGTGGGTAGAAAAGGGGAGCATGATGAAGTCTGAATGTGTTGGTCAGAGAACAACTTGGAAGAGTTGGTTCTCTTTTTGTACCATGTGGGTCCTGGGTTCCCACTTAGGTCAAGCTTGGCAGGTAGACATGTCCCCAGCCCACAAAAGTTTATGTAGTGACATAAGTACATTACACAGAATCGAGCCTAAATGAAAAAGATGTGGATGTCTAGAACTGTCATAAATAAAATCTGGACTATAGCTTGTAATACCATGCTTCTGTGTTTGTATGATGTCTGAAGGCCTCTAATTTTAAGAAGACAAATACGACATCCAGTGGCCAGAGAAAAAGGATGAGCCCTAAGCCTGAATTTACTGAAGAACAGAAACAGGAAATCCGGGAAGCTTTTGATCTCTTTGATGCTGATGGAACTGGAACTATAGACATCAAGGAACTAAAAGCAAGTTCCACACATTCCTGCTTTGCCACCTGGTGTTTCCCTGTTGCCTGTCTTTGACCTGTCACTTTCTTCTCTCTTCTTCCTGTAAAAGTAACAGAAAAAGGTACCTTGTGTATATTTTACCTGGAACAATGATCTGATTGATAAATTTGATGGCAAATATTAATTATATCATCGTTACTGTATTCCCTAATCATTTTCATCATTTTATCCGGTATTAGGTTAATACCCTCAACAGTCGTTTTTGCTCCTACATCACTTACATGTGTCTATTTAAATGATCTTGTTTACATTGTAGGTGGCAATGAGGGCCCTGGGCTTTGAACCCAAGAAAGAAGAAATCAAGAAAATGATAAGTGAAGCTGATAAGGAAGGAACAGGAAAAATGAGCTTCAGTGACTTTTTGACAGTAATGACTCAGAAAATGGTAAGTTAGCTGACATAATTAGCATACTTTCCATCCATTATGGTGAGATACATGAGAATCTAGACATAAAAAGAACTTCATTCAACAAAACTAGCCCATCCTCGTGGGAGAAGATTGTATTTTTAATTGAGAGGAACCCTACGTTTCATTTGGCTTTGTTTAAGGTCAGAGCATTACAGACATGTGTCTTGCTTTTTTATTTTTGAATTTTAATATTAGTATTAAAAGTTAAATTAGCATACAATAATTCAGGTATCATTATGAAGTTTTCAGACAAGGTCTTCACATGGGAGATTGGTTCCGAGATTACTCTTCCTTGTGGGCTCTCCAGTTGTAGCTACTAAAAGAACCTTCCTAAAACCTTTGAGGTTTGAATGCTTCCAGAAATTTTGCTCCATACTGTTGGAGTACTCAGGGCCCAGTAATTCTTTGAAGGCCATTGTGCAAAATACCTGTCTCCTCCTCTGCCCTTGTCAATAGGTCCCTGTCATCTAATTAGCTTAAGAGTATATTTTTATATATATATAACCCTACTCACTGCTTCTCTATTTTAAACATGAATCTAGTGTCTCCCTGGTTTTTACAATACTTTAGGTACAATGACATTTCCTGTAAAACCCCTGAGTATATGTTAAGTTTACAAAGATTTTCTTCTTTTTCTACAATGGATTAGACGTGTTTTACTGTGGCCGAAGACATATTATCACGACAGCTACCACTAGAACCTTGTGATGATTAGGATGGAGCTGGGGAATTAATCTAAGAAGATAGTTTTCCTACAGCTCCCTCCTTATCTTTAGAATGATAGAAAGTTCTGGACAGACAAAGCACAAGAGGGACAGTCAGCTCCACCAGGAGCCCGTCCTTGCCACATGATTCTTTGGCTCCCAAACAAGTCCTCGTGACCTGAATCCTGAGCTGCCTGTGAGATAGATGATGGGGTAGGAAATGGACAGGGAGTACGTACCACTGTGGATAAGAGAAACTGGCTGGCCTGCCTTCCTGCCGTTGCTCCAGTTAGGTATTTGGAGACAATAGGATGAGTAGGATGTGGCAGGGCTGCTGTGAATAACAGTCTGTTTGATGTTGTACTAAAGTCTGAGAAAGACACCAAAGAAGAAATCCTGAAAGCTTTCAAGCTCTTTGATGATGATGAAACTGGAAAAATATCCTTTAAAAATCTGAAGCGTGTGGCCAAGGAGCTAGGCGAGAACTTGACTGATGAGGAGCTGCAGGTGAGAAAAGCCTCAGTCAGAAACTTGAATCCCCACTTTGGAGCCTCTGGCTTTCCCAGGTTCTCATTTCTCCAGTAGGACAACTTATTAAAAGAAATGTTAGTATCCCTTTGTGTCTCTGGTGACAATGCCCCTGGACCCTGCTTCCAGAATACACATGTGAAGTTGAACTTACTCCTCTGGCTTTTAGGTCAGAATGACTTTCCAGCTTCTTTTCAATTGATGGATGTGACAATACCTATGATTTGGTTTTCAAGTAACTATCAATAAAAGGGGCACCCTCACATTAAATGGACCATAGTCATCTTTCCTCATAGCATTATTTAAAGTTTCTTATCTAATCACTTTTCAGTTTAGTTTGTGAGATAATCTAAGATAAACCCTTTCTGCCATGCAGGAAATGATTGATGAAGCAGATCGAGATGGAGATGGAGAGGTCAATGAGCAAGAGTTCCTGCGCATCATGAAGAAGACCAGCCTCTATTAAGATCAGTGTTGCTTTTCTACTGCAAGCACGTGTGACTAGATTTAGTGCCTGCCATTTTGTGAAATATGGCTTTTGATAGCCTCCCCCCAACCTCTGGGTTCATTTTAGCCATGACCTTGAATCTACTTTTGACCTTTGAAGTGTTCTTTGATATTAAGTTCTTTGTCCATTTCAACATAGCTATTTCAATAGGGCAGAACAAGAGCACAAAGAGTGGGGAAAAGGGTCTGAAAGTGTGACCCTCCATCTGCCATTACTTCATATTGCTCATGCATTTCCATATAGCTACAAACACACAATGGCTTCCTAGATGTCCAGGAATCTATGTCACTTTAAGCAGTGGTCCTAAAGTGGTTTTGGTTTTTAGTCAGTACCAGAGTACAGGTTTTGTTTGTTTGTTTCTTATAAAAGTCAATGAATGCTTGCCGTTGCCTTTGAATGAGTGTTAGTTAATGCCTTTGTTTTGTCTTAAAAAAATAAAACATTTCTTAATTTAAGCTATCATTATTTGAAAGATGAGCATTTTTAGATTTAAAAGTGAGTTCATCTTGTAAACAATTGTATTGAGGGTGGCTTGGTAGATACATAAAATTTACCATCAGCCTGTGGACAAAAGGAATTAACTTTTTTTTTACATTTCTGTCATAAGTGGTATATTGCATTAAGAACTTTTGGGGTTTTACAACTGGTAGAATTTCCATATCACCAAGGTCTAAATGATGCCCTAAAAGTGGTTTTAGTCAAATGTAAAGGTTATAGACTCTTGTGGGCGATTTGTGCTTTAACAAAATGGAGAGGGATAGGTAGTAGGTAAGATTCAGGCAATCTTGTGAGTTTATTACTTATAGCATCTCATAGTATTTTGTGGTTGGGATGAGAAGGACATGGGTATTGTCCAGGTACCCTCTGGGTGCTACACAGAATCACCTGTGAGAGAAGTCCAAATATGTGGCATTAAAGTCTGCTCCAGGGTGAGGGTGAAGAACAAGAAGGGCTGAAGGGAAATGGAAAGTGAACAATGATTGGCTCAATTTATATGGACACATATATGTACATATATATGTATGTAATATATATTATTACATACCCATATCTATATATAAACTCCCAAACAAAACAGAACAAAAGAAACTAAAAACAACAAGAGCCAGGCAGGTGATCAAGCTTATAATTCCAGTACATAAGTGGATGACGGAAGATGGTTGCCTCATCTGTCTTTCTATCTGTCACTTTCTTGCGTGTTCTTGCTCTTTGTTTTTGTGTGATTAATTATAAAGGCCTCCAACTCCTCTTGATTCAATATTCAACTTAACTAGGTATTTTGTATTTTCAACTGGGAACCCGTTGAAAAGTTAAAAAGTTGAGCTCAGCACACTCTTATATCTGGCAGTCTTGAGAATTGGGGGCCACTGGAATGAGTGATAGATTACTCCTTGGAAAACACAGGGAAGGAGAGAAAAAGCCAAGAGGAACCTCAGACTCAGGTTATAACATGAGTTCACTTAGTTCCCTGATGAACAATTTGGAGTAAGTTGCTTCTGTTGGTGCCTCAGATTCCTTGCCTGTACAGTGGTTGGGGGGGACTATTTAACTGAGAATTTCTGTGGTCAGATGAAATTTTCCCAACAGGACCTTGCTTTATGATGTTCGAGAATGAGTTGTTTCAGTATAATCTCATTCCTTTTTGTTGGTTTGTAGTTTGGTACAGCTTCATGAAGCTTATGATCATTGTCCCAAAGTCAGTTGACAGCATTTTTTAGGTTTTTGTCACATTGCTGTTTTCTAATAAGAGGCCTATGGATCTGATAAAAGATAAAGGGTTGGAAAGACTGGCCTTCTTCCCCTTTCTCTATGAAGTATAACCCTACAAAATCAATTATGTTTAATGGGCAAGTAAAAGTTCTATATATTTGTTGCATACACATTTATATTTTGAAATATGTCTACTGTATAAAATAGTGGAATCAAGGTAATTACCCTGAAAACATTCTCCTCCAGCTTAATGTTCCCAATTATGACTTCAGTTCTTTTTACAGTCTCTTGAGGGAGGTGAGAGGATGGCAAGTGGTGTAACATCCCAAGTGATGAAAGCAAATATAAGGAAGTTGCCATGCCCTACGGCACAGCCATGTAGTGTGATTCTTAGTGCAGGAAACAGGCATGGTGAGTCATCCAAGGAGGGAGGTGGCACCGAACCACAGAAGCCGTGGAGTTCAGTTCATGTGTAGCCAGTCAAGGGGTGCTGTAAGTGTTGGGTATGCAGGACAGAAAAGTAACTAAGGAACCCACTTGGTTACTGAGCTACTGTGGGCTACATCTGAGCAGGGGTTCTAGATTATATCCATATATGGTTTTTGGTTGGAGAAACACTCTCATAGAGGGCCCCTGTGCCCTAATATAGTTTGTCCTTGTGGCGCTCCTGTCCTTTCTAGGTCATACTAACTCCCCCTTCTTTCATATGATTCTCTGCACTCTGCCCAAGGTTTGGTTATGAGTCTTAGTATCTGCTTTGATATACTGCTAGGTAGAGTCTTTCAGAGGCCCTCTGAGGTAAGCTTTTGTCCTGTTACTTGTTTTCTCCTACTTCCCCTATCCATCCCAATTGGGTTCCCTAGTAAAAGGAACAGGAATGATTTCTGATATGAATTCAATGACTGTCTCTCTAACTCCCCCTTTAACTCCCCCACCCCCCAAGGGAGGAACAGTCTTGCTAGGATACAGAGGAGGACATGGCAGCCAATCCTGAAGATCCCTGATAAGCTAGAGTCATATGGAAGGGGAAGAGGACCTCCCCTAGCAGTGGATTTGGAAAGGGGCAGGGAGGAGATGAGTGAGGGAAGGTGGGATTGGGAGGGAATGAAGGAGGGGACTACGGTTGGGAATCAAAGTAAATAACCTGTGATTAATATAAAAAATAAAAAGTAAAAAAAGAAAAATAAGTAAAGCAAAAAGATATATGAGATGG
Organism: Meriones unguiculatus; assembly: GCF_030254825.1. Lineage (NCBI taxonomy): Eukaryota > Metazoa > Chordata > Mammalia > Rodentia > Muridae > Meriones > Meriones unguiculatus. The sequence goes on from NW_026843706.1 coordinate 12,709,375, forward strand.
GCGGTAGAACCAATTGAGGCTGGTTCCAGCATGGCTGCATTAGAGAGATGTGGGCACTCAGGAGAAGAGGGAAAGTCCCAGCCATTCATGTCAGTGGATATATGGGCATAGCAGCAGTGGAAGAACTGGGTAAGGGAAAAGAAGGGAAGAATGGACCCAAGCTTTTTTAGAAGACATAGGAAGTGTTCATAAAAGAAGCTTTGAGTAGATGAGTCTTTTTTTTTCTTTAAATCTCTTTCTAAGGTGTTATAAAAGCTGGATTCTGAAACCACTGGTGTTGAGTTCAGAATCTATCTGACAAAGCTGTTTAAAGACAGGAGGTAGTTGAGTTGCAGGCCTTGCAAGACATAGGCATAGAATACAGGCAGGACATTGGAGGAGGAGGGCTGAATGGAGCCTGGTTTCTCTCAGCAAGATGAGGAAGGACGAGCAGAAGCTCTTCACATGAGACTGAAGCAAAATAGTGCCCCCACAAAGACTGTAAAACCTGTTAGAGGGTAAAAGGATCTCAAGATGGCCTAGTAGTTACACTGTGTGTTTAGAACTAGGTCACATGTCTACAATCTCCTGGGCTTCTCAGAGTACTGACCTTGCAAACAGTGTCAAGTGTAAAGACCTTTGGCTTCCCTCAATTTCTGCTTTTCACTGTGTGTCAGGGCTGCTCAGCTTGGATTTATTTTTGTTACTCTCTCAAATACTAAGAGTTTGGCTGCAGGGTCAAAGAAGCAATAGGATCAAACCCACAGTTGTTTTTATTTATTTATTTATTGTTTTTATAATTTATTAAATTTACTTCACAGCTATAGCCCGTTCCCTCATCTCCTCCCGATCTCACCCTCCCTCCCCCTTTTTCCCTATCCCCCTCCCATAGTCCTCAGGAAAGTGGAGCCCTCTTCCCCTGCCATCTGACCCAAGGCTATCAAGTCTTATCAGGACTGCCAGCATCCTATTCCTCTGTGTCCTAGCAGAGCCACCATGCCAGGGCAAAGCAATCAAAAAGAGCAGGCAACAGAGTTAATGTCAGAGACAGCCCCTGCTGCCCTTACTTGGGAAGCTACATGGAGACCGAGCTGCCTATCAGCTACGTCCGAGCAGGGGGCTAGGTTCTCTCCATGCATAGTCCATAGACATAAAGAAGCTAATAACAAGGAGGACCCTAGGGAGGATTCTTAATTCTCATTTAGAAGGGCAAATAGAATAGATGTTCTTTGAAAGATTCCACCCAACAGGGGATGGAAACAGATGTAGAGACTCACAGACAAACTTTGAGAAGAGTGCAGGGCCTCGTGGGAAAGAGTAGGGAGATAGAAGGACTCAGAGGGGACAGGAGATCCACACGGAGGTGAACAGAGCCAACAGATCTGGGCCCATGGGGGCCTGTAGAGACTGATGCACCAATTAAACCCACAGTTTAATAGCAGTTGTGACATAGTCAGCAGTTGCAGAAAACATGCAGTATTCAGCCTATTACACAGATAGGCATCCATCAGTTTTGGCTAGAATTGCTTGCTACCCTGATGGTGTTTGCTTTTGAAGCCAAGACCCCTCCCCCTCACCTAGTCTAGGAAATGCTCTTTCTGAGCCATTTATTGAGAGTGACTTTTTTTTGTTGTTGTTTATTTGTTTGTTTTGAGACAGGATTTCTCTGTGTGGCCGTGGCTCTCTTTGTAGAGCAGGCTAGCCTGTAACTCACAGAGATCTGCGTGCCTCTGCCTCCCAGAGTGCTGGGATTAAAGAGGTGCACCATCTCTGCTTTGCCTCCTCAAATGTCTTTGTTTGTTTGTTTGTTTTGTTTTGAGACAGGGTTTCACTGTGTAGCCTTGGCTGTCCTGGACACTTTTTGTAGACCAGGCTGGTCTGGAACTTACAGAGATCTGCTAGACTCTGCCTCCTAGAGAACTGGGATTACAGATGTGTGCCATTTTGCCAGGCTGTGATTGACATTTTACAGTAAGTTTCTGCCTTCTCCACAATGACTCTTCCAATCTGTTTTGATCAGTGTTCCATATCCAGGAATTTGCTAGTGTATCCTACACCTTCCTTTGTAGCTGAAGTGATCAGTATGCACTGATGGTAGTTATAAGGCCATGTCACCAATCTAGTGTGCAGTTCTGCAACATACAGTTTTCTTCATGTATGTGTGTTCATACATGCAGGTGTTTCTGACAGCAGAGGCCAATAAAGGGCTTCAGATCTCCTGGAACTGACGTTATAAAGCCATTGTGAGCCACCCAGCATGGATGCAGGGATCTGAACTTGTGTTCTCCACAAGCATTCATACTCAGGTGCCTCCTCAAGAGCAGCAAATGCTCTTAACCACTGACCATCTCTCCATCTCTGACTTAAACTCTTAGGACAGCTCTGGCCTCAATGGCTAAGACTATCACTCTCAGCCTTAGAGGGATGTGGAGGGAAACCTCCCTCTTTTTGCCACTGAGAATATCTGCCCTCCCGTTAACTACTGCTTTTTGCATGTCATTTACCCTTTCTTTCTGTTCTTTGCTCTGACCCATCTAGGGTGCCACTAGGACTTACCCTATAGAAGTCAATTAGATCTGCCCCTACCTATTAATTTCTTTAAAAATATTTACTTTGATCTTGTGCATATGTTCTGTCACCATGTACATATGTACACTATGCGCATGTTTGGCACCCTCAGAAAGTGTGGAAGCTCCTGGAACTGGAGTTACGGACACTTGTGTGTTGACATGTGAATCCTGGGGACCAGACCTGGGTCCTCTGCAAAAACAGCAAGTGCTTTTAACTGCTGAGCCATCTCGTCAGCCTCCATCTTTAATTTTCTTTTTAAAATTTACAATTATTTTGTTTATGTGAATGTCTATGACACAGCACATGAGTGTTCAGATGACAACCAGCATGAATGAGTTATCTCCTTCTACCGTGTGAATCCCAGGGGTTGATTTCAGCTCATCAGACTTGGTGACAAGCATCTATACCACAGAGCCACCCATCAGTTTCCTCCCCTTTTAATTTCTGAAACCACCTCAGTCCAAATGTAGATTGTTACACTCTTTCCCATGGGCTCTCTCTATCTTGTCTTTTCCCAAGACCTCCTTCTCATGTTATCTTGCTCTGCAAAAGAGTGTGACCTTCAGTTTTGGCCCTATGTGCTTCAAATAGCAACGTTTGTACTCAGCAGCTGTGGCCTTCAATGTTTTCAGCCTTGCTTTGCATGTCTACAAAATAGGTGTGCTGTGAGAACAAAGAGAGCCTATAAATACCACAAAACAACAACCAAAAACAACTGGTGGGCACAGTGGATCTGTAGGTCTTACCTGCAGCCTTCAGGAGTTTATGCAGTCATTTGTGCCACTGACAATCACACTCCATGCCTGCTTTCCACTTTCCCTGAATTCAGTCTCTATCTTTTATAAGAGCCTGTGTGGGATCATTTCTGTATACATACTCAATGTCTTTACCCTTTCCGCAACTGAAATATCATCCCTGTCTTTGTCACTAACCTACATACACATACACATACACACGCGCACGCACACACACACACACACACACACACACACACACAATCTATAGATAGATACATATAGATTGTGTGTGTGTATGTGTGTATAGATAGATAGATAGATAGATAGATAGATAGATAGATAGATAGATAGATAGATATAGAATGTGTGTGTAGGAAGCTCTCCATAGTGCTTTCCTTCCAAAAAAACTTTTGGGTGGTAGGGGAGAGCACGGGGGATTTTCCAGCTGGAATTAATGCAAGACAACAGTCATAAAACAATCTTGCCACTAGATGGAGTGCCAGGACAGAGCCTGGAGGCAGCAGCAACTTGTTTGTGGAGTTCAGTAGTGGTTTCAACTACAGCTTCTTGATGTTCAAAAGCCTTGGCACACAGTGGAGGGGCTGCTGGGATAGAGGGGAGGGGCAGTCATGGTGGGGCTGGGAATCCCACAGAAAGACTAGCAGGAGTGAGTTTTCATGAAATGATAGCTCATTCGAATGGATGCCCTATTGAGTCTAATTAAAAGAGTATAATGACAGGTTTGCAATCAGAACTGTTTACCTGCTTATTAAGAATGGCTTATTGAGAATTCCCACTACACTGAATACCTCTCTAGGGAGGACACAGATGCATCTTTGAGTTCTCCACAGACTTGCTCTGCCTGGTGCAATGCTCCAGCTGTGGTCAGACTTATTTACTGTTGTGGTTCATAAAGGAAGGACTTGCTAACTCATTAACATTTTCTAGCCTTCCATGACCATTTTTCTGACAATTATCCTTTATTACAGATTGAATTGTGCTTCCCCCAGTGTTGTAACTCCTGGTACCTCGGAATGTAAACTCATTATGGATAAGGTCTTTATGGTTGTTACCAAGTCAACATGAGGTAATGAGGGTGGCCCCATATCTGTGGTCCTCACTTCCCCCAGGGGATCATTGGTCACTGGTCCATGAGAACAAAGAGAGCAGAAGTGACAAATGGGGTTTGGAGGGCTACATCTAGACTTCCAGAAGTCAGCTTCAAAGAGGCAGCTCATTGTTTCAAGGTTACGGTTGGGAAGGACTGATTGGTCATAACATAGTACCTAATTATCATTGGAGCAAGGGAAGGAGCCTGACTCTGAGTGCTGAGTCATGTAGAACTTGCAGGAGGCACTGTGCAGGGCAGGGCCATCCTCCAAGGTCAGGCATCTGTGCCTAGAGACAAGCTCCAGATAAGGTCAGGCAGAGAGGAGGAAGCCCTACTGAGAAAGGGAGTCTTTCATTTTGTTCCCAGCACAGAGAGCTGTCCAGACATTGTGAACTGTGACATTAATAGCAGGGACTTCCAACACATATGCTATAAGTGTTCCCCACATTTTTATAAGCGTTACTGAATCGCGTATAGAAAGAGGACGTTGGGACACAGAAGGAAATGGAATTGTAGAATAGGGTTCTCTGAATAAAATAACTGTCATATTCATCTGATCACCCATCATCGTCAGGCTTGTGAACAACTGGTGTTCCCTAATTGCATACAGCTTCCATCTCTGGGGTGGGGATGGGGGGAGCTGGAGTATAATAGGCTATGAAAGGTTAACAAAGTGAGGCTCTATCCATACAGCTCGGAAGAAGCCATCATCCATGCTGCCTGAAGCCTTTTCAGCATTGAGGTCACCCACACTTCTGCAGGTACCCCTCAACTAGTCCTTAGTGAGTAATCACAGTAAATTCATTGCTTCTCCACATTAAGCTTTGGTGGAATCCTATTGTGCTTTGTCTTTGGGACCTCATAAGGATTGGGACACATTGTTTTTGCCTCCCTAGGGGAAGAACTTTTCTTTTACTTTAAAATGTTTTAGTAAATATGCATTTAATCAAAAACTCAATAAAATGTAAAAGTGTTTGCACAATGTCTTTAAACTTACAGATTAATTTGGATAAATAAATAGGATAACGTGATCACATTTTTAAATTCTAAGTTCTTTACAATATTTTTTAATTTATTTTTCATCTATTACAATGTATTCACTTTGTATTCCAGCTATAGCACCATCCCTCATCCCCTCCCAATCCTACCCTCCCTCTGTCTTGTCTTGTCCTCCCCAAGTCCACTGATAGGGGAGGTCCTCCTCCCCTTCCATCTGAGCCTAGCCTATCAGGTCCTATCAGGACTGGCTGCATTGTCTTCCTCTGTGACCTGGTAAGGCAGCTCCCCTCCAGGGAAGGTGAACAAAGAGCCAGCCACTGAGTTCATGTCAGAGACAGCCCCTGTTCCCCTTACCAGGGAACCCACTTGGAGACTGAGCTGCCATGGGCTACATCTGTGCAGGTGTTCTAGGTTATATCCATGAATGGTCCTTGGTTGGAGTATCAGTCTCCAGAAGGATCTCTGGTTCCAGACATTTTGGCTCTGTTTCTCTCCTTGTAGAGCTCCTGTCCCCTCCAGGTTTTTCTATGTCCCCTTTCTTTCACAAAATTCCCTGCCCTCTGCCCAAAGTTTGGCTATGAGTCCCAGCATCTGCCTTAATACCCTACTGGGTAGAGTCTTTCAGAGGCCCTCTGTGGTAGGCTCCTGTCCTGTTTCCTGTTTTCTCCCTCTTCTGATATCTATCCCGTTTGCCTTTCTGAATAAGGATTGAGCATACCCAGGGTCCTCCTTCTTACTCATCTTCTTTAGGTGTGCAGATTGTAGTACTTTTGTCCTATATTATATGTCTAATATTCATGTGCAAGTGATTATATACCATGTGTATCTTTGTTTCTGGGATAGTTCACTCGGGATGATCTTTTCTAGTTCCCACCATTTCCTGCAAATTTCATGATTTCGTTGTTTTTAATTGCTGAGTAGTATTGTACTGTGTAAATGTACCAGGATTTCTATATCCATTCCTCTGCTGAGGGACATCTGGGTGGTTTCCAGATCCTGGCTATTATGAATAAAGCTGCTACTAACGTGGTTGTGCAAATGTTCTCATTGTATATATGAGCATATTTTGGATATATGCCTAGGAGTGGTATAGCTGAATCTTGCGGTAGCACTAGTCCTAATTGTCTGAGAAAGTGCCAGACTGATTTCCAAAGAGGTTGTACAAGTTTACATTCCTACCAGCAATGGAGAGGGTTCCCCTTTCTATACATCCTCTCCAGCATGTGTTGTCACTTTATTTGTTTTTAATGTTAGCCATTGTGATGGTTGTAGGGTCAAATCTAAGGTCATTTTGATTTGCATTTCCCTGTTGACTAAGGATGTTGAACATTTCTTTAAGTGTTTCTCTGCCATTTGATATTCCTCTATTGAGAATTCTCTGTTTAGCTCTGGTACCCCATTTTTTAAAAATTGGATTACTTTGTTTGTTGCTGTTTAACTTCTTCATTTCTTTATGTATTCTGGTATTAGACCTCTGTCACATATAGGGTTGGTGAAGGTCCTTTCCCAATCTCTATGCTGTTGTTTTGTTCTGATGACAGTGTCCTTCGCATTACAGAAGCTTTTCAGTTTCATGAGGTCCCATTCATTGATTGTTGATCTTAGAGCCTGTGCCGTTGGTGTTCTGTTCAGGAAGTTGTCTCCTGTGACCATGAGTTCAAGGCTCTTCCCCACTTTTTCTTCTAACAGGTTTGGTGTGTATGGTTTTATTTTGAGGTCATAGATCCACTTGGACTTCAATTTTGTGCAGGATGGTAGTATGGATCTATTTACATTTTTGTATGTGTAGATATCCAGCAAGACCAGCACCATTTGTTAAAGATGTTATACTTTTTTTTTTTTCCTTTGCATAGTTTTGGCATCTTTGTCAAAAATCAGGTGTCCATAAGTATGTATGTTTATTTCTGGGTCCTCGATTACAATTCAATTGATCCACCAGTCTGTTTCTATGCCAGTAACATGTGGTTTGTATGCGTGTTCCTCTACAGTACACCTTGAGATCAGGGTGTACCTGAGGTACCTGAGGTATGATGGAGATACCTCCGGAAGAGCTTTTATTGTAGAGGAATGTTTTATCGATTCTGGGTTTCTTGTTGTTGCATATGTAGTTGAAAATTCTTTCAATGTGTGTAAAGAATTCTGTTGGTAAATTGATGGGAATTGCATTGAATCTGTAGATTGCTTTTAGTAAGAGGTCCCTTTTTAGTATGTAAATCCTACCAAGCCAAGAGCATGGGAGATCTTTCCATCTTCTGATATCTTCTATTTTTTTATTCAGAGACTTGAACTTTCTTGGTTAGAGTTACACCTAGGTACTTTATGTCCTTTGTGTCTATTATGATAGGTGTTGTTTCCCTAATTTCATTCTCAGCTCATTTGTCTTTTATATACAGGAGGGCTACTGACTTGTTTTTTCAGTTAATTTATTATCCAGCCACTTTGCTGAAGGTGTTCCTCAGCTGTATGAGTTCCCTGGTAGAATTTTTGGGGTCACTCATGTATATTATCATATCATCTACAAACAGTGACACTTTTACTTCTTTACGATTTAAATCCCCTTGATCTCCTTTAATTGTCTTATTGCTCTAGCTAGGACTTGAAGTACTATGTTGAAGAGATATGGAGAGAGTGGGCAGCCTTGCCTTGTCCCTGATTTCAGTGGGATTGATTTAAGTTTTCTGTCCGTCTAGTTTGATGTTGCCTATAGGCTTGCTGTATATTCTGTTTACTGTGTATAGTTAAGTGCCTTGTATCCCTGATTGCTCCAGGAATTTAAACCTGAATGAGTGTTGGATTTTATCAAATGCCTCTTCAGCATCCAAGGATATGGTCGTGTTTTTTTTTTTCTTTCAGTTTTGAAGGGTTTTCCTATTATGAACTACCCCTGCATAGCTGGGATGAAGCCTGCTTTGTCATAGAGCATGATGAAGTTTTGTGACATATAAGAGACACAGAGAGAAGGATGGCTGGAATGTCTACAAGCTGTGGAGAGATGCTAGAGCCCTTCTTTCCCTCATACCCTTAGAAAGAACTGGCCCTACTAACACTCAAGTCCTGGGTTTCTGTGAAACCAACAAAACAAATTTCTCTTGCTGAAGCCTCTAAATTGGTGGTATTTTGCTACCAGACCTCTAACAAAACACATATATACTTCTCTTATTGAAGAACTTGCCATGCTTCTTGAACTGTTCTGCCAGAAGTATGCACAGTATCTACTGTCAAGGAAACAAAACTTAATCCTGGAACCTCTGTTAGAAAACTCTTTTTCCCTATGGATGTTGTCGCTGGCCTCTTCTGGAGAGGTCCATGTGTCTTGACTCCTTTTATTCAACTTGTAGTCTGAATTTAGACTACAACTCTGTAGGATTGGACCATCTCTTCTTGAGATGAGATGGTTGATGTAGGAAAATACTGATCAACCCTCATGCAAATATGTCCCAAAGCTTGGACGCAATGATCACAATGGGAAAGATGAAAGCCATGGCAGGTTACCAGAGCCTTGGGGTAGCCTCAGCATTGGGCTTGCTGTTTTTAACCTGCAATGTGCAGTTTAAGAGAAATACTTTCTGGAGGAACCTGGCTAAGCTGTCTATGGTGATTCTGAAATGCCAGCCCTAGAGAGGCAGAGGCAGGAGGATCAGGAGTCCAAGGTCAGTTTTGGCTGCAGAGTACTTTGAGGCCAGGCTGAGCTACATGAAATCCTCAGTTATTAAACAAACCATCCCCAAGAAATCTCCCTGCAAGAAAGAAAGTAGACATTTGTAAAAACAGATAAACAATCTTGTGAGAAGCATTGTTAGGGCTAGCAGTGAAATGTTGGACAGTTGTGTCTGGTTCCACTGCTACTGCTTTGATCTGCAGCAAGTTACCCAAGGCCCTAGGACCTCATTCACTTCATCTGTCTGCCAGGAGTGTGTTAGTATAACCAACCTCCAGAGCAACTGTGAGAATCATAATCAAGTCAATACATCTAAAGAGCCTAGAAAGGCCCTGGACATGACAGTCATTTAATAATTGTTGTCAAAATAATAAAACAAGAATTTGGCTGCAATCTTTCACTGCAGAATTGCGCTGAGAATTCCAGTGTTGTAATTAAGGGGTTGTCCTGGCTAGCTTTATGTTTACTTGACAGAAGCTAATGTCATCTCTGAGGAGGGAACCTCAATTAAAAAAATGCCTCCATAAGATCAGGTGGTAGGCAGCCCTGTAAGGCATTTTCTTAATTAGAGACTGATAGTGAGAGAGCGCCTAGCTCAGTGTGTCTGCAGACATTCCTGGGCTGGTAGTCCTGTGTTCTGTGAGCAAACAGGCTGAGCAAGACATGAGGAGGGAGCCAATACGCTGCCACCCTCCCTGTCCTCTGCACCAGCTCCTGCCTCCAGGTTCCTGCCCTGTGTGATTTCCCGTCATTACTTCCTTCAGCATTAAACAGTAATGTGAAAGTGTAAGCCTTATAAATAAACCTTTTCCTCCTCAAGTTGCTTTGGTCATGGTGTTTCTTCACAACAATAGTAACCATAAGACAGGGTTATACTTTTAGAGCAGGGGCTTCTAATCCGGGTTACATAGTCATCAGGCTTCCATGAATTTTTCTGAAGAAGTTCCTAGTCTTCTGACATTAATGTGTTCAGTTTGTGGCCACATGCAGGTGGGCAGTTTGTGTCAAATGTGTTCAAAGACTTCCAGCGGCCCAAAAGGATTCAGAATTGGAAATAGGCCCGAAGGGAAATGTGTAAACCCACAGCACTGTGGTGCAGTCTTAGGTGTGCATGTATGTGTGCACATGTATCAATGTGTATATAAGAATGTGCGTGTGTATATGTACTTAAGTGTATGTACATGTGTTGGGGTGTGGAGCAGACACCTGATTTTGACATTCTCTATCCACACAGGAATTCTGAGTCTCACAGGTTTTCTAACCTGCCTTTGCATTTCCCAACATGCAATGCAGTCCTGATTCCATGCCATGCTGGAGGACCCAGGACTACTTGCTACTTTCTGACTGTCCTGTACCCTGGGGACCCCCATGCCGTTTGTGTCTGCACAAGCCTAGATGCTCATGCAGTCAGTTGCTCCTTAGGACCTTTGGGACTTAATAGCCTCATCCCTTGCATGAATCTGTTTGCTATTTTACTCCCCTCTTCTCTGACATTTTTAGCTTGAAGTTTAATCTTGTTGAAGGAGAAAAAAAATACCAACAAGAAGGTTTCTTTTCCTCTAAGAAATTGCTCTTTTCTTTCTTCACACTGACTAAAATCTTCAGCATCTTTTGAAAGCTTTAATTCACACTCAGCTTTAGCCTTCCCCAAATTAGTTATTGACTAGGATCTGTATCGTCATGTGCATTACTATGTATTTCCCTTCGGTGGATATCGTCTCTTATTATTCGGACTAATTCATCTTTTCTTTTACTCGGCAAAGGCTTTGTACCTACTCAGAATTCCTGTGTGGATGGGGAATCTCAAAGGCAGGTGTCTGCTGCACACCTCCACACATGTATACACATTCATACACATGTACACACAAACATACCCAGGCCTGCAATAAAAAAAATAGAGCCTCATTGCATTTGTATTCTAGTGAAGGAGACAGAAAATCAGCTCAAGAAAAATGAAAGAGGATGCAAAGATAAAAAGAGATGGAGACAGAATGACCGGGGAAGGAAGGCTTAGCCAAGGAGATGACACTGGAGCAAAAGTGTAAAATCTTACATAGTCTTGTGGGAAACCTGCCCAGTCCAAGAGGTCAGCAAGTGCAAAGGTCCTGAGATGGAAAGACTTCTTGTCTGGCATAGTGGGGAACTATGAAGACTCTCATGTGGTTGTGGCAGAAGACAGATTGGGGATGAGCCCAGACCTGGTAGGCTCTATAAAGAGAGGTGATGTTATTTGGGTGATGGAGAATAATTATGGGGCTTCAAGCAGGATAGGAAGATACCTGCTAAGCACTGGCTGTGCAGTCTTTTTCTTTCCAGTTTAGCTTACATACTTTTTTCACATAATGTCTTTTTGTTTATTATTATTTATTATTGCTTTGTGTGTATGTGTGGTGTGTGAGTGTGTGTATCTCTGTGTGTGTGTGTGTGTGTGTGTGTGTGTCTGTGTACGAGTGTTTGTGTAGGTTCATTTGCCAATGTGGGAATGTTTGGAGGCCGGAGTTTAACATTGTGGTGTCTTTGCCAATTGCTTTTCACCGTATTTTTAGTTTTTTACTCACTGAATCTGAAGCGTGCAATGTTGGCTACCCCAGCCAGTCAGGGAGTTCCTCAGTTACAGATAGTATCATTATCTTTGGACCTTTTATTTCGAGGAGACAGGGTTTCACTATGTAACCTGCAACTTGTGATATAGACCAGGCTCTCAATGAAGTCACAGAGATACTTTTGCCTCTGCCTTCTGAGTGCTAGGATTAAGGGCATAACTCGCTGTGCCTGGGGATTTGGACTTAGCTCTTCATGGATGCTCAGCAAGCACTTTGTCCAGTGAACTATCTCCCTAGTTCCTTGTTTAGTAATTTTAATTGCCTACAACAGGACCATTCAGTTTTTCTTGCCTTTGGATTTGAACTGTGACGTAGGCTTTTCTTGGGTTTTGAACCTGCTGTTGTAGAGGCTAAAACCACACATCAGCTCTCCTGGGCCTTCAGCTTGCTGATTCATCCTGCAGGATTTGAGACTTCCCAGCCTCCATGAGGAATAACACACGTGAATATTTTATAATATAATAATGTGCATACTTATTCATGTGATATAAATATATATACTATGTAAATATATGTATAGATTATTCATATGTATCCTGGGAGGCTATTTCTCTAGAACCTTGGCTAACACAGCCAGCAGAGGGCGATCTTTTATCAAGCTAGGCTTGTTTCCCATGTTTCCATGGTTGGAGACCTTTCTCTAAAAGGAACAACAATCCTTTTTTAAAATTAACTTTTTAACCGAAAATGTATTTCAATTATATTCTTTCCCCTCACCCATAACCTCCCAGATCCTACATATCTACCCATTCAAATTCATGCTCTTTAAATAAACAAACAAATGAACAAACAAACAAAAACTGGTCAAAAGAAATAAGTAAAAAATACCCAATTATAACAAAACAAAAAAATTACACAAAAGACACGAAGTCCATTTTGTGTTTGCCGTCTACTTCTGGATAAGAAGTATGCCCTGCAGTGTGGCTCATATACTCAGTGTCACTCCATTGAAGAAGACTGACGTTTCTTCTCAGTTACAAGTAGATGTTTTCTTGGAGGTGGGAATTTGTGCCCATATCCCCTTCTTCAAGCTGGGATGCTGTCTAACCTGAATCTGTTCAGGTCTTGTGCATGCTGTCATCGTTTCTTTGAGTTCATACTGTTTCAGTTTCCTTGTGTCTGAGAGATGTTATTTCCGTGGAGTCATCCATCACCCCAGGCTCTCACAGTCTTTCTACCTCTGCTTCCACATACATCTCTGAGCCTTGAGGGTTGGGGTTTGCTACAGGTATCCCATTTGGAGTCGAGTACACCAAAGTCTCACACTCGGTGCACATTGTCCAGTTGTGGATCTGTTTGTTAAATAACACATATAGGAAGGTGAAATTTCTCAGATGAGGGTTGGGCAAGAAACTATCCTTTAGTATATCAACATGCCATTATCAAGTATTGCATTGCTGTGTTGCCTTAGCACAATATTAGTATTAGGTTTTCCCCTGAGCTCACAACTGATCTAGTCTTAGCAGAGCAATGTTTTTAATTCTTGTTTTTTGTTCGAGGAGGAGGGCAACACCAGAGAAAGAGAGTAACATAAAAGGTCACTGACATATGTGACATGAGGTTAATCTAGAACAGGCCTGCAGTGATGCAGGCATTGTGTGCTATCCCAGTCATAGCAATTTCAGCCTCTAAAAACAACACTTCCCAACGGGGTTTCTCTGAGACTGTAAGGCCACCTTACAACCCGTGGGATAAGTTTTAGGTCAAAACGTCAGAAGTTCAATGTGTTTAACAGAATGACCATTGAAATAGGTGAAATGCAGAGAGAAACCAACCTGACTGACAGCATACTTATGCATGTGAGTGCCCGCCGATCCGTCAACGCTCCAGTCCTAGATGGATATCATTTTAAAAAGGAAATAACTGTTGTTGAAGTGGAATAGCTAGAGCTGTAATTCATTGCTTGTGAGAATGTAAAATGGCATGGCGGTGCCTCTGATAGGTATACTTCCAATTATATAACCACAATAATCCAAAGTGGGGTTTCAAAGAGATGTGTACATGTTCCTAGCACATGATTCACACTAAAGCTGCAAGAAATTCAAGCATCTGTTGAAGGATGAATTAATAACTTGCAACCTATATACTTGTATATAGAAGAGATAAAAATCATTTCTAAAGGTAATTTTACTAGCAAGCATATATATATATATATGTGTGTGTGTATCAAGATATATCCCCCCCACATGTACGAGATATGTACATGTGGGGGATTATATATATATATATATATATATATACATGTATGTATATGTATATATCTCGTACATGTGGGGGATTTCCTGAGGACATTTCCAAACAAATATATAATGCATTTTAAGCAGATTCCTCTAAGATGTGTTCCCTCTCATCCCTCACATCTCACACTTCCTGTTTGGAACATTTGCTCCTCTACATAGTTTCATTTCTGATTTCATGTCATGTGCATATAGCTGATTTTATAAATCCAAGGTCTACACATCAGAGAAAATAGTTGGTATCTGTGTAGGCACTAGTTTTTTCCTTCGACGGTAAGAAGGGTTTGGGAGGATTGTGGTGAGGCCTGTTTCCACAGCTGAGTGACTATCCTGTAGTGCACTTCCCGGAGTGACTCCTGGCTAGCTGCGCCCACCCTCGAGGGTGAGAGGGATTTTCTTTTGCGGTGTGGGGATGCTGTGAGCTATACCTCCCTAGGTGAGTGACTTAGGATCAGGACCCACTATAGTACTCTTCCGGAAGTGACGTCTCTCTAGGCATGCCTGCCCTCGAGGGTGAGAGGTGATTTCTGGGATTGCAGTGAAGTGACTGGATCTCGCGGGACCCTGGGCAGTACCGTTCTGGAAGTGAAGTCACTCAGGCTGTGACCACTCTAGAGGGTAAGCGGGGTTTGGGGGGATTTCTGTGAGGTATATCTCCCTAGAAATGTGTCATTAGTTACTGCTTTGGACGCATGGTAGTCCGGGAGGGGACTTCCGGATCCTGAATTCCGCATCACACATAGAGACCCCGGAGTTCAGTCTGGGTGAGGTTTGTGAAGGAGGGCCGCAGGGGCTTCTGAGAGGAGCAGGAAGGGCATCATGTGTGCCGGTGAAGGGGCTAGGGACCCTGTCTGTGATAGTGCAGACATTCTCCCGTGGTCCGTATTTCCACAGGTGGGACCATATAAGAGCTTTATGGGTGTGCCGTCCTTGCTGGGCTTTAGGAGCACAGTTTCCTGTTCCCGTCAGGAGGCCCTTGGTTCGCACATGCGCAAAAGTAGCACCCGCAAATTCCACTCCCCCTCATGACCGCTTCCCTGCCCTGTCCTCACCCGAGGCCCGCCACACTCAGTCAGGCATAAGGGGTTGCCCTTCTTGCTTTTCCAGATGCACAGATGCGTGTTTTCCAGGTTAACTAGGTGTGACCCAGCTTCCTGGGTAAGGAGGGACTCATGGTGGCTCCTGCCCGCCTAATTTTGTGCTGAGGTATTGGGACCCAGGATAGCCCCTGGTGTCCTGAGTCTCACTTCCCCATGCCCATTGGATATCTTTTGTTCAAGATGAGACGTCTGGCTACACTGAGGTTCAGCCTTGGACCACATCATGAGCGGGATGTCCGTCAGAATTTCTTACGTCTCTTGGGTCCTTTCATGCATGGCGGCTGCCGGGCCTGAACCATGAATCTGTGACTGTTGGAACCAATTGTTCTGAGAGCACCTCCTAGCCCTAACTCCTGAGTTTGCAGGCCACCCATTCACCTGTTCCGGGCTGCCTCAACCAAGGATGAGTGCTTGGCCCACCACAGGCAAGTGGGCCTAGGCTGGGTCAGCCTCCACTGTGTGGACTTTCTGAGGGGCCTCAAACAGGGCCAGAATGACACATGTTTGCCTGCTGAGTACCGACGCCTAGCCTCTGGCACCTTCCACACATGCCAGGCACCCCCCTCGTGTGAGTGCACCAGCTGGGGTCACTTGCTGGGCCCTTTCTCTTGTATAGGTGCTGTTCCAGCCTCTCAGGAAGCAGTCTGGTTGAGGCAGGCAGTAGCAAAGGAAATTGCCTCCCTTTCTAAAGAGAAAGAGGTTCTTGAGGGGAAGGTGTTGAAAAAAGACTGTCCTGGTGGGTGGGTGGTTACTAGAGGATGCTTTGGTGAAGTCCCGTGTTGGGGAAAGTGTGTTAGAGTGTGGGGAGATGAGATGAACCCTGTGCATGGTAGAGTCAAGCTTGTCCTGTGAGGTGAGTTCCAGGCAGAAACAGCAGGGTCCTCGGTGGGAGATTTCAGTTCCCTACAGAGAGGTGTGGACCATCAGGAGACTCCCTGCAAATGCCATGGCAGGCAGAGTAACCATCCTGGAGAGTCAAGAAGAAAATCCTTTCCAACATGCCTTACCTAGCAGGTGCTGGTTCAAGCTTCTAGAGCCTGACCCTGGGCAGTTTAGTTTAGGCAGAGTTAAGTGTGGTACAGTTTTGGGAAGAAGTCCAAGCTTGTCCTATCCTGGGAACAACAAGTCAAGAGGAAGGGCTGAGATTGAGGGCTGTTGGGTTGTGGAGAGCTCTGCATTCAGCCAGAGGGATGGGGCAGAATGTGATTGGACCTGGTGGGGTATTGATGTCACCTTCCTGCCTCCTCTTTGCTCCAGCACAAGTGCCAGGGCACATGGCCACAGGTGGTGGAGTCCCAGTCCCTGTTTCCATTACAGTCATGAAGTTCTTCTCAGTGTCTTTATTATCTGTGCATGCCAACATTTCAGGAGTCCTGCCTGGCCCAGGAAGGCCCCAGCCATGTCATCCAAGGATGGGAAGGCCATAGAGAGAAGTGCCAAGCGCCGAAGGACAGATGCAGTCGTCCCTGGTAACAACTGATATGGGGCATATAGGGCTGGGCCCAATGGAGGTGACACTCTACTTGGCATGTGGAGTTCTGGGCCATCGGGGTCGGGGTGGGGGAAGGAACACGGCTGTAGTCTGACACTGGCCTCTAATACTCACACATGTTCTGTGTTTCAGTCCCCAGTAGACAGTCTTTTCTTTTTTCATTTTTTTTTATTTTTTATTAATTACAGTTTATTCACTTTGTATCCCCCCATAAGCCCCTCTCTCCTCCCCTCCCAGCCCCACCCTCCTTCCCCCTTGTACTTGCTTGCCCCTCCCAATTCCACTGATAAAGGAGGTCCTCCTCTCATTCGTTCTGATCTTAGTCTATTGGATCCCATCAGGAATGGCTGCATTGTCATCTTCTGTGGCCTGGTAGGACTGCTCTCCCCTCAGGGGGAGGTGATCAAAGAACAGGCCTATCAGATTATGTAAGAGGCAGTCCCTCTTCCCATTGCTATGGAACCCACTTGGATACTATGCTGTCATGGACTACATCTGTGCAGGGGTTCTAGGGTATCTCCATGCACGTTCCTTGGTTGGAATATGAGTCCCTGGGGAGACCCCTGTGTTCAAATTTTCCGGTTCTGTTGCTCTCCTTGTGGGGTTCCTGTCCTCTCAAGATCTTACTATTTCCCACTTCTTACTTAAGATTCCATGCACTTTGCCCATCAGTTGGCCTTAAGTCTCAGTGTCTGCTTTGATAGTCTGTAGGGCAGAGCCTTTCAGAGGCCCTCTGGCAGGTTCCTAGGTTGTTTCCTGTTTTTTTCTTCTTTTGATGTCTATCCTCTTTGCCTTTCGGGATGGGGATTGAGCGTTTTAGTCAGGGTCCACTCTCTTGATTAGTTTCTTTAGATGTTCAGGGTTTTAGTAGGTTTATCCTATGTTATATGTCTATATGAGTGAGTACATACCGTGTGTGTCTTTCTGCTTCTAGGACAGCTCACTCAGGGTGATCCTTTCCACGTCCCACCATTTTCCTGCAAATTTCATGATTTCCTTATTTTTCATTGCAGAGTAATATTCCGTTGTGTAGATGTACCACAATTTCTGCATCCATTCTTCAGTTGAGGGGCATCTGGGCTGTTTCTAACTTCTGGCTATTACAAACAAAGCTGCTACAAACATGGTTGAGCAAATGTCTTTATTGTGTACTTGAGCCCCTTTTGGATATATGCCTAGGAGTGGTATGGATGGATCTTGGGGAAGTGCTATTCCTACTTGTCTGAGAAGGCGCCAGATCGATTTCCAGAGTGGTTGTATGAGTTTACATTCCAACCAGCAGTGGAGGAGGGTTCCCCTTTCTCCACAGTACTTCTAACATGTGATGTCACTTGAGTTTTTCATCTTGGCCATTCTGATGGGTGTAAGGTGAAATCTCAAGGTGGTTTTGATTTGCATTTCCTGAATGGCTAATTACGTTGAGCATTTCTTTAAGTGTTTCTCTGCCATTCAATGTTCCTCTACAGAGAGTTCTCTGTTTAGCTCTGTTCCCCATTTTTTTATGTGGTTTACTTGGTTTGCTGCTTTTAAGCTTCTTTAGTTCTTTATATATACTGGATATGAGTCCTCTGTCAGATAAAGGGTTGGTGAAGATTCTTTCCCAATCTGTAGGCAGTCGCTTTGTTTTGATGATGGTGTCCTTTGCTTTACAGAAGCTTTTCAGTTTCATGAGGTCCCATTTATGGATTGTTGCTCTTAGAGCCTGTGTTGTTGTGTTTTGTTCAGGAAGTTGTCTCCTGTGCCAATGAGTTCAAGGGTATTCCCCACTTTTTTTTCTAACCGATTTAGTGTGTCTGGTTTTATGTTGAGGTCTTTGATCCACCTGGACTTCAGCATTGTGCATTTTGATAAGTATGGATGTATTTTCATTTTTCTACAGGTAGACATCCAGTTAGACCAGCACCATTTGTTGAAGATGCTATCTTTTTTCCATTGTATGGTTTTGGCATCTTTGTCAAAGGTCAGGTGTCCATAGATGTGTGGGTTTATTTCTGGGTCCTCTGTTTGGTTCCATTGATCCACCATTCTGTTTCTATGCCAGTACCATGCAATTTTATAACCTTTGCTCTATAGGACAGCTTAAGATCAGGAATGGAGATACCTCCAGAAGATCTTTTATTGTAGAGAATTGTTTTAACAATTCTGGGTTTCTTGTTATTCCATATGAAGGTGAGAATTTTTCTTCCCAGGTCTGTAAAGGTCTGTGTTGGTAATTTGATGGGAATTGCATTGAATCTGTAGATTGCTCTTGGTAAGATGGCCATTTTTACTATGTTAATCCTGCCCAGCCATGAGTATGGGAGATCTTTCCATCTTCTGATATCTTCTTCTATTTCTTTCTTCAGAGACTTGAAATTTTTTCATACAAGTCTTTGCCTTCCTTGGTTAGAGTTACTCCAACGTACTTTATGTCATTTGTGGCTATTGTGAAAGGTGTTGTTTCCCTAATTTTTTTCTCAGCCCTTTTGTCTTTTGTATACAGGGGGGCTACTGATTTTTTGGAGTTAATTTTGTATCCAGCCACTTTGTTGAAGGTGTTTATCAGCTATAGGAGTTCCCTGGTAGAGTTTTTGGGGTCACTCACGTATACTATCATATCATCTGCAAATAGTGATAATTTGACCTCTTTCCAATTTGTATCCCCTTGATCGCCTTCAAATGTCTTATTGCTCTAGCTCTTCTTTTTCTAGGGTTTTTAAGTGAGCCAATAAGTTGCTTGAATGCACTGTCTCGAATTTCTTCTTGAAGGCACTTAGTGCTATGAACTTTCCTCTTAGCACTGCCTTCATTGTGTCCTACAAGTTTGGGTATGTTTTGTCTTCATTTTCATCGAGTTCTAGGAAAACTTTAATTTCTTTCTTTATTTCTTCCCTGGCCCAGCTGTCATTTAGTAGCAAGTTGTTCAGTTTCCATGTGTGTGTAGGATTTTTGCTATTTCTGTTGTTATTGAGGTCCAGCTTTATTCCATGGTGATCAGACAGGATACAAGGGATTATTTCAATCTTCTTGCATCTGTTGAGGCTTGCTTTGTGACCAACTATGTGGTCTATTTTGGAGAAGGTTCCATGAGGTGCTGAGAAGAAGGTAAATTCTTTTGTGTTTGGGTGTAAGGTTCTGTAAATGTCTGTTAGGTCCATTTGATTCATGACCTCTTCTTAGAGATAGTGTTTCTTTGTTTAATTTCTGTTTAGTTGACCTGTCCTTTGTTGAGAGTGGGGTGTTGAAGTCTCCCACTATTAGTGTGTGTGTATCTATGTGTGGTTTAAGTTTTATCAATGTTTCTTTCACAAATGTGGGTGCCCTTGTATTTGGGGCATAGATGTTCAGGATTGTGATGTCTTCTTGGTGGAATTTTCCCTTGATGAGTATGAAGTGTCCTTCCCCATCTCTTTTGATTAATTTTGGTTGAAAGTCTATATTATCAGATATTAGAATGGCTACTCCTGCTTCCTTCTAAGGTCCATTTGCTTGGAAGGCCATCTTCCCACCCTTTATCCTCAGGTAATATCTATCTTTGTGACTTAGGTGTGTTTCTTGAATACAACAGATTGCTGGGTTTTGTTTATGTATCCATTCTGTTAGTCTGTGTCTTTTTATTAGAGAGTTGAGTCCATTGATGTTGGGAGAGATTAATGACCAGTGGCTGTTAGGTCCTTTGGTTTTGATGTTGGGTGCGGTCATAAGGTTGTGTGCTTGGTTCCTTTTTATTTATTTATTTATTTATTTTTACTGTAGTGAGGTTAATTATTTCCTGTGTTTTCTTGAAAGTAGCTAGTTTGCTTGGGTTGTATTTTCCCTTCTAGTATCTTCTGTAACGCTGGTTTTGTGTGTAGGTATTGTTGAAATTTTTTTTTGTCATTGAATATCTTGTTTTCTCCATCTGTGAGGTCTGAGAGTTTTGCGTGGTATAGTAGCCTGGGCTGACATCTGTGTTCTCTTAGGGTCTGCATGATATCTGTCCAGGCCTTCCTGGCTTTCATAGTCTCTGTTGAAAAGTCAGGTGTGATTCTAATGGGTTTGCCATTATATGTTACTTGGTCTTTTTCCCTTGCAGCTTTTAGTATTTTTTCTTTGTTCTGTATACTTACCGTTTTAATTATTATGTGTTGGGAGGATTTTCTTTTCTGGTCTAATTTATTGGGCGTTCTGTAGTCCTCTTGTATTCTTATTGGCCTCTCCTTTAATTTGGGGAAATTTTCTTCAATGATTTTGTTGAAAATATTTTCGGGGCCTTGGAGCAGGGAATCTTCTTTTCCTCTATTCCTATTATTCTTAGATTTTGTCTTTTTATGTTGTCTTGAATTTCTTGGATGGTCTCTGTCAGGAATTTTTTAGATTTAACATTTTCTTTGACAGATACATCTATTTCTTCCATTGTAGCTTCCACACCTGAGATTCTTTCTTCCATCTTTTGTAGTTTATGGGTTATGCTAACCTCTGTAGTTCCTGTTTTCTTCCCTAAGTTCTTTCTCTCTGCAGTTTCCTCCATTTGTGTTTTCTTTAATTTTTCCAATTCTATCTTCAGATCTTGAGCCATTTTTTTTATTTCCTTCACCTGTCTGACTGTATTTTCCTGTTTTTCCATCACTTCTTTCAGCTGTTTGTTTGAATCTACCTCTGTTTCTTTTATTTCATTCAGTTCTTTAAGCATTTCCTTTCTAAAAGCCACAAACTGTTTGCCTGCAACTTCCTCTATTTCTTTACAGATGGCAATATTCTTTTTGTCTTTATCTTCCTCTATGTCTTTACGTATCTTATATGTTTCCTCTGTTATCATCTTGCTGAGCATAGTTGTTAGGTCATCTTCTTGGATTTCAGTTATGCTGGGGTGTCCAGGACTACTTGCCCCTGGGTAACTGGGTTCTGGAGATGCCATATTGCTCTGTCTTTTGTTGCTTGAGCTTTTACGCTGGCCTCTACCCATTGGGCTACCTTAGATGTTTGGGGTTAGTTTCTGGTGGTTCCTGTGTATCCCTTGGTGGAGAGAATCCTCTTGGCAGAAAGCTGGTTTTTCTTGAAGGAAGTCTTCTCATCTTTTTGGGTATAGTTCCTGGATGGCTGGCGTTTTTTCAGGAGTTGCTGCTGCTCACCTCATGGATAGAGACCTGAGTGGTAACTGTAGTCTTTGTTAGTCGAGAGGGTTCTCCTCTCACCCAGGGAAGTCCTGAAGACAGCTGCCCTGTTTCTGGGTTTCTTGCTGTAAATTTAATGATCAGCTGCTGTGACACAGTTGGACAGCTGGTGCGCAGCAACTGTTTGTGCCTGTGTCTCCACACTAGACATTCTTAACCCATGGCACAGATGGGAGGCTCACAGAGCTGTTGGTCTTGGTCAACATGTGTCTGTCAAGAAGCCCATGGGTCACAGTTCCTTTTTGAGGCTTGTACAAATACATGTACCCTGATGTCAATAGGCTTGGATTGAGCTGAATCTCACCTGTGTCTAGGGGCTAGCGGTGGGGGCATGAGTCCCTGGAAGATTGCTCTAAAACCTTTTCTGGGCGTGGGCTTACCCAACTCTAGAGTGAAGCTGTTTCTCATGTGGGGTGAAGAGAGCAGCACATTTCATTTGCAAAGGTTTTTCCTTTCTTCTCAATGCAGCAGAAAATCCGGCAGTTGACACCAGCGAGCTGGGCAGCTGTTCCTCGGGATCAAATGTGCAAGAGGCCAGGTGATGTCTTAGAGGAATGTTGGCCTGTTGAGTGAGGTAGTTTCAGTGAAGTCATATGCAGGCATACAAAGAAAATTTTGCCCTTTCCCTGGGAAATGGATCCAAGAGGAGAGTGTGCTGTTGAGCAAAGTAAGCCAGCGTCAAAGAGACTCCTGTCTCCCGCCTTCTCTCACTTGAGCATCCTAGGTTACAGATAAGGCCATAAAATGATAGAGCTGGAAATAAGAGGGGAGACTGGGCAGAGGCAGGCAATACCCAGTTGAGGGGAAGGTCTGGGGGTGCATTGGTTAGAGGCAGACTCTGGAGGTTGAATATGGTCCCACGGTATGAAATTTGAAGAGACACTGTCTGGGTGACATAGGACAGATGTCGGGAGGGTATTGAGGAAGGATGAGAGTAAGGGATGGAGGGCGGGATGTACATGGATGAGTACAGCTTTAAGATACACAATGCTGCCATACAGTGAATGGATTCCGGTAAACATTCAGTATAAAAACCCCCACCTGCCACAACACGACACAAAGCTACTGTTTGAGGAGAGGACCTACTTCCATGGAGCTGCCTGCAATGGGCAGGGAATATACCTGGAATGCAGTTTTCATGAGTCGCCCAATCCCCAGGATGGGCTGGGGCTCCTGGGCGTACAGCTGACTTTCAGTCACCCATGCTCCAGTAAGTAGCCCTCAGCCGTGTGCCCTTACACATCTGCACTGAACTCATTGGCTCACGATGACAGTGTGAACACAGGAATAAAAGCAGGGACCCAAAGAGGGGGAAATCCGAATTTGCCCCATGTGAGTTCTAGTCTTGGTACAGCAGCATGCCTCCCCTTTCCTTCAAAGCAAACTTAGGGTGTTTGTCCTCAGTTAAGAGTTCTGTGTGCAGTTTTTATTTTATTTATTTATTTATTTTACAGGAAGCCTGTTGAGATGAGCATGCAAGACATCAGAGGTATGTTTGAGCAGATCATGGTAGACCCAGGGCTTTCATTCCAACTCTACAACCTGCACATGGTGAAAATGTGGTCACTGAGGCCAACAGGACTCTGCAACAGTTCTGTCACCCACAAGATGTTTTGGAAGGGTAAAAGTGTCTCTTGGCCTCCAGGGGCTACCTTTCACATAACTTTGAAGTAGCTGCTGTGAGCAGGAGGAATGTTGTAGCTGTCACCTGGGTGGTGGGGAGAGAGCTTCCTCTTCCTGCATTGCTGAAGAGTAATTGCTACTAGGGATGATGGACCAGCAGATAAATCTCTGCTTTTTAACTTACTGCACAAGTGGTACTTCGCATTTCAACAGCTGTTTTTCAAGTTCTGAATTAAGTCATTTTTCTGACTTTCCAGAGTTGCTCTCCCCCAGGAACCCCTGCCAAAAGAGGGCAGGGA
The DNA here is from genome assembly GCF_030254825.1 of Meriones unguiculatus. Lineage (NCBI taxonomy): Eukaryota > Metazoa > Chordata > Mammalia > Rodentia > Muridae > Meriones > Meriones unguiculatus. Next base: position 12,732,916 of record NW_026843706.1, read on the forward strand.
AAACAGCCTTTAGCCTGTGCACATTTCTCAGCCTGGAAGGAATGCTGAAAGCAGCACACTGTGGACCAGGAAGAAAAGCGTGATAGCACGCAAACATAATGCGTGCCACACTAGCTTGTAACCGAGTCAGCGTACCTCATGCTTCAAACTGTGGCAGTTTTCTTTCAGTTCTGAGTCACATGTTTAGGTTTGCCTAAGACAGCATTAGTAGAGAGGCATCATCGGTTCTTTGCCAGTGTGCACAGTCGTTCCATATGAGCAATGATGTCTGACAGCATTGCTCTTTCTGATGCAGAGGAACCACTTGGGTTTTGAAGTATTCGGGAAATTCATTGTTGGTGGTGGTCATCACTCAAGCAGGATGCCCCACCCCTGTATTCCTTGCACTTAGGAAGTGGAGGCGGGAGAATCAGGGACTTTAGGTTGGTCTCACTTACTGTCAAGTTTGTGACCAGCCTAGGCTACACAAGACCCTGTCCAAATTAAAAAAAATAAAAGTGTGTATGTATGTATGTATGTATGCATGTATCTATCTATCTATCTATCTATCTATCTATCTATCTATCTATCTATCTATCTATAGATAGATAGAAATAATATATATCTATATAATATATATATACACAACAACAAAGAGCAAAATGGACTATAGATATATTTGTTCATATTATCATGTAGGATAATGTGTCCTGGATGAAAAAGCACTTCTTCCTCTGTATCTTGGATTCAAGCTATACCATTTCCTTTCTCTTATAGATGATATTACCCAGATCCTCATGGTAGAGAGGAAGCAGTTTGAGAAGGATATAAATGCCTCTTTCACATCCCTGTATGAAAACCTGCAGAGTATTTTCAAAACCCAGCAGGAGTCAAGGTAAAGTTGTGACCTTCTGTATAGGAGACATTTACAACCTTTACTCTTCCTTCCCAAGTACCTCCTGCCTGCCACTGTGGTCATGCACAGAGTGGAACAGCCAAGGAGATCTATGAAGCACTGCGTGTTTTTTCCTCATTGTCTGGTCCTATTCATGACCGGTGTGACCCAGCCCCCTTGTATGGAACTGAGATGTGTCAGCTGCAAGACTGGCAAGAGAACAGTTTCTCCCTTCTCAGATAACAATACATTTAACTTCCAGTAAGGCAGGCCAGTCCTCTGTGGTCTACAAAACTTTACCTATCAGGAGCTCCCTTTTGTAAGTCATGCCCTCATGGGGAAAGGGTTGTGTGCAATCTTAATGTACTTCCCATACAAGGGAATTTTACCTTCAGAACCAGGACTTAGGCTGCCAGACTCTATAGGTTACTCCATAAGGGAAAGAAGAGAAGAATCTAATTTCAAGCCAGACATGCAATCTATGGAACCTTATGCATCAGAGCATCCTCTGTGTTCAAGAGAGGAGACAGAAGGAGTGTTGTCTTCTGTAGTGGCTTAAGACAAAATCCTTCTGGAGTGAGAGTCACATGTCTGCCTCTCATGAGTCAGTTTAATGCATCTTCCTCCCACCCCCATCTTGCTCCTAGCTCTTGTTTCAAAAAGATGAGGGTGTTTTGTTGCCGTATCCTCACCCTCTGTGAGCATGCTCATTAATTGGTACTGTGTTTACAGGAAGGCACGTCACTCAGTCTACTCCCAGATGTTTTGGCCCCTGTACCAGCAGTGGCAGGAGGAGGTGGAGAGAGCAAAGGACCAAGAAGAAAACCTCGCTGTGAGTGTTGCTTTCCCTTGGAATGGATTCACTGCTCCAGTTTCCATAGTGGCAGGGCTTCAGTGCTGAAAATGGGGAGGGAAGGGGACAGGACGTGAGCTTAGGGAGACCAGGAGGGTGGTGGATGTGTTGAAGAGAGACTGGCCATACTGTCTGTCTCCCTGGCTTGCTTCTTTTTCTGTGGAGAGGTGACAAGGTCAGTGATGGGTTAGGGGCCAGCATGGGGGTGGAGTCGGAGGCTGACCAAGCATTGCACGGAGAGTGCAGGAGAAGGTATGGGATTGTATCCTGAGATGGAGCCCTTCATGATCCATGATGTGAGGACACCAAGGAGCAGGAGGCCCAACCTAGCCTTCTGACACAGTGATAAGGGATGCAGCCTGGGAGAGGACAGTGTGGCTACGGAAGAGCAGGTGGAGGCTTAGCTTTCAGTGGTTGGAGTTCAGACCAGCCCAGTCCCAGAGGAGAAGAGGGAAAGGCTTCATGCCATGATGGACACTTGATGATGACTGACTGGTCTTTAACCTGGAAAGGAGAATGAGGTTTGCGGGACAGGTACTGGACTCTGAACAGTGCAGTCTTTGGGGCTTCACTCTTCCTGGTAGAGGATGGAGCTGCCCTCTTGAAGATTCTGACTTCCAGAGGTGGGGTAGCAGAGGCTGGAGTACTGGGGGAGATGGAGGCTCTGTGCAGTCCAGTGATTCCAAGCATGTCCTCTGGCATGTCACTGATTGAAAGGCAGTCACGGTCCAGTTACTTGCCAGTTATGCTAACTCAGGAAAACAGTTTACCTCTGTGCCTCGGTTTCCTAGGAGGGGAAGCAGACTTATGGAGAATCCCCTACCTTCTAGACTTGTGTGTTGGGTGGTTTCACTTGTTTACATGTTGCTATGGAATGCTTGACAGCAGGAGCCGGAATATGGTTGTGGTCTTCCCTGTCATTCTTTTTTGGTTGATAATGTAGTTGATGGAGTGTCACGGTGTAGGAATGACTGATTGATGAGGAAGGCTTGGGTCAGGACTTTTTTGGAAAGAAGGGTTTCCTTGGAAGGTAATCTATGTGCTCATTGAATCTGACAAAAAATGATAATACTTAGTGAGAACTGGGCCACAAAGGAATGTTTAATACTTAATTTTGGTGAGGTGAGGATCCACAGATTAAAAGGATCCCAAGTTAATTTTGAAGTGAGTAACTGTTTCATGGGCGTGTTGCACGGGCTTAACAGAGTGTCTTGACTCTGTGACGGTCAGACGTTGTTATGTTATTTTTGGTATTGAAGGTCACGTTGTCTTCAGACTTGATCATGAGTTGGCAGAAGATGAAACAGCATGGGAAGCAATTCCTGTAAGCAGCTGGGTTGGGTGTTCAGTTTTTACTGACACTTTGTCATTCATTTTCTCTATTTCAGCTTATAACTAAGGAGCAAATAAAGATTTTAGAGGAAGCTGTAGTGGATCATGAATTCAAGCCTGAGAACGCCAAAGAAATGTGTGAGAAATTTTTGAAGGTCTGGTAGATTGCCTTTTTAACAAAACACATCCTTATTTCACACCAAGTGTCTGTAAAAGCAGAAGACAGACTGGCCTTTTCTCAATTTGTAGGGAAAGTAATTAACTTTGAATTTGGTGATCATATTCTCTTGGGAATATTTTCCTCATACAGGAGAAATGCTAGGGTTTGTTTATGCTGGGAAGCTGATGATTTTTTGGAGAGAGTGTTCTAGCACGGGAGCTGCCTGCAGGAAATTTGCTCTGGAAGGACCACACTCTGAATCACAGTTATTGACCTCTGGTGATGCTTTGATATTCAAGTGGATAAAGATGTCTGGGGATCTCGTTCTGGTTTTCTTTGGCTCCTTTCGATTAGAAGGGTGGATGAAATAAGCAATAGGAGAGGGTAGGTAGCTTTTATTTTCTTTGTTGTTGAGTATTTTGTAGTCTTCCAGTATTAGATGTGGGGAATAAAAAAGGTGGTAGAGGATTAACTGTCTTTGGGTTGATTGAGAACTGTCGGCTGGCAATTGCACCCTCACTGTAGCTCTGGGTCCTAAGTGACCTTGTTGTCCATCTATATATCCAGGAATCGAAACAACCCTTCAATGGCAATTCTTTTTGATGCTCTTCCTAAAATATACCATGGAATGTCTCTCTTCAAATCTGATTCAGACACCTTGACAAAAGTGTTTGGTGTGTCCCAGCCAACTAATTTTTTTCAGCATGCTAGTGAGAAGCTAGGTCTGTTTTACTGAGCAAGAATCAGTATACCCTAGTTAGTAACCTAGTGAATATCCCTAGCACCCATGTGCTTATAATCCCAGAGTCCTGAGGGCAGAGACACAAGGATCCCTGAGGCTTGTGAAAAGACCATTGGAGCCAAATTGGCAAGGCCCGTGCTTAATGAGAGACAGTGCCTCAAAAAGTAATGTGGTGAGGGGTCCTGGAAGGTGTGCACACACCCGAGAGCAAACATATATGCAAACACGTACACATGGAGGAAATTACTTTCACATGTTTATGGTCTCTGGCCTCCATACACAAGTACACATACACAAACACCTTTCTGTACTCACCTGCACACACAGAAAAGCAAAGCTTTTCAAGACCTTGAGAGCCCCCTACACACACATCCAGTCCTTTAGTAAGAGTCTAAGAAAGTGTGGCCCCAATGCAGCTGAATACTGCTTGGGAACCTACCAGAAAGGCTTGCTTCTGCCTGTGAGCGCACTGTGTGAGCAGCACCACAGAGAGAGCCTTTTGACTGGGCATCTCTGGCCTCCCAGGTTGTCCCTGCCTTTCTGTCCTGTGTTCTTCTGCCTCTCTCACTCTCTTGATCTCCCTCTGCTCCTTTACTCAACCTTCCTCCTTTGCTAGTCCTAGGCTGTGAGGGTTTGTTGTCCTGAAACAGAGCCTTTTCAAACTCTTCAGTATTTTCCAGTGGCCTTCCTTCTTAATTCTCCCTGCTTCCTCTGTGTCCTCTGCAAACACCCTGCCCCGCCCCCAGAAATTTACTGGCCTCTTCTGTGTGTCTTCCCTCCTCCCAGTGCACCAGCTTCCCCTGAAGTGGCTCCTGTCCCCTGTGTATGCTGCTTTCCTTCTGCTCTTTGCCTTCTGAAAGCTCCCTGTGCCTGGTCTTCACTTAGGAAATCTTGTGTTTTCACCACTGCAAGTCACCATTTCTGTCCTCTTTAGCCAAAGGCCCAGCAAGGTCCCCTTCCATACCTGTTTTCAGCCGGCGTGCATGCCACCTGTTCCTAAGCTCCTCCGGGCCTTAGGAATAGGTCAGAGTCTGGACAGGCATGCATTTTGCAATTTCTGGACAGAAGTGACCCACTTCTTTCTCCCCTGGATCCACCACTGCAGTGTTCTTTGAGAGATCAGAGGAGATTGAGTCCTCTCTCCAGCTTTTCTTAGCTTGAAAAGTCATGCAATTGCATACTGTGTCTTCTCTGTGAAAATAACATTCTAGTGGACACAGTGAATGAATGGCCCCTTTCCCTGGGAAACCTCTTGTGGGAGTCTGCGCCTGTGTTTCCATGTCTGCTCCTTATGGCCTTTAACTGCTCACCCACCCATTTTCTGAGATAAGTGCCTTAGCTGTTCTGATCACACAACAATTCTACCTTCAGTTACGCCACCTGAACTTCCTTGTGGAGTGGCCATATAGGTACACATCAAGTCACCACTGTTCTTATTTTTGAATTCATTACAAGCATCATTTAGATATGCAAAGCCGGTGCTTTTAAAATTAAGTGAGGTGAGGAGTCAAGTTGGAGCTTCTTCTGGCTCAGGTAGAGGTTTTTGTTTCAGAAAGCCAAGGACTTGTGTGAACATCACAAAACTTTTATTGGCGGTCACCAAAGTGAAGTGGAAAAGGAAATCTCCAAGGCTCAGGACAGAGTTATCATGAAAACTGTAAGTCGTGTGTCTGTAACACTGTGTGTCTCGGGCTGGATTCCTGTTGGCAGAGATGTAATAATGATTCTCTAAATCTCCGTTTTCAAACAGCAAGAACAAGATGTGTCCGTTGTTGAAACATACCTTCAGTCCCTGGTCCTTGACAGCTCTGAAGAAACCATCTGAAGCTCACTGTAGGATGCGCAGGGAGCATTAGCCTTGCTAAGAGGATGTTAGTAGTAGTCAGTGCAGCTCCCTTCTCTTTACTTTGTTTGTTACGAATAAGACAGATTCTGTCAACCATTAAGTGAACCCGCAGCAGTTCTGTGAGAAGCAACAGTTAAGTGCAGAACCTCCATGGCAACAAGGGAGACACATTCTCCCCAGCCATGGCAGTTACATTTGGAAGCAGATGTCATTTGATTTTTATGGTTGGTTGCTTTGGTTCTCTGTCACTTCCCAAAAGTGAATGTTACCTTACTTTTTCCAGAAAGAAGTAAATAAAGATGGGGCCCGTATTTCTGTGCATGCTTTCATTTACTCCTTAGGTCACAGAGGCATTTCCAGTGCAAACAGACCTTTACAGGAAAACCAACCCAGCATGCTTACTCAGACTTGCTGAACACAACTCCTGTGTATGTGCTCAGATGTGTTAAACCGTGAACATGATTTCCACAGCAGAGTCAGGTCCTAACATGTTGAGTTCGAGCTTGTAGTGGGGCTATGGCATTTCCCAGAGAAATCCCCACTCATATCACTGCTGTGCTCGACAGTGGTTGAAAGACACCCGTCCTTACCTTTGATTGTAAACGTTCTATAGATGCATGTCTGCATAAGCATTTATGGTGTCAGTATTTTGTTTGGGTGTTTACAGGAGTCTTTTGTATAGTGTGTTTTATTCATATATATTACTCAGCTTGAATGTGGAAAAGTACACATATACATCAAACTCTGAATTAAGATTTACTGTTTCAGCCAGGTGCAGAGGTGCACGCTGTAATCCCAGCACTCTGGGAGGCAGAGGCAGGCAGATCTCTGTGAGTTCAAGGGCAGCCTGGTCTACAAAGCGATTCCAAGACTGCCAAGACTACACTGAGAAACCCTGTCTTGAAAAAGAAAAACAAACAGTGCCTTTTTACAAAGCCTTTGAAATCATTTGAAGTTGTCTCAATTTATTTGTAATAATTCCATTTTCATAGTTTTATAACAGTGTTAAAAGAAAACCTGCCTCAGAGCAGTGATTTTCATACTCCCCATTTTCATGTTTTCCTATGAACCACCCTTCTCTTCTTTTGAAAGTTTTATTTATATCTTGAAGTTATCAATACTTTTACAAATAAATGATATCTGTGGTATTACCACCTAATATCAGCATAGGGTATACCCAGCCACCATCTTCATCCGTTTAATTAATCCCAAATTTGTTATCTTCCCCTATTCCCTGTTCCAGAAAGTCTCTCTTCTGGTTTTAGGTCCTCTAATTTTTTTTTGTCTTTGCACATGAAAGACAATATGAGGTGATTGTTTTCCTGTGTCTGTCTTTTCCTCTCTATGTCCTACTTTTGAATCCCTTTGTTTACAAAGGGCAGAATTTCATTTTATGAGCTGTGAGAGCTTTCAACCATGTATGTGTTTTTGTTTTTTTTTTTTTTAACTGTCATTAGATGCTGACCTATGCTGTCTGTTTTTTATTTTCTATATCTTCCCTACTTGGATGGTTCTATGAAAGCATTAATCTCCACTTTTTGGCAGGGGAGGGCATGACAGTAAAGTGAGATCATTGGGAACTGGGAAGTTGGAAGATATAGTGACAGTGCTAAGACTGATGGGACAGGACAGAGCTACTCATAGCTGTGGCCTCAGCTAAAGTTGGGAGGGGTGGCCATGCACAACAAAGGCACATGCAGCTGCAGCTGTTTGAACTAAGAAGTAGGCAGTAGCTATGACCTTCTTACCCAGAGCACACAGATCTTCAGCTCTAGGCACTAGCAGTGTGTTGCAAGTTCTGTCTGGCCATCAGCTCTCTATGCTAATGAGAACCTGTGGGGTGAAACCAGCTTCGAACCATCTATGCCAAGTGTGGAGCTTAGACAGTCATAAATTGAGGGACAGGGTAGGCCAGGTGTCAGAGCAGTGCACAAATAAACAGACAAAAGTAAAAAGCAGTATGTGAGGTGTAGTTTAAGCCTCAGGGATATAGCCTCATAAAAAGCTCAAAGTCAGGGCAGGCAAGGCCATAGGTGGTGGGATATTTCAGGTTCTGGTAGGCTAGGTTGCCTCTTGTTCACCTGCTTTGACAGGGGAACCTCCTGACATGTCTTGCTGACCATCCAATGAATAATCATGAATTGTAGGGTCCTCAGGGACCCTAGTCCTCACATGCCACTGCTCTGTTCAGGTCTGCATCCTCAACCGAAGGCCGTTTTTGCATATGGGTCCCCACTGCTCTGTGGTCTCCTGTTCAAAGGCCATCTCTCTGATGCAGCTGGGCAGGCTGGCCCAGACTGGTTCATCGACAAGAGGTGCATCATGTGCACCCTCCTCGACTTCTCCAGAGAAGGCATTCAGTATTCCTCTGCCATCCCTGCCTACCTTCCACACCTGCACACTTACACCACTGTGTTCCCACAACTAGGCCAACCTCTTCTTCTGTCCCCACTCCCACATCATTCCCAAAAGAAAAACTAGGGAAACCAGCCCATGACCACCCAGCACTACTCCTACCCCATGTTCCTTCAACTAGGTCCACCTCACAATCCTCCTTTACTACCACCCTCACACCCATCCCCAACGCTTTCCCTTGACCAAAGGGTGGGTTAGCAAGGAAAACGAGCCTATGGGTTTCTTGAACTAAAGCTTTAATAAGAGCACAGCCTGGGGGTGGAGGTGGGGTAGGTAGCAAGGAACCAGCTATGCAGGGCTGACCGTGGGAGAGGTTGGACAGGATGGAATGATAATGTGCAATGGGTAGACAGGGCAAGGAGCAAGCTGGTCAGTGACCCAGAGCCAGCTGGCAGCAGTATCTAGTAGCTAGTGAGGATGAGGACTACAAAGACTGCTATGAGCTGGGGAGATGGTGGTGAACTGGAACAGTTCAGCAAGTCATGTATCACTGTGGACTGTTACGACCAGCAACTCCTGGGTGGTGAGCTTCTAGGTGCCTGGGCGTTGAGCCTCACTGCTTGCCAGCTCCAGCAGCCTGCAGGCCAGGAACTCCAGGATGGTGGTCAGGAAGATGGGCACCATTTCACCCAGTCCTTGGCCTAGCTGCCTTCCTGAAGATGGTCCTCCACCATGCTCACAGAGAAGGTCAGCTCTACCATGGTGGTACGGGAGCAATGAGACAATGAAGGCTACTCTGCATGGTCTTGGGCATGCTGAGATTTACGTGACTCCTCACAGGCTGACTTGGCTCCACTGGCTGTACTCTGCTGGCCTCTGGGCCTAGATGCCTCTGATGCCAACGCCCAATATCCATTCCATTCTGAGCTTGGCTGCATATCCTAGTGACCCCTCATGGTTGCAGCCCAGTCTGGCTCCCATTGATGATGATGATGATGTGTGTGTGTGTGAGAGAGAGAGGGGGGGCCCCTGCACAGCCCTCGCTAGGAACACTTTGCTCCCCTTGACACGTTGGGCCACTCAAGGAGTCTTGTAGGAAATAAGATGTAAGGGTAGCAGTGCAACTGAGTGGTGCTATGGAGAACCAATCCCTTCACAACTCTAGGTTTCTAAGGTGCTTCCATCGTGACCCTACCCACTAAATACATACTTGTTGTCCGTCCCCTAAAACATGGTTCCACCACCGAACACTTAAAACTAAGATAACCTGATCTTGTAGTGGGGCTGTGGCATTTCCTAGAGATATCCATTGTAGGCCTCAGTTTTGCAAACCCTAATTTATTTGTGCATTCTTTAACGCTTATACCACCCTTCCAACCCTCTATCCCCAGGTAGGGGACAAAGAAGGTTATAAGGAAAAGAGGACATGGTCCTTTTTACTTCTCCCTGCTGGGTAGGGTGGTAGGTTTCTTTTGGTGGCAATACCAATATCCATCGTCGGGAAATCCAGATGTCCAGGTAACCAGCAAATCAGCAAGCCAGTAAGAGCAGCAAGCAAGTCCTCCTCCCTCTCTTCCAAGCCGCCACACCTCCTTCCTGTGGGCTGTCATATTTATAACCCTCAAAGTTCTCAGAATTCAACGAATTCCGGCTGGCAAAGACCATCATGCTCTGTCCAAGACAATTAATATGTGTGAACAAACTACAATCCCCCATTTGGGAGTGTAACAAAAATATGTTTACATATCATAAACCAAAAATGTTCACAACATATTTGCCTTTGTGAGACTGGCTTAATTTGTATAACATGCTTCTTTCCATTTGCATTTTTCCTGGTAATGACATATGTCGGGTGCCGTGACTCCAGCGGCCTGCTTTGATATATAAATCTCAGCGGAGAGACTGCTTTTACGGGACCTTCTCTAAAGGCAGGGTAGAACTTGCAAGTCCATCTCCTTTTGTTTTTGACAGGAGGTGGGATAGCTTGTGAGGGTCACACCTTTTCCTCAGGCTCCTTGTGCAAATTAACCTATTATTCTGAGATGTTTTACTGGCTGAAAGTAACTCCTCAAAAAATAAATTGGTCAGAAGGCTGGAGGCAGAGACTTGAGACTTGCTGCTTGCTGCAGCAGCCTGCCTTTTGCTGTGGCTGTTGAGTCTGGACCTTTAAAAAGTTTCCTGTGTGCTGTGTGTTTATTTTATTAATATTAATCCTCACTCCCAACTCAAGAACGGTTCGACTCTGCTGGCTGGCTCCGGCAGACATAGCTTTGCTTTTTATGACTGAAAAATTTCTCTCTATATGTAATATAATATAATATAATATAATATAATATAATACGGATCATGAAGAGACTATGCTTATTGAGTAAATCCAGACACTGATGACAGATATATTATGAATACGTTTACATATGCTACATAAGACAGACAAATACATACAGAAAGTAAATGAGAGATTAACAGAAACTAGGGAAAAGAGAAATGATTTAGTCTTTAATGGGTATTGAGTTTTTGTTGGAAATGACAAAGTTTTAGGTAAATATACTAGTAATGGTTACATGGTTTTGTAAATAGATTTAGCGTCAATGAATTGCACAGTTAGAAGTAGTTAAAATGATAAATGTTCCAGATCATCACTCCAGAACAAATATGAAAACTTTTCTTAACATAAGGGATATTGTGCTATTAGTTCTTGTTTAAGCCGTTGACCATGTGAGTATGAGTGTAAGTTGTAAGCGGTAAGGAGGGGCAACACCCATTTTGTGGATGGTATGCTTAGGTAGAAGAGCAAATGCTGTGGAAGTTCTAGTAGCTAAGAATTGATACAAAGGCATGTGGATCCTCTGTTATTCAGTTATTAGCATAAAGCACTATAAATAATAGAAATGGTGGAAAATAATTTAATATAAATGATAGAAAACTATTGGGGCAAGGACTGGATTTATCCATGCTCATTACTGCAACTTTGGTGCCTAACATGGTATCTAGCGCACTGTGAGTACTTGATACATATCTATTGGGTGATTAAATAAATAAATATCTGTAACTTCCTAATCTACTTAAATAAATGATTGTATAGCCTGTCATTTGAGCCACTTTTGTCAGTTATTTGATGTATATTTAGAAGCATTAGCCTGGATTTTAAATATTTACTTGTAACTAGATAGACAGTATAATAGTTGACCTAGACTAATTGCTGCATCAAATAATTTCTGCATCTCAGTGAGATTTTTCAATAAAGATTGTTTTGTGGCTGTGCTGTGTCTCAAAGCTGATGGAGAAGGTTAGGATGGGTGTTGAGATTTTCTCCATGAAAGGTATTAGGGACCCAACTTTCTCTTGTCTGAAAGCTCCAGTGGCCCATAGATACTCACAGACCTTTCCTTTTTGTTCCTGGGGATAAATGAGAAGAGAGAACATGAAGTGTCTTCCAACCTGTTGTCCTCATCACATTGGATGGTACATGGCCACCTGATCACCCAAGGGAATCCTAACAATGATTTGAGGAAATGTGGTGTAGCTACACGTGAAGGAGGAAAAGGAAGTGGTGTCTGGTGAACACACCATATGTGGATATGTAATGGGTGTTGAGGGCAAGTGTAGGAAGTTCTCCTAGGACAGTTGTGTTGTGGGAATGCTAAGAGAGTTATCACAGGCTAAACATCCCAGAGCCTCAGTGTTGAAGAAATGGGAAGAGGCGTAGCAAAGATGGGAGGCTAAAGATAGGCTAAGTGACATTAAGAAGGCTGGCTGGAAGGCCACAGGATGAGAGGAAACTGCATGAAGGCCGTAATTTTCTCTTTGGATTTAATAGCACAGAGAATACATATCTAAACATCTCTGTCTATATCTATACCTATATCTACATGTAAGAGAATATTTTTGAGAATTTGATTATAAAATGGTAAAAGGACATAGGAGAGTACTCGTCAGGCATGGTGATACTCAGGATGGGGGTGGAAAAAAATGGATGGGAGAAACTTGTGAAGGTTTGAATATTATAGGAAAAGAAGCATAGTATATAGACTCAGGAAACAATAAACAGACTATTAGACAAATAAGAACTAGTCTTGAAACAGGCTCATGTATATGTTAATTTGCCTTATGGTGATAAGAAGAAATGCTAGGAAACGGGCTGTTTCTGACACAGACATGTGTGCATCTATGTGTGTGAACATTTGTGTGTGTGTGTGTGTGTGTGTGTGTGTGTGTGTGTATACTTCACTTTTCCTGGAAGGGCTTTTAAGCAAGAGATAGGATGAAACAAGTTTCTAGAGACTGCTAAAATGGCTTGTTGAAACAATGAAGTTTGATATGCATTTATGTGGTATAATGTTAGATTGATCTTTGATGCTGGCTGTTATAAACATCAGTGCTAAATGGGTTTTGGATCCTTTGACCAATCAGTGCTGTGATAAAGTATATGGACAATTTCTTATCTATTACCTGCTCAGCAGCATCACATATTAGGTGGAGACTCATTTACATTTACACTAGACATTGCTCACAAAAGTCACATGACAACTTGTAGTTCCATGTATTATTTAAGAGCCATTGATCACAAGAACTGAAACATGATGCAAACATCAAACAGACACTGCCAGTTCTAGCCTCAGACACACCCTGCAAATAAGACAGCAAGCTTCGTGCTGCTTCTCTCTGATGACAATTTGTTTCTGACCCTGTTCAGCATTCTATGATTGTATTGTATTTTCTGATCTTGTTCTCTGGAGCTTTTGATGCCCCAAGGGCTTTGCTTATGCATCTTGAAGTCTACATCATTTCCCGCCTGCCCCCTTTCCTCTCAGCATCTTGTTCTACAAGTTGCAGATTACTTGTCACATGTTCTAACTAGGTCTTCCAGGATTCCTGCAGGCTGCAGGTTTGCTCTCTCTGTTTCTTCAGCTCCTGTTCTTCTATGGAGGTATTTGGGTTGGAAAGTCATCTCAGCTTGAGGTAGGAGTTCAAAGCACAAAGAAATGTAATGGAAGTTTTGGTTTCTTTAAAAACTCCGTTGTGTTATGTAATTATGTTTTTGTTTTAATCCCAAGTGTAGGATTTTAGTTCAGGCTTTAGTTTGTCCACAGCTGATAATTTTCTCATGCGGGGTGTGGTCTTTGCCAGCTGGTAACAGTGTTCCTCATGCAGCACAGAGAGGGGCGTGTCTAGGGCTCTGAGGATGTAAATGTAAGACCCCAGAAAGAGAAGTTGTGGCAAGTGGCAGGTTGGAGAGACCAAGATGGTACAGTGGCTTCGAAGCAGATGGAGAGAAATGTTTCAATGCAGTGGCTTGGAGGAGACTGTTGTCTGTGTCCGCTATTGATAGACATTGGTATAAGCCCACAAAAGAACCCATCGACCCTAACAGCCATGAGAAAAAAGGGGTAGGCACCTTCTATTCCCACTAACCTTCTCTCTTCTACCTAGGGTTGGGGGTTGGAATGGGGAGGCTTTAAGGAACCCCAATATAATAGAGTTCAAAAAAGATCATAACAAAGAAGTTTTCAGAAATGGTAGCCGTGTAGATAAATGTGTGAGTGATAGACCCTGAAGAAGACCTCAAGCCCATAGAGAAACAGAGGTAGGGATGTACCTGGAAAAGGGCTGCAGATTTTCCAAATTCGGTGAGCTGGGGGTACAGCTTTACCAAGGCAAGGGAAGTTGTACCCACCCACATACTTGACGTCGGGTCAAACAGAATCCCAGATTGATTCGCTGTGGCTGCCACTGAGCCTGTATTACCCTTAGAAAAGTACTTTATCCTCAGAACTTCAGGTCCCTCTTAAACAGCCATAGCTTTTACTCCCTAGAAGCAAAGTGAGGGAAAGATTCTATACTGGTATTCCAAAATAAGGCAGTGAGATTAGGTGACTTAAATAGCTGTGGTTAAAGGCAAGAAATCCATTGACTCACAGTTTTAGAGGCCAGAAGTCCGATATCAAAATGTGCAGAGTTGATTTCTCCTGAGCCCTTTCTTTTTGGCATGTAGTTAGCTGAATTCATTCTACCTGTGCCTGTACCTGTGCCTGCACCTGTATCATCTGTGTCATCTGTGTTTCTATGTCCTTAGGAAACAAGTCACACTGCTTTAGGGTCTACCATGCAAACCTTATTCTGCCTTCGTTCCTTAGTAGTTCTTTCTCTAAGGACAATTACATACTGTAGTACATACTGGGTATTAGGAATTCAGGATATGAATTTAGGAGAGGGAAAATGCAGTCCTTTTAAGTTATCATCTTAATGTCGGACATGACCTTGCTGAATGTGTGCAGTGTGTTAGATGAGGCTTTTCTGATGACCCTAGAATAAGTGATTAAGGAACAGAGATGGAAAGTGGCCACTTTAGACAGAATCTAAGGCAAGAGGAAGTAGATGGAGCTTTTGGGAAGAACTTATTCTGCTTTTATCGTGATCCTGCTGCCACCTTGGCCTGCATTCCATTTGCATTTTCTTAATTCTGTCCATCTTTTCTGTGAGGTGGCATGCTCTCCAACATCTTATTTATTCCACTTCTGAGTTGAGTCCCCAGGACAGGTGAGGGGACCATGCTTCCTACCACTTCCAATTTTCTGCTGTGGCCATCTCAGGAGAGTCTTCTCACACTGATGTCTCTTTGGATCAATCTCTGGCTCCTGTTGCCTGAAGATACTGAAGAAAAATCCATTGACTCTGAAAGTGTGTTGACAAGTGAACTTAGGGTTGTCAAACCTGCCCGCTATAGTTCAGTTTTATCCTTGTAAAATGGAAGTTCTCCGAGTTATAAATAATTGGTGGGACCCACTGCAAAACAAACAAACAAAAAACCCAGGGCCTCCACTTTTAGAAAGCCCCTACTGTAGTAGGTTTCCATATGGCATTTGAAAATGTGTTCAGTGTTATTTATCCCTTGTCTTTAAAAAAAAGTGAAGGTGTCTTTGAGATGTTTCTGTGGGTAAAGTGTTTGCTGCATAATCATGAGGTTCTGGGTTTCTGAGCTTAGATACTTAGGACCCACATAAAGTCTGGATACGGCAGTGTGTACCTACAACTCCAGCACTGGATGGGGGAAGTAGCAACAGTTGGATCTCCAGAGCTCACTGGGCTAATTGGTGAGCACGTAGCACATGGGCTAATTGTGCTAATTAACACATAGCTAATTGGTGAGTTCTAGGCTCAATAAGAGCTCCTGACTCAAAATATGCGGTGGGAAATGATAGAGAAAGACACATGATATCTCCGGCCTCTACACACATTGAGTACACACATGAGCAACTATGTTTGTCACCCAAACACACACCAAAACAAAGTTGTTAAAAGTCAGGGACAGCTGAGTCTTAAAACTAAGTGTGTAGAGTCCTTGTATGACTGCTGAGACTATACAACCATGAAACCAGCCTAGCTTCTAGCCATTTACTTTCTCTTGAATTTGAACATGTGTGTGCTGGGTGATTACCTCAGAGAGTGTGCTTGATGCACATCAAATGTGTCCTGCAAAACCGAGTTCATTTACAAACTTTAATGTCTTCCACTTCTAGGCATCTGTTGGGCACATTTAGATTTCTCTGATTAGTTTGCACAACAATAGCACTCCTGAGCCCCTAATCAAGATTTCCTCACCCAGTGTGCGTCCCCCTCCCCCTACCTTTTACATCACTTGTCTTTGGGTGCTTTTAAAGGATCAGAATCCAGGGTAAAGATCAGTGTCCATGGGCTCAGGGTCATAGCTGAGTTCACATTTATGCTCTAAAGCTACAGCAGCTTTGTTCCTTGGTTGCCTGGGAAATCCCCCTTGTTCCCTAGCAACAAGGCCCATTTGGAGCTGTTGCTAGGGAAACCCAGGGATTTCTATAGTTACTGAGAGCTCATGCAGTATCTCTTTTCCTATAGCCGAAGATATCTGATGTCAGGAGAAGAGGGGGAAGGGAGATAATCTGCTTCTACCAAAGGGGGAAGGGCTGGTTTCACTGTATCTTATGACTGCACAGACGGGCAAACAGATGAGCAGGGCCAGGGCCTGACTTCAAGGATCATGAATCAGTAGTGCTGCTCTCATCACATAGAAACCTCTAAATGATGAATGATCAGTTTGGAGTGATGTGGTCTGCTGGGTTCCCATGGTCCCGAGTGTTCCAGCACAGAAATCACAAAATGCATCCCAGCCTGTGTTCCGTCTCACTCTGAGCAGGCACCAGATATTCTCTTTGGTTGTTTGGGGAAAGAGGAACATCATTTCTGAATGCATGAAATAAAATAAGAACATTTTGAAAGGAACTTAATTTTAATTGAAATATAACTACCAAAATAGTTTTCTTACAGTATGATTTTGTGATAAAACATGTGAGTCTCTTCATTAATGCATCAAATAATTGAGAGGTCCAAAATTTGAAATTTAATTCCTGGGGCAATATGACTGTGGTCCTGGATACAAGTTTAGACAAAGAAGCAGACAAGTAAAGACAGACCTGCCTGCTCATCCTTGAGGGCCTCGAAATATATCATTGCTTGGCAACCAGACCAAGTGGCCAGCAGTCCCCCGACTCAGATAGTCTTGCCTAATCACCACATAACAGGACACTCCGTGCACTGCTCATGATCAGATATCCACCAGATGGCTGGGGCTGGACCACTAAAGCCTTGGAGCCTAAAACAGACATATTGTTTTAAAGATCAACTCCCCTAAAGACCCTCATACCCAACTCTGTAATGCCAAGGCTTGTACTTTCCAGCTTGTGTTTTTTCCCTTTAAAAACTTTGTTCCCCTGTGCCATGGGTCCACATTCTTCTTCTGCTTTTACAGGAAGTTTGTGATCAGGCTTGAGCTTGTAATAAAAAGATCCTCATGTGTTTTGCAGCAGAGTCGATTCCTGGTGGTCTTTGGGGGTCTCATGAACTGGGCATAACATAATAATGTGGAGTGGCAGACCTAATTACTATAATTTCAAAGTGCTGACGAGTGTAAAGGCTATTTGGAGAGACTTGCTGCCATGACTACTGTTATCTGAGGATGCCAGGCAATTCTCCTGGTGACAAAGTTCTGATTATTATTATCTTGTGATTGGCTGTTTGCACCCTTTGTCTAATAACGCTAAATTTCAGTTTGAAGTTGGAAAAGGAAAAATATACTTTCCCAAATTTAACTCCAAGACTCTTTAAATTTTATGGCTGTTATGGACTCTGGATTGAACATAGAATCACATGTTGATGAGTCAGTTTATGCCAGGCTGTGTGAGTGAGTGAGTGAGTGAGTGATTCAGCAAGAAGAAGGGAGGACCTTGTTACCATGTTGCTGTTACTTCTTAAAGAGCTGTGCTATTTAAACAAATAATGCTGGGAACAAGTGAATATACATAATTCAAGGTGGGGCCTCACAATATACTATGTATATAAATTAACTCAAAAGGAATCAAATACCTGAATGATGGGGCTGAACTATAAAGCATATTTTAGAAAATGGGAAAAAAGAGCTTTATGACACTGGGTATGATAACTTTTTAAAAATGTGGCATCGAAATATACACATGACCAAAGAACAATTAGATAAACAAGGCTACTTCAGAAGTAAAACACACCTACCCTATGCACCAAAGAAAACAACAGACCAAAAAAAAAAAAAAGGTAATCCATGAAATGAAAGTATTTGTTGTTAATATATCTGATAATATATCTGTTATCCACTACATGCAAAGAACATTTGCGACTTGACAACAACAAAAGATGTTTTATGTCAAAAATAGACAGATGAGGGACTATAGAGATGTGGCTGAAAACACACATTACTCTTTTTTAGAAGATCTGAGTTTGTTTCCCAACATCCATATGGCGGCTCACCACCATCTGTTCACACCAGCTCCAGGACATCCCATGCCCTCTGCTGACCCTGCATGCATGTAATGCACTTACATGGAGGCAAAACACTCATACTCATAAATTACAAAGAAATCAAAACAGACAGATGATTTAAGTAGTTATTTCTCTAAAGAACATGTACAATGAAGCTTTATTTAGCCATGAAGGAGAATGGATTTATGTTATTTGCTGGAAATTGATGTGACTGGAGATAATCATACTGAGTGAACTAAGGCAAACTCAGAAAAACATATGTTCCATTCTTTTGGTCATTTGTTCATCTTTGGTCTTCTATAGCTATATGAAGCTATTTATATACATATGTGGCTTGAAAAAGCATAAGGGAGACAGGAAGAAGCAAATGGAGTAGTGGGAGAGGAGAGAAAAGGGAGAGTATGGGGAGGGAATATGGTCAAAACATAGATATATTTGAAGTAGTCTTTATGAAACCCAGAATTGTGTACAATTAGTTTATGACAATAAAAGTATGTATGGAGCTGACAGGGGTCTCAGTGAGTAAAAGCACTTACCTCCAAGCTTAACAACTAGAAAGAGCTAGAATCCTGGGATCCTCATGGTGGAAGGAGAGAACTGACTCCAGTAAGTTGTTTTCTGGTCTGTATGTGTGCTCCTACCCATATCATCCAGAAAATAGAACATATAAAGTATTGTTGAGAATGTGAAGAAACTGGGGGCCTCATGTACTTCTGCTGGAGTTCTGAGAAGGTGTAATCACCATGAAACACAGTATGGGGGCCCATCAACAATAAAAGTACAATTATCATAAGATCCGTCAATCCTAGTTATGTGTATGTATTCAAGGGATTTGAATTGAGATCATAGTGACATTCTTAAACCATTGTTCTGCATTTTTTCACAATAATCAAGAGGTGGAAGTGATGAACCAAATGTTCATTAGGAGATGAAGATCTGAACAAAATATGATGATGTATAAAAGTAAAAATATTATTTGACCAAAAATAGAAAATGTATGGCAAAGATTACAGCATGATGAAAACATTCCATGTGAAATAAACTACTTTTAAAAAGTAATTCAGATGATAAATTTCAAGTTATGTGTCTTTTAACATAATTGAAGGATAAGAGACAGACAGTCTTTTGGCTTGAAAATACCTTGTTCTGGGAGATGTGGGTAGCCAGTCACTTTTAGATGTAAGGCCCGCTCCATGAGATGTTGACTCATATCTGATACTGCTAACATGGCCAAGAATGAGACTAGTTAGGCCACAAGCTTAGGGGGGAAACCAAATACTATTATTTTGCTCAAGGAACAAAACAAGAAAATGGCTCCTATTGACATACTGTCGGTCTAGACCCACACAGTATCACTGCATCACTCAACCTGAGAAGCTTCTTCTTGCAGTAGATGAGAATTAACAGTCTCACAACTGGATAGCATGAAGAGAGTGACAGACTTTGGAGTCCTAAATGGAATGTCTGCATCAAAACCCTCCACTCAAGTCTCAAAGATCTATGTGGAAGAGGAGAATGATGGTAAGAACCAGTGGTGACGGATGACTACAAGAAAACACTGTTTTCCAGGCACAACAGGACTGAAACACATACGAACTTACAGAGACTGTTTAAACACACACACACACACACACACACACACACACACACACACACAAAACCTGCAGAGGTTCACTCCAGTCAGTACCTAGCACTGGGAGATGGTCCCAGCACAGAGGGCAGGGGATGGCATGTGGGGGCAGGGGACGGGTGGGAGGAGTGAACACAAGGATCTCATACTTAACCAAGAATCTATTTGGAGTGGATACCTGCTAGGAAAGGTAAAATCCACTTTCTTTAATGCGGTGTCACTGGGTATATCAAGAGCCAAGGAAAACACAGCCAGAGGAGGAGCTATTGCTCCACAATCTACAATTGTATTTCTGGGGATGGAGCCTTAAACTCTGAGTGACTGGATTATGCAATCTTCACAGAGCAAGAGTCTCAAAAGCAGAAAGGCAATGCATTTTCCCGGGCTCGGTTGCCAGAAGCCCCACTTTCAACTGTCTTCACTACCAGTGCCAACAAAGATGTAAACCCATTTCCAGGTGAGCTGGAGAATAGGAATTTTAAAAAGTCTGTGTTTGGCAACAAAGAGATTGTAGGAAGAGGCCACATGGATTATTTTGCTCATTTTTTTTTTCGTTCAAGTAAATTGTATCGAATATCCAGGGCACGTAAAATAGATTTTCATATTTTCTATTTTCCCGAGCCTAGGCTTGCTCTTGAACTATTCAACCTTCATAACTAGCTCCTCAAATCTATAATGACTGGCCGCCTTTATTGTCCTTTTAAACTGCATAAATATCTTGGCAAAGCTGTTATTGTTTTACAGTCACTGCATTTCATTTCTCCATGAATTGAAAATTTCTTCATTATTATGATCCTCTCCATTATCAGTCATTCTATATGGTCAATGCTTATCTAGAGTCACCTTCAGTTTGTCATCATATTCTTCATTATTGTAATTGTATGTTAGTAGTCTCAATAATAATTTTTCCGTCACACAATTTTAACATCCATTAAACAATGGCTTCTGCTACAGAGTACCATCCTTTGAGCCAAACAGTGGCCACCTTCATCAGATCAGCTGCGCCTACTTACAAGAGACTATCCTCATTGAGCCTGTTTATTACTGATGTTCCCTCACTGAGGGAGGGTATAGGAAAAGTCATTGGACCCTCATTTGAGATTTTAGAAATTCTTCCTAGCCACTCGTACACAATTCTGGTTTAATTGCACATGGTCTTGGAGTCTTGGTTGATGCTAGAATATACAGGCTGGGAAAGGTTGGTTGACAAGATTCTCTCTATGTCATTAGGGGGGATCCATCATTCAGTCTGGGTAAAACTTTCCAGTGCATCAGGTTTGGGATGTCCATGCTCCTATAAGCAATCCCTCACTCATGCTCTGTAGGACCAATTAATACCCCAGGGTGAAGCTTGGTGTAAATTGTACTTTGGTTTGTTGTTGAGACATTATAAAGAGGGAATGGAAGTTATATAATCACTTGTGGAATCAGTTCTCTCCTACCCCTTTTATGTGGCTTCTGGGACTCTAACAAGTTGCAAGTCTTGGTGCAAGCATGTTTACCGGTAAATGAACTTGTCAGCCTTATATGTTTATTTGTTTAAAAATTCCATGTGTGAAATGTGACATCCTAATAAAAAACTAAGAAAGTATAATTTAGCAGTGGCTATAGAGCTAACAAACAGTTAAACACCACACAAGTCTACATAGAATATTATGAGCAATGCATAACCTCACATGAAGTACAATCAACTTATATGATAAAGGAAGATTTTTTTTCAATGCAGTTTATTCAGGAACCTTGAACAATCATCTGACCCTGGGGAAAGCCAGCCCACAGCTTAAAATAGCCTCTGGGTAGCCAACCCCAGTGTGCCTCGTGGGCAATGCAGATAGGTCCACATACATGGAAGCAAACCAGATCTTCGGCCTTAGCCAAATGTGGAATTGTTCGTGACAGAAAGCACTCACCATCGGGAAGGTGGAAGGCGGAAACCAGCTCTATCTTTAAGGCACTGCATTACGCAGCTCTCTACAGTTCCCCCTTTTTGTTTTAGACGCATCAGGCAAGAGTAGAGGTCTGATCTCTGATATTAGAAATAAATTGCTTGGGGAGACTGTCCTGCTTCAATGGCTGTAAAGGCCTGAATGGTCATGGCTGCATTACGCTGTTGTGAGACTCTAATCTTGCATATATACCACAGGCAAACCAAGGAGACCAACACCAGAAGGCCTGCTAATGCTCCCATGCCCGCCCATTCCTTCAGATGATTCATGGCTGCAGCAATCCATCATGATAATCCTGTGGCTAGTCCTGCGTCCACTCTGGTAGAATTTACTGTGACAATGGCCACTCTCAGCTGCTCCATCGTAGTATCAAATTCTCCAGTTCAGTAACCTAAAATATAGCTAGACAATTGTTTAGACAGATTTGCAGCACAGGAAAAATTCTCATGTTATATGCTAATGACTCAAAGTCCAGCATATTTTCATTGACAACCAAGTTGAGCGAATAAAGGAAGATTTTATGATAATTATTTTTCCTATTTTAGTATCCTTTAAAACATTTATTAATATTTTTATTCTGTGTGACACTGTTTAATTAATTAACTTTTATGTTTTTAGTGCTGAGCATCTTTTTAAAAATAATTTAAATATTTTCATTTTTATGTGCATTGGTGTTTTGCCTCCATGTATGTCTGTGTGAGGGCATCAGATCCCCTGGAGCTGGAGCTACAGACATTGTGAACTGCTATGTGGGTGCCAGGAATTGAACCAGGGTCCTCTGGAAGAGCAGCCAGTGCTCTTAACCCCTAAGCCATCTCTCCAGCCATAGGATTTTTTCTTTTTTTTACACAGGGTTCTCTGTGTAGCTTTAGCTGTCCTGGACTCATTTTGTAGAGCAGGGTGGCTTCAAAGTCACAGAGATCCTCCTGTCTCTGCCTCCTGAGTGCTGGGAATACAGGCATGTGCCACCATGCCCTACTCAGTGCTAAGGGATCTTAACCAGTGCCTGCACATGCTAGAGATATACTCTAGTTCTGAGCAACCCTCAACCAGCCTGAGTTGAAATTTTTAACCAGTTTTAATTTTCAAACACAATTTGGATACATGGCTTCTTGAAGTTATTTTTGTTAATGTTGTTGTTTTGGTTCAGTTTGGAGACACAGTTTCATGTAACTCACGTTGGCCTTAAACTCACTATGTAACCAACCCTCCAAATCCTGTTGCTCCAAACAACCTTCCAAATACTGAAATCACAGCTGTATTAAGTTTTGACAAATGCCTAACCTGTATGTCTACTACTACAAACAAGGTGTCAAACTTTTCTCAGGCTTCAGAAAACTTTCCATTCCATTTACTATTCAGTCTTTTTCTCACCCAAGGTAGCCAGTATTCTAGTCAATAATTCTCATGATTATAAATTTGTTCTTCATTTTCTAGAATGTTCTGTAATTAAAATAAAAAAGAACATGCATCGTTTTTATCAGGATTCTTATTCTCAATATTGTGATTCATTTATTTTGTTTAATGTTTCAGTACTATATTGTGTGTGTGTGTGTGTGTGTATGTGTATGTGTGTTGAATTCCATTTTTGGTGGATAGATCACATTTTGTTTAAACACTTGCCTGTAAGGAGGAATTGGTTTTGTTTGGTTCCATTTGGAAAGCTATGACCCTTTGCTGGTTTGAATAGGAATGTCCCTATAGGCTCATATATTTGAATGCTTAGTCACCAAGGTGTGGAACTGTTTGAAAGGATTAGAAACATTAGAAAGTGTAACCTCCCTCATTGGAGGAATTGTGTCATTGGGGGTGGGCTTTGAGGTTTCAAACCCCTGTCAGGCCCAGTCTTCCCTCCCCACTCCACCACCCTGCCTTTGTCTCTGCTTGAAGATCAGGTTGTAGCTTTCAGCCACTTCTCCAGCACCATGTCTGCCTGCATGCTGCCATACTCTCTGCCATGGTGATAATGGAGTAAGCCTCTGAAACTGTAAACAAGCCCCAAATTAAATCATTTCTTTTATAAGTTTTGCCTTAGGAATTGTGTCTCTTCACAGCAACAGAACAGTGACAAAGACAGAATTTGTTACCAGGGAGTGGGGTATTACTGGGACTGGCCTGGCCATGCTGCCTGTTGGTGTAATCTGGACTTTAGGACTTTGGATTTGGAAAGCGGCTGAATACTTTAAATCGGGCTTAATGGGCCATACTAGTAGGAGTGTGGAAGACAGTGTTCCTGAGAGCAACCTAGAATATGATGACCTGATTCAAGAGGTCTCAGAGAAGAAGAATAGTGTGTGAAGTTTGTCTCCGTATATTCAGTTCTTGATTGGTGTACTGGCAGAGAGCTGAGTAGTGGCTGGACTTTGTGGCATTTTTAGTCTTATGGTTCATCACTGGCCTCACATTTTGTAAACATTCACCTTCCTCACCTGCTGAATGATTTAATACAGATCTGACAGCCAATAGCTAGGCAGGAAATGGATGGCAGAGCTTCCAGGCAGAGAGAAGGTCTTGGAGAGAAGAAAGAGGAGTGGCAGATTCATAAGGGAGTGAAAGGATATGAAGGAGAGAGAGAGAGAGAGAGAGAGAGAGAGAGAGAGAGAGAGAGAGAGAGAGAGAGAGAGGAGAAATATATATAGAGAGATAAAATCTAGCCATGTGGTGGGTCATGGGCTAGAATAATCAGGATGAACTGAGTGTCTGCCCAGATAAGGCCTAACCTTTTAAATATTAATAAGTCTCCATGTCTTTATTTAACCCTTGGTGAGTCCAATGAAGTCCACTATAAGTAAGTTAAGTAAATGACCTAGAGATCTTTCTAATGATATTTACATGAGGAACGTGGCTTCCCTCAGCTTTTGTCCAAAAAAGTCTGCCTGAGGCTAATTAAAGAGTTTTGGATTAATGGGTTAGCAAATTTCAAGACAAGCCAGTGGGTTCTATGATTATTAGTAGCCACTCTTATACAAATCTATAATGAAAAGGAGCAAGCCGAGCAAGAAAAAAATACAAAATACAAAATGTATTTTGAACAGCAGGAAGAGTAATGGAGCTCAAATAACTGCTCAATAAGAAAAAGTTTAAAGAAAGCTGGGCGTGGTAGTGCATGCCTGTAATCCCAGCACTCTGGGAGGCAGAGGCAGGTGGATCTCTGTGAGTTCGAGGCCAGCTTCGTCTACAAGGTGAGTCCAGGACAGCCAAGCCTAAACAAAAAATTCCTGGCTTTAAAGAAAAGCCTGTAAAGAATTGTGTAGGTAATTTGATGGGAACTGCATTGAATCTGTAGATTGCTTTTGGTAAGATGGCTACTTTTACTATGTTAATCCTCCCAAGCCATGAGCATGGGAAATCTTTCCATCTTCTGATATCTTCTATTTCTTCCTTCAGAGACTTGAATTTTTTTTTCACACAAGTCTTTGACTTGCTTGGTTAGAGTTGCACCAAGACACTCTGTGTCCTTTGTGGCTGTTGTGAATGGTATTGTCTCCCTAATATCTTTCTCAGCCCTTTTGTCTTTTGTATATAGAAGGGCTACTGATTTTTTTAATTGATTTTGTATCCAGCCACTTGGCTGAAGGTGTTTATCATCTGTAGGAGTTCCCTGGTAGAAGTTTTGGGGTCACTCGTGTATACTATCATGTCCTCTGCAAACAGTGATACTTTGACTTCTTCCTTTCCGAACTGAATCCCCTTGATCTCTTTTAATTGTCTTATTGCTCTAGCAAGGACTTCAAGTACTATGTTAGAGAGATATGGAGAGAGTGGGCAGCCTTGACTTGTCCCTGATTTCAGTGGGATTTCTTTAAGTTTCTCTCCATTGAGTTTGATGTTGGCTATAGGCTTGCTTTTTTAAAAGGCTCTATTGTCTTTTACTATGTTTATGTAAGCACCTTGTATCCCTGGCCTCGCCAGGACTTTAAACATAAATGAATGTTGGATTTTATCAAATGCTTTTTCAGCATCTAAGGAGATTATCATGTGGTCTTTTTCTTTCGATTTGTTTATATGGTGGATTACATTGATAGATTTCTATATATTGAACCACCCCTGCATACCTGGGATGAAGCCTACTTGGTCATAATGGATGAGATCTTTGAAGTGTTCTTGGATTCGGTCTGTGAGCATTTTATTGAATATTTTTTGCATCAATGTTCATAAGAGAGCTTGGACTGAAATTCTCTTTCTTTGTCGGGTCTTTGTGACGTTTAGGCATCAAGCAGACAGTGGCTTCATAGAATGAGCCTCTGAAAGACTACCCGGCAGGGTATCAAAACATATGCTGAGATCCATAGCCAAACTTTTTGCAGAGTGCAGGGAATTTTATGAAAGAAGGGGGAGATAGACCTGGAGGGAACAGGAGATCCACAAAGAGAGCAACAGAACCAAAAAGTCTGGGCACAGGGGCCTTTTCTGAGACTGATACTCCAAACAAGGGCCATGCATGGAGGTAACTTAGAACTCCTGCACAGAAGTAGCCCAGGGCCTCTGAGTGTCCAAGAGGATTCCCCAATAATAAGAACAGGGACCATCTCTGACATGAAATCATGGGCTGGCTCTTTGTTCACCCCCACTTGAGGGGAGAGCAGCCTTACCAGTTCACAGAGGAAGACAAAGAAGCCAGTCTTGATGAGACCTGATAGTGTAGGGTCAGATGGAAGGGGAGGAGGACCTCCCCTATCAGTGGACTGGGGGAGGGACATAGGAGAAGAAGAGGGAGGGAGGGTGGTATTGGAAGTGGATGGGGAGGGGACTACAGCTGGAATACAAAGTGAATAAACTGTAATTAATAAAAATAAAATTAAAAATAAATAAATTAAAGAAAAACCTGATGGTAAAGAGAATAAAGAGATTAGTGAACTCAGGTTAAAGACCCACCCAGCTAAGCTTTCAACTTGTAAAAAGGAATTTAAAAAGCTTAAGCAGTTTCTTTAGGTGTACAGATTTTAGTATGTTTATCCTATCCACATATAAGTGAGTATATTCCATGTGTGTCCTTCTGCTTCTTTGATACCCCACTCAGGATGATCTTTTCTACTTCCCAACATTTGGCTGCAAATTTCATGATTTTCTTGCTTTTAATTGCTGAGTAGTATTCCATTGTGTAAACGTACCACAATTTCTGTAACCATTCCTCAACTTAGGGACGTCTGGGTTCTTTCCAGCCTCTGGCTATTGCAGATAAAGCTGCTACGAACGTGGTTGAGAAATGTCCTTGCTGTATGTTAAGCAAGAAGGAGGCCCCTGAGTAAGATGCTCAATCCTCATTCAGAAAGATAAATAGGATGGACATCAGGAGAAGGGGACAACAGGGAACCGGACAGGAGCCTACCACAGAGGGACTGATAATCCAACCAAGGACCATTCATGGAGATAACCTAGAGTCCCTGCATAGATGCAGCCCGTGGCAGTTCAGTGTCCAAGTACGTTCCCTAGTAATGGAGACAGGGACTCTTTGATCACCTTCCCCTGAGGTGGATGCAGCCTTACCAGGCCACAGAAGAAGACAATGTAGCCATTCCTGATAAGAACTGATAGACTAGGATCTGATAGACTAGGATCAGAGGGAACGGGAGGAGGATCTCTTCTATCAGTGGACTTGGGGAGGGACATGCGTGGAGATGAGGGAGGGAAGGTGGAACTGGGAGGGGACTAGTAAGGGGGCTACAGTTTAGATACAAAGTGAATAAATAGCAATTAATAAAACAATAAAGAAATTAAAAGATAAAAGTGAAGGAAACCGTCAACAACAGAAATGTGATGCAGGTGAACCTGAATAGAGGGACCATGTTCCAGCCACAGCAAGCAGCAGAACTTGGCAGCTTTGGCCAAATAATTCTGGGTTTAGAGTCAAGGACAGAAGAAAAAGTTTATGGAATCTCCCTCTGTGACTAAGGAAAACCACTAAGACCAGGCCTGTGTCAGGGGTGTCACTGCATGTAAGCCTAGAGAGACCATTATGTGAAGCTGTGAAGGTAAAGCCTTTCATTGAAAGCCTCAAGATGTTGGAGATGCCAGAGCCTTGAGATAACCACCAAGGAAGGCTGCTAACAGGGAGTGGAACCAGCCCAGGAGAAGAAGTGTGTTGCAGTCAACAAAGCTGAAAGGTGTTGGAGATCTAAGAGTGCTTTGACATCAGACATGGAGATGCAGAGTGTGCAGTCTGCTCTGCCTTTTTTCAGCTTTACTTTGATCCAGTATTTTCTCACTATGCTCCCTTTCCTCCCCTTTGGAATGGTAATATATATTCTGTGCCATTCTATGTTGGAAGTATCTTAGTTGATTTTTTATTTTGGTTTTACAGGGGATTACACTTAAGAGATTGGCATGATTCTCAAAAGAGACTTAGAGCTTTGGACTTTTTTATTTTTATTAATTACAATTTATTCACTTTGTATCCCCCTGTAGCTCCTTCCCCCTTTCCCTCCCAATCTCGCCCTCCCTCCCTCTTCCTCACCTGTGCCCCTCCCACAGTCCACTGGTAAGGGAGGTCCTCCTCCCCTTCCCTCTGATCCTAGTCTATCAGGTCTCATCAGGAGTGGCTGCATTGTCTTCCTCTGTGGCCTGGAAAGGCTGCTCCCCACTCAGGGCGAGGTGATCAAAGAGCAGGCTAATCAGTTCCTTTCAGAGACAGTCCCTGTCTTCATTACTAGAGAACTCACTTGGACACTGAACTGCCATGGGCTACCTCTGTGCAGGGGTTCTAGGCTATCTCCATAAATGGTCCTTGGCTGGAGTATCAGTTTCAGATAAGACTCCTGTGCCCAAACTTTTTGGATCTGTTGCTCTCCTTGTGGAGCTCCTGTCCTCTCCAGGTCTTATTATCTCCCAATTCTTTCATAAGATTCCCTACACTCTGCAAAAAGTTTGGCTATGAGTCTCAGCATCTGCCTCGATATCCTGTAAGGTAGATCCTTTCAGAGGCCCTCTGTCGTTGGCTCCTGTCCTCCTCCCTGTTTTCTCCCTCCTCCAATGTCCATCCTATTGCCTTTCTGAATGGGGATTGAACATCTTAGCCAGAGTCCTTCTTGATTAGCTTCCTTAGGTGTACAGATTTTAGTATGTTTATCCTACATTATATGTCTAATATCCACTTATGAGTAAGTATGTACCCTGTGAGTCTTTCTGCTTCTGTGATATCTCACTGAGTATGATCTTCTCCAGGTCCCACCATTTATCTGCAAATTTCATGACTTCCTTGTTTTTTATTGCTGAGTAATATTCCATTGTGTAGATGTACCACAATTTCTGTATCCATTCCTCAACTGAGAGGCATCTGGGCTGTTTCCACTTTCTGGCTATTACAAATAAAACTGCTACAAACATGGTTGAGCAAATGTCAGAACTTTGGACATCTAAACAAGTGTTAAGTCTGTAAAGGATTATGGAAACTTTCGAAGTTGGACTGAAAGCATTTTGCATTATGATTTTGCTACAAGCCTATGGGGGCCAGGGAGTAGAATGTGGTGGTTTGAATACGAATGCCCCCTCCCAAAGGCTCATCTGTTTGAATACTTAGTCGCAAAAGAGTGGAACTGTGTAAGAGGATTAGAAAGATTAGGAGATGTGGCCTTATTGGAGGAGGTGTTTCACTGAGGGGGGGGAGTGTGCTTTAAAGTTTCAAAAGCCCAAGATCAGTCCAGCATCTCTCTCTCTTCCTGTTGCCTGTGGATCCATACCTAGAACTCTCAGCTACTTCTCCTGCACCCTGTATGCCTGCATGCTGCCATGTTTCCTGCCATGATGATAATGGAGTAAAACCCTGAAATTGTAAGCAAGCCCCCAATTGCATTCTTTCTTTTATAAGAGTTGCCTTGGTCAATGTGTCTCTACAAAGAAACAGAACAGTTTCTAGAATAGCCCTGCTATAAAAATCTTATACAAACTTTTGTGTAAATATTTCTGTAGATTATGTCCTCTTTTATTTTGGAGTACATATCTAAAAGCAGACTTTCTGGCATGTATGACTCGTGTGTATTTATTATCTCCATTTAAAATCTGTCTGCCTTTCACAAGATTTCCGGGAGATTTGTTTTCAGAATGATCACTGGAAGAATTTTGGGAGCACTGTGCATGAGGGAGTGCAATTAGTAGGAAGTACAGAAAGAGGTGAGCTATGTACGACTCAGTCACCATAGTAATACAGTTTCCCAATAATGTAGAGAGATCTGGTGCTGACATGATCTTTCAGTATTGTCTTAAATTGAGGCAAAAGGCTAGTCGATATGCCCCTATCTTAGCTCATAATTAAACATAGGTTTCTCCTATAGAGATTAGACAACTGTGGTGCTGTGAATGAAAATGGCCTCCATAGACTCATAGAGAATGGCAATATTGGAGGTGTGACCCTTTTGGAGTAGGTGTGACCTTGTTGAAGGAAGTGTGTCACTAAAGGGTGGACTTTGACGTTTCAGAAGCTCAAGCCAGGCCTTTTGGCTCTTTTCCTGCTGCCTGTGGGTCCAGATATAGAACTCTCCAGCACCATGTCTGCCTGCATGGTGCCACACTTCCCACCATGATGATGAAGGATTAAACCTCTGAACTGATAGCCAGCCTCGATTAAATGTTTCCCCTTAGAAGAGTTGCTGTGGTCATAATGTCTTTTCACAGCAAACAAAACCATTACTAAAGACAAGAACCTTGGGCTACTTCAAATTTTTCAATTAAAGAAAAAGCAATATTTTAGGCTGTATCTGTGCCTTGGGGTTAGATAATTTCCCTAGCATGCATGTAGCCTGGTGTTCAATTCTTAGTACTGTCAAAATAAAATGTACCTTATTTTGTAAAATAAAGTTTGTCATATTTGATAAAAAAGTGTTGTAGTTATAGTTTCCCTTAAAATATAGCTTTAAGAAGAAATGCCTATATGAGAAATATAAGAATACATGGCTGGAGAAAAAGCTCAATGGTTAAGAGCACTATCTGATGCCCATGGAGAGGAACCAGGTTTGTTTCCCAGCATCCATCTCTTGTTTCACAGCCTTTTGTAACTTTAGTTCCAGGGCAGCTGTTGCTCTCTTATGACTTCTGTGAGCACTAGGCGTGCAAATGGTGTGCATACATACATGATGGCAAACACTCGTATGCATAAAATGAAGTAAATACAAGGAGAAACATAAGAACACTAACTGACGTATCAGGGATTATCTGGATTATAATCAGATACAGTATATTTCAGATATATCAGTATACAGTATATTTCAAATGTTACAAGTGATTAAATATAGTTCATGATAAAGAAGTCAGTCTCCTTAGAAAGTGTACTGTTTCTTAGTAATAACAGTTTAAAATAAATGAGGCAAAGCTTTATAGTAGAAATAGATAAGTATATCATTGCATTTGGACTCTTTATGTCTCCTTTTCAGTAATCATTAGAATGAGTATACAAACATCAATAAACATATGAAGAGTTGAATGACAGTATTATCTACCAACATGGTATAACATAGCTAGAGAACACTCAATTAGACAATTGAATTAGTAGTCAAAAGTCTCCCCACAATAACCTTCCAGTATCACACAGCTTCAGTGAAATATCTATCAAATATTAGAGGAAGAAATGATGCAACTCTGTACAAAATTTCTCAAAAAACCAAAGAAGAAAGAATGCTTTTCAACTCATTTCATAGGACCCTTATTACTCTGATCTGAGAGGCAGATAAAGACAGCACAGTTATAAAAAGAAAAACAACAAGACCAGTATCTCTAATGAACTGTAGACACAAAACCTGTCAACAAAAATATTAGTAGATGGAACTCCAAAATATATAAAATAACTATTCTTCATGTCTAAGTAGGATTTTTCTAGGTATATAAATTTTTTTTCTATATTCAAAAAAGCACTGTAATCCTTTAACTTTACATACAGAAAAACACATGATCATATTAATTTGAGGCAAACAAAAATCTGTCAAAATTCAACAGCTGTTTATGATAAGAAAGAAATCTCTTTCCAGATGGCAATAATTCACATTACATCATACTTCAAGGTGAAGAACAATGTTTTCTCCTTTCAGGTTGTCAAGCAAAGGATGCCAATTCTCATCTTTTCCAGTCTTCTGCTCTAGGAGTTCTAGCCAAAGGGGGAAAAAGGCAAAAGATCCATGGACAGCAAATAATTGCATGAAAAGGTATTCCACACCACCAACCATCAGAGAAAGCAAGTTAAAACCTGCAGTAAGATGTTACTATTTGGCTATCATAATATCATAAAAATCAGTGATATAAATGCTGGTCATGATGTGGAAAATTTTCTATACTTGTGTTTTGCTTGTGGGACTATAAATTAGTTATGGTCACTGCCTCAGTCGATAATCCATTGCTGTGAAGAGACACCATGACCAAGGCAACTCATAAAGGAAAGCATTTCATTGGGAGCTGGCTTACAATTTCAGAGGATTAGTCCATTATCATCATGGCAGGCAGCACTGCAGCATGCGCACAGACATGGTGCTGGAGAAGTAGCTGAGAGTTCTGCATCTGGATCCAAAGGCTGCAGGAAAAGAGTGACACTGGGCTTGGCTTGGGCCTCAAGCCCACCACCAGTGACACATTTCCTCCAACAAGGCCACACTTCCTAATCCTTTCAAATATTGCCAATCCCTAAGCATTCAAATATATAAACTTACCGAGGCCATTCTTAGTCAAACCACCACAGTCACTCTGAAGAAGAACTTGGTACTTCCTATTAACACTAAATATATAGGGTTAACATTATATATTAACACTAGATGTAAGTATATAACTCTGAAACTGAGCTGTTGGATATTTATCTCAGAGAAATGGAGCCTTAAGAGGCTTTGTTTTCCATCTTTTAAAGCTTTCAATCGACTGCATGTGAGTGACCAACATTATGGGTAATCTGCTTCACCTGATTTAAATATTAATCATATCTACAAAATACTTTCACTTATAAATCAATGACTATTTGACGAGATAGCTGTGTGCCATACAGCTATCTGAAGTCTTTTTATAGATAACTTCTTCTGTGTTTTCAGTTATTTGTCGTGTGTGTGTGTGTGTGTGTGTGTGTGTGTGTGTGTGTGTGTGTGTTCCCTGTTATAAGAAACCAAGTCCTATTGGATTAGGGTCCATACTAATGACTTTTATATTAGCTCACCCATTACAGACTCTGTATTCATACATAGTCACACTCTCAAGTGTTGGAGGTGCAGATTTTTACATAGGAATTTCAAGACGGGCACAATTCTACCTGTCTTAACAGTAATCTCATTCCAGTTGTGTTAATTATAAGCCATACAGTTGTGGGGAAATTACAAAACCGTGTGAACTTTAGGTTCTTCAACTATGAAGTAGATTTGTTGGGATGTTTGTGATGCATGTAAAGTGCATCCAAAGCATGCTGTGTATTAGAATACAAATATCGGACAGATATCTCTATGCTGCCATCCTTCCCCCACTACGTGATCTATTATTTAATTTATCTACAGCCTTTCCTAACTGGACACAACTGAAACTGCTGTAATTTAAGTAAGTATTGTATATTAGTTATGATTTCTTTTGCTGCTATGAAATATCATGACCAAAGCAACTTGGGGAGGAAAGGGTTTATTCAGCTTGTACTTCCATATCACTGTTCATCATTGAAGGACATCAAGATAGGAACTCAAATAAGGCAGAAACCCAGAGGCAGGAACTAACACAGAGGCCATGGAGGGGTGCTGTTTTACTGCTTGCTCACCCTGCTTTATTATAGAGAACCCGGGACCACCAGTGTAGGGATAGCACCACACGCAATGAGCTGGGCCTTCCTCCAGCAATCACAAGCAGTCGGCGTGTCTACAACCTGAACTTATGGAGGCATTTCCTCATTTGAGATTTCCTCCTCTAAGATGACTTCAGCTTGTGTCAATCTGACACAAAATTATCCAGCACATACTGGGATGTTAATATATATTTTTATTCACTATTCACATTTTGATTAAAAATTTTCATATGGCATGATTTCATCATGTTCCTTCCCCTGCTCTAGGTTCTCTGTCCCTACCCACCTAACTCTGTTTTCTTTTTCACACTCAAAAAACCACAAAACACAAAAATAGAAATCAAAGCACATAGGAAAAAAATCAATAAGACAAAAACAAATAAAAAAAAAACCCAACCAAACAAAAACAAACATCAAAACAAAGCCCAAATCCAACAAACTCAAAACAACAATAACAACTGAGAGACCAAAGAATTAAATATTAGGGTTTTTTGGGTCGTATTTGTTCAAAGTTTAAAGTATAAGCCTGAACAAAGGCCTGACAGGTGGAGACATGTCTTGCCACCTACTGAGAGGAACTAGCCTTACCATGTTCTTTTCCTGCCCACTAGAGATAGGGTTGCTAAGAAACCAGCCCAGATCTTGGAGCCTAAAGTAAACCAATCGTTTCAAAAGGCAATTTCCCTTACCCAATTATGTAATGCCAAGGCATGTAATCCCCACTTTCATTTTTTCTCTTTAAAAACCTTGAATCCCTAGACCTTCCCACCACACTCCTCCTCTTCACCAAGGAGGTTGCTGTGACCCAGGCTCAAGCATGTATTAAATAAACCCTCATGGATTTTCAGCAGAGTTGATTCCTGGTGGTTTCTGTGGGTCTCAGGAACTGGGCATAACACAGCAACAACAACAAATCGTAGCATTTGTTTTATGTTGCCCAGCTATTGCTGGACATGGGGTTTGTCCTGGAGTGTGGTTGACAGTTGTTGGAGAAAACAGATTTTCCCTTTGCCAGTTGCAAACCACTTCTTGATTAGGGATGAGACTCTTCATCCACTCCTCCTCTCAGGGCTGAGACCCCATCTGGTGTTGTGATGGTAATACTGATTTTGAAAATGCGAGCATCACCTAGAAAATAAGCCTCCAGGCATACCTGCTGGGGTTTATCAGGTTAGTCTCTGGCCATGCCCATCACTGGTTTTGATGGAAAGGTGGCTGAACACAGGCATTCTAGCTCTTTTCTTGAACAGCTACCTCCAACTCCTGATTCCAGATGATGACCTTTATCCAAAAGTAATCCCGTTCTCACATTAGTTTTGTTAGTTTCTGAATGCTCTTCCATTTAGGTCACTGGGTAACTTATAAAGAGGACTTTATTTGGCCCCTAATTTTAGAGATTAAAAGTCCAAGAACACAACTCTGCTCTGATAAAGGCCTCATGGCAGCCACCATTATAGTGGGATTGTGTGCAAGAGGGACAGATCAGGAATCCAGAGAGGTATTCTGGAGTCAGGCTCTGTTAAAAATGATTATTTTTATTTTATGAATGCTTTGTCTGAATATATCTTTGCACCACATTTATGCTTGGTACCTGTGAAGACCAGAAGAGGACAACAGATTCCCTGGAAGTGCAGTTTGGGAGTTTCAGAAAGCTGCTATGTGGGTCTGGGTTCCAAATCTAAGTCCTCTGCAAGAGGAACTGAGCCATATCTCCAACTCAAAGGCTAACTCTTTCAATAACCACCTCTCGCAAGAAATAGCCAGGGTACTCTGGGAATTATATCAGTTATTACTTTTTTTTTAATGTATATAATGTTCTGCCTGCTTGTACACCTGCCGGCCAGAAGAGGGCACCAGATATCATTATAGATGGCTGTGAACCACCATGTGGTTGCTGGGAATTGTACTCAGGACTTTTGGGAGAGCAGGTAGTGCTCTTAACCTCTGAGCCACCTCTCCAGCCCCCAGTTATTACTTTTAATTTATTTTTATTTATACATTCCATTTACAATCTGGTCGTAACCCCTCCTTCCTCTCATCCTAGTCCCAACTTTCCACGCTCTTACTCTTATAACTCTCTCCTCTTCCTCAGAAAAGGGGCCCCCACCACCCCCACCAGCCCACTCCAGCACAAGTCACATTAGGGCTGAGCTCATCCTCATCCACTGATGCCAGGTAAGGCTGCCTGCAAAAAACTCAAGTCCAATTGGATCAAAGACCTCAATGTAAAATCAGATACACTACATCTATTAGAAGAGAGTGGAGGTCAGCCTTGAACTCATTGGCACAGGAAGGAGATAATTTCCTAAATAGAATATATCAGTTATTTCCAGGAGGATGATGCTCCCAAAGAGTTCCCATTTGACTCAACCTCTTGGAAGTCCCACCAACTCTCTGCATCACACTGAAGACATTTCCTGCACAAGACCTAGATGGGGATTCCTGTCTGTCATATCCATCTGCTATCCAAAAGGAACTGTTTATGGCACTGGAGAGATAGCTCACTGGTTAAGAGACCATACTCCTCTTCCAAAGGAGCCAGGTTCAATTTCTAGCACTCGTAGCAAGTGTATTACAACTGCCTATAACTTCAGCTCCAGGGGCATCTGACAACTCGGGCCTCCTAGCACACTGGCACTGACATGCGCAGACCCACACACGTACACAAAATCACTAACAATAAAATAATTAAAAACCCAAACTAACCCCAGAAGGACCTGTTGTAAAATTGGAAAAGGAACTGCTCAGAATTGAAAACTTTACTTCTTGGGCGTAAGAGAGAGCATGACATAACTCCTTTGGTATAAGAAGACACCCCATTTCTTCTTGATATAGCCGCTGATGATAGACTTTATCATTTATGGGTAAAGACAGCTCTAGATTTACCTAGAATTCCCCTGTGAACACAGAACCTTGCAATGGTCCTCAACGAATCAGACAGTAAGTGGAATGCCTTATTTATTTGCATTGTGATTTTATTAAAACAACTTGCAGATAAAAAAAACCACACACTGAACTTAACCACATCCAAACTACATATCTGTCAGTTAGCTTCTCTTCTTCTGAAACTGTGGAGCTTCACACAAGAAAATTTACTAGGATGTAATTCCTTACACATTTTCAAAACATCAGGTATATTTAAGTTTACACATGTAACTTAATTTTATGGCGAAACAGATTTTGTTGAAGGGGAAAAACATTTTCTTTCATTTTTCTCAATTTCTCAACATTGGATATATTGCTAGGTTCTTCCACAATTCAAATTAAATTCATATTCCTCAGTTATCTTATTACAGACCACAACATAAGATGGGAGCTTTTGTTATATAAAATGACAAAAGATGGCCAGGTGTGGTGGCACAATATTTAATACTCAAGAAGAAGAAGCAGGCAGATATCTGCGATTTCAAGCCCAGCTTGGTCTACATAGAGAATTTCAGCCTAGATAGGGCTATATAGTGTAACCCTACTTCAGAAAGTAATCAATGTGTTATCAATGCCATTTACAGACTTAGAACACGAAGCCCATGAAATCCTCCAATTAAGAGAAACAAAATTTGAAAAAAAATAATTCCAAAAAAATAGTTATTTACTTCCAAGTTCTAGTGCCACCACATTCAGAAGCTTCCTGCATGAAGTCTCAGACTCTTCACTGTGTCTGAAGTCAGCAGTTAGTGTTGTAAGTGGTAAAGGGGTGGTGGCACTAGAACTTGTGTTGGACATGGCACTATGCCATTTGTGGTGGCAATTCTAAACAAAATTCCCTGTTCTCTCAAAGCTTCCTGAACACAGGGATGGGAAGGAGCTGGAATCACTTAGGTCATACTGTTGACCCAAACCAAATACTCTAAGACATCTATAATTCTGGCTTCAGCCTGGGCCCTTGGGCCCCACAGGAACTCGTGGTGAGGGGGATCACTGTCAGGCACCAGATTGTATTGCAGATACCCCTCCTGCACAAAATTTTCAGTGAAAAGCTCCTTGGCATTCCCAGCTACGTAGTGATTTTCCACAGAAGTTACTCCCATCCTATTGAGTGCTCGCCAGATCACGTCCTCATGGACACGGTCGCCATGCATGCAGATGACACCTAGGGCAATTATTAGGAGGCCTGTCTTAGGCATGCCCTGGACATCAGTAAGCATGCCGTCATAGGTGATCCCCAGGGCTATGGCAATGGAATAGGTATGGACAACAGGGTCCACTTCTATCACATCAAGGCCAAAGACTATCTTCAAACCCACAGTGGCCTCATTAAAGATCCTATCGTAATGCGGCTCATCATCTTTGATAATATTTTCTACAATCTCTGCCTTGTTGGTCAGCTCCTTCATTCTGTACTTGAAGAGCAGGAACTGCACCACACCACCCACCTTTGCAATTAGTGCATGCTGCAACTGAATGGGCTCCTCCTCTCTTTGGTAGCCAGGGGCCTCATCAGATGGGGATATTGGAATGGCAGCCATGACATTGGGAGGAGACGGAGCTCTCTGAGGACTCTGGTGAATTGGTATTCCACCAGCGGGCTTCTTCCTGGGAAGGGTTGGGCTACTGAAAGAGGAGGAGTTATTGTCAGTGGACTCTCCCCACTCAGCCATCAGGCCCTTTTCTTCTCTTTGGGCCTGAGATTCTCCCTGAAACTGGAAACACTGCCTCTTCTGACCATGAGACATGCTGACGTTCCTTGCAGCTTGAAGGCAGGAGGATGGACAGGATCACAGTGATACGGACTCAGACCTGGGGCAAGAAGAGGCAGTGTGAGAATACATTGCTGACAGTTGAAACCTGTCAAAATAGTCAAAATAGTTTTTCTCTCGGGTGGTTCCGTATGGCAACAGGGGAACCCAACTGCCTGTCAGTCCTATTACTTTTGAGACTGAGGGAAGTAGTGAGAAATGTCTCCAGAGCACAGCTATGTTTACAGAGCTTGACATTTCAGTGGTGCTGGGAACTATGGAGTCCCTGTGTTCTGGGGTGGATGGGAGCCTTGGTACCTCCCTCTCACTCTTGACTGCTTGGTCTGACCCCATGTCTGACCTCAGGATCCGTCCCTAGACTAAGCCCTTCATTTCTGGCCCCTGGAGCTCCTGTAAGAGCTGCCGAGGCATCCCAGAGCTTCAGACTCTGAGAACACCATGTATCCGGCTCCCATAGGAAAGGAGAGCTGGACTCTGGGGCACACTTCTGTTGTCTCCTGTGATACCTTCTGCAGTCACGCTGAGCTCTCAACTT
This sequence comes from Meriones unguiculatus, assembly GCF_030254825.1. Classification (NCBI taxonomy): domain Eukaryota; kingdom Metazoa; phylum Chordata; class Mammalia; order Rodentia; family Muridae; genus Meriones; species Meriones unguiculatus. The sequence continues at coordinate 12,771,430 of NW_026843706.1, forward strand.
TGCACTGTCAGGACCTACACCCACCCCTCTGCCATCCTGCGGCCCAAGTCCTTGCAATGGAAGTCCACAGCTCTGGGCTGGAAAAAGGGAGTGAGGCAGCCTTACATCTGGCTAAACTTGCCTGGGGTGATGGGAAGAGGTAACACACTTCCCTAAAGTCCTTGTGTATTGGGAGGTGGAGCCTGTCTCATACTTACCTTGATAAATGGCAAGGACTGAACTGCTTCCCCTGAGAAACGGAACTCACCCTCCTTAATGTGGAGGCTTATTTCTGTGAGGAGGAAGAAGAGGTAAGTGAGGGGAGGGAATGTGTCCCACATCCAACAGAAGGGCTGGGTCCCGTGTGTTTACATGATGGGAGTCTCTCTGTCCTCACCTTGAGTCCTGACACAACTCCGAGGTTTTTGGTGCTTGAGTCAAGATCTGCTTGATGAAGCCTTCAGCTCTCTGAGATGAACAACCTAGAAACAGATAAAGGGCTTAGTCTGATGGCCCTGACCCAAAGTCTGCTGAGGCAGATAGAGGATGTTGGTCTTCATTTGAACAAAGCCCACCCCTATTATGGTGAAGGCCATTAAGAGCTGCGGTTAGGTTTTACTATTAGGACCGGGGCTTCCTCAGTACATCCTCAATGATCTCACCACGTCCCTTCACAGAGCTTGCCCCTCAAAAATGTTTCGTAAACTGAGTGCAGTCTAAGTATACAGGAGGCCGAGGAGAAGCTCACCTGGTCTCGACAGAGTTTCAGGACAGCTTGGACTACATAATGAGGATCATCTCAAAACAAAACCAAATAAACGAACCAAACCAAAGAGCCTGTCTCAAAAAGTCAAAACAATCAAAACGACAATATCTCTGAAATACATACGCACAAACAACCATAAGTTCACTGGCACACACCTACCCATAAATAAAAACAAAAACAAACCTAACAGCAAAAAAGAGAAAAACAATAACTCTGATTCTCTACTGAGGAGGAAGTGACTTTGAGGAGGTGGAGGTTACCACTGGATTCTGTGGGGGAGGGGCTGTTCCCCTGTCAGGTCTGGGGCTTTGTCAGTCCCATAGCCTTAACATGTCTCCTCGTGTATCCCAGCCCTCAGAAAAATGTTTCTTAAATAGTGCGTGGTGGCACATGCCTGCAGTACCAACATTAAGGAGGTTGGGGCAGACTGTACTGCAAGGTCAATCTGTACAACTTTTGGGACACTCTGGGCTAGGTAGAGGGGATCCTGTTCTAAAACAAAACCAGGGACTGAAGAGATGGATCACTGGAGCACCTGCTGGTTTTATAGGGCACTGGAGCTTGGTTCCTAGCCCCCACTTTGGCTGGCTCACAACTCGGAGCTCTGGAGAATCCAGTGCCTACTTCTGGCCTCGACCTCGAATTCACTAGCTCCATCACTGAAAACACACTCAAATACACAAATAAAAGTAAAATAAACGTAACCTTCCCTCCCTCCCCACAAAAACCCCAACCAACCAACCAACAACAAAACTAAAACAAAAAATCATAGGGACGAGAAGGTGAGGGCTCTGGAACTCTTCTGAGGAGGAAGAGACTGGAGAGAGGCTTCTTGCTTATTATGTGGGAGGCCCTCTCTCAGGCGGCTGCGTCCCTCTTCTGAGTCTCAGCTTGTTTCCTCATAGAGCTTCAGCTCTTTCTGCTCGGCCCACCTCATAAGGTGGTTCTGAATGTCAGAGTCCACGGAGGCCAGCTTCCTAAAGTTTGCAGACTAACCAGGAATCAAGTAGCGTTATATGCTGACTAACTCTCTTGGGTAGCGCTTCCAGAGTCCACCCTCAGCTTTCCAACCAACCCCTCAGAGAATTGGAACCTTCTCCATTCAAAATGGCTCCCCAGCGGGACGTGCTCCATCACATTTACGTTCGTGGCCCCGGCGAGGCTGAAAACCTATTGCCAAGTTTGAGGCCAGCGCGGAATGCACAATAAGAGCCTGTCTCAATCAGTGAAACCAACCACCAACCAAGAGAAGCACAGCCGTCGGCCCTCACCCTGACGGCTTGGTCACGGAGGACAGGAAGACGGCTAATTCCTACCACTCACGCCAGGGTCGGCTGTGGCGGTTGGGAACACAGATTACAGCAGTAGTGGACATGACAGCGGTGCCTTCGAATTATCTGGGGGTCCTTTGTCGAGGCTGGGGCTCTCCCACTCCACCCTCAAGGTCTTACCCACTCGCTTCAAAGCTCCTCTGTCTTCTCCTGCTTCAGACAGCCGTGGATCTGGACTCAGGCTCCCAGAATGCAGCGAGGCAGAAGGCGCGAACAGAGTGCTTCCCTCTGACCTGGGGGCGTGTTAGCGTGGAGCACAAAGCATGCTGAGTGCAGATGGGCTACTTGGAGAACTTGCATGAGGACTGCCGTTTCCTCAACTTACCGTCAGGGTCTCGGGTTTTCTCACAGACCTTGGTTCCATTTCTTCTCAGTGGACCTCGGAAAAAGGCTCTAGGCAGGTGGTGGAAGCAGAAGGATAAGAATACTAATTATTACTATTATTATCATTATTATTTCGTGTGAAGTAGTTCCACTTTGATTACAGGCTAACCACAGAGGAACACGTGTATTATTTTGGACTCTTCTAACCAGACTGAGGCTTTAAAAAAATGATTCTCTCAGCTCATAAAATACATCCCCGCGTGCAGTTTACCCATCTTCCAGTCCTCAGAGTTCCCACCTCCCCTGTCCCACAGATCTACCCCTTCGATTTTTCTTCAGAAATGATCAGGCCTCCCAGAGTGAGACTTTCCTGGTGTGCCTTGACTCCTAAATGCTCAGGCTCTCTCTGCTCTGCCGGTCTGAAATGGGGACGTCAGATAAGGTTCTCAACACCCGGCCCATCCCTTAACTCTCCCAGATTAAATTTAGTGGATGTTGCATTCCATAACTCACACTAAGGGCTGAGCCTGACTCTCTAGAGGCCGATGGTCCTTCCCCGTGATGCTAGACAGTGCCTGAGCCTGTTTTTGTCTGGGAGTGTGCTCAGAGGTCACAACAGGGATAAAACTGGGATTCCTCTGTCCTGGGTTCCTTCAGTCTTCTCCTTCAGCCCAGACAGTACCTAAGCCACTTCTTTAAAACATTTGTTAAAGCTAAAATACTCATATAATTTTCCCCTTTCCTCTCCTCCCTCCAAACCCCTTCTTATATAGCCTTCACATTGCTCCATGTGGAATTCAGGGATTCTTTTTCTTTAATTGTTATTACACGCACACACACACACACATACACACACAAATAGTAAATACAAACTGCTTGGTCCATTTAGTGTAACTGGTATGTATATGATTTCAGAGCTGTTCTTCGGTGTTGAATAACCAACTCGGGCTCATCTTTGGGTATGACTATTTCTCCTGCTCTCAGCACTCCTTAGTTACAGAAGAGGACCCCATAAAATTTCCCTCTTCTGTGTCAACATGAATACTGGTGGCATAGTTATGTACATCTTGTTTAGGGAACAATATCAGTGAGGTATCATGGGTACTGTTTCTTACAACACCTTTCTAGGAGATAAAACCTTCAGAGAAGATTTCTTAGTCCTCTGATTCAATCTTTCTGTCCACTCTTCCTAGATGTTTCCTGGGCCTTAGTGTAGGAGTTTTCTTGTAGATGTTTCAATTAAGGTTGCACAGTCCACCATCAGCTGTTTTATGTACTTTGACCAGCCATGGTTTTTTTTTGTTTTTGTTTTGTAATGGTTTCCACCTATTGCAAAAAAAGGTCATTTGATGAGGAGTATGTTTGCTAGTTTTATGCCAACCTGTCACAAGCTAGAGTTGTTTGAGAAGAGCCTCGATTTAGAAAATGTTCCCAACTGATTGGCCTGTGGGCTGTCTTCTTTATTCATAATTGATAAAGGAGGGCCCAGCTAACTGTGGGTGGTGCCATTCCTGGACTAGTGGTCTTAGGTGTTATAAGAAAGCAGGCTGAGCAAGCCATGAGGATCAAGCCAGTGAGCAGTGTTCCTCCATCATCTCTGCATCAGTTCCTATCTCCAGGTTCCTGCCTTGATTTCCTGCCTTGGCTTCCTTGGATGACAGACTACAAGCTGGAAGCCGAAATAAATCTTTTCCTCCCCAAGTTCCTTTTGGTCATGGTCTTTTATCACAGCAATAGAAACCCCAATACAAAGGGCGAGAGCTATACTTCTCTGTGGGTGTAAGGGTAAACATTAGGCATTCAGGTATGAATTATGCTGAGAAGATAAAGTGAGAGCGGCAGGTTCTCCTCCGAGTTCTATCACTTCCCTAGCCTTACACGGATGTGTTGGTTCCGATACCAGACATGATTTTCCTCCTATTGAATGGGCCGTATGTCCTGTTAGGAAACTGTTATTGCTAAAGTATGAATGCCATAATTGTGCCCTTAGGGATATTGTGCTATGCTGGTCATTGTGCTCTATAGGTGGGGACACACACACACACACACACACACACACTCATAAAAACACAAAAATGGAAACCATAATAAACCAGAAAAGGACCAATAAAGTAAAATGCCCAAAAATAGCAGTATGAGAAAAAAAATCTCCAGAAATGCTATTGAGTTCATTTTGTGTTGGCCATCTACTGCTGGCCATGAGACCTGCCCTTAGGTGTGGTTTATATACCCAGTGAGTCTCCATTAGAGAAACCTGTTTTCCTTTTGCAAGTGGTTATCAATTGCAGATAGCTTCTTGTTTAGGGATGGGGATTTCTGTATACCTTTTCTCTCAGCCCTGGGACCCCACCTTACTAAGACCTGTACAGACCCTGTCCATGCTGCTGCAATCTCTGAGAGTGCAACTGTGCTTCCGTATTGTATTGCTGTGTCTGGAAGACATGCTTTCCTCAGTGTCATCCCTCCCATCTGGCTCTTAACAATCATTCTGCCTCATCGCTGTATAGTTTCCTGTGTTGATGAAGACGTCCCATTCAGACTGTTTCAAGGTCTCTCCTCACTCTCTGCACCTTTTCCAGCTGTGGGTCTCTGTATTATTTCTCATGTGCAGGAGGAAACTTCTCTGATGATGGTTGAATGATCTGTGGTGTAGCAGAATGCAACTAATAGTCACATTAATGCTGTGTTCCTTTAGTAAAACAGTAGTGTTTGGTTTTCTCATTAATCCACGCCCTAATTAGTCTTGTTTTCTTGACTCTTACCTATGTCATTTAAGTTTTTTCATATGTCATTCTTAATTTTCCCCAAATATTATTTTTTTAATTAATTGGAAATTTCATACAGTAACCCAGATCACGCTTGCTTCCCATTCCTCCAAGGTCCACCCTCCCACCGTTGCCCGACCCCAAACCAAACCTCCAAACCCCCACCAACTTCAGATTGTGTTACCATACAGTCATTGGTGCATGGTTGAACTCCCAGTGTCCAGTCCCTTAAAGAAAACTGAGCGTCCCTTTTCCACCCTCTTCTCCAACTGTGAAGAGCTACACTTCAGCATCTTTATCACAGTTTTCAAGGACTCTCTTCAATGACTTCCTGTCTGGGCTGTTGCTTTTGTGGGAGGGGTGAGCTTGTCACAGAAGCCTACAATGGCTTCCATTCTCAGTTAAGTCTGCAGTTTTCAATACTACTGCAAAGGAAGCTTCCTTGCCCATAATAGCAGGTGGCAGCATGGATCACAGACTTCAGCACAGTTTTCAGTGGCATCCTGGATCATGGAACAAGGTCCCTGGAAGCATTACACAGCACAGACCACAAACACTAACATGGCCTCCAGCATCAGCACAGACTGTGGAAGTCTTTGAGGAGACTTCATTCAGAAAATGAACCATTCATCATCTCCAATATCTTCCTCTTGCTCAACATCAGGGTGATCATACTGTTTGGAAGCATGCCTGAGGGTCAGAATCTTCTTGAGCCCCAGGATTATATACTCCACACTGCATGCTGCCCTCAGTGCTGGCTGCCTTGCCTGCACTCCAGACTTGACCATCGTGTTTACAGCCACAGATCAGCACCATGGCCAACCCCATGCTCTCCTCCAGGAGCAGGTGTACCTCACAAGCAGTAGCCAGGTTAGCAGCAGCAGCAGCAGCAGCAGCAGCAGCGGGTCCATACTGTATGGCATTTAAATTTCACACTGAGGTCCCTGGCACGTGCTGATTGCCAGGAACCATGTGTAAGTCCGTGATCTGTGCTGCCACTGACTGTAAAGGACAAGGAAACTACTTTTTCAGGGGAACTGATGACTGCAGACTTACAGAAGAAAAACAGATCACTAAAAGGTGCAGGAAACAGAGACCCCACTTGTTTGCAGACTCAAGGATCATCCCCCCCCCCCAAACACTAAACTGGAAGCCTTAATATATATGCAGAGGACATAAAGGGTAAAAAGAGAGAAGACTGTATGCATGTATGTATGTATGTATGTATGATACAATTAAAAATTCGTAAAAGGGAAAACTAGAGCTGGGGTGAAGACTTTATGTAGGTACCAGCTAGACTTCTCCATGTTCAATGAATTGTGTAGCTGTTGTCTTCAGCCATGGGCCCTGGCTATTAGTTGTTGAGAGCAACTTATAGTCTTGGCAAGAGCTTGGCTTATTTGGGGGTTCCCATGGTATTCCTTTGGCCAACAGCTCAATTAGATGTAACCCAATCTGGTACTGGAAGCTTCATCTGGTAACAAGAGATGGCCAGCTGGGGCTCTGTTTCCTCTATTATTGGGCAATTTCATTTGATCACTTTTATATAGGTATATATTTTAGGAAGCTTCTACTATATTGGGATTTAATACTACCCCACAAATAGCCCTTAATTTTAGCCATCTTTCCCTTGATTCCTTTTCTAGACTCCCTCCTCTTCCCCATTGACCCTCTGTTTACTTCTATATACCTGGGTTTACTTTGACTAGACCAAGGGCAAGTCTAAATTTATGTATGAGTTAACTACTGTATACGTGGTAACTGGGGGTGGTCAGCGTGACAATTCTGCCTAGGAACAGGGCCCCATGAAATTTTGCCTTTTCATGTTAGCATGTTTACGGGCGGTATTGCATATTTGTTCAGATGTTGTTTAGGCCATATTGGTGAGATATAATAGGTGAGGTTTCCCTGCCATATGTAGGAGATTGAATCTTGCAGCAGGTTTCCTAGTCCCAGACAGTGTTTCCCAGGGCTGACAGTACATAGAGAGACTGATGTTGGAAGACTCTTAAGTACTCAGATGAGTAGAACACCCCTCCCCCAACCAGGTCTTCTTGCATGGGGATCCTCGCTTTGATTTCTCACTTCTTGACTAAACGGTTCCTGGGATATGTCCTTTCTCTGCTACATTTGAACATCTGTCAGCTACAGCCTTTGTGGACGCTAATTGAGCTTCCGGGCTCATGATAAATAAGCTGGAAAGTCCTATTTGTTGTATGGTCTTATAACATTTAAATCAATAGGTATATGTACATTTGTTTGTTTACAAACTTATTGTTTATGCATTTTCTTTACTACTTAATCATATTTGCAAAAATGTGTTTTATAAGTAGTGTCAAAGAACTGGATTTTGTTACTTGTGGTCTTTTTTTTTTTAGATTTATTTTATGTGTGCGAATGTTTTGCCTATATGCATGGACAGTGGCTTTGGAGGTCAGAAGCAGACTTTAAGTCCCCTAGATATGGAGTTACAAATGTTTGTGAGTTACTACATGGGCAGCTGAGAACTGAACCCAAGACTTCTGGAAAAGAAATACTCTTAACCAGTGACTTATCTCTTTTGCCTTGATTTTGTAACCTTTACTGGTATTACCTAGTTTGTTATTTCCTCATTTGTCTTGTTTTCTAACTTAAATTAGCTTATGTTTGTAATATTCATTCTGAGGTTCTTGAACTGATTGGGTATCATAAATGTAAGAATAATTATTATTGTTATTTATGTGTGTAGGTGTTTGCTTTCATGTCTGTGCACCGTGTGCATGCCTTGTCATGCCTGGTATCCTTGGGAGATGGAAGAGGTAATCAAATCCTTTGGACACGATGTTAGCAAGTTAACAGGGGATTGTGAGTCGCTATGTGGGTATTGGGGATTGAACTTGGGTCCTTTAGAAAAGCAGCAGGCCGGTATTCTTAACTGCAGAGCCATCTTGCCAGGCTCTTAAATATCCTTTCTTTTCTTCTTTTCTTCTATCTCTCTCAGTCTCTCTCTCTGTCTGTCTGTCTTTCTCACTCTCACTCTCTTATTTTTGAGACAGGGTTGATCTGCCTAGAGGCCTGGCTGTCCTGGACCCATTTTTGTAGACCAGGCTAGCCTTGAACTTACAGAGATCTACCTGCCTCTACCACCTAAGTGCTGGAGTTAAAGGCATGTGCCACCACTGCCTGGTTTACATATATTTTTATATTCTGTGTATATAAGGCTAGTCACTCCCATCGAAAGGTCACTGAACCTATTACTATTATATAATTTTGAATCTTTTACAAATTGAACATATTCTTTTTCTATATATGTGTGTATATAGATAAGATTAAGAGAATGAGCTGAGTTTGGGCATTCATTGCTCCCTGCCTCTTAACTGCAGATCCAATGTGGCCAGGTACCTCCTCAAATGCCTGCTGCTGTAAACTTCTCAACTATGAGCGAAATAAACTCTTTTCTCCTTCAGTTGTTTTTGTATGTATTTTATCACAGCATTAAGAAGAGTAACAAGCACCATGACAAATATTTCTGCTGCTGGATACCTGAGATCAGTGTTGGCCCCCAACTCTGCTTCATACATTTCTTCTCACCTGCCCTTATACCTGACAAGGCCTTCCATAGAGTCCAGTAACTTAAAGATTCCAAATGTGTTGATTGGTGACTCTGTCAGAAATATCAGTGAAAATTTAGATCATTTCCAGATTCAGTCTAACTCAGCTATCATGTTTTTTCCTTAGTTTTTGTCTTGGGTATAATACTACCTCTCTGGGTTGTTTCCAGGTTCTGGCTATTACAAATAGAGCTGCTATAAACATGGTTGAGCAAGTGTCCTTTTTGTGTACTTGAACAAACTTTGGGTATATACCTAGCAGTGGTATAGCTGGGTCTGGAGGAAGCACTATTCCTATTTGTCTTAGAAAGTGCCAGATAGCTTTCCAGAGTGGTTGTACCAGTTTACATTCCCACCAGCAGTGGAGGAGGGTTCCCCTTTCTCCACAACCTCTCCCGCATGTGTTATCGCTTGAGTTTTTCATCTTGGCCATTCTGATGGGTGTAAGGTGATATCTCAGGGTCGTTTTGATTTGCATTTCCCTGATGGCTAATGAGGATGAGCATTTCTTTAAGTGTTTTTCTGCCATTCGATATTCCTCTGTCGAGAATTCTCTGTTTAGCTCTGTTCCCCATTTTTTAATTGGATTACTTGGATTGCTGCTTTTCAGCTTCTTTTCAAAGCAAAGACTCATGATCAAACCTTTGGCAGAGTACAGGGAATCATAAGAAAGAAGGGGAGTTAGTCTGATGGGGAAAGGATAGGAGCTCCACAAGGACCAAATATATCTGGGCACAGGGTCTTTTCTGAGACTGACATTCAACCAAGGACCATGTATGGATATAACCTAGAACCTCCGCTCAGATGTAGCCTGTGGTAGCTCAGTAACCAATTGGTTTCCCAAAGTGAGGGGAACAAGGACTATTTCTAACAGGAACTCAATGACTGGCTCTTTGGTCTCCCCACCCCCGAAGGGTTGAGCAGTCCTGTTAGGCCACAGAGGAGGGCTTTGCAGCCAGTCCTGAAGATACCTGATAAAACAGGATCAGATGAATGGGGAGGAGGTCCCCCCTATCAGTGGACTTGGAAAGGGGCACGGTGGAAATGAGGGAGGGAGGGAGGGAGGGAGGGAGGGAGGGAGGGAGGGAGGCACTGGGAGGGAATGAGGGACATGGCTGGGATACAGAGTTAATAAAATGTAACTGATAAAAAAAATTAAAAAAAATAATAATACCTCTCCTCCTACCTTTTTATTTCTTTTTTTTTTTGAGTCAGAATTGTGTATATATCCTGTGACAGAAAACATAAATTAAAAAAAAAATAAACAGAAGAAATGGGAATTTGAACCTTTTATCTTTGCTGGAGTTAGGGTATCCTTGCTTGTCTTTGAACATCAGAACTTCATGCTTTTTGTCTTTTGCACTCTAAAACTTGTGCCTGTGGCTTTCTGAGAGTAGTTAGCTATTGTAAAGTGATGGAGCAGTCATTTATAACACTGAAGAGGAAAGTGGGTGTCTCTATTTTTTTTCAGTGTCCTACATATTATTCTACAGAGAGCATATCAGAATGGAAATCTTCTCACATACATGGACCATACCAAGCTAGAAGATAAGAGAAAGGTCCTGATTGTGTAAAAAAACATTGTATGCTATTGATGAAGGTTCAACATTGGCAATGGAAAGGTATGTAATGGAGCTATGCCTCTCATTTCTATAATGAGAGAAGTTCTTACTGGGTCTTCGTTTCTTGTTTGTCCCAGCTGCATCTGTGCAGCGGTCACTGAGTAGCATGGATGATAGTGCCAGCCAGGACCAGAGGACAAAAGTTACTGCATGTGCAGATTGCTCATCCAACACACCATTGTTGTAGTAGCACCTCTTTCCTTCCTTGCACCATGTCCATATAGAGAGGTCCTTTTTGTACAGCTGAATGACGAAAAGGGCCACATTTTCAATTGTTAAATCTACAAGTATGAGCTTAGAATGGATGACACTGCATCTTAGGCACACTTTGGGTGAGCTTGAAAGATAGTACCCCCAAAAATCTTCTCATCTGAGTCTTCAACAATATACTTGACCTGTTTATTAGCCTCTTTATAGCCCGGAAGCTATATAGGCAGTCAGTGTTCACATTTGAACATGACTTTTGTGATTGATGGGCAGCATGGGATCCCTAGTTGATGAGGAATGGAGAGAGAGAGAGAGAGAGAGAGAGAGAGAGAGAGAGAGAGAGAGAGAGCGCTCTAAAAGAGACTAACTCTTTAAAGGCCTTTTGATTTTTTTCCCAGGTACAGTTTAGTATATATAGGTGGTTGCATCCATGCGAAAAAGAGGGGGAAAGGGCATGAAAGTAAACTGAGAAGGTTATTGGAATCAAGAGCCCTAGAGTTAAGAATATAGAACTTGATTCTGTTGGAGCAAATATTAACTCATCACCAGGGGTTACATTCATCTTTTAACACTGACTCCCTGTATAGCTGCTAGGCCACTATGAGACCATAAGATAGAATGTTTGAGTATCATGTCACTGAGATCTCTTACTTTATACAGAAATGGTTAAACTAAGGGGTGGAGAGGTGTCTTGGTGGGTAAGAACACTTGCTGTGAGAGCAACTGTACCTTGTTTTGTGTCAGTTTCCTTTTAAGCTTATAAAGACTCAGGAAATCCTGAGATGCTGTAAGGCTCAGAAAGCTTCAGGAAGTACTCAAAATTGACCCTGGACAGCCCTTTTAATCTGATTAGGCAAAAAAGAAGCTGATGGAAGACGAACCATTGGATTAGGGTTTATGTTTTAAGGTCTCACGTTTTCATAAAAAAATGATTGGAGATGATCTGATGAGTGTGGGTTACAAAGAAGTCTCCACCACTGGGCTGTTTCTGGGTCACTTTGCAATGCTTTTAATCTACAGTAATCTTAAATAACTAGCCACTCTGCTTTCTTGCTCCCCACTCTGCACATGCACTTTGGTAGAGGTGAAAACAAACTATTTTGTGTTATATAAATAGTACTGTTTTGTTTTCTTCACTATACAAAGTGAAATAAATGTCCACCTCGAATTTGACTTGCTCTGTTTTAAAATTTTGTTTCCAATGACTATGAAGTTTTTTTGAGTGCAAAACTGTGAATTCGTCAACGACAATGTTGCTAACTCCCCTCTTCTTGAAAACCATGAAAAATAATGGGAGCTAGAGGCTTTCCGACCCAGATGAGTGTCCCATGTAATACCTGCCAGTCTACTAGAGGGAGCACGCTGACCAACCACAGTATTTGCGATTATAGATCTTCATTTTGGTCTTTTCTATTTACATGTTTTTGGTATATTTTTCTTTTTATTAAAGTATGAAATACTCAATTTATTGATCTTTGGGAGAATGCAATACACTGTCACTGTATTACAACTGAGCCATTAGTCGTGTTGCTTCGTCAACATTAGCTGGTTCATTTTCATGGTGCTTCAGCTCTTTCTCAGATGTAAGAAAAAGGCTTTTTGAAAAGTTTGCAAGTTCTTTCTGTATATTTACAAAAGCTCTGTTCATCCTATTGACTTTTTCATCATTCATAATGATATCTTCTTAAGATTAGTAGTAACTGGTTTTGCCTTGTTTTTAACCTTGAAGGTTTTTTTTTTTTGGTTGGCTATGTGAAATACATTCCTGGACTTCTGCCCTTTCAATTTGTTCTTAGTCATTGTCTTCTCACCACTTTTTCAAGTTCACGGAGCAGCTCAGGTTCCCAGCCAAGCCATCCATAATCTCAGAACACAGGAAGTTCTGGTCTGGTATATTTTTCATAAGCACAATGTTATGCTTCTCCTTGTTTCACTCTCTTGAAAATGATCAAGACCTTTTTCTCACAAGGATGTCAACTAGTGAGCTCAATGTGGGCACCCTCTTATCTAGTGAGGCTCTGCTACTCTGTGACCCTCGTAGGCCAGGACACCTAGGTTACCTGGCTGTTGGTCATTCTCTTTTCTTGCCTTTTACTGTCTTGGTCCAACACCACAACTGTATGTATGTGGCTTTACCATAGTTCTAATGCTTCCAGAATGTTATTGATTTAATTGCAAATTGAAGAAACCTCTGATATTATCTGAAGTCATCTTCTATGCTACTGTGCAAAATTCTGATACTTTCAACTTAGCTGAAGAATAATGATCCCAGGGACACAGTCTAGCATGCTTGTGGGTGCAAATTCTGAGAGTGGCACATGGATGACCCTGACCAGCTGCGTATTTCATAGTTTAAGTATATCGGAGAGATACTTTAACATCCTTCCCTCCCCCTGAAAACACAACACTGATAATGTAGATTTCATATTAATCTCAGGACATCATTCAACAAACAAGAACACACTGCACTTTCAGTAGGACAAGTTACCTTGGATGCCGGGTTGTAGATTAGCTGGAAAGTTCCTTCATTCTACCACAGGATGGGATCATGCAGATGGAATGCTTAATGGATGCATTCAGTAGTTAATGGTTTGAAAGTGAGGTTGCTGTATATACAGAGTAAGGAAGCCTCATTAAGAATGGTCACAATCTTAGCAAAACTTGGTTTTACGTATGTCAAGAGTTTGTAGCCTTGCTACAAATGAGGATAATACAAACTGTAAAAATATATTGGGCAAACTCCATTGAGATCCAACAGATTGTTCTCTTTGCAGAGACACTCCACGTGCAAATCAAACTGGGCAGGAAATGCACCACTCATTTCTACAACAAAATGATACATTGGAAAGACAGACAGCTGGTGTCCTTCTCAGATTGGGATTCTAGGGCGAAAGGTGAGGGAAAAGCAAGACAGAATAGAATAGTAAAGTGGGGTTGCTCCATCCCAGACTTAATAAAGCTCTTCCTTCTGTCCAAGCTGCTGGGCTGGCTGAAACCCAGGAGCCTTGTTTGGATGCTCTGCAATTTCACTACTAATTCTTGTGTGTGTGTGGGGGGTGGAGAGTTGGGGAAGAGACATAGGCAGCCAGATAGGGAGGTTGTGCCTGTATGGCTGAAGGGGGAATGGGGATAGCTGGATACAGGGCTTGATGAAGATGGACAACAGACCACACACAGAACACAGGGGGAGATCTGGAAACTTTCAAGTAAGAAAAACTACAGCCATGGAAAAACCAGAAGATTAAAGTTTCTGAAAAGTTGTCATTGCTAAATCTCCACAGTACTTTGACACTTAACCACATAGAGTATGAATCAAAGTAGAGTTTACCTACTCTCATGACAGTACATTAGGGTAAAATAGTCTTTTAGGGTATGATATATCTAGGTATGTGGATATTTACAACTGGTATTTCTGCCCATCCTCTGCTGTACCTTTGTTCTCATTACTGCAATTCCTCTTTGTAAGTTTACTGCAGTGAAGTGTTCAACACCACAAGATGGTAGGGCTCCAAAGCCAAGTATACAGCCACTGAATGCTGAGATCCCAGATGACAGCTCTCTGTTCTTTCTTTAATCTGGGCCTCTTTGTGCTGGGTTCACAAAAGAAAATAGGCAACCTTGGACATTTTGGTATTAACTTCCTTGTTTTAAAAGTATGTGTTTAGTGTGTGCATGTCTATTGGTGAGGGTGCCTGTCTGGCCATGCCTGTAAATGTAACTTGGAGCATGGGAGCTCCTGATGTATTTGCATGCATGTGTTGTAGTGTGACTATGTGTGGCTGGTTGTGCATGCATAAGAGTCTGGAACTACATCTATATGTGGAGAAGAGATAAACCTGGGCTCAACTAATCAGTACCCGGGGCTCCTTTCTGCTTTCACTTTTCTGGCTCTTTCCCTGAATTGAGTTACAGTGAGAAATGTTCAAAGTCCAAATTCAAGGTAGAGTTTGGGACCTATTCAAGCAGCGAAATCTATCCTAGGGCGAGTTCCAAATGTATTCCCGAATAGGCCCACCATCATCATAATCCTTGTCTGCACCCATCTCAGGCACCTTTGGTTCCTAGAATTCACATGTTGGCTCCCAACATTCTGGGCACATTCTTCCCCACTGCAAACAATCTTCATGTGTGTCAGGTTCACACAGAGAGGGTGGAATGAGTTTAATATGTGTGTGTGTATCTCTCTCTCTCTCTCCATATATATATATATATATATATATATATATATATATATATATATACCTTATTCACCCCAGTTCATCTTTTGGCACTTTTCAGCACCAAGCAAAATGCTCAGCACTCCCAATTTATCCTATGACCCAATTTTTTTCTAGCCCCAAGGCACTATCATTAATGCTACTTATAACTATGTTCACTTCTTCTGGTTCTTCCACCGAGGACACAGCAGAACTGTGTGAAGGAAGATTGAGCAGTTAATGGAAAGCAATAGACCCTGCTCCCTGTCTTCACAGAAATAGTTAATCAGTCCAGCTAAATAAGACATTCCCCACTGTGTCAAAATAGGCCACTAGAGTCCTAATGTTACTATACAAACTCCCAGCAGGGAACGTATGTGGTTTCTGCTGTATGTCCTTTTACTCCAATTAAGTTTGATAAACACAGGTATACAGACATACACATTCCACAAATGTGCACAGAATGAATTCACGTCTGTTACTATAAGTACACAACTGACACTTTCATAGAGATGTATACACACAAACTATTTATCCACACAGTGCAGATATGCGTTCATATATACTAACATAGACTGACACTAATATAGTCCTTGTAAACTTCTTGAATGGTTGTACGGGACATACATCTACCTGGATACATATACACTCCTTCCCCACTATACACAGGAACATGTAAACACAGAAGTAGAGGTAAGGAGGTGGGTGGGCACAGGGGTCCAGGGCTGAGGGAGAGGCTGCCTATAGAGGAAGGGGGAACATAGGTTGGGTGTTTGGACAAGTTCCCTCATGACCTCCATCAGTGAGCTGGTGCTTCCCTGGCAAGTTGGTGTGCAGGCTCATCCTTATCAGGAGCCCTGCTGAGTAGGCAGAGCCATATTCTCCATCTGCTCAGTTCATGTTCAATGTCTGGTCAGAAGAAGCCTCTTCCTATAGAGATGTTCCAGGTGCTGTCCAGTGAGCTTGGCAGCCCGACAGGTAGATTCTGTAGGGATGCACCTTTGAGCAAAGGGAAGGGGCTGTAGGGCAGTTCGTCAGCTGAGAGTTAGGCAGATAAACATCCATAAGTATGGTACACAAGATCCACATTTTCCTTGGAACACTGGGGACAAGGTGCTTTGTTTTTCCTGGTTCACAGGGCTTCTGTGATGATTCAATGATGTGATGGGTCAGGGAGCTCACTGACACTTACTATGCGCTAGACAAGTATTAGTATGAGTGTTAGTACATAGATTCACAGTAGTTGTCCAAATGCTTTTCTAGGCTGATGGTAAAACAGTAAGCCTGAAATTTCTCAGCTAGTGCTTCCTCACTATGTATGTCTCCTATAACTAGTAATCAATTCAGCATTGCTGGAAAGCTAACTCCTAACTGAACAAATGTACTGAGTCACTACTGTGAGGCAATGTGGAGAAGAAATAGAGGCAAGGGAAAGTCAACTAACTTTAAAGGGAATAATTGAACACATACAAACTCCAGCCTGACACTACTCCCTCTCTCCTCTATACCCTTGCTGGCAGCATGCTTTCACACTTACCCTGGTATATCCCTTTGGCAGGGCCTCCTCACTCCTATACCTCCCCACTCCTATACCACAACTCCACATTCAAAGTACAGAGTACTTACAAATGATTCCCAACTTTTCTTAGTCAGAATATCTAAGCCATGCCTAGTCCCTCCTCTGTATATTCCAGGCCAACTTAGCTTGAATTATTTTTCCAATGCTCTTTTTAGCAGGTGGACAAGGTGCATGACAACCAGGAGAAAGCCAAAAGTAATAAAAAAGCAATTTTAACACCTGAAGGGGATTAAAAAGACAGGCCCCAGGAATGTTTGTGAACCAGGCTCAGATTATCCTCATTCCTCAGCCTGGCTATTCTCTGTTCTCTAACTACTCCCAAGGGCATTTCTAGGCTGATGGACTGTTCAAAGAATTTGAAAGGTGAGAATTTTCTGGCAGGAAGATATCGATGTGCAATTCACCTCCAAGTCTTCCTCAGTCTTTCACCTCTGGTTTCATGTTTTCTTCAGAACCCCATTAATTCATAAAAAAGAGAAGTGCCCAATAGATTTGATTGCCCCCAAACAAACAAACACGTGCCAAATAAAATGAACAAATAGTAGAGGGATAAACCAAACCAAAGGAACTCTGAAGGAAACACATTATAGTATTTCTGCTGCTGTGGGGTATGGGAAACTAATAGATGCAGTACAACGAGTAAACCACATTGAACAACCCAAAGGAAAGAGGGAAGAGGAAACAGAACCACCTGTCAACTTTAGGGACCCGGTCAGGGCTAAAGAGCTGGAAAGAAAACCCTTCATTGAAGGAACACCCAGGGCTTGGGGGACAATTCTCCTCAGACTCTGAGCTATCATCCTTCTTTTGGTTACAGGCCATCAGTAAGACTCCAGATGCTGTTAGCATCCCCCTTGCACTGTTCATCAAGGCCAAGCCAGCTGCTCTTGGTACTGATGTCATCCTGTAAGCTGTCAATATTATCAAGTTTCCAACTCACTTCTTCCACACACCACTGTCCACTGTCAAGCACGAGCCTTCCACTAGGGCTGCTTCCATGGCTCTCATCAGAGCTTAGGCTCTTTTGGAGTCTTCAACGCCATGGATCTCAGAGTGGCTGTGGATTTTGGTGGGCATAATACTGTCATTAGTGAGAAAGCCATGAAAGTGAGTGGTACAGTCATGCAAAGATTGCTGAGAGTTGGAGGTCAGATCACTCAGGCTTTCTCCAGTGACTAACTGGGCTTGGCTCAAGATGGCTGAGGATTTCTGAGGTAGCCAGCTGGGCCTGCTCTGAGGGAAACAGCAAGGATCCAAGACTTTCTGGGCTTGCCAGATGAGCCTGCATGGGACTGTCTGGAAGGGAACCAGCTCTGTCTTCCAATCTGTCTTCCATATTAACCAGGCCATCCTTGGAGGAGATAATGGATAAGCTGATTAGTTCCATATCACATATGGCACACACATGAATGGGGGAAGAGAAAATAGAAGGAACTTTCCTAATTGGTGCTTGCAATGCTACTGCTGATGTCTTTGATAGACAGAGCCTTCTTCAGTTGGGCTTTCTGGGGATCTTAGAGAGATTCAGAAACAGAACCAGGAGATTTTAGCATGCAGAGAATGCCATAGCTTCAGCCAAACAACTGTCTCCCCGTTGTGACCTCGTGAGTGTCATATATAGGCTTTCAGGTTTCAGGAGGCTGAACTTTCTGCAAAGAAGTGGTGTTGCTGGGCATTCATATATACCCCAAAGCAAAACTCTCAGTATTTTCCCAGATGTCTGAAGTGGAAGGGAAGGTAAAGCATGAAGGACAGCTTCTCTGGTATCTGTTTTCCTTCCAGTCTCCCTGTGCCCAGCCTTCCCTTCTTGCTTCATCACTTACTCTGGAAGCCCCTAAAATAGAGAAAATTTGTATCAAAGATCTAGAGAAATCAACTCTGACTTTTTTATTGCCTTGTGATATCAAATAATGATCATCTAAAGATGAGTGTGGGCATGCTGCCATATACAAGGAAAATATGAAGATTAAAGCAATTACGAAATGTGAAAGGGTCAAGTGCTAAGCCTAGGCTGAGGAGGTGCTCAAAGCAAGCTGGCTGTCAGTGAAAATGTCAAACCTGCACATTTCCCACCACCACTTCTTGGTAGAGGTATCGGGCAACAACTCTCCTGACTTTCCTGCATCTTCTGCGATTACACTGAGGTCCTTCGATGAAGAAAAGGTAGTTGATGTAGACATATTCCACCAGGGCCAGGAACACGAAGAACAGGCACACAAGGATGTAGATGTCAATGGCTTTGATACAGGAAATATGGGGGCGTTTATTCCACATATGTGAGTCGATGGCAGTCAAGACAAGGATGGAAGTGAGGCCTACGAACAAAACAGAACAGAACAAAACAGAACAAGTTTAGTCTCGCTCAATAGCTGCAGTTTTAGCAAGCCGTTGGAGCTATACCTCAAAGGATGTGAATAGAGGCCACCTTTGGGGTGAAGGCTCTGCCCATGTCCTCTCCTTGATCCTCCTCCCTATGCTTTACCAGGATGATTGCTCTGGGTCAAGCTCAAATTCGAGCCATGGTTTAAGTAATTCATACCTCCAGTTCCATAAATTCTTCCTTTAGCATCTAATGTTTTCTGAATCCTAAAATGACATATACGCATACAGAAATCTGCACCACAGAAGGTAAAAAGGCGCTAAGGAACTCAAAACATTCCATGCCTTCTCCCAAACTTAGACCTCAAATTCAAAGTCTTCCCCAGTTTTGCCTTTCCTTATTTTCTAAGCAAAATGACTCAAGTTCCTTCCTGAGATGGAGATAGAGAGACCTTATCAATAGTTACCCTAGCTGGAGAGGAATCATAGATCATCCAAAATGATATCCAGGAGAGAATGGTGGTGAGGACTGTGGGCCAATAGACCTGCACAAGGTAACTGTGGACTTCCCCCTGAACCTGGAACTTCACTATCAGGCACATGTAAGAGCCTGTAAGAGCACATACTGGTGTCAGGCCTATGTGGTACAGCAAGTCACCCCCTCCTGCCTCACTCATTCCACATGAGATGTTTTCAGGCTGCAAACAGATGGAGGGTGAGGGGCCAAACCTCTAAGCCACAGAAATCATTTCCAGCTGTAGAATGTTGTCAACCTGCCCAAGCCTTCCACACATATTCTCCATCTGTAGGGCCCTTATCAAGGGGCAGGGGAGAATGAGATATGTTCAGAACCAAGGGAATGGGAACAGAGGGAGCCAATGGTAAGGATCAAAGCAAGATGCCCCTAAGAGTTGGTAGTGGTGTAAAAGGGAATAGAAACCATAGAGAAAAAGGAGGTCTGGCTCACCTGTGTACAAATCCACCTCCCTGCTGGTAATTGTCCTCCGTTGGTAGGTACACTGAGGTATGTGCAGCTCATCAGTAATGTTAATGGCATTATCATCTTCCCAGGATAACACAATGTCTTCAACAGTGTAGCCATCTGGGAGGTGAAGCAAAGAGTTTTTATCTAGGCAGGTTTCACTCCACACAAGTCTGTGAAAACCAACGCATGGTTGACCCTTGGAATTTGAGGGGCTGCATTGTACCATTCAGAGTGTGAGCATGGGGGAGTGTAAACTCTTGCTAAGAGAGGACTTCCACTCTGGAGTTTTTAGGCAGGAAGGAATGTGTAGCAAAAACATGCTATGAACTTTTACCCATGAGTATGCATAGTTTCTCAGTTGTATTACTTACAACATAAAGGCCACCTACTCCCAGATGCAAGTATATACAGCTGTATGTCAGTGTATTAGGCCATCTTTTATCTGCTTATGAACATGTGTGGGTAGAGAGATGGGAGTGCCTAGCAGAGGAGCTGCATGGTTCCTCTCAGTGTCAATTCTACTCCTGTTGACTGCCGCGGCCCCATTCAGGGATGAAGGGTCCACAGGAGAAATACGTACAGCTCTCCACCTCCAGCTTGCAGCCTTGTTTGTCCATAGGGATTTTTTTCAGATCCCAGGAACAGGCTGCTGTTGTGGTAAGTCTGCAAAGGAAAACAAAAAGGAAGGGAAAAGAATTCAAGCTTATTCCTTAGCATTCTCTAGGGTGGGGAGGCAAGAGTTAGCTGGAGGATTGTCCCATGTGTATGGCATTAGGGAGGGGGAGAGAAAGAGAGAAAATTGGAATTTGACAAAGAATCGACAAGATTTGGCAGAACTGAAACAAAGAGCAGATCCATGTCCTGCCAGTAAAACCACAGAGCATGAGAAAAGGAGGGGGCATTGAAGAAACAATACAGAGGCAGAAACACTTGTGCTTCTTACAGTATCAGCGAGGCTGTCGGGAGAACACTGTGTGCTATGTGTAATGTGCTGAGGCTGCACAGCCATTGAGGAAGGCAGATATGGGGTGTGCAGGTACAGAGTGGGCAGTGACCCAGGCCAACCTCAGACCATATCTACATCCAGGTCAGTGGTGGGCCTCTGTGGCGCTT
This sequence comes from Meriones unguiculatus, assembly GCF_030254825.1. Taxonomy (NCBI): domain Eukaryota; kingdom Metazoa; phylum Chordata; class Mammalia; order Rodentia; family Muridae; genus Meriones; species Meriones unguiculatus. Next base: position 12,792,206 of record NW_026843706.1, read on the forward strand.
GGGGCTACAGAGATGTCAGTGGGGACAAAATCCCTATCCATGAAGGGCCCAGACAGTGCTGACAGTAGATACAGCCAGAAAAGGCATTAACTTGCTGTGTTGTGTACCCAGGAGAAGAATCTGAGCAAATGGCCTTGGACCAGCCAGGAAGGTGGCTTCTGTTTGAAAAGAGCAAAATGAAAATAACTCCCTACTGCCTCACTTCTGTCCTATCTATTTTTCTTCTCTTCACATCTGCTAACCATGCCTAGGCCCTGTCAACCCTTGCAGGAATTTCATTTTGGTGACCGGGTAATGTGTATATGTATGTGCACTTCCAACTTTTTAAAAAACATATGTATTTCCCAAGTATTATTCACCTGCCACACCTCCCTTAATTTAAACAAGAGGGATTATTGATAGGTTTCATGGAAGCAATGATATTCCATGACTTCATGAGAATGTGGATGGAGATAGGAGGAAGAAAAGAGCACCCCAGGATAAGAGAAACTCAATGATTAGAAGTATAACAACCTGTCAAGCAAACTGTGGTAGCTACCACCAGGAAACAGTTTCTGGGCTAAGATGACCTCTCAGCTTACATTTACTGACAAGCAGTTTGAGCTGAAACTGTAAAGTCAGCTCTGGTGGCTGCTCTATTGCAAGTGGAGAAAGAGAAAGGGCCACTGTAGAAAGGAGTAGCAGGAGCAAAGGTGTGGGAACAGGGAAGCCTAGGATGTATGTCTCTGGAAAGCTCTGAAAATGTATGTGCATACACGGCAGATGTGGAAAGCATGGGTCTCTTCTGTATATCCCTTCTAATGTATTGTATTTGTGGGATACATAGTAGGAAGAATGAAGATTGCTGGGACCACCCAAGGCTCTTGCAGGGACTCACCCGATGCCGTATCGCACTGTCCCTCCTGGGTGAAACTTAAAAACACGATTCTCCACAGTTACAGCATGCACAAAGGCATCTTTGCTATTCACAAAGTAGCAGTCAGGGACCCAGAGTTTCTTCTGCATCTCATATTCCAGAGTCAGGTTCAGGTTGGTCTCATAGTAAGCTAAGCATTTGTCCTTCCAGGTCTGATGCAAAAACGTTGTGATTGTATAGTCCTGGGGAGAGATAGGTGAACGACAGCTTAGCTCTCTGCCTTCTGTATACACAGATTATATGTGCACACATACATATGCACCACAATATGAAACCATGTAAAAAAGTACCATGCATGCTCAAAACAGGAAGAGATAACAACGGCAAAGTGAAAGTGGCCACTTGCTTTCAGCGAAAGCTGAGAACAGGTGAGGCTTAGCGGTGCTTCCACATAACCAACATCAGTAGAACCTGACTCCTGTTTTGAGCAATGTGTGCCTTATGAAATATATATATATATAGTCTAGCTCACAATAGCTTTTTTATTTATTACAGTTTATTCACTTTGTATCCCAGCTGTAGCCACCTCCCTCGTCCCCTCCCTCCCTCTTCTCCTCCCAATCCCCTCTCCTAGTCCACTGATAGGCAGGTCCTCCTACCCTTCCATCTGACCCTAGCCTATCAGGTCTCATCAGGACTATCTGCATTGTTTTCCTCTGTGGCCTGGTGAGGCTGCCCCTTCTCAGGGGAAGGTGATCAAAGAGCTAGCCACTGAGTTCATATCAGAGACAACTCCTGTTCCCCTTACTAGAAAACCCACTTGGAGACTGAGCTGCCATGGGCCAAAAGGAGACCAACAGAACCGAAATATCTGGGCCCAGGGGCCTTTTCTGAGACTGATAATCCAACCAAGGACCATTCGTGGAGATAACCTAGAATACCTGCACAGATGAAATACATCTTTTCCTATCCTGCTTTTCAAAGATAGTGTTAGTGTGCTTTTAAATCTTTTAAAAGCTTTATGTTTTTTCAGTTGATCATACACACATGACTGAAATTTTTGGATATGCTGTGATTTGGGCTTTCAGTTGATTTTTTTTCCAGAGGGATGTGACTTCCAAACCTAACTAACTACCATTTCCTGTAGTTCTCTCACATGTCAGAACAATTAGAACTGGTTATAACTATACTTCTTGTCCATTGTCTCCAGCACCATCATTGGAATCTATAGACTTACCATATTTATTTCTGATATCTGTTCAATACTGGAGACACAAGTAGGTGCCAACACAGCCACAGGGGCACCTACAATACAGGAAGATATAATCACATGAACCTTTGGGTAAAGATTAAGAGTATGTACTTATGTCTCAGTTGTCTAAGTTAAAACTGGCTTTGAAATTTGCTGGTTTTGTGGTCTTGAAGTCACTGAACATCCCTAGGACTGAGGTTTCTTGAGGGTCAAACAGGGATAATGTTAATAAAATTAGTGAAAGTCAAGTGCTTAGAGCAAGGCCTTGCTGACACTAAGTTGAAAGGAGGGTATAAGGGCAACATAAAAAGAAAATATGAAATGAAGCACTTTATGGTAAATATTTCTGACACGGAAATTGGATCTTGAATAATGTTTTTTCCTGGTTGTGAAAAATGTGCTCTGGAAAGTACACATTGGAACTGAAACTCAACAATCCCACAAACAAGAGCTAAGCAATTCATGGTTATGTATGAGTGAATGTGAGCATGTCCATGCTTACTAGTGACTTTGGAAATGTGTTCATATTAAGGTGAATCTGTCCTTATGTGTGTGATCATGTCTAAGTATGAATGAGTGTGTAGGCATATTTGTGTGATCCACTGTGTTGTATGGGAGACAACATATAAGAGAATGCAAGTGAAATATGAGGATATTTATCATGAGGTAGCAAATGAGTGACTGAGTGTTATGTGAAGAAATATGTAAGCATGTTTTTTTTTTCAGTATGTTTTGAGAAAGTAGGTCTGTAAGCATACATAAGCATTTAGATGGGGTGTCTGGAAAATGTTTGGTGTGAGCACTGTTGTACGTGAGTGAATATGTGATCCTGTATGCTCATATGTGGGTGTCTGTGAGCATGATTGTGTGTATTAATGAGTTTGTATGCATAGGTGAATGTGTTTATATGGCAGTGTGAGTATATTTGGGTGAGTGAATATGGTTTTATTTTATGTGATCATGATCATGTGCGGTGCTATAAACCACGTGTATGTGTAAGGATGTTAATTTGCTAGTATGTTTGGGTATGTGGGTATATTTAAGTGCATTAATAATTACAATGTTCATCTGTGATGAATGTGTCAATGTTTGTCCATATGTGGGATTGAATCAGGGTGTGTTTTTGTGTAAGCAAACATAACTGTGAGTGAATGTGTGTGATTCTATGAGGATGATAATGTATAACATGAAAAATTCATAGGTATATTAAAATATGAGCATGATAGTGTATTAAAGTGTTGCTATGTATTAAAGTGAGTGGATTTTTAAATATACATAAGTTACACTCATGCATATACATATATATGAGTGCTGATGTCAATCTGTCAGAATATTTGTGTGTATAAGTATGAGCATACTGATGTATTTGTTCTTATGGAAGAATGGATTGTGTGTTTGTATATGCATACAAATGATTAGGGGTGTGACCATATTTGTGTTGAGTGACTATGTGATCAAGTGTGCTCATAATTGGGTGCGTTTCTGAATTTGTATGTGTGTGTGGATGTATTTGCCTGCATGTGTGAATGTGTTTTCATGGCAGTGAACATGTACATATGTTCATAATTATAAGTTTGTTCATGCAAATGTCTGATTGGATTGTGTGAGGTAATGTATGTATTAATGTGTGTATATCATTTTTTGTGATTATTTCTATATGTCTGTGTATGATCAAGTGTTTTGTTAATATGTATGTGTGAATGTGTAGACATTTTACATAAGTGTTAATGAATGAGTTCAGGCCACATTTGTATGTGTGCATTAATGTATAAATTTAAGTGATTAATGTATGAACTTGTGTGTGTATGTCTATGCGAGTGAATTCATGAGTGTGTTCATAAGAGTGAATACTGTGTGATGGTGATTTGATTAATGTGCTACTGTGACTGAGTGTGTAATTCTGTGTCAGTGTTCTGCCTCCTAATCTTGTTTCCCCTTAGGCCTGGGTATTTGCAATGTCCACTGGGAGGCTCAAGTATGATCACAGTTGTGGAAACAGTAAGCTGCAAGGTACTATGGAGAAATACATCAGCTTAGGGTATTAGTGTATTACATCACACTGCTGCTATGGAAATATGTGTACATGTGATGTTTGCAATCCAGCCTGCTGGTTTTACTGCAGGATGATTGTATAGAAGCTGAGCTCAAGAGAGGAAACTGTGCTGTATCAAATCCAGTGCTTCAAAGAGCAAAGTGCTCTGGGGAATAAGAGTATGAATGGCAGCTGCGAGGGAAATGGGGTTCTCCTAGGGCACAGCCCAGACTCCAGCACTCAGGGCTATTGTCAAAATCCCCAGGAAAGCACTGGGTGCTGATGGAGATTCCTAGAAGCACCATTTGATTGCCACCTTTCAGGCTGCCCTTCCCATAATATCAGCAGATAGCAGCTGTGTTAGTAGGCAACAAGCCCCAGAGAGGCCTACATGCCAGCCCTTTCTCTAAGACTTGATTGCCAGGCCTTTACTCCAAGGTCAGGCTTCTCTAGACCATCCTAGTGAAGGTGGAATGCTGCGCAGCTAAAGGGCCAGGGCTGAAGCCTGCCCAAGGACTCTTAGCTGAAGGGGAGGTGGGTACTGAAATGAAGGGCCTATACTTCTTTGCCAAGCCATGATATGGCAGAGGGTCATAACCAGAGGAAGGACACATTCTCATTTCTCTTCCTAAAACAAACCAGTTAAGGTGAAAATGCTCCCTGCCCTCCTTTCCTGTGCAATGTTGGATGTCTGTGTCACATATGTGTGAGAGAGGGAGTCAGGATCATTCTTGTGTGTGAATCCATAAAATGATATCCCATCTTAAATACAGAGGGTACTGTGTTTATTGGGAAGATATACAGGGAGCCCTGAGTTCCCTAATACTTAGTGCTCCAGCCTGGGTGTCTCATCAGTGGATCCCCCACCATATTTCTCCCATCGAATAGTCCAGCTTTGTACCCTGTAGTGTTTCCTTCTGTCTAAATGGCAGGTGGTCCTAAGTTCTCTGTGTCCCCTTCCTCTACTGCCTCCATCTGTTTGGCAGTATCAATGCAGGGGCATATCTTTTCAGGTGCTCAAGCCTGGCATGATCATAATACTTGGTGTAACATGAAAGTTGGTGGCAAGGGGCCTCAGGCCTACTCTGGACCAACTGTGCTGGCCAACACCCAGAGATGTACTCTTATCTCAGTTCTTTTCTTTTAGTCCTGGATGCTGCAGGGAGGGCAGTCTGAGCCTGAAACGGTGAGGAGAGTGTCCTCATTGAGTGCAGACTGCTATTGTTTGGCCTTTACTAACAATCATTAGAGTGAGAAAGAGGCAAGAAAGAAAGAAAGATTTTCCTGTCATCCTCTGGGGTTTGGCACAAATGATTCACAGGGTAGTAAGGGGTATTGGCTGTGCTTTAACACCTGAATTTCTACATGCCCACTTCCCTTAGGGATGCACATGGAAAACATGCTGTCACTGTGTCCTCAGTAGCATAAAGGTATTGACATTATGTGCTTTTTGCCTTTTTCAACCCTGGATACCATGCATATACTCACGTTAGAGCCCTTGGCCTGTGCCTTCTGCCCACATGTAAGGATGAAAGGGAAGCACCTGCTGATGGTCTTACCTCTTCAATTTAGAGTCAAGGGAAACATCCTTGTTTCTTAAAGTGGCACAGTGTTTTCAGAAGATGGTTACATATGAGCACAAATGTGAATAATTAGCAGAAACTACTCATTAAACTGTGTTCCATCGTACAGGAAGTTGCCATGTGCTGTAGCTCTTCCTGCTATGTTTGAGCTGAAATGTAAGTAGCCTAGATTTAAGGTATTTTTTCTTTTGCCTGTCCTTGTTTTAGAGTTCTATGGTCTCCCATTGCTCACTGAATGATATTCTTATTTTGTGAGGTTTGGGTGGGCTGCCTACCACTTAAAGTTCTGTGTGATCCAAGAGAAGCAGAAATCTAGAAAGTGCCCATTGGCTTCTTGGAAGTTTGTGTGTGTTTGCTTGTCATCTCTTGTCTTGATGCTTCATTGTTAGTGGCTATTAGGCTGAATTTTACGAAGGACACATGTAATACAGTACGGTAGATGCACTGAGTTTTGTGGGATCTCAAGGCTTGGAAAAGTAGGGCATTATAAAATGGTCCCAGGCTTATGTGGATTGGGCAACACAGTCAGAAGGCCATAATAGCTTCTCCTAGAATTGCCTAAGGGTGCCAACATCTTTCGAAGTGAGTAAGGAGGAGAAGGTCTCTGGCGTAGAAAGAATGGTATATAGATGTGAGATGCATTTCAGGAAGAGTACAGAAGGCCCATGGGTGGGAGTCTGGGAGTGCTCCCTTGCAGAGCTTGGTAAACTCAAGAATGTAGGGTCTGTGGACCAGAGATATAGAGACTGGTTAATTTACAGGGTGGATCTGGCCTCTAGTGTTTACATTTGGCTTACCTCCAAAATTTGGTCTCAGTTGGACATCAGATGTTGACAGCACCCTGTCCAAAATCTTTTGAACCACAGACTCATTTGCACAATTTTTGCTGAAACAGAGAAGTCGAGAGTAAATGCTAGTTGATTTGTGGCCCACTTGCCAGTGTCTAGTTTGCCAGGACCATCACTGTTTCTGTACATATGCAAAAATTTCCAGTCATATGTGTTTGTGCTCTCTCCCTCCCTTCCTCCTCTCCTAGCCTATAGTGAGTCAGGCAGAAGCACAGCAGTGATACAGACTCTTTGTTCCTCCCCTTTATAGCTTTCATCCAGAGGGCCCAGCGACTGGATCCCTGTTACCAGCAAGAAATAGTTGAGGGGTGGGAGGAAAGTCTACCATAGGAGAGGAGGGAAGGTGAGCATTGTTTTAGTTTTCTGAGAAACTGCACTGTGAGGTACCCTGGGATGCTGACTACTGGCAATCTTCTTTCCACTGATACCTTACTGTCCCAGGAAGTCATCTCCCACTGGCAAGTGCCGCTTGAGCTGATCTCATGTTTTCTAGCTTAAAGACACATTTCTTTTACCTGGTCTGGGTGTTTTTCCCCCATCAAATTTATGTGAACCTTGTGTTTGAGAGTTGGTATATGACACATGATGCAGAGAAAGAGAGGTGTGGGGAGGGAGGGAGTGAGTGTCTTGCTCATGTAGCAGAGATTTATACTCTCATTAAACTCAGATTCCTGGGGGTTAGGGCTGTATTTGAAAAGATCCATCCTGGGAATAAGCACCTCACTCACTAAGCATGTGCTTTCAGTCTGGACATATCTTAGGTGGGCACATGGAAGTGAAGCCAGCCCAGCTGCACAGAGCAGGCCTTTCCAGATGTTTCTGAGATGCTCATTGAATTAATCTAGACTTTCATTCCCCAGAAGGTTTTTAAATGACAGCAGGCTCCAGGCATCACTATCACTGTGACTCTTCATATCTTTGACATATTGCCCTGTGATCTCTGTCTCTCTGTCTCTGTGTCTTTTTCTCTGCCCTTTCATCGCTCACTGACTCTCCCACTCCCCGTATGTGCTCACTGATGCAGTCTGAGAGCACTGCAGGGCTGCCTGCTGGAACCTTGCCCAGCTTAGCCCCTCCTGCTTTCTGAATAAAGTTTATTTCTAGTTTGCCCTTAAAATTATTCCTCAGTTCCCTCAGTCATAAAATTTATTTTGTAACATCTTAAAGTGTGCGCATGAATAAATCCCAAATTTAAGAAATACATTCCCACTTGTTTCTGTCCACAGATTTCCCATGTGCCAGTGTTCCAGATCTCTAGCCACCGCAAATACATATTTTGTGTGTGTATGTGATCTACATGTTAAGGATGAAAGTTTATCCCCTCTTCAGAAACTTGCAGACTTAAACAAACTTTAAATCAAACACCGAGAAACATTGAAATCTTCAAATGTTTCCACAGGAGTAAGCACAAAAGGAAGGAAGAGCCCCCCCTACCCACCCACCCAGCAGATTGCCTCAGCAAACGGACTGAAAAATCTTTACTCAAACAGGTGTCTTTTCTGTTTTGCAAATTGCCTGTATACACTTCCCAATCACACGGGTGTCAGAGAACGTGACTGGGAAAAGCTGCCTGGGACCTCAGTCTCTGAGCATGATCAGGTAGACTCTGTAGTTGAGGCGGCTTATGGCCTCAAGGCTTGGGTTAACAGTAGGCATTGTAAGGCGCAGCAGTAACAGGTGGGTTGAAGCTAGGACTATCTTTTCAGGGCTGTCCCCGTGCCTCCTTTATCCTCTAGACAAGCCTGGGTCCTAGTCCTCTGCTTTAAGCCCGCTCTGTCTAAGAAGCCAAGTCCTTTCCATTCTCACCGAGGCTGGGCTGCTTACCAGTTGATGAGATCCAGGATGACTTCTGGCATGCTGGAGGAGAGCTCGAAGTAGAATTGCGGGGTGGAACTGGGGTCGTTGCTCTCGGCCAGCCAAGTCCTGATGAGCAGCAGGAGAGCTGAAGCTCGCAGCGCGCCTCCGATGCCCATGGCTGCGGTGCTCTTGGGAACTGCAGCTGACAGCTGGAAAGCGGGACACGGTTAGGGTGGGAGAGTAATTACTGGAGAAAGGAAACGGGATCGCTAGCCCTTCCTTAGAATTGTGACCCTAAGGAGAGACCTGAAGGGAGCAGGGAGTATGGGGTCGGTTCAGAGTCCACAGCCACTCCGAAGCAGCTCTCCCCGAAGCAGCAGTCCACAGGGCACGCTGAGCCGCTGAAAGGTGCAGGTGCGCTCCGTCGTCTGCTACCATTCAAGGCTGAGATTGGGTGCTTAGTGGGGCGGGGTGCGCGGCTGGCTCCTCCCACTCCGACGGCTGCACCAGTTGAACCAATCCCTCAGGTGCCAGGAGCGCCACCAAAAGGCGCTAGCTTGGGTCTCCGCCCCGCAGGCTGCCTGCTGCCAGGTCCCGCCCCTTCAGGCCTATGCAGTTCTACCCAGACCAGCACCAGCCATGAGTGAGGGAGGGCTTACTGCAGAGATTGTACCACAGCAGAAAATAGGGGCATCTGGCTCTGGGCCTCTTCTTTGCAGAAAGAAAACGATGTTTATTTTAGAAGACTTCTTGTCCAAGAGTTTATTGTGAAAGGAGTGTGGCCATTTGATTTTCATGGCTGGATGTGCACCCTGAAACGCTTGCATACTTTAGAGGAATCAGGAGGTTGTGTGCAGACCAGCAACTCAATGCACTTAACCCAATGTGTTTCATTTTTGAGTGGGTTGATGGAATCTCTTACCAAGGGGTCTTATGACAGGGCTTTGACCACAGAGGATGGAAATTTTCTTCTTGGAGCCAAATTTCCCAGAGGGTTCTTAGTCTCAGTTTTGGGTTCTCAGGAAAAACAAATTCAGGGACCTGAAAATATTCACCAGCTGGAGTCTTCTTAAGGTGTCACTCATTGCCTTAGACAGGGAGTATAGAGTTGAAGTGAGGACCCAGGCTGACACTATTGAAAGGTAAAAGAAGGCAAAAGTCAGTGTTTTAGATGTGCACCAGAGGGTTTTTGTTGTTCTTGTTGTTTGTTTTTTAATTTCCCCTACCTAAAAACTACTGTTTCTACTTCTTCTGTTATGAAACAGAAGAGCATGGAAGATTTCACACTATCCCCTGTGTCTCAGCTTGGGTCCATGACAGAGCTAGTTCAAAAGAAGCATCACAAGAGCCCATGTGCCTCATGATAAGAAAAAGGGCTCAATCATGTTCACTAGCATTGCACCTCCCAAGTCACACCATAGAGAAGGGCCGAAGTAAAATGGATCTCAAGTCCAATCTTCCTTAACTAGGCACATACAAATAGAAACACACCTTTTCTGCTTTCCCTCAGTACCCAGTAACTCAACTTTAGATTGATTGAGCTAAGAAAAGCTTCACTATCCTGATTTTCACAATGTCTTACACAGTTGCAAATTTACTATCCTTTTGAAAAGACATGGTAGAAGCAAACAAAATATTCCATGTTCCGTAGTTTCATGATTTTCCTTTTTAAAAATCTTCCTTCTTCCCCTACTGTTACAGAAAATGGGTATGAAAAGAAAAAGGAATGATGGGATTCACATATTGATGATCACTATTGATGATCACATATAAGAACTGAGAGCCAAGCCTTGCAGCTTATTCTACTATGTGAATTTCAGAGATCAAATTTAGGTCATCGGGTTTGGTGGCAAGTTCCCTTACCAACTGAGCCATCTCATCTCCCAAAACTGCCTTTTGGTCTTCACAGATATATCATAGCATGTCCCCACCATTTACATATACGGTGTATACACAGTATAAAATACTTAAAAAAATATCCAGACTACATGTGGGATCATGGTCCAGGGAGATCAGTGCTGCCTTGGAAGTTCTCTTATTGTGAGTCCTGTCACTTCATCCTGGATCATCCAGACATCCTTACAGAGATTCTTTCTGATTCTCACCAAAAGGTAGGGCTAATCTATATCCTTATGCTTAACCAGCTGGATGGAAATATGGATAAACTGAGGTTCAGAGAAAGAAGAGAAATTGATCCAATGTCACATAGTACTAGAGAGTCAAGCTAGAAATCTTATTTGCAGGTTTGCCTGCTTCCTTTGACTAAAAATTCAAACAACTACCATCAGGTGGGAGTAGTTTTGTTTGGGAGATTTTTCCAGCACAGAGGAGTCAAATTCTGCACGCAATTAATTGCTCTGGCCTCTTGTTTGTTAGAAAGAGTTTTAAAGTTGAAGTTCTGTTCTTAAGTGTCTCTGTGACTACGGATATTTCCAAAAAGTTGATGTCAATGATTTATTTTCAGACCTTAAATCTCAAAGGACCCACTTCTGCCTTCCTTGGAGGTAATGTTTCTTTGAAATTTCTGATTAATAAGACCAAATAACACCCCAAAATGTAGCTAGATTTATGCATACATTGATGCAATGGATACTGAATGAGCCTTTGTCTCAGCGTATTTTTATACCCACAAACATTTGGGCTGAGCCTGGTGAGGTGGCTCAGTTGGTTAAGAGGACTTGTGACCAAACCTGATGACATAAATTTGATCCCTGGAATTCACATGGTAGACTAAGAGAACTGACTCACACAAACTGCCTTTTGGCCTTCACAGATATGTCCCTACCATATACATAAACTTAACTAAAATGAATGTATAAAATACTTTTAAAAATCCAAGCTGGATGTGAAATCATGACCCAGGAAGATCAGTATTGTCATGGAAGTTCTCCTAGCTGCATTCTCATCCTGTACTTCCACACCACAATGAAGAGTATAGTTTGGTAGTAAGACAAGAAATAATGAAGTAGGTTAGAACACTTACTGCTCTTGCAGCGGACCTGAGTTCAGCACCTAGCACCCATGTCAGGGGCCTTATAAATGTCTGTAACTCTAGCTCTATGGAGTGAAATAACTGAGGTTTACTATATTCTAAAAGAAATTTCAAAATATATGCAGGAAACACGAAATCACCAAAAATGTTAAAGACATTTTGAAAAAGAATTGAAGAGAAGGATTACATCCAAAACCATTAACAATGAAACTTGAGAATTGAATGGCTGGACTAAACAGAAGGACAAACACAACTAAAAAATAATTACGTTGGGAGATATATTATAAGTAACAGTCCAAAGTTCTGCATGGAGAAACAAATTACATGAAAACTTTAAAACTGAGAATAAGAGACCCAATGGGTAGATTGAGAAGGGTCACCATATATAATGTATAGATATAGATACAGATACAGATATAGATATACATATAGAGATAGAGATAGAGAGATAGAGAAATAGAGATAGAGCTAGGTATAAACACAGGCATAGATATAGATAGATAAAATAGAATGAGAGAGAAAATGGAGATGATCCAAATTCATGGCTTCAAAGAGCTCCAGGCAGAAAGGACACATGAAATAAAATCTACTTATAGATACATCATAGTAGAAATGCTGAAAACCGGAAGTAAGGAAATCCAGTTAGAGTGCTCTGTTGTCTAATGTCTATTATAGATCTAATAGGCCTATAGCTCTATTGCCTTCTGTTTTCACTGGTCACAGAAGAGAAGACAATTATCTTTGGGTGTGAAATATTTCTTGTAGTTCACCCCTAAGTCAGGAAAAATATGTAGTATTTTTTTATTTAAGTGAAAGACTGGCAACGTGAATTGTTTTAAAAAGTCAAAATAAAATGAACCTCCCCTTCATTTCCTTTTTTATTGTGCTCATTAGTTGGTCATAGTACTGGATGTCATAAGAACACATTTATACAGGAATATAATGTGCTTTGACCAAGTGCCCCACCATATCCCCTTTCTCTCCCCACTTTTCTCTTCTCTTCCCTTTGGTTCCCTTTAGATCTTTGTACAAAAATATCCTTCAAATATCAACATTTGCTCTGTTTCTATTAAATAAGCAATTCTATTGGCGGAGTTGTTTTCTAGTATTCCCCGCCCCACACTGGACTATCTAACTTTGCTGCAATGGGATGAAGTTTCTGCATACACAGGGCTAAACAGACAATAGGCTAGCTTTTGGGAGACTGAGCCTCTTTCTTGTCACTCGATTGGTTTATACAGGCTGACTGAAAAAATTTCCTCCAGTCAGCAATGGATAGAAGGTAAAATTCTCTTTCATATGAGAGGTCACATCTGAATTTATTTGTTTGGTTCAAAATACTTTGTGGATTGCTTTGATTTGAAAGATGCTCTCATACACATCCCCAGAAAACCCTTTCTGCAAGAGTGGATAATGGGACAGCAGGTCATCAGAATACTGTCCAAAGACAGTATTGTAGCAAGTGGTAAGTGATCAACAATTTTCACCAAGTGTTACAATGGAAGAGGATTCTGAATTTCTGATTTTGAGTATCTACATTTTTCATTTTGCTGGGCCTTGATTGTTTATGTCCTTTTATTACAGTGAAGTGCAGGAATATAAAAAAATGTTCTGAATATATGGGTTTTTCTCTAGGGCTGCAGTCCTCAACCTGAGGGTCATGACCTTGCACATCAGATTAAAATTCATAACAGTAGCAAAATTTACAGTTACGAATTAGGTACAAAATAATTTTATGGTTGGTGTCACCACAACATCAGGAACTGTATTTAAGACTCACAGAACTAGGAAGGTGGAGACCCAGTGCACTAGGAGGCAGGCTAAATATATCATGTGCATTAAAAGTACATTTGACCACAAACCTGAAGGTATAGATTAAGGCTCCAACATTAATGTATGTTCCAAAGATGTATGTTGCAGCCTTTCATCTGAAATATGAAGATGGTAACTGTACTTACTCATCAATGCAAGTGACAACCCAGACAGAAGGAAATCCCCTTCTAATCTTCTAGCTCTAGAGTGCTATCTCTTAATGCTTTCATGTGGAATGGTTAAAGTGAATACCACATCTAGCCACCAGGGGACATCAATGCTCCTGGTCTGATGGTGGAATGATCCTTTCTGTTTATGTAATTTTTTTCCCGAATCCAAAGCTAGGCTGATATTTAGGAAAAGAATGTCCTAAAATACTTAGTAAAATGGATGAAGATAAACATCCTTTTTAGGGAGTTAACATTAACCAGCGCTTGGACAGGCTTCTATTTCTTTCTTTTGTGTTTGTGTACTGTTAAGGCTGGGTCCATTTTGTTTTATTTTCAATTTGTTTTCATTGAAAGTGGGTTTTCCCCCTACAACATTCTGATCCTATTCCCACACCCCTTTACTCCACCCAGATCCTCCCCACTTCACTCACAGAAATTTATACCCTTTCTTTTCCATTAGAGAACAAACAGGCAACTGAAACCAAACAATTAAGTCAGCATAAGACAAAACAAACAAACAGAAAAAAAAAACAGCCAAAGAAAAAGCACAAGAGACACATCCAGATGCAAAGACACACACACTTACAATCACAGAAATCTCATCAGATCACCAAACAGGAAGCCATAATATATAAGCAAAAGACCTGTACGTTTTTTTAAAAAAAATGCCCAAAGAATTATGAAACAATAGTAACAGCAGCAGCAGTGGGAGCAGCAACAACAACCTCCAAAATTACCATATGCTTAAAGTTCCCTCTTCTAGCTACTTTTAAATATGCAATCAGTTAATTATAATTGTCACTTTATTGTGCTATAGAGAGTTCATTTTGTATTAGCTACATACTGCTCGGCATGAGGCCTGCTTTTAAGTATGGTTTGTATACCCAGTAAGGCTTTGTTGGTGAAAATTAATTTTTTTGGTTTTTATCTGTTATCAATTGGAGAAAGCTTCTGGGTTAGGGGTGGGGCTTATCCACCTCCTTCATCTCTTAGGATTGGGACTCCATCTGGCTTAGACCTGTGCAGGCCCTTTGCATGCTGCCACAGTCTCTGTGAATTTATTTTATTTTAACTAACATACAATAATTGTATATACTTAAAGGGTACAATGTGATAATTCAATACATGTAAACAACATGTAGTGCTCAAATCAGAGAATCTAGGATATTCATTACTTCAAGGTATTTTTCTGTGTGTCTTGTATACTTAAAATCCCCTCTTCTAGCTACTTTTAAACATGCACTCCATTAATAATGATAGTCACCTTACTGTGCCAGAACTCCTTCCTTCTGTCAAGTATCTGAGAAATAGAGACACCTTGGCCTAGGGCAAGAGTGAAGAGATAAGGATTAGGGCATGAGAGTGAAACCCACACTTGTGAATGAGTTTACTCAATTAGTCCATGGATAATTATCTTTAAATATGTGAATTTTAGTACTAATTAATTCAATGTGTACATTAAAAAATGTGCTTTCTAAGGCAATTTAACAACCTGGGAACCCTTTCCAATTGTCATATGGCAGGCTGTTGTCCTATAGATGTGTGCCTCTCTTTCCACTGGCCACAAAAAAGGAGACTATTGTCTATGGGTGTGAAATATGACTTATTTTTCAGTTCTAAGACTGAAAAATGTGCTGATAACTAGTTTCTCTTCATCTTTCCATGTCCATCATAGCTGTTGATAACTGTTACTCTACATTCTAGATGTTCAGCATTTCTAGATTCCATATATAAGTGAGATTATGTAGTATTTTACTCCTCTGCAAATTTTCTCTTAATATAATGAAATTTAGTTCATTTATGTTTCAAAAGGTAGATTTCCTTCTTTTGGAGCATATACAAAATATAGTATTCATTCAAACAAGAAAAGTTTCAATCCTAAAATAAAAGATGCAATCTTGTCATTAAATCATTCATGGATACTGGTTGA
This sequence comes from Meriones unguiculatus, assembly GCF_030254825.1. Classification (NCBI taxonomy): domain Eukaryota; kingdom Metazoa; phylum Chordata; class Mammalia; order Rodentia; family Muridae; genus Meriones; species Meriones unguiculatus. The sequence continues at coordinate 12,807,478 of NW_026843706.1, forward strand.
CTCCTATCTGTTATTGTGAATTGTGATGCAATGAACATAGAGTGAAGTTGATTTTATTTGCTCTAGATGTATATCCAGAGGGGAAACTGCAGGATCAAAAAAGAGTTATATATATTTTTAAAAATTATGCATTTTATGTGCATGAGTGTTTTGTCTGCATGTGTGTATGTGCTACATATGCATGCAGTATCTCAGTGTCTGTGGAGGCCAGAAGAGTTCATCAGGTCTCTGGAACTGGAATTATTTGATTGTGAGATGTGAAATGGGTGATGGGAGTCAAACCCAGATCCTCTGGAAGTTCTCTTAATCATTGAGAAATAATTGAGCCATCTTCCTACCCCCCATTTTCAATTTTTGAGGAAACAACTTTCAGTTTTCTATACTAGCCACACAGAATTACATTCTCACAATGTGTAAGGGTTTCTCTGTCTCCACAATCTTACCATAATTTGTTATCCCTCTGGCTATAGTTGGAACTGATTAAACGCCAAACTGATAAAAATGCTGTTTATGAGTTCCCTGCCTGCTTGGTCTACCTGGGGCACAGCCAGCAGAGGTGAGCTGCATGCTGTTTCCTGAGCCTTATTGTCAGACCCAAGGCTTTTCATGACTCCCTTAGGAGTCTTGCCAGCATCAGGAACATTCAGCAAACACCAGGGACAATCATATATCTAAAGGCCAGAGTAAAAACACAATCAACAAGAGCCAGGGAAATATGGCACCACCAGAGTCCAGCTAATCCACTTCAACAACCCTACATATTCTAACATAACTGAAGCACAAGAAAAAGACCTTAAATCCAAACTTATAAAGATGATAGAGGCCTTTAAAGAGGAAATGAATAAATCACGTAAAGATATACATGAATATACAATCAAACAGGTGAAAGAAATGCATAGAATAGTTAAACATTGGAAAATAGAAATAGAAGCAATAAAGAAAACATAATGTGAGGCAATCCTGAAGATGGAAAACCTAGGGAAGAAAACAAGAGCAATAGACACAAGCACCGCCAACAGAATAAAAGAGGTGGAAGAGAGAATCTCAGGCATAAGAGATATCATAGAATAAGTTGACACATCAGTCAAAAAATTTCAAATCAAAAACAATCCTGACACAAAAAATTCAGGAAATCAATGACACTATGAAAAGACCAAACCTAAGCATAATAAGAATAGAAGAAGACTCCCAGCTTCAGGGTCTGGAAAATATTTTCAGCAAAATCATAGAATAAATCTTCCCCAATGTAAAGAAAGAGAGGCCTATAAGCAAGCATACAAGATGCTCACAGAACACCAAATAGAATGGACTAGAAGAGAAAAACCTGCCATATAATAATCAAAACACTAAATGTACAGAAGAAAGAAAGAATATTGAAAGTTACGAGGGAAAAAGGCCAAGTTACATATAAAGGCAGAACTATCAGAATTACACACGACTTCTCAACAGAGACTCTAATAAGTCAGAAGGTCCTGGACAGATGTCTTGCAGACCTTAAAGCACCACAGATAGCAGGCCAAACTACTATACCCAGCAAAACATTTACTCAACAAATATGGAGAAAACAAGATATCCCGTGACAATACCAAATTTAAGCAACATCTATACACAAATCCAGCCCTACAGAAGATACTAGAAGGGAAACTTCAATCTAAGAAAGTTAACGACACCCAAGAAAATATGGAAAATAAATAACCCCACACCAGCAAAACCCAAAGGAGGGAAACTAACTCTCTTTCTCTCTCTCTCTCCCATGACCAACAACACAATAACAGGAATTAACAATGAATTAACAATCAGTAACAGGAATTAAACAGGAATCAACATCAGTGGATTCAACTACCCAATAAATAGACACAGGCTAACAGAATGGATGCCAAAACAGGATCCATCATTTTGCATACAAGAAACACACCTCAGTGACAAAGATAGATATTATCTCAGAGTAAAAGCCAGAAAAATTTTTTTCAAGCAAACAGACTCAAGAGGCAATCTGGAGCACCCATTCTAATATCTAATAATATGGATTTTCAATAAAAATTAATTAAAAGAGATGGGGAAGGACACTTCAAACCCATTAAAGGGAAAATCCACCAAGATGATGTATCAGTTCTGAATATCTATGTCCCAAATGCAAGAGCACCTTACTGGAGCTTAAATTACACATCAAAGCCCACAATTTAATAGTGGGAGACTTTAACACCCCACCTTCACCAATGGACAGGTCATCAAGACAGAAAGTAAACAGAGCAATAGAGAAACTAACAGACCTTATGAATAAAATGGATATAACAAATAGCTACCGAACATTCAATCCAAACACTAAAACATTTACCTTTTTCTTAGCACCCCGTGGAACCTTTTCCAAAAATTTTTTTTTTTTTAAATATCACTCATCTCTTTTTTTTTTATTTTTTTTTAATCAGTTACATTTTATTAACTCTGTATCCCAGCCGTGTCCCGATCCCTCATTCCCTCCCAGTCCCTCCCTCCCTCCCTCATCTCCACCGTGCCCCTTTCCAAGTCCACTGATGGGGGGGACCTCCTCCCCATTCATCTGATCCTGATTTATCAGGTATCTTCAGGACTGGCTGCAAAGCCCTCCTCTGTGGCCTAACAGGACTGCTCCTCCCTTCGGGGGTGGGGAGACCAAAGAGCCAGTCATCGAGTTCCTGTTAGAAATAGTCCCTGTTCCCCTCACTTTGGGAAACCAATTGGTTACTGAGCTACCACAGGCTACATCTGAGTGGAGGTTCTAGGTTATATCCATACATGGTCCTTGGTTGAATGTCAGTCTCAGAAAAGACCCTGTGCCCAGATATATTTGGTCCTTGTGGAGCTCCTATCCTTTCCCCATCAGACTAACTCCCCTTCTTTCTTATGATTCCCTGTACTCTGCCAAAGGTTTGGTCATGAGTCTTTGCTTTGAAAACACTGCTAGTTAGAGTCTTTCAGATGCGCTCAGTAGACTCCTGTCATACGTTCAATGCACATCCCATCTGTCTTTCTAAATGAGGATTGATCATCTTACCCCATGTCCGCTCAATTGATTATCTTTTTTAGGTGTATAGATTTCATTATGTTTATCATATCTTATAGGTCTATATAAGTGAGTATATCCCATGTTTGTCTTTCTCCTTCTGGGATATTTCACTCAGAATGATCTTTTCTAGATCCCACCATTTGCCTGCAAATTTCATGATTTCCTCCTTTTTGATTGCTGAGTAGTATTCCATTGTATAAAAATACCACAATTTCTGTACCCATTCCACCGTTGATGGACATCTGGGTTGTTTCCAGGTTCTGGCTATTACAAATAGAGCTGCTATAAACATGGTTGAGCAAATGTCCTTTTTGTGTACTTGAACAAACTTTGGGTATATACCTAGCAGTGGTATAGCTGGGTCTGGAGGAAGCACTATTCCTATTTGTCTTAGAAAGCGCCAGATAGCTTTCCAGAGTGATTGTACCAGTTTACATTCCCACCAGCAGTGGAGCAGGGTTCCCCTTTCTCCACAACCTCTCCAGCATGTGTTATCGCTTGAGTTTTTCATCTTGGCCATTCTGATGGGTGTAAGGTGATATCTCAGGGTCGTTTTGATTTGCATTTCCCTGATGGCTAATGAGGATGAGCATTTCTTTAAGTGTTTTTCTGCCATTCGATATTCCTCTGTCGAGAATTCTCTGTTTAGCTCTGTTCCCCATTTTTTAATTGGATTACTTGGATTGCTGCTTTTCAGCTTCTTTAGTTCTTTGTATATACTGGATATTAGTCCTCTGTCAGATAAAGGGTTAGTGAAGATTCTTTCCCAATCTGTAGGCAGTCGTTTTGTTTTGATGACGGTATCCTTTGCTTTACAGAAACTTTTCAGTTTCATGAGGTCCCATTTATTGATTGTTGCTCTTAGAGCCTGTGCTGTTGGTGTTCTGTTCAGGAAGTTGTCTCCTGTGCCAATGAGTTCTAGGCTGTTCCCTTTTCCAAAATTGACCATGACTGTATAGTTGGTCACAAATCAAGCCTCGAAAGATACAAGAAAATTGAAATAACTCCTTGCATCTTATCAGACCACCATGGAATAAGCTGGACTTCAAAAACAACAGAAAAAAAAAAAAAAAAACAACAAAAAAACAGAAAGGCTACAAATTCAAGGAAACTGAACAACTCTCTACTCAATGACCACTGAGTAAAGAAAGAAATTAAAGACTTTTTATAATTCAATGAAAATGAAGACACAACATATCCAAACTTATGGTACACAATAAAAGCAGACCTAAGAGGAAAGTTCATAGCACTAAGTGCCTTCATAAGAAAATAAAGAGAGCTCATACCAGCAATGTAAAATCACCTGTGAAAGCTCTAAAACAAAAAGAAGCAAACACATGCAACAGGAGAAGACAACAGGGAATAATAAAATTCAGAGCTAAAATCAATAAATTAGAAACCAAAAGAACAATACAAAGAATCAACACAACCAAGAGCTTGTTCTTTGAGAAAATTAACAAGATAGACAAACCCTTAGTCAAACTAACTAAAAGGAAGAGAGATTATCCAAATAAAAAAAATCAGAAATGAAAAGGGGGATATAATAGCAGACACTGAGGAAAGCCAAAGAATTGTTAGGTTTTACTTCAAAAGGCTCTACTCCTCAAAACTGGAAATCTAAATGAAATTTATGATTTTGTGTCCACTTACCAAAGCTAAATCAAGATCCGGTAAACAATTTATATAGATGTATAACCCCTAAAGAAATTGAAGCAGTCATTAAAAGTCTCCCAACCAGAAAAGTCCAACAGCCAGATGGTTTTAGTGCAGAATTCTACCAGACTTTCAAAAAAAAAAAAAAAAAAAAAAAAAGAGTTAATACAAATATTCCTCAAATGATTCCACGAAACAGAAACAGAACATTGCTAAACTCATTCTGTGAGGCCACAGTCACAATGCTGCCTAAACCATACAAAGACTCAACAAAGAAAAAGAATTTCAGACCTATTTCTCTCATAAACATTGGTGCAAAAATACTCAATGAAATACTCACAAACTGAATCCAAGAACAACATCAAAATTATCATCTGTCATAATAAGTACTCTTCATCCCAGGGAAGCAGAGATGGTTTAATATATGAAAATCCATCAAAGTAATCCAGTATATAACCAAACTGAAAGTCAACAAACAAACAAACCACACATGATCACCTCATTAGATGCTGAGAAAGCATTTGAAAAAAAAATCCAACATCCCTTCATGTTAAAAGTGTTGGAGAGATATGGAACATACCTAAACACAATAAAGGCAATATACAGGAAGCCAATAGCCAACATTAAATTAAATGGGGAGAAACTTAAATCCATTCCGCTAAAATCAGGGACCAGACAAGGCTGCCCACTCTCTCCATATCTATTCAATATAGTACTTGAAGTTCTAGCTAGAACATTAAGACAACAGACAACTAAAGGAGATCAAGAGGTTATAAACTGGAAAGGAAGAAGTCAATGTATCACTGTTTGCAGACAATAGGATAGTATACATAAGTGACCCCTAAAATTCTATCAGAGAACTCTTATAGCTGATAGACAACATCAGCAAAGTGGCTGGATAAAAAGTAGCTAAAAAATATCAGCAGTCCTCTTTTATACAATTGATAAATGGGCCAAGAAAGAAGTTAGGGAAGACAATACCCTTCACGATAGCCATAAATAATATAAAATACCTCATTGTAACTCCAACCAAACAAGTGAAGGACTTGTAAGACAAGAACTTCAAGTCTCTGAACAAAGAATCTGAAGAGGATATAAGATGGAAAGATCTCCCATGCTTATGGAGCAGTAAGATTAACATAGTAAAAATGGCCACCTTGCAAAAAGCAATCTACAAATTCAGTTAAATTCCCACTAAAATTCCAACACAATTCTTTACAGACCTTGAAGGAGTAATACTCAACTTAATATGGGAAAAAGCAGGGTAGCTAAAACAATCCTGTACAATAAAAAAATTTCTGGAGGTATCATCACCCTTGATTTTGAGGTGCACTGCAGAGCAATAGTAATAAAAATCCAAATGGTATTGGCATAAAAACAGACAGCTTGATCAATAGAATTGAATTGAAGACCCAGAAATAAACCCACACATGTACAGATATTTGATTTTTGACAAAGAAGGCAAAATCATATAATGGAAAAAAGAAAGCATCTTTGGTGCTGGTCTAACTAGATGTATGCATGTAAAAATGCAAATAGATTCATATTTATCACCCTTTATGATACTCAAGTCCAAGTGGATCAAATACCTCAACAAACTGGTTATACTAAATCTAATAAGAAAGAAAGTATAGAATAGCCTTGAGCTCATTGGCACAGAACACCTACAGCTCAGGCTTTAAGATTAACAATTAATAAATAGGACCTCCTAAAACTGAAAGGCTTCTGCAAGGCAAAGGACACTGTCAATATGATAAAATGACAGCCTACAGAGTGGGAAAAGATCTTCACCAACCCTACATCCAATGGGGGGGGGGCTGGTATCCAGAATGCATAAAGAACTCAAGAAATTAAACACCAACAAATCAAATTACCCAATTGAAAATGGAGTACAGAGCTAAGCAGAGATTTCTCAATAGAGGAATTTCTAATGGCCAAGCAGCACTTAAAGAAATGTTCAGTGTTCTTAGTCATCAGGAAAATGCAAATCAAAACAACACTGAGATTCCATCTTACTTACACCTGTCAGAATAGTTAAAGTAAAAAACTCAAGGGACAACACATGCTGTTGGTAATGCAAAATCGTACAACCTCTCTGGAAATCAATCTGGCTGATTCTCAGAAAACTCGTAATAGCCCTATCTCAAGACCCAGCTATACCACTCATAGGCATATAACCAAAAGATGCTCCATCATACAACAAGGAAATTTGCTCAGCTATGCTCATAGCAACTTTATTTGTAATAATTAGAAACAGGAAACAGCCCAGATGTCTCTTAATGGAGGAATGGATTAAAAACAAGAACAACAACAGCAACAAAAAACAACAAAAATATCTGTGGTACATTTACACAATGGAATACTATTCAACTATTAAAAACAAGGACATCATGCGATTTTCTGGCAAATGGATAGAACTAGAAAAGATCTTCCTGAGCGAGGTAATCCAGACCCAGAAATGCACACTTGGTATATACCCACTTACGAGTGGATATTAGACATAAAGTACAGGATAATCCACAGACCTAAAGAAGTCAAGGAGGCCCCGATGGAGGATGCTGGAATCTCACTCAGAAGAGGAAATATTAGACATCTGAAGTAGATGGAGGGAGGAAACTGGAAAAGGGGGCAGGAGGGTAATGGGAGTGGAGATCAGGTGTGGGGTGGGGTGTATGTGGGGAATCGGGAGAGAGAACAGAAATCTGTTGGGGGGGCATCTCTGGGACAGGGGATACTCAGGGGAGTTTATAGAAGGTCTATTGTGGTGACTCTAGCTTAGATTCCTAGCAATGGGGGGGTAAAGGTGCCTGAAGTAGGCACCTCCTGTAGCCAGTGAGACTTTCAGTGGAGGGAGGGGGATACCAACCCACTCAGAAAACCTTTGATCCAAATTTTATCTTGCCTACAAGAAGTCTAGGGATAAAGATGGAGTGCAGAGATTGAGAGAATGTCCAACCAAGGTCTGGCCCAACTTGAGACCCACCCCATGGGAGAGAGCCATCCTTGACACTAATAATGATACTACGCTGTGCTTGTAGACAGGCACCTAGCATAACTGTCTTCTGAGAGACTTCATCTAGCAGCTGATGGAAACAGATGCAGAGACCCACAGCTATCAATAGGCAGAGCTTGGGGTGCTATGTGGAAGAGTGGGAGAAATGATAGAGGGAGCCAGAGAGATCAAGGATTCCACAAGAAGACCTAAAAAGTCAACTAACCTTGGCCCACTAGGGGCACACAGAGATAGAACCATCAACCAAAGACTATACATGGGTTGGACCTAGGCTCCCTACACATATGTAGCAGATTTGAAGCTTGGTCAGCATATAGGTCCCCTAACAATGAGAGTAGGAGCTGTCTCTGACTCTGTTGCCTGCTTCTGGATCTGCTTTCCCTTCTGGGCTGCCTTGTTAGGACTCAGTGGGAGAAGATGTGTTTAGTCCTGCTGTGACTTGAGATACCAGGGTGAGTTGATACCCCTTGGAGGAATGGTGGGAGAGGGACAGGAGGGTGAGGCTGGGAAGAGTAGAGAAAAAGGGCTGGGATCAGGCTCTAAAGTGATTAAATAACTAACTAACCAACTAACTAAATAAATATATACAAACTCTTTTGTAAACCATAATTTCTTTTTTAAATCCCTATTCTAGGATGGTGGTGCTGAGAGGACACCGTGTCTGATGAGCAGTACAAAAGTGACTGCACAGCGACCAACAGACTGAATTCTGGGCCCTAAAACACCGTGACTGTGTTTCTCAGGTGAGAGGAAACCCTATGGTATGGGAAGCAACTATGTCCATTCTCAGGTCACTCAACCAAAACCTGGAAGAGTTCCCTGGTCCTGGCAGACCCTCAGTCACCAACCCAGAGTCACACATCTGCGTGCTCTGATCACCATCCCAGATTCAACTGTGGGCCTCATAACACCAGAGACTGGATTTTCCAGTGGAGAGTAAACCCCATGGTGAAGGAAGAAATCAGGACAGACCTCAGGTCACCCAGACAATCCCTGGAAAAGGTCCTGGGTTCCTGCAAGCACTCAGCTGCCAGGCCAGAGACCCTCCTGCATGCCTGACTCACTGTCCCAGACAGAACTGTGGGCCCCCAAAACACCAGAGACTGAGTTTCCTTGTTGGGAGGAAACCCCAAAGGTGAAGGAAATATCAGGTCCAACCTTCAAGGCACCCAGCCAAACCCTTCCCCTAAAAGTTGCTGGGAAAAGTTCCAGGGTTCCTGAAGACACCCAGTCTCCAGCACAGAGCCACTCGCCTGTGCCTACATACCATCTCAGACTGAACTGTGGACCCTAAACAAAACAAACAGAGTCTCTACATTGGGAGCAAACCTCATGGTGGGGGAAACATCAGGTCCAACCTCAGGACACCCAGATAATCCCCAGAAAAGTTCCTGGTTCCTACAGGTGCCAGGCTTGAGCCTCCTGCCACATGCATGAGTGCTGTGTTCACCTGCCATTGGTTACCACTTGGGTACTGGGGCACAGAGCTCCAATCTTAGACCTACAGAAGCATGGGATCCACAGGATCAGCCCCCAGACACTGCTCCAAGGCACAACCTGTCTCCCTAGCCAAACTGACCAAACTGCAGGACTCTCTGGTTCTTCAAGAGGGCTGCTCCCAGCAACCACAGTGTAAGAGCAGCAGCAGACCACTAAATTCAGAAACTCAGCGTCAGGGCAGCTGTCTCACTTCTCCTGGTGAGAGGAGAGACCCTGACTACCAAGGACCACAGATACCACTCAGGTCCATACACCTGAGATGAGTTGTGGCAATTCCTGAGAAGCACTGGCCATTCAGTGACCATACCAAAAAATCTGAGGAGGTCTGCTTCAGGAAATATCATCTTCCTGCCAAGGGGATTCTCCGCACCCCAGGATTCCAGGAGGTACCAGGAACTACCAGCCAACACCTGAGACATCCAAATGGGTAGAGGCTAGTATAAAAGGACAATCAACAAAATCCAGAGCAATTTGACATCTCCAATTCCCAGTTATACAGGAGAAAGTAGCACTGGATATCCTAACGTAAGTAAAATTCAAGAAGAGGACCTTAAATCTATGCTTATCAAGAGGATAATAGAGGAAATGAATAAAATGTTTTAAGAAACAGAGGAAGATAAATTCAAACATATTATAGTCATCCATAAAGAAATAGAAGAAGATAAAGACAAAGAGTGTGACCATCCATAAAGAAACACAGGAAGATTCAGCCAAACAGGTTGTGGCCTTCAGAGAGGAAATAATTAAATCACTGAAGGAAGTAAAAGAAAGAGAAGAATGTTCAAACAAACAGGTGAAGGAATGGAAGGAAAAACAGGAAAATACAGTCAGATTGGTGAAGGAAATTAGCAACATGTTTCAAAATATGAAAATACAATTGGAAACAATAAGAAAACACAAACTGAAGAAATCACAGAAAGGAAGAACTTAGGGAAGAAAACAGGAACTACAGAGGTAAGCATAACCAACAGACCACAAGAGATGGAAGAAAGAATCTCAGGCGTGGAAGTTACAATCGAAGAAATTGATGTATCCATCAAAGAAAATGTTAAATCTAAAAAAATTCCTGACACAAACCATCCAAGAAATCCAAGACAACTGGAAAAGAAAAAAACCTAAGGAATAATAGGAATACAGAAAAAAAAGTATTCTCCTCTCCAAGGCCCAGAAGATATTTACAACAAATTTACAGAAGAAAATTTTTTCAATTTAAAGGAGAGGCCTATAAGCATACAATAGGCTTACAGAACACCTATCAGATTAGACCAGAAAAGAAAATCCTCCCACCACATAATAATCAGAACAGTAAGTATACAGAACAAAGAAAACAATACCAAAAGCTGCAAGGGAAAAAGACCAAGTAACATATAATGGCAAACCCATCAGAATCACACCTGGCTTCTCAACAGAAACTGAGAAAGCCAGAAGGACATGATGGATATCATGCAGACCCTAAGAGAACACAGATGTCATCCCAGACTACTATACCATGCAAAACTCTCAGTCCTCATAGATGGAGAAAACAAGATATTCAATGACAGAAACAAATTTCAACAATACCTACCCACAAATACAGTGTTACAGAAGATACTAGAAGGAAAAATACAACCCAGGAAAGTTAACTACAGTCAGGAAAGCCCAAGAAATAAATAACCTCTCTACAGCAAAACTAAAAGTAGCCAAGCACACAAACACACAGCCACAGCCAACATCAAAATCAAAGGATCTAACAGCCACTGGTCATTAATCTCTTAATATCAATGGACTCAACTCTCCAATAAAAAGACACAGACTAACAGATGGATGTGTAAACCAGACCCAACAATCTGTTGCATATAAGAAACACATCTAAGTTACAATGATAGATATTACCTGAGAGTAAAGGACTGGAAGACAGTTTTCCAAGCAAATGGATCCAAGAAGCAAGCAGGAGTAGCCATTCTAATATATTTTTTTTATTAATTACACTTTATTCACTTTGTATCCCCCCATAAGCCCCTCCATCCTCCCCTCCCAATCCCACCCTTCTTCCCCCTTCTTCACTAAAATAGATTTTTCAGCCAAAATTAATCAAAAGAGATGGGGAAGATCACTTTGTACTCATCAAACGAAAATTCCACCAGGAAGACATTACAATTCTCCACATATATGCCCCAAATACAAGGGCACTCACATTTGTAAAACAAACATCAATAAAACTTAAAACACACATAGATCCCCACACATTAATAGTGGGAGACTTCAACACCCCACTATCAACAAAGAACAGGTCAACAAAACATAAATTTAAAAAAGAAACAATGCCTAACATAGGTCATGAATCAAATGAACCTAACAGACATCAACAGAACCTTTCACCCAATCACAGAAGAATTTACCTTCTTTTCAGCACCTCATGGAACCTTTTCCAAAATAGACCTCAACAGATACAAGACTGAAATAATTCCTTGTATCCTATCTGACCACCATGGACTAAAGCTGGATCTCAATAACAACAGAAATAGCAGAAAGCCTAAACTCACATGGAAACTGAACAACTTTCTACTCAATAAAAGCTGGTCAGGGGAGAAAGAAAGAAAGAAAGAAAGAAAGAAAGAAAGAAAGAAAGAAAGAAAGAAAGAAAGAAAGAAAGAAAGAAAGACAGACAGACGTCCTAGTATTCAAGGAAAATGAAGACAGAACATACCCAAACTTATGGGACACAATGAAAGCAGTGTCAAGAGGAAAGTTCAAACCACTAAGTGCTTTCAAGAAGAAATTTGAAATATGGCATTCAAACAATTTAACGGCTCACCTGAAAGCCTTAGGAAGAAAATAATCAGACACTCCCAAGAGGTAGAATGCTGGAAATAATCAAACTCAGGTCTGAAATCAAGAAATTAGAAACAAATAAAACAATTCAAAGAATCAATGAAACCAAGAGCTTGTTCTTTGAGAAAATCAACAAGATAGACAAACCCTTAGCCAAACTAAGTAAAAGGCAGAGAGACAATATCCAAATCAACAAAATCAGAAATGAAATGGGGGGCATAACAATAGACACTGAGGAAATCTGAACAATCATTAGGTCCTACTTCAAAAACCATACGCCATAAAATTTGAAAATCTAAATGAAATGGACAATTTTCTTGATCAAGTCCATTTACCAAACCTGAATCAAGACCAGGTAAATAAATTAAATAGTCCTATATCCCCCAAGGATATAGAAGCTGTCAGCAAAAGTCTCCCATCCAAAAAAAAAAAAAAAAAAAGCCCAGGGCGAGATGGTTTCAGTGCAGAATTCTACTAGACCTTCAAAGAAGAGCTAGCACCAACACTCTTCAAACTATTCCACAAAATAGAAACAGAAGGAACATTACCAAACTCATTCTATGAAGCCACAGTCGCCTTGATACAGAAACCTCACAAAGACTCAACAAAGAAAGAGAATTTCAGGCCAATCTCCTTTATGAATATTGATGCAAAAATACTCACAAACAGAATCCAAGAAGACATTAAAGATATCATCTACTATGATCAAGTAGGCTTCATCCCAGGTAGGAAGGGGTGGTTCAATATATGGAATTCCATCAATGTAATACACCATATAAACAAATTGAAAGGAAAAAAAACACATGATAATCTCCTTAGATGCTGAAAAAAGCATTTACTAAAATCTAACATTTGTTTATGTGTAAAGTCCTGGAGAGATCAGGGATATAAGGCCCTTGCCTAAACCTATTAAAGGCAATATATGGCAAGCCCATAGCCAACATCAAACTAAAGGGAGAGAAACTTAAATCAATCCCAAAGAAATCAGGGGAAAGACAAGGCTGCCCACTCTCTCCATATCTCTTCAACATAGATTTTGAAGTCATTGCTAGAGTGATAAGACAATTAAAGGATGATCAAGGGGATACAAATTTGAAAGGAAGAAGTCGAAGTATCACTATTTGCAGATGATATGATATTATACACGAGTGTCTTCAAAAATTCTACCAAGCAAAGATGCTAGATACAAAATTAAAAGAAAAAATATCAGTAGCCCTCTTGTATACAAAAGATAAAGGGGCTGAGAAAGGAATTAGGGAAACCCTTCACAATAGCCAGGAAGGATATAAAATACCTTTGAGTAACTCTAAACAAGCACGTTAAAAGCTTGTATGAAAAACAAAACAAAACAAAACAAAACTTTAAGTGTCTGAAGAAAGAAAGAAGAAGATATCCGAAGATGGAAAGATCTCTCATGCTCATGGTTCACTAGGATTAACATATTAAAAATGGCCATTTTCCCAAAAGCAATATACAGATTCAATGCAATTCCAATCAAATTACCAAAACAATTCTTTATAGACCTTGAAAACAATTCTCAACTTCATATGGAATAACAAGAAATCCAGAATTGCTAAAACAATCCTCTACAGTAAAAGATCTTCTAGAGGTATTTCCATCCCTTATCTCAAGCTGTGCTATATATAGATCAACAGTGATAAAAACTGCATGTTCCTGGCAAAGAAACATGCTGCTGCATCAATGGAATCGAATAGAAGTCCCAGGAATAAAGTCATACACTTATAGACACCTGATCTTTGACAAAGATGCCAAAACCATACAATGGAAAAAAGATAGCATCTTCAACAAATGGTGCTGGTCTAACTGGATATTTAAATTATAAAAATGAAAATAGATCCATACTTATCACCCTGCACAAAACTAAAGTCCAAGTGGATCAAAGACCTCAACATAAAACCAGACACACTAAACCTGCTAGAAGAAAAATTGGGGAAGGGCCTTGAATTCATTGGCACAGGAGACAACTTCCTGAAGAGAACACCAACAGCACAGGCTCTAAGATCAACAATCAATAAATGGGACCTCATGTAACTGAAAAGCTTCTGTAAAGCAAAGGACACTGTCATCAGTACAAAAGGACTGCCTACGGATTGGGAAAGAATCTTCACCAACCCTATATCTGACAGAGGGCTAATATCCAGAATATTAAAAAACTACAAATAGAGCAATCCAATAAAAAGGGGGTATAGAGAATTCTCAATAGAGGAATATAGAATGGCAGAGAAACACTTAAAGAAATGCTTAACGTTCTCAGTCATCAGGGAAATGCAAATCAATACAGCCCTGAGATTTCAATCTTATACCCATCAGAATGGCTAAGAGCAAAAATTCAAGTGACAACATATGCTGGACAGGATGTGGAGAAAGGGGAACCTTCTTCCATTGCTGGTGGAAATGTGTACTTGTACAGCCACATTGGAAATCAATCTTGCACTTCCTTAAACAATTAGGAATAGTGCTACCTCAAGATCCATCTATACCACTCCTAGGCATATATTTAAAATATGCTGAAGTATACATCAAGGACATTTGCTCAGCCATGTTAGTAGCAGCTTCATTCATTATAGCCAGAATCTAGAAACAAACTAGATGTCCCTCAATTGAAGAATGGATACGGGAGTTGTAGTACATGTACATAATGGAATACTACTCAGCAATTCAAAACAAGGAAATCATGAAATTTGCAGGCAAATGGTGGGAACTAGAAAAGATCATCCTGAGTGAGGTATCCCAGAAACAGAAAGACACACATGGTATATCCTCACTTACAAGTGGATATTAGACATATAATATATAATAATCATATTAAAATCTGTACTCCTAAAGAAGGAAGACCCTGGGTAAGAAGCTCAATCCTCATTCAGAAAGGCAAAAGGGATAAACCTCAGAAGAGGGTGAAAACAGGGAACAAGAGAGGAGCCTACCTCATATGGCCTCTGAAAGACTCTATCCATCAGGGTATTAAAGGAGATGCTGAGACTCCTAGTCAAACTTTGGGCAAAGTTCGTGAACCTTATAAATAAAGGGGGAGATAGAAAGCCTGTAGGGGACAAGAGCTCCACAAGGAGAGTAAGAGAACCATAAAATCTGGGCACAGGGGTCTTTCCAGAGACTCATACTCCAACCAAGACCGTGCATTGAGATAACCTAGAACCCCTGCGCAGATGTAGCCCATGACAGCTCAGTGTCCAAGTTGGTTCTCTAGTAAGGGGAACAGGTGTTATCTCTGAGGCAAACTCAGTGGCTAGCTCTTTGATCACCTCCCACTGAGGGTGGGAGTGGGCAGCCTTACCAGGCCTCAGAGGTAAACAATGCATCCAGTCCTGATGAGACCTGAAAGGCTAGGGTCAGAGGGAAGGGGAGGAGGTCCTCCACTATCAATATACTGGGGAAGGGGCATAGGAGGAAAAGAGGGAGGGAGGGAGGGGTTGGGAGGGGTGGAGGGAGGAGGCTACAGCTGAGATACAAGTTGAATAAATGGTAACAAATTAAAAAAAATTAAAAAATATAAAAAAAGAAATCTCTGTTTCAGGTACCAAATAAACAAGTAAACCCAATCAAGACTAGTGTAGGTTGTAGTGAAAAGTAATTTTAACATTGGACATCTTAAAAATGCAAATTAGCTAGGTCATTTCAGGCACTAAATGATAATGTAGAAATCTGATTGGGGAAAAACATTCAGTTTGCAAATGATTGATTCCCCTGAACAGTACCTCATTGTTCTTTTTTAATCAACAAGGAACCCCATTTGCTCCCTAAGTGCCCCTTTCTGTCCTTTAGAAATGCCAAGCTCAAGGGAAATTTTATTTAAAGTATTTATTCAATTCCTTTCTTAGCTTCTTAGCTTGACTAGCTTAAGCCTTTGGTTTGTTCATGGGGATTATGGGATTTTTAAGAATTGAGCTACTCTCTAGTTCATTCCTCAGGAATGTGGGCATGCTGCATGCATTTAATCTTTTTAATTTACAGAGTAGGTTAGCATGAAAACGAAAGGTGAACATGACATTTGCACCTTAAATTTTCAGAAAATGCAACTAAAGGAGCCCACCTAAATTCTTCTGAGAGTTTCTGTCTTCCTGAGGTTGTTTTTAGGACTATTGCTCAATACAATGATATTGGCCTCATCTCTAAAATGATATTAATAGTAGAATTTCATTATAAAGTGAATATATATAAAATTTCTTCAACAATTAATTGATGAATACATGGCCACTGTTCAAATGGTGGAAAATATTTTTTTAATTTTTTATTCCTTATGGAGTTAAGTGGTCAATTTCCTATGAGTAGCAGAATGAAAGGAAGTAAAATATGGGCTACTGGAATAGAGCAGCCTCATCTGTAGTTCCCAGGATTTTTCATTTCATTCTAATTAATGGTAGGAATAGATATATAAGAAGACTGCAGAAGAGACAGAGACTCGCAACCACACCTTAGATGAAGCTAGAGGAGCCTTGTGTAAGAGGGGGAGAAGGATTGTAGGATTTAGAGGGGTTCAAGGACACTAGGATTACACAGCCCCACGGAGTTAACCAAGCACGGCTTATAGGGGCTCACAGAGACTGCAGCAAAGGTCGCAGACCCTGTATGGGTCTGAACGAAGTCCTCTGCATATATCTAACAGTGGGAGTGGAAGGGATCTCTGACTCTTTTGCCTGCTTTTGGAACCCCTTTCCTACTACTGGGTTTGCCTAATCCAGCCTTGATATGAGGGTTTGTGTCCAGTCTTATTGCAACATGTTTGATTGGTATGCTTAGGAGGCCTGCTCTTTTCTAAAGGGAAATAGAGAAGAAGTAGATTTGGGGGAGAGGAGATATGCGTGAAGGTACTGGGAGAAGCAAAGGGAGAGGAATCTGCTTTTGGGAGAGAGAAAAATTAAATATGAGAAAAGAATTTAAAAAAAATTTTACAGAATGTAAGCTTGGAGGAGCTAGAGCCTGACATGTGTCCTTGTTGTGTTAACTGTAGCCATAATCTCTTAAGACTCAGTAGATGTGAAAAGATCTTAAAAACAAACAAACAAACAAAAATCAATCAAACAAAACCAAACCTAGACAGGCTAGATTCCAGGAGAAGTTGATGATCTCCTGCAACATACAAAGTATGAGGTCAATAATCATAGTTTATTTTTTTCAACTAACTTCTTAATTTAATTATAGGAATTTAGAAAGCAGCTGACCACTTCTTATAGGTTTTCATTGAGATATCTGAAGTTATTTTATAAATGCATATAATGTATTTTAAACATGTTCATTATCCATTACTCTCTTTTCTCCTTCCCACTCCCATTAATGTCTTCCAAGCTAACCCTGATTCCACTTTTGCATCTTATTGTTTTGTGATCTGATGAGTTTAATTTGAGTTGCTTACTAGTGGCTACACAACTGATGGAAATGTGTCTTCCTCCCCCATCAACCATTCATTAATCATCTATAAATCCTGAGTCCTGGACCTATGAGTCCCAACCTCTTTTCATGACAGTGTGCTGAAAGGCTCAACCTTGTGATGATAGATCAGAGCTGCTATGAGTTCAAGAGTACACTAGCCATGTCATACTTGAATTTCAGTGCTTCATTTCTTTCTCCCCTTCTTCTGGCTCTTATATTCTCTTTGTCCCCCTTTCCAGTATGATTTTTGAGTCTCGGAGGGAGTTATACAGTTATGCCTTTTATGACTAGCTGTTCAAAGTCATTTATTCTTGGTCCTTTGACCAGTTTTGAGTCTTTGCTGTTAATGTTGATCACTGAACAATGGAGCTTTCTGACCAAAGCTGACAGCAGCACTAATCTATGGGCACAAACAGTTATTTAGAAGGTGATTTCATGGGTACGGGTACAACATACTTATTTAGCATAACAACAGCAGTAACTTTTCCACTGGGGCCTCATCTTCCCAGCCATAGGCTTTTGGTGGAGTTTAACAATACCAGACAAAGAATTTACTCTTGTGAAGCAGGCATCACACATAATCAGAAAGTGGTTGGTTACTCATACAATGTACTTGTCACTTACTCCACTAGGTTCATCTTGCCAGACCAGTTGGTGTTGTTGCATACAGGGTACACATCTGAATAAGACTGCTGTTGACAACTCTCTCCTAGCAGCTTGCATAGCAATTCTGACAATATTAAGGCTAACCAGGAGGGAGGAAGCTTCTTGTCCAGCTCCAGTGTGATTTCTCTGTGTCCTGTAGCCAAAGTATTTGTTTGTTTTCTTTTTCTTTATCACTGAACATCATAAATGTTCCAGATGTTGATGTAGATGTGTTGCTGATTCCCACAGGGAAAATAGAGGCTTAATTTTTTTTTCTTGTTTGATATAATGAGATGTAATTTTTTTTCAAAGAATACTCCCTCCCTCTTGAGTAGAAAGGAAAAATTCAGTTCAATATAGTGCTTCTTGGCTTAAGTAAGGCAATACATGTCCATCACTTGTTATTAAGTTACAGATTGTGATTATCTGAAGAGCTTCAAAATACTTTTTGAAAAATGCATCTAGCAGGAATAAGAAGTTATAAGTGCATAGAAATTAATCAGGTCACTAAATCAATGGAGTCAACACGATATAGCATTCCTTCCTCCATTCTCTTTCTTCTCTAAAAATGGTAGCTTAAGCCTGGAGAGGTGGCTCTGTCAGTGGGTGAGATTGCTTGTTGTGTAAGCATAAGCCTCTGAGTTCATATCTCCAGCACCCACACAAAACAAAACGAAGCATGGTGTAAGCTCTCGAATTCTGTTACCATTTTGAATGAAGACAGGAGAGTACCTGATACTTGATTGCTGTTGGCCTAGTTCCAGGTTCAATGAGAGTTATCATCTCAAGGAATGTATGAACCCACACACACTCACACAACGTGGCTGGAGTCAAATTCAGCACTTTAAAAATGAATCCTGTCTGAATCTTCAGTGAAGTCACTCTACATTTGAGGAAATAAGTCAGGCTTGTAAGCAATACATCCCAGCTCAACACCATAAGTTCCATGAGCTCATTTCTCCAAAGCACTCAAGTATGGTGGCACATTGGATGGTGCTAGGCACTCATAAATCACTGATGAGAGCTTGTTTAGATAACTGGAGCTCCTCAAGACAGTCACATTTCCAACTATTCTGCCATTTGCACCCCACCTATAGCTGTGGCCAGGGAGATACATGGAAAGAGCAAAGTGAGGGGACTTCTCAGGTTAGGTTTCTTTGCATGGGCCCTCCTTCTCTTGAGCACCTTATGCTGACATATTTAGTCTTACTACTTTGTCCACTTTTGAATCTCTGTTACATTCTTTCAATGTAGGGGTGCACATACTACAGTCTCTCCTCTGTCTCTCTCTTACATATAAGTAAATAAAAAGTTAAACAAAACAGCTAAATTAACATATAATTGGCTTGCCATACAAATTAATCTATTTAGATGATAAGCTAATGCATTTTAGTATATGTGGAGTTATATAACCATCACCTCTACCTAGGTTCAAAACATTTTAATTGCATAAGAACAAGTATGCATTGAAGAACCATTCTTCAACAGTTTCCATAGCTTCATTTTTTTCACAATAAATCAAATATTTAAAGTATCCAAGTGCTCAAATGATGAATGGAAAAATAAGATGTCACACATGTCACATATATACTATTCTTTATTTTGTATACATCTCATGAAACATCCATTTTTAATTCTGTTTGCTATATATTTCTGGGTTACATAGTAATTTCACATTAAACTTATTTAAGAAGTACCAAGCTGCTTTTCATTGAAAAATGCACCATTTTAATTCCCACAAGTAATAAATATACATATATACATATATGTATATATTTGAAGGTCAAATTTTTCTAAAGTCTCACCAATACTTGTCATCTCCAATTTTAAAAATTATAGCCATTGCGTTGGATAATCTGGGTTGTCAGTTTGTCTGACTTATGAATCACAAAGGGTTTTATAAAAGTATACTTCTGATTGGGAGTCTGAGGACATTTCCAGAAAAGATTAGCAAAGGAGGGAAGGCCTGATGTAGATATGGGTAGCTGATACGATGCGAACCTAGATGGAATAAAAGGAGAGAAAAGAAAATCAGCTATTGCATGCATTCATTTTCTCTGCTTTGTAACTGCAATGAGGTGAATAAATTTTTTTAACCATGCCTTTCTACCACTTATGTTTTTGCCTTAGCACAG
Organism: Meriones unguiculatus; assembly: GCF_030254825.1. NCBI lineage: Eukaryota > Metazoa > Chordata > Mammalia > Rodentia > Muridae > Meriones > Meriones unguiculatus. The sequence continues at coordinate 12,827,684 of NW_026843706.1, forward strand.
TCCTGGTAGCAATGAAGTGAGGCAACCATGGGCTGAACATTCTGAATTGATCACCAAAGTAAATATCTCCTATTTTAAGTCTTTCTTTCAAGTATTTGTCACAGCAACAAAATGTCTGACTAAAATTGTCATCCTAGTGAGTGAAATATTAGCTCATTAAAGATAACAGCTTCACTGAGGAATAATCAATATGCAACAGCACCCATATTTGATACATATTAGTGGATGATTTCAAAATAAACATAAGCCATCAATGTAATAGACATATTCATCATCTTCAAACGTTTCCGCGTCTCTTTGTTGTGCTCTAAGAACATTGAAAATATAGTCACAAAATTTTTGTGTATAGTATACTGTTGTTAGCTATAGGCATATAGATCTCTAGCACTCATTTATCTTTCATAACAGAAACTATATACTTACTGAGCAGGAAGTCTGTTTTTTTTGCTCTAGTCTGTTGTGTTTTTTTTAACTTTTATTAATTACACTTTATTCCTTTTGTATCCCCCCATAAGCCCCTCCCTCCTCCCCTCCCGGTCCTACCCTCCCCCCCTTTCTGCATGCATGCCTCTCCCCAAGTCCACTGATAGGGGAGGTCCTCCTCTCCTTCTTTCTGATCTTTTTTTTTTTTTCTTCTCAATGTAGTTTATTCAGGAAACTTGAACAATCTTCTGACCCTGGGGAAAGCCAGCCCACAGCTTAAAATAGCCTCTGGGTATCCAACTCCAGCGTGCCTCGTGGGCAATGCAGATAGGTCCACATAAACGGAAGCAAGCCAGATCCTCAGCCTTAGCCAAATATGGAGTTGTTTGTGACAGAGAGCACTCACCATCGGGAAGGTGGAAGGCGGAAACCAGCTCCATCTTTAAGGCGCGGCATTACGCAGCAGCTCTCTACAGTTCCCCCTTTTTGTTTTAGACGCATCAGGCAAGAGTAGAGGTCTGATCTCTGATATTAGAAATAAATTGGGACTTTGTACCAATGTTCATTTAGGGTCATCCACCCAAAGAGCATCAGATGTACAAAAAGGAATTAGTGCTCAACTAAAAGGAGACTTGATGGTGTTCAATCAGAGGATTGACCTTGTGCAGGAGCAAATTGATACCCTATGGCAAATTGCTCGACTTGGCTGTCAATGGAAGTATGCTGGGCTTTGTGTCACTAGCATACAATATGAGAATTTTTCCCGTGTTGCAAATCTGTCTAAACAATTGTCTAGCTATATTTTAGGTAATTGGACTGAAGAATTCGATACTATGATGGAGCAGCTGAGAGTGGCCATTGTTACAGAAAATTCTACCAGAGTGGACGCAGGACTAGCCATAGGATTATCATCATGGATTGCTGCAGCCATGAATCATCTGAAGGAATGGGTGGGCATGGGAGCGTTAGCAGACCTTCTGGTGTTGGTCTCCTTGGTTTGCCTGTGGTGTATATGCAAGATTAGAGTCTCACAACAGTGTAATGTAGCCATGATCATTCAGGCCTTTACAGCCATTGAAGGACATTCTCCCCAAGCATGGTTGGCTACCATAAAAAGCTGAAATGTTACACTCAGGATGTGAGGCTAAGCACTGCACTCAGGGTCAGCTGCTTTCAACCCAGAGAAGAGCATGTCTGATTGCATGCAGGTTGATGCCCCAGGTCCCGCCTCTGAGAAAAAGGTATCGGACAGGTCTGATGTTGTGTTTGTTTTTAAACTTTATTTTATTTGGAGTATTTAAGCCTCCATCTCTCTTCCACCAACCCTTTAATCCTAGGTAAGAGAGAGAAGGTTAGTGGAGAGAGGGGTCACAGACCCTTTTATTTCTCCAGGCTATTTAGGGTCAATGGGTTCGTTTGGGACTATATCAATTTCTGCCAACAGCAAACATAGCAAGCAGTCTCCTCCAGCTATCTCTTCCAAGCTCTTGTGCCACAAAGTATCTCTCTCTATCCATCTCTTCCAAGATGCTACAACATCCATCTCTCCAAACTGTCACACCAGCTCTTTCTGGACTCTTGTATTTATGTCCCTCAGAGTCCTAGACCATGCCCCTCTCCATGCTGTATGAGTCAGGCCATTACCAGCTAACAAAGACCACACCCTACAGTAGGGCAATTATCAGCTATGGACAAACTAAAGCCCAAACATCCCACACTTGGGATTAAAACAAAAATATATTTACCTAACATAACTGAGTTTTTAAAGAAACCAAACTTCCACTACACTACTCAGTCTCTGACAACCACTTCCTATTGTTTGCTTCTGTGAGCTTATTTCAGACATAGTCTGAGCTTAGTTCAGACATGAACTTATACATAGAAAACTATTTAAATTCACCCAAAAGAAGCAGAGTTGAAGGATACACAACCAAAAACACATTGCATTTGTATGTACCAGTAGGAAATTATACGAAAAGGAAAAAAGAAATCATTTATAGCAACAACAAAAGAATAAAATACTGAGAGGGAAATTGAACTTTGCAGTACACAGCTAATCACTTATCGTACTTTCAAAGAAATAAGTCTAGTAGAGATATAGAAGAAAAAGAAAGATTTTTTTTTAATTCAGGATGATGATATTATGGAAATAGGAGGGAATCCTAAACCAGGCGTGGTCATTCAGGAAGAAATTTGGGAGGTTGGGAAGGGATTGTTGTTAGTTTTAGTTTTCATTCTTTAATATCTTTTATCAATCAACCTTGTCCTAATCTTTAAATAAGTACTATCTTAAATTCTACTACTTTAAACCCTTTCCATTTTTTTCACTTCGTTCCAATCATCATTACATTTAAGGTGGCTAGATCATTTATAATAGCATCTAGTTTTCTTCCTTCTCGTCTTGTCTCCTGTGGCAAATATCATAGATTAGCTTGTTTGAATCCATTCTAACCTCAATATTATCTGTCTTACTAAATGATAGCAGTTGGGAAGGTAAAACTATATTTTTCAAACTCCCTAACATCCTGGATTCCATGTATAATTATCTGCTGCCAAGCAGACAAGCCTGAATGTAGTGTGAATGGGAAATGAAATGAATCAGTGCCAGGCTGCTGCTGCTTCTTCTTCTTCTTCTTCTTCTTCTTCTTCTTCTTCTTCTTCTTCTTCTTCTTCTTCTTCTTCTTCTTCTTCTTCTTCTTCTTTCTTCTTCGTGTGTTGTTGAGAATGGTGTTCAAAGCTTTTCTTATTTTTAATTAACAGTAACAGAGGTGTTATGGATAAAAACATGTTTTTGTTTTAATCCCAGGTATAGGATGTGGGACTGATTCGGATAGTCCACAGCTCTGAGAGGAGCTCTTCACCAGCTGCAGACAGTTTAAATCTGACTCTGGAGAGAGAATAAATTCCAGAGCCCAGAGAGTGTGGAGCTCGGAGAAAGAACAATGCTGCTCCTGTTTCTGCCTTGCTGCTTCTTGTTGCTGTTGCAAAACAAGAAGTTGGAGATCTCCTGAAACTAGGATTAGACTGCCTCCAAGGAACCGGACAACCCTAACCAGCAGGAAGCAGCTAAGAGAACTGTGCTCTCTCTCCCATTAACCTTTTCTCTCTCCTGCCTGGTGTTAAGATGTTGGAAGGAACTGGGGTGGAGTAGAGAGAGAGATAAGAAATGTAAATAAAAAGTGTTTATCAGCCGTAGGTGTTCTCTGTAGAATCTTGTGGGTCAGTTATGTATTTTATCATATTATCTTTGAACAGCAATACTTTGACTTCTTCTCTTCCAAATTGTATCTCCTTGATCTTCTTTACTTGTCTTATTGCTCTAACTAGAACTTCAAGTGCTATATTGAAGAGATATGGTGAGAGTGGGCAGCTTTGTCTTGTCCCTGATTTTAGCGAGAACACTTTATGTTTCTCTCCATTTAAATTAATGTTGACTATTGGCTTGCTGTATATTGTCTATATTGTATTTAGGTATGTGGCTTGTATCCCTGATATCTCCAAGACTTTAAACATGAATGGGTGTTGGATTTTGTCAAAAGCCTTTTCAGCCTCTAATGAGATGAGACCTACCCCATGACAGAGAGCCAGCCCCTGACACTATTAATCATGCTCTACTGTGCTTGCAGTCAGGAGCCTAACCCGACTGTCTTCTGGAAGGCTCCAGCCAGCAGCAGATCAGGACAGATGCTGGAACATATAGCCAAGCATGGGGCAGAGCTCCTGGGGTCCTGTGGAAGTGTTGGAAGAAAGATGGAAGGACCTGGATGGGACAGGAACCTCACAAGAAGACCAACAGAGACAACTAACCTAGACCCATGGGGACTTACAGAACTGAGATGTCAACTAAGGAGCATGTACAGTCTGGACTTAGGTCCCTTCCACATATGTGGCTGATGGGCTGCTTGGTCTTCATGTGGGTCGCCTGGTGAGTGGAGTGGGGAGGGAGCTATTTCTAATATAGACTTTATTCCCTGCTTTTAGATCACTTCCCCCTGGCCAGGCTGCCCTGCCTTGCCTCAGGGATGAGGATATGCTCAGTCCTGATGTGAATTGATGTGCTGGGGAGGGTTGATATGTGGGGAAAGGGGCTTTTCTTTCTTAGGAGAAAAGGGAGAGGGGAAGGGGAAAGGAGGAGAAGGGAGAAGACTGGGAGAGAGGGAGGGCACCCTTGGGATGTAAAGTAAATAAACTGAAATTTTAAAAAAATAAAAATAAATGTAAATAAAATAGTTTTTAAAAAGTACATCAACATCCACCAAGATCCTAACCTGCAGTTCCCAGTTTAGTGGACATTAAAAGACACATCATGAGGTGTCTATTTTTCTTATGTAGATGAAGAAAGAGGTAGCACAGTTTTAGAGCCAGTATTTGTGATGATCTTTGCAGATATTGGAGCATTGCCTTCTTGGATGTGCCAACAGTGCCAATAATGTAATATTATTTTGAGAAACAGCCTTGGAAATTTAACCTGGAGCTCATTCTGATTCAATAAATTTAAGCATAGAATTCGTTCTTTCATCTCAAATCTGGTAGAATTCTGTGTCTGTTTCTCTCACTGTGAAATAAGTTCCAGAAGAATAGACACCTTGTGTGACCTTTTCAGTGATTTCTAGGAAAAGATGTGATCTACACACATAGAAAAATTAGATATAAATTCAAGAGAAATAAGAAATAAGGAAGACTCAGCATATTTGAGTAATGCTGGAATATTTAGGAAGTGTTAGGAGACAAAGAGCCAAAGACTGAAATTTTAAATCACCTGAGAAAAGGTGCCATTTCTGAAGAATATTCTTGCAATTGTGAAATAGAAATTACATATGCAAGCAGTGTGAAAAACAGCCAGACATGTGTTTGCTAGGAGTGCCATTACATCATCATTATCCAATTAGAAGACTCATTCATGACCTGCTGTGCAGCTCAGTTGGGATTTTTGCCTATAAGGCCAGTCCTTAGTTCAGTCTGCTCATGTAGATGATAGTAAAATATTATGCTGGGGTTCATATAACTGCCAATAATAACTGGAGGATCCTGATACATATTCAGCTCATCACCAGAAATTCTGCAGTAGAAATAAAAAGGGAAAAGAAATATCCCCTACTTGGAGAAGAAGGTAGATAAGATACTGTCGAATGAGCATCAGAGAGCTGACTGGGAAAAGATAGGAATCATATGAGTGCTGTGCACAGTAAATGAACCAGAGGGAGAGAGAGACTCAGAAACCACAGCACCAGGGAACAGGAGACTTTTAGTAGTTTTACAACAAAGGCGGAATTCAATACTCAACTTCTCAAGTTCAACTACCAACTAAACGACGACACACGACCTCTGCCAACACTGTGTCTTCCACCATTCCTGGGTCTCATGTGGCTTTAACTTGTGTTCCTATTACTTCTGGCCACTACCCCATTCACTGTAGCACTATGAATTCACAATCACTAATTTCATCTTGAATTTTAGAACTGCTTAATATTTTTGTTGTATTTCTTTAGTTCTAACTTGACTCCAAAATAGTATTTTCTTTTATTCTTTTATTATTTATTATTATTATGCACATAATTATTATGTGTATAGGTATGTGTGTATGGTGTGCATGTGTAGGCAGTACCTGTGGAGACCAGACAAGGGAATTGGAGTCCCTGGAGCTTTAGATACAGGAAGTGTGAGGGGCATAACATAGGTGCTGGGAACTGAACTCTTAGCCACTGAGCCATCTTTCCAGCTCCCATGTTTTTGTATCTTACACCTGCTTCTTACACATCTCTCAGTAGCATATTACCTTACTCTACTATTTCAAGGAGAAAACAAAGACCTCCAATTTCCAACTGAAATTGTGCTCAATCTTGTCACCAAACTTCAATCACCTGTCCTTCAGAAATACTTTACACAGGGAATGCACTGCTGGTGGGAGAGTGGTTGGATGTCACTGATTGTCTATGTAGTTTGGTCTTCTGAATGTGAAATATTATATTGTCTTGGTACTTTTGCACACATGATCAGAACTAGCTGGCTAAGTTCCTCAGACAATTCTATCCATGCAGTCAGAAATGAAGGAAATGCTACAATTTCAATTTCCTGTCTTCCTACATTAGTATTTCCAGGTAAACTAATTCAAAATGAAGATTTCTCGTCTGTCTCTCCTATACTACATTTTAAATGTGCAGTGCTATTTTTTGAAATATTTGTTTATTTTTATTTTGTGTAAATGGGTGTTTAGCCTGCATATGTCTGTACACAATTTGAAGGCAATACCTGAGCATGTCAGAAGGGAGTACCAGTTCCCCAGGGACTGGAGTAACAGTAACTGGGTGCTGGGAATTAAATTTTAATCTTCTGGAATGGCAGCTAGTGCCCTTAACTGCTGTACCATATCTCCAGCCCCTTTGTATAATGTTTTGAGAAACATTATTATTTTTTATAGTATGTTAATTTTATTTTAATAAAATAACTATTTCCTTTATATATCAATCGTTGCTTGTATGCTTCCCAGCATACATCTTTACACTCATTTGAAGAAGTGATGATTTAATTATCACAATTATTTTGAAAATACTTCTTAGTTAATTCTTTGATAATTTACATATGCATGTACAAGGTATTTTGTTCATATTTAACCCATAATCTTCCCACAAACTCCTTCCAGACCCAGATATAACCTCCACCCTTTCCTTACTTCAAATCCTCTTTAAAATAAAATAAAGCAACAAACCCAGTTAATATTGCCCATATAGTCCAGAGTGTGAGTCATCTACTCAGGTATAGGCTTTGCTATTAAAACAAGAGCAAGCAAGCAAGCAAGCAAGCAAGCAAGCAAGCAAGCAAATAAACTCCTGACTTTCTCTCCCTCAGTAGGCTTAGACTGTTTGTGGAGCCTCAGCTAGGGATGGTGGCTCCTGCTATATCCAGAGGATACTGTTTTGCTCAAATGTTCCTCAACTTCTGACTGTAACCATCCTGCCATCCTCTCTTCTTTGATGGTCCCTGAGTCTTCAGTGGAGGGAGTATGATTTTGATGACCTATTTGAGTAGAGGCACCAATTGACAATATGTTTCTTCACTAAAAAAGGTGTTGGAATGGATCTTTTAAACATAAATAAATATGACTTTTCTATGTGGGTTAACTTTGTTTTTAAAGTTAGGGCAAATGAGAACCAAGAGAATCCTCTTAGATCTTCTGTTCATTAAAAATTTAAAGGCTCTGTTTATTACCCAAGCAAACATATATAACTAGAGTGTACTCAAATACCCTGAGTACCTTCTGATGGAGGGAGAGACTAATCTCCAGCCCCAACACTATAAAGGATTTCAACTATGAGGTTATCATGGTTTCATGTAATACTTGAGCCACTCTGGTGAAATACAACGTATCTACAAAAACAAAAACAAAACAAAACCCCACATAACTGTAACTAAGACGAACATTTATGTAATCACTTCTCAAGTAAAAAAATATGATCATACAAAAATGAAAATGAACACATTCAGTTAAATGCAACTAACTAGATGGATCTTACAACATAATATTTAATTAATAATCCACAAACATATACACGGGATGAGGCTACAACATGCATGTTTTTGTGTGATATTCCATCTATAGTACACTATATATCACACACATCAAACTAGTGTTCATTTTGGAGCTCTTAAAATCAGTGAAGCTTTACTCTTTTTGAATGTGCATATCTCTTCTCTAAACTAAGTACTTAACTGTGTTATTACTACTCGGATTAAACAATTTTAAAAGTTATGGGATCCTAACATCCTGATTTTTTTTGTGTCTAGTTGATGTTTTGTTTTTGTTAACTCATTTGGGAAGATAGGGAATTGCCTGCTCTTTTATAAAGTGAAACAGAGGAGGAGAGGGGAAGTAGAGAGGTTATGGGAGGAGAGTAGAGAGGGGAAATTGCAGTCGGGATGCAATATATGAGAGAAGAATTTTTAAAAAATGCCTCTATCAGATTGGCTGGTAGGTAAGTCTGTGGGGCATTTTCTTGATTAGTATTTAATGTAAAGAAGTCTAGCACACTGTGGGCAGTAATATTCTTAAACAGGTGGTCCTTGTTGCTATAAAAATAGAGGATGGAGAGCAAGCCAGTAAGCAGCACTCCTCCACACCCTTTGTATTAGCTCTTGCTTCCAGGTTCCTGCCTTGAGTTCCTGTTCTGACTTCTTTAGATGATGTACTATAAGTTGTAATATGAGATAGACCCTTTTCTTCCCAAATTGTTTTTTGCCACAGTGTTTTATCACAGAAATAGAAATCTGAACTAAGACAGTATATATTTCCAAACATTTATTAATTTCCTTCAATCTAAAGAGTTAGTATACATAATTTTGTCTCTGGATAACAGAGTGTTCTAGTTGTTTTTATGCTGTTAACTTTTGTATAAGCATTATGGTGAGGGACCTAATTTTAATGATATTAATTCTTTGGAGTTTAAATGGGCAGTATGAATTTTCCTAAAGATTCTGTATTTTCTTTTTTTGAAGATACAGTCTTGGATTATCTAGTAGCTGAAATTTATCATTGGGTCCTTGATACCATTAAAGATTTTTACTTGCTTGAATTTTCACTTTCCATGAGTGGTAGGTTAAAATTACTAGCTCTGATTAAATTCTCCTGACAGTCTTAAAATTTGTTATCTAATGAGTGTGAAAGAACAGAAAAAAATTTCATAATTATAAGGAAAAGTAAGCAATAATAGCCGAAATAGATATTTTATACATGCCTTTCTTAGAAACTAACAACCCAAAATAATGATCAGCTAAGTATGCAGAAACTATAAAAATGATTAACAAATTTGATATGAAGATACATAGAGTTAGGAAGCTAACTCTGTCTCATTCTTGACTGAGTTGGAAAAAGTCATCAGTTAGATTATCCATTTATCCATCTATCCATCCATTCATCCATCTATCTGTCTATTGATCTATCCTAGTTCGGATACCTTTGTTGTGATAAAACACTACAACAAAAGGAACTTGGGGAGGAAGGAGTTTACTTGGCTTTCATATGTAGATATCAATTGAGGGAACTCAGGCAAAAATTGTTGCAGAGTCAGTGGAAGAGTGCTGCTCACTGACTTGCTCCACATATCTTTCTCAGCGTGCTTTTATTCTTCTTTTATTAAAATTAGATTTTTTTTCTCACATATATACCTTGATTGAGGATTCCTGTCCCACTATTGCTTCCAATTCCTCCCTACCTCCCTTTCTATCTGGATCTACTCCCTTTCTGTCTCTCATTAGAAAACAAACAGGCATGTTTGTCTTTCTCCTTCTGGGATATTTCACTCAGAATGATCTTTTCTAGATCCCACCATTTGCCTGCAAATTTCATGATTTCCTCCTTTTTGATTGCTGAGTAGTATTCCATTGTGTAAAAATACCACAATTTCTGTACCCATTCCTCAGTTGATGCACATCTGGGTTGTTTCCAGGTTCTGGCTATTACAAATAAAGCTGCTATAAACATGGTTGAGCAAGTATCCCTTTTGTGTACTTGAGCAAACTTTGGGTATTCCATTGTATAAAAATACCACAATTTCTGTACCCATTCCACCGTTGATGGACATCTGGGTTGTTTCCAGGTTCTGGCTATTACAAATAGAGCTGCTATAAACATGGTTGAGCAAGTGTCCTTTTTGTGTACTTGAACAAACTTTGGGTATATACCTAGCAGTGGTATAGCTGGGTCTGGAGGAAGCACTATTCCTATTTGTCTTAGAAAGCGCCAGATAGCTTTCCAGAGTGGTTGTACCAGTTTACATTCCCACCAGCAGTGGAGGAGGGTTCCCCTTTCTCCACAACCTCTCCAGCATGTGTTATCACTTATATAGACCTATAAGATATGATAAACATAATGAAATCTATACACCTAAAAAAGATAATCAATTGAGCGGACATGGGGTAAGATGATCAATCCTCGTTTAGAAAGACAGATGGGATGTGCATTGAACGTATGACAGGAGTCTACTGAGCACATCTGAAAGACTCTAACTAGCAGTGTTTTCAAAGCAAAGACTCATGACCAAACCTTTGGCAGAGTACAGGGAATCATAAGAAAGAAGGGGAGTTAGTCTGATGGGGAAAGGATAGGAGCTCCACAAGGACCAAATATATCTGGGCACAGGGTCTTTTCTGAGACTGACATTCAACCAAGGACCATGTATGGATATAACCTAGAACCTCCACTCAGATGTAGCCTGTGGTAGCTCAGTAACCAATTGGTTTCCCAAAGTGAGGGGAACAGGGACTATTTCTAACAGGAACTCAATGACTGGCTCTTTGGTCTCCCCACCCCCGAAGGGAGGAGCAGTCCTGTTAGGCCACAGAGGAGGGCTTTGCAGCCAGTCCTGAAGATACCTGATAAAACAGGATCAGATGAATGGGGAGGAGGTCCCCCCTATCAGTGGACTTGGAAAGGGGCACGGTGGAGATGAGGGAGGGAGGGAGGGACTGGGAGGTAATGAGGGATTGGGACATGGCTGGGATACAGAGTTAATAAAATGTAACTGATAAAAAATAAAAAAATAAAAAAAGAAAACAAACAGGCTTCTATGGGATAATAATAAAACAAGATACAATAAGATAAAACAAAAACTGGAACATCAGAATCGGATATAACAAACAAGCAGAAAGAATACAGCTCAAGAGAAGACACAAGAAATAGAGACCCTCTTGATAATACTCTCAGGAATCCCATAAAAATACTAAACTGGAAGCACCTGTCAAATAAGAAAAGAGGAGTAAAATATATAAAAAAAGTTAATAACATAATGAAATCTATACACCTAAAAAAGATGATCAATCCTCGTTTAGAAAGACAGATGGGATGTGCATTGAACTTATGACAGGAGTCTACTGAGCGCATCTGAAAGACTAACTAGCAGTGTTTTCAAAGCAAAGACTCATGACCAAACCTTTGGCAGAGTACAGGGAATCATAAGAAAGAAGGGGAGTTAGTCTGTTGGGGAAAGGATAGGAGCTCCACAAGGACCAAATATATCTGGGCACAGGGTCTTTTCTGAGACTGACATTCAACCAAGGACCATGTATGGATATAACCTAGAACCTCCACTCAGATGTAGCCTGTGGTAGCTCAGTAACCAATTGGTTTCCCAAAGTGAGGGGAACAAGGACTATTTCTAACAGGAACTCAATGACTGGCTCTTTGACCTCCCCACCCCCCAACGGAGGAGCAGTCCTGTTAGGCCACAGAGGAGGCTTAGCAGCCAGTCCTGAAGATACCTGATAAAACAGGATCGGATGAATGAAGAGGAGGTCCCCGCTATCAGTGGACTTGGAAAGGGGAACGGTGGAGATGAGGGAGGGAATGAGGGATTGGGACACGGCTGGGATACAGAGTTAATAAAATGTAACTGATAAGAAAAAAAATAAAATTAAAAAAAGATTTTTCACTTAATAATTAGAAAAAAATTAATAAAAATAATATAGACTTAGAAAGAAAAGGAAAAAGCCCTGGCATGATGTTATGAGACAAAGAACCTCCAAAGATGCCTTTGAGTTTGTTTTCTTTTGGCCATTTTTCAGTTCGGCATCTTGTCTACCCATAAGAGCAGTTTGTTTCCCCAGTGAGACTCCCTTGGAGGAAACTAAACTTTCATTTGCAAATGGTTATCAATTGGAGATGGCTTTTGTTTGGGATGGGGGCATGTGTCCATTTCTCCTTTCAGCTCTAGGGCCCCAACTGGTACAGAGATGTGCAGGCCCTGTGCATGCTGCCTCAGTTTTTGTGAATTCATAGATGCATTGATCCTGCTATGTTTAGAGGACCTTGTTTTTTTGGTATACTCCATCCACTCTGGCTCCTGCATTCTTTTTGCCTCCTCTTTCTCAAGGTTTCTAGAGCCCTGAGGGGAGGGATCTGATGGAGACATCCCATTTAGGACCGCACTCTCTCTCTCTTTGCATAATGTGTGGCTGTGGATCTCTGTATCTGTTCCCTCTACTGCAAGAGTAACCTTCTCTGATAATGGCTGAACATGGCACTGATCTATGAGTATAGCAGAATGTCATTAGAAGTCATTTTATTGCTACTTTTTTTTTTAACAATAGTGTTTGGTTTTACCCTAAATAACTGGGCTGTCTAGTATTAGGATTTTGGTCACCCAAGCAGTGTCTGGATGGGTTCCATCTTGTGGAGTGGTCCATAAGTCAAATCAGATGCTGTTTGGTTATTCCCACAAGACAAGCTTTGTGCCACCATTGAACTAGCATATCTTGCAGGAAAGACACCACTATAGATCAGAGTTTGTCATCTTTCTTTCTTACAGAACTCAAGATCACCAGCCCAGGGGTATCCCCATCCATAATGGGCTGGGCCTTTCCACATCAATCACATAGGAGGAAATGAGGGACAGAGGGCAGGATTGGGAGGGGAAGAGGGAGGGTACTATAGCTGGGATACAAAGTGAATAAACTATAATTAATATAAAAATAATAATTTAATTAAAAAAAAGAAAATGCCTTTGGTCTCTTTCTGTCCCAGATGCCGCGGAAGCTGCAGGTTTCCGTGCAGACATGGCCAAGTCCAAGAAGCACACCACACACAACCAGTCCAGGAAATGGCATCAAGAAACCCTGGCCACAAAGATACAATCTCTTAAGGAGGTGGACCCCAAATTCTTGAAGAACATGCGTGTTTCCAAGAAGCACAAGAATGGCCTGAAGAAGATGCAGGCAAACAAAACAAGGACAATAAATGGTCTAGCAGAGGCCATCAAGGTCCTTGTGAAGCCTGGGGCCATTAAGCCCAAGATGCCAAAATGCCCCAGCCACAAACTCAGCCATCTGGCTTTCATTGCTTACCCCAAGTTTAGGAAGCAGATTCAAAGCTACATGGTCAAAGGTCACAGGCTCTGCCAATCAAAGCCCAAGGTTCAAACGGAGGCAGAGGCCACGGCTCCAGCTAAGGCCAAGGCTTTATCTCCAGCTGAGGCTCCCAAAGGTGCCCAGAACCCTGTGAAGTTCCCATAGGAAAGGCTTCTGCCAAAATAAAGACAGACAAATTGGTATGACACACCCATCTACACAATATTTACAGATGACCAATGTCCAATGCTATTTTTACAAGTAAACCTGAGGCAAGATCTGTTAAAAAGAAAATAAAAAAGAAAAAAGAAGAGAAATGTAAAGAAAAGAAAATATATTACAGGCCTGTCTACAACCAGTTCTTATGGAGGCATTTTTCTTTTTTTCAGGATTTTAAAAAATTTATTACAGTTTATTTACTTTATATCCTAGCTGTAGACCCTCCCTTGTCCCCTCCCAATTCTGCCCTCCCTCCCTCTTCTCCTCCACGCCCTTCCCCTAGTCCACTGATAAGGGAGGTCCTCCTCCCTATCCATCTGACCCTAGCTTATCAGGTCTCATCAGGACTGTATGCATAGCCTTCCTCTGTGGCCTGGTAAGGCTACTCCCCTCATGGGATGATGATCAAAGAACCAGCCACTGAGTTCATGTCAGATACTGTCCCTGTGCCACTTACTAGGGCACCCACTTGGATACTGAGCTACCATGGACTACATCTGTGCAGGGATTCTAAGTTATCTCCATAAATGGTCCTTGGTTGGAGTATCAGTCTCAGTAAAGACCGCTGGGCCCAGGTATTTTGGTTCTGTTGCTCTTAAGATCATACTGAGTGAGGTATCCCTGAAGCAGAAAGACACACATGGTATATACTCATTTATAAGTAGATAATGGACATATAATATAGCATAAACATACTAAAATCTATACATCTAAAGAAGCTAAACAAGTAGGAGGACCCTGGGTAAGATGATCAACCCTCACTCAGAAAGACAAAGAGGATGGACATTGGAAGAGGGAGAAAACAGGAAATAGGACAGGAGCCACCACAGAGGGCCTCTGAAAGACTCTACCCAGCAGGGTATTAAAGCAGATTCTGTGACTCAGTCAAACTTTGGGCAGAGTGCAGGGAATCTTATGAAAGAAGGGGGAGACAGACCTGGAGAGAACAGGAGCTCCACGAGGCAGTTTTTTAAATTGAGAATTCCTCCTCTCCAATGACACAAGCTGTGTCTAGTTGACATAAAACTAGCCAGCACTATATCACTCTATCTGTCTATCTATCTATCTATCTATCTATCTATCTATCTATCTATCTATCTATCTATCTATCTATCCATCCATCTGTCTATCTATATATCATCTGTCAATCTGTCATTTATAGACAATGTGGATACACCTTAATGTATGCACAGTATTTACCACAAAATTGACACATATGTCTAGAAAGCAAGTCTCAACAAATTGTAAATGGCTGAACCCATTCAGAACATGTTTTTTGGTTGCAGTGGAACTTAGCTAGAAATAACAAACTACTAACTAAAAAACTGTGAAAAGAAAGCACATTTAAAATAACAGAGGGAATTAGACATTTTGACTCAATGGCTGTAATCTCAGCCTGCAGGATGTTGAGGCAGGAAGGATTGCTGTGAGTTCAAAGCCAGCCTTGGTTACTGAGTCACACTTTGTCTTTTTTTTTTTAAACTTACAGAGTTAATAAAGTTTGTAAATATCTAAGCTAAAATACAATTAGAACATCAAATAGCAAAATTTGTAGCATGCAGTTAAAACAGTAATCTAGTTTTTGATGATCTAGATCCTGGTCTTCCTCTCTATTGTACCTTACCATCAGCAAATATATTAGCTATTCTGAAATTTCTCCTTATCTCTAGTGAACCTCTTTACCCTCTAGAAACCATGCTCTCCCACACTCTCCAGATTTGGAATCTCCTCAACCGCTGGCTATCAATGAAATTTAACTAGTTTTGGATCATTTTCCTCATTCTTCCTCTCTTGGCTCTATCTCTCCATCATCCATCATTGATTTGAGTTAGTAAAATTCCTTTTTTTATGTTTCCAAGCAGACTTAATAAATTGTGAGTATATTTAAAACCACTTATTCTCCTTTACTTTCACCATCTTCTGAATTTTTGCACTCAATTCATAGCTCACATCCAATTGACTGTTAATTCTTAATTCTATGTACTTTGCAACATGTTTTCTCCTGTGACTTTAGGTTAGCCCTTAGCAGCTCTTTACATAAATTAATACTATGATTTGCACTATAAGTCCACTCTTTGTTCTCTCCTCTACACCAGTTCCACAGGGATGTTTTAAAGACAAACAATTTCCTTCACTAAAGACCTGTAATGACTTCCTTTTGATTTTTTGATTTGTTTTGGTTTTGGTTTTGTCATTGCTGATGTTATTTTCAAAGCTACATTTAATTTTGTCAAGTAAAATGACTGGTCAAACTAAAAAAAATAAAGCGTGGGTAATAATTCATGAATAGGTGTGGGCAATTTAGATTTTAACATGATCACTGTGTAGTTTCTTTAAAATATTAGTAGTTTCCTTCCTATTTCATTTTTCATATATTTCATTAGTATTATTATGTTTTTAAAATTTATTCACTTTGTATCCCAGTTGTAGCCTCCTGTCTCTTCTTCTCCCAGTCCTACCCTCTCTCCCTCCTCTCCCTCTATGTCTCTCCCCTAGTCCACTAGTAGGGAAAGTCCTCCTTCCAACTATTATCTGACCCTAGCCTAACAGGTCTCATCAGGACTGCCTGGATACTCTTCCTCTGTGGCCTGGTAGGTCGTCCCACCAGTGAGGAGTGATCAAGGAGCAAACTTCCTTTTGTCTTAAGGTTAACTCCAAACTGTCATCCATGGCCCCTCAATCCTAAGCTCCTACCAGTCCTGCCTCAAAGGCTTTGCTGCATTCAGAGAAATGCTGGCAGCACCACAGATGCATACAACTACTTCACTCCTTGATGGCCTTCTTTAGCCAGCATGTTCCCCCTTGCTTGGAGAACCTTTCCTCTCTGACAGAGGATCAGTTTCTCTGTCAGAAACTCTTCATCTGAGAAAAGGTTGCTTACTGTACAATAGTGTGTGTGTTTGCTCTGTGCCATATAGCACCAGTACAAATGAACTATGTTCATTACTCTGCTCTCTCAGATGCTTGAGACACTAGACTCTTTGTGGGGTACTTAAAGTGACTTTTAGCTTTGGTACTATGTCTTGTGTTTATAACTTCTAGGCAAGTTACATGGAAGATTTTTTAAAATAAGTTATTTATTGGTTGGGTGAATGGGTATGACTTTCTTTCTTGGACTTCAATGTGGTCCTCATAATGGCCATTATAAGTAATGAAATAATTCTCCAGGATTTAAAACTTTTTTTCAGAACCAAGTAGAGCTTAATGGAAAGCTCTTAAGAATGAAACCACTTATTTTGTTTCTCCAGTTAGCTGTAAGCCAACTAGATTGCTGTGAAGGCTGTCCAGAGACTGGTCTTCTATTTATTGCTTGGTAGGCAATGTCCCCTAAAGGAATCCTTGGGTTTATCAATGAGTATTAAGAGTTAAAGAAACTAATCTAAACTTAATATGCAGGTGACTCTTGGAAGTCTGAGTACTTAGGATATATGAAGGGGTCTGATTTCCAGGAAAGCTATCCAGGTTATGACATAAGCAGGCAAACTAGCTCATGGTTTAGGGTTCAGCAAATCATGCCTAGACATAGTAGCATCAAATGTCATTGGCGAAAACTTTCTCTGCTACGGGAGGAACAAGGTGGACAGTTCCTTTGTCCATGTCTGAATGTTAATGGCTTGACCTTGTGCGCGTCTTGAACAGTCAACCACACATGCTGTAGGTTTATGAAGACAACAGTGTAACCGTTGCAGTTCAGAAGGTACATTTTTTTGCAGCAAATCTTCCATAATATCAAAATCAGACAGCATCTTTCAGTGAACTTGAAGTTGGTTGGCTGACTGGCCAGCAATCCGCACAGATCTATCTGTCTCTTCCAGCCCATACCACCAGTCTAGTTCCAGGACTGGCTAAGAGATACTTAATGACCACACTCAAAGTTTACATAGGTTCTGGGGATCTGAACTCAGAATCTTATGATTGTTCAGCAATCACTTCACTCACTGAGCCTTACCCCATGACATGATTTTTTAAAATAATGTTTACAGAAAAAGTTTACACAGTGGATGCTAACTGGAAGAGGTAAAATCAATTTTCTTTAGGGGTATGGCCTGGAGTAGGTTGATTGTACAACACTGGATGCCTTCACATCCATGAAAATCTGGGTTAACACTACATTTGGATTAATTTGGTTATTTTAAAGGAGAAGAACACGAAGTTGGGTTGTGTATACTGAGGAGTGAGCTTGGAAGAGTTGGAAGGGATTGTGGGGTCTGGACATGATCTGAACACATTGTGTACATATTTGAAATTCTCAAAGAATGAAAGTATATAGCAAAACAAGTAAAATAGGCAGTTAATACAGAATTTCTACATTAAATGAAGAGAAAAAAATGTTGAGGTCAGGGTGAAAGTTGTTGCTGAGTTCTTTTTGTGATGTGTAACTGTATCAAACTGAAACAGAAGAGAAATAAAAGATATGAATATTTGAAAAAAGTCATTGGCTTTACTCATCTACACAATGGGCCCTAAAGCTTAATCTCATTTAATACAGTTGCTATCTACACTGCAGCAGTGGAAAAGCTTGCAAGACAGTCTCTAAAACTAAGCAGCAAAGGAGGACAGAGTTTAAAAAGTATACTCCCTAGCAGGTATTTCTCCTGTACATCTGATAGGGTAGGAGTGGCTGGGGCCCAGTGAAATTTGCAGCTTCCTGGTGGCAGCTGGAAGCTCAAGCCTTGGGGGACAAAAAGACAAGAATGAAACAAAGTCCCCACAACTGAATGGGACTCTCCACAAAAATCCCCAGGCACAAACAGAACAAGCAATGAGCTATATCTAATGGCTTGCAGCAAGGACAGTTTATGATCACACAGTCCCAGATCATGACAACCAGGAACAGACAGAAGACTGCTGGAAAGTAGAAACAGATTCAAGCTGCCAGGCTCAAACTGACCTGCTGTTCTTTTATGACAGTACTCCCTTCCTTATACCCACTGTGGCATGAAAGGAAACACAGCCACTGTCTTGACTGAGAACTCTTTGGTGGGTTTGGCTTTTCCTCTTTCCTCCAGGTCTCACAGATCTTTCCTGATTTGTTCTCATTCTTTACCCACTTACATGCAAATCCCCAGCCAATCTATGCCTACCTAGGTCTATGTAACCCATTGCATGGGCTGTCAATTATCTGACTCAGCAGACCATTCTTAGAAGAAGGAAGAGGAGGACGATTTCTCTTTTTTTTTTGACACCTGCCATATATACACTGGTTGTGCTGGCATAGGTTCTTGTTCTTATCTTGGCCCCTAAAACTCTGAGCTCCAACTGCAGACAGGGAACTCACTGATATTCCTTTCCTTTATGACCAACTGCTTCTGAGATTTGCTCTCTATAGACTTGTTCCAGGAAAAACAGTTCCTAGTTGGCATCCTGAGGTTGGCATCTAGGAAGCTAGAGCTGTAATGCTTGCCAACAACCTTTCAGCTTGTGTTCCTTTATCATGAAGATTTGGACCACATATTTTCTGTTTGGGTTGTCACTCTTCCATGGTGACCAGCCTGTTTGAATTGCTCCTCCCATGTAAATAAAATCCTACTCAATTTTTCATTCATTGCTACCTGCCCATTCCATTCAGGAGAGGGCAAAAGCAAAACCCAGTTAGGTACAGGAGAATCAGCTGACTCCCACAGACTCAGCATAGATCAAGGAAATTTAGGATAGGTGCTGATAAACTGATCACAGAGACCACTTTTGAAATTTACTTTTACTCTTTTTTTGCAGTTTTGTTTTTGTGGGTGCAAAGAACCGTTCGAAATAAAGCACCATCTGGAAACATCTTTTGTCTTCCTCTCAGTTTACACTCAGACTAGCAGGAAGATTCACTAATTGGAGTTTCAGATTCTTTCACAGGCCCAGTGAGGAAAGAGATTTTCTGTTCTGTTTTCTCACCTTAGACTTCTCAAGCTGTCAGTTGTCTTGGTGATCCTGATTATTCCTGTAAGTAACCCAAATAAAACTTACTGGTTCACCAAGTTGGACTTTGGTGGTATCTGTACTTTGGTTGTAGGATCTCTATCTGGGGTGAGTAGATGTGTGTGTGCATGTGTGTGTTGCATCTCTCCAGGAAAAGTCTTGTCACACAAAAACATTAAATCCATAAACTGATTTTTGTGATTTAGCCATTTAAAATGTGTATGGTGTATGTATGTATGTATGTATGTATGTGTGTGTGTGTGTGTGTATATATATGTATGTTTCTGCTTGTCTCATTGTCTGAATGTGTACTGTGTGTGTGTAGTGCCTAGAGAGTTTATAAGAGGGGTGTCTTATCCCTTCAAACTGGAGTTACAGTCGGTTTTGTGGTTCTGAATGTGGATTCTGGTAACTAAACCCATGTCTTCTGCAAATGCAACAAGTGCTCTTAACCACTGAGATATTCCCCTGGTCTCTGTTATGGGAATTTTAACAATATTCACTTTGCAATGCCTTGAACATGCACAGTCTTTTCATCTTTAAATGGCTTCTCCATTTTTTCTTAAGTACTTTGCAGTTGTTAATTTTAGATGTCCTTGGCATATTTGGTTAAATGTATGTCTAAATGTTTTATTTATGTTTTGAGGCTGTGGTGAATGAGATTTCTTTTCTGAATTTTTTTTCACTGAGTTCATTAGAAAAGCTACTAGTTTATATATGTTCATTCTTTCAGTTGTTTATCATATCAAACCAGTCTTGTGGCCAAGTGTTTATGGTATTTTAAGTATAATAGCATATAATATGCAAAGAGGGATGATATTAATTTTTCACATTTATATTCCTTTTCTTTCTTTCTCTTGCCTTACTATTTTCACTAAGGCTTCAAGTACTGTATTGAATTGTATATTATTCTTCAATTTTTTACTTTAGAGGAAATGTATTTATCCCCTCCCACACAGAATAATTTTTTCTCTTAGTTTTAAGTAAAAAATAGTCTTAGTTTTACTGAAGCATGTTCTTTATACTGAAGTGGGTTTCTTCAAACAATTTATCGTGAGTGATGTCAAAATATAAGTTTTTCATATATTGTGATATTAATGTGGTTTTGTATTTGATTCTGTTTATGTGTTTATATTTACTTACTTATTTATGATATATATACATATATTACATATATATATTGTTATTATGTATGAGTTCAACTTGTGTTCATCAGAGAAATTGGCCTATAGATTTTTGTTGTGTCCAAAATGGTTATTATGCTGGGCAGATAATTCAGAAGACTGGGGTTTGTTTCCCTGCACTGACATTGTAGCTTACAACTATCTGTAACTCCAGTGCCAAGGGGTCAGACACCGTTTCCTAGCCTCCTCAGCCACCAGGCATACACATGATATACTTACATTTATGGAATCAAGGCACTCATATGTATAAAATAAAAGTAACACAGATGTAGTTACGGTATCAGGGTAAGGAGTACTGTGTAGGATGAATTTGGAAAACTTTTCTTTGTACATTCTGGAATAGCTTGAGGAACATTTGTGTTAAATCTTCTTTAAAGATCCAATATAGCTTATAAATCTGTCCTGGGTTTGAGTTGATGAAAGACTCCTTACTACTGGTTTAGTTTTTTTTTTGCAAATTGTGTGCATCTAGCGATGTATCCAATTCTTGTTTGTACTGTAATTTACTAAATGATACTTTTTCAAAATATCCCATAATGACCTCTGTATTTCAGTCTCATTTGTTGTAGCATCCTCCCTTTTCTCTGTTACTAATTTTCATCTTCTTTCTTTTTTATACCTTGAGAGTAATGATGTTTTATTTTATTTTTAAAGTAAATTTCTGTATTTTCTTCTGTTTTTCCTCTTATTGAAAACAGTATATTCTAATTACAGTTTCCCCCTTGTACTCCTCCCACTTCTTCTCCACCTCCACTCCCCTTTGGATCCACTCCATTTATGTCTCTCATTAGAAAGGAACATGCTTCTAATCAAATCAAATGTGATAAAATAAAAGATAATAAGGTTAAACAAAAACTATCATATCAAAGTTGGAGAAGGTCACCCAACATGAGGAAAAGAGTCCCAAGAACAAGAACAAGCATCAGAGACACACTCGTTCTCACAGTCAGGAGTCCCATAAAAATACTAAGCTAATAGCTATAATAATATGCAGAGGACTTGGTATACCCATGTATGTCCTGTGCTTGCTGTCTCAGTCTCTGTGAGCTCATATGTATATTGATTAGTTGATTCAGAGGGCTGTGTTCTCCTGGTATCCTCCATACCCTCTGACTCTTAGCATTTTTCAGATTTTTCTTTCCCTGGTTTCCCTGAGCTCTAGAGGAGGGATTTTATGAAAACCTCCAAATTAGATTCTTTCTCCCTAAAATGTCTAGCTGTGGGTCTGTGCATTTGTTCCCATATCCTTCCAGAGGAAACCTCTCTGATGAAGACTGAATAAGGCACTGATCTATGTGTATAGCAAAATATCATTAGGAATAATTTTCTTTCTTTTTTAGACAAGTAGTGTTTGGTTTTACCCTAGACCTTTGGACTATCTAGTTTCTGGTTCTTGGTTGCCCAATGCTTGTCAGGTCTGCGTTCCTTTTCGTGCAGTGGGCCTTAGATGAAATCAGACATTGATTGGCTACTTCAATTAGTTGCGTGGATATTTTTCTTGCAATTGGGCCTCACTGTTTTCAGAGAGCAACTCTCTTTCCTATTTAGCATCAGTCTGGGTTGTTTAAGGATTTCTATGGGATCCACTTGGCCAACAACGAAATTGAATGCAATCCAGTCCAACCACTGGAAGCCTTGCCTGACTCCATATCCTACATAACTAAGAGTCTTCACTAGGGTCACCTTTATAGATTTCAGAAAGTTTCCTCTGTACTGATTTTCACACACACACACACACACACACACACACACACACACACACACAAATGTGTCTCCCTGGCATTTCCAGCTGTCTCTTCCTACACTGTCTCCACCTACTCCCTGATCCTATCCCCATCTGCGTCCAATTTACTCATAAAATATTTTCTACTTCCCATTCCCAGGGATATTCTTGTGTCTGTTCTAGACCATTCCTCTTTACTTAACCTCTCTGGGTCTATAGATTATAGCTTGCTTATCATTTACTTAATGGCTAATATCCACTTATAAGTGAATACATACCATGTTTATCTTTATGGGTCTCAGTTACCTCACTCAGGACTATCTTTTCTGGTTCCACCCATTTGACTGTATATTTCATGATGTCATTTTTTTCAACAGCTGAGCGACACTCCATTGTGTAAATGTAGCACATTTCTTCATACATTCTTCTGTTGAGCGACATCTAGGTTGTTTCTAGTTTCTGGGCATTATGAATACAGCCACAACAAACATTGTTGAGCATGTGTCCTTGTAGTAGGATGGAGCATCCTTTGGGTATATGCACAGAGTGGTATAGCTGGATCTTAAGGTAGATTGAATCCCAACTTTCTGAGAAAGCACTAGATTGATTTCCAAAGTGGTTGTGCAAATTTGTACTCCCACCAGCAATGGAGGAGGGTTTCCCTTTCTCCACCATGCTTTCTCCAGAATGCACTGTCACTTGAGTTTTTATCTTAGCCATTCTGACAGGTGTAAAATGGTAGCTTGATTTGCATCTCCCTGATGTCTAAGGATGCTGAGCATTGTTTAAATGTTTCCCACTTATTTGAGCTTCCTTTTTTGGAAATTCTCTGTTTAGATCCATACCACATATTTTCTTTTTGAGTTTCACATCATTGCACCCCATTCCCACTCATCTTCCCCTCTTCTCATATCTGGCCTCTACCCTTGGTTCCTCCCTCCAAAAATAAAATACAAAAAGACAAACAAACAATAAAAACAAAGCATAGAAAACATCTTGTCATGGAAGCTGTAGTGTGTCACAGTGTGCCCCACAGTGTGTCCACATTTGCAGATCTTCATTGGAATAAGTCATTGGCATGGTTTGAGGCCTCTGGCTTCTGTAACACTATCAATATTGAATCCTCATCCAGACTCCTTTCAATTATCGTGTTGTTGCCCTATGTCATGGAGATCCTGCAGCAAGACAGGCCCTTTCACATGCTCCAACAATTCACATATAACATAGATTTTTGTGGTAGGCAAGTTTAGAGGCCTAGATAGTAGCTGAGCTGGTCAGCTCATTAGCTCTCCCTTATCTGCACCACCAGGGCAAGCTCTCCATTACTGCTCTGGCTAGCCCACCCAATGCTGCCACCTGCAGGAGGCAAGGTCAGCTCTCCTGTTCTCATGCCTTCAGACCTGGCTCACCCACACCCAAACATCCAGAGCCAGCTCCACTTTGCTGCTCAGTTGAAGCATGGAATTTACTCTCTTAAACGATGCAACCCAGAGGAAAGGAGGGAGGGGATCAGGATGTAAAGTGAATAAATAAATAAACATTTTAAACAAAGATACACCATCACAGCTAAGAATAAAATGAAATAAATGAAGTTGTATCTCTCAAAAAAAACAAAACAAAACAAAAAAAAAAAACAAAAAAAAAAAAACTATGCAACTGGCTGGGACAGCACTCCCGCTCTTTCTTTCACATCCTTGTGGCTGGATCATCTGTGCCTTCACCATTTGAGCCAGCTCCGCTGTGTTATACAGGTGAGGTGCAGGGCCCACTCTCCTGAGTGCTGCAGCCAGTGAAGGGCAGGTATAGCTCTCCCACTCAGGTCGTTACAGTAGTGTAATGAGCATTTTATCCACAGTGCCATCTTCCCAGCCCCTATTTTCATATTCTTTGATTTTGCTATCGAAGTTTCAAATACTTTTTGATGAATCATATTGCCTTGATTTGCCATGTTTCTGTGTTTCTCCAGTCTTATTTATGCATCTGTTGGGATAGATAGCTTTTTGAAGATATGAGAAAAGAATATAGGATGGAGGAATAAAAGACAATAGTATAGGGATTAAAAAGGAAAAATACAGTGCAAAAAAAGACCAGTCAATATTCTGTCCTTGCTGAGGCAGTGGAGGGTGAAATATTTCACCTTTCCCTAGGCATCTCACTTTACATTTTACTTGGGAGTTCTAGCAGCACATCTCTCATCTTAAATTATAATTTTACAGATTGATAGAATCTACATCCCTGAAGTTCACTGAAGCTTTTTTTTCTACCTTTATTGCCAGTTCCGCTGAGGGGGATGTCCCCCTTTTCCTACTGTATTGCATAGTACCTAACGTTAAGTTCCTTTATTTCTTTTACAAATCTATATTTCTATTTTGTACATTTTACCTTTTCACTGTTTATATTTAACTATTAGACACATGTGACTTTCTGTGCCATCTCCCTGTGTAGCCATGCATCAGATTCAAGAAGATTCAGGAATATTCTGGTATCGCTAATTCTCTATATGTCTTTTCTTTATTTTATATTTTATAATACAATGATGACATATAAAATTAGGTTGTGAGACTGGTAGGTACCAAAATCTATACATTAAGGATGTTGGATAAGGACAAGAGAAGGACCAATTTTTAGGTGCCTTTGAGTGGATCACGTAATGGTTTGAAGCTTTTTTTGTACATAGATCCTTGTGTTTATTAGCTTTTGTTTGCTGTGGTGTAATACCAGAGAAAACATATTAAGGGAAGGAGGATTTATTTTGGTTCATAATTTCAGTACATGGTTGATTGACTACATTGCCTTGGCTGAAAGTGAGGACAAAAAGCATAGTAGTAGGAGCATGTGGACGAGGAAGCATCATGTACAGAAAGCAGAGATGAGGCAGGAAGGTCCCAAGAACAGGTAAAACCCTCAAATGCATACCTCCAGTGACTTACTTAAACCAATCAGGCCTTACCTCCTAACATTTGTATCACTTCAAAATAAATCACATTAAGAATCCATCAATGAGTTAATTCATCGATGAGTTAATTCATAACTATTTCCAAAAGCTAGCTGAGCTGGCAACCAAACTTCCAACATATAAACCTTCAGCGGAAATTTCAGTTTAAAACCATAAAACTTTGAAAACAAGTTCAGTAGTTCCATATCATCTAATAAACAAACACAATCCATGGCTTAGATTTAAAAAGTTGAAGTTCACCCCTCAAAACTGATCTCACTAAAATATGTGTGAATCATAGTGTTTGACTATATCGTCCATACAAGAATGGTATGCATGCTTAACAAAAGTCCATTGTCTGAGAATTCTGGCCTCTTATATTTCTAAAATATTTGTTCTTTTTTATTCTTTGAAGTCATAAACATCCAAAAATAGGTAGCTTATTATAAAAGTGATTTTTTTATGTCTAACTTTAATATTGTCATGTGAAGTAGAAGTTTCTGTTTTCTTTGAAGACTCAGTTTTTCATGTGATGTTTTGCTGGAGGCTGGCTTGTGAGAGGACACATAATGTTTTTCTGCAAGCTGTCTCATACTAGGAGCATGCCTTT
This sequence comes from Meriones unguiculatus, assembly GCF_030254825.1. Taxonomy (NCBI): domain Eukaryota; kingdom Metazoa; phylum Chordata; class Mammalia; order Rodentia; family Muridae; genus Meriones; species Meriones unguiculatus. Next base: position 12,853,519 of record NW_026843706.1, read on the forward strand.
GGTCAGCTGAAAACATCTGTAGGTAGACTTTGAGGAGAGAAGATATATAGAAGCCCACAGATAGTAAGATATTGCATTTGAATCAACATTACTATGCTGATATTCAAGCTTCCACACTTGAAGCACTTGCCTTTGCAGAAAGAAACTCCAACTGAGTTTTGTGGCTTTTGCTGACTTGTACTGATCTTCTGAATCATGCTGATTCCTGTTGCTAATTGGAGTTGGTCTTTGGACTGGACTGCTGATATCCTAACTATTCAGTTTGTTAATTCCCTAAAGACCTATTGACCCTAATCAGTGGGAAGTAGATAAAAGAGGTCCATAGCCCTTTTTCCTACTAATCCCCTGCATAAGGTGTGTCAGCTGGAGGAGTTGGAAGGGAGGTGTTTATGAAACCTAAAAAAAGTAGGTTTGGTGAAAAATCTATAGCTATAGTCATGGGATACCTGACTCCTATGGAAAAAATACTTTGGACCTTGCTTCCCCTCTGTTCTCCCAGTGCTTACCCTAAGAGCAGAGGAATGAAAGGCAAATTTTCGTTCTTTCTTTATTTTTTAATTAATTAATTAATATATTTTTATTAGTTACATTTTATTAACTCTGTATCGCAGCTGTATCCTGCTCCCTCATTCCCTCCCAAACCTTCCCTTCCTCCCTCATCTCCTCCTTGCCCCTTTCCAAGTCCACTGATTGGGGAGGACCTCCTCCCCTTTCATCTGATCCTGTTTTATCAGGCGTCTTCAGGACTGGCTGCAAAGTCCTCCTCCGTGGCCTAGCAGGACTGCTCCTCCCTTGAGGGGTGGGAGGTCAAAGAGCCTGCCAATGAGTTCCTGTCAGATAGTCCCTGTTCCCCTTACTATGAGAAACCAATTGGTTACTGAGATACCAAGGGCTTCATCCAAGCAGAGGTTCTACGTTAAATCCATACATGGTTCTTGGTGGAGTGTCAGTCTCAGAAAACACCCCTGTTCCCAGATTTATTTGGTCCTTGTGAAGCTCCTATCCTTTCCACGTCATACAAACTCCCCCTTCTTTCAAATGATTCCCTGCACTCTGCCGAAGGTTTGGTTATGTGTCTTTTTTTTTTTAATATTATTTTTTTCTTATCAGTTACATTTTATTAACTCTGTATCCCAGCTGTATCCCACTCCCTCATTCCCTCCCAATCCCACCCTCCCTCCCTCATCTCCACCGTTCCCCTTTCCAAGTCCACTGATGGGGGGGACCTCCTCCCCATTCATCCGATCCTGTTTTATCAGGTATCTTCAGGACTAGCTGCAAAGCCCTCCTCTGTGGCCTAACAGGACTGCTCCTCCGTTGGGGGATGGGGAGGTCAAAGAGCCAGTCATTGAGTTCCTGTTAGAAATAGTCCTTGTTTCCCTCACTATGGGAAACCAATTGGTTACTGAGCTACCACAGGCTACATCTGAGCAGAGGTTCTAGGTTATATCTATACATGGTCCTTGGTTGAATGTCAGTCTCAGAAAAGACCCTGTGCCCAGATATATTTGGTCCTTGTGGAGCTCCTATCCTTTCCCCATCATACCCTTCTTTCATATGATTCCCTGCACTCTGCCCCAAAGGTTTGGTCATAAGTCTTTGTATTTGCTTTGAAAATACTGCTAGTTAGAGTCTTTCAGATGCGCTCAGTAGACTCCTGTCATACGTCCAATGCACATCCCATCTGTCTTTCTAAACGAGGATTGATCATCTTACCCCATGTCTGCTCTCTTGATTATCTTTTTTAGGTGTATTGATTTCATTATGTTTATCATATCTTATAGGTCTATATAAGTGAGTATATACCATGTTTGTCTTTCTCCTTCTGGGATATTTCACTCAGAATGATCTTTTCTTGATCCCACCATTTGCCTGCAAATTTCATGATTTCCTCCTTTTCGATTGCTGAGTAGTATTCCATTGTGTAAAAATACCACAATTTCGGTATCCATTCCTCCGTTGATGGACATCTAGGTTGTTTCCAGGTCCTGGCTATTACAAATAAAGCTGCTATAAACATGGTTGAGCAAATATCCATTTTGTGTACTTGAGCAAAGTTTGGGTATATACCTAGCAGTGGTATAGCTGGGTCTTGAGGAAGCACTAGTCCTAATTGTCTGAGAAAGCGCCAGATTGACTTCCAAAGTGGTTGTACCAGTTTACATTCCCACCAGCAGTGGAGGAGGGTTCCCTTTTCTCCACAAACTCTCCAGCATGTGTTGTCACTTGAGTTTTTCATCTTGGCCATTCTGATGGGTGTGAGATGAAATCTCAGGGTCATTTTGATTTGCATTTCCCTGATGGCTAATGAGGTTGAACATTTCTTTAAGTGTTTCTCTGCCATTCGATATTCCTCTGTCGAGAATTCTCTGTTTAGCTCTGTTCCCAATTTTTTAATTGGATTACTTGGTTTGCTGCTTTTCAGCTTCTTTAGTTCTTTGTATATACTGGATATTATTCCTCTGTCAGATAAAGGGTTAGTGAAGATTCTTTCCCAATCTGTAGGCAGTCGTTTTGTTTTGATGACGGTGTCCTTTGCTTTACAGAAGCATTTCAGTTTCATGAGGTCCCATTTATTGATTGTTGCTCTTAGAGCCTGTGCTGTTGCTGTTCTGTTCAGGAAGTTGTCTCCTGTGCCAATGAGTTCTAGGCTGTTCCCCAATTTTTCTTCTAACAGATTTAGAGTATCTGGTTCTATGTAGAGGTCTTTGATCCACTTGGACTTTAGTTTTGTGCAGGGTGATAAATATGGATCTATTTTCATTTTTCTGCATGTAGACATCCAGTTGGACCAGCACCATTTGTTGAAGATTCTGTCTTTTTTCCATTGAATGGTTTTGGCTTCTTTGTCAAAAATCGAGTATTCATAGGTGTGTGGGTTTATTTCTGGGTCTTCTATGCGGTTCCATTGATCCTCCTTTCTGTTTTTATGCCAATACCATGCAGTTTTTATTACTATTGCTCTGCAGTACAGCTTGAGATCGGCGATAGAGATACTTCCAGATGATCTGTTGTTGTACAGAATTGTTTTGGAGATTCTGGGTTTTTTGTTTTTCCCTATGAAGCTGAGAATCTTTTTTTTCAAGGTCTGTAAAGAATTGAGTTGGTATTTTGATGGGAATTGCATTGAGTCTGTAGATTGCTTTTAGCAGGATGGCCATTTTCACAATATTAATCCTACCAATTCATGAGCACGGGATATCTTTCCATCTTCTGATATCTTCTTCAATTTCTTTTTTCAGAGACTTGAAGTTTTTCTGAAACAGGTCTTTCACTTGGTTGGTTAGTGTCACCCCAAGGTACTTTATGTTATTAGTGGCTATTGTGAATGGTGTTGTTCCCCTAATTTCTTTCTCGGCCTTTTTGTCTTTGGTATACAGGAGGGCTTTTGATTTTTTTGAGTTGATTTTGTATCCTGCCACTTTGCTGAAGGTGTTTATCAGCTGGAGGAGTTCTCTGGTTGAATTTTTGGGGTCGCTCATATATACTATCATATCATCTGCAAATAGTGACACTTTGACCTCTTCCTTAACGATTTGTATCCCCTTGATCTCCTTTAGTTGTCTTATTGCTCTGGCTAGGACTTCAAGTACTATGTTGAAGAGGTATGGAGAGAGTGGGCAGCCTTGTCTTCTCCCTGATTTCAGTGGGATTGATTTAAGTTTCTCTCCATTGAGTTTGATGTTGGCTATAGGCTTGCTGTATATTGCCTTTACTATGTTTAGATATGTGCGTTGTATCCCTGATCTCTCCAATACTTTAAACATGAATGGGTGTTGGACTTTGTCAAATGCGTTTTCAGCATATAAGGAGATGATCATGTGGTTTTTCTCCTTCAGTTTGTTTATGTGGTGGATTACGTTGATGGATTTCCGTATGGTTAACCACCTTTGCATGCCTGGGATGAAGCCTAATTGGTCATGGTGGATGATATCTTTGATGTGTTCTTGGATTCGGTTTGCAAGTATTTTATTGAGTATTTTTGTGTCAATATTCATAGGAGAGATAGGTCTGAAGTTCTCTTTTTTGTTGGGTCTTTGTGTGGTTTAGGTATCAGGGTGACTGTCACTTCATAGAATGAGTTTGGTAATGTACCTTCTGTTTCTATTTTGTGGAATAGTTTGAGGAGAATTGGTGTTAACACTTCTTTGAAGGTCTGGTAGAGTTCCGTGCTGAAACCATCTGGCCCAGGGATTTTTTTGGAGGGGAGACTGTGAATGACTGCTTCAATTTCCTTGGGGGATATAGGGCTATTCAGTCGTTCTACCTGATCTTGACTTAATGTTGGAAGATGGAATCTATCAAGAAAATTGTCCATTTCATTTAGGTTTTCAAATTTTGTGGCATATAGGCTTTTGTAGTATGACCTAATTGTTTGAATTTCCTCAGTGTCTTTAGTTATGTCACCCTTTTCATTTCTGATTTTGCTGATTTGGATAGTTTCTCTCTGCTTTTTAGTTAGTTTGGCTAAACATTTGTCTATCTTGTTGATTTTCTCAAAGAACCAGCTTTTTGTTTCATTGATTCTTTGAATAGTTTTATTTGTTTCGAATTGATTGATTTCAGCCCTGAGTTTGATTATTTCCAGCCGTCTGCTTCTCTTGGGTGTATCTGCTTCTTTTTTTTTTTTTTTTTTCTAAGGTTTTCAGTTGGGCCATTAAGTTGTTTGTATGTGATGTTACAAATTTCTTGCAGGCACGTTGTGCTATAAATTTTCCTCTGAGCACTACTTTCAATGTGTCCCATAAATTTGGGTATGTTGTGCCTTCATTTTCATTGAATTCTAGGAAGTCTTTAATTTATTTCTTTATTTCTTCCTTAACCCAGCTGTCATTGAGTAGTAAGTTGTTCAGTTTCCATGTGCGTGTCGGCTTTTTTTATTTCTGTTGTTGTTGAGGTCCAGCTTTAGTCCATGGTGGTCAGATACAATACAAGGGATTATTTCAATCTTTTTGTATCTGTTGAGGCTTGTTTTATGACCAGCTATATGGTCTATTTTGGAGAAGGTTCCATGTGGTGCTGAAAAGAAGGTATAGTCTTTTGAGTTTGGATGAAAAGATCTGTAGACGTCTATTAGGTCCATTTGATTTAGGGACTCTGTAAGTGTTTTTATTTCCCTATTTTTTTTCTGTCTAGTTGATTTGTCCCTTGGTGAGAGTGGAGTGTTGAAGTCTCCCACTATTAAGGTATTAGGATCAATGTTTGATTTACGCTTTAATATTGTTTCATTTATGAATGTAGGTGTTCTTGTATTTGAGGCATAGATATTCAAAATTGTGATGTCCTCTTGGTGGATTTTTCCTTTGATGAGAATATAGTGGCTCTTCTTATCTTTTTTGATTAACTTGGTTTGAAAGTCTATTTTATTAGATATTAGGATGGCTACTCCAGCTTGTTTTCTGGAACCATTTGCTTGAAAAACATTTTTCCAGCCCTTTACTCTGAGGTAGTGTTTATCTTTGTTGCATAGGTGTGTTTCTTGGATGCAACAGAATGTTGAATCCTGTTTTCTCAACCATTCTGTTAGTCTGTGTCTTTTTATTGGGGAGTTGAGACCGTTGATGTTGATAGATACTGGTGACCAACAATTGTTACTTACTTTTGATGTGGGGTTGGTGGTGTCACTGAGTTCCATTGCTTGTATTCTTTTGGGTTTTTTGTTGTGTAGTTATCTATTTCCTCTGTTTCCTTAGATGTAGTTGTTTTCTTTGGTTTGGAGTTTCCCTTCTAATAACTTCTGTAGAGCTGGGTTACTATGTAGATATTGTTTAAATTTGGTTTTGTCATGGAATATTTTGAATTCTCCATCTAAGTTGATTGAAAGTTTTGCTGGGTATAGTAGTCTGGGTTGGAATCTGTGGTCCCTTAAGGGCTGTATGATTTCTGTCCAGGTCCTTCTGGCTTTCATAGTTTCTGTTGAGAATTCTGGTGTGATTCTGATAGGTGTACCTTCATATGTTACTTGGCCTTTTTCCCTTGCTGCTTTTAGAATTTTTTCTTTGTTCTGTAGGTTCAGTGTTTTGACTACGATGTGACGTGAAGAATTTCTTTTCTTGTCTAGTCCACTTGGTTTTCTGTAGGCCTCTTGTATGCTTATGGACAGCTCCTTCTTTAAGTTGGGAAAGTTTTCTTCTATAATTTTCTTGAAAATATCTTCCGGACCTTTGAGCCTAATGTCTTATTTTTCTTCTACTCCTATTATTCTTAGATTTTGTCTTTTCATGGTGTCCTTAATTTCTTGGATGTTTTGTGTTTGGAACTATTCTGATTTTATTTTTTCTTTGAGAGACGTGTCATTTTCCGCAAGTGTATCTTCGGTTCCTGAGATTCTTTCTTCCATCTTTTGTATTCTGTTGGTTACCTTTGTAGTTCCTGATTTTTTCTCTATGTTCTCCAGTTCCTGGTTTTTCTCTATTTGTGTTTTCTTTATTGATTCTAATTCTGTTTTTATGTCTTGCACCATTTCCTTCATCTGTTTGAATGTGGATTCCTGTTTTTCAATGACAGCTTCTATTTTTTTGTCCGTTTCCTCTCTATGTATCACTAATTGTGCCTCTACTTCTTTGGCTATAATTGCCTGTATTTCTATGAGAGCTTTGTTTATTTCTTCTTTATTTGCCTTCATTTGTGTGGACATTTCTTTGAGAGATTTGTTCATTTCTTCTTTGTTTGCCTCAATTTTTGTGGTCATTTCTCTGAAAGCTCTATTTGTTTCCTCTTTGTTCATCTCGATTTATTTGGCTATTTCTCTGAAGGCTTTGTTCATTTCATCTTTATGGGCCTCTAATAGCTGGAGAAACATAGTTTTGAGGTCGTTTTCTTGTATATCTAGTGAATTGAAGTGTCCATTGTTTTGTGGGGTTGCTGGTGAGGTCATTATGTCCTGATTTTTGTTGGGTGTGTTCTTATGTCTGCCTCTAGCCATCTGGTTATTTATAACCCTCACTGTTTGTTCCTTGAGTTTATAGTTCGGGCTATGATCGTCTCTTTCTGTTTTCTGGACTTTTTTCAGGAAGATGAGAGAGGTTCACTGGTTTGGGAGTGTGCGTTGTGGTTTCAGTTTTGCCTAAGTAAGGAATGTGATGCTGGTGCTATTCGCATGCGCTTTTAGCTGCAGTGTGCATGCGCGGATTTTCTAACTATTGCAGTGGCCTGCAGGCCACTATTATGCAGTTCTGTCTGAGATCCAGGGATTGTTTGCCTGGATTACACTGGTGGACCCACAAGGCAGAAGCTTCAACATTGGGGTTGCTATCCCTAGAATCCCTATAATGCCCACACTAGGGGTGTGGGTGGCAGGGATCTCATCTGGTTGCTTCTGTGGAGAGGCCCTGGGTCTGGGGCAAACTCTCCCTAGAAGGCTCACTCACTCTCTTGCAGGACCAGTTGGAATGCACAGGGGTTCCCCTTGCTTTCTAATCTCTGATTTGGTCCTGCTGCGGGAAATGCGCGGGTAGGCTAACACTCAGCTCTGTGACACTGTGGCCACAGGCCTCGGTGTTCACCTTTCCTGTGTGCTGCTTCTCTGTCCTTTCCCTCTGCCAGGAGGGGTTATGTTGACTGGTCCCGGGGTGGCGCGGGAAAGAGTTAGGTTGAGTGTTCTCAATCCCAGATCCCGGGCCCAGATCTCTGCCAGAAGCAGCCTGGCGGTAGAACCTATGTTTGCTGATCCCAAGAGAGTATCAGGTAGGTTTGAGTGTCCTCAGATCCAGAGCTTGGGTTTCTCTGCCAGGGGCCACTGGGTGAGTTGGAGAGGGGGTGCTGGGTCCTGTGGCAGGCTGCCTCTCTGTCCTTCCCCTCTGATCTTGCCCTTCTCTAGGGCAAGCTTATGGTGGTGCTCTCAGGGGAGTGCCAGAAGGGATTGGGACATCTCAATCCCGATCCTGAGCCAGGGTTTCTCTGCCAGAGGTCGGGGGCCCCCAGTGTTAGGACTTGGTGCTAGACCTTATTGCGCTGGACCCAGGAGAGTCTCAGGACATGGTGAATGACCACAGTCCCAGATCCTGAGCTGAAGTTTGTTTGCTAGGAGCAGCCAGCAGCACTGGGGTCCCAGCACTGGGAAGCCGCTGTGAGCCTCTTTATCGGTTATGAGTCTTAGTATCTGCTTTAATATACTGCTAGGTAGAGTCTTTCAGGGGCCCTCTGTGGTAGAAAGACAAATGGGAGGTGTATTGGACGTAGGAGAAAAAAAGTAACAGGAAAGGCAAATTTTCAACCAAATCTCTTCAAAATATTTCTGACTGTGTAGGGAAACTAATCTTTCCCTAGAAGATACATGAGGAAGTATAGAAATTCCCACCTGGAATATGATTTCTAAGTGTGAAAATAGAAAAGGGTAGTTGGGGAAGCGATATGAAGAAAAACAAAATATAATAGAATTAAAGTGTGAAAGTGCTACTAACAAAACCCATTCCTTTTTGTATACTAAACTCAAAAGAAAAACTCCACAAAAACCAACCAAACCACCAAACAAAAATAGAAGAAGCAGTTTTTCTTCATCCCTTTGCCCCAAATACCTTCCTCCATACGTACTTTCCTCCATCCTGCTTTCATGTTATATATATTCTACGACTCTCTTTCTCCCTCCTTCTCCCACTCCTCTAGAAACATCTTCCTTCCCTCTCAAGATGTCAGAAAGAGGATGCTTCTCTGTTCAACTCCTTCAGTTCCACAGTGGCAGATTTTAACTTAGAATCCAAATCTCTTCAATTCACTTCAAGTCCTATGCCTTCCCAGAGCTAAGGATTCCAACAAAAAATTCTTCATCTTGCGAGGTTAGATGTTAGACATTGACATAATCTTAGGGTCAGGTTAGAGATTGACAAAATCTTAGGGCCTGGGGATCTGTAAAAAAAGTTTCTTCACGCTGTTGATAAACATTAAAAGGTGAAAGATATTATGTTCTGCATTAAAAGATGAAAGATATTATGTTCTATGTTCTGCAGGCAATTCAACTGGCCTTCCCTTAGGGACCTTTAGAGTCCTGACAATGTCCTATGTCAGTATCTGTGTCCTATGACATCTGGGCCAGGTACATAGTGACCTGTTGTCCATTCCTCCTCTCTCTTACTCTGTTGCGCTCTTGCTTTTGATGTTATCTTTTTTTTTTTTTCAATGCAGTTTATTCAGGAACATTGAACAATCCTCGGACCCCGGGGAAAGCCAGCCCACAGCTTAAATAGCCTCTGGGTAGCCTACCCAGGCGTGCCACGGGGGCAATGCAGATAGGTCCACATACATGGAAGCAAGCCAGATCCTCGGCCTTAGCCAAATGTGGAGTTGTTTGTGACAGAGAGCACTCACCATCGGGAAGGTGGAAGGCGGAAACCAGCTCCATCTTTAAGGCATAGCATTCCGCAGCTCTCTACAGTACCCCCTTTTTGTTTTAGACGCATCAGGCAAGAGTAGAGGTCTGATCTCTGATATTAGAAATAAATTGGGACTTTGTACAGATGTTCATTTAGGTGTCATCCACCCAAAGAGCATCAGACCCGTCCGATACCTTTTTCTCAGAGGCGGGACCTGGGGCATCAACCCGCATGCAACCAGACATGCTCTTCTCTGGGTCCAAAGCGGCTGACCCTGAGTGCAGTGCTTAGCCTCGCATCCTGAGCGTATCATTTTAGCTTTTTATGGTATCCAACCATGCTTGGGGAGAATGTCCTGCTTCAATGGCTGTAAAGGCCTGAATGATCATGGCTGCATCACACTGTTGTGAGACTCTAATCTTGCATATATACCACAGGCAAACCTAGGAGACCAACACCAGAAGGCCTGCTAACACTCCCATGCCCGCCCATTCCTTCAGATGATTCATGGCTGCAGCAATCCATGTTGATAATCCTGTGGCTAGTCCTGCGTCCACTCTGGTAGAATTTACTGTGACAATGGCCACTCTCAGCTGCTCCATCGTAGTATCGAATTCTCCAGTCCAATTACCTAAAATATAGCTCGACAATTGTTTAGACAGATTTGCAGCACAGGAAAAATTCTCATGTTGTATGCTAGTGACACAAAGTCCAGCATACTTTCATTGACAGCCAGGTTGAGCGATTTGCCATAGGGTATCAATTTGCTCCTGCAAGAGGTCAATCCTCTGATTGAACACCATCAAGCTTCCTTTTAGTTGAGCATTAATTCCTTTATGTACAACTAAGGCATGAGCTACATTGGCTAAATGATTATTCAGGGTCTGAGCAGTCTGCCCAGTATGACTCATGGCTAATGCCCTGGTGGTAGCTCCAACAGCCGTCAATGAGATGGTAGTAACAATGGTGGCTGTAGTTCCAAGATCCCTTTTCTGTCTGAAGAGAGTCATAGCGTGAGGGGCATCAATGGGCACAGGCACCCAGTGAGGCATGCGAGTAACCAGGGCATACCTAAATTTACTAGCATTCCAGCATTGGGCAAAAAAGCAAGTATCATTACCACAATTACTTGGCTCTATCTGGCTAATAATGAATAAAAATGGAGGATATAGACAAACAGGTGTGGGCTTATAGGAAATATTATGAGAAGCCTTAACCCCTCGTTGGAACATCCTGCGTCAGTTCTAAAACTAGCAGTGGTTGTGTCCGAGGTCTGAGTAGGTTCAGGAGACCATTGCCCCAGGGGCGAGACGTGCTCCATGCCAATTGACTAACTCCATGTTTTCCTCCAATTTTGAAAGTCATTTAAGGTTCTTAAATTATTTTTTCCCTTTTTTCTTAAATTTTTCATCAATTACGCTTTATTCATTCTGCATCCCCCCATAAGCCCCTCCCTTCTCCCCTCCCAATCCCACCCTCCCTCCTCCCTCTGCTTGCATGCCACTCCCCAAGTCCACTAATAGGGGAGGTTCTCCTCTCCTTTCTGATCTTAGTCTGTCAGTTCACATCAAAAGTGGCTGTATTGTCCTCTACTGTGGCCTGGTAAGGCTGTTCCCCCCCCCCAGAGGGAGGTGATCAAAGAGCAGGCCAATCAGATTATGTCAGAGGCAGTCCCTCTTCACATTACTATGTAACCCAATTGGACTCTGAACTGCCATGGGCTACATCTGTGCAGGGGTTCTAGGTTATCTCCATGAATAGTCCTTGATTGGAGTATGAGTCTCTGGGAAGTTCCCTATGTTCAAATTTTCTTGTTCTGTTGCTCTCCTTGTGGAGACCCTGTCCTCTCCAGCTCTTACTATTTCCCAGTTCTTACCTAAAATTCCGTTCACCTGCCCAACAGTTGCCCATCCGGCTCAGCATCTGCTTTGATAGTCTGAAGGGCAGAGGCTTTCAGAGGCCCTTTGTGGTAGGTTCCTAGGTTGTTTCCTGTTTTCTTCTTCTTCTGATGTCCATCCTCTTTGCCTTTCTGGATGGGGATTGGACGTTTTAGTTAGGGTCCTCTCTCTTGCTTAGTTTCTTTAGATGCACAGGTTTTAGTGGGTTTGTCCTATGTTGTATGTCTATATGAGTGAGTATATACCATGTGTGTCTTTTTGCTTCTGGGACAACTCACTCAGGATGATCCTTTCCAGATCCCACCATTTACCTGCAAATTTCATGATTTCCTTATTTTTCATTGCTGAGTAATATTCCATTGTGTAGATGTTCCACAATTTCTGCATCCATTCTTCAGTTGAGGGGCATCTGGGTTGTTTCCAGCTTCTGGCTATTACAAATAAAGCTGCTACAAACATGGTTGAGCAAATGTCCTTTTTGTGTACTTGAGCCTCTTTTGGATATATGCCCAGTAGTAGTATGGCTGGATCTTGAGGAAGCGCTATTCCTAGTTGTCTAAGAAAGCGCCAGATTGATTTCCAGAGTGGTTGTACAAGTTTACATTCCCACCAGCAGTGGAGAAGGGTTCCCCTTTCTCCACAACCTCTCCAGCATGTGTTGTCACTTGAGTTTTTTATCTTGGCCATTCTCATGGGTGTAAGGTGAAATCTCAGGGTTGTTTTGATTTGCATTTCCCTAATGGCTAGTGAGGTTGAGCATTTCTTTAAGTGCTTCTCTGCCATTCGGTATTCCTCTACAGAGAATTCTCTGTTTAGCTCTGTTCCCCATTTTTTAAGTGGATTACTTGGTTTGCTGCTTTTCAGCTTCTTTAGTTCTTTATATATACTGGATATGAGTCCTCTGTCAGATAAAGGGTTGGTGAAGATTCTTTCCCAATCTGTAGGTGGTCGCTTTGTTTTGATGACGGTGTCCTTTGCTTTACAGAAGCTTTTCAGTTTCATGAGGTCCCATTTATTGGTTGTTGCTCTTAGAGCCTGTGCTGTTGGTGTTCTGTTCAGGAAGTTTTCCCCTGTACCAATGAGTTCTAGGGTATTTCCCACTTTTTTTTCAAGCCGATTTAATGTGTCTGGTTTTATGTTGAGGTCTTTGATCCACTTGGACTTCAGTTTTGTGCAGGGTGACAAGTATGGATCTATTTTCATTTTTCTACATGTAGACATCCAGTTAGACCAGCACCATTTGTTGAATATGCTATCTTTTTTCCATTGTATGGTTTTGGCATCCTTGTCAAAGATCAGGTGTCCATAAGTGTGTGGGTTTATTTCTGGGTCCTCTGTTCGGTTCCATTGATCCACCATTCTGTTTCTATGCCAGTACCATGCAGTTTTTAAAACTGTTGCTCTATAGTACAACTTAAGATCAGGGATGGAGATACCTCCAGAAGATCTTTTATTGTAGAGGATTGTTTTAGCAATTCTGGGTTTCTTGTTATTCCATATGAAGTTGAGAATTTTCCTTTCCAGGTCTGTAAAGAATTGTGTTGGTAATTTGATGGGCATTGCATTGAATCTGTAGATTGCTTTTGGTAAGATGGCCATTTTTACTATGTTAATCCTACCAAGCCATGAGCATGGGAGATCTTTCCATCTTCTCATATCTTCTTCTAATTCTTTCTTCAGAGATTTGAAATTTTTTTCATACAAGTCTTTGACTTCCTTGGTTAGGGTTACTCCGAGGTACCTTATGTCATTTGTGGCTATTGTGAAGGGTGTTGTTTCCTTAATTTCTTTCTCAGCCCTTTTGTCTTTTGTATACAGGAGGGCTACTGATTTTTTTGAGTTAATTTTGTATCCTGCCACTTTGCTGAAGGTGTTTATCAGCTGTAGGAGTTCCCTGGTAGAGTTTTTGGGGTCACTCACGTATACTATCATATCATCTGCAAATAGTGATAATTTGACTTCTTCCTTTCCAATTTGTATCCCCTTGATCTCCTTCAACTGTCTTATTGCTCTAGCAAGGACTTCCAACACTATGTTGAAGAGATATGGAGAGAGTGGGCAGCCTTGTCTTGTCCCTGATTTCAGTGGGATTGCTTTAAGTTTCTCTCCATTCAGTTTGATGTTGGCTATAGGCTTGCTGTATATCGCCTTTACTATGTTTAGATATGTGCCTTGTATCCCTGATCTCTCCAATACTTTGAACATGAATGGATGTTGGATTTTGTCAAAGGCTTTTTCAGCATCTAGGGAGATTATCCTGTGGTTTTTTTCTTTCAGTTTGTTAATATGGTGGATCACATTGATGGATTTCCGTATATTGAACCACCCCTGCATACCTGGGATGAAGCCTACTTGGTCATAGTGGATAATATCTTTGATGTGTTCTTGGATTCGGTTTGCAAGTATTTTATTAAGTATTTTTGCATCAATGTTCATAAGGGAGATTGGCCGGAAATTCTCTTTCTTTGTTGAGTCTTTGTGAGGTTTAGGTACCAAGGTGACTGTGGCTTCATAGAATGAATTTGGTAATATTCCTTCTGTTTTTATTTTGTGGAATAGTTTGAAGAGAATTGGTGTTAGCTCTTCTTTGAAGGTCTGGTAGAATTCTGCGCTGAAGCCATCTGGTCCTGGGCTTTTTTTGGATGGGAGACTTTTGATGACCGCTTCTATTTCTTTGGGGGATATAGATCTATTTAGTTGATTTACCTGGTCCTGGTTCAGCTTTGGTAAGTCAAATCGATCAAGAAAATTGTCCATTTCATTTAGATTTTCAAATTTTGTGGCATATAGACTTTTGAAGTAAGTCCTAAAGATTGTTTGGATTTCCTCAGTGTCTGTAGTTATATCCCCCTTTTCATTTCTGATTTTGTTGATTTGGGTGGTGTCTCTCTGCCTTTTAGTTAGCCTGGCTAAGGGTTTGTCGATCTTGTTGATTTTCTCAAAGAACCAGCTCTTGGTTTCATTGATTCTTTGAATTGTTTTATTTGTTTCCAATTGATTGATTTCAGCCCTGAGTTTGATTATTTCCAACCGTCTACTCCTTCTTGGTGTGTCTGCTTCTTCTTTTTCTAGGGTTTTTAAGTGAGCCATTAGGGTGCTTGAATGAGCTGTCTCGAATTTCTTCTTGAAGGCACTTAGTGCTATGAACTTTCCTCTTAGCACTGCTTTCATTGTGTCCCACATGTTCGGGTATGTTGTGTCTTCATTTTCATTGATTTCTAGAAAGACTTTAATTTCTTTCTTTATTTCTTCCCTGACCCAGCTGTCATTTAGTAACAAGTTGTTCAGTTTCCATGTGTGTGGAGGCTTTTTGTTATTTCTGTTATTGTTGAGGTCCAGCTTTATTCCATGGTGATCAGACAAGATACATGGGATTATTTCAATCTTCTTGTATCTGTTGAGGCTTGCTTTGTGACCCACTATGTGGTCTATTTTGGAGAAGGTTCCATGAGGTGCTGAGAAGAAGGTAAATTCTTTTTTGTTTGGGTGTAAAGTTCTGTAAATGTCTGTTAGGTCCATTTGATTCATGACCTCTGTCAGAGACATTGTTTCTTTGTTTAATTTCTGTTTGGTTGACCTGTCCTTTGTTGAGAGTGGGGTGTTGAAGTCTCCCACTATTAATGTGTGTGGATCTATATGTGCTTTAAATTTTATCAATGTTTCTTTCACAAATGTGGGTGCCCTTGTATTTGGGGCATAGATGTTCAGGATTGTGATGTCTTCCTGGTGGAATTTTCCCTTGATGAGTATGAAGTGTCCTTCCCCATCTCTTTTGATTAATTTTGGTTGAAAGTCTATTTTATCAGATATTAGAATGGCTACTCCTGCTTGCTTCTTGGGTCCGTTTGCTTGGAAAGTCATCTTCCAACCCTTTACCCTCAGGTAATGTCTATCTTTGTGTCTTAGGTGTGTTTCTTGTATGCAACAGATTGCTGGGTTTTGTTTACGTATCCATTCTGTTAATCTGTGTCTTTTTATTGGAGAGTTGAGTCCATTGATGTTGAGAGAGATTAATGACCAGTGGCTGTTAGATCTCTTGATTTTGATGTTGGCTGTGGTCATCAGGTTGTGTGCTTGGTTGCTTTTTGTTTTACTGAAGTGAGGTTATTTATTTCCTGTGTTTTCTTGAATGTAACTAGCTTTCTTGGGTTGTATTTTCCCTTCCAGTGTCTTCTGTAATGCTGGATTTGTTTGTAGGTATTGTTGAAATTTGTTTTTGTCATTGAATATCTTGTTTTCTCCATCTATGAGGACTGAGAGTTTTGCTGGGTATAGTAGCCTGGGCTGACATCTGTGTTCTCTTAGGGTCTGCATGATATCCGTCCAGGCCCTTCTGGCTTTCATAGTCTCTGTTGAAAAGTCAGGTGTGATTCTAATGGGTTTGCCATTATATGTTACTTGGCCTTTTTCCCTTGCAGCTTTTAGCATTTTTTCTTTGTTCTGTATACTTACTGTTTTGATTATTATGTGGCGGGAGGATTTTCTTTTCTGGTCAAATTTGTTGGGTGTTCTGTAGGCCTCATGTATTCTAATTGGCCTCTCCATTAGCTTGGGGGAATTTTCTTCAATGATTTTGTTGAAAATATTTTCTGGGCCTTGGAGAAGGGAGTCTTCTTTTTCCTCTATACCTATTATTCTTAGGTTTTGTCTTTTCATATTGCCTTGCATTTCTTGGACGGTCTGTGTCAGGAATTTTTCAGATTTAACATTTTCTTTGACAGATACATCGATTTCTTCCATTGTATCTTCTACTCCTGAGATTCTTTCTTCCATCTCTTTTAGTCTGTTGGTTATGCTTACCTCTGTAGTTCCTGTTTTCTTCCCTAGATTCTTCCTTTCCATTATTTCTTCCATTTGTGTTTTCTTTAATTTTTCCAATTCTATCTTCAGGTCTTGAGTTGTTTTGTTTACTTCCTTCACCTGTCTGATTGTACTTTCCTGTTTTTCTTTTAGTTCCTTCAACTCTGTTTCTATCATTTCATTCAGTGTTTTAAGCATTTCCTTTCTAAAGGCCATAAACTGTTTGGCTGCAGCTTCCTCTATTTCTTTACGGATGGCAATATTCTGTTTGAGTTTATCTTCCTCTATGTCTTTACGAATCTTATTTGTTTCCTCTGTTATCATCTTCATGAGCATACTTGTTAGGTCATCTTCTTGGATTTCAGTTATGGTGGGGTGTCCAGGGCTACTTGCCCCTGGGTAACTGGGTTCTGGAGATGCCATATTGCTCTGTCTTTTGTTGCTTGAGCTTTTACGCTGGCCTCTACCCATTGTGTTATCTTAGGAGTTTGGGGTTATTTTCTGGTGGTTCCTGGGGATCCTGTGGTGGAGAGAATCCCCTTTGCAGAAAGCTGGTTTTTCCTGAAGGATGCCTTCTCAGCTTTTTGGGTATTGTCCCTGGATGGCTGGTGTTTTTTCAGGAGTTGCTCACCTCAGGGATATAGACCTGAGTGGTAACTGTGGTCTTTGTTAGTCGAGAGGGTTCTCCTCTCACCCAGGGAAGTCCTGAGGGCAGCTGCCCTGTTTCTGGGTTTCTTGTTGCAAATTTAATGATCAGCTGCTGTGACCCAGTTGGACATCAGGCACGCCTCAACTGTTTGTGCTTGTGTCTGGAGCACAGCTGAGTGCTGGCGCCTCGGCCCCACTAGACTGCTAGACTTTTTCTAGGGAAGGATTGGGTGATTTAGATCAGTACAGTTTCCTTCCTTCCCCGTGGATTCTCTGGAGACACGGACTCCTAGTGTCTTTTTTTGCCCTGGTGCACACTGCTCAGTGTCCGCCAGCTGGCTGGCCACAGAAATTTGCCTGTGCCTGGAGCACAGCTGTGTGATGGCGGCTCAGTCTCTGCCAGCTGTCTGGTGCGCAGAAACTGCCTGTGTCTGCCTTTGTGGCTTTTGGGAGCCTGTGTGGCTCCCTAAGCTGGGTAATTTTCCGGGGACCTTTTCAGGTTGGGGGTGAGCTGAGTGCTCTGAGATCAGACCCGCCGTTTCTATCTCCGGCAGCGAATCAGGCGCGCAGGCAGGCAGGGCTCTGTGCCGGAACCTGGGTCCCCGGCTCTGGCTCCGGGCTGGCTCCTGGGGTGGCCGTGGAACCCGCCCGAGTCTTTTCCAGGGGATGTCTGGGTGACCTAAGGCCGGTCCCAATCGTTTCCTGTACCCTGGGGTTATCTCTCGACTGAAAATTCCAGTCTTTGATAGTGTGGTGCCCAAGGTTCAGTCTGGGACCGTGACCAGAGACACTGGCTTGTGCCTCTGGGCTGGGGCTGGGGCTGGCGGCCGGCAGCCAAGCCTCTGGTGGAACCAGGATCTCTTCCGCGGTTTAGCCGGGTGAGTTAAAAGCTGATTGAATCCCCTACCGTGGGGTATCCTCTCACCTGGGAAACACAATGACTGTGTTTTATGGCCGAGAGTTCTGATTGCTGTTCACTGTGCTGATCCTGCTGTGCTGCTGCTCAGAATGAGAGTCCTCCCGGCGCCGCCATCTTGCCCCTCCCCCGCTTTTGATGTTTTCTCCTCTTCTGCTCTCTCCCCTCTCTCCATCAGGGTGCCACCTCTCCCCACCATGTCTCTCTCTTTCTTTTTAATTTAATATTATGTATATATTTATTCATTACAATTTATTCATTTTGTATCCCTGCTGCAGCCCTTTTCCCAGTCTTCTCCCAGTCTCACCCCCTCACCCACTTCTCCCCCTGTTCCCTTTCCCTAGTCCCCTGATATGGGAGGACCTTCTCCCCTTCTATCTAACCATAGCTTATCAGGTTTCATCAAGGGTAGATGCACCATCTTCCTCTGTGGCCTACTAAGGCGGCACACCCCAGAAGGAAGTGATAAAAGAATAAGCCACTGAGTTCATGTCAGTGACAGCCCCTGTGCTCCTTACTAGGGTACCCACTTGAAAACTGAGCTTCCAATGCTTCCTTTGAACATGGGGTATAGGTCCTCTCCATGCATGGTCCTTGGTTGGAGTATCAGTCTCTGCAGGCCACCATGGGCCCAGGTATTTTGGCTCTGTTTTTCTCCTTGTGGACTTCCTGACTCCTCCAGGTCTTTGTATCTCCCTCTTCTTCCATTGGGATTCTGGCACTCTGCCCAAAGTTTGGCTATGAGTCTCAGTATCATCTTCCATCCCTGGTGGGTAGACTCTTTCAGAGGTCCTCTGTGGAAGGCTCCTGTCCTGTTCCTTGTCTTCTCCTACTTCCAATGTTTATCCTCTTTGACCTTCTGAGTGAGGATTGAGCCTCTTCCCTAGGGTCCTCCTTGTTTAGCTTCTTTGGGGCTATAGATTTTAGTATGTTTATCCTATATTATATGTCTAATATCCACTTTTAAGTGAGTATATATCATTTGTGTATTTCTGCCTTTGGGATACCTCACTTAAGATGATGTTTTCTAGATCTCACCATTTGCCTGCAAATTTCATGATTTCCTTGTTTTTAATTGCAGAGTAGTATTCCATTGTGAAAATGTACCACAATTTCTATATCTATTCCTCTGTGGAGGTCCATCTAGTTTGTTTCCAGATTCTGGCTATTATGTATAGAACTGCTATGAACATGGTTGAGCTAATGTCCTTATGGTTGGGGCATCTTTTGGGTATATGCTGAGGAGTAGTATAGCTGGATCTTGAACTAGCACTATTCCTAATTTTCTGAGAAAGTATCAGATTAATTTCAAAAGTGGTTATACAAGGTTAAATTCCCACCAGCAATGGAGGAGGGTTCCCCTTTCTCCACATCCTTTCAGCATGTATTATTCCTTGAGGATTTTCTTTATTTTTTATTTATTTTTTTTATCCCTTGAGATTTTGATCATAGCCATTCTCATGGGTGAAAGGAGAAATCTCAGGGTCATTTTGATTTGCATTTCCCGAAGGACTAAGGATGTTGAGCATTTTTTATGTGTTTATTTGCCATTCGATATTCCTCTATTGAGAATTCTCTGTTTAGCTCTGTACCCCATTTTAAAATTGGATTTCTTGGTTTGTTGGTGTTTAACTTCTTAAGTTGTTTATATATTCTGGATATTAGCCCTCTGTCAGAGGTAAGGTTGGTGAAGATTTTTTTCCCAATCTGTAGGCTGTCATTTTGTTCTGATGAGAGTGTCCTTTGCTTTACAGGAGCTTTTCAGTTTCATGAGATCCCATTTATTGATTGTTGATCTTAGAGCCTGTGCTGCTGGTGTTCTGTTCAGGAAATTGTCTCCTGTGCCAAGGCTCTTCCACACTTTTTCTTCTAACAGATTTAGTGTGTTTTGTTTTATATTGAGGCCTCTGATTCACTTTGACTTTAACTTTGTGCAGGGTGATAAATATGGATCTATTTATATTTTTCTACATGTAGACATGAAATTAGATCAGCATGATTTTTTGAAGATGCTGGGTTTTATTTTTCCATTGCATGATTTCACTTCTTTGTAAAAATAAAGTTTCCATAATTGTGTGGGTTTGTTTCTGGGTCTTCTATTTGATTCCATTGGTTCAAAAGTTTGTTTCTACTCAAGTACCATGCCATTTTTATTATTGTTGCTCAATAGTACAGCTTGAGATCTGGGATGAAAATATCTTCGGAAGATATTTTATTTTACAGGGTTGTTTTAGCTATGTGTGTGTGTGTGTTTCCATATGAAATTTAGAATTGTTCTTTCAAGGTCTGTAAAGAATTGAGTTGGTATTTTGATGGGAATTGCATTGAATCTGTAGATTGCTTTTGGTAGGATAGCCATTTTCACCATGTTAATCCTACCAATTCTTGAGCATGTGAGATATTTCCATCTTCTGGCATCTTCTTCTATTTCCTTCTTCAGAAACTCGAAGGTTATTTTTTGTTTTGTTTTGTTTGTTTTTTTGTTTGTTTTTTCATACAGGTCTTTCACTTGCTTGGTTAGAGTCACAACAAGGTACTTTATGTTATTTGTGGCTTTTGAGAAGGGTGTTATTTCCCTAATTTTATTCTCAGCCCATTTGGTTTTTGTATATAGGAGGGCTTCAGTTTTTTTTTAGTTAATTTTGTATCCAGCCACTTTGCTGAGGGTGTGTATCAGCTGAAAGAGTTCTCTGGTTGAAATTTTGGGGTCACTTAGGTATACTATCATAACATCTGTGAATAATGATTCTGTGACTTCTTCCTTTCCTATTTGTATCCCCTTGATCTCCTTTAGTTGTCTTATTGCTCTAGTTAGGATTTCAAGTACTATGTTGAAGAGATATGGAGAGAGTGGGCAGCCTTGCCTTGTCCCTGATTTCACTGGGATTGATTTAAGTTTCTCTCCATTTAGTTTGATGTTTGCTCTAGGCTTGCTGTACATTGCCTTTACTATGTTTAGGTATGTGCCTTGTATCCCTGATCTCTCCAAAACTTTAAACATGAATGGGTGTTGGACTTTGTCAAATGCTTTTTCAGCATCTAGGGAGATTATCATGTGGTATATCTCCTTCAGTTTGTTTATATGGTGGATTACATTGATGGATTTCCATATATTGAACTACCCCTGCATGCCTGGCAATCAACTTACTTAGTCATGGTGGATGATATCTTTGATGTGCTCTTGGATTTAGTTTGCAAGGATTTCATTGAGTATCTTTGCATCAATGTTCATAAGAGAGATTAGTCTGAAGTTCTCTTTTTTTGTTAGGTCTTTATGTGGTTTAGGTATTAAGGTGCCTGTGGCTCCATAGAATGAGTTTGGTAATGTTCCTTCTGTTTCTAGTTTGTGGAATAATTTAGAGAGAATTGAAGTTAGGACTTCTTTGAAGGTCTGGTAGAATTCTGTACTGAAACCATCTGGCCCTGAGGTGTATTTTTTTGTTGTTGTTTGTTTTTGTTTTGTTTTTATTGAAAGGGAGACTTTTGATGACTGCTTCTATTTCCTTGGGGATAAAGAACTATTCAATCTATTTACCTAATCTTGATTTAATTTTGGTAAGGGGAACCTATTAAGAAAATTATCTACCAGGCCACAGAGGAAGAAAGTGAAGGTACTCCTAATGAGACCTGATAGACTAGGATCAGAAGGAAGGAGAGGAAGACCTCCCCTATCAGTGGAGGGGCATGTGTGGAGAAGGGGGAGGGAGGGTGGGGTTGAGAGGGGAGGAGGGAGGGGGCCATGGGGAGGGATACAAAGTGGATGAAGTGTAATTAATTAAAATTAAAAATGGAAAGAAAAAAAGAAAATTATCTGTTTCATTTAGATTTTATATTTCATGGCATATAGGTTTTTGTATTAAGACCTAATGATTGTTTTGATATCCTCAGTATCTGTTGTTATTTCCCCCTTTTTATTTTTGATTTTGCAGATTTGGATAGTTTCTGCTTTTTAGTTAGTTTGGCTAAGGGTTTGTGTACCTTGTTGATTTTCTCAAAGGATCATCTCTTGGTTTCATTGATTCTTTAAATTGTTTTCTCTGTTTCTAATTCATTGATTTCAGCTCTGAGTTGGATTATTTCCAATTGTCTACTCCTCTTGGGTGTGTCTGCTTCTTTTTTTTTCCCTAAGGCTTTTAGGTTTGCTGTTAAGTTGTTTGTATGCGATGTCTCAAACTTCTTTCTGGAGGCATTTAGTGCTATGAACTTACCTCTTAGCACTGCTTTCATTGTGTCCTATGAGTTTGGTAAGTTGTGCCTTCATTTTCATTGAATTTCAGGAAGTTTCTAATTTCCTTTTTCATTTCTTCCCTGACCAAGTAGAAAGTTGTTTAGTTTCCATGTGCATGTAAGGCTTTTTGTTATTTCTGTTGCTTTTGAGGTCTAGTTTTAGGCCATGGAGGTGTGACAGGATACAAGGGATTATTACAATCTTCTTGTATATGTTGAGGCTTGCTCTCTGCCCAAATATATGGTCAGTTTTGGAGAAAGTTCCATGAGGTATTGAAAGAAGGTATACTCTTTTGAATTTGGGTGAAAAGTTCTGTAGACCTCTATTAGGTCCATTTGATTTAGAATCTCTGGAAATGTCATTATTTCTGTATTTAGGTGCTGTCTAGATGATCTGTCCCTTGGTGAGAGTGGAGTGTTGAAGTTTTCCACTATTAAGATGTTAGCATCGCATCCTGAGCGTATCATTTTAGCTTTTTATGGTATCCAACCATGCTTGGGGAGAATGTCCTGCTTCAATGGCTGTAAAGGCCTGAATGATCATGGCTGCATCACACTGTTGTGAGACTCTAATCTTGCATATATACCACAGGCAAACCAAGGAGACCAACACCAGTAGGCCTGCTAACACTCCCATGCCCGCCCATTCCTTCAGATGATTCATGGCTGCAGCAATCCATGTTGATAATCCTCTGGCTAGTCCTGCGTCCACTCTGGTAGAATTTACTGTGACAATGGCCACTCTCAGCTGCTCCATCGTAGTATCGAATTCTCCAGTCCAATTACCTAAAATATAGCTCGACAATTGTTTAGACAGATTTGCAGCGCAGGAAAAATTCTCATGTTGTATGCTAGTGACACAAAGTCCAGCATACTTTCATTGGCAGCCAGGTTGAGCGATTTGCCATAGGGTATCAATTTGCTCCTGCAAGAGGTCAATCCTCTGATTGAACACCATCAAGCTTCCTTTTAGTTGAGCATTAATTCCTTTATGTACAACTAAACTAAGGCATGAGCTACATTGGCTAAATGATTATTCAGGGTTTGAGGCTAAGCACTGCACTCAGGGTCAGCCGCTTTGGACCCAGAGAAGAGCATGTCTGATTGCATGCGGGTTGATGCCCCAGGTCCCGCCTCTGAGAAAAAGGTATCGGACGGTCTGATGCTCTTTGGGTGGATGACACCTAAATGAACATCTGTACAAAGTCCCAATTTATTTCTAATATCAGAGATCAGACCTCTACTCTTGCCTGATGCGTCTAAAACAAAAAGGGGGAACTGTAGAGAGCTGCGGAATGCTATGCCTTAAAGATGGAGCTGGTTTCCGCCTCCCACGTTCCCGATGGTGAGTGCTCTCTGTCACGAACAACTCCACATTTGGCTAAGGCCGAGGATCTGGCTTGCTTCCATGTATGTGGACCTATCTGCATTGCCCCCGTGGCACGCCTGGGTTGGCTACCCAGAGGCTATTTAAGCTGTGGGCTGGCTTTCCCCGGGGTCCGAGGATTGTTCAATGTTCCTGAATAAACTGCATTGAAAAAAAAAAAAAAGATGTTAGCATCAATGTGTGATTTAAGCTTTAATAATGTTTCATTTACAAATGCAGGTGCTCTTGTAT
This sequence comes from Meriones unguiculatus, assembly GCF_030254825.1. Taxonomy (NCBI): domain Eukaryota; kingdom Metazoa; phylum Chordata; class Mammalia; order Rodentia; family Muridae; genus Meriones; species Meriones unguiculatus. The sequence goes on from NW_026843706.1 coordinate 12,876,934, forward strand.
TTGGGACATGGATATTGAAAATTGTGATATCCTCCTGGTGGATTTTTCCTTTGATGAGAATGCAGTGCGCCTCTTCATCTTTTTTGATTAATTTTGGTGGAAAGTCTATATTATTAGATATTAGGATAGCTACCCCAGCTTGTTTTCTGGGTCCTTTCCCTTAAAAACCATTTTTCCAGCCCCTTTACTCTGAGGTAGTGTTTATCCTTGTTGCAGAGGTGTGTTTCTTGGATGCAGCAGAATGTTGGATGCTGTTTCCACAAACATTCTGTTAGTCTGTGTCTTTTTATTGGAGAGTTGAATCCATTGATGTTGATAGATGATAGTGACCAAAGAAAGTTACTTCCTTTTATTGTGGAGTTGGTGGTGTTAATGTATTTCTACACTTGCTTTCTTTTTTTTGTGTGTGTGTGAAGTTATCTACATCCTGTGTTTTCTTGGGTGTAGTTGATTTCATTTGATTAGAGTTTTCTTTCTAGTATCTTCTGTAGGACTGGGTTGCTGTGTAGATCTTGCTTAAGTTTAGATTTGTCATGGAATATTTTGTTTTCTCCATCTATTTTGATTGAAAGCTTTGCTGGGTATAGTAGTCTGGGTTGGCATCTATGATCTCTTAGAGTCTGCATGACATCTGCCAAGGCCCTTCTGGCTTTCATAGTTTCTGTTGAGAAGTCTGGTGTGATTCTGTTAGGTCTACCTATATGTTACTTGGCCTTTTCCCTTGTTGCTTTTAATATTTTTCCTTGCTCTGTAGATATTGTGTTTTGATTATTATGTACCTGAGGAGTTTCTTTTCCAGTAGTCTATTTAGTGTTCTTTAGGCCTCTCGTATGTTTATAGGCATCTGTTTCTTAAGGTTGGGGAAATTTTCTTCTATGATCTTCTCAAAAATATTTTCTGGACCTTGGAGCCTGGAATCTTCTTTTTTTTCTGTTTCTACTACTCTTATATTTCAACTTTTCATGGTATCCTTGATTTTTTGAATGTTTTGTATTTGTAACTTTTCTGATTTTTTTGACAGACGTATCAATTTCTGCAAGTGTATCTTCAGCACCTGAGATTCTCTCTTCCATCTCTTGTATTCTGTTGGTGATGGTTACCTCAGTTATTCCTGATCTTTTGCTTAAGTTCTCCAGTCCAGAGTCTTCTCTGTGTTTTCTTTATTTATTCTAATTCTGTTTTCAGATCTTGCACAATTTCCTTCATCTGTTTGAGTGTGGATTCCTGTCTGTTCTTGATGGCCTCTAATTTTTTGTTCATCTCCTCTTTATGTAGCTTGAATAGCTACATAATTATAGATTTAAGATCATTTTCTGGTATTTCAGCGGCAATAGAATATCCATTGAGTTTTGGAGATTTTGGTGAATGCTTGATGTCCTGGGTTTTGTTGCCTGTATTCTTATGCTGGCCTCTAGCCATTTGGTTGTTTGTAGTCTTGCTTGATTATTGTTGGAGCCTGTACTGCAGACTGGATTCACCTGTCTGTGGTGTCTTGAGTAGTCTCTTCTGGATTCACTGTCTCTGCTGGCTCACTGTTTGTGACCCAGGTAGCTGGGGCACAGTTGGAAGGGTCTCTGAGTCTAGATCTGTTCCAGTGTCCCACAGGCTTCCTTAAGAAGGTGGAGGATGGGATTTGGGTTCCAGGTCTGGCTCAGCTCTGCTGGGTTCACTGGTTCTGCTGGCCACATTTTTTTTTCTCACCCAGGTAGGCTAAGCTGCTGGAAAGCAGGAGGAAAGATCTATGAGCCCAGAGCTGCTCCAATGACCCACAGTCTTTCCTGGGGAGGAGGACAATGGAACTTGAGTCAGGTGCCTAGTTCAGCTCCACAGGGTTAGCTCCACAGGGTTTCTCTGTATGTGCTGGGCTCCCTGATTCTGGCTTATGTGAGCTAGGATCCCAGGGTGCTGGCAGATAGATCTCTTTGCCTAGAGTTGTTCCAGTGTCCCACAGGCTTCCTTAAGAAGGTGGAGGACAGGATTTAGGTCCCAGGTCTGGCTCAGCTTTGTTGTAGTCACTGTCTGTGCTGTGCTGGGTGATTCTGACCTGGGTGAACCAGGCAGGAGAGGAGCAGGCAGAATGGAGCCTCACGTCCCCCACAGTACCAGAATGTATCCCCTCCACTGTGTAGTGAGAGTGAATGCCACTATCTGCTATGACCGGAAAGGTGTCCACAGGATGTTGAGTGTGGTCTCCCTGGTATGGGAACATGAGCCTCTAGTACCCAGTAGGTGTCCACAGGACTGTGAGAGTGGGGGTTTCACCCACAATACAGAAGGTATTCACTCCACAGGCAGTGAGAGTGAATGCTCACACTCAGACCTGCCAGGCTCTGGTTTCAGGAAGATATCCACAAAAAGTTGGCTTGGGAGGGGTGGCCTAAAGATGCAGGTTCAGAACTGTGCTGTGGGTGGGTTCAGTCAGGTGGTCTAAGGCTGCAGGGTAGGAGTCCCTCCACCCCACCCCATGCATGCACTGCCACTGCCAGTCACAGGAATATATCCACAGATGGTGAGATTGGGAGCCTAGGGCTGCAGAGTCAGAGCCTAGAGAGCTCCTGCAGTTTCAGGAAGGTATCAACAGATGGTGGGATTGGGCAGGTAACGTAGGGTTGTGGCAGTGCCGTGAGAGGAGCCCAGGAATCTTTCTAGGTATTAGCCAGGTGGCCTGAACATGGACCTTCAAGTATCCCCACGGATTCTCCTCTCACCCGAGAAACACAGATGTCAGGGTTTTGGGGTCCACAATGTGGTCTGCCAGTCACCTTGATCTCACTGCTGAACTGCTGTTCAGATACCGTTCATGCCACCACCTTGGATCTCCCATGTTTCTCTCTTTCTCTTTCTTTCCATCTCCATCAGCAAATCTCTTTCTTATAGTACCTGTTGTGTGCTTGGCATTGTTTTGAAACAAATACTAACATTTTGTGCTGAATACTGAGTGGGCTCTTCTAGCAATGTTTAGTAATGCTAGAACACCTTTTTACATGCCTGCCCACAACAAATCTTTCACTTGCACTTCATCTCTTGCTCCTTTCATGATCACTTAACCTGTTTTTGTTTGCTACTGCTGCCACATGCATCTGTCCGGCTTCTGCCAGCTGCTCAGATGTGTTTGCTGCTCACTACAGAACTTTTTCTCACCCACAACCTCATCTGATCCTGTCACCCGTGCTGGACTTCACTATTAGGTAAGCCAGGCCTTGAGACCTGCCCACACAGCAGGATTTTAAAACTGCCGTCATATGGCTTTAAATTTTGCCATTGCCTCAGGCCATCAAGAATTAGGGTTTTCCAATACAAGAACACATCAACGATATCATCCACTACGACCAAGTAGGCTTCATCCCAGGCAAGCAGGGGTGGTTTAGTATACGGAAATCTATCAATGTAATCCACCATATAAACAAACTGAAGGAAAAAACCACATGATCATCTCCTTGCATGCTGAAAAGGCATTTGACAAAATCCAACACCCATTCATGTTTAAAGTCTTGGAGAGATCAGGGATACAACGCACATACCTGAACATAGTACAGGCAATATACAGCAAACCTATAGCCAACATCAAACTGAATGGAGATAAACTTAAATCTATCCCACTGAAATCAGGGACAAGGCAAGGCTGGCCACTGTCTCCATACCTCTTCAACATTGTTCTTGAAGTCCTAGCCAGAGCAATAAGACAACTAAAGGAGATCAAGGGGATACAAATTAAAAAGGAAGAAGTCAAAGTATCACTATTTGCAGATGATATGATAATATACCTAAGTGACCCCAAAAATTCTAACAGGGAACTCCTACAGCTGATTAATACCTTCAGCAAAGTGGCTGGATACAAAATTAACTAAAAAAAAAAATCAGTAGCCCTCTTGTATACAAAAGACAAAAGGACTGAGAAAGAAATTAGGGAAACAACACCCTTCACAATAGCCACAAAGGACATAAAGTACCTTGGTATGAACTTAACCAAGCAAGTCAAAGAATTGTAAGGAAAAAATTTTCCAGTCTCTGAAGAAAGAATTTGAAGAAGATATCAGAAGATGGAAAGATCTCCCTTGCTCATGGCTTGGCAGAATTAATATAGTAAAAATGGCCATCTTACCAAAAGCAATCTACAGATACAATGCAATTTCCATCAAATTACCAACACAGTTCTTTACAGACCTTAAAAGAAAAATTCTCTCTTTCATATGGAATAACAAGAAACCCAAAATTGCTAAAACAATTCTCTACAATAAAAGATCTTCTGGAGCTGTCTCCATCCTTGATCTTAAGCTGTATTATAGAGCAACAATACTAAAAACTGCATGGTACTGGCATAAAAACAGACTGGTGGATCAATGGAACCGAACAGAGGACCCAGAAATAAACCCACACACTTATGGACACCTGATCTTTGACAAGGATGCCAAAACCATTCAATGGAAAAAAATACAGCATCTTCAACAAACGGTGCTGTTCTAACTGGATGTATACATGTAGAAAAATGCAAATAGATCCATATTTATCACCCTGCACAAAACTAAAGTCCAAGTGACCAAAGACCTCAACATAAAACCAGACACACTAAACCACTTAGAAGAAAAAAATTGGGGTAAAACCTTGAACTCATTGGTACAGGAGACAACTTTCTGAACAGAACATCAACAGCACAGGCTCTAAGAGCAACAATCAATAAATGTGACCTCGTGAAACTGAAAACCTTCTGTAAAGCAAAGGACACTGTTATCAGAACAAAACAACTGCCTCCAGATTGGGAAAGGATCTTCACCCACCCTATATCTGACAGAGGACTAATATCCAGTATATATAAAGAACTAAAGAAGTTAAACAGCAAAAAATTAAGTAATCCAATTAAAAAATGGAGTACAGAGGTAAACAGAGAATTCTCAATAGAGGAATATTGAATGGCAGGGAAACACTTAAATGTTCAAAGTCCTTAGTCGTAAGGGAAATGCAAATCAAAATGACCCTAAGATTTCACCTTACACCCATCAGAATGGCTAAGATCAAAAACTCAAGTGACAACACATGCTGGAGAGGTTGAGGAGAAAGGGGAACTCTTCTCTACTGCTAGTGGGAATGTAAACTTTTACAACCACTCTGGAAAGTAATCTGCACTTCCTCAGACAACTAGGAATAACGCTTCCTCAAGATCCAGCTATACCACTCTTAAGCATATACCCAAAAGAGGCTCAAGTATACAGTAAGGACACTTGCTCAACCATGTTTATAGAAGCCTTATTTGTAATAGCCAGAGCTGGAAACAGCCCAGATGCCCCTCAGTGGAGGAATGGATACAGAAATTGTAATACATCTACACAATAGAATATTTCTCAGCAATAAAAAACAAGGAAATCATGAAATTTGCAGGCAAATGGTGGGCTCTGGAAAAGATCATCCTGAGTGAGCTATCCCAGAAGCAGAAAGATGCACGTGGTGTATACTCACTTCTACAGACATATAATATAGGATAAACCTACTAAAATCTGTACACCTAAAGAAACTAATCAAGAGGGATGACTCATGTTAAAAGGCTCAATCCTTATCCAGAAGGGCAAAAAGGATGGACATCAGACGAAGGCGAAAAGAGGAAACAAGTCAGGAACCTGACACAAAGGACCTCTGAAAGGCTATGCCCTGCAGACTATCAATGCAGATGCTGAGACTTATGGGCAACCTTCGGGCAGAGTGCATGGAATCTTATGAAAGAAGTGGGAAACAATAAGATCTGGAGAGGACAGAAACTTCACAAGGAGAGCAACAGAACCAAAAAATCTGAGGACAGGGGTCTTTCCTGAGACTGATACTCCAACCAAGGACCACGCATAGAGATAACTTAAGACCCCTGCACAGATGTAGCCCATGGCAGTTCAGTATCCAAGTGGGTTTCATTATAATAAAAACAGGGACTGTCTCTGACATGAACTGATTGGCCTGCTCTTTAATTACCTCCCCCAGAGGGGGAAGCAGCCTAACCAGGCCACAGAATAAGACAATGCAGCCACTCCTGATGAGACCTAATTGACTAGGATCAGAAGGAAGGAAAAGAAGACCTCCACTATCAGTGGGCTTGGGGAGGGGCATGCATGCAGAGGGTGAAGGAAGGGAGGGATTGGGACAGGAGGAGGGAGTGAACCACAGCGGGGATACAAAGTGAATAAAGTGTAATTAATAAAGAATTTAAAAAAAAGAAAAAAAAAGAATTAGGTCTTTAAATTTCCTGCCTCACTTGCATGCTTATGTGTGGAGCACAGAGCAGGATTTTTGAATTTCACTGACACCTGCTCAGCTGTGCCATGCACAGACTGTTCAGAACTTCTGTCAGGCAGAGACCCACGCCATCATCAAGGGCCAGGTCTCTGCAAACCCAGTCCCACTATGCTGCCACCACCAAGCACTGCACGTGGCAAGCTGCCATGCTGATTTTAGAACAGAGAAGTCACGCCATACGCTAGAGCCTCACAGACGTTCACTGTGCATTCTAAACACCAGCTCTCAAAATATCTCTAACCTCTAAGCCCCTACTTCAAAGTTTCTCAAAATCATTTCTTCACAATTTCTGTACATTCTGCTCTTAAATATTTTTTAAATGCTGTAAATTCTTATCTAACAATTTATATAATTTGCTCATTGGATTTACTCTTATAAGACTTCTTCAGTCATAACTGTTTATTTTATCTCCTTTTAAACTGAAAACAAGTGTCACTTTAAATGGATATGGATTTTTATATAAATTTCAAGTTATATTTTTAAAACATGATACATATATACATATATATATATATATATGATTCAACTCTGGTTAAAATAATTTTATATGATGCTAAAATTTCAAGGTTATAAAGTTCAAACAAACAGGTGAAGGAATTGAAGGAAAAGAAGGAAAACACGAAGAACAGGTGAAGGAAATCAACAAAAGAGTTCAAGATCTGAAGATAAAAATGGAAAAATTAAAGAAAACACAGACAGAAGAAATCATGGAGAGGGAGAATGTAGGGAAGAAAACAGGAACTACAGCATAACCAATAGACTACAATGGATGGAAGAAAGAATCTCAGGTGTGGAAGATACAATGGAAGAAATCGATGTATCCATTAAAGAAAATGTTAAATCTAAAAAATTACTGGCACAAACTATCCAAAGAAATCTAAGACAAGATGAAAAGGCAAAACCTTGGAATAATAGGAATAGAAGAAACAGAAGATTCCCGTCTCTAAGACCCAGAAAATATTTTCAACAAAATAAAAGAAGAAAAATTTCCGAATTTAAAGGAGAGGCCTGTTAGCATACAGGAAGACTACAGAACAACTAATAAATTAAACCAGAAAAGCAAAACCTCCTGCCACATAATAATCAAAACAGTAAGTATACAGAACAAAGAAAAAAACAGTAAAGCTACAAGGGGAAAAGGCCAAGTAACATATAATGGCAAACCCATCAGAATCACACCTGACTTCTCAACAGAGACTATGAAAGCCAGAAGGGCCTGGACACATACCATGCAGACCCTAAAAGAATACAGATGTCAGCCTAGGCTGCTATACCCAATAACTCTCTCAGTCATCATAGATGGAGAAAACAAGATATTCAACAATAAAAACAAATTTAAACAATACCTACATACAAATACGACGTTACAGAAGATACTAGAAGGAAAATTCCAACCCAGGAAAGCTAACTATAGTCAGGAAAATGCAGGAAATAAATCACCTCACTACAGCAAGACTAAAAGTAGCCAAGCACACAAACACACAACCACTATTGTAATGCCAGGTTCACAGGACACTCAGAGATCACCAGGAGATTACTCGATGCAATTGCAAGAGAGCTTTATTACGAAAGCAATCGAATAGAAGACACAAAAATAAACCCACATTTATGGACACCTTATTTTTGACAAAGATTCCAAAACATTACATTGGAATAAAAGATCTTCAACAAATATTGCTAGTCTAACTGGATGTCTATGCGTAGAAAAATGCAAATAGATCCATGTTTATCACCCTGCACAAAACTAAAGTCTATGTGTATCAAAGACTTCAACATAAAACCAGACACACTAAATCTGTTAGAAGAAAAAGTGGGGAAGAGCTTTCAACTCATTGACACAGGAGACAACTTCCTGAACAGAACACAACATCAACAGCACAGGCTCTAAGAGCAACAATCAATAAATGGGACCTCACGAAACTGAAAAGCCTCTGTAAAACAAAGGACACTCTCATCAGAACAAAACGACTGCCTACAGATTGGGAAAAAATCTTCACCAACCTTACCTCTGACAGAGGGCTAATATCCAGAATATATAAAGAACTTAAGAAGTTAAACACCAACAAACCAATAAATCCAATTTTAAAATGGGGTACAGAGCTAAACAGATAATTCTCTGTAGAGGAATATCAAATGGCAGAAAACACTTAAAGAAATGTTCATCATCCTTAGTCATCAGGGAAGTGAAAATCAAAATGACACTGAGATTTCACCTTACACGCATCAGAATGACCAAAAAACAAAACAAAACAAACAAACAAACAAAAACTTCTAGTGAGAATACATGTTGGATAGAATGTTTAGGAAAGAGAACCCCTAATGCATTGCTGGTCAAATGTAAAATTGTAAAACCACTTTGGAAATCAATCTGGTGCTTTCTCAGACAAGTAGGAATAGTGCTTCCTCAAGATCCAGCTATACCACGCCTACACATATATCCAAACTATGCTCAAGTACACAACAAGGACAATTGTTTAAGCATGTTTGTGGCAGCTTTATTTGTAATAGCCAGAACCTGGAAACAACCCAGATGTCTCTCAGTTGAGAAATGGATACAGAAATTGTGGTATATCTACACAATGGATATACCACAATGGATATACTCAGCAATTAAAAACAAGGAAATTATGAAATTTTCAGGCAAATGGTAGAATCTAGCAAATATCATCCTAGTGAGGTATCCCAGAAGCGTAAAGACACACATGGTATATACTCACTAATAAGTGTATATTAGATATAAGAGAAACATACTAAAATCTGTACACCTAAAGAAGCCAAGTAAGAAAGAGGACCCTGGGTAAGATTGTCAATCCTCACTTAGAAAGGCAAATGAGTTGGACATCAGGAGAGAGAGAGAATACAGGAAACAGTATAGGAGCCTACCAGAGGACCTCTGAAAGACTCTACCCAATAGGGTATCAATGGAGATGTTGAGACTCATAGCCAATCTTTGGGTAAAGTTGCAGGAAATCTTATGAAAGAAAGAGGAGATAGAGATACCTTGGAGGGGACAGGAGATCCACAAGGAGAACAACAAAACCAAGAAATCTGAGCCCAGGGGTCTTTTCTGAACCTGGTACTCCTACCAAGGACCATGCTGGAGATAACCTAGAACCTGTGCACAGATGTAGTCCATGGCAGATCAGTCATCAAGTGGGTTCCCTAGTAAGGGTTACAGGGACTGTTTCTGACATGAACTCAGTGGCTGGCTCTTTGATCATCTCCCCATGAAGGGGAGCAGCTTTACCAGGACACAAAGGAAGACAATGCATCCAGTCTTGATGATATCTGACAGGCTAGGGTCAGAGGGAAGGGGAGGAGGACCTCTCCTCTCAGTGGACTTGGAGAGGGGCATGGGAGGAGATGAGGGACGGAGGATGGCATTGGGAGGGAATGAGAGAGGGGGCTACAGGTGTAATATAACATGAATAAACTGTACTTAATATAAAATTGAAAAAATTTAAAAAAAAATAAAAAAAGAAATGCCACACATCCTTAGTCATCCAGGAAATGTAAATCAAAAAGACCCTGGGTTGCACTCTACAACAATCAGAATAACTAAGATCAAAAACTCAAGTGATAACACATGTTGGAGATGATGTTTAGAAAGGGGAACCCTCCTCCATTGCTGGTGGGAATGCAAACTTGTCCAACCACTTTGGAAATCAATCTGGTTCATTCTCAGACTCTTAGGAATAGTGCTACCTCAAAATCCATCTATACCACTCCTAGGCATATATATAGAAAATATGCTTGAGTATACAATAAGGACATTTGCCCAACCATGTTTTAGCAGCTTCATCCATAATAGCCAGAATCTCAAAACAACCCAGCTGTCCCTTAATTGAGGAATGGATACAGAAATTGTGGTACATTTACATAATGGAGTACTACTAAGCAATTAATAACAAGGAAATCATGAAATACGCAGGTTAATGGTGGGATCTAGAAAAGATCATCCTGAGTGAGGTATCCCAGAAGCATAAAGACACACATGGTATATATTCACTTATAAGTGGATATTAGACATAAAATATAGGATAAACATACTAAAATCTATACTCTTAAGGAGGACCCTGGTTAAATTGCTCAGTCTTCATTCAGAAAGGCAAATGGGATAGTCATCTGAAGAAGGTGAAAACAAGGAACTAGACAGGAGCCTTCCACAGAGGGCCTCTGAAAGACTCTACCCAGCAGGGTATTAAATCAGATGCTGAGACTCATAGCCAAACTTTGGGTGGAGTGTAGGGAATGTTAAGAAAGAAAGGGGAGACAGAAATCTCTGGGAGGGTCTGGAGCACCATAAAGAGAACAACAGATCCAAAAAATCTGAGCCCAGCCTTTTTTTTTTTTCAGCCTTTTTTTATGGGACTGATACTCCAACCAAGGGCAATTCATGGAGATAACTTAGAATCCCTACACAGATACAGTCCTTGGCAGCTCAGTCTCCAAATGGGCTCTCTAGTAAGAGGAACAGGGGCTGTCTCTGAAACAAACTGAGTGGCTGGCAATTTGATCATCTCCTCCTGAGAGGGGAGCAGCCATACCAGGCCACAGAGGAAGACTATGAAAGACAGTCCTAATGAGACCTGATAAGCTAGGGTCAGATGGAAGGGGAGGAAGACTTCCCCTATCAGTGGACTGAGGAATGGGCATGGGTTGGAGATGAGGGAAGGAGAAAGGGCAGGGTTGGGAGGGGATGAGGGTGCAGTCTACAGCTGGGATACAATGTATACAAATTTTAACAAAGAAAAAAATCTTACATTAAAAAAAGTAAAAGGGGGAAAATAAATTAATGCTCTTTCTCCCACCATGAGCTGCCTGTGATCCAGATTCACTACTAGGATTTCTGGCCAATGGATTTAGTATAATAAATTCAAATGTAATTTTAAAATTCTTCTATACTCTTCTGTGTTGTTTATTCTAATCTCATAATTCAGGGATTAAGAAGTAAAAGCTTTGGCCTAAATACCTTTAAATTATGTGATATAATTCCATGAATACTCTAAATTAAGATCTATTAATTTTAGAGGGATTTATTTTTTTATGTTAAAACTTGGTCATTTTGCTGTATCTTCACTATCAAAAATGTTAAAATATGTATGGTCTTATTTTCTGAATACAATAACCTTATTAATCTATAATATAACCTTAGACTTTTATAAGCTATGGACTTTTTTGTACTAAATCATACAGGAAACTGTTATGCTTTTGCTTTAGTGGACTATGTTTATGACTTTTAAGGCTGCAACTTACAGGGATGAAACCTAAAGTCCCACAAATACAAGTTAATAGTCATTCATTTCATATATGATCAAGTCTGCTAATGTGTCCAAAAATAATATATTTATAGTCCTACTGATGCAAAATGGCCTCACTCTGTCTTAACTGAACGGCAGAGGATGGACCCTGAACCCCCCATACAGGAGTTGGTAAAAATGACTTTTGAAGCCTGAAAGCCTTCCCAGCAGGCTAAGCTTCAGCAAAAACCATGCTCCAGACCTTGACAGCTGCTCTGAGGCTATCCACATTTCTGCACGGGGGGGGGGGGGGCGTCTGCAATGCCCCATTCTGCCAGAGTGTAACCAAAGGTCAACTCTGCCAGATAACTTTTTCAGATGCAGTCAGGAAGGACACTGGTCCAGCAGCTGCCTCAACAAGCCATGACTTCCTGCTGGCAGACCAGCCTCTGGAAGTCAAATTGATAAGATGCAGGCTTGTCTTCTGTGCCCAGCCATGGAGGATCAACCCGCACAAGAGCTACAGAAACTTCCAGCGTTCCAACTCCTTGGCCTGGAGGATGACAAATGGTTCCTACATTCAGCGACCTCCAACACCTTCACCCAGCCCAGGATCATGCTGCAGGTCTGATTTAACCTCACAATCGGGTCCCTTGGTCATATTGCCAGTTTCTGTCCTGTGAGGCTTCAGATGCCTTCTCATTCCTTTTCCTAAGCAGGAGACTAGGTCTTAAGCTGGTTTTTTATTGTCAGGTAACTGTTACCGTCAGGTCCAGATACAATCTGCTTTGTTGCCAGAAAAACAGATCTCAGATGTAACTTTTTACCATTCCTTTAGCTAAAGAACAATAAATGTTCACAGCTGTCTTACTTATATCTCATGGTAAATAACTAGATAGATAGGCCTAAGGATACAGAAGTTTAAGTTATATAGCTTCTAAGAAAATGAGGGTCTAAGAAAGTTTTGTAAGAAAATGTATTAAGGTTGGTAAATGCAAACTTAAAAACTGATTAAGCCTCCCTTCCATAGTGTGTAATCATACTAAAAGTTAAGACAAGTGAGCTTTTGCCCTTCTACTTCACAAAAGGCTTCTACCTTTCCAGAGCTCACCTTAGAGACTGTTTATGTTGTTGACACAAATGTGTATGTCTACTGCCTTTTCTACAATGTATATTTCAATGCATATTACATGTTTAATGTAATATTCTAAGAACATGTCTATAGTTTTGTCTCCTTTGTAAAACTTAAAAGGGATTCTTGTAAGCTGCAGAAAATCCACCCAAATCCACCTCTCAGGTCAATTGGGTTCCAAATAAGTACTGCACCTACTGTTTATCTCAAAAAGTGGGATTCCTACTCCCCCTTTACCTGGTTTTGTCTTTCCTGGCTACCTAATTACTACATCCATACATCCAACACCGGCAGATTGATGAGTTCCTTCCATGATTGGTGTAAACATTCCTCTCTGTCTGAGAGACTGACCAGTATCTGTCCATTTCACTGGGGGAATGGAAGTACCCTCCCTTCTTGCCAACCCCCAAGCAGATACCTTCCCTTCGGTGAATAATCTTTTTCTTCTAACTGACAAGGTCTCTCGTCTTTTCCTTTTCTCTCTCACATAAGACACACTGTTGGAAAATCCTAGTACTAGGTAAACTGTGTCTCCCTGGAAGTCTTCCCTGTGGCCCCTGGCACTGCTAGTGTGACCTGCTTTGCTAGCTTGTGCCCCCTGTACCTCTAGTTTTCCTGTACTTTGTGGAGATGCCCCAAAGACTGGCAGAACTGACTTTTCTCTCTTCATCCAAGGGAATCATGTCTTCTGCCATACACCCAGGCTCTCCTCTGGGATGCCTTCTAAATAATTTCACATTTGTATACCTAGTGCCCGTTTTAAGGGCTTATGTGTTTCTGCAACCAAATTTGGCCTCAATTTCCTTAGATGAGAGATCCAAAGCAAAATCTTTTTTAAATTTTATTTTTATTTTAATGTTATTATTATAATTTATTCACTTTGTATCCCAGCTGTAGCTCCCTCCCCACCTCCCCTCCCAATGCCACTTTCCCTCCCTCTTCCTCTCCCACGCCTTTTTCCGAGTCCACTGATAGGGCGGTCCTCTTCCCATTACATCTGACCCTAGCCTATCAAGTCTCATCAGGGTTGTCTGCCTTGTCTTCCTCTATGGCCTGGTAAGGCTGCCCTCCCTCAGGGAGAAGTTATCAAAGAGCCAGCCACTGAGTTAATATCAGAGCCAGCCCCTGTTCCCCTTATTAAGGAGCCCATGTAGAGACTGAGCTGCCATGGGCTACATCTATGCAGGGGTTCTAGGTTATCTCCATGTGTGATCCTTGGTTGGAGTATCAGTCTCAGAAAAGACCACTGGGCCCAGATTTTTTGGTTCTGTTGCTCTCCTTGTGGAGCTCCAGTCCCCTCCAGGTCTTTCTACCTCCCCCTTCTTTCAGAAGATGCCATGTACTATGCCCAAAGTTTGGTTATGAGCCTCAGCATCTGCTTTAATTCCCTGCTGGGTAGACTCTTTCAGAGGCCCTCTGTGATAGAGCTATGCCCAGTTCATGAGATCCCCAAAGACCACCAGGAATCAACTCTGCTGCAAATATATGAGGGTTTTTTTTTTTTTAATACAAGCTCGAATCCAGGTCGCAGCAACCTCCTTGGTGAAGAGGAGGAGTGTGGCACCACCATCTAAGGGAACAAGGGTTGTAAAGGGAAAAATTGTAAGGAGGGAATTACATGCCTTGGTGTTACATGATTGGAAAATTGACTTTAGAAATGATTGGTTAACTTTAGGCAAAAGTTCTGGCTTAGCCATCTGGGCAGGTTTCCTAGCAACTGTATCTCTAGTGGGCAGGAAAAGAATACTGTAAGGCTAGTTCCTCCTGGCAGCTGGCTGGACATGCTTCCACTTGACTGGCCTTTGTTAAGGCTTGTGCTTTAAACTTTAAACAATTACCCCCCAAAAACTTAATATTTAATTCTTTGGTCTCTCAGTAGACTCCTATCTTGTTCCTTGTTTTCACCCTCTTCTGATGTCTATCCTGTTTGCTTTTCTGAATGAGGATTGAGCATCTTACCCAGGGTCCTTCTTCTTGCTTAGCTTTCTTAGGTGTATAGCTTTTAGCATGTTTACCCTATATTGTATGTCTAATACCCACTTATAAGTGAGTATCTACCATGTGTGTCTTTATGCTTCTGGGATACCTCACTCAAGATGATCTTTTCTAGTTCCCACCATTTGCCTGCAAATTTCATGATTTCCTTGTTTTTAATTCCAAAGCAAAATCTTTTAAATTACTGTCAGCGATTGGGTAAATGGAGGTTCCTATGTTCAAGTCTCTTCTTCTGTCTCTGTTCGCTCTCCCAAAAACTTCCAAATGTACACCTAAAAGTAATGTACACCCAAAGAAAATTTCTTTGTAACCTACTTGACTTTGTCTTCTGTCTATATATACATTCTAGTATCCTGCCAGACCCAGGTGTTTGCTACATCCAAGACATGGTCAAAACAGCTATCCATAGGTGTTCCAGTCTACCCTCGAAGACTGTGTCAAGCTGGACCTGTACTTTCACTCCCAGCAACAGATGTTCTCACAAACCCTGGACAGCATCAAAACCAGCCTACTCTTCCTGGACTCAGCCAACATTCCAGCCTTTTGACCTCCCTATTGCTGTTCTAGTGTCAGCAGGATGTAGCTAAAGATTATTGATTTCTTCACCCATGATCCACTTATTATCAACAGAAGGTTAAAATGGTGTGCTTTAGGCCCAGGACAAACAGCTCCAGTTTCTCCCAGCATTTTTCAGTTCCTATCTGCTGCTGGGCATGGCTGGCAACTCTACCCTCTACCATAAATTTTTCAGGGCAGAAACTCCTTCTCCTCACCATGTTATTTGGACATTTTGGAGCTCTTACTTTTTTCTCCCCTTGAATGGCAACCAAGAGCTGCTTGCAATGAACGTACATTTATATACTTTAACTTGCCTTGCATGAGAAGCAGTCCAACGTCCTCATTCCCACCCTCCCACCTCTCTAGCTCCTCATTTTTTAATTAAACAAAAAGGGAGGAATGTTATGTTGTGCAGGCAATTTGAATGACCTTCCCTTAGAGACCTTTAGGATCCTGACAACATCCTATGTCAGTGCCTCTGTCCTATGACATCATCTGGCCAGGTACATAGTGACCAGTTGGCTATTCCCCCTCTCTTGCTTTCAGCCTCTGAGATCTGAGACTTACTGCTAAATAAGCTCACCCTTTCTATCTCTCTCTCGCTCTCCCTTTTCATTTCCCCTTAAATAGCTTCCCCTTCCTCTCTCTTCTCATGAGAGTTGGGTGTATCCTATTCTGTAAAATCTTCTCTTATTTGTCATTGTTTCTGACACTCAATTAGACATCACTTTCAAACATGGGTACTTCTTTTTACCTTCATTGTTTGGATTAAAGGTGTGTACCATTACACTGGACCTAAGCTTTTCTTTACCTGAAACTTCCTCTACCGGGCTGACCTTGAATTTATATCTGCAAGCTTCTGTCTCCTGGATTAAAGGCGTGTTTGTATTCCACCCAGATTATACAGACCTACAAGGTCTTTGATGTGATCTCTTGCCAGAACAGCCATGTTAAGCATTAAAATTTCTCTACACTTGCATGCCAGGGTGATAACACTAATCCAATAATGAACAGAGAAATCATTTTGGGTAGATAAGCAGGTGAATTGGATTTTTGGGAGTTTTTTTTTTTTTTTTCTGTCAGCAAGTATAGAGTGGACCAGATGAAGGCAGTGAGGGCAGACTAGTGGAAGAGAAGATTGGTGCTACACAGAGGACTAGAGCTCATTTTTGTTCCACCTACCCCTTCATGCACTAGAGAATCATCACATCCTTTGTCTTGTAAAAGAGGTCTTTCTCAAGTACTAGCGATTGTTCTGAAATTAGAGAGGCAAGGTTTTCCTTAAGATGGATGCCAGCAAATATCTCATGAGGTTTCTAGAAGCTGGCTGCACATTTGGGTCAATTAAACTCTGCTCTGGGAAGCACAGATGTACACATTTGCACATTATTGAGGGAAATGAGGTGAAAGAAGCCTCCTACTGGCTTGAGACATTGTAATAGCTCCTTAGCTCCCACCTCAGTAGGTGGCTGAGACTGAGTCTCTTGCCTATCTGCAAGTCCAGGCACCTCAGCCACAGCCCTGTCTGTGTGGGGTGCCCCAAGGCCCAGGTATATGTACTAAGCATCACCTCACCATAAGGGCTCTTATGCAGTTACTCTGGCTCTCAAAGCCTCAGTTTCTTTGTGTGTGGAATTACAATCATGGTGATTCCTGCATAGCCTATCTCTCACAAAGCTGCAGTGAGGGTCCCATGAGATGTCAGCTATAAAGAGCTGTGCTCCCGGTCTGAGTCACCACTGTAGTTATTATGCAAGAGGATTTTTCCTGGGCTAGGCAGTGCTGTGAACTCAGTATTACTCAATAAAGAATTACTGGTGGTGCTGTTACCACTGATGATTTGACTTATGAGAAAAATGACAGTTCTGAGAGGAAATCAGGAAACTTTCTTTTTGGAACAGCCATCAGTGAGGGGATCATGAAGGAGGGGTCATTTCTGCTATCAACTCCCCTCCTCAATGAACCACTCTGGATGGTCTCTGTTCAGCCTTTGGTTCTCTCCATTTTCCCTTTGACTGAGCTCATCTCATTGTCCAGCCTCTGACCTTTTCCCCATTTTTCCCCTCTCTATTTTTTTCCCATTCTCCCTTACTTCTTTTCTTGCTTACAAATCTCCCACCTTTATCTTTGCCTGATTTCAAATTTCACTTTCTGTCTCCCTTTGTCTGTTTCTCCTTTTTCTCCTCTTTTCATGGCTTTCTGCTGCTCAGTTGAGAAACTCTAGAAGGAAAACCTGCCAGCCAGCGTTGCTAGGCAACCTGCTAGTACATGACCAGCCTTAAATTTCTCCCTCACAGCTACTCAGAGTCTGTACAGTAGCTCAGAATAAGTAAAGAATGCACCCAGTTGGCTCACTTCTAGATAAGCAAAGGTGTCAACTTTGCTCTGAGATCTCTGAGTTACTTGAAATGTGATAGGAAAACAGCTAAGAAATTAGAAATTACAAAAAGATGACATAGTCTTTTTAGAGCCAGGGGCTCAAGTTTGGATCAATGTAACTTCCAAGTTACACTATAGAATTGTGGAATCCCTTGAAATGTGCAAAATCAAACTATACTTGTGATCCTTTTTGTTATCAAAGTTTACAGATATATAATCAAATTTTTTTATTTTTAAATTTTTATTTTTGAAATTAAAATATAACTGTTTCCCTTTTTTCCTCCCAGTCTCTCCCACATAGCTCCCTTCTCCTTCTTCATTTTATTTTCTCTTTTTTTTTGTTGTTTTACACACACACACACACACACACACACACACACACACGTGTGTGTGTGCACTCTCCTAAATATATAAATACAAGATCTTTAGTCTACATAATATTAGTTGTATTTATATGATTTTGGAACTAAGCATCTAGTATTGGATAACCAATTGGAGGACTCTTTGGGTTACAAGCCTTTCTAGGAAGTCCCAGAAAGTATCAAGGTTATTTTTTGCTTTCAGTGCTTTGCACTAGTTCCTCAGTTCTTCTACCTTCTCTAATCTGCAGAAGTTGCTTCACTTGGTTCATTTTATCTATTTCTTACAGTTGGATTCACCAAAAAGACCACTCTCAATAGGAAACCAAAAAGGGTAGGGTTTATAGGAGAGTTAAGACAAAAACTATGTTTTACCTGGCTTGGACAGTGTTAGCTCACCATGGATCTATTGTTTCCCATAGTATAGATCTGTCTGACTGCCCTTCTCTCTATCATCTTCTGTATTCTGATGACTGTCGCTTTCTCTTGCTTTTCAGACATAAGGATAGTTAAGTCACCATCTCTAGGAAACCTTGCTGTTTTTGCCTTTTTTGTTGTTGTTGTTAAATCCTGAACATATGACAGTAAATCCTTTCCCAACTAAATCCTCCTTAAATTATCCAATTTGAGGAAGTTGTATGTTTTCTGTTGGGACTCTGAAAAATATGAGACCACAACAAATTTAAAAGTGGACACAAGAGATTTTGACTTGAACTTTACTTGAAAAATGGCAGTTATCAAGTATTTGAATTGATATGGTAATTTTCAAAACCAATGTTTAATGCACAAATCCTGTAACAGATGAATTCTTGTTGTCCAACCAAAGGTTCACTGCTGGAAATGGAAGACACAACGTAACAATTCTAATAGATTGAGATTGGAGTAGTTATTTCCAAAACGTTGGCCGCAAGAGGTTAAAAGTAAATTTGTAGCAATATATGTTTATTGATGGTGTTTTTAAGGCATTTCTTTCCCGTTACATTATGTTTAATAGGAACCTAGAGTTCTGAGCCATTAAGGCCAGCCATTGTTCCTGTTGCATACTTGATCAGTTGGCTTCATGGCACAAAGCATTCTGATTTATTGGATATTAGAGGTATTTTAAAAATTGTTCTTTGGGATCCAAGATGACAGTGACCAGCGCGCACAGTATCTGAGGGCAGAGGATCTGAAACTCCGAAATTGTTGAGTAGAGGGGCAACTGAACCGAGAACAACAACATCGAGGCTTCTGGGGAGAAAGGGGACTAACTGTGAACTGAAACCATTTGGGTTCAGGTCACCTGTGGACTTCTCTAGGGACATCACCGGGGACTTCTCCATGGACTTCTCCTGGGCACTCAACCCCCAAGTACTTCCCCCTTAACCACCTCCTTACTCCTTCCTGGGCGGAGGCAGCAAAGGCAGCTCGCATTGTCCGTCACGGAGCATAGTGCCAGTTCTTCTAGCAAAGAACCCCCTGCTCGGGATTTGAGACAGAGAATACTTAATCCCCCTGGCACTTTCCTTTGACTGGCTGTCATACTCCTTCCCAGGCAGAGGTAGGGGCTGAGGAGGTGGCCAGCAGGGTCTGCCACAGAATACAGTGCCTGGTCCCCAGTGCTGGTGGCTCCTAGCACAGCACACAGTGCTGGCAAGCACCAAGTTCTGTGGCTGCAGCACCACTAAGGTGATGGATTGCCTACACCCACATTTGCCCCAACAGGATCACATAGGAGAGTAGAGAACAAGGGAAACCCCCATGCTTTCTAATTGGTCCTGTAGAGAGTGAGTGCACTTTAAAGTGAGTGCTTGCAGAACCCCAGATCCAGGGTCTCTCTACGCAAACAGCCAGACATCAGATCCCTGCACTCAAACACCCATTATGGGCAAGATAGGGATTCTTGGGACAGCGTTCTCAACATTGAAGCCCCTGCTCAGTGGGTCTACCAGTGAATTCCAGGGAAACAACTCATGGAAACCAGACAGATCTGCATACCAGTGGCCAGTAGGCCACTGAGGTATTCAGGTATTCTGTACATGCAAACAGCGCCCATGTCACATTCCTCCCTTAGGTACAACTGAAACACCAATGCACACTCTCAAACCAGTGGCCTTCTCTAATCTTCCTGAAAAATACTCCAGACATCAGAGAAAGACAGACCCAGTCTGATGTACAGAACCTAGGAACAAACAGTGAGGTTTACAAATAAGCAGATGGCCAGAGGCCGGCATAAGAACACACCCAACAAAAATCAGGACATTATGGCCTCACCAGCAACCCCCCAAATCAATGGACTTTTCAATTTATTGGAAACACAAGAAAATGACTTTAAAGCTATGCTTATTCAGTTATTACAGGCACATAAAGAGGAAATGAACAAATCTCTCAAAGAAATATCCACACAAGTGGAGGCAAATAAAGAGGAAATGAGCAAAGCTCTCAAAGAAATAGCCACAGAAATGGAGGAAAATAAAGAGGAAATGAACTAAGCTCTCAAAGAAATACAGGCAAACACAGCCAAAAAGATAGAGGCACAATTAATGGTATATAGAAAGGAAACTAACAAAAAAAAAAAATAGAAGCAATCATAGAAAGACAGGAATCCACATTCAAACAGATGAAAGAAATGGTGCAAGGCATGAAAACAGAATTAGAATCAATAAAGAAAACACAGAGAAAACCCTGGAGTTGGAGAACTTAGAGAAAAGATCAGGAACCACATAGGTAAACATCACCAATAGAGTACAAGAGAAGGAAGAGAGAATCTCAGGTGCTGAAGATACACTTGCAGAAACTAATACTTCTCTCAAAGAAAAAGTAAAATGTGAAAAGTTCCAAACAGAAAATATCCAAGAAATCAAGGACGCCATGAAAAGACAAAATCTAAGAATAATAAGAATAGATGAAAAAGAAGATACCAGGCAACAAGGTCCAGAAAATATTTTCAAGAAAATCACAGGAGAAATTTTTCCCAAATTAAAGAAAGAGATGTCCATAAACATGAAAGAGGCATACAGAACACCAAATAGACTAGACCATTAAAGAAACTCTTCATGCCACATCATAGTCAAAATACTAAACCTACAGAAAAAAAGAAAAAAATATTAAAAGCTTAGCAAAGGAAAAAGGACAAGTAGCATATAAAGATAAACCTATCAGAATCACACCAGACTTCTCAACAGAAACTATGAAAGCCAGAATGGCCTGGGCAGATGTCATACAAACTATAAGGGACCACAGATGCTAGGACCACAGATGCTAACCCAGACTACTATACCCATCAAAGCTTTCAATCACTATAGATGGAGAAAACAAAACATTCCATGACAAAATTAAACTTAATATCTACACAAAAATCCAGCCCTACAGAAAGTGCTAGAAGGAAAACTCCAATCCAAATAAAAAAACAACTACATCCAAGAAAACATAGGATATGGATAACCACACAACAAAAAATTAAAAGAAAACAAGCAATGAAACACAGTAATACCACCAAAGCCACAAGAAAAGAAATTAACTTTCGTTGGTCACTATTATTTATCAGCATCAATGAACTTAACTCTCCAATAAAGACACAGAATAACAGAATGGATGCAGAAACAGGAACCAACATTCTGCTACATCCAAGAAACACACCTCTGCAACAAAGATAAACATTACTTCAGAGTAAAGGGGCTGGAAAAGCAAATGGACACAGAAAACAAGCTGGGGTAGCTATCTTAATATCTAATAAAATAGACTTTCAACCAAAATTAATAAAAAAGATGAGGAAGGGCACTTTATTCTCATGAAAGGAAAAATCCACCAGGAGGACATCACAATTCTGAACATCTATGCCCCCAATATAAGAGTGCCTACATTTGTAAATGAAACATTATTAAAGCTTAAATCACACATTGACCTTAATAGTGAGAGGCTTCAATACTCCAGTCTCACCAAGGGACAGATCATCTAGACGGAAGCCAATTAGGGAAATAAAGACCTTACAGAGGTCCTAAATCTAATGGACCTAATAGATGTCTACAGAACTTTTCACCCAAATTCAAAAGAGTATACCTTCTTTTCAGCACCTCATGGAACCTTCTCTAAAATAGACCATATAGTTGGTCACAAAGCAAGCCTCAACAGATACAAGAAGATTTAAATAATTCTATCTGATTAACATGGACTAAAGCTGGGACCTAAACAACAATGGAAATAGCAAAGAGCATATACACACATGGAAACTGAACAACTTGCTACTCTCAATGACAGCTGGGTTAAGGAAGAAAGAAAGAAATTAAAGACTTTTTAGAATTCAATGAAAATGAAGGCACAACATACCCAAACTTATGGGCTACAATGAAAGCAGTGCTAAAAGGAAAATTAATAGCACTAAGGGCCTTCAATTTGAAACATCTACACAAGCAACTTAATGGCCCACCTGAAAGCCCTAGGAAAAAAAAGAAGTATATACATCCAAGAAGAACAGGTGGCTGGAAATAATCAAACCCAGAGATGAAATCAATAAATTAGAATCAAATAAAACTATTTAAAGGATCAATGAAACCAAGCACTGGTTCTTTGAGAAAATCAACAAGATAGACAAACCCTTAGCCAATCTAACTAAAAGACAGAGAGAAACTATCCAAAGCAGCAAAATCAGAAACAAAAAGGGGGACATAATGATGAACACTGAAGAAATCCAAACAATCATTAGGTCTTACCACAAAAGCCTATATGCCACAAAATTTGAAAATCTAAATGAAATTGACAGTATTCTTGATAGATTCTATTTACCAAAATTAAGTCAATATCAGGTAGAAAGATTGAATAGTTCTATATCCCCCAAGCAAATAGAAGCAGTCATCAATAGTCCTTCCAAAAAAAAAGAAAAAAAAAAAAAGAAAAAAACCCAGGCCAGATGGTTTCAGTGCAAAATTCTACCATACCTTCAAAGAAGAGCTAACTCCAGTTCTCTTCAAACTATTCCACAAAATGGAAACAGAAGGAACATACCAAACTCATTCTATGAAGCCACAGTCACCTTAATACCTAAACCAGACAAAGACCCAACAAAAAAAGAGAACCTCAAATCTATCTCTCTTATGAATATTGATGCAAAAATACTCAATAAAATACTCGCAAACCGAATCCAAGAACACATAAAATGTATCATTCACGATGACAAAGTAAGCTTCATTCCCGGCATGCAGGGGTAGTTCAATATATGGAAATTCATCAGTGTAATCCACCATATAAACAAACTGAAGAAGAAATACTACATGATCATCTCCTTAGATGCTGAAAAGGCATTTGACAAAATCCAACACCCATTTATGTTTAAAGTCTTGGAGAGATCAGGGATATAAGGCACATACGTATCTAACCATAGTAAAGACAATATACATCAAGCTTATAGCCAACATCAAACTAAATGGGGAGAAACTTAAATCAATCCCACTGAAATCAGGGAAAAGGCAAGGCTGCCCACTGTCTTCATTTCTCTTCAACATAGTACTTGAAGTCCTAGCTAGAGCAATAAGACATCTAAAGGAAATCAAATGGATACAAATCAGAATTTGCAGATGATATGATAGTGTACATGAGCGACCCTAAAAATTCAACCAGAGAACTCTTTTAGCTGATAAACACCTTCAGCAAAGTGGCTGGATACAAAATTATCTAAAAAAAAAAATCTGAAACCTTCCTGTATACCAAAGACAAACAGGATGAGAAAGAAATTAGGGAAATAACACCCTTCGCAATAGCCACAAATTACATAAAGTACCTTGGTGTGACTCGAACCAAGCAAGTGAAAGACCTGTTTCAGAAAAACTTCAAGTCTCTGAATAGCCCTATATCCCCCAAGGAAATTGAAGCAGTCATCAACAGCCTCCCTTCCAAAAAAAGCCCTGGGCCTGATGGTTTCAGTGCAGAATTCTACCAGACCTTCAAAGAAGTGCTAATACCAATTCTCCTCAAACTATTCCACAAAATAGAAACAGAAGGAACATTACCAAACTCATTCTATGAAGCGACAGTTACCTTGATACCCAAACCACACAAAGACCCAACAAAAAAAGAGAACTTCAGACCTATCTCTCTTATGAATATTGAAGCAAAAATACTCAATAAAATACTTGCAAACCGAATCCAAGAACACATCAAAGATATCATCCACCATGACCAAGTAGGCTTCATCCCAGGCATGCAAGGGTGGTTCACCATACGGAAATCCATCAATGTAATCCACCACATAAACAAACTGAAGGAGAAAAACCACATGATCATCTCCTTAGATGCCGAAAAAGCATTTGACAAAGTCCAACACCCATTCATGTTTAAAGTATTGGAGAGATCAGGGATACAAGGCACATACTTAAACATAGTAAAGGCAATATACAGCAAGCCTACAGCCAACATCAAACTCAATGGAGAGAAACTTAAATCAATCCCACTGAAATCAGGGACAAGACAAGGCTGCCCACTCTCTCCATATCTCTTCAACATAGTACTTGAAGTCTTAGCCAGAGCAATAAGACAACTAAAGGAGATCAAGGGGATACAAATTGGAAAGGAAGAGGTCAAAGTGTCACTATTTGCAGATGATATGATTGTATACATGAGTGACCCCAAAAATTCAACCAGAGAACTCTTTTAGCTGATAAACACCTTCAGCAAAGTGGCTGGATACAAAATCAACTCAAAAAAATCAGAAGCCCTCCTCTATACCAAAGACAAAAGGGCCGAGAAAGAAATTAGGGAAACAACACCCTTCACAATAGCCACTAAAACATAAAGTACCTTGGGGTGACACTAACCAAGCAAGTGAAAGACCTGTTTGAGAAAAACTTCAAGTCTCTGAAGAAAGAAATTGAAGAAGATCTCAGAAGATGGAAAGATCTCCCGTGCTCATGGATTGGTAGGATTAACATTGTGAAAATGGCCATCCTGCCAAAAGCAATCTACAGATTCAATGCAATTCCCATCAAAATACCAACTCAATTCTTTTCAGACCTTGAAAAAAAGATTCTCAGCTTCATATGGAGAAACAAAAAACCTAGAATCTCCAAAACAACCCTATACAACAACAGATCATCTGGAGGTATCTCCATTCCCGATCTCAAGCTGTACTACAGAGCAATAGTAATAAAAACTGCATGGTATTGGCATAGAAACAGAAAGGAGGATCAATGGAACTGAATTGAAGACCCAGAAATAAACCCATGTACCTATGAATACTCAATTTTTGACAAAGCAGCCAAAACCATTCAATGGAAAAAAGATAGCATCTTCAACAGATGGTGCTGGTCTAATTGGATGTCTACATTCAGAAAAATGAAAATAGATCCACATTTATCACCCTGCACAAAACTAAAGTCCAAATGGATCAAAGACCTCAACATAAAACCAGACACGCTAAATCTGTTAGAAGAAAAAGTAGGGAACAGCCTAGAACTCATTGGCACAGGAGACAACTTCCTGAACAGAACTCCAACAGCACAGGCTTTAAGAGCAACAATCAACAAATGGGACCTCATGAAACTGAAAAGCTTCTGTAAAGCAAAGGACACCATCATCAAAACAAAACGACTGCCTACAGATTGGGAAAGAATCTTCACCAACCCTCAATCTGACAGAGGGCTAATATCCAGTATATATAAAGAACTAAAGAAGCTGAAAAGCAGCAAAACAAGTAATCCAATTAAAAAATGGTGAACGGAGCTAAACAGAGAATTCTCTGTAGAGGAATATAGAATGGCAGAGAAACACTTAAAGAAATGCTCAACGTCATTAGCCATTAGGGAAATGCAAATCAAAACGACCCTAAGATTTCACCTTACACCCATCAGAATGGCCAAGATGAAAAACACAAATGACAACACATGTTGGAGAGGTTGTGGAGAAAGGGGAACCCTCCTCCATTGCTGGTGGGAATGTAAACTGGTACAACCACTTTGGAAGTCAATCTGGCGCTTTCTCAGACAATTAGGAATAGCGCTTCCTCAAGACCCAGCTATACCACTGCTAGGCATATACCCAAAATTTTCTCAAGTACACAATAAGGACATTTGCTCAACCATGTTTGTAGCAGCTTTATTTGTAATAGCCAGAACCTGGAAACAACCCAGATGTCCATCAATGGAGGAATGGATACAGAAACTGTGGTATTTTTACACAATGGAATACTACTCAGCAATCAAAAAGGAGGAAATCATGAAATTTGCAGGCAAATGGTGGGATCTAGAAAAGATCATTCTGAGTGAAGTATCCCAGAAGGAGAAAGACAAACATGGAATATACTCGCTTATATAGACCTAAAAGATAGGATAAACATAATGAAATCTATATACCTAAAGAAGATAATCAAGAAAGCAGACAAGGGGTATGATGATCTATCCTCATTTAGAAAGACAAATGGGATATGCATTGAATGTATGACAGGAGTCTACCACAGAAAGCATCTGAAAGACTCTACCTAGCAGTGCTCCAAAATAGATACTAAGACTCACAACCAAACCTTCGGCAGAGTGCAGGGAATCATACGAAAGAAGGGGAGTTTGATGTGGAAAGGATAGGAGCTCCACAAGGACCAAATGTATCTGGGCACAGGGTCTTTTCTGAGATGGACACTCCATCAAAGTCCATGAGAGGATAAAACCTAGAACCTCTGCTCAGATGTTACCCGTGATAGCTCAGTAATCAATTGGTTTCCCATAGTAAGGGGAACAAGGACTATTACTAACAGGAACTCAATGACTGGCTCTTTGTCCTCCCCACCTCCCAAGGGAGGAGCAGTACTGTTAGGCCACAGAGGAGGACTTTGCAGCCAGTCTTGAAAATACCTGACAAAAGGGAGTCATATGAAAGGGGAGGAGGTCCTCCCCTACTAGTGGACTTGGAAAGGGGCAGGGAGGAGCTGAGGGAGGGAGGGTGGGAATGGGGAGGGAATGAGGGATACAGCTGGGATACAGAATTACAAAATGTAACTAATGAGAAAAATAAAATTATGGAAAACAAAATAAATAAATAAAATAAAATTAAATTAAAAAAAAAAACTTCAAGTCTCTGAAGAATGAAATAAAAGAAGATATCAGAAGATTGTAGTGCCAGGTTCACAGGATCCTCAGAGACCACCAGGAGACAACTCGATGTAATTGCAAGAGATCTTTATTGTAAGAGCAATCAAACTTGGGACCTAAGTCTCACTGATGCAGCAGTAGAGAAGTGGGACCCTGAGCTCTGAGTGAACAGGATTTTTAAAGGGAAAGTCTGTGAGCAGGGGGTTTCCATGGCAGCAAGCAGAGGGGCACAAGCCTTGGTGTTACAGAATTGGGTGAAGTTTAGTAGGGCGGGGTGACCTTTTCTGAGGCACACAATCACAATGGCTAAGGCATATAATCATATTGGGTAAAGCATATAATCACCATGGCTCTTTTTCGAAACTATATCTGAAACATTGGGAAGAATTTTCCCACCCAATTCTCAACCAATTCTCATTGATTATTGCCAGGGAGATTGTCTCTATTTTCTATGAAACATTTATTCTGTATTGTTTTCTGGAGGCTGTTGCTAGGAGAGCTAACATTGTTCTCTGCCAGGTGTATGTTCTGTGATATTTCCTGGTACCTGAATTCAGCTCTCAGTCAAGGTGGCTCTATTTCAAAATGGAGTTATACTCAGGCTAACTATACTCTTTGAGATGAAAAGATCTCCAGTGCTCATGGATCGGTATAATTAACATAGTGAAAATGGTCATACTGCCAAAAGCATTCTAGAGATTCAATGCAATTCCCATCAAAATACCAACATAATTCTTTACAGACTTTGAAAGAACAATTCTCAACTTCATATGGAAAAACAAAACAACAACAATAAAAACAGAATTGCCAAAACAGTCCTGTACAACAACAGATCATCTGGAGATTCCTCATCCCTGATATCAAGCTGTACTACAGAGCAATAGAAATAAAAATTGCATGGTACTGGTATAGAAACAGAATGGTGGATAAATGGAATCGAATAAAAGACCCAGAAATAATTCCACACACCTATGAATACTTTATTCTTTAAAAAGAAGCCAAAACTGTACAATGTAAAAAAACAAAAAAAACAAAAAACAAACAAACAAACAAACAAAAAACCAAACAGCATCGTCATCAAACGGTGCTGGTTTAACCCGTTGTATACATATAGAAAAGTGCAAATAGATTCATATTTTTCACCCTGCACAAAACTAAAGTCCAAGTAGATCAAAGACCTCAATATAAAACCAGACACACTAAATTGGTTAGAAGAAAAAGTGGGGAAGACCCTAGAACTTATTGGCACAGGAGACAACTTCCTGAACAGAACAGAACACCAACAGCACAGGCTCTAAGATCATCAATTTTCCGGGCTGGCTGCAAAGTCCTCCTCTGTGGCCTAACAGTACTGCTCCTCCCTTGGGAGGTGGGGAGGTCAAAGAGCCAGTCATTGAGTTCATGTTAGAAATAGTCCTTGTTCCCCTTACTATGGGAAACCAATTGATTACTGAGCTATCACGGGTCACATCCGAGCAGAGGTTCTAGGTTTTATCCTCTCATGGACTTTGGTGGAGTGTCCATCTCAGAAAAGACCCTGTGCCCAGATACGTTTGGTCCTTGTGGAGCTCCTATCCTTTCCACTTCAAACTCCCCTTCTTTCATATGATTCCCTGCACCCTGCCGAAGGTTTGGTTGTGAGTCTTAGTATCTATTTTGACAAAAGCGAGTCATATGAAAGGGGAGGAGGTCCTCCCCTATTAGTGGACTTGGAAAGGGGCAGGGAGGAGATGAGGGAGGGAGGGTGGGATTGGGGAGGGAATGAGGGATACAGCTGGGACACAATTAACAAAATGTAACTAATGAGAAAAATAAAATTATGAAAAAAATAATAAAATATTTACAAAATGGAAAAAAAAGATCATCAATTTTAAATGTGACCTCATGAAACTGAAAAGCTTCTGTAAAGCAAAGAACACTGTTGTCAGAATAAAATGACAGCCTATGGACTAGGAAAGGATCTTCACCAACACTATATCTGACAGAGGACTAATAATCAGAATATATAAAGAACTCAAGAAGTTAAAAAACAACAAATCAAGTAATCTAATTAAAAAATGTAATACAGAGCTAAACAGAATTATCTGTAGAGGAATATCGAATGGCAGAGAAACACTTAAAGAAATGCTAAACGTTCTTAGTTATCAGAGAGATGCAAATCAAAACAACTTTGAGATTTCACCTTACACTCATCAGAATGGTTAAGATCAAAAACTCAAATGCAACACATGCTGGAGAGGACGTGGAAAAAGGAGAACCCTCCTCCATTGCTGGTGGGAATGTAAACTTGTACAACCACTTCGGAAATCAATCTGTCGCTTCCTCAGACAATTAGGAATAGTGCTTCCTCAAAATCTAGCTATACCACTCCTAGGGATATATCCAAATTATGCTCAACTACACAACAAGGACAATTGCTCAACCATGTTCATTGCAACTTTCTTCGTAATAGCCAGAATCTGGAAACAACACAGATGTCCCTCAATGGCAGAAGAGATACAGAAATTGTGGTACATTTACACAATGGAATACTACTCAGAAATAAAAATCACGGAAATCATGAAATTTGCAGGCAAATGGTGGAATCTAGAAAAGATCATCCTGAGTGGGGTATCCCAGAAGCAGAAAGACACACACGGTATATACCAACTAATAATTGGATACTAGCCATATAATATAGGATAAATCTACAAAAATCTGTACACCTAAAGAAGCCAAGTAAGAAGCAGGAGCCTGGGTAAAATGATCAACTAATATGTCGTCCTTTCCCACCAAGTGTGCCGCTTCTGAAGAGATGTATTTGGAGTGTTCAGCGAGGAAAGGCACCTAGGGAGCTAGATCAACCAAATCAACCCTGATGATCAATAAGATAACAAGTATGCCAGCCAGCCAGACCATTTGCACAGTCTTGAACTGAAAGTTTCTCTTAGAGTAAGACTGTAAGTGATCAACAAACCAAATACACAAACAGGGAGGCTAGAAAAAATGGCTCCATTTGTCATTGAAGATATTTTGGATCCAACAGACAAGATGAGATCTAGAGAGATCACTTTTTAAAGTTAACTGCATATTTTTGTATGTTTATTTTACTGTTGTTTTCATATAGAATTGGTCATTTTGTAAAAACTGTAGTAGAGGTTTCAGCTACTGATAACAGTCACTTAGACTAAGAAACTCTTCTAGTACACAATATTGAGCTGCATCCTGAAAATCCTTTGGGATTTCTGATATTACATGGGGATAAACAGCACAGTTTTTAATTCAGAATCCACATCTTAGTGTTATCTTCTACTTGTTGCTTTTTTTCTTTTTCTTTCTTTCTTTCTTTTTTTTTTTTTTTTTTTTTTTTTTTTTTTTTTTTTTTTTTTTTGTAGCCAGCCTCAATTTTAGGCCCCTTGGAGCTTTCACTTTTTTAACCATCTGGCCTGTCAACAATGCTTAAATCTAGGATTAGAAAACATTTGGAAAAAATTTGGGGCTGAGGATAGTAATTAATACAGAAATAAAAATTTGAAGCATTCACTATTTTTCTTTATACAATCACCTTGGCTGGTGATGCATTTATTTATAGGTGGAGGGGCAAAGTCAATGAAAACATCAGTTTCTTATGAATTTGGTTACATTGCAAATATATGATTAAAACATTTGGGGACTCTAGGAATCATGCATTGGGCTATACAAATATAGGGGTAAAAGAAATTTGGTGAGGAGTATCTGTGAAGAATAAAAGGGACAGACTTGTCAGTAAGCATCTCCTACTCAATATGTATCTGAAAAAAATTTGGCATTCTACAATTGAGCCATGGAACAAGAGTTTTCCATTAGAGGAATCCTGTGTTGGTCAGAAATGACCAAGTCTTTTCTTTGCAAGGCATTACTTTTGGCCTATCTAGGAAGTTCAGTCTCACTTTAAAGTGAGGTGGATCCTGAAAAGACCAATAACCAGAGGCTTTTGCCTCAGTGTACTCATTTCACTTGAACTACAAACTCTTGCTTATGAGAGACCCTAATTGTAGCACTTATATGGTTACTATGATGGTCTACAGAGTTTGGTGACAGAAGTACTGTTGGTTCTTGTATTGCGTCTTTGCATTTATTTTTACAATATTTGACCCTATGGTCATGGAGCAGCATGAATTCTATGCACTGGCATATATGTGTATGAAAATGCTTTACTAGGAGGCAGGAGTAATGTGTGCTGAATAGGATTCTTTTTTTTTTTTTTTTCCAATGCAGTTTATTCAGGAACATTGAACAATCCTCGGACCCCGGGGAAAGCCAGCCCACAGCTTAAATAGCCTCTGGGTAGCCAACCCAGGCGTGCCACGGGGGCAATGCAGATAGGTCCACATACATGGAAGCAAGCCAGATCCTCGGCCTTAGCCAAATGTGGAGTTGTTCGTGACAGAGAGCACTCACCATCGGGAAGGTGGAGGGCGGAAACCAGCTCCATCTTTAAGGCATAGCATTCTGCAGCTCTCTACAGTTCCCCCTTTTTGTTTTAGACGCATCAGGCAAGAGTAGAGGTCTGATCTCTGATATTAGAAATAAATTGGGACTTTGTACCGATGTTCATTTAGGTGTCATCCACCCAAAGAGCATCGGACCCGTCCGATACCTTTTTCTCAGAGGTGGGACCTGGGGCATCAACCCGCATGCAATCAGACATGCTCTTCTCTGGGTCCAAAGCGGCTGACCCTGAGTGCAGTGCTTAGCCTCGCATCCTGAGCGTATCATTTTAGCTTTTTATGGTATCCAACCATGCTTGGGGAGAATGTCTTGCTTCAATGGCTGTAAAGGCCTGAATGATCATGGCTGCATCACACTGTTGTGAGACTCTAATCTTGCATATATACCACAGGCAAACCAAGGAGACCAACACCAGAAGGCCTGCTAACACTCCCATGCCCGCCCATTCCTTCAGATGATTCATGGCTGCAGCAATCCATGTTGATAATCCTGTGGCTAGTCCTGCGTCCACTCTGGTAGAATTTACTGTGACAATGGCCACTCTCAGCTGCTCCATCGTAGTATCGAATTCTCCAGTCCAATTACCTAAAATATAGCTCGACAATTGTTTAGACAGAGGATTCTTTTTTTAAAAAGTGACCATGTCTGAGGCTCTTGAGAATAAGGGAGAATGCAGGATTAAAAGTATCTTTGGATGTGAGGTAGGGTGGATCACAGCTATAATCTTAGTACTTTGTAGACAAGAGACAGGAGAATTACTATGAATTCTAGGCTAGCATTGACAACAGAATTAGACCACCTCTCAAATACTTTTCTCTTCTTCTTTTGTCAAATCCTTGGGAAGAATACTCTATCTTGGAAATATGTCAGATTCAAAGATGAAGATCCCTATCGAATTTCCTACTCTCAGAGAAGCACTTGAATCACAGAATGATGTCTGTTCTAGAAACCTGCCATTTGCAGAACTGTGCAAAGGATACTCAACAGTCAATGTAGTCGCTTTTTTCCTGAACATTCAGATCCACACTAAATATAAATATTTCTATAAAAGTTATTTTTATCTTAACTCTCTTCAAGTCCATTTTTTATTGAGGCCTTAGGACCCTTGAACTCCTGTAATATATTTCCTCCAGGGAAATATAAATATATTTCCTCCAGGGAAATTTCTCCTAGGCATATCTCCTACCCACAACTAAAGTAGTATCAATTAAGTTCCTATATTTCTAGGATGTAGTAATTTTTTCAGGCTTGTTGGATCACTTCTCATAGCCTGTAATAGAAGAATTTTATCAATCCATTCTCCTTGGTGTATGAAGAATATAATCTGTGCTAATATTAATGGTAGCATTTAATAATTACTAAGTCCTTAATTTGCTTAGAGACTTTTTTTTCATTTAATGCTCAGGTATTGCAAATATATTATGCACCATTATGGAAACTTGTAGTCGGAGGCTATTGCGAAAGCTTTGGGGAAAGTTGAGGCTATGCACTATTTCACTTGGAATAAACATTTAGACACAGTGAAAAACACCTTCCTTTAAACCATACTCTTTCCAAAAATTTAAAGCATAACATTAGAAAAGCACAAGAATCAGATCAAGAAGCTGGACTTTTTATTTGGGGAACCAAATGACACAAAATATCCTGCCAAATTTAGACCCAATGCCTCTTCAAAATCTTTGTCTTTCCTTAATCTTTTCCTTTCTCCAGACTTCCCTGCTTCAAGCGTTGACTCTTGGACAATGAATCTTGTTGTAGTTAATATATTCCATTCCAAATTGCTTTTGGCTTCCTGGTAGTGAGTGCTTTTAGGAGACTTTTTTCTTTCCAAATCTGTGTAGTCAGGAAATATTTTTAGAAGAATGGATTAAAGGTTGGGAAAGATCAGTTCAACAATGTTCTATTATCCTTTGCTCCATTTAAGAACTATTAGTACTTGTTACACACTTTGTGATTCTCTCACTGCAGCAGAACATGTCCCTACCACATTCATTTCATTTTTACTGGATTATATGTTCTTTACTATTTGCCAGTCTTTAATGTAGGAGCAAGGTATCAATAA
Organism: Meriones unguiculatus; assembly: GCF_030254825.1. Lineage (NCBI taxonomy): Eukaryota > Metazoa > Chordata > Mammalia > Rodentia > Muridae > Meriones > Meriones unguiculatus. The sequence continues at coordinate 12,910,449 of NW_026843706.1, forward strand.
AATATTGTTGGACAAATGGCTCCACTTCTGGATTTCTGTGTTTGAGTCTGCCACCTGGTCAACTTTCATCAATCAATAAATAAGCTAAGTGTTGTTTATGTTTGAGTTCCTACTGAGTTGGAGACTCTAGTCTAGAAATTACATAGAAAAGAACACAAGTCAAGTTGGCAAGCTATTACAGTGGTATCACTGCTAGGAAAACTCACAGAATCTAGCTAAGCAAATGCTGTCAGTAAATAGTTCTTATAGATAATGTTTGTTAGGAGTGTAAAAGAATGTGAAGAATTTGGTTAGCCTGGGGGGTCAGTGGAGATAGCAGAAATTGTAAATCCACAAAATCAAACACGATTTAAAGGGTGCTGGAAATTACAAATTAACTGTAAGTAAGGCTTGGAGAAGAAAAAAAAGTACTGAGTAGCACATTATTTGAAAGCTTGAGAACATCTACTTTTGATTTATGACATTGGTAGCATTATGTTGAATGGGCCATGAGAAGCTGAGTTGGCTGCAGAGCAATATGTAGAAGGCTATTATGCATGTTAGGTAAAATGATGCATCACAAGTCTTGTTGCAGTGAATATGGGAATAAAGAAATGGGCTCAAATGGTACTTCTAAGGATGAACTAAGAAGAATCACTTAGCTATGGATGGATAAGAGAGTAAAATGTTCATAATGATTTCAAACAATGGTGCCAATAATGTAGAACAAAATAAGAAGGATGAGTAAAAGCATAGGGAAGAGGAATAAAGTTTGGACAAGTACTCAAAAGAACTCCAGCACACCAAAGTCCAGATAGCAAAGGAAAGATAGTTCAGGAAAGAAATATGAAAACTATGAATTTACATCCATTGGTGTAGAGGTAATACATGAAATAGTAACATAAAATCAATGACAGTGTGATAATATTAGAAACTAGGAGACTAAACACTAATGTTTAAAAGCTAAATTAAGGTAAGAGTTTCTGAAGGAGATTGAGGTGGATCAGCCAGAAAGGATGTTGTTAAAATCCAAGGCTATATGGTGTCTAGAATTGGAAATTTACCTCAGGACTCTGCTTTCAGTATTTATGTAGCTACTATCAATCTTAGCTCCTGGAGATTAACTTTCTTGAATTTCTTGCAAGGTCAGCTTTGCATTTATAAAAAAAATTACCATAATTTAGCCATCATCTTAGTTTGTGGAGTGAGAAAATATGTCAGAATATCAAATATGTCACATTGTCAGAAGTATTCCACTGTATTACTTTAAAAAAAAAAAAAAGCTGGCTTCAACCTAACACAGAGAATCCATGAAAAGCTCCCAGCCAATATATTTAAAGGAGAAAGACTAAAATCAAGAACAAACCAAGACCTTTATAATCATCATTTCTAGTTTGTGTTGTACTGAAAATTCTAGTTAGTACAATCAATTACAAAACACCAAGAAATTAGAAGCATCCATAGTAAAAAGAGTCAAAATTGTTGCTAGTCAAGGAATTTTAATTCAGAACATAGCTGCTCTGACAAGAAATATCATTCAAAGACCTTCTAGGTCTGTGTAATCTGGGTGGAATATAGACACATCTTTAATCCAAGAGACAGAGGCAAGCAGATTGGAGCTCAAGGCCAGCCTGGTATAGAGCAAGTTTCCGGCAAAGAAAAGCTTAGGTTCAAGAGTAGTGATACGTGCCTTTAATTCCAAACAATGGAAGTAGAGATAGTCTTTCAGAAGCCCTCTGTGGTAGGCTCCTGTCCTGTTACATGTTTTCTCCTGCTTCCAATGTCCATCCCATTTCTCTTTCTAAGTGAGGATTGATCATCTTACCCCGGGTCCTCTTTCTTGTTTATCTTCATTAGGGGTACAGATTTTAATATGTTTATCCTATCTTATAGGTCCAGTACCCATTTATATGTGAGTATATACCATGTGTGTCTTTCTGCTTCTGGGATACCTCACTCAGGATGATCTTTTCTAGATTTCACCTTTTGCCTGCAAATTTCATGATTTCCTTGTTTTTAATTGTTGAGTAGTATTCCATTGTGTAAATGTACCACAATTTCTGTATCCATTCCTCTGTTTAGGGACATCTGGGTTGTTTCTAGGTTCTGGCTATTACAAATAAAGCTGCTATGAACATGGTTGAGCAAATGTCCTTGTTGTGTACTTGAGCATCTTTTGGATATATGCTCAGGAATGGTATAGCTGGATCTTGGGAAAGCACTATTCCTAATTGTCTGAGAAAGCACCAGATTTATTTCCATAGTGGTTGTACAAGTTTACATTCCCACAAGCAATGGAGGAGACTTTGTAGCAAGGCAGATGCTGAGACTCATAACCAAACCTTGGGCAGAGTGTAGGGAATTATATGAAAGAAGGGGGAGTTAATATGACCTAGAGAGGACAGGAGCTCCACAAGAACCAAATATATCAGGGCACAGAGGTCTTTTCTGAGACTGATACTCCAAGCAAGGACCATGCATGGATATAACGTAGAACCCCTGCTCGGATATAGCCCATGACAGCTCAGTATCCAAATGGGTTCTCTAGTAAGGGGAACAGAGATTGTTTCTGACATAAACTCAATGGCTGGCTCTTTGACTCCCCCCCCCCCCCGGCAGAGGGAGGAGCAACCTTGCTAGGCCACAGAGGAGGACATTGTAACCAATCCTGAAGAGATCTGATAAGCTAGGGTCAGATGGAAGGGGAGGAGGACCTCAGTGGACTTAGAGAGGGGCAGGGAGATGAGGGCCAAGGGTGGGATTGGGAGGGAATGAAGAAGGGGGCTACAGCTGGGATACAAAGTAAATAAACTGTAACTTATATAAAAAATAAAAATATAATTAAAAAAAGAAAGTATAGATAGTGTGTAGAAGGAAGCACCCATGTTTGAAAGTGATGTCTAATTGACGTCACTAACTGGCAGAAATACTCATGGTCAGAGAAAGATTTGACATAATAGGATATACCCATCTCCTATGAAGAGATGAAAGGAGTGCTACTTAAGGGTCAATGAGGAGAGAGAGAATGAGCAGAATGAGCCAGAGAATGGGAAAGAGCCAGACTGAATAAGTCAGCTGGGAGAAGAGTTTGAGCCAGAGCAGCTGAGTTGAATTAGACAGCCTAGAGCTCAGGAAGAACAAGAGAGGTTGAGCTTTGTAAGCAGTAACTCTCAAAGACTGCAAATATTCTAAGCCTAGGTTACACTGTACGGAGGCTATAAACTTCCAGGACTAGTTTAGCAGAGTCAGTAAGCCTCAGAGACAACAATTGAAACAGGCAAATAAAAGTTTCTTTTACACTTTCTTTTTGAAAACATTTTTAATCTATCTAAAGTAGAAAGCAGTGGCAATAATTAGTGATGATGTCAAAATGATAAGATATAAGATCAAATACATAGAATCTAGTCAGCTTCTCTATATACTTGCAAAGAGCAATTCAAAATAAAAATTAGCTATATAAAATACTTACAGATAAATTTAATGAAGGATATTGATAATCTATGCAATGAAAAATCAATAACTGTGTTGAGACAAACTAAAGACAAATAACTGAAGCTGTATATCATGTTCAGACATGGAGAAGCTCAATATAATTGTCACGTCTGTGTTGATCACTTTTTGTTGTAGTGACAAAGTGCTTGGTCTTGGGATGGAGCAGAGTGGATTATTTCATGGCAGCATGGAAGCACAGAGGAAGAGGTTGGCAGAAGTGTCCAGAAACAAGATACACCATTTCAAAGTTATACCTACAATGTTTTCTCCAAGGCTCATATCCTAGTATCCCATTCATCTATGATGTCATTGTTTTGCTATAACCCACGAAGCCCCAAAGACCACCAAGGAGCCTATTCTGATGCAAGCACACAAGGATCTTTATTACATGCTCGAGTTTGGGCCCTCACCATCTCTGACAGAATGGATCTGGAGTGAGAGGTCCAGAACTCAGGGGGAAAGGGGTTTTTAAGTTTTGCTGCAAGCAAGCGTGTTTCTATCCTGGCAAACGTCTGACTCATTAACATTTACAGAAGAATGTTGCCCTTTAAACTTATTGGTCCAAGTTAGATGTCAAAACCATAAATGGCTAACTTCAGGAAATCTAAAACAACATCTAGGACTCTAGTCCTTTCATACCTCCTACTGATTGCTCGTTAGGGAAGTTGTTTTTTATTTGTGTCAAGTGTACATTCTGTGCTTTATCCTGGAATAAAAGTTCAGGGCTAGGTCAGCCTAATTCAAAATGAAGTCACCCTGGCCTCTCCCCATCAATAGTCCAATCAACTGATAGCACCTTCATGGTCCATTCCTATTTCAGTAGTACCATGAGGTGAGGACTCAAACATAACGTGTGAGCTTTCTTGAAGGACATTGTATATCCAAACCAGAAAAACGTCAGCTCATGGAAGATTTACCTACTGGTTGAATAAAGTCCCAGTTAGAATCCTAAGTGGAATTTTTGTAGAAAAATCTAATTTAAGTATTACAAGCTTACCTGCCATTCTAGCACTTGAGAAGCTGAAGGAAGATGACTGCCACAAGTTTGAAATCAACTTGGGCTACTTAGTGATAGCCTGTCTCAAATAACCAAAAGAATTCTTATGGGATTGCAATGATCCAGAATAGCCAAAAAAAAAAAAAAAGTTTGGAAAACAACACACTTGGAAGATATACCTGAGCTTATTTTAAGAGGTATTCTGAAGTCACACTACTCAAGACAGCTTGATCTTGGCTTCAAAGAAATTTATTGGAACAGAAAAGAACAGAGCTTCCAAAACTAAACCCATACATGTGTGGCTCAATTGACAAAACTGGATCTGTAACAGAAATATTTGATAAGTTATAAATCTTTAAAGATTGCAAATCTTTAATTTAAAAATTTACTGATGCTGCATAAATAACCTCCTACTCATGTTCTAACTGGATTCAGTGGTCCTGACACACAAAATATATTAAAGTGGGGGGGGGCCTTGTTAAGAAGAAGAGTTTCACCGGGAAAGAGGGGGTTAGAAAATGTAATGGGAGTGAGAATTACTAAAATTACTTTTATATATATGTGAAACTGTCAAAGAATAAAAAATAAATAAAAATAATCTAGCTGAAATGCAATCTATAAACTTGGAAAAATTCACAAATGATATCTTTGTTAATGGACTTATAAGAATATATCAAAAGTATAATTTAATAGTGAGGAAATGATAAACAACCAATGCATAATATGAAAAACAGATGTGAACAGACACTTTGCCAAAGGAGCTTTAGTGCTGGCAGACAAACACATGAAAAGATGCTCAGTATAATTAATCTTTGCTAAAATTCAAGTTATAACTTCAATGGGATGTGACTGCCCACTCATTAGGATTGCTAAAATTCAAAGCACAAACTATATCAAGTGTTGGGTGGGATGCAGAGCAAGCAGAACATGTATAGGCTGCTGCCGTTAAGAGTGTAAGAGGTATATGTTTTGGGGAAAATACTTTGTCAATTTAATTAAAAGTTAAATGTGCCTCTTTATATAAATCAGCACTACTATTTCTAGATATTTATGTGAGTAATGAAAGCAGAAGTCCATTCACAGATGTATAAAAAATGTTGACAATAACCATACTTTTCATAGTCCCAAACAGGAAATAATTCAAGTATAAACAAACAAATGAGCAAATAAATGATTGTGTTATATGCTACTAAAAATAAAATATTAACACATTACAACATGGATAACTCTCAAAATAATTATGCTGAGTGACAGGAGATAGAAAAATGTGTGTGTGGTATATGGTTCCTTTTATATGAAATTTTATAGAATGCAAAGTAGCTAAGATTTAAGTGTACCACAAGAGTTCCATTGCAGAGATGTATAAAGGTGGGGATTTTGAGGTATGATTAGATCATGAGGGCTCTGACTTCATCAATGAATTCAGTGAAGGAGTGGGAACTCTAAGAGGTGGAGGTTAGTTGGAGGAAGTAGATTACAGAAGGAGTACCTTTTAAAGCTACATCTCTCCTCAGCTTCTTCCCATTTTTCTTTGGTGTCTTGCCACCACAAGGAAAGCATCTCTAATCTACAGCCCCCTTTCTGCCATGATGTTTTGCTTTATCAGAACCAGAAACATCAGAGCCAAGTGGCCACATACTGAAGATTCTGAAACCAATGGCCAAAAAAGAATTCTTTATACACTTTATTTAGTTTTCTCAGGAAAATTATCACAGTGGCGGAATGCTAACAAAGTGCTTTACTGTAACTAAAGAGCATATCTGTGTTTTCCTGGGGACCTGGGTATGCAGAGGGTTGGAAAAGTATTTACTGGAGATTGGGAAAACTTTTCTGTGGATGTTTACCATCTTCATGTTTACATCCCTTCTTGTTAGGGACTGATCCCAAGGCCTTGGTCAAGCTAGGCAAATACTTTAGCCTCATCCCTTGGTTTTGTATGATGAAGTCTTGCTATGTAGCCAAGTCTGACTTTGAACTCTCAATCCTCCTGGCTCAGACTTCTGAGCACTGAGATTATAGGCATGTGCCATCACATTTGATCTATAGAAGTACTTTTGCAGGTACATATTCAGCTTAAAGTGACTTTATGTGCGTTTTATTTTATGTTGCTTATACTTCAGCATCTGAAAATAGTTGACATAAATAAAAAACAAGGCCCAAGAACTTAGCTACTTTCAACTCAGACTTACAATTTTGTACATTCTTCATGTTATCTTAAGCTTTTCTACATTTCTATGAGTCCAATACCAAGATTTGCTAATGGATGCTCACCTCAAGATTCTGTCATGCTAGAAAAGATCATTCTGAGTGAGGTATCCCAGAAGGAGAAAGACACACATGGTATATACTCACTCATATAGTCCTATATGATAAACATAATGAAATCTATACACCTAAAGAAGAAAAACAAGAAAGAGGACACGGGGTAAGATGATCAATTCTCACTTAGAAAGACAAATGGGAGGTGCATTGGACATAGGAGAAAACAAGTAAACAGGACAGGAGCCTACAGCAGAGGGGGCCTCTAAAAGACTCTACCTAGCAGTGTATCAAAGCAGATACTAAGACTCATAACCAAACCTTCAGCAGAGTGCAGGGAACCATATGAAAGAAAGGGGAGTTTGTATGACACAGAAAGGATAGGAGCTCCACAAGGACCAAATTTATCTGGGCACAGGGGTCTTTTCTGAGACTGACACTCCACCAAGGACCATGTATGGATATAACCTAGAACCTCTGCTCGGATGAAGATCATGGTAGCTCAGTAACCAGTTTGTTTCCCATATTAAGGGGAACAGGGACTATTTCTGACAGGAACTCCATGGCAGGCTCTTTAATCTCCCCACCCCCCAAGGGAGGAGCAGTCCTGCTAGGCCACAGAGGAAGACTTTGCAGCCAGTCCTGAAGATACCTGATAAAACAGGGTCAGATGAAAGGGGAGAAGGTCCTCTCCAATCAGTGGAATTGGAAAGGGGCAGGGAGAAGATGAGAGAGGGAGGGAGGGTTTCTGTGGGAATGAGGGAGCAGGATACAGCTGGGATACAGAGTTAATAAAATGTAACTATAAAAAAGATTCTGTCATGCTCTCTCCTCTCCCTCTCCTTTCCTTTCCTCTCCTCTCCTCCCATCCCCTCTTCTCCTCTGACCTCTTTTTAACTCCCCTTCTCTCCTCTGTCTTCTTCTTTCCTCCTATTCTCTCCTTCTCTCTCTCTCTCTCTCTCAACCTAGACTCATGTAAAAAGGTTCGGGGAATAATTTTTAGTTTTCCTGTACAACAACATGCAAAATGTCAAGTGGATTCCTGTACTGGATGGTTGTTGCTATAAGGTGTAATGTCTTTTATTTTGAGATGATAATACTGGAACTGTAAGTGAAAACTGCTAGAGATAAAATGGCCAGAAATAAATAAATTGGATGACTCTTTTTATGAACACAATTTTAATAAGTGACCCATTTTTACTCTTAGAAAATAACTTTCATTTGGTCTATTTTAGTCCTCACAATTTATTTTAAAGCTGACATCATATCTGCTCTTCTCTAAGTATTATAATGGCCTTTGGCCAAACCATTGCAACCTTGCTGTGATCAGAATACCAGAGAAATGTTCTAATGAAGAAAACAGTCAAAAAGAAGCTATGTCAAAAAAGAGTGCCTTCAAAGATATATTCTTTTATGTCTTGAGTTTTGAGGAGTCTATGACATCTTGTACTACATGGGTCCTAATATAACCATGCTGTGAGAATGTATGGGGATGTAGACTCTTCTGGAGGAGAGGTCTAAGTTTTCATGACTTTGTTGCCTTCCTTTGAAGTTATGCCTACGTCATATACTCTTCCAATTTTAAATTATTCATGGACTTAACTTTAAGAATGCAAGGGAAGGTGTAAGCTTCCTATCTATGGACAGAGCCATGATAATGAACTTGAAACCTGCAGGTCTATCCCAGCCTCATTGCCTCTCGCCCTCTCCTCTTGTTCTGCTCTTTTTTGGCTCAGTCACCCAGTCAAGTTGGCCTCCTTGCTATTCCTCAACCATGCTAGGTAGGCTCTTGCTGGCATTGGGGAGCTTTGTCACTGACTGCTTCCTCTGAATAGACTGTTTTGCTGTCAGATAACCTCAATGCAGGCACTCAAACCTTCAAGTTTCTGCTTCAGTGTCAACTTTGCAATAATGCTACTATATTCCTTCTGGCCCAGAGTTGTAGCCTCCACTCTCAACATTCCAGAGCCATGTTTTCCTTTTTTTTCCCCTATCATTTCTTATCTTTAACCACGTATGCTAAACACTTGAATTATATTTGTCATTCACTGGCTGCCAACTCCTTCAGGAGGGGTAACTCCACAAGACAAAGACCTTTGTTTTTGGTTCTCTTGGTTCTTAGACTTCTATCAGTGTCCAGTACAAAGAAGGGGCTCCATAAGTATATGATGAAAGTTAACTCCAGCTTAAAGGTTTTCAAGGTAACATGACTATATTTGATTTTCAGTCTTTGTATAGCCTCATTTTCTTCATTCAGGGTTCAAGACAAAATTAAACTGATCACACTCTTAAGTTGAAGGCAATCAATGTTACAGAACGGTATAAGTTTCCCTTTGTCTTACAGATGGTCCCTGATTAGTAACAATTCAACTTGTGTGTGTGTGTGTTTCAACTTTATAATGTTGAGGAAGCAATAGGCACTCAGTAGAAATCATATAGGGTCTTGATTTTTTATCTTTTCCAGGCTATTAATGATTTCTTCTGACACTGGACAGTAACATGCAGCCTTAACTCTCAGGCAGACATGGTTTCACTAGGGCAACAACAAGAATCTGCAATAGAACATGAGTGCCTGTACCTAAATGCACTACTTTCTATTATTAAGGTTTTGAAACAATTACTTATTCCTCCTTAGTTTTCGGTTTTGCCCAAAGAAAGTATTTTCCATTTATTTCCAAAAATATCATAAAGATTATGGCAAATATACAAATTCCTGGTGTTTTTTTTAACCATCTAGTGTTATGTATAGTCATTGAGAACAGTTCTTAAACTTCAGTACATTGAACGTGTCAACATAGGAATGCAATTGGCTTTTAAAATATATGCCTCCAAGTGAGTTTCCATTAGCAGCTTTGAATGTTGCCCACTATTTCCAGCATTGTCCCTGCAACAGAGTGGTGGTACGTTTACAGAGATTGTGGCTAACTTTCAACCTCAAGGCATGATGTTTGGTTTCATCAGATTGCAGCAACTATAGTACTTTCTTTGTAGGTAACTGAGGTTTGTCAGAATGCCTTGCTATGTTGATGTTGCTACCTTCATATTCCTTGCATATCCTGTAGACAGACTACTTGCAATTCTAATAAATACCCGGAGCTCTAATGTATCACTCAAGGGAGTCTTAATTAATTCTATATGTGAATACTGTATTTCAATAATTTCCCTCCCTTTTTCATCTCTCAAATGTCACCTGTGACCCCCAACTCCCTCTCTTGTTCTTTAATTATTACTGTCTCACATGCACACACACACACACACACACACACACACATGCATGCACATAACTTGCTGAGTTCCTTTAGGGTACTCATTTGTATACCTGCTTAGATCTGCCCTTTTGGCATTAAGTAACCAACTCAGTGCATCATCCCTGGAGAAGATTGAGTCTCCTTCACACAGCATCTGGTAATTGTTTGTAGCTTTTTGTGCATGGGTGGGGTCCTTGTGAAATTTATCCCATCCACACTGGCAATGTCAACTGGTGTTGTCATTTTTCAGGTCTTGTTTAGGCAACCAGATTCTTAAGATTTTATGGGTGCAGCTTCTCCGTCATATATAGAGAACACTGTCTAACAACAAGTCTACTTTCTCTTAAAGTCTTAACCACCATGTTACAATGTTAGCGTTTTCTATCATAAAGTTACTGTAAATTTAGTAACTTTGGGAATTTTCCTTTTAAAGCTATTTAGACTAATGAGTCTTCCAAGGAAAAGTGATATTGGAGAATTGTTCTCATTTTATTAGAGAAGAATGTAAATTTAAAAGCAGGTAGTCAATTTAAATAATGGTGTACCTCAAATTACATAAGATTATAATTATACCATGGCCTCTATTATTCTTTCTTGTATGATTACGTGTAGTATCTGAGCAACAGAGGAAAAATTTGGAGCTACAACTTTGAATGAGCAAAGAAATTCACTTGTACAAAAGATCTGCAAGGCAGTCAAGGCCTGAAGAAGAGTGGCAGATGTTTAAAGTGGATAAAAAGCAAACCCCCTAGTATCCCATTAGCAAAGAGATAATTATGGAGAAACCTATAATGTCTTAATATATATATATTTATTTATGAATGTCCCCACATATATATATATGAATGTTCACATATGTATATATGTGTATATGTGTGTGTTAGTGTGTGTGTATACCTAGCTCCTTCCTCCCCCACTCCCCAGACCTCCCAAACAATTTCCCCTAACAGCTTCATGTCATCTTTCTCCTCTTCTTCCTCCTCCTTGATAATATGCTGAATCCAATTACTGCTACTTGCATGAAATGACTGCCCTTCCTGCAGCCATCAGTTGCAAATATCACCTCATTTAGGACTAGACTCTTGACACCCTCCCTGCTTCCATGCTGGTATTATTATTATTATTATTGACTGACTTAATCTCATGCAGGTCTCACTTAGGTGACCATAGCTGCTCTCATGGTTTTATTTCTTTAGCACTAAGTTTAGGGTGAAACATAAATCTCTTGGAAGTAAGAAATACATACACACACACACACACACACACACACACACATATATATATATATATATATATAACTATTACATTTATATGTACATATGCATATATTAATTATGGAGGGAGAAAGTATTTACTTTGACTTACAATACAATACAGACAAGGCAATACAGACCATCATGGTGGGAAAGGAATGTTAGCAGTAGATGAGGAAATGATTCATGGTTCAGTTACGGAAGCAAAGAACATTGAAGATCCATGCCCAGCTTGCTTTCTCCTTTTTACACAGTCTAGGACTCCCAGCAGATGAAACGGTACTGCCCACTGTCTTCCCGTTAAGTTAGGCTTTTTGAGAAGCTCCTTCACAGACATGCCCAGGAGTTTGAGAAATCTATAATTTTATCAAATGGCTATCATTATCTCAAGGATTGCAGCATGTGTTGAGATTGATAATATAAAAGGAAGAAGAGTTGTTTTGATTTAGGAGATAGTAACTGACAGAAATGATTAAAATAATTTATTTTGAAGGACTAGAACTAGAGTGGGTGACTCTAGTTTTTGTTAGTTTACTTTAGGGTGTAAAGTGTTTTTCCCCCCTTTTCTGAACTGTAACACATACACTTGCTAATAATAACTTAAGGGCAAAGCATGACATTTCTGCATGCATATGACTAATCAGAAGTCTAGAAAGGAAGAAAGGTACAAACCATAAATGGGAAAATCACTAAAGATAGGAAATTTCTCTGACTTTAAGAAAAATATGAACATGATATTTGAAGTAGCCTACCAAGTACCTGGATGAACAAATGAAAAAAAAATTAGGACACATCAAAGGACCATTAAAATGGAATTCCAAAATACTAGTGATAAAGAGTAGATTCCAAATGTATATTAAAGAAGTTGAGTGAAAGTTGTTTGAAGGACCAAATATATCTGGGCACAGGGTCTTTTCTGAGACTGACATTCAACCAAGGACCATGTATGGATATAACCTAGAACCTCCACTCAGATGTAGCCTGTGGTAGCTCAGTAACCAATTGGTTTCCCAAAGTGAGGGGAACAGGGACTATTTCTAACAGGAACTCAATGACTGGCTCTTTGGTCTCCCCACCCCCGAAGGGAGGAGCAGTCCTGTTAGGCCACAGAGGAGGGCTTTGCAGCCAGTCCTGAAGATACCTGATAAAACAGGATCAGATGAATGGGGAGGAGGTCCCCCCTATCAATGGACTTGGAAAGGGACACGGTGGAGATGAGGGAGGGAGGGAGGGACTGGGAGGGAATGAGGGATCAGGACCCGGCTGGGATACAGAGTTAATAAAATGTAACTGATAAAAAAAAATAAAAAATAAAAAATAAGATTTAAAAAAAAAAAAAAGAAAGTTGTTTGAAAAAGCGCTCAGTATCAGTCATCATTAAGGGGATGCAAATTAAAACCACAACAAAACACCATGGTGAATAGGGAATGACAGAATAAAGCTGCTCACATTGTACAGGCCAGGAACCAGAGACAGCCAGACAAAATAGGACTTCAGGGCAAGATATAAACTTCAGAGCCACTCCACCTCTCAACAAGTTTTCAAGGAACATAAACTTTTGTCAAGACATACAATAAGAAGTCCTTGAGGAAGATGCTGTGAGTCAAAGGTACAAGCTGAGACTACTGAGACCCTTGTGACACCTCAGGAGGTTAAGCCCAAGATGCAAAATGGTTCCCAACCATAGATTCTGTTGATATGTTTTAACCACCCACTCCAGACTTGGGAAGCAGATCCACAGCTAAATAGCCAAGTGTCACAGGTTCTGTCAAACAAAGGTCAAGACCCAAACCAAGGTCAAGATTATAGCTTCATTTTAGGCGAAAGCTTCAGTTCCTGTTCCAACTTGAGCCTAGGCTCCTCAAATGCATTCAGGTTCAATAGAAAAGGCCTCTATCAGATGGAAATATCTCCTCTGCTCATGGATCGGTAGGATTAATATAGTGAAAATAGCTATCCTGCCAAAAGCAATCTACAGATACAATGCAATTTCCATCAAAATACCAACACAATTTTTACAGACCTTGAGAGAAAAATTCTCAACCTCATACGGAGAAAGAAAAAACCCAGAATTTCCAAAACGATTCTCAGCTTCATATGGAGGAACAAACACCCAGAATTTTCAAAACAATCCTGTACAACAACAGATTGTCTGGAGGCATCTCCATCCCTGATCTCAAGCTGTACTACAAAGCAATAGTAATAAAAACTGTACCCAGTCCTGATTATACCTATTAGGCTTGGGTCAAATAGAAGGAGAGGAGTTCCTCCATTTTCAGAGGACTAAGGAAAGGGCACAGGGGGAGAAGGGGGGGAGGGTGGGGCTGGGAGGAGATGAGGGAGTGGGTTACAGCCAGGATACAAAGTGAATAAATTGTGATTAATTAATTAATTAAAAACAATAAAGAAATTATTGCCAAAACCAAAAAAATAGATATATTACTAAAACACCTTGAAGCTTCTATATAACAACCAACCAAAGACTTCTGCATAATATAAAGCATTTTAACGAACAATTAGCTAACCATCTAATAGAGAACTCATTATTAGTTATGTTTGTGAACATAAGCAACAGTACTGGAGAACACTGCATGTACACAGAATTTCCCTGTGCTCTTCAGTGGGCATGTACTGTATGTAAATAAAGAGTATAATGGCACCTCATATATAAAATTTCAAACTTATCTGGGGTTTTGAGCTCTCCTGGGAATTCCACAGAAGTAAGCACAGGTACCCATTTAGAGGTAATAATCCTCAGGGCATGGATGGCAAGGATGACAACAGCAATGCCTAGCACACATGAACATTTAACAGTCTAAGTGTTTTGCTTGTGTTGTATTAAGATCCACTCACATGAACAAATTCTCATTCCAGAGACCGCATTTAGGACACAGAGCCTTGCAAGGACTTATAGGAAAGTACTCTACAATGAGGGCTAAAATTGCTAGGTAACAGTAAAACTGTAAAGAAAGCACATATGGCCTACAGCTCTAAGGGAAAGAAGGGGAGTGTGGAGTGATGCCATTAAATCAAAGCTTGGTTTTCTTTTTTTTTTTATTTTCTTTCTTTTCTTTTAATATTTTTTTATTTTTAAATAATTTTATACATTCACTTGTATCCCAGCTGTAGCCCTCTCCCTCTTTCCCTTCCAATCCTCCCCTACCTCCCTCATCTCCTCCCTGCCCCCTTCCGAGTCCACTGAGAGGGGGTGTCCTCCTCTCCTTCCGTCTGGCCCTAGCTTATCAGGTATCTTCAGGATGGTTGCAATGTCCTTATCTGTGGCCTAGCAAGGCTGCTCCTCCCTCATGGGGGAGGGGAAGCTCATGAGTTCATGTCAGAAACAATTCCTGTCCCCTTTACTAGGGAACCCACTTGGATACTGAGCTACCATGGGCTGCGTCTGAGCAGGGGTTGTAGGTTATATCCATGCATGGTCCTTGGTTGAATAAACAGTCTCATAGAAGATCCCTGTGCTCAGATATATTTGGACCTTGTGGGGCTCCCTGTCCCCTCTAGGATATATTAATTCCTCCTTCCTTCATATGATTCCCTACATTTTGCTTGCTGAAGGTTTGGTTATGGGTCTCAGCATCTGCTTTAATACACTGCTAGGTAGAGTCTTTCAGGTGCCTTCTGTAGTAGGCTACTGTCCTGTTACTTGTTTGCTCCTATTTCCACTGTCCATCCCATTTGTCTTTCTAGATGAGGATTGGTCATCTTACCCCTGGACCTCTTTCTTGTTCATCTTCTTTAGGTGCACATATTTTAGTATGTTTAGCCTATCTTATAGGTCTATATAAGTGAGGATGTACCATGTGTGTCTTTCTGCTTTTAGGATACCTCACTGAGGATGATTTTTTCTAGATCCCACCATTTGCCTGCAAAATTCATTATTTCTTTTTTTTAATGCTGTGTAGTATTCCATTGTATAAAAATACCACAATTTCTGTATCCATTCCTCCATTGATGGACATCTGGGTTGTTTCCAGATTCTGGCTATAAAGAATAAAGCTGCTACAAACATGGTTGAGCAAATGTCCTTATTGTGTACTTGAACATCTTTTGGATATATGCCTAGGAGTGGTATAGCTGGATCTTGAGTTAGTGATATTCCTAATTGTCTGAGAAAGCACCAGATTGATTTCCATAGTGGCTGTCCCACTTGACATTCCCACCAGCAATGGAGGAGGGTTCCCCTTTCTCCACAGCCTCTCCAGCATACATTATCTCTTGAGTTTTTTATCTTAGCCCTTCTGATGGGTGTAAGGTGAAATCGCAGGGACGTTTTGATTTGCATCTCTCTGATGGCTAGAGATGTTGAACATCTCCTTATATGTTCCTCTGCCATTCTATATTCTTCTACAGAGAATTCTCTGTTTAGCTCTATACCCCATTTTTAATTGGGTTACTTGAATTATTGCCTTTTAACTTCTTTAGTTCTTTATATATTCTGGATATCAGCCCTCTGTCAGATGTTGGGTTGGTGAAGATCCTTTCCAAGTCTGTAGGCTGTCGTTTTGTTCTAACAACAGTGTCTTTTGTTTTATAGAAACTTTTCAGTTTCATGAGGTCCCATTTATTGATTGTAGCTCTTAGGGCCTGTGCTGTTGGTGTTCTGTTCAGGAAGTTGTCTCCTGTGCCAATGAGTTCTAGGGTCTTCCCTAATTTTCTTCTAACCGATTTAGAGAGTCTGGTTTTATATTGAGGTCTTTGATCCACTTGGACTTTAGTTTTGTACAGGGTGATAAATATGGATCTAATTTCATTTTTCTGCATGTAGACATCCAGTTGGACCAGCACCATTTGTTGAAGATGCTGTCTTTTTTCCATTAAATGGTTTTGGCATCTTTGTCAAAAATCAAGTATGCATAGGGGTGTGGGTTTATTTCTGGGTCTTCTATTTGGTTCCATTGATCTACCTTTCTGTTTTTATGCCAGTACCAAGCAGTATTTATTATTATTGCTCTGTAGTACAACTTGAGATCAGGGATGGAGGTACTGCCAGAGGATCTGTTGTTGTACAGGACTGTTTCGGGAATTCTGTTTTTTTTTTTTTTTTTCTCCATATGAAGTTGAGAATTTTTCTTTCAAGGTCTGTAAAGAATTGTGTTGGCATTTTGATGGGAATTGCATTGAATCTGTAGATTGCTTTTGGCAGGATGGCCATTTTCACTCTTTTAATCCTATCGATCCACGAGCACGGGAGATCTTTCCATCTTCTGATGTCTTCTTCAATTTCTTTCTTCAGAAATTTGAAATTTTTTTCAAACATGGCTTTCACTTGCTTGGTTAGAGTCATGCCAAGGTGTTTTATGTCATTAGTGGCTATTGTGAAGGGTGTTGTTTCCCTAAATTCTTTCTCTGCCCTTCTGTCTTGGGTATACAGGAGGGCTTCTGATTTTTTTGAGTTAATTTTGTATGCAGCCACATTGCTGAAGGTGTTTATCAGCTGAAGGAGTTCTCTGGTTGATTTTTTGGGGTCACTTAGGTATACTATCATATCATCTTCAAATAGTGAAACTTTGACTTCTTCCTTTACAATTTGTGTTCCCTTGATCTCCCTTACTTGTCATATTGCTCTAGCTAGAACTTCAAGTACTATGTTGAAAAGATATGGAGAGAGTGAGCAGCCTTGCATTTTCCCTGATTTCAGTGGGATTGATGTAAGTTTCTCCCCATTTAGTTTGATGTTGGCTATAAGCTTGATGTATATTGTCTTTACTATGGTTAGGTACGTATGTGCCTTGTATCCCTGATCTCTCCAAGACTTTAAACATAAATGGGTGTTGGATATTGTCAAATGCTTTTTCGGCATCTAGGAAGATGACCATGTGGTATATCTCCTTCAGTTTGTTTATGTGGTGGATTACATCGATGGATTTCCGTATATTGAACAACCTTTGCATGCCTGGGATGAAGCCTATTTTGTCATGGCGGATGATATCTTTGATGTGCTCTTGGATTTGGTTTGCAAGGATTTCATTGAGTATCTTTGCATCAATGTTCATAAGAGAGATTGGTCTGAAGTTCTCTTTTTTTTGTTGGGTCTTTATGTGGTTTAGGTATTAAGGTGCCTGTGGCTCCATAGGTGAGTTTGGTAATGTTCCTTCTGTTTCTAGTTTGTGGAATAATTTGGAGAGAATTGAAGTTAGGACTTCTTTGAAGGTCTGGTAGAATTCTGCACTGGAACCATCTGGCCCTGGGCTTTTTTTGGAAGGGAGGATGTTGATGGCTGCTTCAATTTCCTTGGGGGATATAGGGCTTTTCAATCTTTCTCCCTGGTCTTGACAATTTTGGTCGATGGAATCTGTCAAGAAAATTGTCCATTTCATTTAGATTTTCGAACTTTGTGGCATATAGCCCTTTGTAGTACGACCTAATGATTGTTTGGATTTCCTCATTGTCTGTAGTTTTGTCCCCCTTTTCATTTCTGATTTTGCTGATTTGGATAGTTTCTCTCTGCCATTTAGCTAGTTTGGCTAAGGGTTTGTCTATCTTGTTAATTTTTTCAATGAACTAGCTCTTAGTTTCATTGATTCCTTGAATTGTTTTATTTGTTTTTAATTGGTTGGTTTCAACCCTGAGTTTGATTATTTCCAGATGTCTTCTCCTCTTGGGTGTTTCTGCTTCTTTTTTTTTCCTAAGGCTTTCAGTTGTGCCATTAAGTTGTTTGTATGAGATGTTACAAATTTCTTCTTAAAGGCACTTAGTGCTGTCAGTTTTCCTCTAAGTACTGCTTTCATTGTGTCCCATAAATTTGGGTATGTTGTACCTTTGTTTTCATTGAATTCTAGGAAGTCTTTAATTTCTTCCTTTATTTCATCCTTAAACCAGCTGTCATTGAGAAGTAAGTTGTTAAGTTTCCATTTGCGTGTAGGCTTTTTGCTATTTCCATTGTTGTTGAGGTCCAACTTTAGTCCATGGTGTTCAGATAGTATACAGTGGTTTATTTCAGTCTTCTTGTAGCTTTTGAGGCTTGCTTTGTGACCAACTATATAGTCTATTTTGGATAAGGTTCCATGAGGTGCTGAAAAGAATGTATACTCTTTGAGTTTGGGTGAAAAGTCCTGTAGACATCTATTAGGTCCATGAATTAGGACATTTGTAAGTGCCTTTATTTCTCTGTTTGGCTTCTGTCTAGATGATCTGTCCCTTGGTGATAATGGGTTGTTGAAGTCTCCCACTATTAAGGTATTGGGGTCGATGTGTGATTTAAGCTTTAATAATGTTTCATTTACGAGTGTAGGGGCTCTTGTATTTAGGGCATAGATGTTCAGGATTGTGATGTCTTCATGGTGGAGTTTTTCTTTGATGAGTATGAAATGACCTTCCCATCTCTTTGATTAATTTTGGCTGAAAATCTATTTTATTAGATATTAGGATAGCCACTCCTGCTTTTTGTGTGTGTGTGTGTGTGTGTGTGTGTGTGTCCATTTGCTTAAAAAACAGTTTTCCAACCCTTTACTCTGAGGTAGTGTTTATCTTTGTTGCATAGGTGTGTTTCTTGGATGCAGCAGAATATTGGATCCTGTTTCCACGCCCATTCTGTTAGTCTGTGTCTTTTTGTTAGAGAGCTGAATCTATTGATGTTGCTAGATAATAATGGCCATTGAATGTTATTTCCTATTATTGTGCAGTTGGTGGTGTTACTGTGATTCATTGCTTGTTTTCTTTTGATTTTTGTTGGGAAATTATCTATAACCTATGTTTTCTTGGGTGTAGTTGTTTTCATTAGATTGGAATTTTTCTTCTAGTATCATCTGTGGGCTGGTTTGCTGTTTAAATATTGCTTAAATTTAGTTTTGTCATGGAATGTTTTATTTTCTCCATCTATGTTGATTGAAAGCTTTGCAGGTTATAGTAGTCTAGGTTGGCATCTCTGGTCCCTTAGAGCCTGTACAATATCTGCCTAGGCCCTTCTGGCTTTCATAGTTTCTGATAGGAAGTCTGGTGTGATTCTGAGAGGTCTACCTTTATATGTTACTTGGCCTTTTTCTATTGTTGCTTTTAGTATATTTTCTTTGTTCTGTAGATTAAGTGTTTTGACTATGATGTGGCATGAGGAGTTTCTATTTTTGGTCTAGTCTATTTGGTGTTCTGTAGGCCTCTTGTATGTTTGTGGATATCTCTTTCTGAGCCACAGAGACTCAGATCCACAGTACAATCTTTCCCAGATCCCAAGTCTGCAAGTGGCAGTACTGACAAGACAGGGCTGCCCAGCCAGTGATTGTATGGGTCATCCAAACCCTCAGTGACAAATAACCAGCTGAATTTGCAGCCTAGCAGACCTGCAAAAACAATGCACGCCCGCAATCTTCAACAGCGCTTGCAATCCCTTAAATGCTTGCAACACCTTCAGTTCTTGCAAAGCACCCCTCTCACACACTGAAGGTCTCTTCATTCTCCAACACCCTGTCCCTTTGGACACACCCACAAGCACACAATCACATGCTACACCACATTTGCCCTTCTGCGCCTGTGAACTTTCCTCCCACAGGTATAGCTGAATCACCAACACACACACTGAAACCACTGGACCTTCCTCATTTTCCTAAAGAATTCTCCAGACACCAGAGAAAGACCAGTCTGATCGGCAGAATCCAGGAACAAACAGTGACACTATGGATAACCAAATGGCCAGGGGTCGGCGAAAGAACACACCAACGTAAATCAAGACATCACGGCTTCACCAGCAACTCCCCAAATTAATGGATACTCCAACTCATCAGAAACAAAAGAAAATGATTTTAAAGCTATGATTATCCAGTTATTTGAAGCACATAAAGAGGAAACCAACAAATCTCTCAGAGAAATAGCCATACAAATTCAAACAGTTAAAGAGGAAACAAATAAACCTCTCAAAGATTTGGCTTCCCAAATGGAAACAAAGAAAAACGAAGTGAACGTAGCTCTTAAAGAAACACAGTCAAATATAGCCAAACAAATGGAGGCAGACGTAGTGGCACTAAGAGAGGAAACAAACAAACAAAAAAAATAGAGACCATCTTGGAGACACAGGAATCCACATTCAAACAGATGAAGGAAATGTTGCAAGGCATGAAAACAGAATTAGAATCAATAAAGAAAACACAAACTGAGAAAACCCTGGAATTGGAGAACTTAGATAAAAGAGAAGGAATCACAAATGTAAGCATCACTAATAGAATACCAGAGATGGGAGAGAGAATCTCAGGTGCTGAAAATACAGTTGCAGAAATTGATACTTCTCTCAAAGAAATAGTAAAATCGGAAAAATCCCAAACACAAGACATCAAATAAATCAAGGACACCATGAAAAGGCAAAATCTAAGAATAATAAGAATTGATGAAGAAGAGGATTCCAGGCTCCAAGGTCCAGAAAATATTTTCAAGAAAATCATAGAAGAAAATTTCCCCAACCTAAAGTGGGCTCTGGCAGGGTGGGGTTTCTGGTGGTGCGTGCACTTTGGCAGGGCCCCATGGTGGTGGTGTGGGGGGGTGCACCCCAAGGGTCCAGATCTCAGAAAGAGGGCGTTAGGCGGTGCGTGCGTTCCTCAGACGTGTGCTCTAAGGGGTGGCGTTCAGCGGGCGGTTACAGCTTTCTGCCATGGCTGAGGGGCCTGAAGCCCTGCCTCTGCTGTCTTGGGCCCCAGGCACTGTGTTTTGTGGATTTGAGATCCAGGAAGGATTGTATTGTGGAACTGAGTCTCTGTGGTTGGCACTCTGTAGTTCTGTGCTCTGGAGCCGGCAGTGGGTGCTTTTGTGGGGCGGGATTTCCTGGGGGGGGGGAACGTGAGCTCTGCTGAGCTTCTTGTGGCGGGATTGCTTCCCTTGGGGTGGGGCAGAGGGGGGTAGTGGGTGCTCCACAGGTCCGGAGCTCGGCAAGAGGGCCCTGGCGGGGACAGGATATGGACTCCTTGGACCTGTGTCCAAGGGGGGTTGTTCAGCGGCGGTTACAACTGTCCACTGCACTAAGGGGCCTGGAGTGCTGTCTCTGCTGTCTTGGTCAGTCCACAGCTACCTGGTGCTGTGTGCAGTCTTCCCCATGCTGGAGGCCCAGACAAGGGAAGCGCCCCACTTCGTTCCCAGAGAAATCCTGCCTGATCTAAATCTACAAGCACTCCATGCTTCTGTGGTGTCCCCTCTACTTTAGAAAGCCCAAAAGTCCAAATTCTAGTTTTGATTGTCTCTCCACTCACCAATTTTGGAGATTCGTGTCCTCTGCTTCTCCAAAACTGTGTGCTCTGTTCGCTGCCATCTTGGAACCCTTGGTTTTCTTGAGAACTTAGTAAGTATGGCCCCAAATGATAAAGTACTTAATAGCAGGAGCAGCAGATAACTTACAGTTGTGTTGTGAGCCATGGGAAGAAAAAAATTCAGAATTAGCTGAGATTCAAAAGGGGTGGGGACCAGAAGCTTGGATCAGTGGATAAAAGTTCTCTGCAGGCATGAAGATTTGAATCATTAGAACCTGGGTAAAAAGCTTGGCATAGCTTTGGATTCCCTGTAATCTCAAGTTTCAGTGAGTGGATCCTGGGAGCTCAATGGTCATCCATCCTAACCAAAATAGAGAACTAGTTTAGCAAGAAGCCATGTATCAAGGCAATGATGCAGAAAGTGAGACTTACATCCTGTTGTGTGCTCTGCATGTAGCTTCACAGTTGCACCCACACACATATGCATACAACACATATACATTCAACACACAATGCACACACAGAAAGAAAGAGAGAGCCATACAGTCTAAATCAAGGCTGAGGTTTGTAAGAAACTATTGCTTTTCTTTATTATTTTTCATATTGATTCTGAGATTCCTAGTGCATGTGTATTTACTAAAAAATAACTTTAATATTTATCTTTTAAAGGAGAAAACGTGGAGAAGTCATGCTATGCTTAAAGCATCTTTCAAGGTTGCCCCAAGACTGTCCTACCATTGCTCAGCTTACTTAACTTGGCAATGCTATTTTTCTGGTTTCTTTGCAGTCTCAGTGTCTATCGTTTCCTATATCTATGCATGCCCACGAACTTACCAGTGGATTCACCAGTAGGTCTTGCTTACCTATTCTTGCTTACATACTTTATCTGTTACTTTCAAGAGCATTCCTCACCCTTCTTCATCTCTCTATCTCTTTTTGGCCTACAAGAGCCTTAGTTTTGGAAAACATACCATCCAGACAAAATGTGATGTTCTTCATTCCTGTTCTCATGGAATGCTTTACAGAAGGTTATCCCAAAACTTTCCTCAGAATATATTGTGATTCTTTCTAAAAAAATTATCTACTATAAATGTATGAATAGTTTTCAGGGCTGTCTTTTATGTTCCATTAGGCTAGCATATTGATTCTAGCATCATACTGTTTTATTTGCTTCAGTTTTACAGTACATTTTAAAATCATGGACCTTGAATCCCTTGTCTTTGCTCTCATTGATCAACATATCTACTACTATATTTTGGGAGGGAGTGTCTTTGTAGCTTCATATGAATTAAATGCCACTGATAGGAATTTCATTAAGTCTTAAGTGTTCTGAGTATACAAATGTTGGAGTGGCAGGATTGAGGAGTTAACAAAAACAAAAACAAAAAAACCCTGAGATAAAAGCTTATGTGTTTGTGTGTGTGCCAACAGACAAGTAAAATGGTATAGTTGACCTTTTACTAATTTGTGGGTTCTTAATTTTCCAAATCTTTATACCGTTGATTTCAGCCCCTATCACTAGAAAGAGGAAGAAGGATGGGGTGGGGAGAGAGATCTCTGAATGTAATTTCATTCTTTTTGTTTCTTTTTTGAGTATGACTACTAACCAACACCCCTAACCAACACAACCAACACCCCTCCCCTGAACAACCACTGACTCTGCCTCTCTGAGCTCTAGTATTTATATACCTTCTGAAAAATTCCCAGAATTCCAAATGTCACACAACTGCAGAAACGATCTGCAGCTGGGAAAGCCACACCTTTGCTAGAGCATAAGGCAAATCATAGTCATCTGCTGTGAAGCAGCCCCATATCCTCACACCTGTAACATTTCTGTTGTTTTTATTTGTTTGTTTTGTTTTCAAAACAAGGTTTCTGGACTCACTTTGTAGACTAGGCTGACCTCAAACTCACAGAGATCTGCCTGCCTCTGCCTCACACCCAGCTTATTTCTGTGCTTATTATTATTATTATTATTATTATTATTATTATTTACAATATGTTCACTTTGTATCCCAGTTGTAGCTCCCTCACTCATATTCTCCTGGTCCTACCCTCCCTCCATCTTCCTTCACTATCGCTCTCCCCTATCCCATTGATGGGGAAAGTCCTCCTCCCCTACTCTGACTCTGGCCTATCAGGTCCTATCAGGACTGACTGGATCCTCTTCCTCTGTGGGCTGACTAGGTCACCCCACCAAGGAGAAGTGATCAAGGAGCAGGCAACTGAGTTCATGTCAGAGACTGCTCCTGCTCCCCTTACTAGGAAACCCACACAGAGACTGATCTGTCTATGAGCTACATCTGAGCAGAGGGTCTAGGTCCTTTCTATGTATGGTTTTTGGTTTTTGGTTGATACATCAGTCTCTGCAGTCCCCCCTGGGCCCTGCTTTTTTTTTTTTTTTTTTTTTTTTTTTTTTTTTTACTTTGTTGGTCTGCTTGTGTGGCTCCTGTCCCCTCTGGGTCCTTTTATATCCCCCTTCTTCCATATGACTCCTTGAGCTCTAAAAGTCTCAACCAGCAAGGGATTGAAGCAGATACAGAGACTCACAGCCAAACTTTGGACAGAGCACACTTTTGTGTTTTTTAAAGAAACCAAAATTCCAGAATTGTCACTACAGATGGGCAACTAAAAACCAATAGGACATTATACTCAGTGAAATCAGTCAGCTTTGAACAAGACCAATAAGGTATGATTCCACTCACACAAGGCTCCTATCATAGTCAAACTCTTTAAGTGAAAAAGTAGAGAGGTGTTGCGTTGGAATAAGGGGAAGGATAGAGAATGGGAAGTTGGCGTGTCATGGTATAGAATTTTAATTTCATTAGATGAAAATGATATGGTAATTGTGGAACAGAAATGTGAATACATTTAATCCCACTTAACATGCTTAGGATGGTTAATTGGATAGTATACATTAAATGGTCAAGCACTGTGAACTTTAGTAGTAATTATCAATTGATACTGAGAGTCCAGGCTTCTGGACACACCTTTGAGGGATTATCTAGGTTAAGGTTAGTCTCTGAGATGTCTGTAAAGGATTGTCTTGATTAAGTTAATTGATGTGGGAATACCCATTTTAATTATGGGTAACACCAGTCTCTGAACAGAGGATCCTGGACTAACTGAAATGGAGAGAGCAGACTGAGCACTGTCAGGCATGCCTTCATTCACTGGTCTTTGCTTTTGATTGCATATGTAATATGACAGTTCCCTCAAGTTCCTGCTGCTATGACTTTCCTCCCATGTTGAACTACAACCTGGAACTATGAGCTGAATATGCTCTTTATCCTTTGTGTTGATATTTACACAGCAACAGGCAAATTAACTAAGACAGTGTAAACCTAAAATGCATTCAATTCTATTATTGGTAATATATTATTTAAAAAATTGAAAACATTGCTCTTTTATTGACAGAAAATGTCTGAGTGATTAAAAAACCCAACTGTATTAGTTACTTAACTCTGAAAAAAAGGCTTTGACAAATAAAGTACAATCTCTTCTGCCTGTGACAAAGGCCCCTTGGTCATAATTTGTTAGATTAACCATAGGTATTTGACACAATGTGTCCTTTCATAGTGCATATAAATATCTCTAGAATAGGCTTTGAAAGTAACTTGAGACCAGTTATAAAGTACAACACAGGGGGAGGGCAGTCTTCCTCACCTTTCAAAGACAAACACTTCATTCTGTCTTTGTAAGGGCTTACACAGGAGACAAATAGGACCCCCCTCTGCCTAAAGAATAGTATCAAACAATATCCCTGGAAGGGCCTATATTGCTGGACAGAAACACTTACTTGTCATTTGATGGGTCCTGTCATTCAGAGCTATGCATAGCTGCATCTGCTTCATTTATTAAGTAGCAGTTGCATGAACTTTGACAGAAGACTGACAGGCAGTGCAGCAGCCATTCTAGAGTGTGAAAATTGTGAGTACACAGGCACACCTAAGAACAACTGAGGTGGGCTTGGCAGGAAAGAGGACAATGAAATTGGAATTATTACTTCACTTATAGTCACAAGCCAAGAGGCCAATGAATAGAATACCACCAGAATATCTGTCTGGATATGCCCTGGGAGCTCAGCCTAAGGGTGATAGTTAATAGTTGTATGTTCTTTTATTCTTGTAGAAGGTGGAATGTCCAAATAGGACCAGTGGTTCTTTTTCTATCAGGAGAGTGGCAACCGCCTAGGGACCCCAAGTTCTCCCACCATTGAGCCTTTGACATTCTCAAATAACTTCTAGAAGCAGTACCCCAAATCAAGACTTTTACGTAGTAACAAACCTATTGTTTCCTCAAATAAAAAAGTAAAACAAGAGACCCATTTTGTGCACAATGCAAGGCTGTTTTCTTGGCCCAGAAGCATCTTCTTTTTACTATTTTGGTCTGTGGAAAGATAGAAAAAACAGGATGTTATAAGCTCAGTTATGCCCTTTAAAATCCATATGCCGATGCACTAATTCCACATTTCAAAATGTGACTGACAGTACTGGGGGTAAGACCTTTAAATAGGTGAATAAAGTAAAGTATTAAGTCATGCTCTGATACAGTAGGACTGGTGTAAGAGGATGCAATTAGGACACAGACATACTGCAATATGACTTTAATAGGACACAAGGAGAAAAGGGCCATCTATAACCCAGGGGAAGCGTCCTTAGGAGAAAGACCTGCTGACGTCTGATCCTGGACTTCTAGTCTCCAGTACTGTGACAAAGTAAGTTACTACTTAATTCCACCAGAGTGGGCCCCTGCAAACCTATATATTAAGGAAACCAGATTGTCTCACAATGCTCCTTCTCTATAGTCTCCCCTAATCTCAAAAGCCTATTCTTTCTGACCTCAGTAGTACTCAGTTCAGAGCATTTATCAACATGCCATGAAGGACTTGTTAAAATATAAGCTGTTGCGCTTGACCCCAGGGTTTCTAACTGAGCATGTCAAAGTTAGGGCAAGAGAATCTCCATTTTCTTAAAAAAAAAGTTACATTTACTTTGTGTGTGTGTGTGTGTGTGTGTGTGTGTGTGTGTGTGTGTCTGTTTATGCATGTCATGCCAAGTGTGGAGATCAGAGGGCAGTTTGTGGGAGTTCATTTTTTCCTCTTCCTATATGGGCCGTAGGGATCAAACTCAGGTGTTAGGCTTGGTGGCAGGTGCTTTTACCCACTGAGACATTCTGCCAGTTTGAGAATCTTAATTTTTAACATGTTCTCACAAGATGCATAATGTGGGTGCTGTGACCACAGAGCTGAGGTTGTTTGCTCAGTCTCAATTCTTAGTGCACAGTGACAGTAATGCATAGCTTACCTGGCAAGCTAGTGATGATCATGGAGGAATGCAGCTGATAGAATGACTACATGAAAAAATTAACCAGAAGTGACATTTTGAGTCCCTTTCCAAGCTCACTTTGTGATATGATAAGTAGAAACTGCCAGTAACTGCCACAATGCCTTTATTCTAGAAAGTGAGCTGCTGGAGAATGGGGCAGCCCTGGGTAACATATCCAGAGGTGACCTCCACACAAAATCTCCCAGAGTTCAAGTTTTACCTAGAACTAGCTTCTAAGCAGTAACATATTGTTAAGGTGATGAAACATCCCTCCAGTGGTGACCTTACATTATTTAAGGCTCTAGCTAGCAGGAAAGGTCTTCTGTTTCAGTCTGATGTCCTTAAGCTTCTGCCTACAGTCCAGAGCCAGCCAAAAGTAGAACCTCAGTTATATACCAAAAGGAGGTGCATTCTGTCAGCAACCATGAGATCTTGAAGCTGAAATGGATCCTAAAAACCACCTTTCCTGCTGCAGCCTTGTTAGACTGTGAGCAGAGGATCTAGCTATGTTGAACTCAGACTCCTGATCCATACCAAATGAAAAAAGAAAAACGAAAACTGCTTTGTTTATGACTACTGAACATTGGCAATTTGTTACACAGCTATAGAAAAGTAATAAGAGGTGAGGAGAGTTAGAGGATAAATAGAACCAGCTGCAGTCCAAAAATTAGATCCATAAGTTTGCTGTAAGCAATTGCTTTATTTCCAGATTCGAAAGAAATAGGTGCTTCTGAGGAGCCTCCAGGTTGGCAGAAGCTTAAGGACATCATGCTGGGCCCAAAGTGGAGGCTGATGTAAACACCTTTTTGCACAGAATTAATTGGCAACTTTGAGCATTCTAATTTTAGCAGCACCACCTCAGCATCTCCCCACACTTGACATTCAGTGACTCAGGAACCCAGGAGACAGTGTGAGAGCTTGCAATAGGGACATGGGCAGAGTTACTGATTTAAACTAAATGAAGAGATCTCTCTGGTGTTATTGTAGATGTTCTTATGCTTATGTTACAATTGCTTCTTGGGTATTGCTCTGGCCTGGAGGTCTTCTGTCTATTCTGGCATGACAGGCATTTGATCACACTGATTAGTCCACTCATGATGTTTCTATGAAACCCAGTGCCAAGAGACAGGTTCATTATTCAAGTATTCAGACTTTAGAAAAACTGAAGTCATAAAAAAAACTTGCAACACACCCACTGTGGAGGTAGGCAGAAATATGAGGAGGGCAAACAGTTACAGCAGCAACAATCCCAGCCTGTTACTTCTTTAAAGACGCTGTCTTCAAGTTCTGGCATGGACTTAGTGGCCGACTCTTTAATCTTTGATCTTTGCTAGGCCACAGAGGAAGACAATGCAGACAGTCCTGATGAGACCTGATAGGCTAGGGTCAGATGGAAGGGGAGGAGGACCTCCCCTATCATTGGACTTGGATAGGTGCATGGGAGGACATGAGGGAGAGAGGGTGGGATTGGGAGGAATTGAGGTAGGGTGCTACAGCTCGTGTACAAAGTGAATAAATTTTAATAAATAATATTTTTTAAAACAAGAACTTCAACTCATTTGAACTTTTAATAAGCTTTTGAAGGAAGTAGGGGTTTTGTATCAGTCAAGACAATTAATGGTAGTTGCTGTACAGACCATCCTTTGGCTCAGTGGCTTAATGAGCCAGTGGTTCTCTTGAACCTAATACGTGCTGATTGGTGGATTTTTGTGTCTTGATGAATTAGAGATACAGGTTTCATTGTAAGTAGGACCTTTGAGACTCCTCTACTTATATTTCTTTAATCTGCTAAAGAGAAAAGAGAAAAGGATAGAGAAAGAGAATAGGAGAAAGAGGAGGGGATGAAGGGGCCTCTCTCTCTCTCTCTCTCTCTCTCTATATATATATATATATATATATATATATATATATATATATATATATATACATGCATTTACAAATATATAAAAAAAACAATCTTCTGAGCTTCTGAGTTCCTTTTTGTTGTTTGTGTGTACATGGCTCCAGGGTTTACCATTCTGCATTGGACAACCAAAAATAGAGCTCATTCCTGAAAGAAGCTAATTCTCCTTCTCCCAGTAGTCAGTTGTTATCATAGTTCTTTGCTAGGGATGGGACCCCATGAAAATTTACAGCTTCCATGTTAGCATTTATATTGATATTGCCATTGTTCTGGTCTTATATATGCAGTTATTTCTATGAGAGAGTGTTTCATAGCAGGATTCCTGGTATTCTGACTCTTACAATCTTTCTAGTCCATGTTCTGCCATGTTCCTTGAGTTATAGATGCATCATGGGAGCTGTGATACAGATAAATCTTTTGGGAATGGACTTCTATAACTCATTGATAGCTCTGACTGCTGTTGCTGTTAACTTGATGGATGGCTAAATAATGCTTATTATTAACCCTATAATTATTGCGGCAGTGTTATTGAATCTGCTATCATAATCAATAAGGACACAGACAACTGTTGTAGTTTAGAACAGTCTTATATCACATTGAGAAGCACAGATATTAACCCTCTAAACTTCCTTTACCTCCCAGTTGCATCCCAAGCTACTTCGCATCCATAATTCCGTAAATATTTGCTTATTCTTCATCTGGGCTACTTCTTCCACCTATGCCTGCCATGTGCTTCTTTCCACACTAACCCATGGTGGCTCTCTGCTTCCTTCCTACCCCCTTCCTGCTTCTCCCTCCCATGATCTTTCTGTCTTCCAAAGCCCTCAAATCTTAGCCATGCCTGCCTTCTACCATCCTGCCCAAGTATATGCCTTTTAATCAACCTATCAGGGATAATTAAGGAATATTCCTTCTCATTACATGGTTACAGGAGATAGCTCAACATTCATAACAATATCCATTGGCAGGGCAGTAACCAGATCTCAAGGGACTGATGTCAGCATTTTAATATATAGTACCAGACCAACCCCCAACAATCTGCATTGTATCCAGTTGTGATTTTCTGTAATGGTCTCCTTTTTCTGTAAAGATAACCTTCTTTAATGAGGTGTAGTGACTACACTTACCTGTGGGTGTATGAATAATATAGGATGTAGTAAGGAATTATGCTTGTCTAGGAAAGTGGTGGTAGTAATTCCCATTAAGGTAAATGACCTAACTGTCCCTTAGAAGTTAGCCCAGTCAGAATGTCTAAGATGAACTTAACAACTGACAACAAATGCTGGTGATGTTGTGGAGGAAAGAGGAACACTCATTCACTGTTGGTGGGAGTGCAAACTGGTGCACCCACTATGCAAATCAGAATAGAGAATCCTTAAAAAACTAAAACTAAATCTTTGATATAACCTAGATATACCATTCCTATGCATATGCCCAAAGCAGTTGACATCCTACCCCATAGATACTTGCCTCAGCAATAGTCATTGCTTCTCTACTCACAAGAGCTAGGAAATGGAAACAACTTACCATTCCTTCAGCTGGTAAACAGATAATGAAAGTATGATACATATACAATAATGTTGGGGTTGATCTGGAGCTACTTTGTGTTCAAATGTTAATTGCTTGCTCTCCGCAATCCTTACGAGCAAATCCTCACATGTTCAAAATGACATGGTGTAATCCTTGCCTTCCAAATTGTCCCTGATTGGCAAATAAAGTTGCCTATACCTGGGCTGGGTGGGAGAGAGGTATGTGGAACCTAGGTTCAAGGACTTTTAAGGATCAGAGAAGGACCATGAGGGAGAGAGGAAGGAGGAGAGAGGAGCATGATGCCATGGGTTAGGGTGAACTAGAAGCACATGGCCAGGAGGAGCTTTCTCTATGGATCAGCATGATAGAGAGAAGCAGCCCAAATGAAAAACATGCACAAGTATTGATGGGGATATGGACTAGAGAATAGACAAAAAAGCTTAGAGGGTTAATATCTGCCCAGCCACAGTGTTTAAAGTTATTAAAAATCTAACAGTGTGTCTTTTATGTAATATGGGTTAAGTAATAACTGTGACCTTAATAATTATATGAATCAATTTTAAATATTAACAATCATTTTACAACACAATATAAAAACTCTTTAGCTGTAAAGAAAATGAAATTCTGAAGTTTA
Source organism: Meriones unguiculatus (assembly GCF_030254825.1). Classification (NCBI taxonomy): domain Eukaryota; kingdom Metazoa; phylum Chordata; class Mammalia; order Rodentia; family Muridae; genus Meriones; species Meriones unguiculatus. Next base: position 12,941,246 of record NW_026843706.1, read on the forward strand.
CAGGTAAATGGATGAACATAGAAAAGATTATACTGGGTGAAATAATCCACGGTCAGAAAGACAAATACCACATGTTCTCAGTCATGGGTGGTCCCTAGCTCCAAATCATCTGATGGGAGTATAGAACACAAAATAACTAAAGAAAAGTATAAAGGGGACATAGATGTGCTAGAGGGAGTTAAGAGGGGAATTGCAGGATATAGGTGATATGAAATGGAAAACTGAAAATTAAAAGGTGTTTCAAATGAGGAGGAGGGAGGGAAGTCAACACAGCAAAAGGAAGGATGAGGGACAAGTAACACCAAACTTGTTTGATAAAACCTCAATGAATTATTTTAAATTTACCAAATTGATGCACTATTTATGAGTTTGAAAGGAAATTATGTCATTTGGGTTGACAATGCTGTCTATTGTCACGAACTAACAAAAATATCCAATACCAGACACAAGAATCCTCCTTTTAAATGATTGACAGGGTAGTCCAAGTGACTCCCAAAACAATATATATCATAGATATTGTTCTTCGTTGTCTTTCAGGGATTGAGTCTAAGCCCCTATTACTGAAGATACTGTTCATTTAGGACATAAGACTTGAATGATTCAAGCTGTATTTGACTGAAAACATTCTTCGTAGGGTCTATCCTTCATGGTATCAGAAAAAAAACTATGGAAATCACCAAGAGAAGGCTGCAATTAAGAATCCTATCCAGCTACAATGTCTATTAATCATAAGAGTGGCCAACATGGAAAGATATCCATAATGCAACAAGCGGCAATCACATGTTTAGAGGTAACCAACAGCTATCTATCTAATTAGAGTTTAGGCCTACTTAACAATAGGGAAATCATACCTGGTATGTCCATTTCTAATTGGTTAAACGGCTAACTCTCAAAGGATATGATTACATCACCACTTATGATTAACATTTTACAGAAATCATAATTGAAAGAAAGTGAATTTACATCCGCAATCCCACAACTAACATTGGAGTGTTTCCAAAGTATTTTGTACAAATTTAAGGAATTCAGTGTCACAGATTTTCCTGTTGAGACAGAGAAACAAAATTATCTCACAATTATGTTCCTCTCTTCACTTTGCTTTATGATGAAATCAGTGAGCACATAGAAACAATTTGCCTGCAAAGATCATCATGGGGAAGAAAGAGAAAGAAAGAAGGAAAACACAAGGGCTATTACACAAACAGATTACACAACGATCCCAAATGATATCACTGGGTTATAAAGAACATAAAAGTGAGTGGCCAGAGAGTTGCTTGTTGACAGATGTTGTAAGATTCTTTAGTTGTGACATTAATTCTCTTAAAATCCACCCAGAATGTGGACTTGGGACTTGATGGACCAGGTCACTGGGTAAAATAAACCCCAGGCAAGCAAGTTAACAATGCGACCTAAATTGAAAGACTTTGCTTCCTACATACTATATAGTCATTTCTTTAATATGTGGCATGCTAGGAGTGACAAGGAGGACAAAGACCTGTGTGTGAGCCTGTATGCCTTTGCATTTGTGTTTTATTTGTGTTTATTGTGTTTTATTGTATGTAAGTTTATACAGACTATAAAGTATTATAGTCTGTATACATCCTTATATCATCCCATAGTTGGTATGTCCACAAAGCTCAATTTGAAGCAGGAATTACCCATAAGCTTCAAAGGATACTAGATGACTCAATCACAGATACATTTCAAATAATACTGGATTATGAAAAATGTGACACTAAGGAGCATGTGAAAAAGACAAATGAGCTGCTGTTTCTGCTTTGATTTTGATGGCTCCTCTTCAAGCCTCCCATCATTAATATCATAGACATGTCTTAATGATTTGCAAAATATCTTTACATGTCATCTTTCTTTTTATGAGACATGGTCTCATGTGGCTTAGGATCATAAAAAACTCATTGTATAGCTGATGATGATCTTAGACTCTTGATCCTCCTCCCTCTATCTCTTAAGTTCTGGCATCATACACTGGTTTATATATCATATTTTATCTAGCAACATGAGCATGAAATAAAAAATAGGGATTGGAAAGAAGAATAACTCCATCTTTAGATGAGTAAACTGAGTGCCAAGGGGTAGTAATTTTTGTCAGGGGTGCACATGCAGTCTGTAATAAACTCCAGGCACATCCAGAACAGTAGGTGCTTACCTAAGGGTCTATGTTAAGTCACATTGCCATGTTGTTTTAGAGGTTCTTTATTTGTTAAGTTTTTGTGCTATATTGCTTTTCATTTTCTTAACTTTCAATTCTGTTTTTGTTTTCTGCCTTCTTTCAGTGTTATGTGGATGCTAACATGGGAAAATATTTCAGTTTTTCAACTTTGGCCATGTATACAGAACATGGATATTCACTAGTGTGTGCAAAAGGATGCATCAGTGTAATGGATGGGGAATGCACGACATTACATTCAAGTGACCGCTGATATCAATATGTCATGGGAGAAGAAAAGTACAGAACCTCAATTTTTACTCAGGTTACCAATATGAACTTGTAGCATAGAATGTAGATTCTACCAATCTTTTTAAAGATAGGGTCTCACTTGTGTAACCCTCACGTGCCTGGCATTTACTGTATAAATAAGGCTGACATCAAACTCACAGAGATCCTCCTGTCTGGCATGTACCATCACACACAGATTCTTCCAATTTATTTTTTTTAATTTACTTTTATCATTTTTAATTATGTGTCTGTGTATATGTTTATGTGTAGGTCCATGCATGTGAGTGTACATGCCTATAGAGGCCATAGATGTTGGATACCCTTGGAGCTGGTGTTACAGGCAGTTATGAAACTCCTGATGTGGGTGTTGGGATTGAATTCTTGTCCCCTGAAGAGCAGCATGTGTTCTTCTGATTAATCTCTCCAACCCACTACTCATCTCTGGCTACACAGATATTTGTTTCAGCAATACAAGTCATGACTCTAACCACTGATTAAAAATAAAACTATAAGTTATTCAGTTGAAAGCTGTTTCTTCTATTCTGAATAGTAATTATGGAGGGAAACCCCACAAACTACCTGCAAAGTGATTCTACCTCAAGGGACTAATTGTTGCAGGTTTGGCTACATTTCTGTTTGTTGGCAATCAACTAACAGTGATGGTATCTGCAATCTCTGTATACCCTTTGTCATGCAAGGCCAAGGTTTTAGAAACTGTTTACTTTGTCCTTGTTTCTTCTGCAATTTGTATAAACTGCTTAGAAATGGAAGGTATGTTTTGGTTATGATATCATGTCATTAATAGCTTGGTGGGGTAAACAGAATAAAAGAGAATTATCATGATTTTCCACTAATTTCCATTTTTTCCATAGAGAGCAAACACTTTACTCAATCAACTGTGCATAAGTAGTTACTAGTATTAGCATAAACATTAAATATAAATAGGATATCATTTAGAACAAAACTTAGGGAACTACAAACACCTGGGTACAATTAGTCATCTTTTAATCTTTGTTACAAATTTTAATCATTTTACTTGTTTTGATTTCAGCTTAAATGATAAAACTACTTAACTCTTTCTCTTACATACATGCATCATGTGAAAAGGCTCTGGCCTTGAATTCACCATTCCAGCTGTATTCTGTTGTGGCCAACTACTACTGAGTGGGATATCATTAATATATGACACTGCATTAATTCCAACAAATTTCTTTCTTTAACCCTATATGATTTCACACGGTGCTGTAAGGTTAAATATTACCTTTGTGCACATTACAAAATTGGTTCCTCAATTTGTGGTGCCTACCTGATTTTCCACTTGAATATTTCATTAGTTTCTCAGATTTTCTATTACCAAAATGGAAATTTTGATCCCTCCCTCATCATCTCAATCATCAGTATTTTGAAAACGTCTTTCAACAAATAGAATCACCACAAATCCAGTTATTAAATTCTAAATTTAGGAATCATCCTTGAGTTTTATGTTTCTGCCATTTATTATCCTCCATATCCATAGCACAGCATATGAGTAAACTTTACCTGTAAAATACATTTTCATCTACTTTTCTTCATATCCAATACTATTTCCTTGGTCCTAAGGAAGCAGACTGTGTTAGTTTTGGACTAACTGTGTCAAGTTTTGGACTTATGTTTCCCTCCATCCTTGCTCCCTTATATTCTACTCTCCATGGAGAATAGTTTTATCCTTAACATATAAGTTAGTCTATTTTAATCTCCGTATTGAAATCTTTTAGACGTCTTGTAACATAAAATTCAGTTTTTCTCCATGAGAAATAAGTTGTATATGATCTAGTTCCTCCTTCACATAACTGAAAACTAGTTGGATCTCCTTTGTATTTATTAGAAAAATGAAGATCAGGATTATATTATAGCAACGATTCTTTGCCAAAATCTCACTTTCAAGCTTGTTGACTGCCAAGATTCTTGGTATATCTTACCTATACGCTACTACACTGTAAAGCTTTTGAAGGCAGAGGAGCTGTCCAAATCAGAATCTGTTCTTCAGACTCTTACAGTTAGTTCTATGAAGGTATTTAATTAATGAGTTAATAATTATTAATGTCTTCATTCGTCAATCTGATTGTCATCCTGATTGAATCTGGAATCAAGCAACAGGCCTCTGACTGAGTCTGTGAGGGTATTCCCTGAAAAGATGAAATGAAAGAGGAAGACTCCTTGTACCTTCTGGAAGTGGCCCAGACATAAAGAGGCACGAGGGAAAAACATTTGCCTCCCTTCTTTTTTCTCTGCTGGTTGAGTGCATATATCCTGTTACTATTATCCTTCACTGTCATCAGAACCCAGTTTCTTGTCCTTTCCAAATGGACCAAATCAATGATCAGAAGCTTTCTAGGAACCCTCTAGGTATTCAGTGCTAGCCTAGGACTGCTTAGTTGTCCAAATTTGTGGCCTGAGCAGCTACTAGACCCTCTAGCATCTATTGGGTTTCTCTCTATGAAGACATTGCTAAATTACATTGCTGTGTAAGACAATTTAATAAATATATTTTCTTATATGTATTCCTTCTACTAGTTCTGTTCCTTTGTAGAACTCTGTAATACACCATGAAGGAGTATTGTGTGTCAATCATCATGGCCTTTCAAAACAGTATATTTTCTTTATCTGTTTAAGCACTTCCTTAATTTATAAAATTAAAATATGCCAAATAAGCACTCTCCTGTCAAAATCTCATGGGTTAAATTTTTAAATAGCTAAGTAACTCAATGGGACCACTGACTAGATCTTTCTATTGAAGTATTTAACATCTGAATGTAGATGCAGAGAAGGGGAAGGAGAGTTTTCAGACAGCAACTTTCTTTCTCATCACAAGTTTTCTGGGAGAAGACAGACGGGCACTTGCTAAAGAAGGAAGGAAGGCTCTGAGATTAAAATTTGTCTTTGACTGAATTTTTCTGTAGTAGAGTTTTTCATGTTGCAAGCCAACTAAAATGCTGTGAGATCTCCCTGAGATATTATTAAAGCAAATTGGAAGGCAGTGTTTATGAAATGGCTTGTTTTCCAAGAGATTATACTTACAAATCATACATGATTTTATTAACTGGTTCTTTTATTTTTTATAAGTATAAAGGTGAGATCAAAATGGAATCATATACTTGTCCTTTCCTACATTGAGCTTCTTAATAGGCTAGAAAGATATTTTTATACTAAATAATTTCCAAAAAAACTTAAGAAAATCACACCGGTTTGAAAAAAAACCCACTTTATCTTAGAAATACTTTAAAACTGAGAATATATTAAGATACTAAATATTTTAAATTGTTTCTCTAATTAAAATTGGCTAGATTGTGCTGAAATGACAAATAAACCTTGAAATCTTGTAGTGTGAATATGGTAAATGTTCACTTCTCTTTTACATAAGCCTGATGTGGGTTTCTCATATCTCATACCATTTGGAACATCTTATTCTGACATTAAGCCTGAGAACAAGAGAGCTTTATACTATTTCAGCCCCAAATGATTCATGCCGATTTTCATAAAAATAATAGTCCCCCAAACAGTAGACTCGATCCATAGCACCAAAAGTTGTGTATACTAAAACTGACAAAAATAAAATTGATTAGGGATAATTTAAAAGCCAGAAAATACAAATTCTATTAGAAATGATAAATAATACATCAGCAGAGATCCCCAAAGAACTTTATTAAATTATATTTTACATCTAGTAATTTTATCATTTTTTCAATATAGAAAATCAGAACATGGATTCTTCAAGTACTTATCCAGTTTTCAATAATTAATTGCTATAAAAGCAATTGATACACTGCTAACTAGAGTTTTTCAGGGGCCGTCTGTGGTAGGCTCCTGTCCTGTTACTTGTATTCTCCTACGTCCAATGCACATGCCATTTGTCTTTCTAAGTGAGGATTGATCACCTTACCCCGGGTCCTCTTGTTTATCTTCTTTAGGTGTATGGGTTTCATTATGTTTATCACACCTTATAGGTCTATATAAGTGAGTATATACCATGTGTGTCTTTCTCCTTCTAGGATACTTCACTCAGAATGATCTTCTCTAGATCCCACCATTTGCCTGCAAATTTCATGATTTCCTCCTTTTTGATTGCTGAGTAGTATTCCATTGTGTAAAAATGCCACAATTTCTGTATCCATTCCTCTATAGACGGACATCTGGGTTGTTTCCAAGTTCTGGCTATTATGAATAAAGCTGCTACAAACATGGTTGAGCAAATGTCCTTGTTGTGTAGTTGAGCAAATTTTGAGTATAAGCCTAAGAGTGGTATAGCTGGATCTTGAGGAAGCACTATTCCCAATTGTCTGAGTATCACAGCAGATACCAAAACTCATAACCAAACCTTCTGCAGAGTGCAGGGAATCATATGAAAGAAGGGGGAGTTAGTATGACTTGGAGAGAATAGGAGTTCCACAATGACCAAATTTATCTGGGCACAGGGGTCTTTTCTGAGACTGACACTCCATCAAGGACCATGTATGGATATAACCTAGAACTTCTGCTTGGATGTAGCCTGTGGTAGCTCAGTTACCAATTGGTTTCCCATAGTGAGGGGAACAAGGACTATTTCTGACAGGAACTCAATGGCAGGCTCTTTGACCTCCCCACACCCCTAGGGAGGAGCAGTCCTGCTAAGCCACAGAGGAGGACTTTGCAGGCAGTCCTGAAGATACCTGATAAAACTGGGTCAGATGAATGGGGAGAAGGTCCTCCCCAATCAGTGGACTTGGAAAGGGGCAGGGAGAAGATGAGAGAGGGAGGGTAGGATTGGGAGGGAATGAGGTAGGATTGGGAGGGAATGAGGTAGCAGGATATAGCTGGGATACAGAGTTAATAAAATGTAACTATTAATAAAAATTTGAAAAAGAAAAAAGAAACTAAAAAAAAAGAAATTGGTGATATAGCTCCAAAGGAAAACACATTTTTGAAAATAGCAATTTAAATGAAATCTTTGAGGAAAAGAGATCATCTCTATGTTATATTCACAGTTTTAGAGGTAGGGAAATAAAAATGTCATCACACCCATTTCACATAGATAATGATTCTAGAAACGGTCAAAGTTGATACAAAAAAAGGAACTGTGGACTCATTTTACATGCCATAATAGCTTAAACACACTGAATACATTCTGTCATGCTAGACTTAGATCAAAGCCTTCTAGACTCAATGATACAAGAGAAATTCCATGTCTAGAGACATTTGAACAGGTTGCTTCATTCTAACATCAATTAATAATGCAGGGGCAATTCTAGGGCTAAGAAGATGAAATCCAGAGAAGGGAGTCTGAAATTGGTACTGTTTTAAAGTTCCTAAAAAATTATTGATTCTGAAAAACAGTAATATGAGAAGCTAAGAAACTAAGACTTTGGTAGAACCAAAGAAATCAATAAATTAAGAGATTAATGGGTAATTTTCAGGGCAGATTAAAATAGCTAAAAAGAAAATTAGCAGAGGGAAGATAATTGTGAAGGAAAAATCTTTACAGAAGTACCAAAGGACAAAAGAAGGGTACATAATTGAAGGCAAGAGTTTCACATATGTAGGATTGGAATATCAGAAACACAGAGATAAGGAGAAATAATAGTTAAGGAGAAAAATGTTTGAGATTTTTCTAAAATCAATAAGAGAGAAATTCAGGAAGTCCTATACAACAAAAGCAGAGATTTCTCCTTTATACACATCGTAGACAAACTTCTGAATACCAAAGAAAAATTAAAATATTAAAAGCTGACAAAACTACAAAAGTAGGTTTATACTTCTTAAGGGGAAATCTTCCAAATTAACAACAGAATTCAGAAGCAAAGAAAATGAAAGCTTCATAAAGAAACTAAATAACTGCTAACCAATAATTCTTTAACTTATTGTTATCTTTCAAAAATAATGGAAAAACAAAGATATTTTAAAAAATAACTGAGAAACTTCATTACTGAAGGACCCACATTAAAACAAATTTTTAAGTTTTTCTTCATGCAGAAAAACAAACAACAACAACAACAACAAAACAAACAAACCCCTAATTATTGGGGGAAATCCAAGATGGCAGTGACCAGCTTGCATTTTATCTAAGGGGCAGAAGATCTGAAACTCTGAAATTGGTCAGTGGAGGGGGAGCTGAAGCCAGAACATTGGCATGTAGGCTTCCTGGGCAAGACCAGACAACCCGTGAGCGGAGACCATTTGGATCCAGGTCAGCAGCAGATGTCTCTGGGGACTGAGAGTGGAGAAAATTCAATACCCCTGCACTTCCCCTTGACAGACCTACCTCCTCAGCAGAGGCAGACTACAGTCCCAGCTGCTCACAGAACTCCCTGCTCAGTAGCTGACAGCAGAGGTGGACCTCCCAGTTCCTCAGCAGCAGGCCGCTGGCTGTAAGAGACTACAGGCAGCTGTATGGGTTCCCCAGGGTCTCCCAGCAGGCATTTATACCAGCCTCTTAGTTTTGTGCCTGGAGCAGGACTCCCAGTGGGTGACTGTACCTGCCTCCCTGTTCTGTGTCTAAAACACCACTGAGTTGGTGGATCTCCTACACTCGCATTTGTCCCTGCAGGCCCAAATCAGAGAGTAGAGAACAGGGGAAACCCGTGTTTTCCAATTAGGCCTGCTAGACAGTAAGTGCACCATCAAGTGATTGCATGCAGAACCCCAGATCGAGGCTCCCTTTCGATAGCAGACAGACATTGGATCCCTCCCACCCACACACCCACTGTGGGCAACAAAGGAATTCTTCAGACAGCATTCTCAACATTGAAGCCCCTGTTCAGTGGGTCTACCAGCAGAGTCCAGGCAAACAATTACGGGAGGACAGATCTGAAGACAGAGAGGATGATATAACAGTCCTGTAGGCAACTGAGGTATTCAGGGAACCTGCATGTGTGCATTATGCCTTCAAACAGTACCAGCACCCGCACCCCCTCCTATTCTTAAGCCCCACATTCCAGGCATCTACACTCTCTAGCACCCTGTCCTTCAAGGCACATTCCCACGCAAATGTTCATGCTTGCTTGCCAACACTTGTGCACCTGCGCTGCAACCTTCCTCCCTTAGCTATAGCTGAAACACCAACACACACTGTCAAACTGGTGGATCTCTCTCATCTTCTCTGAAGACTACTCCAAACACCAGAGAAATACCCACAGTCTCCAGGAAAAAACAACAAAGAGTACACATAAGCAGACGGCTAAAGTTTGGCATAAGAAAATATACAGCAAAAATCAGGACATCATGGCTTCACCAGAAACCCCAAAAATCAATGGATATTTTAATTCATTGAAAAGTCAGGAAAATGATTTTAAAGCTATGCTTATGCAGTTATTAGAGGCACATAAAGAGGAAATGAACAAATCTCTCAAAGAAATAGATACACAAATAGAGACAAATGAAGAGTAAATGAACAAAGCTCTTAATAAAATACAGGCAACTACAGCCAAACAGAGACATGGGAAGAGGCACAGTTAGTGGCATATAGAGAGGAAATAAACAACAACAACAAAAAAAAAATAGAGGCCATCATGGAAAGACAGGAATCCACATTCAAACAGATGAAGGAAATGGTGCAAGACATGAAAACAGAATTAGAATCAATAAAGAAAACACAAACAGAGAAAACACTGGAGCTGGAGAACTTAGATAAAAGATTAGGAACCACAATGGTAAACAACACCAACAGAACATAAGAGATGGAAGAGAGAATCTCAGGTGCTGAAGATACACTTGCATAAATTGATACATCTTTTTTTTTCATCAATTACACTTTGTTCATTCTGCATCCCCCCATAAGCCCCTCCCTCCTCCCTTCCCGATCAAAGTAAAATCGAAAAAGTTCCAAACACAAAACATCCAAAAAATCAAGGATGTCATAAAAAGACGAAATCCAAGAATAATAGGAATAGATGGAAAAAAAAAATGATTCAAGGCTCCAAAGTCCTGAAAATATTTTTGAAAAGATCATAGAAGAAAGTTTCCCAAACCTTAAGAAAGAGATGCCCATAAACATACAAGAGGCCTACAGAACACCAAATAGACTAGACCAGAAAAGAAACTCCTCATGTCACATCATAGTCAAACACTAAATCAACAGAACAAAGAAAAAATATTGAAAGCAGCAAGGGAAAAAGGCCAAGTAACATATAAAAGTAGACCTATCAGAATCACACCAGACTTCTCAACAGAAACTATGAAAGCCAAAAGGGCCTGGATAGATGTAATAGAGACTCTAAGAGACCACAGATGGCAAATCAGACTACTACGCCAAGCAAAGCTTTCAATCTACATGGATGGAGAAAACAAAATATTCCATGACAAAACTAAACTTAAACAATATCTACACAGCAACCCAGACCTACAGAAGATATCAGAAGGAAAATTCCAATCAAATGAAATCAACTACACCCAAGAAAACATAGGATGTACATAACTTCACAACAAAAATTAAAAGAAAACAAACATAAAAACACAGTAACACTACCAACTCCACAATAAAAGGAACTAACATTCATTGATCAATATTATCTATCAACATCAGTGGACTCGAATGTCCAATAAAAAGACACAGACTAACAGAATGGTTGCGGAAACAGGATTTTACATTCTGATGCATCCAAGAAACCCACCTCTGCAACAAAGATAAACAATTCCTCAGATTAAAGGGGTTGGGAAAATGTTTTTCAAGCAAATGGACCCAGAAAACAAGCTGGGGTAGCTATCCTAATATCTAATAAAATAGATATTCCACCAAAATTAATCAAAAAAAGATGGGGAGGGGCACTACATTCTCATTAAAGGAAAAATCCACCAGGAGGGCATCAAAATTCTGAACATCTATGCCCCCAATATAAGAGTGCATACATTTGTAAATGAAACATTATTAAAGCTTAAATCACACATCGATCCCAACACCTTAATAGTGGAAGACTTCAACACTTCAATATCACCAAGGGACAGATCATCTAGACAGCATCTAAATATGGAAATAACGACACAGAGGTCCTAATTCAAATGGACCTAATAGATGGCTACAGAAATTTACCCAAACCTTCTTTTCAGCACCTCATGGAAACTTCTCCAAAATTGACAATAAAGATGGGCACAAAGCAAGCCTCAACAGATACAAGAAGATCTAAATAATCCCTTGTATCCTGTCAGACCACCATGGGTTAAAACTAGACCTCAACAGCAACAGAAATATCAAAAGCCTACATACACATTGAGACTAAACAACTCTCTCCCCAATTACACCTTGGTCAAAAATTAAAAAATATTAGAGACTTCCTAAAATTCAATGAAGTCACAACTTACCCAAATGTATGGGACACAATGAAAGCAGTGTTAAGAGTAAAAAAAAAAAAAAAAAAAAAAAAAGAATAAGCAGACACACAACAAAGAAACAAAGAAAAGGGGACAATTGACAACTGGAAATAATCAAACTCAGAGCTGAAATCAATGAATTAGAAACAAGGAACACAATTCAAAAAATCAATGAGGCCAAGAGCTGGTTCTTTGAAATAATCAATAAGATAGAAAAACCTTAGCCATACTATGTAAAAGCCAGAGGAAAATTATCCAAATCAACAATATCAGAAACAAAAAGGGGGATATAAAACAGACACTGAGGAAATCCAAATAATCATTAGGTCTTACTATAAAAGACTATATGGCACAAAATTTGAAAATCTAAATGAAATGGACAATTTTCTTGAAAGATTGCATTTTCATAAATGAAATCAAGGTCAGGTAAATAGACTGAATAGTTCTATATCCCCTAAGCAAATAGAAGCAGTCATCAGAAGTTTCCCTTCAAAAGAAAGCCAAGGACAAAATGGTTTCATTGCAGAATTCTACCAGGCCTTCTAAGAAGAGCTAACTCCAAATCTCTTCAAACTATTCCACAAAATAGAAACAGAAAGAACATTACAAAACTCATTCTATGAAGCCACAGTCAACCTTGATCCTTAAACCACACAAAGACCCATCAAGAAAAGAATTCTTCAGACCAATCTCTCTTATGAATATTGGTGGAAACATGTTCAATAAAATACTTACAAACTGAAACCAAGAACACATACAAGATATCGTCTGCCATGACCAAGTGGGTATCAAATCAGGCATGTAGGGGTGGTGGAATATATGGGAATACATCAATGTAATTCACCATGTAAAAAAAACTGAAGGGGAAAAACCACATGATCATCTCCTTAGATGCAGAAAAGCATTTGACAAAATCAACACCCATTCATGTTTAAGTCTTGGAAAGATCAGGAAAACAAGGCACATACCAAAACATAGTAAAGGCAATATACAGCAAGCCTATAGCCAACATCGAACTCAGTGGAGTGAAACTTAAATCAATCCAACTTAAATCAGGGACAAGGCAAGTCTGACACTGTCTCCATATCTCTTCAACAAAGTACTTAAAGTCCTAGATAGGGCAATAAGAACAAAAGGAGATAAAAGGGATATAAATCAGAAAGGAAGAATGCAAAGTATCACTATTTGTATATGATATGATAGTATGCCTGAGTGATCCCAAAAGTTCTACCAGAGAACTCTTTCAGCTGATACACCTTTAGCAAAGTGGCTGAATACAAAATTAACTCAAAAAAGTCAGTATCTCTCTTGTATACCAAAGACAAAAGGGCTGAGAAAGAAATTAGGGAAACTACACTATTCACAATAGCCACAAATAACATAAAACACCTTGGAATGACTTTAACGAAGCAAATGAAAGAACTGTTTGAAAAATCTTCAAGTCTCTGAAGAAAGAAATAGAAGAAGATATCAGAAGATGGAAAAATATTCCATGCTTGTGGATCAGTAGGATTAGCATAGTGAAAATGGCCATCCTGTCAAAAGCAATCTAGAGATTCAATGCAATTCCAATCAAAATACCAACAGAATTCTTACAGACCTTGAAAGAACGATTCTCAATTTCATATGGAAAAATAAAACACCCAGAATTGCCAAAACAATCCTGTACAACAAAAGATCTTCTGGAGGCATCTCCATCCTTGATCTCAAGCTACACTACAGAGTAATGGTAATTAAAACTGCATGGTTCTGGCATAGAAACAGAATGGTGGATCAATGGAATCGAATAGAAGATCTGGAAATAAACCCACACACCTAGAGATAATTGATTTTTTACAAAGAATCCAAAACCATACAATGTAAAAAAGACAGCATCTTAAACAAATGGTGCTGATCTAACTGGATGTCTATGTGCAGAAAAATGCAAATAGATCCATACTTATCACCGTGCACAAAACTAAAGTCCAAGTGGACCAAAGACCTCAACATAAAACCAGACACACTAAATCACATAGAAGAAAATGTGGGGAAGAGCCCTGACCTCATTGGCAAAGGAGACAATTTCCTGAACAGAACAACAACACAGGCTCTGAGATCAACAATGAACAAATGGGACCTCATGACACTGAAAAGCTTCTGTAAAGGAAAGAGCACTGTCATCAGAACAAAATGACTGCCTTTAGACTGCGGAAGGATCTTTACCAACCCTATATCTGACAGAGAGCTAATATCCAGAATATATAAAGAACTCAAGAAGTTAAACAGCAACAAATCAAGTAATACAACTAAAAAATGGGGTACAGAGTTACACAGAGAATTCTCTGAATAGGAATATCAAATGCTAGAAAAACACTTAAAGAAATGTTCAACATAGTTAGTCATCAGGAAAATGCAAATCAAAACGTCCCTGCGATTTCATCTTACACCCATCAGAATGGCTAAGATAAAAAACTCAAGTGATAATACATGCTGGAGAGGATGTGGAGAAAGGGGAACCCTACTCTATTGCTGGTGGAAATATAAACTTGTTCAACCACTTTGGAAATCAATCTGGATTTCTCAGACAATTAGGAATAGTGCTATCTCAAGATCCACTTCTAGGAATATACCCAGAGTATGCTTAAGTACACAACAAGGACATTTGCTCAACCATGTTTGTGACAGCTTTATTCATAATAGCTAGAACCTGGAAACAACCCAGATGCCCCTCAACTCAGGAATGGATACAGAAATTGTGGTACTTTTACACAATGGAATACTACTCAGCAATTAAAACAAGGAAATAATGAAATTTGTGGGCAAATGGTAGGATCCAGAAGAGATTATCCTGAGTTAGGTATCCCACAAGAAGAAAGACACACACGGTACATACTCACTTATAAGTCTTTATGAGACATATAAGATAGGATTAACATACTAAAACCTGTACAAGTAAAGAATCTAAGTAAGAAGGAGGACCCTGGGTAAGATGATCAATCCTCACTGAGACAGGCAAATGGGATGGACATCTGAAGGGTGAGAATATAGGGAATAGGACAGTAGCCTACCATAGAGGGCCTGTGAAAGACTTTACTCAGCAGGGTATCAAAGCAGAGGATGGGACTCATAACCAAACTTTGGGCAGAGTTGCAGGGTATTTTATGAAAGAAAGAGGAGATAGAAAGACCTGCAGGGGACAGGAGCTCCACAAGGAGAGCAACAGAACCAAGAAATCTGGGTCTAGGGGGTCTTTTCGGAGACGGTTGCTCCAACCAAGGACCATTCATGGAGATTACCTAGAACCCCTGGTCAGATGTAGCCCATGGCAGCTCAGTCTCCAAACTGGCTCCCTAGTAATGGGAACAGTGACTCTCTCTCTGACATAAACTCAGTGGCTGGCTCTTAGAACACCTCCCTCTGAGGGGGGAGCAGCCTTGCCAGGCCACAGAGGAAGACAGTGCAGCCAGTCCTGATGAGACCTGATAAGCTATGGTCAGAGGGAAGGGGAGCAGGACCTCCCCTCTCAGTGGACACGGTGAGGGGCATGGGAGGAGATGTGGGATGGAGGGTGGGATTGCAAAGGAATAAGGGAGGAGGCTACAGCTGGGAAACAAAGTGAATAAACAGTAATTAATATAAAAAATAAAAACATAAAAAGAAAGATAATCATTTCAATAGCAAAATATAGATGAACTTTTTATGTAACAATATCCATGGTGAGACCTGAATCTGAGGTAAGAACCTTACTTAAGTATGGATACCACAGAAATTCAAGGTGGTTGATCAATGAGCTTTATTATAGCTCATTATAGGAATATGGGTGATGAGTTACTTACAGGAGCAGAAATGACTTAAAGACAGCTGCATCACCAGAAGCCCATGACTATATATGTGACAGTTCATGGAAGCTGGAAACCTGGGCCTTACTGAGAAGCCTGAGTTCATCTCAGCAATTTGGAGAGTGTCCTTTTGAGGTTTTTTGGTTGGTCAGAGACTCCTCCTGGCAGCTCATTTGGTCTCAGCTTCTTTCAGGTAGCTCAGCTTGTCTAAACCTCTGCTAGGTAGCTTAGTTTGTCTTAGAGTATCTCTCAGCATTCCTTACAGCATATATAGTCCTTGTGATTCTGGTCAGTTTTAGGGACTTCCTGAAGCCATTAAGTTGTTTTTTTTTAAGTTGTTTTTTCCTGAACTTACTAGATGGAAGAATGGAGTGTTTTACCTCTTCTTAAAACAGTGGTTCTCAACCTGTGAATTGGGACCCCTTTTGGAGGTTGTCTCATGACCTTTTCACAGGGGCCACATATTGTTATCTTACATATCAGGTATTTACATTAAGATTCATAAAAGCAGCAAAATTATAGTTATGAAGTAGCAACAAAATAATTTTATGGTTGGAAGTCACCATAACATGAGGCACTATATTAAAGGGTTGCAGCATTAGGAAGTTTGAGAACCAGTGACTTAGAATATCCTGTCTCTTAAAGACGAACTTATCTTCAAGACAAATGGTTTTATCTCAGAGGAAATTGCTATACAAAAATGTTATAACAAGAACATCTATATTATATACATATATGTGCCATAATAATGGAACAACAACTGTCACAAATTATAGGAGGGAAAAATAGAAGTAAATAGAAGTAAAGTTACTTTAAGGTTCTTGCTTGTCACTGTACTAATTTATGCAACAATTTGTAATTTAACCATGTAACTTAGACTCTGCTGATTATCCTCTAAAAGAGTAAGCATATACAACAATCATGAAGTAAATATTAGAACATGATTAATACATTTGATTTAATTGACATTTGTAAGGCATTGCATTCAACAAGTGGCAGAAAGTACTCATTTAAATTGTGATTGGAGTATTTCCCAAACTGAATAATATATTAGACCATAAAACAATGACTGAAGGTTTTCAGAATACTGAAGTAATGATGAGTAGATGGATCACAGCGGGGTTACATTAGAAATCAATAATTTGGGCGATCAGATTTATCTTGATATGTTTTGAAATTATATAGTGTATTTTTACATAAGCAGTAGGTAAAATAAAGAACCACAATGGAAATTTAAATCACTTAAACTGAGGGAAAGAAAAGACAGAAAATATTATTGTGTATGATTTTAAGTATGAACCACAACTGACCAGCATAGAAAGATATTTCTAAGGGTGCAACCATGATGCTCACATCATCAGGTGTCTAATTGGACTTAGGACTTACTTAACAGGAAGAAAATCATACTTTGTATTAGAAATCTAGCTAACTATCTGGAGCTAGTGAAGTCATCAACTTTAGAAGAAAACCTACTACTGCCACTTTTTTAGACCAGCATAATATCTAACTAACTAAATTCTAAAACTCATTCTTATACCTACAGATGAGTGTAGCTCTCAATCCTCATCAAAGAAGCTCCCTTTTATATCAAGTGAAGACTAATATAGAAAAATAAAACTAGACACAATTTCAGAGATCTCAGCCCCAACAGACACATATTTAACATAACTACTGCCCTCAAGGCTCAAGGAGCATCACTGAACAGAGTGTAGAAAGGTGATAAGGAGCAGAGGACCTAGAAGTCTGCAGTGAGTGAGTCTGTGTCTCTTAGAAATGATTACCTAAATGGGACCTGAACAATGACATGAATAAACATGCTAACTCAGAAGGGAAAAATCTCTTGGAGCCTCACCTCTAGTCAAAGGCAATTAATGATGCTGAAAATGGGAGAATTAGCTTCTCCCAGAGAGGAACATCTAATTGGTCACCCATTACAAAATGGTCACCTTTGAAATAATTTATACATAAGCAACAATAGTGTACTCAACAGTTATATTTATATATTTATGCATCTATTTATCTATCTACCTATTTATATAAAATAATAACCAAAGTAAAAATAAGATATTAACTTAAGAGGGTGATGGGAACATGGAAGAAGTCAGAGAGAGGAAAGTAAAGGGGATAAATGATGTAATTATATTTTAATTAAAATAAAGTTTTTAATTAAAAACACATGAAAACTATTAAAATTTTAAGCACTCAAAGAGATGATTTATGGATCTTAGGGGGGAGCATTGCCAGTTCAGGTGTGAAATTTTTATTTCAATTATATATTTGCAAACTGACTTATGTGTATTATAGATATTTTTTGATATATAGTTAATAATGTGATTCCTTATGACTTTTTCATGTATCTTTACTGTTCTTACCATCTTCTTTTCCTTTTCTCTGCTTATTTCCTTCATCCTCCTTATTTGGGACCCTTATTTTCCAATTTCTCCTCAGATCATTTGTTCCCAGCTATTTCCCCCTCTATTGCTCCCCACCCCCCATCCCATACCCACAATGGTTCCCTTTTACTTTACTGGTTTCTGCAGTTATTCCAGATTATGTACTCATATTGAAGATTTGGAAGATGAGAGAAAACATTCACCTTTTGTCTTTCTGGGTCTTGGTTACCTCACTCAGTGTGACATTTTCTATGAGAAGTCCTCTTTGTGTTGTTTGTCAGGGTTAGCTAAGAGAATCAATCATACAACATTATAGGATTTTGCTATTACCCTTTTTTGCTCAGACATAGGATGCAGAAACTCATGAGCTGGAACTGCTTTGAGGAGACTCTTTATGGTACTAAGAGGTGCCATATAAGCTTCAAAGAAACCAATAGTCCTAATTGGCCATGATGCTATGATGTTTATAAACCACAGCACCAATCAGCAAAATAACTCTAAGTGTGCAGTAGTGATACACATACTTCGTTGGTTACCTATAGCTTTCTAATTAGAACAAGACCTATTTAAAAAAAAGAGGAAAATCATGCCTGGTACTGGAAACTTAGTAAAGTCATGTCTTAAAGGAGACCTCCAACTGCCACATCATGAAACCATCACAATCCCTAACTACATTTTAAGCATCTGTTCTTACATATAGTGATAAGTGTAGTTTTCACCTCTCATCAAGAAAACTTGACTTTGCAACAAATGGAGATCATAACAGAAAATCACAACAAATAAAAATGCAGAGTTGTGGAACCCAGTCCTAATGGATACATCAAGAAAGCATTCCTGCACTGAAGGTTCAGGATGATTGTAGAAGACAGGGCAAAAGATTGCAAGAGAGATATAATAGTATAGAGATAATTGTTGGTTATCTATTTAAAATATCTCTGGCACAAAATCTCACACTTAAAATTAATTTCCAATAGAAAAAATAACATGCGTTTCAACATTTGCTAAGTTTTTTTTGAGACAATCTCTCCTGTCTATCTCTCTGTCTCTGTGTTTGTTTCTCTCTCTCTCTCTCTCTCTCTCTCTCTCTCTCTCTCTCTCTCTCTCTCTCTCTCTGTGTGTGTGTGTGTGTGTGTGTGTCTTCCTTGCCTCTTTCTCACCCTACCTAGCCTGGAACTCATTAGGTAGATCCTTTATGGCCTTGAGCTCATAGTGATTTTTCTGCTTCTACCTTCTAAGTGCTTCAGTTATAGGCTTGTGCTACCACATGCAGCCTAACATGCCTTTAGCTCAATATTTTCTCACTCTTATTTATGACAATTTGAAGTATCTGTCTATGAGTTTGGTTGGTACATTAAGTTGAGTCCCAAATGAAAAAGACCTTCTGTTTATATTCTTGCAGTTGCTTCTAACTTTATTTAAACACATAGTTCCATTCTTTACACAGTGATATGGTTGTGTTAAAATTAATTGATAACAATACAGTTTTAGATTCAACTGAAATCTTTCAAATTCTTAAAAATGACTATAGTGTAATTAATAAGCACAGCTCCATTTATCCCTGGTTTATAGATGAAGAAATAAAGGTTCAGAGGCACAAAGATTTGTCTAGGATCTAAGAATCATTAAAAGCATATTCCTGTTTGAGGTGGGATGTGCTGTTCTTTTGACCTATGTAACATACCATCTTTATGAAATCAGTTGGGCTGACTTTCAGAATTGAAGACAACATGGAGAATGGATTGGGATAACTTTCATGGTGAAAGTGGAAAGTTAAAAGTGGACAGTTGGATGCAGGATTTGATGTATTATAGTAGTGGGAGCAAGATGGTCAAAGACTGGCTTCTGAATCTGTGTGTGGTGGGGGATGAAAGCTAGGGTGCAGTTTTGTTTGGCTAGGGTTTGGAATTGGTAGTAGGAAACTGGCTGGTAGGGGCCTGTGCTGATGGTAATAGTTAAGATTATAAACCAGTATCTCCTAATCTATGTTATAAAGATATTATGTGGTTACCCCTGGCCCCTACTTCCCCATTAAATCCAAGACCGTTTGGAAACAGTATGGAACAGATTGAAAATATGAAATTTTATGTGGATGGTTGCTTCAGCTTCTAATGCCAATTCCACATATGATTCCTATGTAGTGTGCGGAGATTAGAAAATACTCCTTGGGTGATTAGAATTTTTAGTAAAATTTGGGCCCTTCTAGATTAAGGTACTGAAGTCCAAATGTTAATAAAGTGAGTTCTGTTGGATTCTGCCATATTAAGATCAAAAGAACATATTACATATAAGGGCTCCTGTGATTGTGACAGGAGAGTCTTAGCTCTCATATGGATCCTAAGCCCTGATTCTTCTTAGCCTGCAGAGCTGCGTAAACTGGAGGTTTTCACACAGCAAGGAGGGTGACTCCTTTCTTGCTTAAGGGTGCCTTATTTGGCAGCATCTGACTCTGAGGTGATGCATCTCCCATTAGCACTTTCACAAGATGTTTTAGCACACAACTGAGGCCTTCTGGGTTGAAGAGCCAACACCAGCGAACAGTTCCAAAGGCAGATTTCCTTGAGCTTAAAATGTACTTATAATTAAATACCTCCATCATCCTTCCCCCCAGCTTGCAAGTTAGTTGGCCTCCTTTCAGTTATTTGTGGAATCTAAGCAGTGGCAAAAAGTTAAAAGTCTGGGCTAGAGTTTGTCACAATTGGTGGGCGAAGTTCTACCACCTGGTAGGCAGCAAAGTCTGGTCTAGACAGGGCCTCTCCCATTTTAGGGTTCATGAATACCGTTCAAGGCTTTCTGTCTTTCCCAGTTGAGAGGCTGGTAGGCTGGAGGAGAAGTGACAGCCATCTGTGTAAATTAACTCATTACCAGTAAAATTTGCAGCATAACATCCAGCATATGACATTCAAAGTTGTTGTGAATAAAGAAGATACAATTTGGCTGAAAACCTGCTTCCTGATCAGTAGGGAGGGAAGAGTGTGTGAGGGGCTTTCAGAGGTCACGTAGAGCTAGCTTGCAAGTGACAAGGGAAGCTGGGAGTCTGTGGCCTGCAGGCCTCCCTAGTGTTTAATTGAAATTGCAGCTACTGTCAGTAGCGGTTGACAATTTGAAGAGCTGAAAATACCTTGTCTACTGATTGGATTTCTTTGTAAGCTACACATTTTCAAACATGCCTAGAGACAGCTTATTAAAAAGAAATGACATGATGCATAATCTTTTTTGTTTAGTTTCCCAAAAGTTTAAGTAAACACCATTTGTTATTTCAGTCTATTCTCAAGAGATTGCAGCTCACCCAGAGTAGCACCATCCAGCCCAATTACCACACTGCTGAAAGAGCAGTTTGTTGGCATAGAGCCCCCTGACCCCAACATTTCCCCTTCTCTGGAAAGGAAAAAAAGGAATAAGGTGCACGAAAGGATAAAGGGCAGTTGTTAGTCTGTAGCCAGAGCCTGCACAAAAAAAAGGGGGGGGGGGCTTTATTAAAGACACCCATCAAAAGATGGATAAGTGAGAAAAAAAATAAGAAAAAAGGAAGGCAGAAAGAAAAGAATATGGATGACTTTTAGGGAGGATGCCTGATTTTTAAAAAAGATTACAGGCTACAGGTTAAGTAAATATAAAGTAATAATGGTTAATGTTTTAGTTCCAACTATGTGCTAGTCCATTTTATAAATGCTTTATATATGCTTGTCTTCAGAAAGAGCATGTGTGGTAGATACTGATATTAGAAGCTAAGACAAAGAAAACTTAAGTGATTTACTTAATGTCAAATTTAATTAGAACCAAAAAAAAAAAAAAAGACTGTTCCAGGTGCTACAATTGAGGGTGTTTTCTAGAGAAGGTGGCTTCTGATGCAAAACTTGGTAATCCTTGGACTATGGACTTTTGGAGAAAGAGAAATAAGCAGACAGATTAACGGGAGAGAGGATGAATGCAGAACATAACAGATGGACTATGTACGGGTATTATTACTTGGCACATTAGTAGAGTTGGAAATGGAACATGACATGATAACTAAAAAACATTTAAAACTGTAGCGACACAAAATTTACTCTCTCCTTCCCTTAGAGGAAGGGAAGGTGCTTAGGTGACCAACATTCTATTCAAAACTAACTTGGCTAATTATTAACAGAAAGCCAATGAGAAGATAGTTCAAACCCAAATGACCATATGCTATTCTCCTGTTTCTGTTTCAGATTTCTTACAGTAGCAATACTGGGATTACAGATTCATGGCTCTGCATCTAGAATTCTCATGTGAGTTTTGGGGATTGAATTTGGGTTGTCAGTATTACACAGCTAGTGCTTTTACCAGCAGAGCCTTGGAACTGATGTCTATACTATCACCTACCTAGGGTTCTTCTATTCACTTCTGCTTTCCAGTATTTCCTTCACATTTGACTCAAACAGTGAGAGGTGATTCTTCAGTCCAGTAGTCTTGGAAGTTCACCTCTTGGAGATTCTTTCAAGAATGAACTTGATAGTCACCAACAGGAAGTGAAGTGAACCATTATCTTCTATATTAACAACCCTGGACTCTGCTTTGGTGTTTTATGGGAAGCAATGCACTTCCTAAGTGTTCTTTAGCCAATGACTGAGTCATGTATACTAGCATCTAGAGTTAAAAAGATAAGCATATACTTTGCTTGCCACTGCTTTCTTGACATTATCTGTCCAGGGAGTGATCCTCTGTAGATAGTCTTTTACTTCATTTTCAGTGTTTCTCAGTGAGTTTTCTAAGATCTCTACTTTCCTTTGAATTTCACCCTTCCAAATCTTGCTTCTTCTTTTCATGGTTTCTTTTATTAGTTGTTTTATTTGCAAGATATTCTGAAGCAATCCTTATTCATCTTGTGCCATTCTCTTTTTGGTCTCCACAGGCATTACTTCTTATTGTACAGCTTTAAATTTTACATACATAGCCTATATTTATTGTACTAAGTAATGATAGAATTTCATGATGGCATTTGCAATCATATCATCATCTTGTCCCTTTCCCCTCTCTTTCTAGGCCCCTTCTTTTTTTAGCATTTGTTTTTTTAAAGATGTATTTACTTTTAATTTTATGTGCATGGGTGTTTTGCCAGCACACATGTCTGGGTACCATATGCTTGCAATGACCTAAGGCCACGGGAGGGCATTGTATCCCTTGAAACTAGAGTTACATATGGTTGTGAGCCACCACATGTATGCTGGGAATTAAACCCAAGTACTCTGCATAAGCAGCTAGTTCTCTTAAATGCAGAACTGGCTCTCCATATCTGTATCTTCTTTATAAATAGAAGTGTCCCTTTTATTTTCATACTCTGTGTGTGTGTGTGTGTGTGTGTGTGTGTGTGTGTGTGAGAGAGAGAGAGAGAGAGAGAGAGAGAGAGGTGAGAGATAACCTGTGATGTAATGGAAGTTTTGTTTTCTTTGTAAACTTGGTTATGTTATATAAATATGTTTTTGTTTTAATTCCAAGTATGGGATTTTAGTTAGGCTATAGTTTGTCCACACCTGTTAATTATCTCATGTGAGTGTGGCTTTTGCCAGCTGGTAATGGCCTTCCACGAGTTGCACGTAGAGGGATGTGGTATAGGACTCTGAGAGTCTAGAAGAGAAGGTGTGGTTGTTATGTTGTGCAGGTAATCAACTGTCCTGCATTTAGGGTCCTGACAATATCCTCTATCAGTACCTGTGTCCTATGACATCATCTGGGTCAGGTACTTAGTGACTTAATTAGTAAGTCTGCCACTTACTCATGTGCACTCTATCTCTCTGTCTCTCTCTTTCTCTTTCGAGATATTTTCCCTCTCTTGCTCCTCTCTCCTGTTCTCTCCCCTTTCTCTGTCAGGGTGCCCCTCCTCCTACCATGTCTCTCTCTCCTTTCCCCTCTCTCTTCATTTCAATAAACCTCTTTCATATAATATCTTCTGTGTGCATCATTTTAAAAATAATAACATTGACTGGGATGGGCTCTCCTGGTAATGTCTAGTCTGGTCACGCCAGGACCCCTTAACCCAAACCATTAGGCCCACAACAGATTTGTCTTCTGTTCTACCTATCACTAACCACCACTCAACCACACATGTTTGTAGCCTATACTTTCTCTCAACTGCTCTGCCTTGCATTTGTCCCTCTCCTTGGAGTCCTTCAGCCTGGGCTCAGAAAAGGCCACCTGCCAGGTCCTCCAAGCACTGGGGATGAGGCAAATGCTGGGATACTCCCTCAACCACCACCTGACCTGTACTACAACAGGCTTGCTGAACCTGGAACACTTGCACTAGACTTCACTTTTAGCCACTGGAACTGCCGCTGCAGACTCAGACAACAGATAACAGCCTGCTTCTAAACACAATTGTTTGGGAACCTGTGCGCGCACACACAGACGGCTTTAAATTGCGCTGTGCTGCCTCAGTCCCCTCAGATGAGATTTAAAATCCCCTGCTACATGCCTGTTGTGAGAAGCTCACTTGCAGAGGAGGGTTTTCAATTGCGCAGAAGTCTACTCATCCGTGGCAGGCATGCAAGTGAAGAATTTTGATCCAGACTGGAATAGTCACCCTGCCAGCAAGCATCCCAGGTCCAGCTGCACATGGCACATGGCAAACCGCCATGTTAACTTTTTGATAGAGAGGGCATGCTATGCAATGGGGTCACATGGATGCTCACCCCTTCCCTCACTCCTGCCGGACCCCAAGCACACTTTCTAAACATTGTTTCTCAAAATCTATGGCAAAGAAATACTCAAAGAAATGCTCAACATCCTTAGTCATCAAGGAAATGCAAATCAAAACGATCCTGAGATTTCACCTTACACCCATCAGAATGGCTAAGATCAAAAACTCAAGTGACAGCACATGCTGGAGAGGTTGTGGAAAAAAGGGAACCCTCCTCCATTGCTGGTGGGCATGTAAACTTGTACAACCACTCTAGAAATCAATCTGGCGCTTTTGCTATCTCAAGATCTAGCTATACCATTCCTAGGCATATATCCAAAATACCCTCAAGTATACAGCAAAGACATTTGCTCAACCATCTTCATTGCAGCTTTTATTTGTAATAGCCACAATCTGGAAACAACTCAGATGTCACTCAACTGAGGAATGGATACAGAAACTGTGGTACATCTACACAATGAAATACTACTCAGCAATTAAAAACTAGGAAATTATGAAATTTGCAAGCAAATGTTGGGAATTAGAAAAGATCATCCTAAGTGAGGTATCCCAGAAGCAGAAAGACACACACGGTATATACCTAGCTTTAGAAACAAAAACAAAAACAAAAACAAAACAAAAAAATCTTTTCTTCCTGATTTCTGTATACTCTACTCTTTAAAAATATTCTAATATGCTTTAAATTCTTATCTAATGATTTACATAATTTGCCCATTGGGTTTACATTTATAAGACTTCCTTAGTCATAATTAACTCTATTTGTTTTATCTCCATTTAGACTAAAAGCAACAAGTCTCATTTTATTTTTTTATGTGATAATTTATTTTTTAATTAAATTTTTATTTTTTAAATAATTTTTTATATTAATCACAGGTTATTTACTTTGTATCCCAGTTGTAGCCCCCTCCCTCATTTCCCTCCCAATCCCACCCTCCCTCCCTCATCTCCTCTCTATCCTTCTCTAAGTCCACTGATGGGGGAGGTCCTCCTCCCTTTCCATCTGATCCTAGCTTATCAGGTATCTTCAGGACTGGCTGCAATCTCCTTATCTGTGGCCTAGCAAGGCTACTCCCCCTTCAGGGGATGGAGGGAAGGTCAAAGAGCCAGTCACTGAGTTGATGTCAGAGACAGTCCCTGTTCCCCTAACTAGGGAACCCACTTGGATACTGAGCTGCCATGGGCTACATCCGAGTAGGGGTTCTAGGTTATCTCCATGGTTGGAGAAACTGTCTCTGAAAAGGCCACTGGGCCCAGATTTTTTGGTCCTGTTGCCCACTTGTGGAGCTCCTGTCTTCTCCAGGTCATACTAACTCCCCCTTTTATCATATGATTCCCTGCACTCTGTTGAAGACAGGTTATGAGTTTCAGCATCTGCTTTGATACACTGCCAGGTAGTCTTTCAAGGGCCGTCTGTGGTAGGCTCCTGTCCTGTTACTTGTTTTCTCCTACTTCTAATGTCCATCCCATTTGTCTTTTAAGTGAGGATTGATCATCTTACCCCCAGTCCTCTTTCTTGTTTATCTTCTTTAGGTGTATAGATTTTAATGTTTATTCTATTGTATAGGTCAAGTACCCACTTATAAGTGAGTATATACCATGTGTGCCTTTCTGCTTCTGGGATACCTCACTCAGGATGATCTTTTCTAAATCCCACCATTTGCCTGCAAATTTCTTGATTTCCTTGTTTAAATTGCTGAGTAGTATTCCATTATGTAAATGTACCACAATTTCTGTATCATCCCTCTGCTGAGGGACATATGGGTTGTTTTCAGGTTCTGGCTATTACAAATAAAGCTGCTACAAACATGGTTGAGCAAATGTCCTTGTTGTGTACTTGAGCATCTTTTGGATATATGCCTAGGAGTGGTATAGCTGGATCTTGAGGAAGAGCTATTAATAATTGTCTGAGAAAGCACCAGATTGATTTCCAGTGTGGTGTACAAGTTTACATTCCCACCAGCAATGGAGAAAGGTTCCCCTTTCTCCTCAACCTTTCCAGCATGTGTTGTCACTTCAGATTTTGATCTTGGCCATTCTGGTGGGTGTAAGGTGAAATCTCGGGGTCTTTTTGATTTGCATTTCCCTGATGGCTAAGGATGTTGAGCATTCTTTAACTGTTTCTCTGCCATTCTATATTCCTCTACAGAGAATTCAGTTTGGCTCTGTACCCCAGTTTTTAATTGGATTGCTTGACTTGTTGCTTTTTAACTTCTTGTGTTCTTTATATATTCTGGATATCAGCCCTCTGTCAGATATAGGGTTGGTGAAGATCCTTTCCCAGTATGTAGCCTGTTGTTTTGTTCTGGCAACAGTATCTTTTGCTTTACAGAAGCTTTTAAGTTTCATGAAGTCTCATTGATTGTTGATCTCAGAGCCTGTGCTGTTGGAGTTCTGTTCAGGAAATTGTCTCCTGTGCAAATGAGTTCTAGGCTCTTCCCCACTTTGTTTATGTAATTTTAAATTCAATGTTACATCTTTACAACATGCTATATATAATTCAATCCTGGTTCAAATAGTTTTTATATACTGCTAAAACATCAAGGTTATAAAGGTCTATCAAATTAATAAGCTAATTTAAAATGTATGTCTAATTGCCTATGTCTTTATCAATTCTTGAATTAATGAATGAATGCTGTTTCTTCAGCCATGAGCTGTGATCCAGATATACTACTAGGCTTTTTGGCTAATAGTTTTGGTATAATAAATTCTAATATAATTTTAAAGTTGTTCTATACTGCTCTCCTATGGTATTGGTTTTAAAACTCATAACTTGGGGATTACTAAGTAAAAGTTTTTGTCTAACTACCTTTAAACTATATTATATAATTCCAAGGATACTCTGAATGGAGATCTATTAATTTTAGAGACATTCTTTTGTCAGTTTTAAAACTTGGTCATAAAAAAATTAAAATAAAATAAAATAAAGTAAAAAAAAATAAAACTTGGTCATTGTGCTATGTCTTCACTATCAAAAGAGTTAAAATATGCTTGGTCTTGTTTTGTGAATATGGTTATGAGTATTATTAATGTATATTTCAGTCTTGTACTTTTATAAGCTGTAGACTATTTATATACTAAATCATACAGGAAACTGTTACGCTTTCTCTTTAATAAACTTCATTTGTTACATTTAAGGCTACACCTTATCAGGAATGAAACCTAAAGTCTTAATATTTAGTGGTTAACAAATGCAAATTAATATCCAGTCATCTTATACATGATCAAGTCCTTTAACATGTCCAAAAATATATTAATAATCCTACAGGTGCAGGCATGGTCTCACTGATATCTTAACTGAATGGCAGAGAATGATCCCTGAACCCCCATACAGGATGGTAAAAATGATTTTTTTTTTTCAATGCAGTTTATTCAGGAACCTTGAACAATCATCTGACCCTGGGGAAAGCCAGCCCACAGCTTCAATAGCCTCTGGGTAGCCAACCCCAGCGTGCCACGTGGGCAATGCAGATAGGTCCACATACATGGAAGCAAGCCAGATCCTCAGCCTTAGCCAAATGTGGAATTGTTCGTGACAGAGAGCACTCACCATCGGGAAGGTGGAAGGCGGAAACCAGCTCCATCTTTAAGGCATAGCATTCCGCAGCTCTCTACAGTTCCTCTTTTTTGTTTTAGACGCATCAGGCAAGAGTAGAGGTCTGATCTTTGATATTAGAAATAAATTGGGACTTTGTACTGATGTTAATTTAGGTGTCATCCACCCAAAGAGCATCAGACCCGACCGATACCTTTTTCTCAGAGGCGGGACCTGGGGCATCAACCTGCATGCAATCAGACATGCTCTTCTCTGGGTCCAAAGCAGCTGACCTTGAGTGCAGTGCTTAGCCTCGCATCCTGAGCGTAACATTTTAGCTTTTTATGGTAGCCAACCATGCTTGGGGAGAATGTCCTGCTTCAATGGCTGTAAAGGCCTGAATGATCATGGCTGCATTACGCTGTTGTGAGACTCTAATCTTGCATATATACCACAGGCAAACCAAGGAGACCAACACCAGAAGGCCTGCTAACACTCCCATGCCCGCCCATTCCTTCAGATGATTCATGGCTGCAGCAATCCATGATGATAATCCTGTGGCTAGTCCTGCGTCCACTCTGGTAGAATTTACTGTGACAATGGCCACTCTCAGCTGCTCCATCGTAGTATCGAATTCTCCAGTCCAATTACCTAAAATATAGCTAGACAATTGTTTAGACAGATTTGCAGCACAGGAAAAATTCTCATGTTATATGCTAGTGACTCAAAGTCCAGCATACTTTCATTGACAGACAAGTTGAGCGATTTGCCATAGGGTATCAATTAAAGCCTGAGTACCTTCCCGACAGGCTCAGATACAGCAAAAACTATGCTCCAGACCTTCGCTGCTGTTCTGAGGCTTTTCCACAGAGAAAACAATAGGTCTGCAATGCCCCATCCCATAGGAGTATAGCAAGTTCAACCCCAAAGAGGACACTGGTTCCATGGCTGCCTCAACAAGCCATGCCTTACCTGCTGGCAGACTGGCCTCTGGAAGTCAAAATGCTCCCGTGCAGGCTTGTCCTCTGTGCAGAGACATGGAGGTCTAATCAGCAGAAGAGTCACAGACACTTCCAAGCTTTGAAGTCCTTGACCTGGCAGAAGACAAATACCGCTAAGATTGAGAGACCTTCACCAGCCTCACTGAGCCCAGGATAATGCTGAAGGTCTCTTTTAACCTCACACTTGGGTCCCATGGTCATATTGCCAACTTCTGTCTTGGGAAGTTTCAGATGCTTTTTTAGTCCTCTCCATATGTAGGAGACCAGGCTTTAATCCTCACTCTAGCTGCTGTCCGGTCTAGACATGGTCTACTTTGTTACCAGACTCAAGAAACAGGTCTCAGATATAAATAAATGAAGGGCCTGAACATAACAGACTCCATTTTGTCACTGGCCTTCATCTTATACATGACCTAAAACTTACCTCTGCTTCAGAAAAACATGTTTATACTTGTAGAAAGCCACAACATTTCTAAGAATGACCAGAAAATATACCAACCCTGAAATTAGCTGATCATAAACAGGTCAAAATGACTGTTGTCCTTGTAGTTACTAAAACAGTTCAATGCTGTCATTATGGCTACCAAAATAGTTATTCCAAATGGTCACAGCTTGCCTCTGGCTAATCACCATGTAACAAGTCTGCTCTTGCTAAATGTCACCCAATCATGTAACTGCCAAATCTGGAAGTCCCTGCCTCTTGCTAAAAACCCTATAAAAACCAGGTTCTTTCTAGGCTCATGGCTTCCAGACTCTGACTGGTGTGTCAGTTCATGCTGAGAGTCTGAGTTACTTAAGCCTGAAATAAAGGCTCTTTGCTTTTGCATATGATTTCTGACTCCTGGTGTGATCAATGATCTTCTGGGGTCTTGTGAACTTGCCACAACATAATTTTTACCATTCCTTTAGCGAAAGGAAGATAAATGTTCACAGCAGCATCACCTATGTTTCATGGCAAATAACTAGATACAAAGCCCTAAGGATACAGAAGTTTAATTTATGAAGCATCTAAGAAAATGTTTTTTGAAGGTCTAAGAAAATGTTTTGATGTTGTTAAATGCAAATTATAAATGTTTGAGGGTCTAAGAAAGTGTTTAAGGTTGATAAGTGCAAGTTATAAATGTTTAAAGGGTCTAAGAAGATGTTATATGGTTGGTAAATGCAAACTTAAAATTGGTTAAGTCCCCCTTACATAATGTGTAATTATATTAAAAGTTAAGATCAAGTGAGTTTTTGCCCCTTCTACTTCACGAAAGGCTTTTTCTGCCTTTCCAGAGCTCACTTAATGAGTGTTTATGCTTTTAACACAAAGGTGTATGTCTACTGCCTTTTTCCATAATGTATATTTCACTGCAAAGTACAGTGATAATGCTAACATGTCTGAAGTTTTATCTCCTTTATACAATTAAAAAGGGATTCTTTTAAGCTGCAGAAAATCCATCTGAATCCACCTCTCTGGTCAGTTGGGCTCCAGATAAGTACTGCACTTATTGTCTCTCTCAAAAGGTGGGATTCCTTTCCCCCTTTCCCTGGTTTTGGGACTCCTCTTTCCTGACTACCTAATTGCTACAGCCATACATCCAACACAGGCAGATTGATGAGTTCTTCCATGGTTGAGGTAATTGTTCCCCTTTGTTTTAGAGATGGACCAGTATCTCTTCACTTCACTGGGAAATGGAAATACCCTCCAACCATGGCCTTCAAGGCTAAGGTTTGCCCTTCTCACTGACCCTCACACAGACACCTTCTCTTGGAGGAATAATCTTTTTCTTTTTACTGACATGATCTCTCAGCTTTTTCTTTTCTCTTTAGTCAGAAAATCCTAGTACTAGGTGAGACCGTGTCCCTTGGGAGCACTGCCTCTGGTACTGCTCATGATGATCTGCTTTGCCAGGTTGTGTCCCCGTACCTCTGGTTCTCCTGTGCTTTGTGAGGATGCCCCAAAGTCTGGCATGAGCTACATTGGCTAAATGATTATTCAGGGTCTGAGCAGTCTGCCCAGTATGACTCATGGCTAATGCCCTGGTGGTAGCTCCAACAGCCGCCAATGAGATGGTAGTAACAATGGTGGCTGTAGTTCCAAGATCCCTTTTCTGTCTGAAGAGAGTCATAGCGGGAGGGGCATCAATGGGCACAGGCACCCAGTGAGGCATGCGAGTAACCAGGGCATACCTAAATTTACTAGCATTCCAGCATTGGGCAAAAAAGCAATTATCATTACCACAATTACTTGGCTCTATCTGGCTAATAATGAATAAAAATGTGGGATATAGACAAACAGGTGTGGGCTTATAGGAAATATTATGAGAAGCCTTAACCCCTCGTTGGAACATCCTGCGTCAGTTCTAGAACTAGCAGTGGTGGTGTCCGAGGTCTGAGTAGGTTCAGGAGACCATTGCCCCCAGGGGCGAGACGTGCTCCATGCCAATTGACTAACTCCATGTTTTCCTCCAATTTTGAAAGTCATTTAAGGTTCTTAAATTATTTTTTTCCCTTTTTTTTTTAATTTTTCATCAATTACACTTTATTCATTCTGCATCCCCCCATAAGCCCCTCCCTCCTCCCCTCCCAATCCCACCCTCCCTCCTCCCTCTGCATGCATGCCATTCCCCAAGTCAACTGATAGGGGAGGTTCTCCTCTCCTTTCTGATCTTAGTCCATCAGTTCACATCAAAAGTGGCTGCATTGTCCTCTACTATGGCCTGGTAAGGTTGCTCCCCCCCAGGGGGAGGTGATCAAAGGGCAGGCCAATCATATTATGTCAGAGGCAGTCCCTCTTCACTAAAAGGAGGCTTGATGGTGTTCAAACAGAGGATTGACCTCGTGCAGGAGCAAATTGATACCCTATGGCAAATCGCTCAACTTGGCTGTCAATGAAAGTATGCTGGACTTTGTGTCACTAGCATACAACATGAGAATTTTTCCTGTGCTGCAAATCTGTCTAAACAATTGTCTAGCTATATTTTAGGTAATTGGACTGGAGAATTCGATACTACGATGGAGCAGCTGAGAGTGGCCATTGTCACAGTAAATTCTACCAGAGTGGACGCAGGACTAGCCACAGGATTATCAACATGGATTGCTGCAGCCATGAATCATCTGAAGGAATGGGCGGGCATGGGAGCGTTAGCAGGCCTTCTGGTGTTGGTCTCCTTGGTTTGCCTGTGGTATATATGCAAGATTAGAGTCTCACAACAGTGTGATGCAGCCATGATCATTCAGGCCTTTACAGCCATTGAAGCAGGACATTCTCCCCAAGCATGGTTGGCTACCATAAAAAGCTAAAATGTTACGCTCAGGATGCGAGGCTAAGCACTGCACTCAGGGTCAGCCGCTTTCGACCCAGAGAAGAGCATGTCTGATTGCATGCAGGTTGATGCCCCAGGTCCCGCCTCTGAGAAAAAGGTATCGGTCGGGTCTGATGCTCTTTGGGTGGATGACACCTAAATGAACATCTGTACAAAGTCCCAATTTATTTCTAATATCAGAGATCAGACCTCTACTCTTGCCTGATGCGTCTAAAACAGAAAGGGGGAACTGTAGAGAGATGCGGAATGCTATGCCTTAAAGATGGAGCTGGTTTCCGCCTTCCACCTTCCCGATGGTGAGTGCTCTCTGTCACGAACAACTCCACATTTGGCTAAGGCTGAGGATCTGGCTTGCTTCCATGTATGTGGACCTATCTGCATTGCCCACGTGGCACGCCTGGGTTGGCTACCCAGAGGCTATTTAAGCTGTGGGCTGGCTTTCCCCAGGGTCCGAGGATTGTTCATGGTTCCTGAATAAACTGCATTGAAAAAATAAAAAAGTCAGCCACAGAAAATATGATGAACACAGAAAAAGGAACTATATAATTTTAGGTTATCTATATGGCATCTAAGTTCCTTTTCTCAGGAATAAGACTACTGAAGTACTCACTTTTGGCAATATTATTGTTACTCATGTTTATGTTTTTGTAATGAGACCTGTACACCTGGAATTAGGTTATTGGTTGTATTTCTTGGTATGGTTTGTCTCTCTTCTGTTCAGTGGATATTTTTAAAACATTTATTTTTATGTACTTTGGTGTTCTGCCTGCATGTCTGTGCAAAGTTTTCAGATCCTCTGGAACTGTAATCACAGACAGTTGTGAGCTGTCATATAGATGCTGTGAATTGAACCTGGGTTCTCTGGAGTCCCGAGGACCTTAGCCTTTGAGCCATTTTTCCAGTCCTGTTGAGTGGATATTTCTAATTTATTTCTTGTTACCCCACCTTGTCAGGTTGAAGAACAGCTTTGTAGGGATCAGTCTAGGAGAAATTTAGTTTTGATATTCAACTGGAGTAGCAGAAGTAATACTGGTTCAGCTTAATCTAAGTTAATTTTCAAATTCCAGAGTCAGAAGATTATCAGAGCCAATATTCCCAAGTCTGGAGCAGGTGCTCAGTGCAGAGCTTCTCCTCAGGGAGGGATACTGGCGTCAGTGCAAATCTAGCATTCCTACCTGAAAAGGGGTTGCAGAGGGAGGATCAGAAGGCAAAATCTAGAACTTGTGGTCCTCAGTCAGGTCATAGGAACTTGAGTCTAGAACTCCTGTGTGAAGTGGGGCTGTCCCTGTGTTGAATATAGTTCACCTAAGAAAAAACAGAGATCTTAACAGTGACTGAAGAGGTATATTTGAACTGCTAAATGAAATACTTTTCAATTCAAAACTAAATGCAAATAGATCCATACTTATCACCCTGCACAAAACTATAGTCCAACTGCTTCAAAGACCTCAATATAAAACCAGACACACTAAAACTGTTAGAAGAAAAAGTGGGAAAGAGCCAGGAACTCATTGGCACAGGAGACAACTTAGGTGAATAGATCACCAACAGCACAGGCTCTAAGAGCAACAATCAATAAATGGGACCTCGTGAAATTGAAAAGCTTCTGTAAAGCAAAGGACACAGTCATCTGAAGAAAACTGACTCCTTACAGATTGGAAAATTATCTTCACTAACCCTATATCTGACAGAGGGCTAATATCTAGTATATATAAAGATCTAAAGAAGTTTAAAAGCAACAAATTAAGTAATCCAATTAAAAAATGGGAAACAGAACCAAACAGAATTCTTGATAGAACAATACGGAATGGCAGAAGAACACTTAAAGAAATGCACAACGTCATTATTCATCAGGGAAATGCAGATAAAAACAACGCTGAGATTTCATGTTACACCCATAAAAATGGCTAAGATCAAAAACTCAGGTGACAGCACATGCTGGATAGTTTGTGGAGAAAGGGGAACCCTCTTCCACTGCTGGTCGGAATGTAAACTTATACAACCACTCTGGAAAGCAATCTGGCACTTCCTCAGACAACTAGGAATAGTGCTTCCTCAAGATTCAGCTATACCACTCCTAAGCATATACCCAAAAGAGGCTCAAGTACACATTTGATCAACCATGTTTGTAGCAGCTTTATTTGTAATAGCCAGAAGCTGGAAACAAGCAAGATTCCCCTCACCTGAGGAATGGATACAGAAAGTATGGTACATCTACACAATGGAATAGTACTCAGCAATAAAAAACAAGGAAATCATGAAATTTGCAGGCAAATGGTGAGAACTAGAAATGATCATCCTGAATGAGCTATCCCAGAAGCAGAAAGATGCACATGGTATATACTCATATAGACATACAATATAGGATAAACCAACTAAAATATATACAGCATAGAAACTAATCAAGAGGGAGTAGTCTGGCTAAAATGTTCAATCCCCATCCAGAAAGGAAAAGAGGATGGACATCAGAAGAAGGAGAAAACAGGGAACAGGTTAGGAGCCTGCCACAGAGGGCCTCTGAAAGACTCTGCCCTGCAGAGTATCAAAGCAGATGCTGAGACTTATGGCCAACCTCTAGGCAGAATGCAGATAATTTTATGAAAGAAGTTAGAAATAGTAAGATATGGAGAGATCAGAAGTCCCACAAGGAGAGTAACAGAATCAAAAATTCTGAACACAGGGATCTTCCCTGAGACTGATGCTCCAACCAAGTACCAAGATAACCCAGAACCCCTGCACAGACTTAGCTCATGACAATTCAGTATCCAAGTGGGTTACATAGTAATTGGAACAGGGACTGTCTCTGACATGAACTAATTGGCCTGCTCTTTGATCACCTCCCCCTGAGGGGGGAGCAGCCTTACCAGGCCACAGAGGAAGACAATGCAGCCACTCCTGATGAGACCTAACAGACTAGGATCAGAAGGAAGAAATAGAAGATATCCCCTACCAGTGGACTTGGGAAGGGTCATGTGTGCAAATGCGGGAGGAATGGAGGGATTGGGAATGGAGGAGGGAGGAAACTACAGGGGGATACAAAGTGAATAAAGTGTAATTAATAAAAAAAAAGTGGAGGAAAACATGGAGTTAGTAAATTTACATGGAGCACCTCTCGCCCCTGGGGGCAATGGTCTCCTGAACCTACTCAGACCTCTGACACCACCACTGCTAGTTCTAGAACTGATGCAAGATGTTCCAACGAGGGGGTTAAGGCTTCTCATAATATTTCCTATAAGCCCACACCTGTTTGTTTATATCCCCCATTTTTATTCATTATTAGCCAGATAGAGCCAAGTAATTGTGGTGATGATACTTGCTTTTTTGCCCAATGCTGGAATGCTAGTGAATTTAGGTATGCCCTGGTTACTCGCATGCCTCGCTGGGTGCCTGTGCCCGTCGATGCCCCTCCCGCTATGACTCTCTTCAGACAGAAAAGGGATCTTGGAACTACAGCCGCCATTGTGCCATTGTTACTGCCATCTCATTGGCGGTTGTTGGAGCTACCACCGCGGCATTAGCCATGAGTCATACTGTGCAGACCACTCAGACCCTGAATAATCTCTTAGCCAATGTAGCTCATGCCTTAGATGTACAAAAAGGAATTAATCCTCATTTTTTTTTTTTTTTTTTTTTGCAGAGTATCTTCCTGTTGAGCAGGAACTGAAAGTAATGAGACTTGCCTTGGAATGTAGGGTTTACCGGGCACAATCCATGGCTTGGAAATTTGTTATCCCTGGCAATACAAACTGTGGAAGGCACTCAGAGAAAGTAGGAATAAGCCATAAATGCACTCAGAGCACAAGCCATAAAGTTCCTTAAGACCAACAGTAATCCTAGTATGAAAAAAGCAGAACATAAAGTGAATAGGAGCCCTAACATTGACATTATTTTTTTTCAAGAGACAGACCTTTACCTTTACAAGACAGTGTAAACAGAGAAGAATTACAACAAGCTCTAGATATGATTCACTCTGCCCTCAAAACCTCATGGATGCCAACAGGAGAAAAATTTCTACATTTTTTCTATTTATTTTTAAAATATATATTTTTAACTAAATTTCAAGAATTATCTTTATTTGTGACATTCACTTTTTAAATTTATTCTTTGACATATGTTCTTTTACTTTCACTTATGAGATTTTTTTTAATATTTTGTAATCAAAACTGTAATTTATTGAACTTTCTTTTTTTTCACATTCTTGGTCTTTTTGTCTTTTTTTTTTAATTTTGAGAGGATCAGGCCTGACCCCCAACCTAATACCCCTCAAAAAGTCATTGTTAGTATTTTGGAACACAACCTGCTCCTGGGTTGCCCCAGCAACTTATGATGTCATGTGTAGATGGCCAGATGGCCACACCTTGAAGGTGTGGTTACCTTGTCCCTTAAAGGGCTAACTCAGACACATGGTCTCTCTCTTACTCTCCTCCTGATTTCTCTCTCTCTCTCTGTCTCTCTCTTTTTCTCACCCTCTCTCTCTCTCTCTCTCTCAGAGTGCCCCCCAATTCCCTTTCTTTCTCTCTCCCTGCCATGTCCTGTTCTCCCACTCTCTTCATACCCACTTAATAAACCTCTGGCATAGAAGATCAGTTGACCCCAGCCTCTTGTTTCTTTTAATAATAACTAACAGGCATCAGTCCCAGGAACTAGGCCATAGGTCACCAATTCCAGGAATAGGAAGACCATAAAATTCCCTTCCTGAGGAATAGCCTGGAGGTAACCACAAGAATGGGAAGTTATCTTATCTCATCTGTGCTGGGCAGCCCACTGACCTAACATTCCTGAGATCTATAGGTAGCTCACTCAATTTTAGTTATGTTAGTTAGCCAACCCTTTTGTAACAAGCTTGCCCTTGCTGAATGTCATCCAATCTCCAATCGTGTAACTGCTAAACTGGGAATTACCAGTTCTTGCTCAAGCCCCAATCAAAACCCTGCCCTACAGCTGCTTGGGGCTGTCCTCTCTGATCTACTGCATTGGTGATGCTGGAGAGACTGAGCTTAAGGCAGAATTAAGCTCTTTTGTTCTTGCATATGTGGTCTTGCCCCTGGTGGTCTTTAAGATCTGGGCATAACAATTTAACCTTGTTTTCTTTATCTCTTTTCATGACTCTTTTTTTGTTTCATTATTTTATTATTATTACATTTAACTTTTCTAATCTTTACCTTTATAATTTATTTTGCATTATTTTTAGCACATTCATTTTTAACAATTATATTTCTGTATCAGGCTTGTTTTGTTATTGCTGCTGTGAGAGTTGTAATTTTTTTTTTCTCTGTCTCTGAGTAGTAGTGGGAGATTAAGTCTTTAGAAGGTTCTTCATATAGTACTAAAGCAGATGTCCAATAGATGTTCAAATCATAATATAGAAACACAAGAAATATGAAAAACAACATTTTCTTACAAAAATTCAAGCTAAATTCTAAAGACATGAAAATAATGGAAATGTCAGACTATCAATTTAAGTGTCGTTTGAAAAAAAAGTCAATGAATTCAAAAAAGATTCAAATAAATGATGAATAAAATAAAGAAGTAGGCCAGTTCAGGACTTAGGTGAGAAACTTGCAACCTGTATAAAATATTTAGCAAAGAGAAATTATACAAACAAGCAACAAACAAAAAACCTTGAAATCTTCAAAATAAAAAGCTAAATAAATTAAGTGGGGAAAAAATCAATGGATGGAATTAACAACAAACAGTTAGAGGAAGAAATAATATGCACTAAAGACAAGGTTTAGGAATTATTACATGCACATAGCAGTAAACAAAAATTAAATAATTATTGCAATGCTGTGAAATACCTCTAAGATACAACTCAGAGACTAAACTTGTGAATCTGTGGTATAGAGGAGAAACCAAGCCACAAATGGAAGGCACTGAAAACCTATTCAATGATATTATAGCAGAAAGTCTTCAAAAGCTGGAAAAAAGAGACAAAGTACAAAGGTACATTTAGAACCCCAAATGGACATATTCAGTAAAACACCTCCCTATGACCCATTGTCATTAAAGTATTATGAGTACAGAACAAAGAAAGAACACTGAACTCTGTAAGATAACAATGCCAAATCACTTACAGAGGCAAACCATCAGAAACACAGGAGAAATCTTAGCAGAAACATTAAAGGCCACAAGGACATGTGCTGATCTGTTTAAAATCTTCAACCAAAATAGATGTTAAAACCCACTGAAGAACTAAGATGGCATTGCAGAAGATATTTAAAGGAATACCACCCAAGGGAGAAAAGAAGATAAGAGGTAGGAAAAAATAATTCTTACTAGAAGCAAATGATATTAGGAAAGAATCAAGTGATTGAAACCAAGCCTGACAACCTGAATTCAATTCTAACTCTCCATTCACATGCTCTGGCACCCCTCCTGACACACACTGAATGAATGAGTGAATACAATAAAATATAACAAAACAAATAAAAAACAAAAACAAAACAAAAACCCAAAGCCCTTCTAATATCAGAGATCAGACCTCTACTCTTGCCTGATGCGTCTAAAACAAAAAGGGGGAACTGTAGAGAGCTGCGTAATGCCTCACCTTAAAGATGGAGCTGGTTTCCGCCTTCCACCTTCCCGATGGTGAGTGCTCTCTGTCACAAACAACTCCACATTTGGCTAAGGCTGAGGATCTGGCTTGCTTCCATGTATGTGGACCTATCTGCATTGCCCACGTGGCACGCCTGGGTTGGCTACCCAGAGGCTATTTAAGCTGTGGGCTGGCTTTCCCCAGGGTCCGAGGATTGTTCATGGTTCCTGAATAAACTGCATTGAAAAAAAAAAAAAAACCCAAAGCCCAGCAAATATTTGAAAGGATGTGGGGAAAAAGAATCCTCATATATTATTATGGCATATTCACAATAAACAATATAAGAAATTATAGGTTTCCAGCTATTCTGATATTCATTTTCTTAAGTAAAATTTCTTATATTTTCAGGGTAGTGTACCATATCTATTGTGGAGCATTTTTACATTTCTTCACCATTTGGCAAGTGTAAAACATTCAACTCTAAAAAAATCGATTTCTGAATATTTTTTATGCAAGAGCAAAGAGCTTTATTAGAGTTTAAGCTCAGTCTCTCCACCATCACCACTGCAGCAATGTAATCAGAGAGGAGAGCTCCCAGTACCTACACAGTAGGGTTTTTATTGAGGTTTGAGGAAGCACTGGGACTCTCTGCTTTAACAGTTACAAGACTGGGTAACCAAAAGCAAGCTTGTTACAAAGTGATTGGCTAACATAACATTGAACAGACTTCAGGAATGCTAGGTCTGTGGACTGCCCTGCACAGATGTCCAACCCTGAGGTAAGATACCTTCCCATTCTTGTGGTACCTCCAGGCTCTTCCTCGGATAAGGAATTTTATGGTTTTCTTATTCCTGTAATTGGTGACCTATGGCCCAGTTCCTGGGACTGATGACTTCTGGGGGAGGGGATCAGGCCTGCTCCTTTCATCCCCCCTCAAGCAGAATACAATCTCAAATTTTTGAGACATGTCCAAGGCTGGTATTGAGACTTTGTTAAAAAATTATTTATTTTTTATTAATTATAGTTTATTCACTTTGTATCCCAGTTCTAAGCCCCTTCCTCATCCCCTCCCAATCCCAACCTCCCATGCCCCTCCCACCCCAAGTCCACTGACAGGGGAGGTCCTCCTCTCCTTCCCAGTGATCCTAGCCTATCAGGTCTCATCAGGACTGGCTACATTGTCTTCCACTGTGGCCTTGAAAGGTTGCTCCCCCTAGTAAGGGAACAAGGACTGTCTCTGACTTTTATATCCTCAGACATTATATAAACTTTACATCTTTCTATCCAGTTATTCACAAGGGCAATTAACATATAGCCTGTGAGAAAGACAAACCTGTTTGCCTCTCTAAATAAGATCTATTACCTAATATTTCTTAAAGAACAGTGGGCCTAATTGTTCTTTAGCTGCAAAGCTACCATTAATGTAGCTTAACCATCAATATGATCAGAGACCTGAGAAGGATAAATTATAAACTAAATAAATGTACCAATCTATGTACTAACCAAAATGAGAGGTGACTATTCAGTCTTCCACCCTCTCTTTTGTGGTCTCATGGCATCATGAGTAGAGGCAGTCTTGCCATCACGCACAAAAGATGAGAGACTGTTTTTGTCTCAAAAAGAACATGAGAGAGACTGATCTCATTGCACCTTCAGCAATGTGAAACAATGATTCTCCAGATGTCCATATCTTTGTCCACAGTTTAAACTGGGCCCCAGCAATGAGCTAGTTCAGGCAGTCTTTCCCAGTTGTTAGCATATAATAATCCAGAGTAGAAGTCATCTGTCATTGTGCCCATATCTTCTCAGACACCTTGGGGAGCTACTGCTATGATTTTGGGACTTTCTGTCATAATAAGCTTACACATGTTAAAATGCCATATTACACAGATCTCTGACAAGTTTGAGGGCCAGCGTATGAGTACTCTTTTTTTTTTTCTTTCTACCTTTAGTTATCTGCTCTAAAATGCATCCTGTGTTATAATCTCTAATTCTGACATATTCCTTGGGTATGTGTTTTAGGATCATATACATTTCAAGTAGATATACATAGGCAAACTTTGTAGTTACCCATCCTAGGCTTAACCTTGAAAGTATAAACAAAAGACTAGGTAAAGCTGTTTATTTTTCTTATCATACAAATAATTTTTTCATTGATGATTTCAGTTTTGTATATCCTCTTTGGGAAAGTTCAGGATAAGATAGACTTGGAGAATGAAGAGATTGAGAAACTAGATGCTAAATTAAAGGCCATCGAACAGAATTTGGGGGAGTATTTGAATCAAAATGGAGAGCCTTCAGAGCAATCCAATCTGGTTCTTACAATAACACCAAAAGGCATGATTCAAGATGAGAAAAATCCACAGAGGCTTGAAGATATTGCAAAATAGAAGTCTATTGAGATGCTGGAGGGAAGGTCTTCAGCTATAGACCAACTTGGTCAGACTGGATATTGTATGTCTATTCTTAAGGTTCAATTACTAGATGAAGGTTTATATGCTAAAGTAAACATGCAGATCATATTTAGTGTTGTCTTGGAACAAGATCATACAGGGCTGGTGTGCTCCATTTTCTAGAGTTTGGAGGACTGAAATACATGCACTATACCAAAGGTTCATATTGAGAATTCCAATGGGCTTTTGCCTTACATTCTGGAGAGCATGATCCTAAGGTTACACATTTGTTAGAGATGGTGAATGTTTTGGAGTTGCCCTTGCAAACTGGGGCTGATGGTTTTTCAGTATGTATATCCAATGGAATTCAACAATATTTTAGACATTATGACATGAAACCCATTACAGATATAACTTATAATCCTGTAAGTCAAACAATTATGAAAATATCTAAGTAATTTTAAAAAGATGGCCATAAAACAAAAGGGAAATATAATATCTCACCAAAATAGATTAAATAATGGTTTATCAATATTAACATATTTAAATGAGACAAGTAGCACATCTATTAAGACTCAGTGGAATTTAGAAAGAACTGCTAAATTAGAGCAGCATATAAAGGTCCTATTAAGGTCCAAAAGGACTGGACACCAGAGACACTGGATC
This sequence comes from Meriones unguiculatus, assembly GCF_030254825.1. Taxonomy (NCBI): domain Eukaryota; kingdom Metazoa; phylum Chordata; class Mammalia; order Rodentia; family Muridae; genus Meriones; species Meriones unguiculatus. The sequence continues at coordinate 12,983,320 of NW_026843706.1, forward strand.
AAACTTGACAGAATTAATCCTTCCAACATGTTGAGAAGTTAACACATCTGTCCCATCATGTTGTATGTTCCAGCATTCTAGTTTTCCTGCCTCAACTGCTTTAATTGCTGTTTCTCATCAAAGCCTGCTCCCAAGAGATCTTTGAAGAAAACTACTAATCTCAATTGGTCCAGAATTTTAGGTTGTTCCAAACAGGAATTCTATTAAGCCTGATATTTCTCAACATTCAAACACTGGACCACAAATGTTAATGCTTGCTTAACTTACTATTTTTCCCTGGCAGCACCCAGCCTACCTCAAAGAAGATGATGAGCATCAAAGAACCTCCATATGGAGATGGCTTCACATGTGGCAAATGAGCCACCAGAGCAAAAAGAAAATGCCCTCATTTCATGACAGACAGAATTCTGCCAAAAATGGGCAAGCTTAAATGCAAGACAAGTCAACTGCCAAACTCTGCCAAAAGAGGGTAAGCAAGTCCTAAATATGACATTTATCTATATGGGAAGGAAAAAGACTATTTAACTGAAAACCCTACAGTTCAGACACATTCAATGCCCTACATCTTATTTATTTACATGCAGGAGTTTACTGATAGAACCCAATTCTTAAAAGAGGGCAAAATACATATTTAAAAGCATCATGATATAGACGAAAGCCTGCATCCAGATGTGGGACATGACTAGCGAGATGCCTGAAAAGAATCTTATTCAAGTCCTCTTCCTTTAAGTGTGGGATGGGTCATCTTTGTACTCCCGTTTTGAAACAATGTGCTGTTCTTCAAAGAGCTCAAAATATACTACATACTGGGAGGAAGGGCAAAATGCCTTTGCTGTCTAATTTTGGTTTTTCAATGTAAATTTCTTATGAAGACTCGTATTAGAGATAAGTGAACTCATCACAGTCTTTTCTGTGTCTCTCATCTGAGGTGGAGTGTGGCTTTCTTCCACCTCATCTTACACGCAAAGACTCATTTAATAAACAAATTCACACTGGTACCTATTATTATGTTCAAAATAGCCTCCCCTCCCAATAGTAGTGCTGGTGTAAAGTCCTAAACAGAAGGACTTTGGTTAGGTAAACTGAAGGATTGCTATTGGGTAAATGGAAGCAGAAAAGCTGTTTTCTGTTTAGAAGAAGCCACCCTTACACCACCAGGAACCTCCCTTAATCTGTCTCAAAGGTCAACTATCTTGGGCAAAGGTACCAGTTTTCAGTCAATCCAAATATTCTGTACCAGTTCAAAGAACATACCCTACTGACTGTCATAAGAACTATTTCCTTTCCTACCAGTTTGATTCTTCTCTCTTCTCCCTGAGAGAGTGATAGCCTTGGCAGTCTCATTTCCAACAAACCTTTCTTTCTACAGATGGAACAGGCTAGATCAGTGCTTTCACTGTGCCCTCACTTGTACCTACTAGGATTGAATTACTTTAGTCATTACTAGCTAAACAAGTAGAAATTTTCCTTAGGGATTAATTAAATCTTTTTTTATTTTATTTATTCCTCTCCCCTCTTCCCCCACCTCTCTTTATGCAGGGGTGGCAGTGGGTGGCATGGCCCATATAAAGAAGTCAGTGAACAACTGGTGAGAGTTGTTCTCTCATGTTGAGGGTTGAGTTGATTTCCTGAGGCTTTTCCTGAGACCCTAATATATGTGGAGAGAGAACATAGCTTCTTCTTTAAACCAAGAATATGCTTGGCAGAGCCAGTAATTGTCTGAAGCCAGGGCCTTGGAAGTTTTTTTTTTCTGAGGCTCCAAATGTAACCAGAAATGTGTTTGGCAAAGCTGGTAATGGCCTGGAGCCAGCTGTGGCTTTATATTCTGAGAATCCAACTTTTCCCACCATATGGAGTTGTGGTTATCAGTCCCAAAGCTGCTGTGTGCTCTGGACTGTAATGGTGTTGAGATAACCTGTGTTCTCTTTGTGTGGCATTGTTTGATTAGCTTCTTGCTGATTTTGTTCTATTTCCCCCCTGTAAATAATATTTAAGTTGCTCTACTTTTTCTTTCAGGACAGGGATTCTCTGTGTAGCCCTAGCTGTCCTGAAACTGGCTCTGTAGACCAGGCTGGCCTTGAATTCAGAGATCCACATGCCTCTGTCTACAAACATTGGGATTAAATGTGTGCACCACCATAGCAATGCTGTACTTGTTAATAAGCTTGGTTGGATAAGACATAGTTTGTACAGACCTCCTGACCCCAGTGTTTATCTTCTCTATTTTCTATTTTTCTATTCTTCTTATCTCCTGGGACCTCACTCCATCCCCATCCCTCAGGACCTTGTCACTGAAGAATGACTTGCAGGTTCAGGGCAAACTGGTGCTTGAACAAGTATGCCTGAGTAGAGGAGAAAGAGTAAATATTGCTGTGATACCTATATCGATATTATATATAGATATGTAAGAGAAGTCATGCCAGGAAGACTGATTGCCTGAAAAAATAAGTGAATAAGAATAAGCAGTAAACATGAAACAGCTTAATTCTGGTTGTTTTGTTTTGTTTTGTTTTGTTTCGAGACAGGGTTTCTCTGTGTAGCTTTGAATGTCCTGGACTCATTTTGTAGACCAGGTTTATTTCGAATTCATAGAGTTCCACATGCCTCTCCCTCCCAGAGTGCTGGGATTAAAGGTATGCACCACCAGGCCTGGCTAGAACAGCTACATTCTAAAGAACACTTTTTCCCTTTAGATGCTTTGCTTCTGCATTCTAGTTCTTATAAAGAATTGCTAAACCACTTCTAAAAATTCTTTATTTTCATTCTAAAAACATTCCCTTGGTTCCCTGACAAAGTTTCTGTACATTTAAAGACACAAGAACATGAGGGTCCAAGATGGTGGTGATCAGCGCATACTGTTTCTGAGAGGCAGGGGATTTGAAACTCTGAAATTGGTGATTGGAGGAGAAACTGAAGCCAGAAATTAGATGGTTTGGCTTCCTGAAAGAGAAAAGACACCCCAGAAGTGGAGAACATTTATATTCAAATAAGGTGCAGACATCTCTGGAAACGAAGAGGGGCACTTCTGTTGTTCAGGCCTCTTTCCTCCTCAAGGGAGCCTACACACAGCACCAGTAAGCTGATCACAGAACTCACTGCCTGGAGACCAAGACAGCAGAGGCAGGGCTTCTAGCTCCTCAGCCTCAGAGGTCAGCTATACCTGCCCTGAGGAACACCTGCCCTCAGAGCTCCTGAATTGCAGAGCACCAGCCTGTGGAGCACCCTACCCGCAGAACTTCTGCCTTTGGACTGCTTGCCGGCTGACTACCCACCCTCAGAGTGACTGCCCGTGGAGTGCCCACTGGCCAAGTACCAGATCCTCAGTGCAATCCTTCCCCAGTCCCATGTCTTTGAGGGGCACCACTGACTCCACAGGGCCTCCCAGCCAGTGATTTACAGACCATCCAACCCCTCAGTGGCAGATAGCCAGCTGTATAGCCACCAAAGTCCAGCAGACCTGCAAAAACACCCAGGTACACTAGGTGTTGGGCCATCTAGGTCTGTGGACCACTTTTGTGGATCCCTAGGATTACCCAGTAGACATGTGGATATTCCAGTTCTGCACCCACAGCTTGACTCCCTAGTACAACAGCTGCAGCACCACTGCAGGTTGACTGAGCTCAACCTGCCATATTTGACTCAGCAGGTCCAAACCAGCCAGTAGAGAACAGGAGGAACCACTGTGCTTCAAGATTTGACCTTCTAGAGAGTGAGTGGGCCCTCAAGTGCCTACAGAGCCCCAGGTTCAGGGTGCTTCTAAGCTAGCAGCCAGACACCAGATGACTCCCAACCACACATCCACTGTAGGAAACAGAGGGTTTCTTGGGGTATAGAAGGCCCTGCTTTTCGGATCTACTAGTGGAATTTAGGTAAATAACTCCTGGAGATCAGTTAGAGACGAATACCAGTAACCTGTAGGCCACACATGTACTTAGAGAATTTGTGCCCACCATCTTGAAATATCTTAAGGGCCTGTGACCCCTTCAATGCCTGGAAGGTGCCCCTCTCTCATACAGAAGGCCTCTATATTCTCTAACACCCTGTCCCTCAGGGCACACTTCCATGCACATGCACATGCTTGCCCACATTTGTCCTTCTGCTCCCTCAGACTTTTCTCAAACAGGTACAGCTGAAACAACAACACACACTCTGAAACCACTAGACCTCTCTCATCTTCCTGAAGAATTCTCCAGACACCATAGAAAGACCAGTCTGATCTATAGAATCCAGAAAAAAACAGTGAAGGCTATAGATAACCATAAGGCCATGGGTTGGCAAAAGAACACATCCAACAAAAATCAGGATATCATGGTTTCACCAGCAACCCCCCCAAATTAATGGATACTCCAACTCATCGGTAACCCAAGAAAATTACTTTAAAGCTATGCTTATCCAGTTATTAGAAGAACACAAAAAGGAAACAAATCTCTCAGAGAAATAGCCATACAAATACAGTTAAAGAGGAAATGAACAAATCTCTCAAAGAATTGGCCACCCAAGTGGAAGCAAAGAAAGAAGAAATTAATGAAGATCTCAAAGAAACACAGGCAAATATAGCCAAACAAATGGAGGCACAAGTAGAGGCACAATTAATGGCATATAGAGTGGAAACAAACAAAAAAAAATAGAGACCATCTTGGAGACACAAGAATCCACATTCAAACAGATGAAGGAAATGGTGCAAGGCATAAAAACAGAACAAGAAACAATAAAGAAAACACAAAAAGAGAAAACCCTGGAGCTGGAGAACTTAGAGAAGAGAGAAGGAACCACAAAGGTAAGAATCACCAATAGAATACAAGAGATGGAAGAGAGAATCTCTGGTGCTGAAGATACACTTGCAGAGATTGATACTTCTCTCAAAGAAAAAGATTGAAAAAGTACCAAACACAAAACATCCAAGAAATCAAATATGCCATGAAAAGATGAAATCTAAGAATGATAGGAAGAGATGAAAAAGAAGATTCCAGGCTCCAAGGTACAGATAATATTTTCAAGAAAATCATAGACGAAAATTTTCCCAATCTAAAGAAAGATGTCCATAAACATACAAGAGGCATACAGAACACCAAATAGACTAGACCAGAAAAGAAACTCTTCATGCCACATCATAGTCAAAATACTAAACCTACAGAAAAAAAATTAAAAGCTTAGCAAAGGAAAAAGGACAAGTAGCATATAAAGGTAGGTCAGAATCAAAGCAGATTTCTCAAGAGAAACTATGAAAGCCAGAAGGGCCTGAGCAGATGACGTGCAGACTTTAAGGGACCACAGAAGGCAACCCAGACTACTATACCCAGTAAAGATTCCAATCAACATAGATGGAGAAAAAAAATATTCCATGACAAAACCAAATTTAAGCAATATCTACACAGCAAACCAGCCCTACAGAAGATACTAGGAGGAAAATTCCAATCCAATGAAAATAACTACACCCAAGAAAATATAGGGTACAGATAATTTCCCAACAAAAATTAAAAGAAAACAAGCAATGAATCACAGTAAGACTACCAACACCACAATAATAGGAACTAATGTTCAATGGTCACTTTTATCTATCAACATCAATGGACTCAATTCTCCAATGAAAAGGCACAGACTAACATAATGGGTGTGAAAACAGGATCTAACATTCTGCTGCATCCAAGAAACACACCTATGCAACAAAGATAAACACTACCTAAGAGTAAAGGGCTGGAGAAATGTTTTTTCAAGCAAAAGGACCCAGAAAACAAGCTGGGGTAGCTATCCTAAGATCTAAGAAAATGGACTTTCAACCAAAATTAATCAAAAAAGACGCAGAGGGGCACTGTATTAAAGAAAAATCCACCAAGAGGACATAACAGTTCTGAATATCTATGCCCCAAAAAAGAGTGACAACATTTATAAATGAAACATTATTAAAGCTTAAATCACAAATTGACCTGAACACCTTAATAGTGGAAGAATTCAATACCCCACTAGCACAGAAGTCAAATGGGGAAATAAAGGCATTTACAAAGGTCCTAATTCAAACGGAAAAAATAAATGTCTATAGAATTTTTCACCCAAATTCAAAAGAGTATACCTTCTTTTCAGCACCTCATGGAACCTTCTCCAAAATAGACCATATAGTTGGTCACAAATAAACTTCAACAGATACAAGAAGATTGAAATAATCCCCTGTATTCTATCTGACCACCGTGGACAAAAGCTGAACCTCAACAACAATGGAAATATCAAAGAGCCTACACGCACATGGAAACTTAACAACTTGCTACTCAATGACAGCTGGGTTGAGGAATAAATAAAGAAATTAAAGACTTCCTAGAATTCAATGAAAATGAAGGTACAACATACCCAAATTTATGGGACACAATAAAAGAAGTGCTCAAAGTATAATTCATAGTACTAACTGCCTTCAAGAAGAAATTTGTAACATCTCATACAAGCAACTTAATGGCCCAACTGAAAGCCTTAGGGAAAAAAAAAGGAGCAGAGATGCCCAGGAGGAGCAGACAGCTATAAATAATCAAACTCAGGGCTGAAATCAATCAATTAGAAACAAATACAACTATTCAAAGAATCAATGAAACCAAGACCTGGTTCTTTGAAAAAATCAACAGGATAGACAAATGTTTAGCCAAACTAACTAAAAGGCAAAGAGAAACCACCCAAATCAGCAAAATCAGAAATGAAAAAGGGAGGCATAACTACAGACAATGAGGAAATCCAAACAATCATTAGGTCATACTACAAAAACCTAAATGCCACAAAATTTGAAAATCTAAAAGAAATGGACAATTTTCTTGATAGAGTCCATCTACCAAAATTAAGTCAAGATCAGGTAGGAATATTGAATAGTTCTATATCCTCCAAGCAAATAGAAGCAGTCATCAACAGTCTCCCTTCCAAAAAAAGCCCTGGGCCAGATGGTTAAAGAGCAGAATTCTACCAGACCTTCAAAGAAGTGCTAACTCCAAGTTTCTTCAAACTTCCTCGAAATAGAAACAGAAGGAACATTACCAAACTCATTTTATAAAGCCACAACCACCTTGATATGTTAACCACACAAACACCCAACAAAAAGAGAGAAATTTAGACTTATATCTCTTATAAATTTTGATGCAAAAATACTTAATAAAAACCTTGCAAACCGAATACAAGAGCACATCAAAGATATCAACCACCATGGCCAAGTAGGCGTCATCCCATGCATGCAAGGATGGTTCAACATATGGAAATCCATCAATGTAATCCATCATAAAAACAAACTGAAGGAGAAAAACCACATGGTCATCTCTGTAGATGACAAAAAAGCATTTGACAAAATCTAACACCCATTCATATTTAAAGTCTTGGAGAGATCAGGGATACAAGGAACATACCTAAACATAGTAAAGGCAATATACAGCAAGCCAATAGCCAACATCAAACTCAACGGAGAGAAACTTAAATCAATCCCACTGAAATCAGGGACAAGGCAAGGCTGCCCACTCTCTCCATATCTCTTCAACATAGTACTTGAAGTCCTAGCTAGAGCAATAAGAAAACTAAAGGAGATCAAGGGGATACAAATCAGAAAGGAAGAAGTCAAAGTTTCACATTTCGCAGATGATATGATAGTATACCTGAGTGACCCCCAAAACTCAACCAGAGAACTCCTTCAGCAGATAAACACCTTCATCAAAGTGGCTAGTTACAAAATTAACTCAAAAAGAAAAAAATCAGAAGCCCTGGTGTATACTCAAAATAAAAGGGCCAAGTAAGAAATCAGGGAAACAACACCCTTCACCATAGCCACTAATAACATAAAGTATCTTGGGGTGACTCTAACCAAGCAGGTGAAAGACCTGTTTGAAAAAAAAAATTAAGTCTCAGAAGAACGAAATTGAAGAAGACATCAGAAGATGAAAAGATCTCCTGTGCTCATGGATTGGTAGGATTAACATATCGAAAATGGCCATTCTACCAAAAACAATCTACAGATTCAATGCAATTCCCATCAAAATAACAACACAATTCTTTACAGAACTTGAAAGAAAAACTATCAACTTCATACGGAGAAACAAAAAACCCAAAATTTCCAAAATGATCCTGTACAACAACAGATCATCAGGAGGTATCTCTATCCCAGATCTCAAGCTGTACTACAGAGCAATAGTAAAAAAAACTGCACGGTTTTGGTATAGAAACTGAGTGGTAGATCAATGGAACTGAACAGAAGACCCAAAAATAAACCCACACATCTATGAATACTTGATTTTTGACAAAGAAGCCAAAACCATTCAATGGAAAAAAGACAGCGTCTTCAACAAATGGTGCTGGTCCAACTGGATGTCTACATGCAAAAATAAAATTAGATCCATATTTATCACCCTGCACAAAACTAAAGTCCAAGTGGATCAAAGACCTCAACATAAAACCAGATACACTAAATTGGTTAGAAGAAAAAGCAGGCCTATATTTCATTGGCACAGGAGACAATTTCCTGAACAGAACATCAACAGCACATGCTCTAAGAGCAACAATGAATAAATGGGTCTTCATGAAACTGAAAAGCCTCTCTAAAGCAAAGGACACTCTCATCAGAACAAAACAAAAACCTACAGACTGGGAAAGGATCTTCACCAACCCTACATCTGACAGAGGGCTGATATCTGGAATATATGGAGAACTAAAGAAGATAAAAGGCAATAAGTCAAGCAATCCAATTAAAAAATAGAAGTACAGAGTAAACAGAGAATTATCTGTAGAAGAATATAAAATAGCAGAGAAACACTTAAAGAGATGCTTAATATCCTTAACCAACGAAAGATATAAATTAAAACGACCCTGAGATTTCACCTTAAACATCAGAATGGCTAAGATCAAAAACTCAAGTGACAACACATGCTGGAGAGGTTGTGGACAAAGGGGAACCCTCCTCCATTGCTGATGGGATGTAAACTGATACAACTCCTTTGGAAGTCAATCTGGCGCTTTCTCAGGCAATCCATACTGCTTCCTCAAGATCCAATTTACCACTCCTAGGCTTGTATCCAAAAGATGCTCAAGTACACAACAAGGACATTTGCTCAACCATGTTTGTAGCAGCTTTATTCATAGTAGCCAGAACCTGGAAACAACCCATATGTCCCTCAGCAGAGGAATGGATACAGAAATTGTGGTACATTTACACAATGGACTATTACTCAGCAATTAAAAACAAGGAAATCATGAAATTTGCAGGCAAATGGTGGGATCTAGAAAAGATCATCCTGAGTGATATATCCCAGGAGCAGAAAGATACACAGGGTATATACTCATTTATAAGTGGGTACTAGACCTATAAGATAGGATAAACATACTAAAATCTGTATACCTAAAGAAGATTAACAAGAAAGAGGACCCAGGGTAAGATGATCAATCCTCACTTAGAAAGACAAAGGGAATCAACATTGGAAGTAGAAGAAGACAAGTAACAGGACAGGAGTCTACCACAGAAGGCCTCTGAAAGACTCTACCTAGCAGTGTATCAAAGCAGATACTGATACTCATAACCAAACCTTTGGGAGAGTTCAGGGAATCATATGGAAGAAAGGGGAGTTAGTATGACCTAGAGAGGACAGGATCTCCACAAGGACCAAAGATATCAGAGTACAGGGTCTTCTATGAGACTGTTTCTCCAACCAAGTACCATGTATGCATATAACCTAGAACCCCTGTTTGGATGTAGCCCATGGTAGCTCAGTACCCAATTCGGTGCCCTAGTAAGGAAAACAAGGATTATTTCTGACATGAATTCAATGACTGGCTCTTTGACCGTCCCCCACCCACAAGGGAGGAACAACCTTGCTAGGCCACAGATAAGGAGATTGTAGACAGTCCTGAAGATACCTGATAAGCTAGGATCAGATGGAAAGGGAGGAGGACCTCACTCATCAGTGGACTTAGAGAAGGGTAGAGAGGAGATGAGGGAGGGAGGGTGGGATTGGGAGGGAAAGATGGAAGTATCTATGGCTGGGATACAAAATGAATGGCCTGTGATTAAAATAAAAAATAAAATAAAATAATAAACAAGACATGAGAACATGTAGGTAAAGATTTAGAGACAAATTAGGCACGGTGGAACATATAATCTCAGCACTCAAGGATGCAAAGGCAGGCAGATTGCTGTGAGACACCCTGTCTCACAAAAACAAAAACAAAAACAAAACAAAACAACAAAAATTAAAGACAAAACATCACCTATGAGGGCCAAATGTTTTCTGCAATAGATTTGCACTATGCAATTTGATTTAAAATTAATTAGGTCCACAGGAGAATTGTAGTTCAAACCCCCAAAATTTTGGTTAATCTCTACTTTAAAACAGTCTGGGGACAAAACATAAAAATAAAAAGTAAAAAAAATAGGGTTGAAAGGTCCCCAAAACAAAAATTTACTTTTGTTCATGATGCCACAGAGAACAAAGGAAATGTTTCTTTGTTTGGTGAAACAGTTATAAAACCACCACCAAAAAAAAAAAAAAAAAGATTCTACTAGTTTTGCTGAGCCAATGCCTGAACCACAGCAGGGGATTTTACAGACAAATGAACAAAAGACAAGAAAACAACAAAATAACAGATAACAGAAAGCAACTGCAGGTGAGCAGAACCTAGAGCAAGGAAGGAAGTTTGCCTGTATGTGGTGTTTGTTTTTAATTTATTTATTTATTCAGTTTATATCCTTGTTGCACCCCCCTCCTTACTCCTGTTCCCATCCTCCCATCTGATTTTTTGTTTTTCCTTCAGAAAAGAGGAGCACCACCAGCAGCACCCCGCCCCAGCACATCAAGTTTTAAATGATGGACTAGATGCTGGTGGCTGGGGAAACAAAGGGCAGGATGACTGGCAGCCCAGTCCCTAGACCCAAGCACCTCCTCCACCCCCAGCCTTTCAAGGGAGCAACTTGCTTGTGGCATGGTATTCAGAGCAGAACAGGCAGGGCACAAGTGCCTGAAAGGGGAAAGGCAGGCACTGACACAAGTTCATATTACCAGTTCTAAAATATATCTCACCTTCAAGTCCTTTTCCTATTTTCTCCTCTTGCTCTATTTAATTTCTACACATTGGATTTTACCAGCAGAAACTTCTAATTCTAAACAGTCTCTTGGATACAAGCAGGGATCCCTCTCAATCAAAACAGAGCAATTGCTGCCATCAAAATGACCTGTGGCATTTAAGCCAAAAGGCTTACTCTAGAATACATGCTTTGACCTTCCCATTTTCAGATTCAAACATGTTTTCTCCATATGTCCTTTAAACCCCTTTCCTGGCTCAGACCTTCAGACTGGCCTTCTGTCCCTGTGACAAGGAAAAGGAGAACAAAATAGCCTAAGAGACAGATACAAAAAATAAAGGCTGAAACTGAGTTGCTAACATTTCCTTAAAGAGAATTCAAATTTATCTTTCTCTTCTCCAGGCACCCTGTCAACTACCTATGAGATCAGCTTTCTTGAGCTAAAAAGATGTTTATGTTTAATATTTTGATAATTTTAATTTTGATAGTTTTATATAACATTATATAGTAATACATAACATTAACATAGTAATTAAAAAAGCTTATACTTACAAATTTCAACAACAAAATAGTTATAATTGTTACCAGTAAAGAGCTGCTAAGATAGGCCCCGCTGGGTCTTTTTTAATATAATTTTTATTTTTTTTATATTAATCACAGGTTATTTACTTTGTATCTCAGCTGTAGCCCCCTCCTTCATTCCCTCCCAATCCCATCCTCCCTGCCTCATCTCCTCTCTGCCCCTTTCTAAGTCCAAGTCCACTGATCGGGGAGGTCCTCCTCCCCTTTCATCTGATCTTGGCTTATCAGGTATCTTCAGGACTGGCTGCAATGTCCTCCTATGTGGACTAGCAGGACTGATCCTCCCTTGGGAGGGGTCAAAGAGCTAGCCATTGAGTTCATGTCAGAAACAGTCCCTCTTCCTCTTATTAGGGTACCCACTTGGATACTGAGCTGCCCTGGGCTACATCCAAGCAGAGGTTCTAGGTTATATCCATAAATGGTCCTTGGTTGGAGAAACAGTCTCGTAGAAGATTTCTGTGCCCTGATATATTTGGTTTTTGTGGAGCTCCTGTCCTCTTCGGGTCGTACTAATCCCTCCTTCTTTCATGTGAGTCCCTGCGCTCTGCTGAAGGTTTGGTTATGAGTCTCAGCATCTGCTTTGATACACTGCTAGGTAGAGTCTTTCAGTGGCCCTCTGCAGTCTGCTGGGTCTTAATTCCCTAAGGTGATAACTGTTCCAAACATGCCTTCCCAGCAAATTTCATATAAAAAGGGTAGGAGATTTATCTGTATTGCTGTTTAAATCTCATGGTATTAATAAATAAAAATGTTATGATGAAGTAAAAACATTTGAAAAAATAAGGATTTGTATATAAAGAGTGAGATAAATATATATTTGCTAAAAGAAAAATAAGTCAGAGGCTTTGTTGTAAGTTATTAAAGTCCAAGTAAGTTATTTAAGTATACATAGGATTCGTGAGGTATATAAGGCATATTAAGAATAAAATTTAAAGGCAATATGTATGATGTTAAAGTTTATAAGCTTTATGATTAACAACTACAAACTGGCTATAATATATATAGAATTATGATTTAAAAGTATATATTATTATACAATAGTTAAAAAGTGATGTTACATTAGAGTGATGTAACTGATCTGGGTGATTTTCATGTGCTGCCTTGAACTGCTCTATAATTATACTCGTTTATCATCAACTATCACTGTTTGTCATTGGTAGGTCAATGGGTATCCCTTGCATTTTAATAGCCTGTAAAGCTTATGGCTTTGGGGATCCATGAGGAGAGATATACAGTGTTTAAAGTATTAATTCTTTATCACTTGAGTTTTCCAGTTTCTAATAACAGATTGTTCAATCAGATATTTCCCAGTTTGTAATAAAGGTCCATTGCTCTGGTTTCAAAGTAGAATTCTCATTTGGGGTGCTGTGCTCCATGGCTGTAACATGTTCCATAGTTCCAAAGAACTCTGTACCTCTGTGTGGACATCCTGGGTGTCTACCTGGTCTGGGTTAAGATGATATCCTGAGATCCCCTCATTGGCCCCATACTATTGTAATGTCTCCAGAAAAAAAAAAAAAAAAGAGACTCAACTAGACCTTTGGCTGTTAGCCACAGCCCTGAAGCATGTGATCATCTATGGGACTTGAAATCACTGTTTATGTTAGCCCTCCACAGATAATATTTACTGGAGTCCCTCTATTCCAAAGAGTAGGGAATATTTCAAAATTACTTGTATCAGTTGTTTTTCTCTAATTGTATAAATTTCCCCTCCAAACTGGTCAAAGTTACAATGTGCAAGTTAGGGGATTTAATCCCCTTTACAACCTTCCACTTTCATTCTATATTATGACTAGAATATATATGTACTGATGATTGTTTTGACAATCCTAGATGGCATTTGTTGGTTTGGGGACATGGGATTCCTTTAGATATTCAGATATCAGTAAACTCAACCGGGCATAAGAAATAAAAAAGGGAGAACTGTTGTGACCTGGACTGATCAACTGAGACTTTCCCTGAGGCCTTGATATATAGAGAAGGAACATAACTTCTTCTCAAAACAAGGAACATGTTTGGCAGAGCTAGTAATACCCTGGGGCCAGGCCTTGGAAGTTTTTCCTCAGAGGCCCTGAGGTAAGGCAAAGGAATGTAGCTAATTCTCTAAAACCAGAAATATGCTTGGTAGAGCTAGTAATGGCCTGGGGCCAGGGCCTTGGAAGTTTTTCCTCAGAGGCCCTGAGGTAAGGCAAAGGAATGTAGCTAATTCTCTAAAACCAGAAATATGCTTGGTAGAGCTAGTAATGGCCTGGGGCCTGGGTCTTAGAGGAGCTATAGCTTCAGATCCTGTGAACATGTTTTCCCATGTTCATATGGGGCTATGATTATCAGAATTAAGGTCATTATATGCTCAGTCTGTAGTGCTATCATGAGATACCCTGTGTTTCCCCTGTGTAACTTTGTTTGATTAGATTCTTGCTCATTTTGTCCCATTGTATGATAGTATCTGCTGACTTTGTCCCATTTCTCCACTAGAAATAGTATGTAAAATGCTCTACTTCTTCTAAACCTGTTTGGCATTAGACAAAGCTGTAGTGAGAATTTTGGTTTCTTTAAAAATTCAGTTATATAAACATGTTTTTGTTTTAATCCCAGGTGTGGGCTACAGTGCTGCTTCAGATTGTTCACAGAAGCAGACTATTTACCTCCTGAATGCTCTGGCAGAGGAGTGATTCTACTTGGGCACAGCCCTACTCAGAGAACAACCTGAACAAGTTTTAGTGAAACACATTCCTTCTTAGGACCTATGTGAAGAGAAACAACCAGCCTATATGACAGTTGGAAGAGACCAATGCAAATCCGAGGAAGGGGTGTGTGTTGGCACAAGTAGATGGCGAAAGCAAGGCAAGACCATGCTGCTTTGAAAGTAGAGTCATCTAGCAGCCTTGGTATTGCCAAAGCTTGAACTATCTGCAGGCTGGCCCCGGGGAAAAGCATAGACAGAAGAAACAGCCCCCTGACCCACAACCCCCACTCTCAGCCCCTGCCTTGAGGAGTGAGAGAAGAAATAGCACCTGTTTCTCAACTGGTGCTTGGTGGGCCAAATGTGTCATAACACAGGAGAGTGTTCTGGAAATCACAATTTTGTACCCTTTTTAGAAACTCCCCTACACTGAGATATAGCTCCTTCCCAGACTGGCTATGGGCCACATTGTGACATCACATGACAAACAAAGAGGGTGATGACTTCAGCAGATGGTTGCCCCACTACTGACGCTAGAACTCAGTGGCCAGTATTAGTGGGACACGTCTAGTGGAAGCTCACACTGGATTGTCTTGTGGGATGTTTCGTGTTCTGCAATTCATAGTGGGCCTGATAATCAGTCATAGTGTGGGTGAGCACTGTGCCAACAGGCTGAGCCTCCTTGCTGGGCATGAGCCAGGAGAAGAGATCCAACCTAATTCTTCATCTGAGCCAAGGGCATATCCAAGAAGAGGTTCCGGGAGGCGAGGCAATCGTGGCAGGGCACGGCATGCAGCCTCCCAAGGAAGACTCCAATCTGAACGGCAACCTACAGCAAATGAAGAGCGTGGCACCGACCTCCTGAATCTGCCCTTTCACAGGAAGCTGTGGATCATCGTGCATAACAAGGCCTTCAAGTCTGTGAATTGGAGTGAAGAAGGAGACACCATCACTATTCAGATAAACCTGTTTAAAAGAGAGGTCCTTCACCGCAGGGGCGCAAGGAAGATTTTTAAGACAAACACCTTGAAGAATTTTATTCGCCAGCTCAACTTCTACGGATTCAAAAACATTCGCCCAAAGGATTCTGCGCGCAGCTCTGGAGAAAACAAGAAAATGATGGTAAAGTACAAACTTGTTCTTTGTCTCCCACGTTTGGTGACGAGAACATCTTCCTTTCTGCACACCCCATGAATCATGTGTTTCAAGCTCTTCATTTAGCAGAGGATGTTGTTTACTGAAGGGTAAAAGTAAAAGACCTTGACAGTGAACTCTGGACTGCCCCTTAGATGCCAGCAGTCAGGAAGGCGGGCAGGCGGGCAGGCGGGCAGGCGGGCAGGCGGGCGGGCGGGCGGGCGGGCGGGCGGGCGGGCGGGCGGGCGGGTAGGAAGGCAGGCAGTTAGTGTCACATACATGTGTCACCACCTTTACCTTGGAGTCATTTCTCTGTACTGGGGTCCCACTGCCGCACATAGCACCTCTCAAGAGCCACTTCAGTCATTTCCTCATAAAGACCAGTAGAATGTGGTGGGTCAGTGTAGCCGCATTTCAAACTGGCTAACCTAGTCTATTTTGTTTTAGATCTATGGCAACGTCAACTTCCAGAGAGACAAGCCAGAGCTCCTGGAGAATATTGTGAGCAGCAAATCAACTGATGCAAGTGCGGTAAGGAAGGCACGATCTCCAATCACAAGTGCAGGCCCAAGCCCAAAGAAGAACGATAGACCTTCCTCTCAGTTACATAAGTCCAAGGGAGATGGCAAGAGGTCCCATCAGGGGGCTGCCACAGGGCCTTCTAATACACGCAAAAATAGCAACATCCCTGTAAGTGCCCGAGACAGCTGCCCACCTCAGGAGACAAGTCGTCTGCGTAGAAAGTTCGCATCTGATAATGACACAGTTTCTCCGTCCACTCCTGTGAACACGGAAGAGGCTGGGTATGCACGCAGAAGCTCCTTAGGGTACCTCATATATGGGTTTTTGAGGTCTGTGTACAACATTTGTTATTCCATCCTGAAAGTCGCCATTTCAGAGATTTTCCTAAGTGAGTACATTGAGGAGGAAATGGAGGCAGAGGAAGAAGAGGAAGGTGAGGAACAAGCCTCGGGGAACACATGCATTATCTGTGCACTGCTAAAAACAAATATAGTTTGTGAACTCAGGAATTGAAGACTAAGAAAAAGTCATTGTTTTTCCGGAAATGAACCAATTTTAGTTCTTACCAAAAACAAATCTTGTGATGGTAAATAAACATCTTAAACTTGGCCCTGGAGTCTGTGTGCTATGCTATCTAACACTCTGCACTATTCCAAAGGCCTCACATCCACACACCTTTGGGTCAGCTTTGCCCTTTCATGGACAGCAGCAGCATTTTAATGCCCTCAGGAAACTGGGTGCAGAAGGGTGTGGCTACAGACCTGATGGTGTCACCTCACACTACTCAGGTATCTGGGAGCAGGAGATGCCATTCTCCTGGGTCCCCACCCCCAGCATATGTTGCCAGTAAATTTCTGAGCATCAGCTGAGGGTCACTACCAAGCATCCCTAAGCCGTGTATGAACACTCCTCAAACTAGCTGCCTGTCTGCTAAGTGATAGACACTGCTGTACCCTGGCCCCTGAGATGCAGGCTGGTCCTCTCAGCACTTGCCCATGGGAAAGGGCCTGACATATAAGGAGGACAGACATTAAAACTTTGCAAAAGAAAAAGGAATCAGAGCTAGAGTTAAGATTTTTAAGGTGAAAAATGTTTGCTCTGTATATCCTTCATGAGCCAAGACACACCTTCCACACAGTAAAGCCCCTGTTAAAAGATACAGCACCCCATCTCCTGTTCATGCCCCTGTGCCTGTCCTTCCACCTTTACACCATGCCTTTTTGTCTGACCTCCTTGTTGTCTCCTCTGGAGACTAGAAAGGATGCCTTGCCCTCCCTGGGACACTGAATACTATTGCTCCCTGTAGAGGTTTCCTGCCTCTGCTATAACTCACAGTTATACCACTGGAAAGCCATGGTACCGGGTCAGGGATGTAATTTCAGAAACCTGTCTAGACTGATATGGTATACCTGGTCATCTCTTCCCAGAAGCCCACCCATTCTGCATCTCAGTGATCAGGAAGTAGTCTTTGACTGGGCATGTATACAGCTGAAATAGGTTTTGACGGAGTGTCTTATTATCACCTGGGAACTGAGTATACAAGCAGATGGAGGTGCCTCTTTATGTGATCAGACCCCAATGCCCCCTGATGTGAGCTGTGTAGCAACCACCTACTGAACCTCAATTCCTAAAAACACTACCATCTTTGTTTTCCTGGTGGGCATGCCAGCTCCAATTTGAAGAGAAAGCATATTTCATCATGCTTTCATTGTGTCCTGTCTGGAACCTGCCCCATGGGAAGTTGCTGGCTGTCAGAGTGACTAATGCAGCTGTTCTGGTGTTCTGGTAAGAAGGGTCATGAGGAGCATAGTCAGACTCACAGGTGAGGAATCATCTGAAGGAGAAAATTGTCAGCTTCCCATAGGATGAATGCAGAGAGCAGTAAGGGAAACTGCCATTGCCTGAAAATACTGGGCATTTTCTGTTAGTTTTTCCATGATACTTTCGGATGAGGTGGATAATTTTGGAATTAAAAGTCTCTGCTCAAATCCAGGCATGGTAGTGAATGCCTGTAATTCCCGCAATTGAGAAGGATAAGCAGAAGGATCAGAAGGTCGAGGCTAGCCTGGTCCACATAGCCTTGTACAGATGACATCCTGTTCCAAAATCAAACAAACAAAAAATTACAAAGCATACGCTACAGAACTCAGAGAAGGTCAAGGCATGTCTTGTCTCAGAAACAGTGCTAGGAGCTGTTGCCTCACAAACTGTAACAGTTGCTTTTTGAAGAATATTATGTAACAATTTGTGTTAGAGTCCCAGTTCCCAGGCATACCTTCTGCTTTCCTATCTGGGAAAAAGGTGACAAGTAACAATTGAGGAGTTGTTAGGAGGAAGCATGAGTCATTTTCTTATGATATGTTTGTCATATTCGAGCATTTGAACCCCTGGGGATGGGAATTGAACTCAGGTTCTCTGGAAGAGCAACCATGGCTCTTAACCACTGAGCCATCTCTCCAGTGCCTAATCCAGGCATTTGAGAACAGTATACTTGACATGTATTCACTGTCCCCTCAACAGCAGATGTGGCAGCCTTATTTTCCCATGGAACAATGAGATGAAAGCCCTATGGATCCTGGTAAGCTTGAGAGAGAAGGTCCCTACTAAATCGTATGGAAATGTATGTGCCTTAGGTGCTTCCATAATGTAGAAGAAAGCATGTCAATCTCATAACTGTATGCACTCAAAGAATATTTTCTTGTGTTGAGGCTTCAAATTTCAGTTGGTGTTCCTCTGTTAACCTCACCTAATAGGCAACTACTTAAAGTTGGGATTATTTAAGCATTTTAGGTGCAAAAAAGTAGTTTATTCTAGTTGTAAAACAGCTAGAATATAAATATTATAATTGTCTCTTTCAGATTTCAATCCCTTCCTCTAAGATCACAGTGGTTAATGTGATATTTATTACTTTAGACCTTATTTTTGCCATTTTCATACAACTTTTTCTATAAAAATATATGTCATTTTAACATAGATTGATCTTTAACTTGCCTTCAACACTTAATAAAATGAATGCACCTCTTCCTATAATAGCATTTGTAGGTCTATCTCAGTTTTGTCACCATATTGTGAAATTCTAAAGCGTTCATGGTACTGTTTTCTTTTACTGTGTAGTGGTTGTATCTATCTATCTGTCTATCTATCTATCTATCTATCTATCTATCTATCTAATCCATACCAGTATCCCCTAACTTCTCTCCTCGTGGTCCTAACCTCCACCTCCCCTTTTCCACAACCCCCATTCACTCCTCCTTCACTTCTCTTCAGAAAAGGGCAAGACTCCCATGGGTATCAAGCAGACATGGTATATCAAGTTGCAGTAAGACTAGGAATCTTCTCTTCTAGTAAGGTTAGATGAGGAAACCCAGTAGAAAGAAAGGGTTCATGTGCCAAAATTAGTAAAACCATCTCATACAGGTGGACAAGGAGGTTGTTTACGCTTTCCATTAGAACTGATATGCACACTATTAATATGTATTATTGTGTAAATATGCATCCCTTATAATAAGAAGATAACAAGGACATTGACCTAAAGTAAAAGTTTATAAATTTTTATATTCTTATAAAATTATAGATGGTTTTCTTATTTTATTAAATTTTTATTTTTTTATATTAATTACAGTTTATTCAATTAGTATCCCAGCTGTAACCCCTCCCTCATTCTCTCCCAATCTCACCTTCCCTTCTTCATCTTCCCCCATACCCCTCTCAAAGTCCACTGATAAGGGAGGTCCTCCTCCCCTTCCATCTGACCCTAGCTTATCAGGTATCTTCAGGACTGGCTGCATTGTCCTCCACTGTGCAAGGCTGCTCCACTCAGGGGGAGGTGATCAAAGAGCCAACCACAGAGTTCATGTGAGAGACAGTCCCTGTTCCCCTTTTTAGGGAACCAACTTGAGCACAGAGCTGCCACAGGCTAAATTTGACCAGGGGTTATAGGTTAAATCCATGAATGGTCCTTGGTTAGAGTATCAGTCTCAGAAAACACCACTGGGCCCATATTTTTTGGTCCTCTTGTTCACTTGTGAAGCTCCTGTCCTCTCCAGGTCTTACAATCTCCCCATTCTTTCATAATGTTCTCTGCATTCTGCCCAAAGTTTGGTTATGAGTCTCAGCATCTGCTTTGATACACTGCTGAGTAGAGTCTTTCAAAGGCCCCTTTGCAAGGATCCTGTCCTGTTTCCTGTTTTCTCCTTCTTCCAATGTCCATCTCATTTGCCTGTCTGAGTGAGGATTGATCATCCTACCCAGGGTCCTCCTTCTTGCTTAGCTTCTTTAGGTGTACAGATTTTTGTATGTTTATCCTATATCACAAGGCTAATATCCAGTTACAAGTCAGTATATACGGTGTGTGTCTTTCTGCTTCTGGGATACCTCACTCAGAATGATCTTTTCTAGGTCTCACCATTTGCCTGCAAATTTCATGATTTCCTCGTTTTTAATTGCTGAGGAGTATTCCATTGTGTTAATGTACCACAATTTCTGTATCCATTCCTACATTGAGGGACATCTGGGTTGTTTCCAGGTTCTGGCTATTATGAATAAAGCTGCTAGAAACATGGTTGATCAAATGTCCGTGTTGTACTTGAACAATATTGGATGTATGCCTAGGAGTGGTATAGCTGGATCTTGAGGAAGCACTATTCTTAATTGTCTGAGAAAGTGTCAGATTGATTTCCAAAGTGGTTGTACAAGTTTACATTCCCACCAGCAATGGAGGAGGGTTCTCCTTTCTCCACATCCTCTGAAGCATGTATTGTCACTTGAGTTTTTTATCTGAGCCATTCAGAAGGGTATAAGATGAAATCTCTGGATCATTTTGAATTGTATTTCCTTGATGACTAAGGACATTAAACATTTCTTAAGTGTTTCTCTGCCATTTAGCTCTATACCCCACTTTTAAAACTGGATTACTTGATTTGTTGCTTTTTAACTTCTTGAGGTCTTTATATATTCTGGATACTAGCCCTTTGTCAGATAGAGGGTTGATGAGGATCCTTTCCCAATCTGTAGGCTGTCATTTTGTATTGATGCTAGTGTCCTTTGCTTTACAGAAGCTTTTCAGTTTCGTGTGGTACCATTTATTGATTGTTGATTGTAGAACCTTTCCTGTTGGTGTTTTGTTCAGAAAATTGTCCCCTGTGCCAATTAAGTTCTAGGCTCTTCCCCACCTTTTTTTCTAACCGATTTAGTGTGTCTGGTTTTATGTTGTGGTCTTTGATCCACTTGGGCCTTAGTTTTGTGCATGGTGATTAATATAAATCTATTTTCATTTTTCTGCATGTAGCCATCCAGTTGGACCAGCACCATTTGTTGCAGCTGCTGTCTTTTTTCCATTGTATGGTTTTGGTTTCTTTGTAAAAAGTCAAGTATCTGATGTAGGTGTGTGCATTTATATTTGGGTCTTCTATTTAATACCATTGATCAACCATTCTATTTCTATGCCAGTACCATGCAGTTTTTGTTACTATTGCTCTGTAGTACAGCTTGAGGTCAGGGATGGAGATACCTCCAGACAATCTGTTGTTGTACATGATCGTTTTGGCAATTCTGGGTTTTTTGTTTTTCCATATGAAGTTGAGAATTTTTTTCAAGGTCTGTAAAGAATTGTGTTGGTATTTTAATGGGAATTGTATTGAATCTTTAGATTGCTTTTGGCAGGATGACCATTTTCACTATGATAATGTTACTGATGCATGAGCATGGGAGAGATTTCCAACTTCTGATATCTTCTTCAGCGACTTGAAATTTTTTTCAAACAGGTCTTTCACATGCTTGGTAAGAGTCACAACAAGGTACTTTATGTTATTAGTGGCTATTGTAAAGAGCGTTGTTTGCCTAATTTCTTTCTTGGCCCTTTTGTCTTTGGTATACAGGAAGGCTTCTGATTTTTTTGACTTAATTTTATGTACAACTACTTTGCTGTTTATCAGCTGAAGAAGTTCTCTGGTTTAATTTTTGGGGTCACTCATGTATACTAACGTACCACCTGTGACTAGTGATACTTTGACTGCTTCTTTACCTATTTGTATCAACTTGATCTCCCTTGCTTATCTTATTGCTCTAGCTAATACTTCAAGTACTATGTTGAAGAGATATGGAGAGAGTGGGCAGCCTTGCCTTGTCTGTTTTTAAGTGGGGTTGATTTAAGTTTCTCTCCATTTAGTTTGATGCTGGCTATAGGGTTGCTGTATATTGTCTTTACTAGTAAACCTAGTAAATACTTTGTATCCCTGATCTCTCCAAGACTAAACATGAATGGGTGTTGGATTTTGTCAAATGCCTTTTCAACATCTAAGGAGATAGATGATTATGTCATTTATCTCCTTCAGTTTGTTTATATGGTGGATCACATTGATGGATTTCCATATGTTGAACCACCCTTGCATATGTGGAATGAAGCCTATTTGGTCATGGTGGATGATATATTTGATGTGTTCTCGGATTCGGTTTGCAAGGATTTTATTGAGTATTTTTCCATGAATGTTCATAAGAGACATAGATCTGAAGCTTTCTTTTTGTTGGGTCTTTGTGTGTTTTAGGTATCAAGGTGACTGTGGCTTCATAGAATGAGTTTGGTAATTTTACTTCTGTTTCTATTTTGTGGAATAGTTAGAATAGAAATGGAGTTAGATCTTTGAATGTCTGGTATAATCCTGCACTGAATCCATTTGGCCCTAGGCTCTTTTTGGAAGGGAGACCTTTGATGACTGCTTTTATTTCTGTGGGAAACATGGGACTTTTCAATATATTTTGATTTAATTTGGTTAAATGGAATCTATCAAGAAAATTGTCCATTTCATTTAGATTTTCAAATTTTGTGGCATTTAGGCTTTTGTAGTAAGACCTAGTATTTGTTTGAGTTTCCTCAGTGTCTATTGCTATGTCCTAGTTTTTGTTTCTGATTTTGCTGCTTTGGATACTTTCTCTCTGCCTTTTAGTTAGTTTGGCTAAGGGTATGTCTATCATGTTGATTTTCTCAAAGAACCAGCTCTTGGTTTCATTGGTTCTTTGAGTTGTCTTATCTGATTCTAATTTATTTATTTATTTTTAATTAATAAATTTATTTTTATTAGTTACATTTTATTAACTCTGTATCCCAGCTCTATCATGCTCTCTCTCTCCCTCCCAAACCCTCCCTCTCTCATCTCCTCCCTACCCCTTTCCATGTCCACTGATTGGGGAGGATCTCCTCCTCCTTCATCTGACCCTGTTTTATCAGGTATCTTCAGGACTGGCTGCAAAGTCCTCCTCTGTGGCCTAGCAGGACTGCTCTTCCCTTGGGGGGTGGGGAGGACAAAGAGCCTGCCATTGAGTTCCTGTCAGAAATAGTCCCTGTTCCCCTTACTATGGGAAACCAGTTGGTTACTGAGCTACCACGTTCTTCATCCCAGCAGAGGTTCTAGGTTATATCCATACATGGTCCTTGATGGAGTGTCAGTCTCAGAAAAGACGCCTGTGCCCAGATACATTTGGTGCTTGTGGAGCTCCTATCCTTTCCACTTCATAACCCCCCCCCCTTCTTTCATATGGTTCATTCATATGGTTTCATATGCACTCTGCCAAAGGTTTGGTTATGAGTCTTAGTATCTGCTTTGATACACTGCTAGGTAGAGTCTTTCAGCGGCCCTCTTTGGTAGGTTCCTGTCCTGTTACTTACTTTCTCTTATGTCCAATGAACCTCCCATTTGTTTTTCTAAGTGAGGATTGATCATATCAACATGTGTGCTCTTTCTTGTTCATCTTCTTTTGGTGTATAAATTTCATTATGTTTATCATATCTTATAGGACTATATGAGTGAGTATATACCATGTGTGTCTTTCTCCTTCTGGGATACCTCACTCAGAATGATCTTTTCTAGATCTCACCTCTTGCCTGCAAATTTCATGATTTCCTCGTTTTTGATTGTTGAGTAGTATTCCATTGTGTAAAAATACCACAATTTCTGTATCTATTCCTCCATTGAGGAACATCTGGGTTGTTTCCACGTTCTGGCTATTACAAATAAAGCTGCTACAAACAGGGTTGAGCAAATGTCCTTGTGTACTTGAGCAAATTTTGGGTATAAGCCTAAGAGTGGTATAGCTGGGTCTTGAGGAAGCACTATTCCTAATTGTCTGAGAAAGCATCAGATTGACTTCCAAAGTGGTTGTACCAGTTTACATTCCCACCAACAATGGAGGAGGATTCCCCTTTCTCCACAACCTCTCCAGCATGTGTTATCACTTGAGTTATTCATCTTAGCCATTCTGATGTGTGTAAGGTGAAATCTCAGGGTCGTTTTGATTTAGATCTCTCTGATAGCTAAGGATGTTGAGCATCTCTTTAAATGTTTCTCTGCCATTCTATATTCTTCTACAGAGAATTCTCTGTTTAGCTTCATACCCCATTTTTTAATTGGATTACTTGATTTATTGCTTTTTAAATTCTTTAGTTTTTTATATATGCTGGATATCATCCCTCTGTCAGATATAGGGTTAGTGAAGATCCTTTCTCAGTCTGTAGGCTATCATTTTGTCCTGACGACAGTGTATTTTGCTTTACAGAATCTTTTCAGTTTCATGAGGTCCCATTTATTGATTGTTGCTCTTAGAGCCTGTGCTGTTGGTGTTATGTTCAGGTAGTTGTCTCCTCTGCCAATGAGTTCGAGGGTCTTCCCCACTTTTTCTTCTAACCGATTTAGAATATCTGGTTTTATGTTGAGGTCTTTGATCAACTTGGACCTTGGTTTTGTGCAGGGTGATAAGTATGGATCTATTTTCATTTTTCTGCATGTAGACATCCAGTTGGACCAGTACCATTTGTTGAAGATGCTGTCTTTTTTCCATTGAATGGTTTTGGATACTTTGTCAAAAATCAAGTATTCATAGGTGCGTGGGTTTATTTCTGGGTCTTCTATTTGGTTCCATTGATCCTCGTTTCTGTTTCTATGCCAATACCATAGTTTTTTTTTTTATTACTATTGCTTTGTAGTATAGCTCGAGATCGGGATGGAGATACCTCCAGATGATTTGTTGTTGTACAGGATCATTTTGGTGATTTTGGGTTTTTTGTTTCTCCATATGAAGCTGAGAATTTTTCTTTCAAGGTCTGTAAAGAACTGAGTTGGTATTTTGATGGGAATTGCATTGAATCTGCTTTTGGTAGGATGGCTATTTTCACAATGTTAATCCTACCAATCCATGAGCACGGGAGATCTTTCCATCTTCTGAAATTTCTTCAATTTCTTTCTTCAGAGACTTAAAGTTTTTTTCAAACAGGACTTTCACTTGCTTGGTTAGAGTCATCCTAAGGTATTTTATGTTATTAGTGGCTATTGTGAAGGGTGTTGTTTCCCTGATTTCTATCTCGGCCCTTTTGTCTTTGGTATACAGGTGGGCTTCTGATTTTTTTGAGTTGATTTTGTATGCTGCCACTTTGTAAATGTGTTTATCAGCTGAAGATGTTCTCTGGTTAAATTTTTGGGGTAGCTCATGCAGACTACCTTATCATCTGCGAATGGTGAAACTTTGACCTCTTCTTTTCTAATTTCAATCTGCTTGATCTCCTTTAGTTGTCTTATTCCTTTAGCTAGGACTTCAAGTACTATGTTGAAGAGATATGGAGAGAATGGGCAGCCTTGTCTTGTCCTTGATTTCAGTGGGATTGATTTAAGTGTCTCTCCATTGAGTTTGATGTTGGCTATAGTTTTGCTGTGTATTGCCTTTACTATGATTAGGCATGTGCCTTGTATCCCTGATCTCTCCAAGACTTTAAACATGAATGGGTGTTGGACTTTGTCAAATGCTTTTTCGGCATCTAAGGAGATGATCATGTGGTTTTTCTCCTTCAGTTTGTTTATGTAGTTGATTCCATTGATGGATTTCTGGATGCTGAACCACCCTTGTATGCCTGGGATCAAGCCTACTTGGTCATGGTGCATGATATATTTGATGTGTTCTTGGATTCGTTTTGCAAGGATTTTATTGAGTAATTTTGCATTAATGTTCATAAGAAAGATAGGTCTGAAGTTCTCTTTTTTTTGTTGGGTCTTTGTGTGGTTTAGATATCAAGGTGACTGTGGCTTCATAGAATGAGTTTGGTAATGTTCCTTCTATTTCTATTTTGTGGAAGAGTTTGGAGAGAATTGGAGTTAGTTGTTCTTTGAAGGTCTGGTAGAATTCTGCGATTTAACCATCTGGCCCACTGCTTTTTTTGGAAGGGAGACTGTTGATGACTTCTTTTACTTTCTTGGGGGAAAAAGGACTATTCAATCTTTCTACCTGATCTTGACTTAATTTTGGTAGATGTGATCGATCTAGAAAATTGTCAATTTCATTTAGATTTTCAAATTTTGTGGCATATAACCTTTTGTAGTACGACCTAATGATTATTTGTATTTCCTCGGTGTCTGTAGTTTTGTCCCCCTTTTCATTTCTGATTTTGCTGATTTGGATAGTTTCTCTCCACCTTTTAGTTAGTTTGGCTAAACATTTGTCTATCTTGTTGATTTTCTCAAAGAACCAGGTGTTGGTTTCATTGGTTCTTTGAATAGTTGTATTTGTTTCTAATTGATTGATATCAGCCCTGAGTTTAATTATTTCCAGCCATCTGCCCATCTGCTCCTCTTGGGTGTATTTCCTTCTTCTTTTTTTTTTTTTTTTTTTCTAAGGTTTTCAGTTGGGCCATTAAGTTTCTTGTATGAGATGTTACAAATTCCTTCATGAAGGCACTTAGTGCTATGAATTTGCCTCTGAGCACTGCTTTTATTGTGTCCCACAAATTAGGGTATGTTGTACCTTCATTACTATTGAGTTCTAGAAAGTCTTTAATTTCTTTATTTCTTCCTTAACCCAGCTGTCATTGAGCAGTAACTTGTTAAGTTTCCATGTGTTTTTAGGCTTTTTTCTAATTCCATTATTGTTGAGGTGAAGCTTTAATCCATGGTGGTCAGATACAATACAGGGGATTATTTCAATCCTCTTGTATCTGTTGAGGTTCGCTTTGTGACCAACTATATGGTCTATTTTGGAGAAGGTTCCATGAGGTGCTGAAAAGAAGGTATACTCTTTTGAGTTTGGGTGGGAAAGTTCTATAGACATGTATTAGGTCCATTTTGTTTAGGACCCCTGTAAGTGCCTTTATTTCTTTATTAGGCTTCTGTCTAGATGATCTGTCCCTTGGTGAAAGTGGGGTGTTGAATTCTTCCACTATTAAGGTGTTGGGATCGATGTGTGATTTGAGTTTTAATAATGTTTCCTTTATGAATGTAGGCACTCTTGTATTTGGGGTATAGATGGTCAAAATTTTGGTGTCCTCTTTGTGGATTTTTGCTTTGATGAGAATCTAGTTTCCCTCTGCATCTTTTTTTGAATAATTTTGGTTGACAGTCTATTTTATTAGATATTAGGATAGATACCCCAGCTTTTTTTCTGGGTCCGTTTGCTTGAAAGACATTTTTTCAGCTCTTAACTCTGAGGTAGTGTTTGTCTGTGTTGCAGAGGTGCGCTTCTTGGATGCGGCAGAATGTTGGTTCCTGTTTCTGCACCCATTGTGTTAGTCTGTGTCTTTTTATTGGAGAGTTGAGTCCATTGATGTTGATAGATAATAGTGACCATTGAATGTTATTTCCTATTATATTGGAGTCGGTGGTCTTACTGTGTTCCATTGCTTGTTTTTGTTTAATTTTTGTTGGGATATTATCTCTATGCTATATTTTCTTGGGTGTAGTTGTTTATATTAGATTGGAGTTTTCCTTCTAATATCTCCTGTAGGGCTGGTTTGCTGTGTAGATATTGCATAAATTTAGTTTTGTCAAGGAATGTTTTGTTTTCTCCATCTATGTTGATTGAAAGCTTTGCAGGGTATAATAGTCTGGGTTGGCATCTGTGGTCTCTTAGAGTCTGCATGACACCTTCCCAGGCCCTTCTGCCTTTCATAGTTTCTATTGAGAAGTCCGGTGTGATTCTCATATGTCTATCTTCATATGTTACTTGGCCTTTTTCCCTTGCTGCTTCTAATATCTTTTCTTTGTCCTCTAGATTTAGTGTTTTGACTATGATGTAGTGTGAGGAGTTTCTTTTCTGGGTTAGTCTATTTGGTGTTCTGTAGGCCTCTTGTATATTTATGGACATCGTTTCTTTAAGTTGGGAAAATTATCTTCTATGATTTTTTTGAAAATATTTTCTGTGCCTTGGAGCCTGGAGTCTTCTTTTTCATCAATTCCTATTATTCTTAGATTTTGTCTTTTCATGGAGTCCTTGATTTCTTAGATATTTGGTGTTTGTGACTTCTGATTTTACCTTTTTTTTGAAAGAAGTATCAATTTTTTCGAGTGTATCTTCAGCTCCAGAGATTCTCTCTTCCATCTCTTGTATTCTGTTGGTGATGTTTACCTTTGTGGTTCCTGATCTTTTTTCCAAGTTCTCCAGCTTCAGGGTTTTCTCAGTTTGTGTTTTCTTTATTGATTCTAATTCTGTTTTCATGCCTTCATCTATTTGAATGTGGATTCCTGTCTCTGTACTATGGTCTCTATTTTTTTGTTCATTTCCTCTCTATATGCCACTGATTGTATCTCTATTTGTTTAGCCATATTTGCCTGTGTTTCTTTAAGAATTTTGTCCATTTCCTCTTTTTTTGCCTCTGATTGACTGGCCAAATCTTTGACAGATTTGTTCATTTTATCTTTAACTGTCTGAATTTGCATGGCTATTGCTCTGAGAGAATTGCTTGTTTCCCCTTTATGAGCCTCAAATAATTGGGTAAGCATAGCTTTAAAGTCATTTTCCTGTGGTTCTGATGAATTGGAGTATCCATCAATTTTGGGGGTTGCCAGTGAAGTCATGATGTCGTGATTTATGTTGGATGTGGTTTTTTTTTTTTGCTTACCCTTGGTCATTGGCTTCTCTGAAACCTCCCTTGTTTGTTTCTGGATTCTGCAGTTCAGACTGGTACTGTCTCTCTCTGACATCTGGAGAGTTCTTCAGGAAGCTGAGAGAGGTCCCGTGGCCTCAGCATGTGCATTGGTGTACTATTTGTACCTGTGGGAGGAAAGTACATGGGCGTAGAAGGGTAAATGCAGACTTGTGTGTGTGTGTGCCTGTGTGTGTGTGTGTGTGTGTGTGTGTGTAACTGTGCATGGAATTGTGTCTCGAGGGACAGAGTGATAGAGAATGTTGAACCCTTGAGTGTGTGGGAGGAGCTCTGCCTTGCAGGCTTTTAGGTGGTTATTTGTGCATACACTGTATATTTAGCAGGTGCTGGTGATGGTCACTGAGTAATTCTTGGCATTAAGTTCCTTAACTCCTCAGTTGGACCTGCAGAGCAGGGGCTTCAATGTCCCAAGTGACCCTCTGTTTCCCACAGTGGGTATGTGGGTGAGGGGTCTGATGTCTGGCCACTAGTTTAGAAGGACCCTGGATCTGGAACTCTGCAGACACTCAAGGGTGTACTCACTCTTAAGCAGGTCACATTGGCAAGGATTGAGGTATCCAGGCTCTCTGCTTTCTGGTTTGGCCCTGCTTGTTCTTATGCAGTAGGACTGATGTGCTCTGCCAGCTCAGTGCTACCGCAGCTGCCAGATTAGGAAGTCCAGCTGCAACTGGAGACTGGGATGCCAGTCCAGATGCCTTCTGGGAAGTCCTGGGTGCCCTCCACTGTGCTCTTCAGGCCTGGGAGGCCCAGTGCCTGGTGTGCCTAACTTGTATGGTAGG
Organism: Meriones unguiculatus; assembly: GCF_030254825.1. Classification (NCBI taxonomy): domain Eukaryota; kingdom Metazoa; phylum Chordata; class Mammalia; order Rodentia; family Muridae; genus Meriones; species Meriones unguiculatus. The sequence goes on from NW_026843706.1 coordinate 13,012,953, forward strand.
TTTGCTGGGCTTGGGTGGGTATATAGCGAATTATCTTTCTCTGAGGGTTTGGGTGGGCCGTTTAGTCAGTGGCTTGGCGACCCTGCGGAGCCAGTATTGTGGCTAGCAGACCTGGGACCCTGGGAGGATGGTGCTGCGGGTCTGGGACTCCAAGACCAGTACAGCTGGCAGTTGCTGCTAAGGGGCTAGGGGTTCAGTTTTAGCCACTGCAGACCCTGGCTGTGAGCTCTAAGCTGAGAATCTCGGTGAGCCATGAGCTGGCTGTGCTGAGGAGGACGGAGGTATGAGAAAGGGGAGTGCGAGGAGAATAAAGGATCGTTTCTCTCCTTCCCCAAAAAAGACCATGGGTGACTGGAGACCAGAGTTCTCACCTCATGAGGTGTTCCAGTTCCCTGTTGTTTAGAAAGCATCTCCGTTGTTTCCTTGGCTTCAGAAGTCCTTCCACTCACCCACTCAGGCGTTCAGCTCTTCCACAGCTCAGAAACTATGTGTGCTAGTTGCCATCTTGGCTCTGCCCTGTTTCTAATTTATTGATTTCAGCCCTGAGTTTTATTATTTCTAGCCCTCTACTCCTATTGGGTGTGGCTGTTTCTTTTTTTCTAGGGCTTTCAGGTGAGCCATTAAGTTCCTTGTATGAGATGTTTCAAATTTCTTTTTGAAGGCACTTAGTGTTTTCCGCTTAGAATGTTTTCTATGTGTCCCACGAGTTCAGGTATGTTGTGCCTTCATTTTCATTGAATTCTAGGAAGTCTTGAATTTCATTCTTTATTTCTCCCTTAACCAAGCTGTCATTGAGCAGCGAGTTGTTCAGTTTCCATGAGTGAGTAGGGTTTCTGCTATTTCTATTGTTGTTGAGGTCCATCTTTAGTCCATGGTGATCAGATAGGATAAAAGGGATCATTTCAATCTTCTTGTATCTGTTGAGGCTTGCTTTGTGACCAACTATATGGTGTATTTTGGAGAAGGTTTCATAAGGTGCTGAAAAGAAAGTATACTCTTGAATTTGGGTGAAAATTTCTATAGACATCTGTTAGGTCCATTTGATTCAGGACCTCTGTAAGTCACAGTATTTTCTTATTTAGGTTCTGTGTAGATGATCTGTCCCTTGGTGAGAGTGGAGTGTTGAAGTCTTCCACTATTAAGGTGTTGGGATCGATGTGTGATTTAAGCTTTAATAATGTTTCATTTACAAATGTAGGCACTCTTTATTTGGGACATAGTTGTTCAGAATTGTGATGTCCTTTTGGTGGATTTTTCCTTTGATGAGAATACAGTGCCCCTCCTTATCTTTTTTTGATTAATTTTGTTTGAAAGTCTATTTTATTAGATATTAGGATAGCTACCCCAGCTTGTTTTCTGGGTCTATTTGCTTGAAAAACATTTTTCCAGCCCTTTACTCTTACGTAGTGTTTATCTTTGTTGCAGAGGTGAGATTCTTGGATCCAACAGAATGTTGGATCCTGTTTCTGCAGCCATTCTGTTAGTCTGCATCTTTTTATTGGAGAGTTGAGTCCATTGATGTTGATAGATAATAGTGACCAATGAATGGTAGTTTCTTTTATTGTTGAGTTGGTGTCGCTACTGTGTTTCATTGCTTGTTTTCTTTTTAATTTTGTTGTGATGTTATTTATATCCTATGTTTTCTTGGGTGTAGTTGACTTCATTGGATTGGAGTTTTCCTTCTAATATCTTCTGCACGGCTGGGTTGCTTTATAGATTTGTTTTAGTTTAGTTTTGTCAAGGAATATTTTGTTTTCTCCATCTATGTTGATTGAAAACTTTACTAGGTATAGTAGTCTGGGTTGTCTTCTGTGGTCCCTTAAAGTCTGCACGTCATCTGTCCAGACCCTTCTGGCTTTCATAGTTTCTCTTGAGAAATCTGCTTTGATTCTGATAGGTCTACCTTTATACGTTACTTGGCCATTTTTCCTTGCTGCTTTTAATATCTTTTTTGTTGTTGTTGTTCTATAGATTTAGTGTTTTGAATATGATATGTTATGAAGAGTTTCTTTTCTGGTCTAGTCTATTTGGTGTTCTGTATGCCTCTTATATGTTTATGGACATCTCTTTCTTCAGATTGGGAAAATTTTCGTCTATGATTTTCTTGAAAATATTTTCTGTACCTTGGAGCCTGGAATCTTCTTTTTCATCTCTTCCTATCATTCTTAGATTTCATCTTTTCATGGCATATTTGATTTCTTGGATGTTTTGTGTTTGGTACTTTTTCAATTTTTTTTTCTTTGAGAAAAGTATCAATTTCTGCAAGTGTATCTTCAGCACCAGAGATTCTCTTTTCCATCTCTTGTATTCTATTGGTGATTCTTACCTTTGTGGTGCCTTCTCTTTTCTCTAAGTTCTCCAGCTCCAGGGTTTTCTCTTTTTGTGTTTTCTTTATTGTTTCTTGTTCTGTTTTCATGCCTTGCACCATTTTCTTCATATTTTTGAAGGTGGATTCTTGTCTTTCTCTGATGATCGCTATTTTTTTGTTTCCTCTCTATATGCCACTGATTGTGCCTCTACTTGTGCCTCTATTTTTTTGTCTAAATTTGCCTGTGTTTCTTTGAAAGCTTTGTTTGTTTGCTCTTTATTTGCCTCCATTTGCGTGTCTATTTCTTTTAGAGATTTGTTCGTTTCCTCTTTATGTGTCTCTAATAACTGGATAAGCATAGCTTTTAAATAATTTTTCTGTGCTTGCGATGAATTGGAGTATCCAATGGTTTGGGGGGTTGCTGGTGAAGCCATGATGTACTGAGTTTTGTTTGATGTGTTCTTATGTCGACCTGTGCCCATCTGCTTATTCATAACCTTCACTGTTTGTTCCTGGAATCAGTACTTCAAACTGGATCCATCTTTCTCTGGTGTCTGGAGTATTTTTCAGGAAGATGAAAGAGGTCCACTGGTTTGAGGGTGTGCTTTAGTGTTTCAGTTATACCTAAGGGAGGAAGATCCCCAGGAGTGGGTGCATAAATATGGGAGAGCAAATGTACGCATGTGCGTGGAAGTGTGCCTTGAAGGACAGGATGCTAGAGAGCGTTGATGCATGGAATGTGCGGCAAGAGGGGTGAAGGTGCAGGAGGTGGTGAAGTCTCTGGCACTGTTTGCTGGTGCATTGCACATGCAGAGATTCCCTGAATACCTCAGTGGCCTATAGGCTTGTAATATTGTCCTTCAGGTGTTCAGATCTGTATGGGCTCCAGGAGTTGTTTGCCTGGACTCCACTGGTAGACCAGCAGAGCAGGGGATTCAATGTTGATAATGCTGTCGCAAGAATCCCTGTGTTGCCCACAGTGGAGCTGTGGGTAAGGAATCTGATGTCTGGCTGCTAGCATAGAGGGACCCTGGATCTGGAGCTCTGCCTGCACTCACTTAAAGGTGCACTCACTCTCTAGCAGATCTAATTGGAAGGCACAGGGTTTCCCACTGTTCTCTTCTCTCAGATTTTGGCCTGCTGGGACAAATGAGAGTGCAGGACATCTGTCAGCTTAGTGGTGATGCAGTCACAGAACTTGGAGGCTGGTATAGTGGTTCACTGGGAATCCAGCTACAGCAGCAGAACTGGTAGACCACTGTACAGATACCTGCTGGGAGAGTCTGGGGAGACCCTACAGCTGTGTGCACACCTTGGTTTGATGGCTGACCTGGATGGCCCGTTTAGCCAGCAGCCTGTCAATGAGGGCTTAGGAAGCTTGCGTTCTCTGTCTCACATTCCAAGCACGGATTTTTTTCCCTAGGAGGTGCAGGCACTGTGGGCTGCCTCCTCCTAGGAAGCAGGAGGGAGGTCCTTCAAGGAGAAAGTGCAGGAGGATTGAATATTTGCCACCCTCAGTCACTTGAGAAGTCTGCAGGTGACCTGGATTCAAAATTTCTCAGCTCATGGGTTGTCCCCTCTCACCCAGGAAGACTCAATGTAGATGTTCTGGTTTCAGCTGCCTCTCCACTCACCAATTTTGGAGTTTCAGATCCTCTGCACCTTAGATACAGTGCATGCTGGTCTCTGCCATCTTGGATCTACCTACAGATGGTTCTCAATCCCGAAATCTCAATAGAACATCCTTTCTTTGAATAACATTTTTTTTTTTTTTGAGTAACAAATTCGGCAAAACAATATACAAGAGCCTGGATGAGAGAACAGATAGGAAAACCTCAGTGAGTGAAGAACATTGCAAGCATCCAGATAGAAATAATATGTCAATGACAAACTCTCTGGGCAACCTGCTACCCTGTCATGTGTTCAAAGTCCAATACAAGAGGAAAGGAAATGAGGAAGAAATGAAGTAAGTACAGGGTACAAGTTCTGAGAATTCTAAGCATCATTTCTGTAATGAGATCTCTGTGGGCAAGCCTGTTTGATGAATGGACCAGAGACATTCCAGATACCGAATTTCCTTCAGAAATTCCTCCTATTTATATGATGGATGTATCCATATATAATCCAGGGTAAGCAACATATTTTACCTACTCTAGTGGTCCATAAGACTCTGCCCTGTATGCAATTCTGGGAAGACATCATGGCTCCTACTGGGGACTGGAAATTAATTTCCTGTGTTCTGTGGAGCTATGTTGAACCACAGTATGTGAGAGAATGTGTTGTCAAGTGATGACTGACAACTGAGCCATGCTTAGGATATCACAATGAGCAGTGCCAAGTATTGTTCAGCATTATATTTGGACATTGAATGTTGAATGCCTGGGGCTAGTAATTTCACCTTTTCAGAGAAGGGTTACCTATGGACATATTTGAAAAATGGCTCCAATGGTGTCTCTGCATCAGCCTGCTTCTTGAGGCTTCTGAGTTCTTGGCATATCTGGAGCTAACCATGCTGTGGCTATGGCAGCTGGCCTATATTCAGCTATTTGTCTGAGTAGAGGATTGTACTGACCTTTGCACAATTAAAGGAAACTCACTAAGATTACATGGTTCTGCTTATTAAGATGATGACTTTAGATTGATACAGTGATGAAAGCACGATACACTATCCTCTTAATAATATCTACATCTGTAAAAATAGTGTTTGGCTTGAAGACTAGAAATCCCCAGTGATATGGAAACTGTGAAGGTAACTGAGAAGTGTAGCAAACTGGGGGGTTTATTCATGAGGGCAGAAAACTCGGGTATTGGGGAAGGTCCACATTTTGAATTAGGGAATTGAACAATTTGGTGACCTCCCAAACATACCCTCATCTTAATCACTGAGACAATTGGTTCTAACCTACATGGCAAAGAACAGGAAAGAAACACAATGTATATTGCTATGAGTACTAACAATAAAAAATTAGAGCATATTCAAATAAATAATGAAGCTGAATGTCTTAGGGAAACAACAACAGGTCAGGACCTAAAGTATTTATCCTAGAGATATAATAATGGTAAGGGAAGAACTAATTAAATGGAGTCTGAAAGAATAATACAAAGAATCAGTAAAATAAAGAGTTCGGTTTTTTAAAAAGATTTAAAAACCTTTCTTTTTTAACTAAACTAAAAAGAAAGGTATACATTCATGAAATTGGAGTTTAAAGCAGAGGATCACAACACATACCAGTGAAATCCAGAGGGTTATTGAAGGATACTTTGCAACCTGTATTATAAAACTCAGGAACTATCTAGAAGAAATAGATACAATTATTTAAACATACAATCTATCAAGATTAAATCAAGAGGATATAAAAAATCTTTAGTAATTCCATTATAGAGATTGAGGTTGAAGAAATAATTAAGAGTTCTCTAACAATTCTCCATAGAGGAATATCAAATGGCAGAGAAACACTTAAAGAAATGCTCAACTTCATTAGCCATTAGGGAAATGCAAATCTAAACGACCCTGAGATTTCACCTTACACCCATCAGAATGGCCAAGATGAAAAACTCAAGTGACAATACATGCTGGAGAGGTTGTAGAGAAAGAGAAACCCTCCTCCATTGTTGGTGGGAATGTAAACTGGTACAACCACTTTGGAAGTCAATCTGGTGCTTACTCAGACAATTAGGAATAGTGCTTCCTCAAGACCCAGCTATACCACTCTTAGGCTTATACCCAAAATTTGCTCAAGTATACAACAAGGACATTTGCTCAACCCTGTTTGTAGCAGCTTTATTTGTAATAGCCAGAACCTGGAAACAACCCCGATGCCCATCAACGGAGGAATGGATACAGAAATTGTGGTATTTTTACACAATGGAATACTACTTAGCAATCAAAAATGAAGAAATCATGAGATTTGCAGGCAAATGGTGGGATCTAGAAAAGAACAATCTGAGTGAAGTATCCCAGAAGGAGAAAGACAAATATGGTATATACTCGCTTATATAGACCTACAAGATATGATAAACATAATGAAGTCTATACACCTAAAGAAGATAAACAAGAAAACAGACATGGGATAAGATGATCAGTCCTCACTTAGAAAGACAAATGAGATGTGCATTGGACGTATGCCAGGAGTAGACCGCAGAAGGCATCTGAAAGACTCTACCAAGCAGTGTTTCAAAACAGATACTAAGACTCATAACCAAACCTTCAGCAGAAGGGGAGTTAGTATGATATGGAAAGGATAGGAGCCCCACAAGGACCAAATATATATGGGCACAGGTTTTTGTTTTTTTTTTTTTTTCTGAACCTGTTTCTCCAACCAAAGACCATGTATGGATATAACCTGGAACCTTTGCTCAGATAAAGCTGGTGGTAGCTCAATAACCAATTGGCTTCCCATAGTAAGGGGAACAGGACTATCTCTGACAGGAACTCAGTGGCGGGCTCTTTGACCTCCCCACCCCCAAAGGGAGGAGCAGTCCTGCTAGGCCACAGAGGAGGACTTTGCAGCCAGTCCTGAAGATACCTGATAAAAAAGGGTCAGATAAAAGGGGAGAAGGTCCTCACCAATCCCTGGACTTGGAAAGGGGCAGGGAGGAAATGAGGGAGGGAGAGTGGGATTGGGAGGGAATAAGGGAGCGGGATACAACTGGGATACAGAGTTAATAAAATGTAACTAATAATAATAAACAATAATAAAAAGAAGAGTTCTCTAAGAAAGAACTGGATAGATGTTCATAGAATTGTATTCATAGATGAAAGCCTGAATGCCATTTAAATTGGTGCCATTTAAATGCCATTTAAAATGCCATTGGTATGCATTGGGCCCAGCTACAAAAAGAAAATCAGCTGATTATACTCATTAGAATTCAGAAGAAACAGGGACAAGAAAACCAAGAGAAAATATTTCCTGTTACTCTCTCATCTGCTATTTGCATACATTTTGCTATTCACTGTCATGTACTTCAATTACATCATTACAACTTTTACAGTCATTTGCCCAGTTTGATGATTATTTTTCTTGTTAACTTGACACAACCTAAATACAACCTAAAGTCATATAGGCACAGGGAACTTTAATTTAAAATGATCTTGATTCAGATTACTCTGTGTCCATGTCCTTGAGAGGTTGTCTTGATTGACAATTGATACAGGATGGCCCAGCCCACTGTGGACAGTACCACCCCTAGGGCTGTGTAAGATAACTGAGGGAGTCCAAGATGGCAGTGACCAGCGTGCACCTATCTGAGGGCCACCAGACCCGAAACTCAGAAATTGGTGAGTTGGGGCAGAGGGCAGCTGAAGGCTTCCTGGGAGAGAAGGTACAACCTGTGAGCTGTGCCAGTTTGAATCTAGATCACCTGGAGACGTCTCAGGCACCTGAGATTGACTAATATTCAACCCCCTGCACTTTCCCTTGCCCCAAGCACGGGCCCACCTCCTTGGTGACCAAGACACCAAGACAACAGAGGCTGCAACTGTATGGGCTTTCCAGGTGTGTGGCTGTGACAGGCAGCTGCCCCAAGCAGGAGATTCCATGCTCAGTGACTGAGACAGCAGAGGCAGCTGCCCCAAGTAATGGTCTCCCTGCCTGGTGTCTCGTACAGTGGACATCATTGAGCTGACAGATCTCTTACACTTTCATTTGCCCCTGCAGACCCAAATATGAGAATAGAGAACAGGGCGAAGCCCTGTGCTTTCTGATTAGGGCTGCAAGCAAGTGAATGGCCTTAAAGGGAGTGCATGCAGAGCACCAGATCCAGGGTCCCTCTATGCTAACGGCCAAACATCGGATCCCTCCCACCCACATGCCCACTGTGAGCAACATAGGGATTCTTGGGACAGCATCCTCAACACTGAGGTCCCTGTTCTGTGGGTCTCCCAGTGGAGACAAGGAAAACAATTCCTGGAGCCAAGATGGTTCAATCCAGATAGATCTGAACACCTAGAGGACACTATGACTATCCTGTGGGCCAATGAGGCATTCAGGGCAGTTGAACATGTGCATTGCACCCTCAAATGACACCAGCACCCCATATGTGCTTACACTCTATCCTTTTTGCATCTATACCCTCTAGCAACCTGTCCTTCAAGTCACATGTCGATGCACACTCCCATGCTTGTGTACATGCACCTGCGACCTTCCTCCCTTAGGTACAGCTGAAACACCAACATCCACTCTTGAACTAGAGGTCCTCTCTCATCTTCCTGAAGAATACTCCACACACCAGAGACAAACAGACCTAGTCTCAAGTACAGAGTCCATGAACAAATAGCGAAATAACAGATAAACAGATGGCTAGAGTTCGGTGTGAGAACACATCCAACAAAAATCAGGACATCATGGCTTCACCAGCAAAACAAAAATCAATGGATATTTTAATTTATCAGAAACACAGGAAAATGATCTCAAATCTATTTTTTTCCAGTTATTAGAGGCACATAAAGAGGAACTGAGAGTCAGAGTGAGAACATTTCAGAGGTTGCCAGGCTGGGCGCTGCTGGTGTGGACATGGATATCGCTGGGATAGCCCCTCCCACTGGTCGGTCTCCTCTCACTGCCCGATTCTCTGGACCCAGTTTCCAGCACCTCTTCCTCCCAGTCCCGAGCAAGCCGTGTTGGGTTTGTGTCTTTATTTGATGAAAATGAGTTGTGCAACCATTGGTACCTGTATTAGTGAAACATAGCATACAAGAAAGAAGCTTACAGCCTCAGTGGCCCAAATTTTTTCATGTCAGAGACCAAGACTTGCAGTCGTTTATGTCATCCCTTCTTCTCCAGATAGAAAATACTGAAAAGTTGCAATCAAAAATCTGTTCATCTTATTGATAAAGTGACTAGTAAGCCAAAATATCTGTCAACGTCAACAGCAGCATGTCAGACCAGTTCTATCACTACAAGATGCCCCATTTGATTGCTAAGGTTGAGGGCAAAGGAAATAGAATCAGTTATAGTCAACATGGTTGACATTGCAAAGGCACTTAATCAGCCTCCAATGTATCCCACCAAATATTTTGGTTGTAAGCTGGGAGCACAGACCCAGTTTGATGTTAAGAATGGTCCATTGTCAATGGATCTTGTGAGGAAAATAAGCTGCAAGACATGTTGGATGGATTCATTAAAAATTTTGTTCTCTGTCCTTAGTGTGAGAATCCTGAAACAGATCCGCATGTTAATCCAAATCAGCAAACATTAGGTAATTCTTGTAAAGCCTGTGGGTACCTAGGCATGCTTGACACATATAATAAACTCTGTACATTCATTCTCAAAAACCCATCTGAGAATAGTGACAGTGGTACAGGAAAGAAAGAAAAGGAAAAGAAAAATAGAAAGGGCAAGGACAAGGAAAATGGTTCCGTATCCAGCAGTGAGAAAGCACCACCTCCATCACTAAATGAAATTAGTCTTCCTCCACATGCTATGGAAGAAGAGGAGGATGATGATTGGGGGGAGGATACAACTTAGGAAGCTCAGAGGCATAGAATGGATGAAATCAGTGACCATGCAAAAGGTCTGACTCTGTGATGATTTGGAAAGGACTATAGAAGAGTGTGTCAACATCCTGTTTGATTTTGTTACGAAAAAGAAAGAAGAAGGCATTATTGATTCATCTGATAAAGAAATTGTGGCTGAGGCAGAAAGACTGATGTAAAAGCCATGGGTCCTCTTGTTTTGATTGAAGTTCTCTTTAATGAGAAGATAAGAAATACAGCCGCCATTTCCTAAGGTTTTGTCATAACAACAAAAAGGCTCAGCAGTACCTTCTTCTTCATGGTCTGTAGTGTGTGATAGCAATGCCTCAGACTCAGCTGATCTCCAAGAGTCCACATATCTTGAAGGAGACGTATGATGCAGACCTTTTAGAAGAGGAGGTCATCATCAGCTGGTCAGAAAAGGTCTCTAAGAAATATGTCTCAAAAGAACTCACCAAAGAGATTCGTGTCAAAGCAGAACCATTTATTAAATGGTTGAAGAAAGCAGAGGAAGAATCTTCTGGTGGTGAGGATGAAGATGAAGATGAAAATATTGAGGTGGTGTATTCGCAGATTGCCCAGAGTACCAAAAGTTGAAACTGTGAGGTCTGACAACAAGGCTGATAACATTGATATCGATGCCATTTAAAAGGATGGATGCAACTTAGCTTAACAGTGTAATGCTGCAAAATTTTCTCCATTATCAGCCAGAAGGGAAACATGTATGTGCAAGAGCTAAAATGGCTTAATATCGATAACTAAAAAGCTATTACTGTGAGTGGTCTATAATTAAACCCAATGAGACATCTAGGGAGATCATACTTATAAGTGAGCAGTTGTAGTTTGCTTATTTATAGTGTGTTTCTTTTGGAAGAACTAGTGATGGACACATTTGGATCACATTTATAAAAAATAAAGATCTGATTTTGGTCATTCTTCAGATTTTGGGCTTTAAATGGCTTATACTGAAGTAATTGGCTACTTTTAGGATGTTACACCATTTAACTTAAGATCCTTGAGCCTGGTAGATTGTTGGGTGCTGAAGCTTGCAGAATGCAAACAATTGTAATGACCTTACTCAGCCATTAAGAAATGAAGCGTCTTTGCCCCATCTACTGCGAGAATGAAGACCATTCTCAGCAATCAGATGGTCAACATCCCAGAAAATGTCGACATCACTCTGAAGGCGCTCACAGTCATTGTGAAGGGCCCCAGGGGAACCCTATGGAGGGACTTCAATCACATCAATGTAGAGCTGAGTCTTCTCGGAAAGAAAAAGAAGAGGCTCCGGGTTGACAAATAGTGGGGTAACAGAAAGGAACTGGCCACTGTCAGAACCATCTGCAGTCATGTTCAGAACATGATCAAGGTTGTTATACTGGGCTTCCACTACAAGATGAGGTCTGTATATGCTCACTTCCCCATCAACGTTATTATCCAGGAGAATGGGTCTTTGGTTGAAATCCGAAATTTCTTGGGTGAAAAATACGTCCGCAGGGTTCGAATGAGGACAGATGTTGCTTGTTCTGTCTCTCAAGCCCAGAAGGATGAATTAATCCTTAAAGGAAATGATATTGAACTTGTCTCAAATTCAGTGGCTTTGATTCAGCCAGCCACAACAGTTAAAAGCAAGGATATCAGAAAGTTTTTGGATGGTATCTATGTGTCTGAAAAGGGAACTGTGCAGCAGGCTGATGAATAAGAACTAAGTTAACCCTGCTCCAGAAACAAGATCCTGAATTATAAGTTTGATTTGGGGTGTCTTTTGGAACAATAAAACTTACTGATTTATTTAAAAAAAAAGAAATGAAGCATTCTAAAAGTTTTATCTCTTGTCCAAATTAGTTCACATTGGCAAATGATAATTCTTGTCATTCTAAGGAAGATAATTAAATGATAGTGTGATATCCTCATGAGAAGTAAAAATGACCTTTGTGTCCTATGGTTTTTAAGAACAAGTTTTGAAACTTGGAATTGTGGTTTTTCAGTTTGTGTACACTCATCCCAAATTGTAGTCTTTGGAGTCATGTGCATTGCACATTGGATGAGCCAGGGAAATTATTAACAAATAAGTATTTTTGTGTGTGTTTAATGGTTGCTTTGTACTGAGAGAGAAGCTTTGAGGTGTGATGAAATAGTAAACTCTGATTTTATTTGGGAGAAACAAGAAAAAAAGGTACACTTAATATCTAGCTAAAACAGCATAATTTTTCAGCTTTTACCCTTAAATTATAATTTCAAGAAGTTTCTTGTGTTTGCTGTATCTTGTGTTTGCTGTTTCCCCTCCCCAAATGTTATGTTTATTCTTTAATGCCTTTTAATTTTGATAAAATAGCTTGTACTTTTAGTTGCTATCTTGCCAAAATAATTGTTACTGTGTTTCACGCTTGATCACCTCCCCGAATTGTCTTATTTAAAGAGAAAGTTAGAATCATACTTCTGAGTCAGAGCCTGTATTTTGGAGTAAGGCTTGGGATATTTTTTATTTCATATTGAATATAGCTGGATACCTGAGAAGTCCGGTGATGGCCACTGAGTGGGTGCAGTTAGCTAAGGCCTGACCAGCCCATTCACAACTTGGGACTTCAAACACACGTAAATAAATTCTTGAACCACTATCTGGTGTAAGCTCCATCTGGGATCCTGACTATATTTGAATAGTTTTCTTCAAAATTAAAAACAGCACATATTTCTTTTCACAAAAAGTGCATGGGAGTTGAGAACCCATGTGGTTAATTATGGTGTACTAGCTCATACATCATTTTGATCTTATCCTTTGTGTCATCCATCTGACAGATTATAAGACTTTAATAATTGTATGTAAGAAAACTTTTTGCATTGAAATTAAACATTTGGAAAAACTAACTAAAGAAAGAAAGAAAGAAAGAAAGAAAGAAACAAACAAACAAATAAACAAAAGGAGGAAATGAACAAAGCTCTCAAAAAATACAGGCAAATACAACCAAACAAATAGAGGCACAAGTGGAGATATATAGAGAGGAAACAAACAAAAAATAGAGGCCATCATGGAAAGACAGGAATCCACATTCAAACACATAAAGGAAATGGTGCAAGACATGAAAACAGAAATAGAATCAATAAAACAGCAAAAAAATCTGGAGCTGGAAAACTTAGATAAAAGATCAGGAAAAACAAGGGTAATGATCACCAACAAAATACAATATATGAAAGAGAAAATCTCAGGTGTTGAAGATACAATTGCAGAAACAGATACATGTCTCAAAGAAAAAGTAAAATCGGAAACCTTCCAAACACAAAACATCCAAGAAATCAAGGAAGCCATAAAAAGTCGAAATTATGAATAATAGGAATAGATGCAAAAGAAGATTCCAGGCTCCAAGATCTAGAAAATATTTTCAAGAAAAACAGAGAAGAAAAAATTCCCTAATTAAAGAAAGAGATGTCCATAAACATACAAGAGGCATACAGAACACCAAATAGACTAGACCAGAAAAGAAACCCTTCATGTTACATAATAGTAAAAACAATAAATCTACAGAACAAAGAAAAAATATTAAAAGCAGCAAGGTTAAAGGTCAAGTAACATATAAAGGTAGACCTATCAGAATCACACCAGACTTCTCAACAGAAACTATGAAAGCCAGGAAGGCCTGGGCAGATGTTATGCAGACTCTAAGAGACCACAGATGCCAAACCAGACTACTACACCCAACAAAGTTTTCAATCAACATAAATGGAGAAAAAATATATTCCATGACAAAACTAAACTTAAACAATATCTACACAGCAACCCAGCCATACAGAAAATACTAGAAGGAAAACTATCAAACAAAATCAACTACACCCAAGAAAACACAGGATGCAGATAACTTCAAGACAAAAATTAAAAGAAAACAAGCATAGAAACACAGAAACAATACCAAATCCATAATAAAAGGAACTAACATTTAGTGGTCACTCTTATCTATCAACATCAATGGTGTCAACTCTCCAACAAAAAAGACACAGACTAACAGAATAGTTGCAGAAACAGGATCCAACATTCTGCTGCATCCAAGAAACACACCTCTGCAACAAGTATAAATATTACCTCTGAATAAAGGGCTGGAAAAGAGTTTTTCAAGCAAACGGACATAGAAAACATGCTAGGGTACCTTTCTTAATACCTAATAAAATAGACTTTCAGCCAAAATTAATCAAAAAAGATGAGGAGGGGCACTTCACTCTCATCAATGGAAAAATCCACCAGGAGGACATTACAATCCTGAATATCTATGCCCCAAATACAAAAGCACCTGCATTTGTAAATTAAACATTATTAAAGCTTAAATCATCCATCAGTCCCAACACCTTAATAGTTGGAGACTTCAAAACTCCATTCTCACCAAAGGATAGATCATCCAGACGGAAGCTAAATAGGGAAATAATGACACTTACAGAGGTCCTAAATCATATGAAGCTAATAATGGGCTACAGAACTTTTCATCCAAATTCAAATATTTAGAATATACCTTCGTTTCAGCACCTCATGGAACCTTTTCTAAAACTGATTGTATAGTCAGGCAGAAAGCAAGCCTCGACACATACAAGAAGACTGAAATAATCCTTTGTATCCTGTCAGACCACCATGGCCTAAAACTAGACCTCAACAGCAACAGAAATAACAAAAAGCTTACATACCCATGGAAACTAAACAACTCTCTACTCAATAACAGCTTGGTCAGGGAAGAAATGAAAAAGTAAATTAGAGACTTCCTAAAATTCAATGAAAATGAAGCACAACTTAGGAAAATTTATGGGACTCATTGAAAGCAGTGCAAAGAGGAGACTTCATAGCATTAAGTGTCTCTAGAAAGAAGTTTGAGACATCTCATACAGGCAACATAACAGGACACCTAAAAACCCTAGGGGGAAAAAAAAAGCAGACACACTGAAGAGTAGCAGACTGTTGGAAATAATCCAACTAAGAATACCTCCCCTATCAGTGGACTGGGAGTGGGGCATGGGTGGGGAAGGGAGAGGGAGAATGCAATTGGGAGGGAAGGAGGGAGAGAGCTAAAGGGGGGATTCAAAGTGAATAAACTGTAATTAATAAAAGTAAAAAAAGTAAAATGAGATGAAATCAATGAATTAGAAACAAAGAAAACAATTCAAAGAATCAATAAAACCAAGAGCTGATTCTTTGAGAAAATCAACAAGATAGACAAACCCTTAGCCAAAATAATTAAAAGGCAGAGAGAAACTATCCAAATCAGCAAAATCAGAAACAAAAAAGGGGGTATAATGACAAACACTGAGGAAATCCAAACAATCATTAGATTTTACTTCAAAAGTCTATATGCCACAAAATTTGACATTCTAAATTAAATGGACAATTTTCTTGATAGATTCCGTTTACCAAAAATTATAAAGATCAGGTAAATAGATTAAATAGTTTTATATCCCCAACAAAATAGAAGCAGTCATCGAAAGTCTCCCTTCCAAAACAAGCCCAGGGCCAGATGATTTCAGTGCAAAATTCTACCAGATCTTCAAAGAAGGGCTAACTCCAATTCTCTTCAAACTATTCCACAAAATAAAAACAGAAAGAACATTACCAAACTCATTCTATGAGGCCACAGTCACCTTGTCACCTAAACCACACAAAGACCCAACAAACAAGAGAACTTCGGGCCTATCTCTCTTATGAACATTGGTGCAAAAAATACCCAATAAAATACTTGCAAACCAAATCCAACAACACATAGAAGATATCATCCACCATGACCAAGTAGGCTTCATGCCAGGCATGCAAGGGTGGTTCAATACATACAAATCCATTAATGTAATCCACCATATAAACAAAACGGAAACAGAAAAAACACATCATCATATCTTTAGATGCCCCCCCCCAAAAAAAAATTTGACAAAATCTAAGACTTGTTCATAATTAAAGTCTTGGAGAGATCAGGGATACAAGGCACATACCTAAACATAGTAAAAACAATATACAGCAAACCTAAAGACAACATCAAACTCAATGGAGAGAAACTTAAATCAATCCCACTGAAATCAGGG
This sequence comes from Meriones unguiculatus, assembly GCF_030254825.1. Lineage (NCBI taxonomy): Eukaryota > Metazoa > Chordata > Mammalia > Rodentia > Muridae > Meriones > Meriones unguiculatus. Next base: position 13,028,774 of record NW_026843706.1, read on the forward strand.
ACAAGACAAGGCTGTCCACTCTCTCCATACCTCTTCAACATAGTACTTGAAGTCCTTAGTAGAGCAATAAGACAGCTAAAGTAGTTCAAGGGGATACAAGTCAGAAAAAAAAGCAGTAAAAGTATCCCTGTTTGTAGATGATAGGATAATATACATGAGTGACCCCAAAAATTAAACCAGAGAACTCCTTTAGCTAATAAACACTTTCAGCAAAGTGGCTAGATACAAAATTTACTCCAAAAAATCAGTAGCCCTCCTGAATATGAAAGACTAAAGGAGCAGGATAGAAATTAGGGAAACTACACCCTTCACAACAGTCATAAATAAAATAAAGTACCTTATTGTGACTCTAACCAAACAAGTGAAAGACCTGTCTTAAAAAACAAAACAAAACCTTCAAGTCTCTTAAGAAAGAATTTGAAGAAGATACCAGAAGATGGAAAGCTCTCCCATGCTCATGGAGCAGTAGGATTAACAAAGTGAAAATGGCCATTCTGCCAAAAGCAATCTACAGATTCAATGTAATTCCAATAAAAATACCAACTCAATTCTTTACGGACCTTGAAAGAACAATTCTCAACTTCATATGGAAAAACAAAAACCCCAGCATTTCCAAAACAATCCTGTACAACAACAGATCATCTGGAGGTATCTCCATCCTTATCTCAAGCTGTACTACAGAGCAATAGTAGTAAAAACTGCATGGTACTGCTAAAGAAACAGAATGGTTGATCAATGGTATCCAGAAATAAACCCACACACCTACAGATAATTGATTTTTGACAAAGAATCCAAAACTACACAATGGAAAAAGGACAGCATCTTCAACAAGTGGTGCTGTTCTAATTGGATGCCTACGTGTAGAAAAATGCAAATAGATCCATATTTATCACCCTACACAAAACTAAAGTCCAAGTGGATCAAAGACCTCAACATAAAACCAGACACATTTAATCTGTTAAAAGAAAAAGTGAGGAAGAGCCCTGAACAAAACACCAATAGCACAGGCTCTACAATCAACAGTCAATAAAGGGTACCTCATGAAACTGGAACGCTTCTCTAAAACAAAGGACACTGTCATTAGAACAAAACGACAGCCTACAGACTGGGAAAGTATCCTCATTAACCCTCTATCTGACAGAGAGCTAATATCTAGAATATATAAAGAACTCAAAAAGTTAAAAAGCAACAAATTGAATAATCCAATTTTAAAAAATGGGGCACAGAGTTAAACAAAGAATTCTCTTTAGAGGAACATTAAATGGCAGAAAATCACTTAAAGAAATGCTCAACATCCTTAGTTATCAGGGAAGTGCAAATCAAAACGACCCTGAGATTTGACCTTACACCCATCAAAATGGCTAAGGTCAAAAACTCAAGTGACAATACATGCTGGAGAGGATGTGTAAAATGGGGAACCCTCCTCCATTGCTGGTGGGAATGTAAACTTGTACAAACACTTTGAAAATCAATGTGGCAGTTTCTCAGATAATTATGAGTAGTTTTTCATCAAGATCCAGCCATACCATTCTTGGGCATATACACAAAATATGCTCAAGTGCACAGGACATTTGCTCCACCATGTTTGTAGCAGTTTATTCATAATAGCCAGAAGCTGGAAACAACCCAGATGCCCCTCAACTGAGGAATGGATACAGAAATTGTGGTACATTTACACAATGGAATACTACTCAGCAGTTACAAACAAGGAAATCATGAAATTTGCAGGCAAATGGTGGGATATAGAAAAGATCATCTTGTGTGAGATAACCCAGAAGCAGAAAGACACACTTGATATATACTCACTTAGAAGTGGGTATTAGACATATAAGATAAACATACTAAAATATGTAACCTAAAGAAGCTAAACAATAAGGATTACCTAAGGTAAGATGATCAGTCTTAACTCAGAAAAGTAATGGGTTGGACATCAGAAGAGGGAGAAAACAGGAAACAGGAGAGGAGTGTACCACAGAGGGTCTCTGAAACATTCTACCCAGCAGTGTATCACAGCAGATGTTGAGGCTAATGGCCAAACTTTGGGCAGAAGGCAGGGAATCTTGTGAAAGAAGGTGGAGATAGAAAGTCCTGAAGGGGCTAGAAGCTCCACAAAGAGAAAAACAGAAACAAGAAATCTGGGCCCAGTGGTCTTTTCTGAGACTAATACACCAACCAAGGACCATGGATGGAGATAACCTAGAACCTCTGCACATAGTTAGCCCATGGCAGCTCAGTATCCAAGTGGGTTCCTTAGTAAGGGGAATATGGGCTGTCTCTGACATGAATTCAGTGGCTGGCTCTATGATCACATCCCCCTGGTGGGAGTGGGGAGCAGTCTTACCAGGCCACAGAAGAAGACAATGAAGACAGTCCTCATGAGACCTGATAGCCTGGGAAAGACTGAAGGGGAGGAGAACTTCCATTATAAGTGGACTGGGCGACAGGCATGGGAAGAGGAGAGGGAGGAAGGGTGGGTTTGGGAGGGGGTGAGATAGAGGTCTATAGCTGGGATATGAAATGAACAAATTGTAACTAATAAAGAATAAATTAATTAAAAAGAAAACTAAATATGCCATTTAGTCAGTTAGTAAGCAACATTACTCCACAATTTCTTTCTGAGTTCTTCTTTGAGTTCCTACCCTGACTCTCCTCAGGGCAGGTGTAATCTGGATGTGTAAGCTGAATAAGCCATTTCTTCCCAAATTGCAAGCTAGAAAAACATCTTAAAAAAGAATCTTTGTACAGTTGTCATTTCCAGGTCCTCTTTTCTGATGTTTTGATGTAGATTTATGCATAAGTATTATCATTTGTGATGGAAGGTGTCATGGTACATATGGACATGACAAGGCATACATGTAGAAGTCAGGGGTCTATGTGCAGACCGTGATTCTCTCCTTCTGCCTTTTTTTATTTAATAAATTTTTTAATTAATTATACTTTATTCACTTTGTATCCCCCCCATAAGACCCTCCCTATCCCCCTCCCAATCCCACCCTCCCACCCCCTTCTTCATGCATGCCCCTCCCCAAGTCAACTGATAAGGAAGGTCCTCCTCTCCTTCCTTCTGATCTTAGTTTATCAGATCTCAAGGAGTGCCTGCATTGTCATCTTCTGTGGCCTGGTAAAGCTGCTCTCCCCTCAGGTGGAGGTGATCAAAGAGAAGGCCAATCAGATTATGTCAGAGGCAGTCCCTCTTCCCATTACTATGGAACCCACTTGGACACTAAACTGCCATGGGCTACATCTGTGCAGGGGATCTAGGTTATCTCTATGCATGGTATGTGGTTGGAGTATGAGTCTCTGGAAAGACCCCTGTGTTCAATTTTCTGTTTTTTTTTTTTTTTCTCTCCTTATGGAGTTTCTGTCCTCTCCAGATCTTACTATTTCCCACTTCTTACATAAGATTCTATGCACACTGCCCAAGAGTTGTCCATAAGTCTCAGCATGTGCTTTTATAGGCTGCAGGGCAGAGCCTTTCAGAGGCCCTCCACGGTGGGTTTCTAGCTTGTTTCCTGTTTTCTTTTTCTTCTGATGTCCTTCCTCTTTGCCTTTCGGGATGGGGATTGAGCATTTTAATCAGGGTCCTCTCTCTTGATTAGTTTCTTTAGAGTACAGATTTTAGTAGGTTTATCCTATATTACATGTCTATATGAGTGAGTATATATCGTGTGTGTCTTTCTGCTTCTGGGACAGCTCACTCAGGATGATCCTTTCCAGGTCCCACCATTTACCTGCAAATTTCATGATTTCCTATTTTTCATTGCTGAGTAATAGTCCATTGTGTAGATAGATGTACCAAAATTTCTGCATCCATTCTTCAGTTGAGGGGCATCTGGGTTGTTTCCAGCTTCTGGCTATTACAAATAAAGCTGCTACAAACATGGTTGAGCAAATGTCCTTTTTGTGTACTTGAGCCTCTTTTGGATATATGCCTAGGAGTGGTATGGCTGGGTTTTGAGGAAGCGCTATTCCTAGTTCTCTGAGAAAGCACACCTGATCTTTGACAAAGATGCCAAAACCATACAATGGAAAAAAGATAACATCTTCAACAAATGGTGCTGGTCTAACTGGATGTCTACATGTAGAAAAATGCAAATAGATCAGATCCATACTTATCACCGTGCACAAAACTAAATTCCATGTGGATCAAAGACCTCAACATAAAACCAGGCACATTAAATTGGTTAGAACAAAAAGTGGGGAAGACCCTAGAACTCATTGGTACAGGAGACAACTTCCTGAACAGAACACCAACAGCACAGGCTCTAAGAGCAACAATCAATAAATGGGACCTTATGAAAACGAAAAGATTCTGTAAAGCAAAGGACACCATCCTCAAAACAAATCGACTGCCTACAGATTGGGAAAGAATCTTCACCAACCCTTTATCTGACAGAGGGCTAATATCCAGTATATATAAAGAACTAAAGAAGCTGAAAAGCAGCAAACCAAGTAATCCAATTAAAAAATGGAGTACAGACCTAAACAGAATTCTCTGTAGAGGAATATAGAATGGTAGAGAAATACTTAAATGCTCAGTATCCTTAGCTATCAGGGTTCATTGTTTATTGCAGATTGCAAAGAAGTCAGAGATAATTGTTTTTCATTTTGTTTTGTTTTTTTGAGACAGTGTTTCCCTCTGTAGCCACGACTGTCCTGGACTCACTTTGTAGACTAGGCTGGCCTCAAGCTCACAGATACCTGCCTGCATCTCCCTCCCTGAGTGTTGAGATTACAGGATTGCACCACAAACCTGGCTCATAAAAATATATTTTTTAATTTTTATTATATTTCTAGTAATTACAGTTTATTCACTTTGTATCCCAGCTGTAGCCTCCTCCCCTCCCAATCCCACCTTACCTCCCTCTTCTTGTCCTATGCCCCTACCCCCAATGATAGGGGAAGTCCTCTTCCCCTTCTATCTGACCCTAATTAATCTCCCAGGTCTCATCAGGACTGGCTTCATTGTCTTCCTCTATGGACTGGTAAGGCTACTCCCCCCTCAGGCAGAGGTGATCAAAGAGACAGCCCATGAGATCATGTCAGAGACATGTTCCTATTACTGTAGAACCTTCTTGGAGCTGCCAAGGCCTACATCTGTGCAGGAGTTCTAGGTTATCTCCATGCATGGTCCTTGGTTGGAGAATCAGTTTCAGAAAAGAAACCTGTGCCAGATTTTTTTGATCCTTTTGCTCTCCTTGTGGAGCTCCTGTCCCCTCCAGGTCTTTCTATCTCTCTCTTATTTATAAGATTCCCTGCACTCTGTCCAAAGTTTGACTATGAGTTTCAGCATATGTTTTGATACCCTGCTAGGTAGAGTCTTTCAGAGACCCTCTGTGGTAGGTTCCTATCATGTTCCCTGTTCTCTCCCTCTTCAATGTCCATCCCGTTAGCTTTTCTGAATGAAGATTGAGCATCTTATCCAGAATCCTCCTTCTTGATTAACTTCCTTAGGAGTACAGATTTTAGTATGATAATACTATATTATATATCTTATATCCACTTATAAGTGAGTATATACCGTGAGTATCTTTCTGCTTCTGGGACTCATACTCCAAACAAGTACCATGCATGGAGATAACCTAGAACCCCTGCATAAATGTAGCCCATGGCAGTTTAGTGTCCAAGTGGGTTCCATAGTAATGGGAAGAGGGACTGCCTCTGACATAAACTGATTGGCCTGCTCTTTGATCACCTCCCCCTGAGGGAAGAGCAGCCTTACCAGGCCACAGAAGATGACAATGCTGCCATTCCTTATGTGATCTTATAGACTAAGATCAGAAGGAAGGAGAAGAGGACCTCCCCTATCAGTGGACTTGGGGAGGGGCATGCGTGAAGAAGGTGGAGGGAAGGTGGGATTAGGAGGGGAGGAGGGATTATTTCAATCTTCTTGTATTTGTTGAGGCTTGCTTTGTGACCCACTATATGGTCTATTTTGGAGAAGGTTCCATGAGGTGCTGAGAAGAAGGTAAATTCTTTTGTGTTTGGGTGAAAGGTTCTGTAAATGTCTGTTAGGTCCATTTGATTCATGACCTCTGTCAGAGACATTGTTTCTTTGTTTAATTTCTGTTTTGTTGACCTGTCCTTTGTTGAGAGTGGGGTGTTGAAGTCTCCCACTATTAATGTGTGGGGATCTATAAGTGCTTTAAATTTTATCAATGTTTCTTTAACAAATGTGGGTGCTCTTGTATTTGGGGCATAGATGTTCAGGATTGTGCTGTCTTCCTGGTGGAATTTGCCCTTGATGAGTATGAAGTGTCCTTCCCCATCTCTTTTTATTTTATCAAATGCTGTTGCAGCATCTAAGGAGATTATCATGTGGTCTTTTTTCTTTCCGTTTGTTTATATGGTGGATTACATTGATGGATTTCAATATATTGAACCACCCCTGCATTCCTGGAATGAAGCCTACTTGGACATGGTGAATGATATTTTTATGTGATATGTGGTCTTGGGTTTGATTTGTATGTATCTTATTAAGTATTTTTGAATCAATATTCATAAGGGAGATTGGCCTGGAATTCTCTTTCTTCATTGGGTCTTTGTGAAGTTTAGGTATCAAGGTGTCTATGGCTTCAGAGAATGAGTTTGAAAATGTTCCTTCTGTTTCTATTTTATGGAATTGTTTGAAGAGTATTGATGTTAGCTCTTCTTTCAAGGTGTGGTAGAATTCTGTGCTGAAATTATCTGGCTCTGTTTATTTTTATTTTATTTTTTTGATGGGAGACTTTTGATGACAGCTTCTATTTCCTTAGGGGATATTGGACTATTTAATTTATTTACCTGGTCTTGATTCAGTTTTGGCAAGTGGAATTGATCATGAAATTTGTCCATTTCATTTAGATTTTCAAAATTTGAGGTGTAGAGGCTTTTGAAGTAAGACTTAATGATTGTTTGGATTTCCTCAAGTGTCTGTTGCTATATCCCTTTTCATTTCTGATTTTGTTAATTTGGATGGTGTCTGTCTGCATTTTAGTTACTTTGGCTAAGGGTTGTCTATCTTGTTGATTTTCTCAAAGAACCAGCTCTTGGTTTCAATGACTTTTTTACCTTTTTTTTTTAATTGTTGTTGTTGTTTCTAATTTATTGGTGTTTGCCTAAGCTTAATAGTTTCTAGCCCTCTACTCCTCTTGGGTATGTCTGCTTCTTTTTTTCCCTAGGGAATTCAGGTGACTCTTTAAGTTGTTTCTATGAGATGTTTCAAATTTATTTTTGAAGGCACAGTGCTATGAATTTTACTCTTAACACTGCTTTCTTTGGGTAGTTTGTACCTTCATTTTCATTGAATTCTAGTTAGTCTTTAATTTCTTTCTTATTTATCCTGTGACCCAACTGTCATCGAGTAGCAAGTTGTTTTGTTTCCATGTGTGTGTAGGTTTTTTCCTATGTCTGTTGATGTTGGGGTCCAGCTTTAGTCCATGGTGGTCAGAAAGCATACAAGGGATTATTTCAGTCTTCCTGTATCTGTTGAGGCTCACTTTGTGACTGAGTATATGGTCTATTTGGAGAAGGTTCCATGAAGTGCTGAGCAAAAGATAAATTCTTTTGTGTTTTGGTGAAAGGTTCTGAATATATCTATTACTGTTAGGTCCATTCGATTCATGACCTCTGTCAGAGACATTTTTTTCTTTAATTTCTCTTTTGTTGACCTGTCATTTGTTGAGACTGAGGTGTTGAAGTCTCCCACTATTAATGTGTGGGGATCTATGTGTTTTTTCAGTTTTATTAATGTTTCTTTTACAAATGTGAGCGCCCTTGTATTTTGGGGCATAGATGTTCAGAATTGTGATGTCTTCTTGGTGGAATTTTCCTTTGATGGATATGAAATGACCTTCCCCATCTCTTTTGCTTAATTTTGGTTGAAAATCTATTTTATTATATATTAGAATATTCATGCTTTCGTCTTGGATCCATTTGTTTGGAAAACTGTCTTCCAGCCCTTTACTCTCAGGTAATGTCTATCTTTGTGACTTAAGTGTTTCTTGTATGCAACAGATTGTTGGGTCTTGTTTATGTATCCATTTTATTAGTCTGTGTTTTTTTTTTTTATTGGAAATTGAGTCCATTGATGTTGAGGGAGATTAATGACAAATGGCTGTTAGATGCTTTGATTTTGCTGTTGGTCGTGTGTTTGCATGTTTGGCTTCTTTTTGTTTTGCTATGTTGAGGTTATTTATTTCCTGTGTTTTCCTGAATGTAGTTAGCTTTACTGGATTGTATTTTTCCTTCTATTATCTTCTGTAACACTGGATTTGTGTGTAGATATTGTTTAAATTTGTTTTTGTCATTGAATATCTTTTTTTCTCCATCTGTGAGGACTGAGAGTTTTGCTGTGTATAGTAGCCTGAGCTGACACCTGACTTCTCTTAGGGTCTGCATGGTATTTGTCCAGGCCTTTCTGGCTTTCATAGTCTCTGTTGAGAAGTCAGGTGTGATTCTGATGGGTTTGCCATTATATGTTACTTAGCCTTTTTCTCTTGCAGTTTTTAGTATTTTTTTCTTTATTCTTTGTATTACTATTTTGATTATTATGTGGCAGGAGGTTTTTCTTTTTTGGTCTAATTTATTAGGTGTTCTGTAGGTCTCTTGTATTCTTATAGGCCTTTCCATTAATTTGGGAAAATTTTCTTCTATGATTTTGTTGAAAATATTTTCTTGGCCTTGGAGGAGGGAATCTTCTTTTCCTCTGTTCCTATTATTCTTAGGTTTTGTCTTTTCATGTTTTCTTGGATTTCTTAGATGGTCTGTGTCAGGAATTTCTTAGATTTATTATTTTATTTGGTGGATACATCAATTTCTTCCATTGTGTCTTCCTCACCTGAGATTCTTTCTTCCATCTATTGTAGTCTATTGGTTTTGCTTACCTCTTTAGTTCTTGATTTCTTCCCTAAGTTCTTCCTTTACATGATTTTTTCCCTTTGTGTTTTCTTTAATTTTTCCAATTCTATCTTTAGATTGAGCTGTTTCATTGATTTCCTTTCACCTGTCTAAGTGCATTTTCCTTTTTTTCCTTCAATTCCTTCAGCTGTTTGTTGGAACATTCCTCTGTTTTTTTTTTTATTTGTTTAAGAGATTTAATTATTTCCTCTCTAAGTGTCACAAACTATTTGGCTGCATCTTCCTTTATTTCTTTACAGATGGCCATAATCTGTTTGTCTTTATTTTCTTCCATTTTTTTTATGGTTGGTCATAATCTGTTTGACTTTATCTTCTTCTGTTTCTTAATGCATTTTATTTGTTTTCTCTATTATCCTCTTCATAACCATATATGTAAGATCATGTTCTTGAATTTCATTTATGCTGGGGTGTCCCCAGCTGCTTGTCCTTGGATAATTGGGTTCCAGAGATGCCATCTTGCTCTGTCTTTTGTTGGTTGAGCTTCTAAAAAAGCTGGCCTCTACCATTGGGCTATCTTAGGTGTTGCCTCTTAATTTCTGATGCTTCCTGGAATACTGGTGTGGGGAGAATCCTCTTGGCAGGAAGATGATTTTTCCTGAAGGAGGCCTCCTCAGCTTTTTGGGTATGGTTACTGAATGGCCAATATTTCTCAGGAATTGCCACAGCTCACCTCAGTCATATAGACCTACGTGGTCACTGTGGTCTTTGTTAGTTGGGGTACTTTCCTCTCACCCGGAGAAGTCCTATAGACAGCTGCCCTGCTGCTGGGTTTCTTGCTCTGAATTTAGTGAGCTGTTGCTGTTTTTCTTACACTGTTTTCTAGGCACAGCCCTCTTGAAGAACCTGGGAGCCCCACGGTTTAGTCAGTTTAGTTAGGGATAACTGGTTGCCCCTTGGAGCAATATCTGGGGGCTTATCTCAGGGATCCCAGCTTTTGTAGGTCAGAGGTTGAGGCTCTGTGCCTCAGTACCCAAGTGGTAATCAGTGGTAGGTGTGCACCGCACTTATGCATGCAGCAGGAGGTTAGAACCTGGAGCCTGCAGGGACCCAGAAACTTTTCAGGAACTGGCTGTCCTGAGGTCAGACTTCATGTTTCTTCCACCATGGGGTTTCCTCCTGATAGGGAGACCCAGTTTGTGGTGTTTTGGGGTCCACAGTTTTGTCTGTGTTGGTTCATAGAACACTCACACACAGGCAGGTGGTGGCTCCAACTGGTGACTGGGCACCTTGTTGTCTACAGGAACTTCGGAACTTTTCCCAAGAACTCTTCTGTGTGTGTATGTTGAAGGTGGGGAGGTCAGCTGACCACTGTAAGGTCAGACCTGCTGTTTCCCTCACTGTGGGGTTTCCTCCCAACAGAGAAACCCAGTCTCTGGTGCCCTGATGTCTACAGTTCTGTCTGGGACCAGAGTCAGGCATGCAGCACGTCCCTGGGCTGGTGGCTGGGTGCCTGCTCGACCCCATGACCTTTTCCAGGGATTGACTGCATGACCTGAGGTCTGTCCTGTTTGCTTTTTTCACTGTTGCGTTTTCTCAGACTGGAAATCCCAGTTTCTTGGAAGGTGATCAGGACACACAGGCATGTGGCTCTGGGCTGTTGACCGAGTGCTTGCTGGGACCCAGGAACTCTTCTGGGTTTTAGCTGGGTGACCAAAACCAGATTGATTCCCACACCGTGGGGTTTCCTTTCACCTGGGAAACACAATTGCTGCTGTTTTAGAGCCCAGAGTTTGGTCTCTTGGTCACTGTGTAGTCACTGCTGTCCTGCTCCTCCAACACAGTGTCCTCCTGGTGCAGCCATCTTGGATCTCCTCTAAAATATATTTTTAAATGTGATTTACACTGACATAAACAAACTTAATAGTTTATTTCTTCTATGGATCAATCTCTTTATTCTATATCATTTTTGGTGTTTATTACTTGAACTACGACTAGCACAGTATGTATAATCACTCAACTTATTTCAGTTGAAAGTATATCTTGGTTTTAAAACCATTCCTGCTGAACAGTAATGACTTACACATTAAAATGACAATTATATTGCATTTAACAATATTCTACAGAAAATGATCCAATCTAACATTTATATCAAACACTACGCGCAAGCAATCTCAGTAGAATAAATTCTTATGTTTATAAATCACCATCGTGTATGACTATTTTCTAAGCTCATAGCAAGAAAATATTTTAAATGAGTATCAGTCATCATTGCATTAACTGCAATTAATCCCTAAAATGTTCTTTTAAACTTTCTTTGATTTCCATAGGAATTACATATTTTCGTAAGAACAATCAGCAGTTTCCTTCATATATTACTGCCCAAGAAAATCTCTTGATACATAATTCTCTTTCACAAAGCCAACACCATAAAAAAACTGTAATTCTTTACTCTGCTGATAATTCTTTTGTGCTATCAATGTTATGTGTTAATCTCACAGTCACTCTCGGAAATAAAAATGTCTTTCTCTTAAACATTTTTATTCCATAGTATCCTAGAATCTTCTTAATACTGATTTAGCTCCATGTTATTTTTTTTACTTCTCAAAATTTCTCATTTTCATATTAAATTTTTCTTCATAAAATATATACCCTTTTGTGAGCACTTAATTTTATGCATTGTTTTTTCTAAAACTCATAAGTCCCTGGATTTCATCAAATTATTTAATTCAGAAAATATTTTATAAATTTTCTAATATGAATTGCATGGCCAAACTTAACTCTTTAAAAATAATAATTAACTATTATTTTTATTGTCTTATTAAAATATGGGTTGAAACATCATTTTATATTCATCTAAAATTTCCTTGTGAAATAAAATTTGTTTATTATTGTTTCATGTTCTTGTTATTTTAATGTGCATTTTCTGTACATGTAAATGATTTTCTGGATATTCCATACTTTTAAATAACTAAATATTACTGGTAGATAATACTTATTGGTTATATCGTTATTTTTATATGCTTAACTCTTTTAGAAAACTCCTGTGCCATGTATACTTTTCTCTAATATATACTTTTGTATATTTTGAACTCTTTTCTACATCCATTCCTTTTCAATGGCTGTCTTTGTGAAACCTCTCAGGTTGACATTGGATAATTCATCTTCTCTAATCAGTTGCATATCCTATATTTGGGATAAAAAAAAAGACAACATATGTGTCTGTGTATGTTCATGCATTTGCTTGCATATATGTACATGGATCCATGCATGTATATACATGTGTGTATAGGCCAGAGGTCCAATGAGGTGTTTTCTTTAATTGCTCTCTGCTCTATTGTTTTTGAGATGAGGACTCTCATTGAATTCAGCTTTTCAGTTCAAATTTTGCTAGACTGGCTGGCCAGCATGTCCTAGGGATCCTCTAGATGCTAGCTCCACAGTTCTGGGATTACAGTTTTCATGTGGCTATTACGGATCAAACTCAGGACCTCATGTTTCATAACAAACATTTATAGGCTGAATTAGCTCTTCAGCTCCAGCACAGTAATTTTAAGAAGACATTAGTCACATTATTGCAACTCACTGTTTCAGCTGCTGAACGTAGGCATATACCCTTACTTTGCAAATAAGTTTTTGTTCTAATTTTATTTTTTAAATTGTAATATAATTACCTCATTTCATCCTTTCCCTTTCCTCTCTCCAACCCCTTCCATGTACACTTTTTGCATTTTCTCAAGCTCATGGCATCTTTTTCTTTAATTGTATTTATTCTAATTGTAGTTATCTTAGATATAAATACAACCTGCTCAGTCCATAAGATGTTACTTGTATGTATGTTTTCAGGGCTGACCATTTGAGCACACAGGTGTGCTCTTCCCAGGTGAATGCCACCATTCCTGTTCCTAGCTTTCCTCAGTTTTTTGTCAAATACATTTCTTACACAATCTTCTTTTGTTAGAACATGGCAATGCTAATATAGTTTTTCACTCTTAAAAACCTTGGAGTCAGTTTTGGTTTTTCTGTTCCATGTAACATGAAATAATCAAACCCCTCAATGTATATCCACTGTCTTTAGATGAGTATGTTGCTATATACCTTAAATCCAAGTAGAGTTCAAGGTCATCTACAGTTACATATAGAAATCAAGGCTAGGTTGGCATATGTGAGACCCTGTCTAAACAAAACATTGTGCTTTGAAAAGTTTATGAAAACTTACGAAAAGTTTCTTTTTTCATTGCTACAATCTAGAAGTGATTATTTCTAATTTGGATTACTAAAATTATTTCCTATGTTTTTGTTAACTTTTCCTGGGGAGATGTGAACAGATATCTATTCAAGACAGGGAAGCACCAGCAGAAGAAAGAGATGATTCCATCTAAGAGCAGTCTGATGTATCAATGACTTTACTGGGCTTATGGAACATAGATGATGTAAAGAAATCTGGAACACTGAAAAAGAATAGCCTCAGCAATTGTTAACTAATCATATATCCTTTGAAGGGGTAAGAATCTTCATGATTCCATCCCCTCCCATGAGGGAATGTTAGTGGGCCCAGTCTTGTGCTAAGACTTGTAAAAGTAATGAAAGTATTGAGGAGGCACAGGCAGGCAGATCTCTGCCAGTCTGTTATGCAGAGTGAATCCAGGACAGCCAAGGATACACAGAGAAACTCTGTCTTGAAAACAAAGAATAAAAAAGTAATCACAGCTATTCTTATTTCAAAGATGGCAAAGGACATGGCACTCCCAGAGTACAATTATTTCATAACAGTAGTTTTCTTGTTCTGTCCTTACTGTAGTACAGTGCAACAGTGTCATCACTCAAAGTAAAACTCACATTCCTTACTCTTGGTGATATTTTACTATGGTTATTATTAATCAGTTGGTCCAGCCACAAGTGCCCTTTATGTGTTCCTTAAACATGCCAAGAATAGTTAGTCCTGCACATTACCTTGTTCTTGATCTTCTTTTAGGAATCATCCTTTCTCAAAATAATTCCAGGAATTTATTTCCTATCTTCATTCATGTCTCTATTTAGATTTTAACAGTTCATTGATAAGCATATTTGCATATTGATAAACTCACACTTATATGTATATACATACAGGAATAAAATCAGGATAAGGAGAAAAGCATCTTTCAGATATTAATATGACCTATGTAAAGATATACATATATAAACTCTAGACCTATAAACACATATATATGTGTGTAAATATATGCATATATACTTTTTTATTTCTTATATATTGTCTATCTTCTGATAAGAATATTACTCCTATGAGGCTGATACTTTTTGTCCCTGCTGTATCTCCATTGCCTAGATCCATGTATGATACAAGTAAGTTATTATTGAATATTTGTAGAGTAAATTTTATTTAATATCATTTACTTTTACTTTCCCAAAATGGAGAGTATAGGTTTATGTCCCCAGAGACTCATATTAAGCTTGTAGGTTGGTCTTGAGACTTCATTTTTTTTTCTTTTTTTTTTTTCTTTTTTAAAAAGTAGTTTTATCATCAGGAGCTTATAAAACTCCTCAGCTAACAGCTTGGCAGGGTCATGGGAGAAGAACTAAGCTAAGCATTTGAGGAGGAATGTCAGGACACAAAGGCCAAATGATGATAAATCAAAACATTTCAAAGACAAGGAAAACCAAGACAAACAAAACAAAATCCGAAATGCCTTCAAAGATTCAAAAAAAAAAATACTGAAAACAAACTAAACAGCTAGAATCCAAAATGCCTTTAGAGGGGCTGGAGAGATGGCTCAGTGGTTAATAGCACTGTTGAGACTTCATTTTAAATTTATTTTATTTTTTGAGAATTTCTTATATGACTGCTGTATTTACATCATCTCTACCCTTTCCTCTCACTGTTCAACTCCTTCCATGTCCTCCACCTCCCAAACTTATGGCCTCTTCTTTATTATTGTTACATATATAGCTATATCTATCTATCTATCTATCCACCTATCTATCTATATCTACATATACATACATACATACATACACACATACATAGGTATACATACATGGATATACACACACAGCCTGATAAGTCCATTTATGGTTGCTTCTGTGTTTAGGGTTCAGCACTTGTGACTGCACAGCCTGTCATGGGGAAATTATCCCTGGAGAAGACTAATTCTGCCCACCTCTCTTATAAGCCATTGATTGCCTGTAGCTTTTCATCTATGTGTGAGGGCTTGTGAGATTTCTCCCATCCATGTTAGGATGTCATCTGCTATTGTCATTGTTCAGGTCTTATTTAGGAAGCCATTTGTTGACATTTCATGGATGCAGCTTCCCTATTTTATCTAGAAGACAAACCCTCACACAAGAAATCCTGGTCCTCTGGCTCTCACAATCTATTTGTTGTGTTGTAGATATGTCAACTGGGTTTGAGCACCCCATGGTAAGATGATATTGGCACTTTGACAAGTTGTAGCTTTCTGTAATTGTCTCCATCTGCTGCAAAAAGAAACTTCTTTGATCAGGGGTGAGGCTACAGTTATCTGCGTATGTAAGGATAAGGATTTAGAAAGCAGTTAAAAATTATACTGGCTTAGAAAATTAACAGTAGTAGGGTATTTCATAGGTTGGCCTTGAGACTTATCTCCTGAGATTAATGTAATTGTATGGAGTTTTCTGGAAGACCTTAAGGATTTTCATCTTATATTCTCCTCTTCCTACAAGTATAACTAAGTTCATTGGACATGTCATTTAATATTGGCTCCTTTCAGAGTTAGCATTTTTGTTAGTTTCTGTGTTAATTAATATGGTGGGTTTAATTACAAATGACAAGCTGTCAGACCTCTTTATTCTCTCCTATATTCCAATGATTTACCAAGTATGGCAAGATATAAATCCTCATGACACTTTGTTAGACAGCTGTAGCACCCCCCCCCTCCATTTCTTTTTCTCTAAAGCTCATTAAACTTTTCCCTAAATAGCAAGCCTTCTTTTTTATTCATTTTGTGCCTAGAATCTCAGTCCCTACTGTGAGTACCCAATCTTCCTTGCAGAGTAATGCTTTCTGTCATTTTTTTCAACACAGGACAAGATTAAACAAATGTGCAAAAAAGTTGCTCTGTCAGAAGTATTTTCCTTACCTTAAAACTGTTGTGCTCTTCTGTTTTCACAGGCACTGCATGCTTTCTTACTTTCTTCCTCAACTACACACAAACACACACACACTTAGGATGATAAGGTCACAGAAAATTTTGCATATAAAGTAAGGGGTCTAATGAACTAACTGAAACACAATCATTTACTGCAAGCTTCTTTTTATGGGTTTATGGACCACAGTTGAAATCAGAAGCTTTATAGTTACAGAATATGGACCAGCTAAAGAGTAATGACATGGCCAATAGTAATAGCTATGTCTTGTTTTCATACATAAGTAGAGATTTAAGAAAGTCACTGTCATTATTTATGTAGGAATGAGAAAATTATTACTATGTTATTATTACTAATGCTAGCTAAGCATTACTGAACTTGCTCCTAAACATTTTAGGTGCCAGTTTCTGAGTAGTCTTTCTAGCACTTAAACACACACACACACACACACACACACACACACACACACACACACATTAAGCATTTATTACTAAAGACGAGAAAGGTGAGAATCAGGAAATTTAAATTAAGATTATGTTTGCAAGACTGATAAGTAACTTTGAGCCCATTGATCTGAATCCCACCCCATTTTATACTTTATTTTCTCACTGTTTAATTAAAAACACACACACACACAAACACACACACACACATACCACTGATTTAGGACTCACGTTCCTTGCTTTTTTCATTCATAAAATAAAAAAATAAGCCAACTGACCAGGGACCAGAGGGGTTTACTGAGACTGAAGCATCAACCAAGGACCATGCAATGACTGGACCTACGCACCCTACAAAGATGTAGCAGATGGACAGCTCAGGGTTTATGTGGGTAAGAGTAAGCTGACATGGACTCTGTTACCAGCTTTTTGATCATTTCACCTTGGCAGGACTGCCTGGCCAGGCCTCAGGGAAAGAGGACTAGCTCAGTTCTGATGCAGCTTGGTGAACTGGGATGGGTGTTTAGGGGGTCTTCCCTTTTTTGATGAGTAGGGGAAGAGAGAGAAAGAGTGGGACTGGGAAGAGAGGATGGAAGAGGCTATGAGAGTGATGTAAAGTGAATAAATAAATAATTTTTTTAAATAATAAATATGAAAACAAATATTCCCATGGGGAAGTGGAAGGTACAATAGGACCTCTCTGTCCTGAGAATTAACCTGTTAGACATTACTAATGTGAATATGCTTGGCTTGGCATGAATCAGGGTAATAGTTGAGCTTACAATTAAGAGCCAATGCTCAGGTGTTTTCAAGCCTGATGATTATCAGACACTGCATCTGATACCTAAGCCAAGGTGGTTTAGTTTAAAACCAAACTAATTATTGTATTTGAATCAGTATTCAAAATACAAATTATTAAGAAATATCTTGAAATTCTTTAGTTTCCTAATATCATTGAACTCTAGAAAAACTCAAAACATTTGCTCAAATGAGGAAGTCAATCTGGAGCTTTCTCAGACAATTAGGAATAGTGTTTCCTCAAGACCCAGCTGTACCACTGCTAGGCATATACCCAAAATTTGCTCAAGTACACAACAAAGACATTTGCTCAACCATGTTTGTAGCAGCTTTATTTTTAATAGCCAGAACCTGGAAACAACCCAGATGTCCATCAACGGAAGAATAGATACAGAAATTGTGGTATTTTTACACAATGGAATACTACTCAGCAATCAAAAACGAGGAAATCATGAAATTTGCAGGCAAATGGTGGGATTTAGAAAAGATCATTCTAAGTGAAGTATCCCAGAAGGAGAAAGACACACATGGTATATACTCACTTATATAGACCTATAAGATATGATAAACATAATGAAATCTACACGCTTAAAGAATATAAACAAGAAAGAGGACACGGGGTAAGACAATCAATCCTCACTTAGAAAGACAAATGGGAAGCGTGTTGGATGTAGGAGAAAACAAGTAATAGGACAGGAGCCTACTGCAGGGGGCCTCAGAAAGATTCTACCTAGCAGTATATCAAAGCAGATACTAAGACTCATAACCAAAACTTTGGTAGAGTGCAGGGAATCATATGAAAGAAGGGGGAGTTAGTATGATTTGGAAAGGATAGGAGCTCCACAAGGACCAAATATATCTGGGCACAGGGGTCTTTTCTGAGACTGACACTCAACCAAGGACCATATATGGATATATAACCTAGAACCTCTCCTCGGATGAATCCCGTGGTAGCTCAGTAACCAACTGGTTTCCCATAGTAAGTGGAACAGGGACTATTTCTGACAGGAACTCAATGGCAGGCTCTTTGACCTCCCCACCCCCAAGGGAGAAGCAGTCCTGCTAGGCCACAGAGGAGGACTTTGCAGCCAGTCCTGAAGATACCTGATAAAACAGGGTCAGATGAAATGGGAGGAGGTCCTTCTCAATCAGTGGACTTGGAAAGGGGCAGGGAGGAGATGAGGAAGGGAGGGTGGGATTGGGAGGGAATGAGGGAGAGGGATATAGCTGGGATACAGAGTTAATAAAATGTAACTAATAATAAAAATAAAAATAAAAAATGTTAAAAAAAGAAAAATTCTCATGTGTTTCGTTTTATGTGTGGCTGACTCTCTTTCTTAAGTTTCTTCTTACCATGTTATGGTTTCCATTCCTTGTTTGCTTCCTATATTTTAAAATAATTGTCATATCTATTGGGAAATATTTCTAGATTCACTTTCTAGGATTACTTAGGTCCTCCAGTAAGGATTTCCAAACCACTTTGGTCAATTAATTGTATTTGGAGAAGCATGAACTCATGGGATTTAGTCAAATACTGTGATAGTGAAGCCCTCAATGTGCTCAAAAATATTACTGCAAAGGAGACATAAAAAATAGCTTAAAGAAAGTATAATTGATAAACAGTGAGCCACATATATTTATACATTACAATTAGATGCGTTTTAGTTCAAGCATAAATCAATGAAGACATCATGATCAATATAGGAACATGTCTATCAATATCAAAGGCATCTTTACTTTCATTCATAGTCTTTTCCTCCCACTTAATCCTCCTTACTGATACCTGTACTACCACTGATTTTCTGTCAGTATACGTTGATTTTCCAATTACACAGTTTTACACATATACAATGTCACAATATTTCCCATTTTAAGCATTTGTGACTGGGGCAATGTCTCAGAGGTGCTTACAGGAGAACTCAAGCCCTGTATGTCAGCAATTAGCATCTCTGGCACCTCTAGCATATGCCATTTCTGTGTAGTGTATCTAAAATATTCTTGTATCTACTTTGAAGGTGACCATATATTATGGTTAAGTATAGTAACCATACCACATAATAGAACAGCAGAATTTTCTATTCTAGGATAAATTTCTACCAATTGTTCAATCACTTGCCATATTGCCCTACTCTTTTTATCCTCTACAACTCTTATTTTACTGTGGAGTCTATAAGATCAACTATTTTAGATTTGCTGTTTGAGTTTGACCACAAAGTCACTGCTCTTATGCACCTGTCTTATTCGTGTGGCATAATGTATTCTAGGTTCATTTAAATTCTCATAAGTATGTATGTCTTCTTTTGACAATGTATGGCTAGGCTATTACTAAATCTTAAATTATAATTTTTATGGTTTTGCCTTATTTTTTATGTTACTCTGAGTTTCTTTCATAGTCTGGATATTAACTCTTTGAGATGCGTAATTATATTACAATTATTGTATTTTCTCTCATTAAGTTGCTACTTTAATCCACCAATGAGTTTTTCCCTTGATGTGCAGAAACATTATGGTTTCTTTAAAATGCTACTTATTTGTTTATAACTTTATTGTCTTTTGTTTTACTATTAGAGCAAGTGGAAATAGAGTCTTATCTATAACTTGTGACACTTTACAGAATTGTCAGAAGGATCTGTACATCTTGGCACCTTTATTTTTATGAAATGTTTTTGTCATAATTAAGCACTCATTGTCACAGATATGTTTGCCTTTGATATCTGTGATTTGGGAGAGGTATAATAAAAATCCTTTACCAGATGAATTTTGTAGAATATTTCCACATCTTCATCTAGTAGTTTTTTGTTCTATTTCTTTAGTTCATTTCGAATTACATATTCTTACTAATGAAAGACAGAGACCTAGTTTCATTTGTAAATGGTCTAGAGTAAACTAGACATCTATATGTATAAGAATGAAACTAGGTCTCTGTCTCTCATGTAGATATCTAGTTTACTCCAGAACCATTTATTGAAGGAACTGTCTTTTCCCAATCATTTGTTCTTGGCACTGTTGTTGAAAATCAGTCTGCCAAATATACACAGATTTCTTTATGGACTATTCAATCTCTTCTGTGGCTTTTTTTTTTAATACTAGCACCATGCAGTTTTGATTGCTATGACTTAGAAGTAATGTAATTTGATGCCTCCAGCTTTGATCTGTTTGCTGTAGTTCTTCTTTTCCTTTCTTCTTCTTCTTCTTCTTCTTCTTCTTCTTCTTCTTCTTCTTCTTCTTCTTCTTCTTCTTCTTCTTCTTCTTCTTCTTCATATTTACAATTTGTTCCCTTTGAGTCCTAGTTGTAGCCAACTCTCTCATCTCCTCCTGGTCCCACCCTACCTCCCTCTTCTTCCCCTGTTCCTCTCCTAATCCACTGATAGGGGAAGTCCTCCTCCCCTACTGTCTGACCCTAGCCTATCATGTCCCATCAGGACTGCCTGAAACCTCTTCCCCTGTGGCCTGGTAAGGCTGCTCCCCCCTCAGGGGGAGGAGATCAAAGAGCCAACCACTGAGTTCATCTCAGAGACAGTCTCTGTTCCCCTTACTAGGGAACCCACTTGGAGACTGAGCTGCCATGGGCTACATCTGTGCAGGGGTTCTAGGTACTCTGTATGTACTGACTTTGCTTGATGCATCAGCCTCCACTTTTTCCCCTGGGCCCTGCTTTTTTTTTTTTTTCTTTTGGCTTTGTTGTTCTTCTTGTATGGCTCCTGTACCTTCTGGGTCCTTTTATTTTTTATTTTTTTATTTCATTTTTATTAGTTACAAATTATTCACTTTGCATCCCTGCTGTAGCTCCCTCCCTCTTCACCTAAAATTATACCCTCCCTTCCCCTTCTCCACCTATGCCTCTCCCCCAGTCCACTGATAGGGGAGGTCTTCCTCCCCTTCCTTCTGTTCCAAGTCTATCAGGTCTCATCAGAAGTGGCTGCATTGTCTTTCTCTGTGTCCTGGTAAGGCTGCTCCCCCTTCAACGGGAGATGATCAAAGAGCTCACCACTGAGTTCTTATCAGATACAGTCCCTGTTCCCATTATATGGAACCCTCTTGGACACTGAACTGCCATGGGCTACATCTGAGCAGGGATTCTAGGTTATATCCATGAATGGTTTTTGGTTGGAGTATCAATCTCAGAAAAGACCACTGTGCCCAGATTATTTGGTTCTGTTGCTCTCTTTGTGAAGTTCCTTTCCTCTCCAGGTCTTATCCCCCTTCTTCCACAAGACTCCTTGCTCTGTCCAAAGTTTGGCTGTGATTTTCTGCATCTGCTTCTATCACCTGCTGGTTGGAGTCTTTTAGAAAATATCTGTGGTAGGTTCCAGTCCTGTTCCCTCTCTTCTACCACTTCAAGTGTCTTTGCTGTTTTCCCTTCTGAATGAGGATTAAGCATCTTTCCTAGGGTCCTCCTTGTTGTTTAGCTTCTTTAAGTCTATAGATTTTAGTATGTTTATCCTATGTTATATGGCTAAATATCCATTTATAAATGAATATATACCATGTGTGTCTTTTTGCTTCTGGGATACCTCACTCAGGATGATCTTTTCTAGCTCTTTCCATTTGCCTGCAAATTTAATGATTTCCTCCCCCTCAGTGGACTAGTAGAGGGGCATGGGAGAGAAGAGGGAGGGTGGGAATGGAAGAAGATGCGGGAGGGGGCTTGAGGGGAGATACAAAGTGAATAAATTGCAATAAATAATAAATCAATAAAAAAATAGCTGTGTGAATATACCACAATTTCTGTATCCATTCTTCAGTTGAGGGACATCTAAGTTATTTCCATATTCTGGTTATTATGAATAAAGCTGCTATGGACATAGTTGAGCAAATGTACTTGTGTGGTTGAGCGTCTTTTGGATATATGCCCAGAAGTCATGTAATTGATGCCTCCAGCTTTGTTGTATCTAATGTAGTTTTTTTTGTTTTGTTTTGTTTTGTTTTGTTTTAATTTGGGGGTTGTTTTTGTTTTTCTGTTTCAGACATTTTGAAAATTGGTGTGTGTGTGTGTGTGTGTGTGTGTGTGTGTGTGTGTGTCTGTTATTTTTCTTTGTCAAGTGTTCAGGATACAGAAGATTAAATACATCCCTTTTGCTTATAAGGTTCTTAGGTTCTCTTGAGGAACAGATGTATATAAATTTGTTTACAATGCTTAGTGATCAATTCTTTGACAAATGCATGTAAACATACAAGGAGAAGTAACTAACAAAGTCTCCATGAGTCTGGAAATTTCTTATAGAAAATCAGTTCTTACGTCAACAATTGAAAGATAATAGAAGTTTTACAGACAAAATGATAGGAAGCAGCCAGAGGATATGTGAAGGTCATATTGAAGACTGCTGGCAAAAGGTAAGGAGCATTGGAGCTGGTGACTGAATAATACTCAAACAACCCTAGTACTGCAATTGTGGGATTCATGGAATCTCAGGCTGCTTAAAAATTACAGTAAACAATGAAGATTTCCTTTTCATTCTTCTAGATAACTGGTTTCCTAATTTAATGCTATGATTTTTTAATACAATTCCTCGTGTTGTGGTGTCCCTGATCATAAAATTATTTTTGCTACTACTTCATAGTAATTTCGCTACTATTATGGATCAAAATGTAAATATATGTGTTTTAGACGCCTGTGAAATTGTTGTTGGACCCCCTATGAGGGTCGCAACCCATAGTTTGAGAATCACTGGTATAGAAGCTCGGAGGTTCAAGATCAAATTTCTGGTAGATTCAATGTCTAGTAAGGGCCCTCCTTCTGTCTTATAAATGGCTATTTTCTAGTTAATTCGTGAAGAGAGACTTTTTCTCTCTTTCTCTTTCTGTTCTCTCCCCTCCGTTCCCTCCTGTCTCCTCCTCTCTACTCCTCTCCTCTCCCCTACTCTCCTCTCCAACCTCTCCTTTCCTGTCCATGCTTCTCCTCTCCTCACCTTTCTTCTCCCCCCTTTTCTTTTCTTTCTTGTCTTCCCCTTCCCTCTCTTCTCTTCTCCTTCCCTCCCCCTTTATTCTTCCCTTCTTCTTCCCTCCCTTTATCCCCATCTGTTCTCTCCTTTCTTTTTCTTAATTTATATATTTGTTCATTTTTACATCCCCTTACATTCCCACTACCTCCTCTCCTCCCAGTTACAGCCTTCCACCCACTTCTCCCATACTCATACCCATCCTGTACCAACCCACCCTGGTACATTAAGTTGTATCAGGACCAAGTCTCATCTTGCCTCTTTCACTGAGGCAACACAAGGAAGCCTTGCTAGGGAAACAGGATCTAGAGGGAGATAACAGAGTCCAAGTCAGAGACAGCTCCAATTGTCAGGGGACCTACTTGAGGAACAATCAGTCTATCAGCTCCATATGTGTAGGGAGCTTATGTCAAGTCCATGGATGTTCTTTGATTGGTGGTTCAATCTCTATGAATCTCAATGGGGCAAAGTTTAGTTGTCTTTGTAGGTCTTCTTTCAGTGTCCTTGCCCCCTCCAGTTCCCTCCATCCTTCCTTTAACTCTTCCATAAGACTTCCTAAGTTCTACCTAATGTTTGGCTGTGGCACTCTGCATCTGTTTTCATTATTTGCTGGATGAAGGCTCTCAGATGACAGTTAATGCTAGGCTAGGTTCCTGACTAAAAGCATAGCAAAGAATCATTAATAGTGTCAGGGGTTGTCTCTATTCTATGGGATGGGTCTCAGGTTGGGCCAGGCATTCGTTGGACATTTTCTTAATCCCCGCTTCATCTTTATCCCTACACTTCTAGAGACAAATTTTGGATCATCAATTTTGGGGGTGTGTTGTTGCCCCCCTCTCTCCACTGGAAGTCCTGCCTGGCTACAGTATGTGGCCACTTCAGTCTCAGTATACCCTGCTGCTAGGAGTCACAGCTAGGGTCACCCCCATATCTTCCCAGGAGCCTCCCCCTTCCCAGATCACCAGCTTGTCTCAGAGATGTCCCAACACCATTTCCCCTTCTCTCTCCCAGTCCTCTCACCCCCATTATCGCTTTCCCCACACCTGATCCCCACCCCTGCCGCCCATTCCCCTCTCTACCCCCTCTCTTAACCAGTTCCCTCTTTCCCTCTACTTGTGATGTCTATGATGGTTATTTTGTTTCCTCTTTTAATGAGCTTCAACCATCCTTCCTTGTACCCTCCTTGTTACTTAGTTTCTTTGGGTCTGTGTGTTGTAGCATGGTTATCTTGTAGTAGATGGCTAATATCCACCTCTGAGTGAGTATAAGCCATGTATGTCCTTCCAGGTCTGGGTTACCTCACTCAGGATGATATTTACTAGTTCCATTCATTTGTCTGCTAATTGCATGATGTCTTTGTTTTTAATAGTGGAGTACTATTCCATTATGTAAATGTACCACAGGTTTGTTGCTGTAGTTTTTCCATTCTTTGGTTGAGAGACATCTGGGTTGTATCCAGTTTCTGACTATTATGAATAAAGCTGCTATGAACATAGTTGAGCAAATATCCTTGAATGGTGGAGCATCTTTCTGGTATATTTACGGGAGTGGTACATCTTGGTCTTGAGGTAAAGCTAGTCCCAGTTTTCTGAGAACATACCAGATTGATTTCCAAAGTAGTTGTACAAGTTTGCACTCCCACCAGCAATGGAGGAGAGTTCCTCTTGCTCCACATCCTCACCAGCATGAGCTGCCACTTCAGTGTTTGATCTTAGCCATTCTGACAGATGTTAGATGGAATCTCAGAGTTGTTTTGATTAGCATTTCCTTGATGACTAAGGAGGTTGAATATTTCTTTAAGTGCTTCTTGGCCATTAAAGATTCCTTAGTTGAAAACTCTGTTTAGCTCTGTATCCCATTTTTTATTCGGGTTATTTTGAGTGTTGATGTCTAGTATCTTGATTTCTTTATGTATTTTGTATATTAGCCCTCTGTCAGATGTAGGGTTGGTGAGGATCTTTTTCTTTTGTCTCACTGATGGTGTCCTTTGCCTTGCAGAAGCTTTTCAGTTTTATGAGGTCCCATTTATTATTTGTTGATGTTAGTGCCTGAACTATTGCTGTTCTGTTCAGGAAGTTTTCTCCTATACCAATGAGTTAAAGTTCCTTCCCCACTTTGTTTTCCATTAGATTTAATGTATCTGGCTTTATGTTGAGGTGTTTGATCCACTCAGATTTGAGTTTTGTTCAGGGTGATAGATATGGATGTATTTACATTCTTTTACATGCAGACATACAGGTAGAACAGCACCATTTGTTGAAGATCTTGAAGATGTCTTTTTTTTATTGTAGAATTCTGGCTTCTTTATAAAACAGTCAGGTGTCTATGGATATGTGGATTTACATCTGTTTCATCCATTTGATTCCATTGACCAGTCTTTTTTTATGCTAATACCTACAGTATTGTTTTCCCATTATAGTGTAACTACTTTGAATTTTTTATCTATGTACATAAAAATACACATTATATCTCATTATGTGAGTATACATGGATATCAAGAAACTTCTACAATAGTAGCTTTTCATGTGACTTTTTAGAAGGTTTTTAGTGATAATTACCATATCTTTATCTTTTGATATATTTCAACTTCAAGTGCAGGGGATTCTATGATTCTAGACCTTACTAAGAATTTTCCATCTTCCTACAGTGAATATAAATGAAAATTGTATGTAGCCAGTGAAGAAATTTCGATAGATGTGTATTTGAGTTTGACACAACTCTCCTATTACAGGAAACATCAATTTTTATTTCTCTAGAGGAGTGTAATTTAGGGGTGATCCCAGGATGTTCAGGTAACACTGTTGGATTCAGAAAGCCTTTTTAAAGTTCCTGTTTAAGACTCCTACATCAAGATAAGACAATATATGGAGGCCACAGAGTTAGGACAAAAAGATTGCAACTAAATATAGCAATATCTTAAATGGAGTGGAGACACCTTTTATTTGTTGATATTATGGAGCAGAACAAGACTAGACAGAATAAAAAGGTCTCAGTCATTCATTTCACAAAGAGGGTTGTATAACCAAATCAAAAACAGGAAAACCCTAGATAGTAAAAAAAAGTTAACAACAAAGTACTTCAAACATACCAAAAAGCACAAAACATGTAAAAAATGATTCAGATACAATAGTTGTTAACATACATTTGATAACTAAAGAGGGAACTACATCTTCAGCTCTTCTCATTTCCTGGGCTAAATATTTTTATAAAATTGTGTGCATTATTTCCATGAACATTATAAACTACCCACATCTATACTGATAATAAATATATAATACAATATTTTACAAAATATTTTAAATGTCCATGAAATGTATGAAACTATTTTATCACTCTTTTTTCAACTATTACTTAGTTTTATAAACATGTATCTATGTCAATGCTGTTTATCAACACTGCCTTTTTTGAAAAGTTTACGTATTATCTAACTATTATTCCTCTAAACAATAGTTATAGTGCCTTCTCTTTTTTTCTACATCCTCCCTGACCAATAATGAAAGCAGGGCTTTTTATATTCCTCCTTGTGCCCATGTTAGGGAGTCTCTCTATGGCTTTGTTATACAAAATGTGGTCAGGCAACAGAAGTTTAAATTTTTCTTGTGAGTTTGTTACAAAGAACATCTAGGAGTCTCCATTCTAGGCTTACTTGAGTGGATTTGGCGTTTATAAAAAAAATAAATAAATCAAGAGATCCCAGGTGATTTGTGTATATATCAATTTTAGAGAAACTTTTCTTTTTTTAATTAAAATTTTATTTTTTATATTAATTACAGTTTATTTACTTTGTAGCCCCCTCCCTTATTCCCTCCCAATCCTATCTTCCCTCCTTCATCTCCTCCCTGCCCCTCGAGAAGGTTTTTCTTTGGTGGTTAGCAACCCTGGATGATTGTTCAAGGTTCCTGAATAAACTGCATTGAAAATAAATAAATAAATAAATAAATAAATAAATAAATAAATAAATATATTCAAAAATAATAATAAAAGAAGATATCAAGGGAAAAAAGGAGGAAATAAAATTAAGTACAAACACAACATTTGATTAAAGAGCAGTTAGTCTGTAATATCTATAATTATCTTTACACTCAGATTTTTGATCTTGTAGCTTAGATAATCATATGTGTGCATAAAGTCATATTATCCTTTATATAGTTTTATGTCATCGGTTACAGATTTATATTTATCAAAAAGCAAAGCCAATTTGCTATTTATTTTCATCCATGATATTGTGAATTTACTTTCTATTTACAACTACTATATTTATCTTCCTTTATGTTATATCCAGACAGTAGTTAATAAAAGAAAAAAAGGTTAAAACAATTGATTAGAATTTTAAACCAATGCTTTGTAGCTTTATTCTATGTAGAATACAGGTTAGTAATGCTGGCTGGTGCGAAGATACTAAACAAAATAGAACCCAAGTGTTGTAACAGGCATGAATAAAAGCAAAATGAAATAGATACTCTTTTGAAATTTCTCAAGACTGTCTACTTGCATTGCTTGTCTCATTTTATAATATTTTATTTTTGAGACTGTAATATAATTACATTTCTCCCTTTCCTTTCTTCCCTCAAAACTCTACCATTTACCTATTCCCACTCTATTTCAAATTGTTGTGCTCTTTTTTATTAATTGTTATTACATGCATATATATATATATATATTCCTAAATGTAACCTCCTCAGACCATATAATATTATCTGATATTATGTTTTCAGTGTTGACCATTTTGGCACCTCTCCTGTTTCCAGTGTTCCTCACTTGCTTATAGTCATTTGTATAGGGCTGAAGCCTCATAGGGTTTTCAAAGTCCAGTTTGGCATGTCCATTGGAGTTTCCCTTGTACAGCTTATACAGTTATGTTGTTGAGACTTATGTATATAGCTGCTGACAACAAGACACAACCTTACAACAAATTCCTTGTACTTCTGGCTTTTAACAGTCTTTATGTCCTCTCTTCTACAATGTTCACTCAACCTTAAGTGTTTTGTAGAAGGGTATCCACTGTAACTTGGCTCCACAACTCTTCACTTTTATTGGTCATCATTTTCTGTAGTGGTCTCTGTGTTGCAAAGTAAAGTTTACTTGATTGGTGGTGAAGACTACACTTATCTAAGGGCAAATGTTTATAGATTGTTATTAGGTATTATGCTGGTTTAGTAAATTACTAGTTCAGATTCTCCCTCAATAACCATGACTTCACTAGCACTGAGTAGTTAGCTAGGTTATTGGTATCAAGCACAGTCTCCTTGTTGAGTAGGTTTTAAGTCTAATTAGAGAGCTTTTGGTTACTGCCAAAATATGTGTGTCACTATTATGCCTTTAGGGTTGTAATGCCATGCTGGTTGTTGATGTGTTTCATAAGCTAGGTAGGGATATTGGTTGCCTCCCTCCTTTGAAAACTTGCATATTGCTCTCTGATAACAGGACAGCTAGTACTTAGGGAGGTAGCCTTGTATTTGAGCTTGCCTCATTTTGAAGAAGAAATACTTGGTTCTCTATGCTGGAGCAAAAGGACATATAAAATTCTTCATCATTTTAAAGTTAAGGAAGACAAGCAGTTATAGAAGTCAGCATGATTTTAAAACCAGTGAAGTATTAGGTTACATTGGGTTATAGAAGCCAGTAAGTCGCATCAACTTCCCACCTTCAACCCAAAGAACCAGTAAAGCAGATAGTATACTTCAGTATAAAGGCTAGAGATTTTTTTTAATGGGTAGAGGAAAAGGAAAACAGTAAGTTCTTTCTTAAGGTTCATGACATTTGAAGCCGTAAGTTCT
Source organism: Meriones unguiculatus (assembly GCF_030254825.1). Taxonomy (NCBI): domain Eukaryota; kingdom Metazoa; phylum Chordata; class Mammalia; order Rodentia; family Muridae; genus Meriones; species Meriones unguiculatus. Next base: position 13,057,685 of record NW_026843706.1, read on the forward strand.
TAGACAAGTTTACAGTGCTAGGCATGTGTTCCATCTTGTAGAGCAGGCCTTTAAACCTATCTTAGCTAGAAGTGGTACTTAACTCCATACCACGAATGTCACTATTGTACCAATAAACATATCATGCCAGACCTTCTAGACTCCCACATATATACATGAGTTTTAAAACTATTTATATACCTCCCTACATACGTTATTTCCCAGTTTTCTCCTCATATTTTTCAATGTTTTGTTTCTTGTGGGATTTTTTGTTTTGTTTTATTGTTTTGGAATGAAAACAGGTTTCTTTAGTATATTCCAATGAGAGCAGCAGGTATGGAAACTACCTATGGGGTTACAGTTTTCTATTGCCTAAACTTATTCCCTTCTCTAGCTTCCTTTGTATTTTGTCTTTAAATACATTTTTTTGGGGGGGAATGACATCTAAGAAACTTTCCCCAGTCTTGAGAAAGCTACAAGAAATGTAAGAAGGGTAAGTTCTTGAACTAACTCTTCGGAATATAGAGCCAGACTAGTTAAATATATCCCCAGTATTTTGAGAATGTTGTCTTTGTTGTTTCCTTCATCAGAAAGCTACCATCCTTATGGTGACTACCAATCTCAGGAGAGGAGAATGATAAGTAGGAGAATAAAAAGACACCAGAATTCTCTTAACAAATTTTCTTCATTAAGATTTTTCAAATTGTATACTTGAGCGTCTTTTGGCTATATGCCTAGGTGTGGTATAGCTGGATCTTGAGGAAGCGTTATTCCTAATTGTCTGAGAAAGCACCAGATTGATTTCCAAAGTGGTTGTATAAGTTTACATTCGCACCAGCAGTGGAAGAAAGATTCCCTTTCTCCACATCCTCTCCAGCATGTGTTGTCACTTGAGTTATTCATCTTAGCCATTTTGATGAGTGTAAGGTAAAATCTCAGGGTCATTTTGATTTGCATTTCCCTGAAGACTAAGGATGATCAACATTTATTTAAGTGTTTCTCTGCCATTCGATATTCCTCTATTGAGAATTCTTTGTTTAGCTCTGTACTCCATTTTTTTAATTGGATTACTTGGGTTTTTGCTGTTTAACTTCCTGAGTTCTTTATATATATACTGGATATTAGCCCCTTGTAAGATATAGGGTTGGTGAAGATTCTTGTCCAATCTGTAGGCAGTTGCTTTGTTTTGATGACAGTGTCCTTTGCTTTACAGAAACTTTTCAGTTTCATGAGGTCCCATTAATTGATTGTTGCCTTTAGAGCCTGTGCTGTTGGTGTTCTGTTCAGAAAGTTGTCTCCTGTGCCAATGAGTTCAAGGCTCTTCCCCACTTTTTCTTCTAACAGATTTCATGTGTCTTGTTTTATGTTGAGGTCTTTGATCCACATGGACCTTAGTTTTGTGTAGGGTGATAAGTATGGATCTATTTGCATTTTTCTACATGTAGACATCTAGTTAGACCAGCACCATTTGTTGAACATGCTATCTTTTTTTCCATTGTATGGTTTTGGCATCTTTGTCAAAAATCAGGTGTCCATAAGTGTGTGGGTTTATTTCTGGGTCTTCTGTTCACTTCCATTGATCCACCATTCTGTTTCTATGTCAGTACCATGCAGTTTTTATTACTATTGCTCTATAGTACAGCTTGAGATCACGGATGGAGATACCTCCAGAAGATCTTTTACTATATAAATAATAGTTTCTTGTTATATATATATATATATATATATATATATATATATATATATAATATAGTTTCTTGTTATTCCACAAGGACATCTGCTCAACCATGTTTGTAGCAGGTTTATTTGTAATAGCCAGAAGATGGAAACAGCCCAGATGCCCCTCAGTTGAGGAATGGATACAAAAATTGTGATACATCTACACAATGGAATATTACTCAGCAATAAAAAAAAAATAAAGAAATCATGAAATTTGCAGGTAAATAGTGGGAACTGGAAAAGATCATCCTGAGTGAGGTATCCCAGAAGCAGAAAGACATATATGGTATATATTCATTCATAAGTGTATACTAGACATATAATATAGAATAAAAATATTAAAATCTGTACACCTAAGGAAGATAATCAGGAAGGAGGACTCTGGCTAAGATGCTCAATCCCTATTCAGAAAGGTAAAGAGAATGGACATCAGAAGATGGAGAAAACAGGGAACAGGACAGGAGCCTACCACAGAGGGCTTCTGAAAGGCTCTACCATGCAAGGTATGAGGCAGATGTTCAGACACATAGTCAAACTTTGGGCAGAGTACAGGGAATCTTATGATAGAAGTGGGAGACAGGAAGACCTGGAGAGGACAGGAGCTCCACAAGGAGAGCAACAGATTCTAAAAGTCTGGGCACAGGTTTTTTTGTTTTGTTTTGTTTTGTTTTTTTCTGAAACTGATACTCCAGCACCAAGGACTTCTCATGGAGATGTCCTGAAACCACTGCACAGAGGTAGCCTATGGCAGTTCAGTATCCAAGTGGTCTCCATAGTAATGGGGACAAGGACTGTCTCTGACATGAACTGATTGGCCTGCTCTTTGTCACCTCCCCCCAAGGGGGGGCATCCTTACCAGACCACAGAAGAAGACAATGCAGCCACTCCTGATGAGACCTGATAGACTAGGGTCAGAGGGAACGGGAGGAGGACCTCTCCTATCAGTGGACTGTGGGAGGGACACAGGTGGGGAAGAGGGGTGTGAGATTGGGAGGGGAGCAGGGCGGGAGGTACGGGGGGATACAAAGTGAACAAACTGCAATTAATAAAAGTAAAAATAATTAAATTAAAAAGTAATAAATGGGGTATAGACAGATAGTCATAATAATGTATTATGTATTGACTGAAACCATCTCACTACTAATTATAACATTTTTATATGAAATTAATACCTTTCATTAGAAGCTTAATAGAGAAAAAAAGTTTTTTTTCAAATTATTGCACATTTTGAGCAGTTTTTAAACTCCTTGAAGGTTGATTCTGATATTTTGGGCATTTGCCTCTTGTTTGTGTGGGTAGATGGGGGTCTGTGTGTTCTTCCTATGTTGACATTCTTCATAACAGCTCATTTTTTTGTAATTTATATGCTTACTAACTTTTTTCTTTTTATATTTTCTGGGGCTGGTAATTTTACATTCTGTTCTTATTCTTAAAACCTTTCTTTTCATCAGCTTTATAGAAAGGAAACAGGTTTGTTTATAAAGCAAGAACCTGTGTAAATATGATATGATAAAGAAATATAATATCACTCTGCCTTGGAAATCAGTGCCCTCTAACTTTATTTGAGAAGAGAATTTTTATAGTTTTACCAGCCACATGTACATCTGTGGAGTTTTGAAAATGAGGTACCCTCCATTGGCTCATAAAATTGAATGCTTAGTCAACAGGGAGTAACATTATTTGAAAGGATTAGAAAATTATAAGGTGTGGCCTTGTTGGAGGAAGCATGTCACTGGAGACTTTGAGGTTTCAAAAGCCCATGCTAGGGCAATTTCTCTCTCTCTGTCTCTCTCTGTCTGTCTCTGTCTCTGTCTCTCTCTCTGTCTCTGTCTCTCTCTCTCTGTCAGGCTGGGAGCCAGGATGTAGCTCTCAGCTCCAATGATATATGTGCTGCCATGCTCCCTGCCATAATTAGAATGGACTAAACCTCTGAATTGTAAGCAAGTTCCCAATTAAATGCTTTCTTTCATAAGAGTTACTTTAGTTATGGTGTTTCTTCAGAGTGACTAAGACAACATTCCTACAAAATATTGTCATATTTTACTTTTTTAAAAATGTTATATAATGTAATTATAATGAATATTTTACTTTATTAGATTTTTCTTTTTCTTAGTATACTTGTAAAATTTATTTCTGTTTGAGAAAGTGACAGCCCAAATACTTTGCTTTTTAAAAAATTTTAATTATTTTCTACTTTATTACATGGATTTCAGAAGTTAAAGTCAGGTAGCAAGTCTTACATGACAAGAACTTTTTACCCACTGAACCATCTGGCTGGCTTCTAAAAAAAAGTGGTGAGTTTTACTTTATTAAAACTAAAGATTTTCCTCTTCCAAAGACTCTGTTGAGAAAATAAAATGTTAAATTACAGGATGAGGTAAAATGTTTAGAGGGATATAGAAAAGACCTGGAGGGGACATGAGCTCCACAAGGAGAGCAACAGAACCAAAAAATCTGGGCCCAGGGCTCTTTTCTGAGACCGACACTCCAAACAAGGACAATGTATGGAAATAACCTAGAACTCCTGCACAGATGTACTCATGGCAGCTAAATATACAAGTGATTACCCTAGTAAGGGGAACAGGGACTGTCTCTGACATGAGCTCAGTGGTTGGCTTTTTGTTTGCCTCCCCCTGAAGGGGAGCAGCCTTACCAAGCCACAGGGAAGACAATGCTGCCAGACCTCATGAGACCTGATAGACTAAGGTCAGATGGTAGTGGAGGAGGACCTCCCTTATCACTGGACTGGGGGAGGGACATAGAAGAAGAAGAGGGAGGAAGGTGAGATTGGGAGGGGACAAGAGAGGGGGCTACACTGGGATATAAAGTGAATAAACTGTAATAATTTAATTAATTAATTAATTAAAAATGTTTACAAATGTGTGTCTGACAAAGAACTTGTACAGACTTATAAAGTATATGCCACTCAGTAATACAGTAGAAAAGGAAATTGTTACCTTTATTTTTCATATAGTTTACTATAGAAACATAAAGTGACAGTATTTAAAGTCTTGTTTAGGCCACCATATTGTTGATATTTCATTGTGCAGCTTCCTTGTCGTGTACAAAAGGCACTATCTCCTAGTAGATATCCTGGACCCCTGGCTCTTATAATCATTCTGCTCCCTCTTTTGTGATGTTCCCTGAACCTTAGTTGTAGGGCTTGTAATTGAAAAAAAAAATCACATCCTTTGACAAACAGCACTCTACTTTTATTTAGATATGAGGTTATCACTCTAGGCCCAAACATGTTCTTTGCAGCACAACCTTTGTGTTTTTTAAAAATAACCAATTTATATACATATTCTTTTCCTTTTTATTTTAAAATTTAACTCAATTTTATAGGGGTCTTTCACATACTTCTTTTGTTATGTTTATTTCTAGATATCTTCAAATCTGTTGTGTTTGAGTAACATGTCTATAAAATTCAAACATCTTGAAAGTTGCAAGAGTGAACACTGAAAAGTCTTTCTTCCACCATTTCGTATTCTTTCAATTCCTTTTACATTACATAACCAAATTTACAAGTTTCTTGTATATTTTTCCATGTATAGTTTGTATATACTCATCAGAAATATTGATATGGAAATGGGAGACAAGAGAAGAAATGAGAATATAATGAGAGGTGAGGACAATCAAAGAACACTATATGCATTTATGGAAATGCAAGGATGAACTATCTCACTTTTTTATAATTAATATACTGTTAATGAAATGTTTATGAGGCAGGTATTTTTTTTTTCAATGCAGTTTATTCAGGAACCTTGAACAATCATCTGACCCTGGGTAAAGCCAGCACACAGCTTAAATAGCCTCTGGGTAGCCAACCTCAGCATGCCACGTGGGCAATGCAGATAGGTCCACATACATGGAAGCAAGCCAGATCCTCGGCCTTAGCCAAATGTGGAGTTGTTCGTGACAGAGAGCACTCACCATCGGGAAGGTGGAAGGCGGAAACCAGCTCCATCTTTAAGGCATAGCATTCCGCAGCTCTCTACAGTTCCCCCTTTTTGTTTTAGACGCATCAGGCAAGAGTAGAGGTCTGATCTCTGATATTAGAAATAAATTGGGACTTTGTACCGATGTTCATTTAGGTGTCATCCACCCAAAGAGCATCAGACCCGACCAATACCTTTTTCTCAGAGGCGGGACCTGGGGCATCAACCCGCATGCAATCAGACATGCTCTTCTCTGGGTCGAAAGCGGCTGACCCTGAGTGCAGTGCTTAGCCTCGCATCCTGAGCGTAACATTTTGGCTTTTTATGGTAGCCAACCATGCTTGGGGAGACTGTCCTGTTTCAATGGCTGTAAAGGCCTGAATGGTCATGGCTGCATTACGCTGTTGTGAGACTCTAATCTTGCATATATACCACAGGCAAACCAAGGTGACCAACACCAGAAGGCCTGCTAACGCTCCCATGCCCGCCCATTCCTTCAGATGATTCATGGCTGCAGCAATCCATGATGATAATCCTGTGGCTAGTCCTGCGTCCACTCTGGTAGAATTTACCATGACAATGGCCACTCTCAGCTGCTCCATCGTAGTATCGAATTCTCCAGTCCAATTACCTAAAATATAGCTAGACAATTGTTTAGACAGATTTGCAGCACAGGGAAAATTCTCATGTTGTATGCTAGTGACTCAAAGTCCAGCATACTTTCATTGACAGCCAAATTGAGCGATTTGCCATAGGGTATCAATTTGCTCCTGCACGAGGTCAATCCTCTGATTGAACACCATCAAACCTCCTTTTAGTTGAGCATTAATTCCTTTTTGTACATCTAAGGCATGAGCTACATTGGCTAAAAGGTTATTCAGGGTCTGAGCAGTCTGCCCAGTATGACTCATGGCTAATGCCGCGGTGGTAGCTCCAACAGCCGCCAATGAGATGGCAGTAACAATGGCAGCTGTAATTCCAAGATCCCTTTTCAAGGCAGGTATTTTTATAAAACAAAAAAAATGATGTTTACAGAATTCCTAAAATTCAGAAACAGAACATATATAATTTTTAAAATTAATTATTATTTATTACAATTTATTCCCTTTGTATCCCAGCTGTGGCCTCCTCCCTTTTCTCTTCTCAATCCCACCCTCACTCCCTTTGTTCCCCCAATGCCCCTTCCCTAGTCCACTAATAGGGGAGACCTCCTCCCCTTCTATCTGACCCTAGGCAATCAAATCTTATCAGGGCTGGCTGCATGATCTTCCTCCTTGTCTTGGCAAGGCTGCACCCATCCCCAAGGCGAGGAGATCAGAGATCCTGCCACTGAGTTCATGCCAGAGACAGCTCCTGCTCCCCTTACTAGGGAACCCACTTGGAGGCTGATTCTATGTGCTATATCTGAGCAGGGGTTTTAGGTCCTCTCCATGCATGGTCCTCATATGTAATTATTTTGCCTATATATGAAGATATTCTTTTCTGAACTTTCATTTGGAAATTTCATATATGCATATATGTGGTTTTTTATACTTTTATTTGGGAGTTTCATACATGTGTATAATATGTTTTGATCAAATTCATCCCCCTTTCCTTTCCTTCCAAATTCTCCCTTCCTATTCCTGATGTATACAAAACACTGCTTCCCCTTAAAGTGTTTGAGTGTAGAGCCATCTATTGAAACATGGGCAGCCTGTGGTGGGGCGCATGTCCTCAAGGAAAACTCTCTCTCCCAGAGAAACCATCATTTGCCAGGGGTTGAACCTCATGATTCCTCACCCATTGATCCTGTTACTTGGGCCCCAAATCCAGGCTGGCTGGGTCATGGTCTCTAGGGGAGATCCACAGATTCTCTAATACACAATTGGTGTTGAGACTGGGAACTGTAAATGACTGATTCATCTGTTCTCCAATATTTTGTCACTGTGATGATTTGTTCATGTATTGCTTATACTTGCTTTTGTTTTCCTTGCAGCCTCCAATGTTATCCTTGTGACTGTGTATCTTGCTTCTGCAATAGCTGCTCTCTTGTATTTTTTTTCTGTTACACTGTATAATCTGTACACTATTTTGACCACAAATATTGTAACTGTTTCTTGTCTTGAATAATTTCTATCATGTTTTGGTTTTATGATTTTTTCTTTTTGTATTTTTGCTTGTTCTATTTTATATAGTTTCTATTTCCATTTTTCTATTATTCCAATAGGAATTTGCACATTCAAGGATGTAAATGATGGAACTAATATTTCACTGCCTCAAAGTAGAAGTTAACATCTTTCTGCTAGCGATCTACATTATTGTCCTTCTTCTCTGGACATGTAGATAAACGGATTTCATATATAATCTTGGCCAAGGCAAATGAATCAGACTGTTCAGTTATATCATGTCACAGTAGCACAAGCCTTTGATTAATTATAATACCTTAACTTGAATTCTCTTACTAAACACATATGTTATAAACCAACTTAAATGAATTGTTCCAGTTTATATACAGCTATAGAAAAACCAAGAGTATATGTTAGTATACTTGTGACTTGAACCATTATCTCATCATACTGTGATGTAGGGGTATACAACACTATTTTTAAAACAGAAGTGAATGTTCTTCTCATCAAAACAAAACAAAACAAACAAACAAACAAAAACAACACCATGAAGCTAGAAAGGGAAAAGAAACAAAAAGCTAGCTATTAGAAAAAAAAATGATTTAGGTCATTCCCCTTGTTTTTTTAATTAGTTCTTAATAATTTTGTACAATACATTTTGATTATCTTTGCTCCTTCTCTAATTCCTCTAAGACCTATCCTCCATTACCTATCCACCCAACTTTGTGTTTTTTTAATAACCAGAAAATTCAAATTGTAATGACATGGATGTACAGCTTTCCAATAGAGTATGGTTGATCTACCAGTGGCAACACTCTTAAAGAAAACTGATTTTCTCTCTCCTAGAAACTATCAGTTGCAAACTATCAGTTAGATAGCTGTATAAACACTTTTATTTACAACAACACCTCTCCTTTCCATGCTCAGATTTTGTCTGATGTAAGCTTGCATAGGACTTGTGCATGGTTAGATCAATAGACAGTGAAGTAAACAGGGGGATAAAAGCAGAAAAGGAAGAGGTCATCATATCTGTATTTGTAGATGATATGATACTATATATAAAAAAAATCATAACGACTCCACCAGAAAAATTTTCTAACTGATAAACACTTCCAGCAAAGTAACAGGATACAAAATTAACATACAAAAACAAATAGCTATCCCTTATACAAATGACAAACACACAGAGGAAGAAATAAAAAAAATACCATTCACAATAGCCCTAGAAAGCAAAATATCTTGGACTAAATCTAACAAAGGAAATGAAAGACTTGTACAGTGAAAATGTCAGGACACTGAATAACAAAAATTAAAGACATCTGAAGGTGGAAAGACCTACTATGCTCATGAATTGGCAGGATTAATATTATGACAATAACTGTTCTACCAGAAGCCAATGCAATCCTCATCACAATTCTAATGGAATTCTTAACATATACTGAAAAAAAATAAAAATTTATATAAAGCACAAAAAATTTAGGATAGCCAAAACAGTTTTTTGTTGTTGTAAATAAAAATGTGTTGGGCTATATATTATTTATTATTTGTCCTATGATTATCACGACGGTATTATATAACCCCCTATCAATCAGATAAAACACAGACAGCTGTTACATTTTAATATAGCCTTGCTACCATTGCTGTCTCAATAACCTCACCATCCATCTCCCAGCCCTGATCCAATGCCGTCTGCCTTAATCAGTCCTATCTAGGCTACCTTCCATTCATAATCCCAAAATACTCCTTTATATTCTTCATCTGGACCTTTTCACTCCATTCTTGGAGTCTTTCCTCCCTGCCCACGTGATGTCTTCTCCACACTAACACAACATTGTGTCCTCCTTCTTCTTCTCTTCCTTTCCATCTGTTTCCAGTGACGCTCCTGTCCTCTAATGCTCAGCAGCCTTAGCCACACCTACGCCATTCTACCTTGCTCACGTATAGGCCATTTAATCTGCCAATCATGTAGGTTTACACAACAGGGTAGGTGTACCCAGGCATTAACGAGCTCTTGAGGGCCAGCAACCAGCATCAATATACAAGCATCAGGCCAACCTCCAACAATTCTGAATTTTTAAAAAATTAAAAAAAAATTATTCGTTTATTCATTTTACATCCCTATCACAGCCCCCTCCCTCCTCTCCTCCTGGTTCCATCCTCTTCTCTCTTTTCCCCACCCCCTTCTCCTCAGAAAAGAGGAGCCTCAATCCTTACAAACCCACTCTGTCCCATCAAGTAGAATCAGGACGTAGTACATGCTCTTCTATTGAGGCCCAACAAGGCAGCTCAGCTAGGAGAAAGTGATCCAAAAGCAGGCAACCACATCTGTTTCAGATATGACCCATGCTCCCTTGTTGCTAGGGGACCCACATGAGGACCAAGGTGCCCATCAGTTACATATGTGTCATGGGACTAGGTCCAGTCATTGCATACTATTTGGTTGATGCTTCAATTTCAATAAGCCTCTATGGGCTTTGAGTAGTTGACACGTTTGGTCTTCTTGAGGGGTTCTTGTCCCCTCTGGGGCCTTCTATCCTTCCCCATACTCTTCTACAAGACTTTTCTAGGTCAGTCTAATGTTTGGGTGTGTGTTTCAGCATCTATTTCATTCCACTGCTGAGTGGAGCTTCTCAGAGGACAGTCATGCTAGGCTCCTGTCTGCAGTATAGCAGAATACCCTTCCCTAGTAAGGGGAACAGGGGCTGTCTCTGACATGAACTCAGTGGCTAGCTCTTTGACCACCTCCCGCTGAGTGGGGAACAACCTTACCAGACCACAGAGGAAGACAATGCTGATGAGACCTTATAGGCTAAGTCAGATGAAAGTAGAGGAGGACCATCACTATCAGTGAACTGCGGGAGGGGCAATGGAGGAGCAGAGGGAGGGCAAATGGAATTAGGAGGGGACAAGGGGGGCTACAGCTGGGATACAAAGTGAACAAATTGTAATTAATAAAAAATAAAAATTTTAAAATAATCAAACAAATAAAAATAGTGTCAGGGGCTGGCTTTCTTCCACAGGGTAGGTCTCAGGTTGGGCCAGTCATTGGTTGATCATTCCCTCTTTCTCTGCTCCATCTTTAGCCCTGCGTATCTTATAGGTAGGGTAGATTTGGGGTCTAAGGTTTTGTGGATATATTGGTATCCTCCTCCTTCCATTAGAAGTCTGACCTGACTAGGAGGTGGCTCCTTCAGTCTCCAAGTCCCATACATCTAGGAATATAAGCTAGAATAACCCACATATCCTGCTAGGAGATTGCTTTGGCCTAGGTCTCCAGGTTGTTTCACATATGCCCTACCACTACCTTGGTTTCCCTTCTCTTTCCATACTTCCTCGCCTCCCATCCCTGTTACCCCACATCTGATCACCATCCTCATTTCTCTACAAATACCCTGTCCCACTCAGTACCATCTATTCATCTACTTTAGACATCCATTCTATTTCTCATTTTGAGTGTGATTCAAGTATTATTATCCCTTGGGATCCCCTTGTTACTTGGCTGCTTTGGGTATGTAGACTGTAGCATGGTCATCCTGTACTTTATGGCTACTGTCCATTTACAAGTGAGTATATACCATGTGTGCCTTTCTGGGTATGGATTACCTCACTCAGGATGATCTTTTCTAGTTCCATCCATTTGCCACCAAATTATTTTTAAGAGCTGAGTAGTATTACATTGTGTAAATATACCACAGTTTGTTTTTCTGCTCTTTGGTTGAGGGATATCTAGGTTGATTCCAGTTTCTGCCTAGTACGAATAAAGCTGCTATGAACATATTTGAGCAAGTATCCTTGTTGTATGGTAGAACGTGTTTTGCTTATATGCCCTAGAGTGGTATAGCTGGGTCTTGAGGTAGAACTATTCCCAATTATCTGAGAAAGTGCCAGATTGATTTCTAAAGTGGTTGTAGAAGGTTACATTCCCACCAGCAATGGAATAGTGTTCCCTTTGCTCAACATCCTGGCAATCATGTGCTATCATTTGAGCTTTTGATCTTAGCTGTCCTGATGGGTGTATGGTGCAACTTCAGAGTGGTTTTGATTAAAATATCCATAATGACCAAGGGTGATGGGCAGGTAGGGATTCCTCTGTTGAGGATTCTTGGTTTAGCTATGTATCCTATTTTTAAATTGGATTATTTGGTTTGTTGGTGTTTAATTTGGAGGTTCATTATATGTTTTGTATATTAGCGATCTTTTGGATGTAGGGTTGGTGAAGATCTTTTACTAATCTGCAGGCTACCATTTTATTCTATCTACAGTGTAATTTGCCTTACAGAAACTTTTCAGTTCCATGATGATCTTAGAGCCTGCGCTGTTGGTGTTCTGTTCAGGAAGTTGTTTCTTATGCCAGTGAGTTGCATAAGAGACTTTCCCCATTTTCAATTCTAATAGATTTAGTATATCTGGTTTTATGTTGAGATCTTTGATCCACTTGGACTTTAGTTTTGTGCAGGGTGATGAATATGGATCTATTTGCATTTTTCTACATGTAGACATCCAGTTAGAGGAGCACCATTTTTTGGAGATGCTGTATTTTTGTTTCCATTGTATGGTTTTCTTTTCTTTGTAAAAAATCAAGTACCCTTAGGTGTGTGAGTTTATTTCTAGGTCTTCTATTCAGTTCCATTGATCCACCATTCTGTTTTTATGCAAGTACCATGGAATGTTTATTACAATTGCTCTGTATTACAGCTTTAGTTTTGTCATGGAATATTTTGTTTTCTCCATCTATGTTGATCGAAAGCTTTCCTGGGTGTAGTAGTCTGGGTTGGCATCTGTTGTCCCTTACAGTCTGCATGACATAGGCCAGGCTCTTCTGGCTTTCATAGTTTCTATTGAGAAGTCTGGTATGATTCTGATAGGTCTACTTTTATATGTTAGTCTGTTTCCTTTGCTGCATTTAATATTTTTTTTTCTTCTATAGATTTAGTGTTTTATTATGTGTTGTGAGGGTTTCTTGTCTAGTCTATTTTTCTCTTCTGTAGGCCACTTGTATGTTTATGGACATCTCTATCTTTTAGTTGAGAGATTTTTCATTTTTTAAATTTATTTATTTTCTTATTAATTACAATATATTCATTTGATATCCCAGCTGCAGCCCACTCACTCTTCCCTTCTCAGTCATACCCTTCCTTTCTCTTCTCTTCCCATGCCCCCCTTCAAGACCTCCTTCCCTTCCTTGTGACCTATCCTATCAGATATCCTCAGGACTGGCTGCATTGTCTTCCTCTGTGGCCTGGTAGGGTGTGCTCCCCCATCAGGGGATGGTGACCAAACAGCCAGCCAGTGAGTTCATGTCAGAGACAGCCCCTGTTCCCCTTACTAGGGAGCCTATTTGGAGACTGAGCTGCCATGGGTTACATCTATAAAGGAGTTCTAAGTTATCTCCATGCATGGTCCTTGGTTGGAGTATCAGTCTCAGAAAAGACCTCTGTGCCTATGATTTTTTTTTTTTTTAATATTTTCTTGATCGTGGAGCCTGAAATTTTCTTTTTTATCCTAGTATTCTTAGGTTTTCATTTTTTTCATGGTGTCATTGATTTCTTGGGTGTTTTCTGTTAGGAAATTTTCCGTTTTTATTTTTCTTTGAGAGATGAACCAGTTTCTTTAATTGTATCTTCAATGCTTGATATTCTTTCCTCTCTCTATTGAATGTATTGGTGATGTTCTTACCTTTGTGGTCCCTGATCTCTTCCCTAAGTTTTCCATCTCTGGGATTTTTTTTTCAGTTTTTATTTGTTATATTTATTCTAATTTGGTGTTCATGTCTTGAACAATTTTATTCATTTCCTTCACCTGTTTATCTGTGGTTTCCTGTTTGCCTATGATGGCCTCCATTTTTTTGGTTCTATTTGCTTGTATTTCTTTGAGAGCTTTGTTCATTTCCTCTTTATATGCCTTTAATAACTGCATAAGCATAGATTTAAAGTCATTTTTCTGTACTTTTGCTGCATTAGAATATCTATTGTGGGTAGGGGGTCTGGTGAAGTCATGTTATTCTAGATTTTGTTGATTGTGTTCTTGTGAAAGCCTTCAGCCATTTGGTTGTCCATAGCCTTGGCTGTTTGTTCCTGGAACCTGCACCAAAGACTGGATCCTCTTGTCTTTTCAGTCTGGAGTAGTCTTCAGGAAGACAAGAGAGGTCCTGGGGCCCAAGTATGGGTGCTGGCAGTTCGGATTCAGCTATGGGAGAGAAGGTGTAGGTGCAGTGTCTTGAAAGATGGGCCATGGGCGCAGCCGTGTTCACTTATGTGTGCCTTGGAGGTCATGGGAGGGCTGCCTTGAAGGGCAGGGTGCAGATGCAGGTGTGGGTAGCAGCCATGAATGGGAGGGGCAGGTGCCTTGAAGTGCTTGGGTGTGGGTGGTAACTGTAGAGTACCTCAGAAGGGAGCTGGGCTGCCTCTTTACAGGCCTGCCTGACACTGTTCTCCTGGTACTCAGATTCATCTGGGCTCCACCATCTTGTATCTGGGATCCCTGTGATTCTATTGTTTACTTAGTCTGCACTGGATGAATGGGAGATCTGTGGCTTGGAGGCTGGGACACTGTTCTAGGAATTCTGAATTCTAGGAATCCTCAGTGGAGCAGGAGGGATCCCATGTCTGGCTGCTAGAGTGGAGGGTCCCTGAATTTGGGTGTCTGTACTCACCAGAGTATGTGGAAGGTGCTGGGGTGCACAGTTCATTACTCCTGGACCCAGGAGAGAAAGCAATGGGAAACCCAGATCCAATAGATCCCATCTCCCTGGATGTATCCTCCAGTCTAGGAAGCACCAAAGTCGATGCTCTGGATCCAGATATGTTGCACACTTGTCACCACCATCTTGGGTTCTCTACACATTTTTTGTTTAATAGCTAGGTATTGTTATCCTAGGTTTCAAGTTATACTACAGAGCTATATAATTAAAACTAGCATATTGCTGGCAAAAGTCACACTCATCAATCAGTAAGATAGAATTGAGGACCTATATATAAACTCAGACTTCTCCATCTACCTGACTTTGATAAAGAGACCAACAATACACAGTGGAGAAGTGTCTTCAATATCTTCAATAAAAAGATAGTATCTTCAGTAAATGGTGCTATTCAAACACAGTGGCTTCATGTAGCAGAATGAAACTCGATACTTATCTCTCACTCTGAACAGAACCACTATGGTTTTAAGGAGTTTTCTTATGTCTCTGATTATGTATGAGTTCAGTGAGCTCCTCCAAGTAGAAGACCTCAGAAGACCACTGAAGGAAAAGCACAATTACTTGACTCTGATAATGATAACCATGTTATTCCTAGAGGGAAAGTCTATCCAATAGCATAATTGTGTGGCATGGGAGTTTAATGTTGGAGTAAAATTTCACTTTCAGAACTGTAAATTATGTTGGGTGATACTCACTGAGTGTGAGGAAACACTGGAGCATACTCATTCAGTTTTGAAAGACCAGAAAGTGTCACTGACATATTGAAACACACAGTAAAGCAAAATTGATTCTCATGTTTTATTCTTTTTAAATTACATCAATTTTTATTACACCTTAATATCCAGAGTTAATATAGCATGGTAAGTAGGGGTTTAGGAAAACATATGTCATAGCTTTCTTCTTAAGTGAATTGCTTTTATATTTCTGCTATTTCCCCTGCTTGAATCTGAGCACAGATGGAGCAGATCATGCAATGGATTTCATTTGTTTGTGTTCTTTTCCAGGCCTCTTTTTTACTTTTGAGCCTATGGCTGGCAGAAAATTTGCCTCAAGGGTATGTTTCTGATGAGTATGTGTTTCAACCCCAGGACTGGAGAAGTGGCCACAGTGGGGGTAAAGGCTTCTTCCTAAAGAGTTTTTTTTTTTTTTTTTTTTTTTTTTTTTTGATAATGTGGTTTTCTTCAGGTATGCAGACAAGGACAAATAGTTTTAGGATCTTTAACAAAGTTCCCATTCCATTCACTGTCCCATCTTCAGAAAACTGATGTATAATACCACTTCTATTTAAATTTTCAGTCTTAATTTACACTGGCAAAATAAAAGAATACAAGCTGTTCATGCTCATGCCAATTGGTGCATTTACCTCTCATTATCTGTGTTCAAGAACTCTGCCTTGAATTTTAGTTTCTAGAACTATATACATTTGTACCTTACACTAATCTCTCTAATGCTATCTTGAATCCCACTCAGTAGTAGGACTCCAGCAAGTCTCGCCTTTTTCTCCTGATATGTCAGCCTTCGTTTTCTCTGAGTCATTTCCATCTGTCTACAAATGTTATATTGCCTTCTATATTTAAACATTCAAAACAACTTCTTTGACATACCATACACCTTCTGCTTCCTTAAGTGGGTGTATATTTCCTTTGATAGCAACATTTCTTGGAAGATCTTCCTATACCTGTTGTTTCCCTGTTTTCTTCCCAGGCTCTCACAAATCCATTGCAATTAGATACTTCATGTCATCATGGCACTGGAACTTCTTCTCTTTACTACATTAAATCCAGCACCTAAATATCATTCCTATCACATTTTGACTTTCAGTAATGTAAGATACTGTTTCCTTCTCCTTTTAGAAACTCTACACTATAAGAGAGTTAGGCAAATTCCATTAATAATCTCTTAATTACGTTTAATTATGACCTCTTAATTATCTTCCTACCTCACTGACCACTCTCAATTTCTTTCAAAAATTGCCTGTCTTGCTTTTCAAGAGCTGGATTTCCTCAGACTGTTCCGTAAGACCTCTTAACTTGATTTGCTGTTTCCCTAGATGATTTCTATAAAGATTTTAATTATGATCTATAGGGCAATCAATTTCATTTCTCTTCCACTGTAAGAATAATTCTCAACTATTTTTCAGCATTTCCATTCAGAAGAATAAGTGAAACCATCAGATCCTGAGACAGGATAAAGCCCCAAACCTTCTTCTCTAGTAGTGCTATAGTTTGATATACAGAAGCACCCCTGTCCCTGACCTAGAGTGGGTCACTAATAATTACCTCCCAAATATTCTGTTTAAATGCTTTTTCATTTTTATTTTTTTTAATTTTAAGTTATAATTAATTTAATTATTTTTATCAAAACAAGAAGAGTGTACATTAAATATATATGGCACTGTATTGATGATTTTTAGCCTGGATATTAGTATTGCAGTTCATTAATAAAATATTTTCTTTGTGTCTCTCTCTCTTTTTTCTTTATTAATTACACTTTATTCACTTTGTATCCCCCCTGTGGTTCTCTCCCTCCTCCCATCCCAATCCCTCCCTTCCTCTACCCTCTGCATGCATGCTCCTCCCCAAGCCCACTGATAGGGGAGGACTTCTTTTCCTTCCTTCTGATTCTAGTCAATTAGGTCACATCAGGAGTGGCTGCATTGTCTTCTTCTGTGGCCTGGTAATGCTGCTTCCCCCTCAGGGGGAGGTAATTAAAGTGCAGGTCAATCAGTTCATGTGAAAGACAGTGCTTGTTCCTATTACAATGAAACCCACTTGGATACTGAACTGCCATGGGCTACATCTGTGCAAGTGTCTTAGGTTATCTCCAGGCATAGTCTTTGGTTGGAATATCAGTCTCAGGAAAGACCCCTGTGCTCAGATTTTTTGCTCAGATTCTGTTGCTCTCCTTGTGGAGTTCCTGTCCTCTCCAGATCTTACTGTTTTCCACTTCTTTCATATGATTCCATGCACTCTGCCCAAAGGTTGCCCATAAGTCTCAGTATCTACATTGATAGTCTGCAGGGCAGAGATTTTCAGAGGTCCCTTGTGTCAGGCTCCTGACTTGTTCTGTCTTTTCTCCTTCTTCTGATGTCCAGCCTCTTTGCCTTCCTGGATAGGAATTGAGCATTTTAGCAAGAGTCCTCCCTCTTAATTAGTTTCTTTAGGTGTACAGATTTTAGTAGGTTTTTCCTATATTATATGTCTATATGAGTGAGTATATACTATGTGCGTCTTTCTGCTTCTGGGATAGCTCACTCAGGATGATCTTTTCCAGATCCCACCATTTACCTGCAAATACTTTTATGCTCTAATTTCAGTAATTCTTTTCAGTTTGCCTTGGAATTATACAGTCTACCCTACTTTTACTCAAGGTCATACCAATTCATTTTTCATATCAAATATTAGAAACTCCTAACTTACACTTGCTCTAGCATGTCAGAGTGTCCTCCTATAGTCACTATATTATATCATGTATATGTTCATATAATGCTAATCTTTTCTGTATGATAATAAAATCCTTTAAGGATAAAAAATGTTTTCTGATTTTCTCCATAACTGTTTGTAGTAACAGTGCCTGGATCATAATAAAAACTGAAAATATGTTGAGTGTTACCTTTTCTTTATACCATCATTAGGTTACATGCCTAAATATCTAAGTGTCATATCTATTACTCTCTATAACTTCCATTCATGCTTCAAAAACTACTCATGTTTTTCTTAAATTCAATGAATTTCCATGAATTCCTGGAGCAGAAAAACTCCAGTAATTCTTAGCTATGACTACCTGACTTTTGATCAAGTTAAAAGCATATGTTAGAGAAATATACAACTTTGAACCTGTTAAAGGAAATGTACTTCAAAATATAATTGTAGGCAAAGATTTCCTCAAAGAGGCTCTAATAGATAAAATTGAAGATTGCCAAATGAGACTGCATGAAATTTAAAAGCTCTTAATAACAAAAGACACAATCAAGTGAAGAAACGGGAGAAAAGCTTTGTTAACTATATGTTTGATGAATGATTAATATCCAGGCTATATTAAGAACTTCAAAAAGTAAATATGCCCAAACCGAAAAACCCAATCAATAAATAGGCTAATGAAATGAACAGACAGTTGCCCTGCTGTTCCAAATACATACTCTTGATCCAACTCTCATCTGCTTTAGAATGTCTATTATCATAAACAAAATATGTCAGACTTACAAACCCAGTACGGCATGTTTTGTTTATTTGTTTGTTTTGCAGATCCCAGATTTTGTATATATTTTGTATATAAAATCTCAGATTTTATATATGATTATAATATAATCATATATAATTATAATTTATCTATATATTTAATTTAAGTTATTTTGTTTTTTGAAAATTTCATATATGAGTACTGTATCCACCCCTCCCTCTCTTCTTTCCAACTCTTGTGTTCCTCTCACTCCCTCTCAGATTCATAATCCTTTCTTTCTTTCTTTCTTTCTTTCTTTCTTTCTTTCTTTCTTTCTTTCTTTCTGTGTGTTTTGTTTTTGTTGTTGTTTCAAGACAAGGTTTCTCTGTGTAGCCCTGGCTGTCCTGGACTCAGTTTGTAGACCTGGCTGGCCTCAAGCTCACAGAAATCTGCCTGCCTCTACCCCCATGAGTTCTGGGATTACAGTTATGGTTCACTGTGTCTGCTGATCTATTTTTTCTTAATTATTATTGTTTTACACACACACACACGTATATATAAAGAAAATCTACTGAATTCATTAGTATTGTTCATGTATTCATGTATTTAGGTATTTGATAACCAAATTAAAAGTCTCATTCTTGGAGAAGACAGATTGTCCTCCTCTCAGTAGATTTTCATCTAGGGATTGAGCCTTGTGAGATTTTCTCTGTATATGTCAGCCTGTAATCTAGTACTGTCAATATACAGTTCTTGTATAGGTGATCATATTGTTGAGATTTCCTAGGTCAAGTTCCCTATGATATATAGTAGATGTTATATTCCAGATGTCTTGGTCCCCTAGGTCTTACAATCTTTTTCTGTGGTGTTCTCTGAGCCTTAGTGTATAAGGGTTATGTTGTAGATGTATCAATTAGCTTTGGGTACCTTATGGTCATAATCTATATTTTGACCAGACATGGATTTCTGTAATGGTTTCCATATGCTATAAATAGAAGCTTTTTTGTGATGAGAGGTAAGAGTTACACTTATCTATGGATATAAGGCTAGGAAGTAGTTGAAATGCAGTTAGAAATTAATAGTGGTTTTGGAAAAGGTCAGGAATACGTTCTCTTCTACACTCTATGAGCTCACCAGCCATGAGTTGTTTTCTGGGTTGACAGTACCAGTCACGAATTTCTTCTTATTAGATGGACCTTAAGCCCAATTAGATGGCTGTTAGCTACCACAAAGTTATAAAGTCCACTATTGAACTCCTGAGGACATTTTGTCATGGTGGTCATTATTGTGGTTCATTGGCATTAGGGCTGGCTGAGTAGGACTATTGGTTATTGGTTGCTTTTTCCCTCTTAGCAGATTGAATATCACCTTTGGATACTATGAAAGCTAGTCTTCAAAAATCAGGCTTTCAAGTCAGTTACAACTTAATACCTCCATATCTTGTGCCTAAAGTGAGTGGTATCTTCAGTAATAAGGCCTTACCTTCAGGTAAGCAGCTAAGGTCAAGAGCAATAGCCTGTGTTATTTTGAGAGTCTCTTTGATTACCGTGATCAGTAACTCAAAAGGGTTGTTTCCCCTACCCAGCATTTTGTTGTTGTTATTGTTAGATAGCCTATGGCTTTTGGGGTGAACATTATCATCCTAAGTGGCATGATTTCAATGTGTGTGTGTGTGTGTGTGTGTGTGTAATATTTAACTAAATGTAAAATAAGACTATTCTGATGTTCTTTCAAACATCCTTAGTGTTATTTATTCCTATTCCCCAGTCTTTCCCTCAATATTGACCTCCCTTCCCTCTCCCCAGTTAAATTATCTATGTTTCTTTCAGTTTCGTCCTATTCCCATTCCCACATCTACCTGAAAGTAGAAGTGAGATAGGATGAGGAAGGAAGAGGGTTAGTGGGAGGAGTAAGGGAGAAAAACTGTGGAGGTATGAGGGGAGTGAATAATATGAAAGTATATTATAAAGTTGAACAAAATGCTTTTAAGAAACCATGTACTAAAAAAAAAATTAAATAATAAAAAATAAAAAAGAAACGCAGTACTATTTACAGTGAATATACACAAATTTAAAAGTATTGATAAATTATAAACTGTGATCTGATAAAAAGGAATTGATAGTATATTGCTAGAAAATAAAATCATAAATGGATGAAATAAATAACTGTAAAAAGGAAGGACAGTGAATAGATGTTACAAAAAGGTTGTGTAGACATGGGTGGGCATTGTGTTCTTTGAACACAGCAGAATATCGTTAATTATGACAGGGGTTGGCACTCTCCAATAGGGTGGGTCTCAAGCTGGGCCAGACATTGATTGCCCATTCCCTCAATTTCTGCTCCATCTTTATTCCTGCACATGTTGCAGGCAGGGCAAATTTGTGTTTAAAGATGTGTGCCACCTCTCCCTGCTTGTTGAGGCATTTCTAGTTTACATTGATTATGCTGAAGTAAAAAAAAAAAAAAGTAAAAAGGTTTGTTGAGCCAACTTATTACCATTGCATCCTCAGTAAATTGAATTGACTGAAGAAAGCTGAATCGGGAACATGTGAATTGGTTCTTCATGAAGAAGGGATGCTCTCCTCAGCTTAACTTTCATTTTCTACTATTAAACTTTTGTCTATGCTTTATTTTGCATCAGCCAACTGAGGTTGCTCCTCCACTTCATAGCTATCCTCACAGTCATAGCAGTCATGGGCAGTACAGTCTGAGGGATGATCCATTCAGGGAACACCAAACTCTTCCAGCAGCCTGTGTCAGAACCCAACTCCAGTGCCAGATTATCATCCATCTTTACGACAACATTATAACAGTTCTGTGATTATGTGGATCTGACTAAATTTATTTTGTATGCATTTCAGTCCCTCAATTCTACCCTAAGGGCTTTCTTAGACTGTGTTGTTTTGATACGTCATTATATTTTGGATAGTGATATTGAAAAATGTTTTAATATAAAGAGAACGTAGATGCTGAGGCTAATAGCCAAACTTTGGGCAGAGTGCAGGGAATCTTGTGAAAGAAGGGGGAGATAGAAAGACCTGGAGGGGACAGGAGCTCTATGAGGAGACCAACAGAACCAAAAATCTGGGTACAGGGATCATTTCTGAGACTGATACTCTAACCAAAATCCATGCATGGAGATAACCTATGTATGTATAACCTTGTACATATGTAGCCCATAGCAGCTCAGTATCCAAGTGGGACCCTAGTAATGGGAACAGGGACTGTCTCTGATATGAACTCAGTGTCTGGCTCTTTGATCACCTCCTTCTGATGGGGGAGCAGCCTTACTAGGCAACATAAGACAATGCAGCCACTCCTTATGAGACTTGATATGCTAGGGTCAGAGGGAAGGGGAGGAGGACATCCCCTATCGGTGGATTTGGGGAGGGGCATGGGAGGAGATGAGAGAGGGAAGGTGGAGTTGGAAGGGAAAAGTTGTCTACAGCTGGGATACAAGGTGAATAAACTGTAATTAATAAAAAAATAAATAATAATTTAAAAGTCACTACTCTAATAATAGCAGGAAGTAAAAGTAGTGCGTTTTGACCAAAAATGTATAATAAAAAACTTTAAATTTTTTTCTTAATAAATTACATAAATTATCTATTAATCAAACAGATATTTGATCCTGTCAAAGTAGATATTTCTGTTAAAATAGATATTTGTCCTGTCAAAAAAAATACATGGCAAATATTTTAAATTGCTTCAAATATAATGGTGAGCAAAATATTTAGCTATCTCACTCAAAGAATCTTTTGAAAGTAAAATGCATGATTCAAGGTTTGACATTATTCTGTTTTTGGGGCACAAATTTCACTCATCTTTGATCTTTTCCTTATTGTAAACTAGTGCTCTTGAGTAAGGTACTGCAGTCAGTCCATGTTTGTCTGTGACAATACTGGCTTGGTCCCACTGTTATATTCAGGAGAGCACATTTTTACCTCCTGATAAGACTGTTAGCTTTTTGAAGCCATCTTCATTTACCACAATATGAGACAAGGCTGTGCTCTTTATAGACCTGACCATCAGGTCTCTGGAGATGAGTTCGGGCCTCCACATTACTATTTTCAAGAAGCCTGGCACATACAGATATTCTGTTCATTGCTTTTAGAACAAATGACTCTCTGGGTGGCTTTCTGTGTCCCTTTCTCAGGCTGACAGTATGCCTAGCTTATTAAGTGTGGTTTGAGTTATTTAGTAGAGGATTCAGAAATACCCACCAGTGAAAGTATATTAGATTTGACTAGACAATGCTGTGGCAGATTTCCTCTGCCTAGCCTTTAAACACAAAACAGTTATTTTTCCCTTCTAAAATCTTTCCAAGATTGTGTTTTCACTTGTACACTGCAACACAACTTTTAGAAAAGAAATTCATTGTAGTGATATGTTTGTATATGTGTGTGTGTGTGTGTGTGTGTGTAGCTTCTAAAAAGCACCAATATTCAATAAAACTATTGGTGTCTGAAAAAAAGAGAACAAATTCAAATGCTAGTTTATGCTTTACTTGCTTATTTTATTTCATTTTCACAATTATGCCTTCATATGTTAACATGTTAGTAGAAGATTCATCCAGATGTGTTTGTTTTCAAAATTGCCTTTGGCTATATTAGCTCATTTGCATTTCCACATGAATTTAAGAATCAGCTTGTCAATTTTTGTGAAAAAGTCTGTTCTTGCCTTGATTAGAATTTGAAGTCAATTATAGATGTCCACAAATCCTTTATATGCTTCATACAAGACTGTAAAATCTTCCTTTTGGATTGATCCCTTTGTAATTATGAGGTAATACTTTTTATCCTTTAAGGATTCTTGTTTTATTCTGACTTTTTTAAACCATATCATCATGTAATTTTTGTTGAATTTCTTTTTTCAAGCTGTTGGATTTATTTAAAAGCAGAAAGATATGAAATAATTTATTTTTTTTAGTCTTTCCCCCCCCTAAATCAGATTTATTTATTAAACCCCTTCCTTCAAGGCTCAAGGGAAAGAGGAGGTAGAATGATTGTAAGAATCAGGGTTAATGGATGATTCCAATGAAACAGTGTTTCCTAGACACAACAGGACTGCTGCACACATGAACTGACAGAACTGTGACAACACATACCAATTTGGACAGTTTTAAGTCAGATGAGATCCCACACTGAGAGGGAGTAGAGACTGGGTCCCACTTCTAACCAAGAAGACATTTGCAATGGATATCCTATGGGAAAGGGAAATTCTGTTTCTTCAGTGAAGTGTTACTGGATATATAAAACACATTCCAGGAAAGAGAATATACCTAGAAGTAGTTGGATAACACAGAATGAACTCCAAATTTGTTGTTGCTGATGATGTTTGTTTCTTTTCTTAATTTGATTTTGTTGTTGTTGTTGTTTCATTGGTCTTTTGTTCATCTGTTTTGAGTTTTGATTTTTTTGGTTTTTGGTTGTGTGGGTTCATCTTGGTTTTCGTTTGTTTGTTCTTTGAGAAAGAGAAAGTAAGAACATAAAGTTGATTATGTAAGAAGGTGGGCAGAATCAGGAAGAGTAAAGAAAGGGAAAACATGCTTAAAATATATTACGTGAAAAAATTAATTAAAAATGGAAATGTACAAAATGGTAGTGCCACTTTACATTCCCAGCAGCATGGAGGAGGGTTCCTCTTTCTCTACAACCTCGACAGCATGTGTTGTCATTTGAGTTTTTTATTTTAGCCATTTTGATGGGGTCTCAGGGTCGTTTTGATTTGCATCTCTCTGATGGCTAAGGATGTTGAGCATCTCCTTCAGTGTTTCTCTGCCATTGTATTCCTCTACAGAGAATTCTCTGTTTAGCTCTGTACCCCATTTTTTAATTTGGTTACTTGATTTCTTGCTTTTTAAACTTCTTTAGTTCTTTATATATTCTGGATATCAGCCCTCTGTCAGATATAGGGCTGGTGAAGATCCTTTCCCAGTCTGTAGGCTGTTGTTTTTTGTTTTTGTTTTTTGTTTGTTTGTTTTTGTTTTTGTTTTTCTGATGGCAGTGTCTTTTGCTTTACAGAAGCTTTTCAGTTTCATGAGGTTCCTTTTATTGATTGTTGATCTTAGAGCCTGTGCTGTTGGTGTTCTGTTCAGGAAGTTGTCTCCTCTGCCAATGAGTTCTAGGCTCTTCTCCACTTTTTCTTCTAACCTATTTAGAGTATCTGGTTTTATGTTGAGGTCCTTGATCCACTTGGACTTTAGTTTTGTGCAGGGTGATAAATATGGATCTATTTTCATTTTTCTGCATGTAGACATCCAGTTGGACCAACACCATTTGTTGAAGATACTGTCTTTTTCCATTAAATGGTTTTGGTTTCTTTGTAAAAGAAAAACACGTATTCATAGGTGTGTGGGTTTACTTCTGGGTCTTCTATTTGGTTCCCTTGATCCTTCTTTCTGTTTCTATGCCAATACCATGCAGTTTTTAATATTATTGCTCTGTAGTACAGCTTGAGATCGGGGATGGAGATACCTCTCAACGATCTGTTGTTCTACAGGATCGTTTTGGAGATTCTGGGGCTTTTTATTTCTCCATATGAAGCTGAGAATCTTTCTTTCAAGGTCTGTAAAGAAGTGGGTTGATATTTTGATGGGAATTGCATTGAATCTGTAGATTGCTTTTGGCAGGATGGCCATTTTCACTATGTTAATCCTACCAGTCCATGAGCACGGGAGATATTTTCATCTTCTGATATCTTCTTCAATTTCTTTCTTCAGAGACTTGAAGTTTTTTTCAAACAGGTCTTTCACTTGCTTGGTTAGAGTCACCCGAAGGTACTTTATGTTATTAGTGGCTATTGTGAAGGGTGTTGTTTCCCTGATTTCTTTCTTGGCCCTTTTGTCTTTGGTATACAGGAGGGCTTTTGATTTTTTTGAGTTGATTTTGTATCCAGCCACTTTGCTGAAGGTGTTTATCAGCTGAAGATGTTCTCTGGTTGAATTTTTGGGGTCGCTCATGTATACTCTCATATCATCTGCAAATAGTGACATTTTGACCTTCCTTTCAGATTTCTATCCCCTTAATCTCCTTTAGTTGTCTTATTGCTCTAGGTAGGACTTCAAGTACTATGTTGAATAGATATGGAGAGGTTGAGCAGCCTTGTCTTGTCCCTAATTTCAGTGGGATTGATTCAAGTTTCTCTCCATTTAGTTTGATGTTGGCTATAGGCTTTCTGTATATTGCCTTTACTATGTTTAGGTACGTGCCTTGTATCCCTGATCTCTCCAAGCCTTTAAACGTGAATGGGTGTTGGATTTTGTCAAATGCTTTTTCAGCATCTAAATGATCATGAGGTTTTTCTCCTTCAGTTTGTTTATGTGGTGGATTACATTGATGGATTTCCGTATGTTGAACCACCCTTGCATGCCTGGGATGAAGCCTACTGTGGATGATATCTTTGATGTGTTCTTGGATTTGGTTTGCAAGTATTTTATTGAGTATTTTTGCATCAATGTTCATAAGAGAAATAGGTCTGAAGTTCTCTTTTTTTGTTGGATCTTTGTGTGATTTAGGTATCAAGGTGACTGTGGCTTCACAGAATGAGTTTGGTAATGTTCCTTCTATTTCTGTTTTGTGGAATAGTTTGAAGAGAATTGGAGTTAACAATTCTTTGAAGGTCTCATAGAATTCTGCACTGAATCCATCTGGCCCGGGGCATTTTTTGGAAGGGAGAAGGTTGATGACTGCTTCTATTTCCTTGGGGGATATAGGACTATTCAATCATTCTACCTGATCTTGACTTAATTTTGGTAGATGGACTCTATCTAGAAAATTGTCCATTTCTTTTACACTTTTGAATTTTGTGGCATATAGGCTTTTGTAGTAAGACTTAATGATTGTTTGGATTTCCTCAGTGTCTGTAGTTATGTTCCCCTTTTCATTTCTGATTTTGCTGATTTGGATAGTTTATCTCTGACTTTTAGTTAGTTTGGCTAAACGTTTTTCTATCTTGTTGAGCATTATATAGTCTCTCATTCT